>NC_070616.1:36275000-37525000 GCF_027172205.1 Podarcis raffonei
AGGTTCAATCAGTTGTCCTCTTTTATTATAACAAAACTTCACCAATGCCTTTTACTTTGATGGAAGAAGAAATAGGTAGAATCACAGTCCCACCATGAGAAGGGTGAGATGACATGTTATGCTCACCACATCAGAGCCATCCCACTCAGAAAGGAAGAATAAAAATAGATCATCTCTGGAAGAGAGTATTCAAACACTTTGGCATGTTACGCTTAAGTGCAAAAATGTGGTGCTATTACATATGTGCACAAGGAAACAGAAGGCTGTGCTGATATTTGTGGAAGGATGGTCGATATTTATAGCTTATTTGAAAATGAAAAGTACATCTGATTGAGTATGTATGCAAATATTATCAATGTTATGATTCATTTGTGCTCCACAAAAGTTTTGTATTGAAGGGAGGAAATTTTGTAATGTAAGTGCTCGTTGGATTTATTGATTGTATTTTTCTGTAGATTTCAAATGAACTTTATAAACAGCAACTGTTTGGAATGTTAAAAGACAGCAGGGAAGGAGATGTTTCTTGCCACCTTTCTCAATGTGGAACAATGGGAGAATCCATAATGCATCAGCTAGGGAGATAATGGGTTGTGTCCAACCAAATTGTATTCAGAGTAGACCCACTGAAATTAATGAACCCAAGTTAGTGATGTCCATTAACCTCATTATGTTTACTCTGAGCTGAACTAACATTGTATAGAAATAGGGGATCTGACCAGTTTTCTACCCCTTTAGCCCATCCCTAATATATTTTGCTCCAGTATTGAGTAAATCTTGTAGGGCCTTGATTTCTGATTATTGTGCCCTTTATTGCTTGCTCCTCTCGTGGTTTATAAGCCCCGAGTTAATAAACTGCTCTTTCCAGTTCCTTGAACAGCAAAAGTATAAAAATAGTTTTGACACAATGGGTCTTCAAATACATATTCACTTGGGCTTGTTCAATACTAACCTAGTTTTCCGAAAGTATACTGCTCTCGATAACTTGTGCTTATTAAGTAAAGAGAACACAACAGAATTTTGCAAACTTAGCTCCTTTGCAAACACATGTTGGTTCTCTCTCTCTCTCTCTCTCTCTCTCTCTCTCTCTCTCTCTCTCTCTCTCTCACACACACACACACACACACACACCCCCTCATGAATCTCCTCTTCAATTTCAAGGGTAATTTAGCATAGTACATCTTGCTGCTAATTTGAAATTAGAAATGAATCTCCAATGTGAGGTGATGGCAGGCAGCAGATGGGAGGCTTTCCAAGTCTAGACAGTGGAGGGCTCTGCTAACTTCCTGTCACCTTATCAAATCTCAAGGCCTTCAGAAGCACCCAAGCTATTTCCTTCCTTCTTTTGCAACCAGGAGAAAAGGAGTGGACCAATGGAAAGATGAGTTGCAAGAGCCAAAAGTGTTGCTTCAAATAAAGTTCACCGCTTCGCTGAATATAATAATAATGACAATAACAATAATAGTAAAATAATAGAGGATTTGCAGCAAGTTAATCAACTGTTTGGGACGCGGGTGGTGCTGTGGGTTAAACCACAGAGCCTAGGACTCGCTGATCAGAAGGTCGGCAGTTCGAATCCCCGCGATGGGGTGAGCTCCCGTTGCTCAGTCCCTGCTCCTGCCAACCTAGCAGTTTGAAAGCACCTCAAAGTGCAAGTAGATAAATACCGGTAGGTATCGCTCCGGCGGGAAGGTAAATGCCGTTTCCATGCACTGCTTTGGTTCACCAGAAGCGGCTTAGTCATGCTGGCCACATGACCTGGAAGCTGTATGCAGTCTCCCTCGGCCAATAAAGTGAGATGAGCGCCGCAACCCCAGAGTCGGTCACAATTGGACCTAATGGTCAGGGGTCCCTTTACCTTTACCTTTAATCCACTGTTTAATAACCACAGCAGTGGGGATACCTAAACTAGAACTAGGAAATCTTGTCCACGGGCTAAATCCAACCCACCGGGCTTCTCAGTCCTGTCCACGGTGCTTTTAACAATCAACCTCTCCTCCCAAGAAACTCTGGGAATTGTTTAAAGTGGTATGATGCTGTTTTAAATGTACAGTGCAGTTGGAGCCTGTGTGAGAGTTTGGGGTGGGAGGAATGTGTAGGACAATGTCCGGAAAGAAAGCCTTTTGGAAGTTGGCTTGGAAGTGGAGACTGTGGTTGACAAAGTTATGAGACCCATGAATTGTTCCACCCAGATTTGGGTCTGGCCCTGCTCACTTTTGGTCTGTTTATCAAACTCTACTGAGGCAATGCAGCCCCCAGGCTGAGAATGTTTGCACCAGCTCTAATGGGATGGAGAAGTTATGGTAGTTACCACCCTCTTCTTCCCACCTCAGGGGTCCCCATCCTAGACTCAGCAGCATGTAACACTCTCTAGGTTCAATGATCCTTGACTGGGTAAGACTTCAAGGAATGCCTCAGGGCTCTTTCCGTCCCTGACCTGTTAGAAGATGGTGAGGCCCAATGCTAATCCAGTTGCAGGTTGTTCCGAGGGTGGAATGGGTGATACAGGGGTACACTGTGTGCATGACATCTGTATGGTTGTCACAGTTATACTGATGACTGCAACACAGATCAAGAATTGGGGGAGGATGTTAGAATTCCTGCTCCATGATTGCAGTCATGGGATTGTTGTCTATCACATGACAGTGTATGTTTTGACTCCACAGAGTGGGAAGTGACTGAGACAGGATGTTTGTGTTACTGTGTTCTGTGAAGTGGGACTATTGTCCTTTGTTCCTTTTCTCTTTTTTGCTGTCTGATGCTAGAGAGAGAGGGAGCCATGTTGCAGTGCTCCGTGTGTGTTTATATGTAAATAAAGTAGATTAGCCAAATGCTGAGTTGCTGAGGTCTGTTATGCAACTGTGAACACTCTACGGATCCCTAAGTGTGTTGATGTCTGTTGGCATCGGTTGCTGTGATGTTCGGGCTGAAGAAGGTTTTGAAGCTCCCGAACGTTCAACCAGGAGGGAGAGAACATACCAGTCGAGCATGTGTCTCTATCAGGGTCCTACTCGAGTGTAGGACGAGCTCCTGACAGACCCCAAGCTAGGGACAGAGGAAAAAATCCTTAAGACCATATTTTAAAACAAATCCCACTCTGAGTGCAACCTGTGGGAGGGGTGCAACTTTGCCCAGCAGCTCTGGTGGTGGTAGGCTTAATAAAGTGGCCAGGGAGAAGAATTGACTTAATGCACATCCTAGGTTTGGGTAGGGCATCTGACTGGATGGAATCTAGGTTGCTCAGTGGGATCCAGGATGTTTGACTTGCACCATGCCAGGTTTCAAAACTGGCCAACTTCCATGGTGGGGGGATTAGATGATTCCCACCCCCCAAGCAAAATGCTGTCCCATCAGCAAGGGCTGAGTGGAGTAAAGAATTTACCTTTACCCTACTGCCGTTAATTAATAAAGTCGTGGCCTGATTTCACCCAACACTGGTGTCCTGCCTAAGTTATTTCCTTGAACCACAAATATGTTCCTGCCTGTGCAAACTGATTTAATTCTCCAGTCCCAGATCTATATGTGGAATGCAATGCAGCTGTCAGTCAGACGACACACTTCTCCAGATTTGGTGATGTATTTTCAATTTCTATTTTTTAAAAATGCAAACAGAAAATGCCTATGTTAGGCTAGGTGTGGGGAACCTTTGGCCCTCCTGATACAGCTGTAGTACAGTTCCCATTTTGTTGTTGTTTAGTCGTTTAGTCGTGTCCGACTCTTCGTGACCCCATGGACCAGAGCACGCCAGGCACCTCTGTCCTCCACTACTTCCCACAGTTTGGTCAAACTCATGCTGGTAACCTCGAAAACACTATCCAACCATCTCGTCCTCTGTGGCCCCCTTCTCCTTGTGCCCTCCATCTTTCCCAGCATCAGTGTCTTCTCCAGGGAGTCTTCTCTTCTCATGAGGTGGCCAAAGTACTGGAGCCCCAGCTTCACGATCAGTCCTTCCAGTGAGCACTCAGGGCTGATTTCCTTAAGAATGGATGCGTTTGATCTTCTTGCAGTCCATGGGACTCTCAAGAGTCTTCTCCAGCACCATAATTCAAAAGCATCAATGGCCAGGAATGATGGCCAGGAATGATGGCCAGGAATGATGTTCAACAACATCTGGAGGGGCAAAGGTATGATGGTTGGGAAATGCATACAATTAAAATGCCTTTTTTTGAATGTTTATTTTTAAATCACAAAAAAAATGTGACAGAAAAGCGCAATGACTGAACACTTGGAAATGGTCCAAGCCCCACATCTGCACCACAAACACCTTAAATATTCTCTAAAGCAATTGTGATGGCCAATGAATCCTTTATAATCCCTTATTTGGTTTTAGAATTCCTCTCTCTCCGAGAGATAAATTTGTCTTGCTTGCTAAATAAGTGTGTGTGTCTGTATCTGTACGAGGGGAGATTCTTGTCTAACAGGCCACGATGACCCATTTTATAATTATATGATTGGCAATTGTGGGAGGGAATGTTCTTTAATTACTAGCATCTCTGGGGATGATTTTTCAAAAAAAGAATTGTTGAGAGGGTTCTAATGTGACAGCAGTTTAAAGTGCATAAAAAGAAAAGAGGTGGTGATAAAGGAGGGAAGAGAGTGGAAGATAACTTGCTACATTTACAGGTCCTTGAGGGACCATTTGGAACAGCTGCTTGAGGCTGCACTCAAACAAGCATCCCTCTGTGCACTTCACTTTGCAGCTGTTTAAGTAATGCAGAGAGTTTCATCTCTGGCTGAGGATCCTTCTCATTGTATTATTGGCATTTTTTTAAACAATGTTTTGTCTTTCTCAATTAATAATGCATACTCCAGAGAGCTAAGATTCCAGAATATGACAACTTGCTATGTCCCCAATTCAAGTTAATTACACACACACAAAGAAAAGTTATAACCAAATCAGTGAAGCTCAGTGTTGCTGGATTTTATTTATTTATTTAGATAGGATAAACCCATCCTGAAGATGTCAAGGCCGTGGGTCTTGGTGTCCCCTTCGAAAGGTGACCTTAAGTCTGGCAACCTTTATCTTCTGCATGGACTTTTACAGCATTTTGCACCTGAACAGATACTGCAAGTTTTAGACGCGAGCATAACAGCTCTTGCACCTGCTATGACGTACACCAGGCTTAGCCAACACTTTATCCTCCCAATGTTTTGAACTATGCCTTCCATCAGCTCCAGCCAGCATGACCAGTGGTCAGGGATGATGCAGTCCACCTCATCTGGAGCACACTGTGTTAGTTACCCTTTACCTTACATAGTAGACATGGGGTCGGTAAGGCTTACCGGCCATGGGCCAGATCACTCCCGTGGAGATCATCTGTGGGCTGGACTGGTGCAGTGCAATGCTGGAAATTGCTTCTGTGCATGCCCAGACGCCAGAAATCGCACCTGCGCAGAAGTGATTTTCGGCGTCTGGGCATGCACAGAAGCAATTTCCGTATCTGCATGTGCGCAGACGCAATTTCCAGTTTAGCGCAGCATGCAGGAGACTCGCAGAGCGGACGGCTCAGTTCGGGGGCGGCTTGTGGGCCAGTAAAACGGTCTACGTGGGCCTGATCCGCCCATGGGCCGCACGTTGCTGACCCCTGTAGTAGGCCATGGGATCAGGGCATCTTAAATTCTCATTTGTTCTCTTCGCCTCTCAGAGTCTACATGAAAGTGTTAAATTCTGAAAAATGAGCCTTGGGGGGAAAGTTCTGCAGTCAGCAACCTATGATATATTAGGACAATTAATCACATTTGTAATCTTCCTCTTGTTCTCTTATGTTTTATGATTGTGTCATTATTTCATCAACAAAATAAAAGGAATTAATCTTCATTGTAGGGGAAATCGTTTCCAGGGCTCAAAGTAGTAACCTGAGATTCATCCTTAGATTCAGATTAACCTCCAGGATCCAAATGTATTGTTGCTATTATTTTAAGATGGGATGTCACCATTAAATCTTAGAAAGAGCATTCCCCTCCCCCCGTATAATCCAATTTTGCTCCATTATATATATAAAAAATCTCCCTATAGCTGTCATCAAAATTCTCCTAAACAAACATTTATTGTAGTAGGCCTTTAGTAGCAGTTGTTGCTAGTAATTAGAGCACAGGTGGGGAACATGTGACTCTCCAGATGTTGCTGGACTCCATCTCCCATCATCCCTGACTATTGGCCATGGCTGGGGCTGATTTGGGCTAAGGGCAAACCCTCTTTGAAATCCTGGAGAGCTGCTGCTGTACCATGTGGCAACTACTGAGCTAGATCATGGTTGGCAAACTAAGGTCCGCAGGCTGGATCAGGCCCAATTGCCTTCTAGACGGTCCGGGAATCCAGGCAGCCAGCAGAGCGTGCACATGCAATGGTTTTTACGACTCAGCCAGGCTTGGGAGTCAAAAGTGAGGTGGGCAGCTGCTCAAGACAAGCCCCTTCTCTGTCTGTCACACGCAAGCAGCAATCTTTTCTTGTGGGCTGGGGGGGGGGAGAGGGAAAAGGAGCCACAGTTCGGATTTCCACCATGGAGCTGCTGGCAACTGACCTCAGGAATAGCCGCCTCCCCCTCATCTTCCCTCACACGGGGAAAAGAATGTTTTTGCTTGAGTGGCGCCGGCCTGACTTAACATGGCCAATGGCTTTTCCCTTCACCCACGCATGTGCACATGCTCTCCCGGGCTGACAGGAATGGTGCACTTACCTCAGTCCCTCACCCCATCTTGCAAAAGAAATAATAACTGTCAACGCGTAAAATGCAAAGGAAGCAGTGTGGGTGTGTGAAGGAACCCCCCCCCCCAAATATAAATCACATTTGGGCAATGTTGGGGTTGGTTCCAATAAGGGTTTTCACCAAAAATGTGGATCATAATCATGGCGACATATAGTCCGGCCCCCCATAAGGTCTGAGGGACAGGGGACCGGCCCCCTGCTGAAAAAGTTTGCTGACCCCTGAGCTAGATGAACCGTAGGCAACTTCCAATGCTCCTACGATGGCATTCACTATTACAGTACCAGGGACGCTCGCTTTCTCTTTTTAGCACACCAAAGCAGCTTAGTAGTCAAAGACACTCTCCAGGGATGCAAGAGGACAATCATTTTCAGGTTACGTTATAAATCACCGTATCACAGCTTTCTATTCCAGTAGAGAAATTGGGGGACATTGAGTTTTTTATTGCCTTTCCTCTCCTACTTTCAGAGTAAGTGCTAATCGCTGCCTCAGTACTGGCCAATTATCGATTAGCTACTAAAGCTTGGTTGGTCAGTTTGGGAAAAAGTGACGGTAGATTTACAACCCATACAGAATTTCCCACAGCGCCAATAACATCCTGAACACCTTGCGGGTTCTTTTTATTACCAAGCCGATTGAAAGCATCATTTCCCACGAAGTCTGTAAATAATTGCTTTCGGTTTAATGTTCTTGTAGTTAAAGGAGGCCCTAATGAGGGTGGTTCTCAATCAATGTCCCAGTTTCCATAGTACCAATTCATTCACAAAGGCTTCCAGCCCAAGGATCTGGGGCCTCGGGGGGGAAGTAAATCTAGAGATATTACCAAAATCGTCTAGGGTTGAGCAAAAATGGAACACAGGAAGCTGCTGTATCCTGAGTTAGTCCAATTAGTCTACCTAGCTCAGACTCTCAGGTGCTAAGATCAGCAGAGGATACCTTCTAAGGGTGTTGGAAGTAGAAGCCAGAGCAAATGTTTCAAAAGAGCTGCACTGGTTGCCAGTTTGTTTCTGGCCTCAGTGTTAACCCTTAAGGGCCACAAATGACAACATTATGGAGGTCCCAAGTCACAAGGTGGTTGGTTAGGTTGGTCTCAGCTAGGGCCAGGGCCTTTTCAGTACTGGCTCCAACTTGGTGGAATGCTCTGTCACAAGAGACTAGGGCCCTGTGGGACTTGACATCTTGCTGCAGGGCCTGCAAGACAGAGCTGTTCCGTCTGGCCTTTGGTTTGGACTCAGTCTGACCCTTATGTTTCCCTCCCCTTATGGTTTTGACTTTTAAAATGAGGCTGCATTTTAAATTGCATTTTAACCTGTCTTTTAAATTGTTTTTTTTTCTTATTATGCTTTTACTGAAATTTTATTGATGTTAGCCGCCCTGAGCCCAGTTCTGGCTGGGGAGGGTGGGGTATAAATAAAATTTATTATCATCATTATTATTATTGGTGTTTAAAGCTGTAAATGACTTAGGCCCCAAACACCGAAAGGGCTGCTTTCCTCTTTTTCCACCTCTGCTCTACACTGCTGGGCCACTCTGATCTGCTTCTTGGGAGTGGTGTGGTCTGTTTGGCACTGAGTATAGACAGGTGAGGAAGTACATGAATGTTAGGTAATCGTAGGCATTTTTGGTTAGGGTCACCATTTAAGCTAGCCGTTGCCTTCTGCTTGGTGGGTTTTGGAGTTCTGCCCTCTGGGTCTGACAGGTGCATCTTGGTTGAGTGTTGGACAGCAGAGGCTCAATGTGCAAGTTGCTCAGCCATGGCTCACCTGGCAAGAGGGGAGTAATTTCATCTCAAACCTTGGCTGGATAGCTGCAGAATGCAGCTGTATACAAGCCCAGGAGATTGCAAGGATCAATGCAAGGATTTAGCCTTTTGCAGTGGGACTTTCCCCATCATTATCTCACATGCATCCCTTAAATCTGTTTTAGGGGTTCCCCCATTTGAGGAAGACATGGGGCATGCCCAAGATTGGGGGGGGGAGAGATGGGGGAAAGTCCCAATGCACAAGGGCTAATGGAACAAGGGCATTGGATACCGCCATTCTGACAGAATAATAAGGATTAGTAGCAATAGTATCTAAATGTACTCATTTCTAAACGTATTTTATTCTAAAACACACATTTAAATATGCATTTTGAAATGTTTTTGTGAGCCAAGAACAGAATCACAATATTCAGAGAAATGCAAAAGTTAGGTTAATTGCATTCTGACCCACTCTGGGGTCTGGGGTGGGGGTGGGGTGAGGATCAGGTCAGTTCATATCAGAGATAAAAAAGAATCAATTTCCTCAAAATGTCCCTAGTGGAGTTCATTGTCTTTTGCTTCCATACACCCAGAAAAGAACTTTGCTTGCAAAGCTTGTTGTGTTTAGAGAGGATTTTGACTCCAGATTTAGAAATCGGCTAAATGCAGTGCCATGGACACACATTTCATGAATAATTTGTGAATAATTCATTGCAGCTCAAATCACACAAAGTGAATTCATTCATTTACTGTCAATCTTTGCCTGCCTCCTTATGCTACAAACACGGTGCCAGCATCTTTTAAATAATTAGTTTTACCAACAAACATGGCGTGCCTGATGGCCTTGCTTGTGAATAATAAAGAAATGTCAGCCTTTCTTAGGGCTGCTGTAAATTCTGAAAGGCGGCAACAAGCGGCGAATGTATGTGAGGTCGGCAGCAAGGTGGAGGGTAGAAATCAGCAAAGAACCTGGTCCAAGGCAGACAAATGAAAGATGATGCCAAACACTGCTTGCTGCAAGAGCAAGACATTTTTGCTCATCTTATTGGCATATCTTATTGACAGAACAATGACGCTTGTTGACATCTTACTAACGGATGCAGCCTGCCTAATTTTTGTGCTTCTCACTTATGAGAAATTGGCTTTCCTCCAGATTCCTTTTAGATGAGTAGAAAGAAATGCACTGTGAGCCTAGGTGTCTTGGGTCCTTGCTCACTAACAGCCCATCTCTCACTGTTTGCTGGCAATGAAACCAGAACTGTGCAGATGCTCTGGTGGTGCCAATCTGGCACTCCTGATGCAACATCCACACAACCTCCACCCAAATCCTCAGCACCAACTCATCCTTTGCTGTAATGGCAGGGAATGAGCTGTTTCCTCTCATCTCCCTCAGTACTAGTTAAGACTTGTGCCTTGACATTAGTCAAAGCTCTCATCCTAAGGCGAGCAGTTGGGGTATGAAATGCTGCTGCAGGAAAAGATGATGGGAGCATGAGATGGAGCAGACTAACTAGCAGTACTCTAAGGGTCAAACTTGGCTCATGGACTCCCAGTGCCTCAAGGACAGTGTGGGAAGGGATATCTGGAGATCAGGGTGAGCTATATTAAAACTGTGAAGAAATGTGTAGCTTGAAGGACCATCATTGCCTCCCCAGATGAGAAATGGGGGAGTGACAGAGGAGAAACAGCTGAGAGATGGGAGGGTGGTAGATTTGGCTGTCTTGCAATGCATGCGAACAAATTGTGGTGGAATGTCTTCTCTCAACCCCATGGAATCTCGCACTGTATTTCTGTTGGACTTTTCTCTCAACCTGTTTAGTTTTAAATTGCTAAATAAGCTAGCTTATTTCTACAGTGGTACCTTGGGTTAGGGACACGGGTGGCGCTGTGGTCTAAACCACAGAGCCTAGGGCTTGCCGATCAGAAGGTCGGCGGTTCGAATCCCCGTGACGGGGTGAGGTCCTGTTGCTCGTTCCCTGCTCCTGTAACCTAGCAGTTCGAAAGCACATCAAAGTGCAAGTAGATAAATAGGTACTGCTCTGGCAGGAAGGTAAACGGCGTTTCTGTGTGCTGCTCTGGTTCTCCTGAAGTGGCTTAGTCATGCTGGCCACATGACCTGGAAGCTGTCTGCAGACAAACGCTGGCTCCCTCGGCCAGTAAAGCGAGATTAGCGCCGCAACTCCAGAGTCTTCCGTGACTAGACTTAATGGTCAGGGGTCCTTTTAGCTTTACCTCGGGTTAAGAACTTAATTCGTTCCAGAGATCCGTTCTTAACCTGAAACTGTTCTTAACCTGAGGTACCACTTTAGCTAATGGGGCCTCCCGCTGCCGCCACACCGCCGCCGCACAGTTTTTGTTCTCATTCTGAAGTAAAGTTCTTAACCTGAGGTACTACTTCTGGGTTAGCAGAATCTTTAACCTGAAGCGTCTGTAACCCGAGGTACCACTGTACTGCTTTATAGATTTATTTCCCACATTTCTGGAAATTCTGATTATTTTTTAATTGTTCTCAATACATACGTTTTCCATTGTTCTACTCATTTTTGTTCATCCAAACAAAGTTTTGTGGGAAAGTGGCCTACCTAGAAACAGATGGTGATGGTGTTAGCAAACTTTGCTCCCCCTCTTCCTGGTAAGCAGCAGAGACACTGCTGCTGGAATACAATTGCTGCAGCTCTGCCCCACTGGATGAGCTGCTTCGGTACTTCTTGCTGCATAGAGCAAAGCTGTAATGCTAACTGTGCAATGGTCCCCTGCAAGGAAATAAATGTAATCAATCATAAGAAGGGCCCTGCTGGATCACGTGAATGACCAGTCTAGTCCAGCATTCTGTTTTCACAGTGGCCAATCGGATGCCTATGGGAGCCTCAAAGCAGGACTTGCATATACCAATACTATTTCCACTTGTAATTCCAAGTAACTGATATTCAGAGGTATACTGCCTCTTTCAGTGGAGGTTGAAGATAGACATTGTGGCTAGCAGTCTGTCTGGGCATTGTATTTCATATCAGGCTAAATTTGGACAAGGCTGTAGGCTAGGCTTTGGTGAGACTGCAACTGGAGGGGCAGCCAGTTGAGAAATTTGCAAAATTTTGATGGAATCAAGATCTTAGCTATTTTAAAAGCTATGCATCAGTTTCACACCCTTCCTTTTGATGATTACTTCTGTTAGAGAGAAACAGATTATCAGTGAAAATCAAAGTCCTCGCAAAGCCTAAAGCTATATTTGAATTGTGTATAATTCAGGGCAAATCTGACAAAAGAGGATGGGGAAAGTGAACTGTAGCAGTACTTTTACATTAAATTACATATCTACAGCTCAGGCAGCTCCATTAAACTTGACTCGTTTGTGGGGCTGCCAATTCAAAACAAATATGATTGCATCCAGATAGCTTTGGTTGGATCCCAGCAAGAAATCACTGTCATAACTAGTATAAGGAATTCCAAAGAAGCAACCGCATCAATAGGTTGCAGAAAGAAAATAATAATAATGGGGAAAATGAGAAACTAAGAGAAAACAAAATCTACAGATTCACCCATCCCTATCGCCACCTCCTATCTTCCCAGTATTGTAACATGTGTAACAGGGGGAGGGAATATTTATTTCAACTGGAAGGTTGCTTTACCTTCCAGGGACCAGCCCCCAAATGTAGCCATCTTTTTGATACAAGGCTACAGTGAGAGTTTAATTTACACTCTGATGCCTGCTAGTCTGCTTTCAATTCTATACCTCCCACTAGGGAGCAGCCCAAGTCTGCTTAGTTCAGTAGAGTCAGTGTGGCACAGTGATCAGATTGTCAGACTACGAGGACTTGGGAGACCAGGGTTCAAATCCGACTTGGTCATGAAGCTCATTGGGTGACCTTGGACCAATTGCTGCTTTTCAGCCTAACCTACAACACAGGGTTCTTGTGGGGATTAAATGAGGAGAGGAAGAACTATTTACACCACCTTGAACACTTTGGAGGAAAAGGTGAAATGTAAATGCACTGAATCATCTTGTTTGCTATCAGAATGTTATACCGAATCAGACTTTATCACATAAACAATATAATTTCTCTGCATTCCTTGACAATCAAGCTAACTTCTTCCTCTTCTTCTTGGTATCTTTCTCCTCATTTTATATCCATAAACACAGCCAATAAACAAATACAGTCAAACAGCAAGAAGCATTGCAGTGCATATACAATAAATGAGGTTTCTGCATAAATCATTCTATGGCCAAACATATAGCCCTTATATGAGCATATATAGGTTCAAACAAAAATGTGGGCTTATGTGTATAACACATTGTCAGGGATGCCATACGTCCAGATTTTTCCTGACATGTACTGGAATCAGACAGCATTTTGGCGTCCGGGCGGATTTTCGTACAATCGGTAGAATGTCTGGGGGAACCCAGACGTATGGCAAGGGGGGTTATTTTAAAAAATAAAATCAATTAAAAAATTCAAAAAAGTTAATTTTTTGGGTGAGATATTTCTCCAAAAAAAAAAAAAGAGCTAAACTTTGAGCATAAAAAAAGTCAACTGTCCGGATTTTCACTTTGGGGAATATGGCAACCCTAATAAAACACCTGAAGTTAAACCAGAGACTCTCTCTCCAAAATTACCTCAGATTCTGTTTCTAAGCCCCACATTCCCAACCACATATTTGCCCATTATTGCCATTAGGAAGCACAGTTTAGAAGCACTTTGGCCCCTTGAAGCACTATGTTGGTGAAACCCTTTTGGGGAGCGGTGCAGCAATTTTTAAATTATTGTCAACTGCAGCACTGTTTGGAAGGCAGTGTCTTGCTATTGGAACAATAAAACAAAGACAAAAAGGCTTTTACCAGCATGGAGGAATGCGGGTTTGTGAAAAGATGCAAGGCAGTCCTAATTACGTTCCCATTATAAGCTGCTGGCGTAATGTAGGGAAAGGGAAGGGGGCTCTTGCGTGATAATTGGAACAAGGTGTAAATGAGCACTCATTAAGCTGTAGACTACACAAGTGCTCCTTCCATGTGAGAGGGCTGTAAATACGACTTTTAATGAAGTTATGACATGCTTGCCAATAAAAGTCATTTACTTCACAGTATTACAGTTAATTATACACAGCTGGAGCCATTTACAGCTTGTTCCTTGTTCACAGCACCCGGCCTCGCAGGCCCTCTCAACGCCTGCCGCTGCTTGGAACCTCTGTTGCAAAAGAAAAGGAGGACTATGAAGAATCTTGAGGGGAAATGCCATACTGAAATCAGGTCCAGAGATCTGCTGCGATTTTTCCTTATCAAGAACAGATCCTTCAGACTTAGATTGCTGCCATTTATTTAAGCAATGCATCTACTCAGAAGTAGGAAGTCCTATGAATTATGATTATAGCCTTAATAGCTTGCCCAAATGAGACCCAAATGAGCGCAACAAGAAGGGTTTGTGTACCCAGTAGTTTCCCAATATACATGCTTTCACACAGACACCTGTACATGTGTACAGTGTTTACTGTAATATGTGAACAAGACTAGGGTTTAGTTCATAATTGGTGGCAGCTGCAGAATCTCTGTGGAGCTTCACCTTGAATCACAGGTGATAGCTTTTCAGTTTCGTGGCCATGAGGAAACAGTAACCTTTCAGTTGTTGCTGGATTCTAACTCCCCTCGTCCCTGATCACTGGTCATGCTAATTGGGGCTGATGAAATTTGGAGGGCTAGAAGTTTCTCATTCCTGCCATAGGTTAATTCTGCCCACCCAGGTTGACCCCGTTGGACTGGGAAAATGTATAAAAGGACTTGCTGTTGCAGTTAGCCTTCTCTTCAATGTTGTATTTGGAGCAGTTTCCATTCCACCTCTCACACAAACCCCCAAAGCTCTGACAACTGGCCCTGCAGATATCAAATGTTTACAAGTCATTCTTGAGCATCCATCTTCAGATCAAATAAGGGAGGCCTTGTATACAATAAAACTGGACTGAGGTACCTGTGCTCTCCCCCTCAGAAGTTGCTGGATTACCCCTCTCATCAACCTTGACCATTGACCATACTGGCTGGGGTTGATGGTAGCTGGAGCTCAGCAACGTTTGGAGGATCGCAGGTTCCCCCAGCCCTGCTGCAAAAGGACTCTATACCCTTCTTCTCTGTCCACAATATTGTTTGACAAGTAGAAGTGTCTGTTAATAGAGGAGCGATTGTCTCTTGTCACATGGATTTGAAGTCCCTGTACTCCAAGGAGGCCGCAACTAGCTGCAACCTGGTTTACAATTACTCGGAGAGTTGTTTTCCTTTTTTCAGGGAGCATGCCAGCACAAGAACTTTTATAGTGGCAATAAAGAGCTTTAAACTATCCTATAAGCTTCAGAGGCTGGCAGAAGTCCCCTAGCACCGCTCCTAATTAACTTCTAACCTGCTGGCAGTTGAGTTCTCTTTCCTTTTTCTCTTTCCCTTTTAACTGCTAATGAAGTCTAGGAGTTAGGAAATCTCTCTTGGTTTCCTTATTTTGGGCTAGTTGTTAATTACATGCGTTATGCCCCCGTTGCGCACAAGGATTCTTTAGGTACAAGTCAGCGTTATCTGCTTCTTTTAATCTTCCCCTGTTGTGGGGTCCCTTTTGCTGCTTGTAGCTTTCTTTCCATTGTGAGCTACACTGTTCCAAACAAAAGATGATGGGGATGAGCTGCGGATCCTCAGAAGGAGAAAAGGAAAGGAACTAGTCATTTAATTCACAGGCAGAGTTGCCATTGTTTGCCATTGTAGGTGTTTCCTTGAAGTGTCAGTTGCCAGAAATAAAGAGCAAAAGTTTCCCCCTCCCCCAGAACGTTGCACACAAGTACAGAAAAAAGTTAGAGAAATGTGTGAATAGGGCTTGTGTTCCACAGCAGACATTTATCATGTGTAGGACATCGCCATGTTGAAACGATGGGGGTTGAGAAGCTCCTTCAGGTCCTCAAGATCCTGGAGAGATGCTGAAGAGGGATAGCCTAACTACTATTGTATGCTCTGGTAATCTCTAGGTTAGATTACTGCAACGTGTTAGATGTATGGCTGCATCTGAAGATGGTTTGAAAACTTCAGCTGGTGCAGAATTCAGCGGCCAGGTTGCGCAAAGGGGCAAGATGGCTTGAGCATATCACACCAACCCTGGCCCAATTGTCCTGGCTCCCAATTAGTTTCCAGGCCCAATTCAAAGTGCTGTTTCTGCTCTATCATGCCTTAAATGGCTCAGGACGCCAATATCTCAAAGACTGCCCCTTCCCATATGAACCAACCTGGACCCTGGGATCATAATCTGAGGCCCTTCTTAACGTGCCTTCTCCCCAAGGCAGCAACATGAGGATGGACCTTTTCTGTGGTGGCTCCCTGTTTGTGGAATATTCTTCCCAGGGAAGCTCTCCTGGCCACCTTCATTGCATATCTTTAGGCACCAGACAGAAATGTTTCTCTATAACTAGGCCTTTGGCTGATAAAACATTCTGTGGTCTTTTAAATGTGGTTATGGGAGGGAGGATATTCATTTGTTTTTGTTATTTTTCTTTTATTATGTATTTTGGGTTTTTATGTTGTGAATTGTCCTGTGATCTTCAGATGAACAGCGTTATCCAAATTTTGATAATGATGATAATACAGTGGTACCCTGAGTTGCAAACGCTTCAGGTTACAAATACTTCAGGTTACAAACTCCGCTAACCTGGAAGCAGTACCTCGGGTTGAGAACTTTGCCCCAGGATGAGAACGGAAATTGCGTGCCAGCAGCACGGCGTCAGCGGGAAGCCCCATTAGTGAAAGCATGCCTCAGGTTAAGAACAGTTTCGGGTTAAGAACGGACCTCTGGAGTGAATTAAGTTCATCATCTGAGATACCACTGTCATCATCATCATCATCATCATCATCAGTTGCCTAAGAGGTCTGTTGTCAGGGGGAAAGGCATATTGTAAATATGCTGCCCTGGGCTCCCTTGGGAGAAATTGTGGGATATACATTTAATAAATAAGCAAATAAATGTGAATAACTTTTGAATAGAGCTTCAGTTATTGAGTAGGTTGGGGATGTTAGAGGTGTGAAGAAGTCCAAGGTAGGCACTGTGAGGAAGTGGGACTAAATGTATCACGTAGGAATCATGAAGCATAGTTTTTCCCCCACTTCTTTTCATCACAGTTTTCAAAACAGTCTGTGGTGCTGCAAAGTGCCGTTTTTATTGAGGAGTAAGAAAAAGAAAAAGAACATATCTCAGTAATTTTCTCAGAAAAATAAATTTAAGAAAGTTTGGCTCAGTTCTCCTGGCACTTGAATCTGGGACCATCTGCATGGAAGGTATGTATCCTTTGACGTAGCTATGGTTCTTCCCAAAGGGCTGTGTTATCATTTCAATGACTGTTAACTCCATTACATAGTGGCATGCTAATAGTTCTAATCTAAGTGTCTGTGGTTCAGCTGCCCCTAATACTGAATTATCATCATTGCACTAAAGCGAGAGACACTTTTGTCATAATTAAGTTTTCAAATGAATCCCACTTGGGGGAATTTTTCTTCATTAAAGAATCATTTCAGTTTCCTTATCTGCATCATTTGGCTGAGGATTAAAGGGTTCCCACAGCTGCTGTGTGCCAGCAATTTCAGTGAGGAGACTTCTAAAGTCATGCAACCAAGAGTATTTTTGTTTCTCGTTTCCTTGACATCTACGACAATGGCTGTCCTGTTGCCATAAATTTGCCATTAACAGCAATAACAAGAAAAACACTTCTCTCAGGTGGAATGCTAAAAACCACATAAACAAAAGGCACTCTAGAATTCTCTTACTTACCAAAACCCTTCTGATGGATTGGACAAACAGTATACAGTATACAGTTTCAGGTTAAGAACGGCCCTCCAGAACGAATTAAGTACTTATCCCGAGGTACCATTGTACAGTGGTAACCTCGGGTTACATACGCTTCAGGTTACAGACTCCGCTAACCCAGAAATAGTGCTTCAGGTTAAGAACTTTGTTTCAGGATGAGAACAGAAAGCATGCTCCGGTGGCGCAGCAGCAGCAGGAGGCCCCATTAGCTAAAGTGGTGCTTCAGGTTAAGCACAGTTTCAGGTTAAGTACGGACCTACGAATTAAGTACTTAACCCGAGGTACCACTGTATACATGTTGAAACGAGCCACCTCTACTTGCTGGAACATCCAACTGTCTGTAAGCTGTAATTGTGGCTTAATGACAGAGATAGCCAGTGGGTGCCTTCCAGATGTTATGGACTACAACTCCCAACAGCCCCAGCCAACACAGCTAGCCGTCAAGGTTCAGGATGATGGGAGTTGTAGTTCCCGAACATCTGTAGATGCAGGGTTGAAGAACACTGATCTTGGTAAGGCTCTAGGAGTGTGTTCTAGGCAAGTCTCTTTTCCCATCACAAGTTCTTAAAGCCCTGAAGGCAACTTTGGACAGATTCTGAGAAGGCTGATGTGACACATTTTTTAATTGGGATCCACCATTATGGGAGAAGGACGAGTTGCAGAGTTAAATAGTCTTGGGGGAGGTGAGCTCTTAATTTGGTATTAGATCTGTACTTCAAGTCCAATTTGGCAAATCTCCCCTAGAAAGACTAATGTTTGATGCAACCTGTCTGAGAAAATTAATGAGCAAATGCCCAGATTTTATTTCATCGGAACTGAGTGAAGATGGCGTCTGCCACCAGAGAAGGACTTTTAGATTGATTCGGCATAAACACCAGCGTGTGAGGACATTCTGCAAACAACAGACTTACCAGCTGCAAAACAAAAAGGAAAGTCATACAAATTTCACACAGCACATTATTGTTTATTTCAACTCGCCTGTGGAAACAGCTCAGAGGCCACGAAAGAAGGAAGGATAACAACAGGAAGATTTAAAGAAGGAACTATTGGAAACTCAAGGCAGTAGAAACATAAGGTGATTGGAACCCCACTGAACTTGAAGCATGGGAAGCCCCAACAAAAAATTATAATTTGGCAGGATATTTGGACTATATGATATGTATTTGTATAATTTGGAATACTTAATGGGATTCGATTGGATTGCTAAAATGGAAAATTTAATAAAAATTATTTATAAATAAATAAATAAATAAATAAAGCCCTGAAGCCATGTCTAAGGAGTCCCTTTTTTGCCATCTGGGCATCTCTGGGTACTTACCAATGACTTTGGTTGTAATCTACATCCACGGGCACCCCACTATTTCACACTTCAGCACCAGCTCTAAAAGCCCAGGGTGGAAAATGGACACAGTGACCATTCTCAGTCCTGCCCCTCCAACACCCAGCAGGCATTCATACATCCCTCTTTGTATCCTACCTCTATCTGACGCAAGTAGCAGCCCCCTCCACCTGGGGAGATAATTCCCTATTCACAAATTACAGGCCATTAATTATTACGATTATTATTTCATACATCGCTCATCTGACTAGCTTGCCCCAGCCACTCTGGTGGCTTCCAACAAATTAAAACATAGCAAGACATCAAACGTTAAAAACTTCCCTATACAGGGCTGCCTTCAGATGTTTGCATGGGGGTTGCATTCCAGGTCATGGCATGCATAAGCGGTTGCATGTAAGCCGTAGAGTGGCAGCTCTGGGGGGGGAGGGTCATTGACCACCCCAGCATCCAGTTTAGCAAGGAGGTCCTCTACCGCAAGGATGGAGTGCATCTTTCCAATGCTGGCAATGATATATGGCTTGCTGACATCTTCACAGGGATTAGGGACTGGTTGCAGGTCTGAGCGGATTGGCGGCAAGCTTGGGGCTCGTGTGGCGGTTAGGCATTGGTAGGGGTATTATTATGCTGATGAGTTGGGGGGGAGCGCCATCACCTCCCCCAAATGCTGAGGGGTAGTCCAATAAAGGATTCCGGGGGGGGGGGGGGAGTTGCCTCGTCCGAAACCTATGGAGGCTAGGGCCTAAAGCGCGCTCCCAAGCGGTGACCCCTCGGGGAGCACCTAGGGATGTGCATCTCAGGGGCTCCCCCTGTTGGAGTTAACCCCTCCTGGTCTTATGCCAGATGGTCTGATAGGACCAATGCCTAAAGCCGATACCGCTCTTACTTGTAATCAATAAAGTTGTGGCCATTTTTTGCCCATTAACCTTAAATTCTGGTGTCCTGTGTCTTTATTTCTATCCAACTGGGGGGGGGGGCGGGAATCGCCACGCAAGCGATTGCATGTAAGCCTGTTCTGCCCCATTCCACCCCTTCACCACCCCCTTCCAGGGCCCAAAACATGATGCTTCCTGGCGGTCACACGTAATTTGAGAAGTGTGGTACAGATCAGTTTGCATTGGATTTCACAAAGACTGCATTTCCCATGAATCTCTATTTCAGTATGACTGGGCTACCCATTTGCGTCCCACCTCCATCCAAGGATAGGCACCAGACAGCTGCTCTTTAGACTGGGCAAATGAGTGGAACAATGATGTGCCTATCAGCAGTTAGCTCAGGATTGGGGCAGGTTGTACTGAAATTCACAAAGATCAAATTCTTCACACGTTTCTTACTTCCATCGCTTTGGGTTCCCAACTGCAGTGGCCAAGTGCGTGGCTTGCCTCAATTGTATGATTATTTCCCACAATAGTATTACACCTCCCTTTGTTCAAAACACTGTCATACCAGTTTCCTTCCCAACAAATAAACACATTAACTACTTACTCTCTCACTCTCTCTTTCTCTCACTTTGTTTATCAGTCAGCATGTTATACAACCTTGATGCAACATTATAATTTGTTTCAATTTGCTAAGGAGAATAATTATCCAAATAGTTCAGCATGACTCTTCGCTCCTGACCACAGCAGATCACCCTGCTGTGCCTCAAAGCTTGTTTGTTCCATTTCCATTCTCTTATTTTAAATCCCTCACAGTTCTGAATTTTCTTTTATTTAAAGTAAAATTGGATACCAACTGTGCAAGCTTCTGCAGCAAGCTCTTTTGTGAAGACTGTTGCATTTTTTTTCCTAGGAATATGCTAAGTGTTACACTGACTAGGGACTTGTGCTTTGTTACCTAAGGAAAGAGGGGGAAATATTCAACAAAATGGTAGAGGAAGGGATCTGTCCCTTAAAGTATATGTTAGAAAAGGGATATAAGCTTAGAGAAGGTGGGAGCCTCCTTAGGCTACAAACAGATGAAAGGACTAAAACTCAGCAAGGAACAGAGAAAGCTGCCTTATGCAGAATCAAACCATTAGGTCCATCTGCCTCTGTAGTGTCTACATTAACCAGCAGTGGCTTTCCAGGATTTCAGACAGAGTCTCTCCTAGCCCTACTGGAACATGATGGGATTGAACCTAGGAACTTCTGCATGCAAGGCAGACACTCTACCATTGAGCTACATCCATTTCCCAAAGGATTCTCTGAGGATTGTAGTGGAATGCTAACCAGCTCAGTGTGACTCTGGAAATGGAAGAACTGTCGGTCATGAGGCTGAATTTTTACCACTAACTATAAGCAACATACGGGATGTGGGTGGCGCTGTGGGTAAAACCTCAGCGCCTAGGACTTGCCGATTGCATGGTCGGCGGTTCGAATCCCCGCAGTTCGAATCCCCGCGGTTCGAATCAACCTAGCAGTTCGAAAGCACCCCCGGGTGCAAGTAGATAAATAGGGACCGCTTACTAGCGGGAAGGTAAACGGCGTTCCGTGTGCTGTGCTGGCTCGCCAGATGCAACTTGTCACGCTGGCCACATGACCCGGAAGTGTCTGCGGACAGCGCTGGCTCCCGGCCTATAGAGTGAGATGAGTGCACAACCCTAGAGTCTGGCAAGACTGGCCCGTACGGGCAGGGGTCCCTTTACCTTTACCTTTATAAGCAACATAGGAATTCACCATATACCAGGTCAGACTGTTTCTCCATCTTGCCCATCTTTACCCAGCCTGGTGCCCATCTGGGTGTTTCGGATAGCAACTCCGATCAGCCTCAGCTGGCAAGGCCAATATGCAGGGCTGATTCAAGTTATATTATAGAATACCTGGACCAGTGTGCCAAACTGGGAAAGGCTGTTTGGTTTTCTCAGTAAAGTGCTATCAGGGTTTCTTTCTCCTTTGAATCCTGTTTGCATTATTTCAGCAGCTTTGCTGACAGGAAGTCCGCCTTATTACCTTTAAAAAGCGTGGAAGGAGGAAGATGCAGGAAGTTGTGTGCAAAGGGGACTGTCCAAAAGGAAGCAGGAGGTATGGATGTGGGCATGAGGGTTAAAATGGGTACAAGGCTGGGCTGAGGAGCAGAAGAGAGAAGTGACCTCAGAAATGGGGCTGGGAAGGTGAGAAGTGAGATCAGAAGTTGTATGGGGTGGGAAGGAGAACCTCCAAGGGCGGGGTGTAACATGGAAGATATGGCAGAACATTTGGTAAGCAGAGTGAGCAGGGGTGCAACCCCTCGTCTAAGTACAGTGGTACCTTGGGTTAAGTACTTAATGTTGGCAGCTCCGTTCGTCTGATCTGAAGGGGCTCATCTTCCTCCGAGCCCTCCCAGCAGAGCATCAAAACAACACAGCGGAAGGATGAGATAGGTATGAGCTACATGCTATGCTTTATTACTAAGCTATGCAGAGAGCAAAGATATATACATCCTCTCCCTGTGAGAGCAGAGAACAACTGAACAAAGAAAGCAAAGGAACAAAGGAAACAGGAAACCAGTAACGTCACATCCCGTCTCCCTTTCCCGTGAGACTTCCAAGAGTCTGGAAGCCCTGGAATGTAAACACAGTCCTGCAAGCAGCTGCACAGTGAGAAACAGAAACCAACACTTAATTTGTTCTGGAGGTCCGTTCTTAACCTGAAACTGTTCTTAACCTGAAGCACCACTTTAGCTAATGGGGCCTCCCTTGCTGCCGCGCCGCCGGAGCACAATTTCTGTTCTCATCCTGAAGCAAAGTTCTTAACCCAAGGTACTATTTATGGGTTAGCGGAGTCTGTAACCTGAAGCGTCTGTAACCTGAAGCATATGTAACCCGAGGTACCACTGTATAATTTTAAAAGGCCAAATGGTAATGTCTTGGGGAGTGACATACAACTGTGTGGAGGCTAGATATAGCCTACAAGCCGCTGATTAAGCCACTCCTGATTTACATAAATAACAATGATGGCGGATAGAAAAGGAATATAACAGTGTTTAAAATGAGAAAGTGCAGTGCAGGCATCAATAGGACAAGCCAGGGTGTGCTGTTATTCACCCTTAGCTTAAGGTATAAAGCTATACATCTTAATAAAATAACAATAATCATAGGATCTGGGCATCATCACAGGCAAGCCCATACAAGTTAATCAACTGGCTATAACATTGATTAATTTCGAAGCATAAATTGGATTGTAAATAGATATCATGTAGAGGCAAGGGAAATATTAAAATTGCAAAGCAGTCGGTTTTAAAATATATGAAATTAGTAGCAGAACTTTTAGGGGAAATATAAATTGCCTAGAATGAAAACGATCCCAGTGGCAATATTGGTAAATGGGTTACTGTCAAAGTATTTTAAAAGATACCTTGAAGAAATTGATTCACTGATGAGATTTGTGTATCAAATATGTAGCTATTATCTTAGAAACCAAAACAATTGCCCAACTTGTAATTTCTATCAGATGCTCTTAGATTTAAGTGCTAATTTAGGGAAGAAAGCATTTCCAACATTCTACTTCTTTATTGTTCCTCTGGTTCACTCTACCCCTAAGTTCCATTCCTCTCAAATTATGATTAACTAGGAGAATTCCTAAAATTAGTTTCTGAATTGGAGGACACACACTTGCTTGGCTTCTTCAGCATATTTGTGTCTTTCCTATTTGACCGATGCATTTGAGAGCTAGGCATATAATGCTGTTACCTTGCTGTAGCTAAAAGGGCCTTTGTGCTCAGTACTTGTGTGTGAGAATGTTGGGACTCAGGCCTATAACCTATAACCAAGGTATCCTTGGAGGAGAAGCAAAGAAAACAGGGCCCTTGCGCAGCAGATCTTCAGGTGTGACTTAGGTGTCCTGCCAAAAGTTCCAGGTGCCTAAGGTAGGGGTTCTACCCAGTGCCTTGTTTTTGCTTAATATAGGCTAGGAGAGAGCAAAATATGGTCTGAAGCTCAACATCAAAAAAGCTAAGATCATGGCCACTGGTCCCATCACCCTCTGGAAAATAGAAGGGGAAGAAATGGAAGCAGTGAGAGATTTTACTTTCTTGGGTTCCATGATCACTGCAGATGGTGACAACAGTCACAAAATTAAAAGACGCCTGCTTCTTGGGAGAAAAGCAATGACAAACCTAGAGAGCATCTTAAAAAGCAGAGACATCATCTTGCCGACAAACGTCCGTATTGTTAAAACTATGGTTTTCCCAGTAGTGATGTATGGAAGTGAGAGCTGGACCATAAAGAAGGCTAATCGCTGAAGAATTGATGCTTTTGAATTATGGTGCTGGAGGAGACTCTTGAGAGTCCCATGGACTGCAAGAAGATCAAACCTATCCATTCTTAAGGAAATCAGCCCTGAGTGCTCACTGGAAGGACAGATCGTGAAGCTTAGGCTCCAATACTTTGGCCACCTCATGAGAAGAGAAGACTCCCTGGAAAAGACCCTGATGTTGGGAAAGATGGAGGGCACAAGAAGAAGGGGACGACAGAGGACTAGATGGTTGGATAGCTACCAACATGAGTTTGACCAAACTGCGGGAGGCAGTGGATGACAGGAGTGCCTGGCGTGCTCTGGTCCATGGGGTCACGAAGAGTCGGACATGACTAAACGACTAAACGACTAAACAACAACAAGCCTTCCCCAGCCTGGTGGCCTCCAGATCATCATGATGATCATTGGCAATGCTGGTTTGGGCTGATGGGAGTTGGAGTCCAAGACATCCAAAAGGCACCGTGATGGGGAAGGCTGATCTATAGTTTGTTAAGCAAAAAGTAAGAAGACTCTTCCACTGAGAATTAGGTGTTAATGTTCTAAAACAACCATACATTTTATTAATAGGCCAACTGGATTTGAACATGGAGAGCCTATGTCTGGCTCTTTTCACACAGATCCTCCCTATATCTCTGCATTTGTTACACTGCTCGGTTTATTTTTTGGAGGTCATTGCAGCATCACAGGGGTGCAGATCCCCTGATCACTTCCCCAGTAGCCCCAGCAATATTCTCTCCCTGCAACATGCTCACTCCCTGAGGATAGACATCCATCATGCCAGGTTGCAGCTCTCTCATAGATACTTCCCTGTTTTCTATTACTCTTAGTCAGCCTCAGAGGTTCCTTCCTATTTATCAAAATCACACAAGCCCTTCGGTGTTTTCTTAGGTGTGCATTCAGTGGAACGGCAAAGAAAGAGCCCTCAGGGAGGAAGCAGGAAAAGAGGGCAAGCTTTTGTTCACCATCTGGACAGTCTTTTCCAAACTGACATACACATGGGCATATTGAACAAAGGCTCTCAGTTATTAGCCCTGAATGCAGCCTGTTCAAGGCCAATGTGAGACTCTGCTGCCAAATTCAAGATTAGGATTCAAGGTTACCCATAAGTAACAGATTCTCACCAGCAAAATGAAGCAAGGTGAGATGTTGTGCTAAGAGCCTGGCAGGAAACTCCTAGCTTCAGAGAAGTTGGTGACATATAAATCAGCAGCAGCATCCTAATGAGGGATTGGGGGGGGGGAGGCGTTAGGTACACATTTCATTATGTAGGTGGCTTAATTGGCACTTCTTGAAACAATGCACAAACTGAAACATAGCCATCGTTAAAAATGTGCACTCTAACAATTGCTTTTCTTACCCCAAAAATGTGTGTATTAGCCGAGAGTGTGCATAAAAATGTACAGGTGAAACTCGGAAAATTAGAATATCGTGGAAAAGTTCATTTATTTCAGTAATTCAACATTAAAGGTGAAACTAATATATGAGATAGACTCATGACTTGCAAAGTGAGATATGTCAAGCCTTTTTTTTGTTATAATTGTGATGATCATGGCGTACAGCTGATGAAAACCCCAAATTAACAATCTCAGAAAATTAGAATATTAAATGAAATCAGCAAAACAAGGATTGGAATAGAGCAATATTGGACCTCTGAGAAGTAGAAGCATGCATATGTACTCAGTACTTGGTTTGGTTGATGACATGGCTCCCCAAATCAACACAGACTGTGCAAACTTCACACTGGACTTCAAGCATCTGGCATTGTATGCCTCCCCATTCTTCCTCCAGACTCTGGGTCCTTGGTTTCCAAATGAGATGCAAAAGCTGCTCTCATCAGAAAAGAGATTTGGGGAGCCATGTCATCAGCTGGTGTTGGGCCACTGTGCTTCATTAAGTACAGGGTCAACGCAGCCGTCTACCAGGAGATTTTGGAGCACTTCATGCTTCCTTTCACAGATGAGCTTTATGGGGATGCTGACTTCATTTTCCAGCAGGACTTTGGCACCTGCCCACACTGCCAAAAGTACCAAAACCTGGTTCAATGCCCATGGGATTACTGTGCTTGATTGGCCTGCAAACTCACCTGACCTGAACCCCATAGAGAATCTATGGGGCATTACCAAGAGAAAGATGAGAGACATGAGACCGAGCAATGCAGAAGAGCTGAAGGCTGCTATTGAAGCATCCTGGTCTTCCATAACACCTCAGCAGTGCCACTGGCTGATAGCATCCATGCCACACCACATTGAGGCAGTAATTGATGCAAAAGGGGCCCAAACCAAGTATACATAGAAGTGAAAACAAAATATATTCCATTTGCAGAAATTCCATAGAAAACAAATGTGTATTCTGAGAAATGTATCCAAAATGCTCACAAATATTTCTTTTTTAAAAAAAGAAATGCAAAATGATTCAAAAATGTTGTGAACTAAATTAAGCACACTTCACTCTGACATATGTCATTGGTCTTTCTTCCTGGTAGTTTACTAAATTTACAGATCAGACTTCCCTCTTCCCTTTAGCTCAGGCATGTCCAAAGTCCGTCTTGGGGGGCCTAATCTTAAGGTCAACAACTTTGGTCGTCCCTCACACATGTTCACTTCATCAAATCTGGTGCCTTAGCTGGAAAGCCACTGCTGTTCTCCCCCAGCTAATAAATGTTATTTAAAGGGGGGGGGAGATCAGGGAAGCTGGGTAGGGAATGTCTGCCAGCTTGCTGGACAGGGAGTAAATCAGGAATTCTTCAGGGCCCTTTTAATATCTCCCCCTTTTTTTGAGGTGACCTTTACAAATTTCCAAAGCTGGTTTTCAAGTCCAGTGACCTTTGCCAGAACCTCTAATTCCAGTTGTGTCTGCACTCTGGATACTTCCAAAAATTCTCCATGACTCAGTTTCACCTCAGATTTCCCAATTATGAATTAAGTTTTCCTGGTTTCTGGATTGCAGGAGGAATTATCCAAGGTTTCTTTAAAAGAAAAGTGGCCTGGAAGGGGTTAGGAACAAGGGATTATTATAGAGGGGTTATATAAAGATGCCAGAGTATTGAGAGTATCTTGAGTTACATTGTGAAATTATTGTGGTGGGTTTAAAACAGCCGTGAGGAACCTGCAATCCTAATTCTGCATGCCAGGCCTCTCCATTTGGTCATTAAGGCCACTTTGGCCAAGCCACAGTCACATGAGGTGTGGGGCAGGCATTTGAAGAAAGCTTCTTGTGCAGCATTTTGCAAGACCTACCCCCATCAGTGAATCATCAGGGCTTGAAAACGTGAGTGGAGAGAGAATAGTTGGATGGTTCAGAGATTGTGCTGTTTGGCTTCCTTTTTTATGAGAAGGAGGTTGGCCTGGCCTGAGACATATTGGCACCACAAAGTGGCCCTGGCACCTTGGCCAGTGAAGACAGAGGAGGTGAAGATGTACATCAGGAACAAGGAGGTGAGAGAAGACCTATATTCATTGATATAGAGGCAGCAATGGCCCGGGATGCCAAGGAGGTGGTAGTTTCAGCCTCCAAAAAGTGCATCATGGCTGTCACTGCCACCACAGCAGCAGCGGTGAGCAGTTCATTCCTCCAAGGCCAGATCTGCTGGCCCTGTGGATTCTGCTGCCTGAGATGGTTGCCACACCTTGCCTCATGGTTAGGCTGGCTTTGGGAGGAGGTAGAGTCCTGAGCAAGGAATGATTGCAGGGCAAGCTATCCTAGGAGACAAATTTAGAGAGACACTGAGGATTTTCAAAGTGGGTATGGATTAGGTAGAGGAACAACACTGCAAGGAAATGATGCCAGAGGAGGCGGGGAAGAGGATGGGCTTAAAATATACAAAATATACAAAGTCACATCAATGCCCTTCAGCTTCCTCCAGAGACGATCAGGAGAATGGAGCCTCTGAAGAAAGGATGAGCAAAGACTGAGGATTAGTGGGGGTGATATTAGGTAATTAACAGGATGATTCAATTAATTATAACTTCTTGACTTTTAACTATTATAAGAAAGCAATTTGGATATCAACCCAGAAAGGTTTCGTAGGAAGCGCTGAGTGTCAGAGATGCTGAGAGAAAGCTGTAGTCTGTCTGTCGATGGCCGGAAAGAGAAATATGATTTTGAGATTACATACAATTTTCTTTTCCTTTCTAATCCATTGGCAGCCTGGGCTATTTTAGATACCGTCTCTTATCTGGCTTTCTCAACCTGCTTCTCCAGGGGATCTTTATGCAGGGAGCGGGGTTTACTTTTCAAATATATACTTTGAAATTTCATTTTATTTTTTAAAGGAACATAGGTCTCTGAGAAAGGGTTGATAAACTGTGTTCTAAACAGACAAACACAGAAACATAGACCAAAGGCAGACTCTGTCGGGAGATGGCAAAGTTTAATTTTCAGAAAGCTGGGTTTTTAATTTGACACACAGTATGCCATCCAGTCATGCAGCAAAGTCCTGAGCAGGGGACCCACAAGAACAACATGGTATCGGCTTTTTCTCAGCACTGGAAGCAAACCCATAATATTCCTTTAAAAGGGGAGAGAAAGAAGGGGACAACAATTCTGGATACCAAATCTGTTCCAGTTCTTAGATCTCCCCATCTCTTATGAGACTCCTGAAGAGTTTGAAGTTTCTGCTTGTGGGGTTACTTCTAAATCCCCCATATATATATATATCTCAAAAACTTACTTTAGAAAGACATCACTTTTTGGCTAGTTCATAGGAAAGGATGAGATGTACATCTTGGTGCAGCATCCATGCAAAATGATCAAATGTTATTTATTTTTTACTTAAAGAGAAAAAAGAGGGGAATCAAAGTTATTTTGAGCTTCTGATCTGTAAATCAGTGTCCTATTTAAAGAAATGCATTACCAGTTTGCTGTTTTTAAATTGGTCCAACGTACAGCATTTTTTTAGCCATCTGGATTTTTTAAAAACATTACTATTAATAATTCCATCTACAGTGTTTTAAATGTACCTTTGTTTAAGTACCTCTCTGACAGATGTACAGTACAATGTCCCTGAGAGATCACACATCCTTTGTTAATCTCATTTAGATAATCACATGTTTGAGCTCAAATACATTTCCATACACTGTATATGTGAGCAGTGCGACCCTGAGCACATTTATTCAGAATAAATGGTACTGAGACCAGGGCAGACCAGTCTCTAGTAACTGTGCTTAGCACTGCAGCCTTAATGTCACAAGCTCTTAATCATGCAATTAGTAAGGATGGGGGAGAAATTTAATTCTGTTTGTAAGTGAACCTACCAAATGTTCACTTTCTGAAGCAGCAAGAGATCTGAAACACAGTCTTGCAGTGCAAGAATCTCCAGCCAAGTAATGTGTTCAAAAAAGCACACGATAAAGCAACATGTACTGTATATATCCATGCATCTATTATTGAAAATAGGGACACGGGTTTCACTGTGGGTTAAACCACAGAGCCTAGGACTTGCCGATCGGAAGGTCGGTGGTTCAAATCCCCATGACGGGGTGAGCTCCTGTTGCTCTGTCCCAGCTCCTGCCAACCTAGCAGTTTGAAAGCATGTCAAAGTGCAGGTAGATAAATAGGTACCGCTCCAGCGGGAAGGTAAACGGCGTTTCTGTGTGCTGCTCTGTTTTGCCAGAAGCGACTTAGTCATGCTGGCCATATGACCCGGAAGCTGTACGCCGGCTCCCTCGGCCAATAAAGCGAGATGAGCGCCGCAACCCCAGAGTCGGTCACGACTGGACCTAATGGACAGGGGTCCCTTTACCTTTACCTTTTATTATTGAAAATAACATAGAGAAATGCATCATCTTATGAGAAATTGTTGGGGTTTTCTTTGGGGAGGTGTTATATTACAAGAAATTCACACTAAAATCTGACATATTTTCATGATGAGTGTTTTGTACAAATAAAGCCCAAACAGATGTGGAAATGTGTAGACCTGAATTCAGGATTGGAAAAATGAGAAACTGGGAAAAATTGAAATTGACAGATTTGCAGACCCCCCCAGTCATGGTTCATGAATAAGGATACACCCCTATGCACACTTGCTTGGGGGTGAATTATGATTGCTTGGAACTGAATTCCATGTTACATGTGTATGCTTGAACCTACATGCATGTCCACGCTGCCTGAGAAACTCAACATATTCCTTCTGAGAGGAACAAAACCTTTTGTGCAGAGGCAAAAACATGCATTATTTGACTGTGTGCATATTCTTAACCCTCATATCCATCAAGATCTTCACCACCAAGAACTAGCAAAATAATGATTTATTACATGGGGAAAGGAAATACATATCCATAGCTTAAAACAGAGAGTTATGATGTTATCACATGTGGGCTGCAAATAACCCATAATACATCCACATACCTTAATCTTATGAAGAGTCCCAATATACTTAAAAGCCAGAAGAGTAAGCACAACTTTCGTCCCAGACTCACACTAAGAAGAGATGAAAAGAAGAATGAGATTTCAACCTGATTCTGTAATAAGCATAACACAAAGTCAGGAAACAGAAATCTGTGCCTTTTTGAGAACTAAGCTCCCCCCTTAAAATCTTGTGCTCATTCCCATTGTTGGAGGAGAGTGTGCCAATTTACCTTGACAAAAATATATAATTTAAATACATTTTGGGTCTAACTCCTACACAAAAGTCATGGGATTAGCTTTGGTACACAAGTGATATGACATGATTTTAACTGTTGGAGAAAGGATGTCAATTGCTTTGTCATGTCACAGACAAGCTAGAAGCTGTATCACGGTCATAGGAAATTCACAAGGGGCCAATTTTAATATTGATTAATGCAAGCAAAGCCAATAGACTGATCCATCAAAATGGGCCAGGTAAAGTTTTATCCTTACAATATAGAATTAGATAGCTAGATAGGTGATTAGATTTAGATTTAGATTTAGATTTAGATTTAGATTTAGATTTAGATTTAGATTTAGATTTAGATTAGATTAACTAGAACAATTGGGTCCATATAAAGTAATGGGACAAGTTAGTTGAAACAAATTAAAGTCCCATTGGTTTAAATGGTACTTATAGTCCAATTATATGGAAGTTCTTTTACTGTTTTATATAAAAATATAACAAAAATATATAGTCCATACCTCTAAAATAAATTACAACTAATGTCTACATCAGGCGTCCTCAAACTATGGTCTGCAGGCCAGATCCGTCCCGCCAAGTCCTGAACCCGGCCCACACAGCAATTGCAGAACCCGCGGTGCTCCTCCTTCCTGTTGCCCGGATGGCCACAGCCAACGTGAGCTTCTTTCCCTCTGAACCGCTACTACTGCAAGGGGCTGGGTCCAATCCCTTCTGGCCTCTCCTCAGACCACACTCTCCAGCCCCATCCACATACCACTCAGCGTGTGTGTGCATGGGTGTGCCAGGGAGGGGGTGTGTGCATGGGTGTGAGAGAGTGAGATGCTGCCGGCATCAGTGGCAGCTCCCTCAAACTGCTGGGAAGGGACCACCAGTTCAGCGGCGGCCTCTGTGGCGGTGACCACAATCCCCCCTCCCTGCCTGGCTTCTCCTCCACACACACACCTCCTCCTCCTCCTCCTCAGTTGCCAGGTGAAGTGGGTCTGAAGCAGGAGGAACTGGCCCATGAACCACTCGGGCCTGGAGCCGAGCCCAGAGGAGCCACTGCCACCGCCGTGGAAGGCCTGTGGAGATGCGAGCATAGCGCGAAGGCACAGCGGCCAACGCTAGTGCCGCAGCCGGCCCAGGTTACTGGGTTTCTCATCAGAGGGCACTGAGGGAGGAGCAGCCAGATGCTACCGCCACTGCTCTTCAGAGCCTGTGGCGAAGCCTCTTTCCTTTCCTCCCTCTTACTTGGTCGCCCTCCTCTCTCTCTCATACCCCCCCATTGAAATACTTATCTGTTTATGTTGATTAAAATTGTTCTTCGTTTTAAATATTGAATTGTTTTTCCTGTTTTTTGTGTGCAGTAAAATATGTGGAGTGTGCATAGGAATTGGTTCATATTTTTTTCAAACTATAGTCCAGCCCCCAACAGTGCCTGAGGGACAGTGAACTGGCCCCCTGTTTAAAAAGTTTGAGGACCCTGGTCTACAATGAAAAGCAATATTATGGCCAAAGTAACAAGGAGCTGCAAGAGATACTTGTAGCTCCTCACATTTATTTTCCTACCTACAGGATTAGTAGTCCCGAAAGCCAGCAACCAGCTGTGCTAGTTGGAACTTCAAGTTTCCCATCTTAAAACACTCACTCGTATCCAAACCAAGCCCACTGGTTTGTCAAATGTGCACTTGGGAGTCAAACTTAAAGAGTACAGGAGACCCAGATGCTGAGAAATCCGCATAGATGTTTTTCTCCTTCTGATTTCCTTACCCCCCGCCCCCACTTTGGCATTGCAGTAGGAGAAAGATCTGCTATCAAATCAAATAACTAGGAATATATACCTGATGTGGAGAAGATTTAACAGCATGTTAAGTGCAGGTCTATCCTCATTCACTGCAATATATTATAATGGCAAATCTGAAAGCAAAGATTTATTCAGTGACACAAGATGCTATGGAAATGGTAGGGCTCAGGACCATAATGAAGGAGGGATTCATAAAAACCTTTTAGCAGCGAAAGGGGATATGGCTCAAGTACCGCTGCCATTTCTTCTATCTATATCTCCATTAGAAACATTACCTATAGATCATTAATGTTTCATGGCTCTTTAAGGAACTGCACGTGTTTAATCTCGACTGCCAGTCAATGGAGTGGAGTATTGTAAGGGAACTATAAGCTAATTGTTAATTTAGAACCATCTGGAGATTATTATCTTGCAAGATCAGAGCTAGGCATGTCAATGCATAAAACTTTTTACGTGTGTGTGTGTGTGTGTGTGTGTGTGTGTGTGTGTGTGTTACTAACTAGGTGGTATTTAACTCCAGCTAGATTGAACAAGTTTTATCCTAGGATTAGTGATCAGTGTTGGTAAGGCAAGGCTATTTTTTTCCATGATTTATAGGTGTGCCCAATAATCAAGGTATTATACAACAATAACAAGAAAGAACTTTATGACAGTAAAAGCTGTTTGAAGGTGGAATGGACTCCCTCAGAAGGAGTTGGACTACCCTTCACTGGAAGTTTTTTTAGCAGAGGTTGGATGGTTATCTGTCATGGATGCTTTAGATGAGATTCCTGCATTGCAGGGGGTTAAACTAGATGACTCCCAACTCTACAATTCTATGATTCTATGAATAGCAGTAACAACAACAGCAACAATACAATTCAGGGTCAAGGTGTTCCTAAAGATCCTCTTGTAGTATTGTTCAGATAACTCAAGAGCATAGTAATGGACAAAGATTTTGAAATGAAAGTTCGTTTGATGTCTGCCACTAAAATGACAATATGGCACAATAGGGGGAAATCAAGTCTACTTTTTATTGATTTGTGGTTGGCTAACATTTGGGACTGATTATGGGATGAAACTGAATAGGAAGGGAAGAATAAGACAATGGCCTGTAGCTACTCAAGAGAAGGCCCAATGGCGTTAATGAACCTAAGCTAGTCTTGTCCATTGACTTCAGTGGGTCTACTCTGCATAAGACAAGCACTGGACATGACCATATGATTAAGGGTGCCCTTTTTACTAGAGTAACAAAATTCAAGATTTTATACATCCATATTCTTTACTGGGGAAAATGTAGTGGGAAAGTATAAAGTATTATATGACTTGACTAATGGCAAATCTACCATGTAAATCTGCCCAATTCTATGCCAAGTTCCTACTAGATGATAAGATTCCCAATGTGACTTTGGCTGTTGCCAACTTTCTGTCTGAGGTGGTCAGAATCAGAGATCAATTCATATTAAACAAAAGTCAGAAACAAGCATAGTTTATGATTCGTCCTAGTAGTCTGTGTGTTTTCAATGTATTTTATATGCACTGAATTTAGTCGTGTGGGTCTTTACAATAAAAATTCTTGTTGTATATGACTTGGTATTACATAGTTTTGTCCTCAATATCAGTATTACACAGTTACCCAATATTATAGTTATATAGCTACAGCATGCAATATTATGCAGTGGTTCAAAGTCTTTCAACCACAGTACAAAACATTGTTGCCATAAGAACAACAATCAAGATTCATAACTCTATACTGTAAATGGTAAGTCACATGTATTGGATATGTATATACTGTACTGAGAGTGAGAAAAAGAAAAACACCTCACAAATTCACGGTTTGCTATGCATGTGGAGGAGAATAAGTGTACCATTGAGTTCAGTGGTACTTACTCCCAGGTAAATTGGTGTATGATTGCAGTCTTCATCTGGATAAAACTCTTGACTGCTGTGAAAGTGTGAGAACTTTTAAATTGGGCATGTAAGTTACAATCTGTAACCCACTGTGTACACAAATAAACCACATTCATATCTGACTACCTTTCCATATTGAAAAAGCTCACAAACAGGCAATTGAAACCAACCAACCAACCAATTTTGCAATACAGCTATAAATTAAATCACATTTCACAATCTAGTAATTTTAAGATCATTGCTATTGCCAAACTGCAATTTTCAGAGGGCAATAATATGCATGTCTAAGACACCATGGATATTTGAGAAAGAACTCTCCAGAATAATTTCCCCACCCCAAATGCTTGCAGAGAAAACTTAAATATACTGCACTAATTCTCAATTGATCCAGTTCAAAACACATTTGACTTCCCCTTAAATTCTCCAGACATCACATCTGCTTTTCCTGATATTTACCAGCAGGAACAGTAGCTGTGAGCTAGTCTTGCTTCTCAAACAAGGCAATTTCACTGCCTTTTGCATGTGATATGACAAATCTGCTGGGAAAACTGATGGATTTAAGATTTGCCACTGGAATAATTGGAGCAGAAATCAGCAATGGATAATATTTCCATCTCTCAGGACAATTGGGGTTTTTGTGATAGTCTTTATGGAGCATAGGTTTTCACTATTTTTGAGTCTGTGGCTCCCTTGATCAACTACCTTCTTTCTGCAGCTCCCCTATAGGATTCCAGGTGGAAACCTGTGTTGTTTCATCATTTCACGGCTTGGCCTCTCCTTTTTTAAGGCTTAAAATTTAAGTGATAGTGCTTTGAAAAGGCTTTTAAAAATTCTGAGTCATTCATTGCCCTGCTAAATGCTGCCTTTGTATGTTTGGGGGGGGGAATGAAAACAAATTTAAATAATAATAAATAAGATAATCTGAAAAAAGTATACTAACAAAAAGAAAATACAAACAAAGTGCACTTTGAAACATTTTGAGAGCTTTCCCCCCACTAGGTGGTCAACTCCTCACCCTCAGGGAAATACAACTGACTAGGCAGTGGGGGCGGGTATGTGAAGCAGAAGTAAATTGGTATTTATTTGGAGTGGGAGAAGCAGAAACCAGTATAAGGCCAGAAGGACGCATGATTAAACCACAACTAAGGGAAAACTCCCCCCCCTCCCAATCCCGCCATCTTCTCTCGCTCCACTTAAGGAAGCCCCAATGGCAACAGGTCTCCCCCCCTTAGATTCCTATTTTTAAACAAATGTCTTGCCCTTCCATGGTGGATAGAATTTTTTTAACAGCCGCATTCTAGCCAGTTGCCTAAAATAGGACAGCAGTGCTAGCCAAGTGCTGTAGAGTTTAGGATGTTAGGGTGAGCAGAGCATACACAGTTCTTAAGATAGCTGGATCCTGAGCAATTTAGGGCTTTAAAGACAAACATGGCAACCTTGACTTGAGCTAAGACTCAGACTGGCAACCAGTGCAGATGACAGAAAGCATGAGGAGCGGCCACTGGAGTGGGAGGGGCTGCCATGGAACTGTCCTCCTAGCAGCAGTGTTGCTCCCGTGAATTAGGATAGTGCAGGGGCAAGGCAGGAAAGCGGTGAGTTTGGGATGGTTTGGACACCCCAGCAGAGCCAGCCCAGCACACATACCGGGGGTATCCAAGCCACCCAAACCTCTTTGCTACCCTGCTGCACCCACTCCCCACCCAGGGATGTAGTAGTGACACTGCTGCCAGAAGAATGCCCAGTTATTCATGTCTTTAACAGTTGGGGAAAGTTGCTATTCAAACTACAGGTATTGATCATCCTTATGCAGGAGTTGGGCTGAGAACATCTCAGATAGCCTGCTTTTGTTTTAATATTGCCTTTCCCCCATTTCCAATTGTGAACTTTGTCATAACAGGGCCCAATAAATTACGGCTATAGTTGCTTCTTACCAGCTACAATCTCTCAGCGGTGAGATATCATCCATAAATCTTCCTGACACCATCTTCTATGGCTGGTTTTTTTTATATGTATAAAAAAAACCCCAATACACATAGTTTATTCTTGTCTTTCCTTGGCTGGTCACAGGGTTGCCTAGTGGAACTTGTAAATGGAACTTGATGATAATTATGGGAAAACATGGCAGTGGGGGGAAGGAGGAAGGAGGAGTTTCTGTCTTTCCCCAGCCCAAGAGAATGATATAGAGGGCAAACATATTGATGACCACACTAACGGTCACAAAAAATTACTTTCTTCTGATTGTCTGCAGCTACATTCTTGTGCAAAAAATGATAACGGATAGACAACAAAAAAAATCTTCAAGACCTGTTGTTGTTGTTGTTGTTTAGTCGTTTAGTCATGTCCGACTCTTCGTGACCCCATGGACCAGAGCACGCCAGGCACTTCTGTCTTCCACTGCCTCCCGCAATTTGGTCAAACTCATGCTGGTAGCTTTGAGAACACTATCCAACCATCTTGTCCTCTGTCATCCCCTTCTCCTTGTGCCCTCCATCTTTCCTATTAAGAGCTAAATGAATTACCTGGTGGGAAACAGGCAGATTGCAGTGGTGGGCTCGTGCCTCAACCCATTTTAGAGCAAAGCTGGGATACCTTAGACTCAGGGGTGCGGCACAGCACTCTGAACAAAGTTTGGAATTTCCAAAACAGGTGTGTGTGGGGGAACAGACCACCAATGCATTGATGCCATTATGGAAACAAGTTCATTTAATTGGAAACAGCAGAATTTGAATGGAGAGAACTCTGGAACCACCCCAGGCTCCAGCAGCGTTTAGTCCTTATCACAAAATCTATATTTTCCTTACGCAATTAGTTCATTGTGTTGATTTCACAGCTGCAGTTTTGTTTGCGCGGCCTCTTGCTTGTCTACTTTATTGTAATTCTTCTACAATTAATGGCATGTTGTTGTTTTTTTAAAAAAACACACCATGGAAATGGAAACCAAATTAATATTTTGCAGTTTATTATGACTTGGCTTGCAACGCCCACAGAAACACTTTCACAGCTGTCTAGCTGAAATGCATAGCATCAGTGAGCATATCAGAGGGTATTAAGATTACTCAGTTTGTAGATCAAAGCTATTTTTCATAGTCTTCATGTTTTCAATGATAATCACAGATGTTCCTTCAAAATCACTAATTTATTCCTTTTGGGAGAGATGGGCTTCTTCTCTGTTCACCTTGGTATAAATCCATGTAGGGGAAGAAATCTAAGCCCCCTAACCCAATAAAAGCAAGCTCTTCAAAAACCTTTGAATAAGTCTTGGTAAAATTCATCAGAGGATAATTCTGCTCCTGGGGCTTTAATCTCCAAGGAGCTAGCTCAATTCATGTTGATCATAGCTACTTGATTTGCGTTTCTGCACCAGCAAAAGACTCCTATTGTGCATTAAAAAAAAGGAAAGGAAAAGAAAGGCACTTTAGGAGCATGCTTGAAGGAGATGAAATCAATAGCTTCAAAAGGCAGCAAAATCATGGTGGAAAATGTGCAATACATTAATTTAACCTTTTGATTCCTGCAGAAGGCAGCAGGTCTAAATTTCTTCAAATGTCAGCTAAAGATGCAATGTTATTCCAAACAATTAATCTGATGATGATGATGATTATTATTATTATTATTACTGCTTGATTATTATTATTAATAATTATTATTATTATTATTATTATTATTACTGCTGCTCCTGCAAGTTCATGAATGGCAGTTTTACCCCATTCCCATACAGCAAAAGCACACAATTGGATGGATGAGTGAGGTTATATCCAGCTCCCTCACAGCAAATCACAGGTCATGCTGTATCGTTCTAATTAAGGGTGCTGGAGCCCCTCATTAAACCCACTTACTCTCACTTAACTCGTATGGGTTTAGCCAGTTTCTCAGCTATGGGGCTCAGTAGTATTTCTTGGGTGCTCCTCTACTAATCAATTGGGGCATCTTTTTTTGCTTCCTCCATACTATATTTCATTTCAAGCTGTGTGTTTTTATTTTTCTTTCTTTTTTATTTTTGTTAATTTGCTTATACTTGTCACAACACAGATTTAGAAAAGTTGGACTGGAAAATTAAACATTCTTGCACTCAACAATCAAATGTAACAATAAAAATGGGGGTTGGGGTTGGTCATGAATGTGATGTAGACCCAGAATGCAACTCATTTGAATAAGTTTGGGGGCAGAATCAAAAAATTCAGGTCTGCATTTTTATTAAAGATGATAATAATTAAGCAGGAATTGAATTTTTAGGGGTTTAGACTGTGTTGCATCAAAGAGAAAGCCCAGCTGTTCAAGAAACACATGAGACCTTCTAACAAAGAAACTGAATTTGGTGATGTTTTGGAAAGCTATATGCATGGTGTCTTCTGCAAACTAACAAAATTATTCATTAGAAACAAGCTATATTCAAAGGAAGATACAGTACCATTGATCAATGTTTTACTCTGAACCATCTTATAAGAAAACATACTAAAACCATTAAGAATAATCTTTATGTAGCCTTTGTGGATCTTTCTGTTGCATTCAGCTCTGTTTAATTATAGACTGTGGGAGAAATTTCAAATTGCCAACATCAACTGTGGACTTCTGATATTCATGCAAGAACTCAACAGTAATGAGGATCAGAGAAGGTTTAAATGGTGGTCTGACAGGTGCTTTTAAAATGTTGTGAGGAGTGAAACAATGTTGCATTCTAGTTCCCATCTTTTTAACTTTTATATTAATGTTTTGGTGCCATATTTAGCCAATGCAAACTCCCCCTCTCCAGTAATTAGGAACAGGAAGACATCAGTATGGATGTATGCAGATGATTTAGTGCTCCTCTCTCTTTCCTGATTGGTCCTCCAAAATCTCTTGGAGGTGTCCAGTACATACTGTAAACAGGAAAGTGTATCTAGAAATTACTCTAAGGCCAAGATTCAGATTTGTAGAAGACCCAGTCCTAGGTATAGATGGTGCTTGGATCAGTAGGCTATAGAACAAATTGCTTATTTAGGTACTCTTTAATGAAACCCTCTCTTAGAAGTGACATATGGAGTCAGTGAAAATAAAGGCATAGAAAACCATTGGGGTGTTGAAGAAGTTCTATTAGATTAAGGGAGGACAGCTGGTTTATCCTGTCCTAGAGAAAGTTCGTAACAAAGTGCTCACTTAGATGCCCTTTGACAGTGATGGCGAACCTTTTAGAGACTGAGTGCCCAAATCCAAAACCCACTTATTAATCACAAAGTGCCAACATGGCAATTTAACCCGAATACTGAGGTTTTAGTTTAGAAAAAACAACTCATACATTAACATCTTTTGTCTCAAAAGCTTGCGTTGTGTGGCACCCATGTATTCTGAGGACCATGACACTTATTAACTAAGGAGTGGTAATTCTAGCTTTGGAACTCCCTAGGCATTTCCAGCCTGTGACATTAGCCTGAGTTATAGAAATGACCCTAAAAGGTAAAGGTAAAGGGACCCCTGACCATTAGGTCCAGTCGTGGCCGACTCTGGGGTTGCAGTGCTCATCTTGCCTTATTGGCCAAGGGAGCCGGCATACAGCTTCCGGGTCATGTGGCCAGCATGACTAAGCCACTTCTGGCGAACCAGAGCAGTGCATGGAAACGCCATTTACCTTCCCGCCGGAGCAGTACCTATTTATCTACTTGCACTTTGATGTGCTTTTGAACTGCTAGGTTGCCAGGAGCAGGGACCGAGCAACGGGAGCTCACCCCGTCACTGGGATTCGAACTGCCAACCTTCTGATCGGCAATCCTAGACTCTGTGGTTTAACCCACAGCGCCACCCGTGTCCCAGAAATGACCCTACATGACTGTAAATAATAATAGGATGCCAAGAGTTTTAATTGTTTTTTGAGAAAAATGCAGACATGGAAAAGGTGGATAACCTTGTGAAACAATCTGGTTATGGCTAGGTCTGAGATAGTTACTAAAGCCATTAAGTGGACTTCTTAGGATGGAGGAAAGCCAACAGTGATGAAATCTGGAGGCCTTTGTAGGTATGTAGAATAAAGAAAATTGGACACAAGAATTAGTGGGAAAACATGCATCAGAGAGAGTATTGATCTATATGATAAAGATTCCCAATTAGAAAGGGAATCTGTAGAAGAAAGGCTTTAAGGCTTTGTGTTTTTGAATACTTTTAAGGTTCTCTGATACTTTACTTTTTTATACTAGAGCACAGAGATTTCTTAGGTAAATAAATGGAAATACAGCACTTGCCTATATAGATGGAACAAATACTATTTTTACTATCCTGCCTAATAAACCTGCCTTCTGATATGGTCAAGGATGACTTTAATGAGAGGGATCTAGCAGAGGTACCGAATTCCTGTGGGCTGAGGCAGTTCCCACCCCCAATGTATTTTTTGAGGGGACCAGGCCCCCTCATTTTTCAGAGTGCATTCAGCTCCACCCCCAAGCTCCTCATGACATAATGTGCACAATGATGTCCCCCCCCCAATCCTCTGGAGAAGCCAGTGCCTCTGGTACCTTGTATGATGGGGAAAGCAGCTTCTTGTGTGTACAGAAGTGATAACAAACTTGGATTGAAGAAGGATTTTCTTCCTGTAAGAGAGGCTTTTCTCTTAAGAGATTAGAGCAGTACATAACAATGCAGACATGATATCTTCTGCCTGTGCATTTGATTCCTTTTAAAATAGTCCTTCCATCTGTCGAAGAGGATGTCACTGGGTCTGTCTGTGGGCACAGGGTGATGCAGAGAAAGATTCACCTGCCTGCCTCTCCATGGCAGTCTACACTTGGACTTGCAATTAGTCCACCCACTGCATTTTGTAAATTTAAGATAAACTGAAGACATCTTACAGAAGGACACTCATTGTTGCAAAGGACCTGCAAAGTCTGACTCTTGGAGCACCTCTGGGTGGGGACGCAGATAATGTAGATGTGAGCCTCCCTATAGAAACAATCCTTTCCCAGGGCATTAGCTTTCAAGTATGAGAAGGTGCTTTTGCTGTTGACAGGGGATGAACAAGTCCCATTGCCCAAGCAGAAACCCTTGTGCTGGTGAGGATGCATTAGTTACCGTATTGGCCTGAATATAAGCCTCATTTTTTTCCAAAATACCGACTGTGGAAACTTAAGGTTGCGGCTTAAATTCGCAACGTAACAAAAATTGGCTTTTTCGATATCGCTGCTGAAATAGACATACGATAAAATGGAATGGGAATGGATGTGAGTGCCTGCAGAATTTTAAGGGAGAGGCTTATATTCGGGTATTGTCTTTTTTCTCCCCCCCCCTTGAATTTTAAAGGTGCGGCTTATATTTGGGTGTGGCTTATATTCAGGCCAATACGCATAGCTGTCAAGTGTCCCTTATTTGAAGGGACAGTCCCTTATTCTAGCGCCATGACCCGCTGCTGTCCCTTATTGATGGATGTCCCTTAAATGTCCCTTAAATGATGTCCCTTAAATTTCAAAGGAAGCAGCTCCTCTCCCTCCCTCCCTGCCTGCCAGGGAGGAGGGAGGCTCCAACTGTGTTGCTTGGCTGTGTTGCTCACCCAATAAGAAGTCTAAGAACGACTGGGGGGTGGAGCTTGCACGCCTTGTGTGTGGCTAGTTAATGCAAGCTGAGGGGTTTTTTGAATGCTGGACGCCATTTTGTTGCACGTGCTGCTGCAAACTTTGCAGTGCAAAGCCAGGCCGGGGAGCCATCTTAAGTTGAGGCTGCATAGGCCTTGTGGTGCATGTGATTCAGATTCTGTTCAGTTGAACCTCTGGTTACAAAGTTGGTTGGACAGTGTTCTCGAAGCTACCAGCATGAGTTTGACCAGACTGCAGGAGGACAGGAAGACTGGAGTGCCTGGAACAGGTGAGGCTGCAGGTCCCTTATTTTGGCTGCTGGTCCCTTATTTTCAAGGCTGCTGGTCCCTTATTTTCAAATCTGTAAGTTGACAGCTATGCCAATACGGTAGATGCCAACCTTTGGTGTTGAAATTCCTAATTTAAGCATATTTGCTCCTGAAGACCTATGTTCATCAATCCTATTCAAAACTGTTGCCCAAACATTCTCTGTGCTAATCTTTACATCTGCTTATGCTGTGAGTTCCCAACTGATATTAGCTATGATTTCATTGTTAATCCCTATGGCTCATATCCAACATTAATCATACTCAGAACAGACCCATTGAAATCAATGAGCATGACTCCCTTAGGTCCATTAATTTCAATGGGTGCACTTTGAGTAGAACCTAATTGGATACAACCCTATGATTTTGTGTAGCCATAATTTTTTTCCCTGTGATTTTTCCTGTTACCACCTATATAAGAATGTTTGGTGTGTGTGTGTGTGTGAGAGAGAGAGAGAGAGAGAGAGAGAGGAAGAGAGGGAGAGGAGGGAGGGAGGGAGGGAGGAGGGAGAAGGGAGAGCTCAGTGGCAGATGTGGTGCCCAAAATATTTCTTTCATCGATCAATGAGAGCAGCCATTGCCCCTCCCAAATGCTCCTGGGGATAATTTTGTATCTTTTTTTTTAATGGGTCTACTCTGAGTTGATGTCAGTTGGAAACAACCCTCTGTGCCAAGAATGTCACTGGGTAACCAAACTATGATTTTTGGGTAGAAAAAGAAGGAAAACATAGCTACTTCATCTTTAAATGTAAGCCCTTCCACCGTCAGAAGCTGAAAAGTTGTGGATTTCACTTTTTATCAGTTATTTTAGTATTAAATTATAAAACACCATGGGTGCCTTGGCAGGAAGGCATTGTATCAATGCAGTAAATAAACTGGTTCCCCAAAAGTGTGAAGAAGAAAAAAAGTTGTGGATTTCACCATCTCTCCACATAGATTGATCCAATATTTGTTGTGCATTTTCATCACTGAAACTTGCAGAAAATCATTGGGCCAAGTACTTCCACCCAACACAAGATCTGTACTTGCAGAAAAGTGTGTCAAGCACTCGTTTTGCAAAAGAGCAATATGCAGCAGTACACAACTGCAAATGAGCTCAGGCAGAGTTAGTAAAAGTGCAACTGTTCTTGACATCTTCCATGGCAATTTGAAAAATTAAGTGGATTTCAAGCAGAGCAATTAACTGGGTGAACATGACTGTGATAAATATAAAAAGTAGTCAATTCCTGTGAAATAAAAGGCCTATTGTTAAGAGCGGCGGGGGTGGGGAGGTTGAATGTAATGGAACGCTAGAAAAGCCCTTATGGGAAAATCAATTCAAGGGAATAATGCAGGGATAGATGTGAAGGGGAACAATTAAATTAACCACTACTTAATTTTCTAAATAATTCATGACCAAAGATGAGTTAGGGAGCCGGACAGTGAAAGGCAAGTTCACAATTCATTATTTAACCGCTGCAACAACAAGAAACAGATTCCTGATGCCTTAAATGACTATGTCAACTAGAATTCATGTCATCAGATGCATTTAAAAAGTGGGGACTTTTCAGCGAGTCAATCTTTTAGGTATGCAAGTATCAAGCCCTTGGTTCTAAATAACTAATGAACAATAATGGCTCCTGTACTTGTGCTGATATGATAGCAGTGGTTTCTTGTTTGCTGATTAGTCTAAGGTGATGCTAGGTCTCCAACCTTTTCGGGCCAATGGGCACATCTGGAAATCATTGAGACTATTGTGAATACTGAACACACACTGTAAGCCATTTCTCTTGGCGTCTTTCTCACCTTGACCCCAGGTATCTTGTTGGCAACTGTAACTTAACACTCTGAAATGTTCACGAAAACGTCCTAGATCTAGATGCAGAGAAATATGTTTGTATGAGACGTATGCCAAGTTCCTAAAACATTGTCTACTATGCAGTCTTAATTTTCTCCTTCATGATAATGGGCTTGCAGCCTGGGGCAAAGACTTCTGGGACCCATAAAAGTGTGCTCATCTTTCCTACTCCATAGTCAGATTCAGATGTAAAATTCAGACGAAAATTCAGATGAAAACTTGCTTTCTTCCTCTAACTTTGAACCATTCTCTGCCTTCTCCTCATCTCCTCACACTCTAAAGATTTTAAGGCTTACAGTTAATGCGCTGTGGAACTGGTTCAATATAAATCCTCTAGACCAATACATAAGGTGCAATAAAAAATATAATTGTCATGGAAGACTTAAAGAATACACCCATAAGGAAACTAGGCAAGAACTTTATTGTGCCTCTCTAGCAAGAACAGAACAACAACAGGAAACTTCTGACTTCCCCCAGCTACAACTAAGTCCGCTGCCTCCTAGTGAGTCAACTATACCCCTCAGTGACTGATATCAGTATCCTCATTTTGGAATACATATCAATAACAAATTGTTGCAGGTAAGTTCCTATTTTAGTTTTTTTGGGAGCTGTTGTTTTAGTTGTTTGCAAACTGCCACTTGCCCTTTGAATTTCCACCCCACCCCCAAACTGTTGCTTTTCTGATCTCCATAGATAGCATTTGCTATACAAAGAGCATCTTATAAGCACTAGGTGTCAGGATTAATCCTGCTGTGAAGGTATTTTGGTTATTACCATGCCTGAAGCAGAGGGGGGAATTATTAAATTTCAGCTGTTTCTTTAAAAGCAAAAGAATTATATGGATGATGACTTTATTATGAGCTTGGTTTGTGAACTGAAGAGCATCAAGCAAAATGGGAAATGCACTGCAGAAGGCAAAAACACTTTGTCTATTTGAGTCTATATTGTGGCTACATTTCATTAGTATTTCTAGAGTTCAGGTTATATTATTATTATTATTAGTAGTAGTAGTAGTAGTAGTAGTAGTAGTTTAACAATCACCTTGTATGCAGTCAAGATGATGTACAATAAAAACAGCAAAAAAAAGTTTTTTAAAACACACAAAAAGCAGATACAAACAAAACTAAAAACCATACGGAATTGGCACTCACGGCAAATATCTGTTTATCTAGCTGGGAATGTGTGTCAGAACAAATGGGCTTTAATTGTTTCCAAAACATGTGGATACAGTCAAACCTCGCTTCTCAAACAGCTCAATTGATGAATGTTTTGGCTCCCAAATGCCAAAAACCTGAAAGTAAATGTTCCAGTTTTCGAACATTTTTTGGAAGCCGTACATCCGACGTGGCTTCCACTTGAGTGCAAGAAGCTCTTGCAATCAATCAGAAGCTGCGCTTCGGTTGTTGAATGTTTCAGAAGCCGAACGGGCTTCCAGAACGGATTACATTCATCAACCGAGGTTTGACTGTAGTGAGTGATGTCATATCTTGACAGTAATGTATTCCACAGCAGCTACACTAAAAGCCCAGCTCCAAGTTACTGCAAAAGAGGCTTCTGAAAGTTTTGGAACTTGCAGGAGAAACAGACCTCATTAACCTACTGGATATGGATGATATGAGGTGATGCTTCAAGTAATCTAGTCCTAAGCCTGTATAGGACCATAAATTTTGAGTCATAAGGCAACAAAGGTATAAATGTTCACATTTATTTTGAAATGGGCCACTAAGGCCTAAGCTACAGATTTGGCTCAGTGAGGCAGTAGAATAGGGTGCCATGTGTCCTGCCATCAGAAGGGGTCCTCCACTTGAAAGGTTGTCTGATCCAAGGCCAATTTAAAGATGAAGAACCAGAAGAAGGGTGGAGAGTAGGAGGGGCCTAAATGTTCCCCAATCAGCAGTTAGCATTTGGAGTGCAAACTGGGCAGGCACACAGGTTACCTGGAGACAGCCTTGTTTTCTACTATGGCAGCAGGGGAGGGAAATGATTTTCAGCCAGAGGGTTACATTAACCTTTGGGCAACCTTCTGGGGGGCCACATGCCACTGTTGGACAGAGCCAGATACAAAAGTGGGTGGAACAATAGATTGTCTTTCTGCAGTAGATGGAATTCCAGCCACACAGAAGCCAGAACACACACATATACACACACCATATTTGTCTCTATCCTTTATCCAGGCAGGAAAGATGCGCTATCACAATTCAAAGACACAAATCTAGACAGGGGGGAAAATACCCATGGAAGGCACAGAGAAGGTTCAGCATAATCAGTGGCTCGTGTGACTTACATGATTATATAGGGAACAAGGAAGGGAGGGGAGATCAACATCAGGAACAAAGGGGGGGGGGGAGAAAACCAGCCTTACCTGATGGTTTAAGTGGGAATCAAAGGCCATGGGTCCCCCACTCTGAATCAAGCTGGGAAGGTGTAGAGCCCAGAACTTCAGGGGGCAGCCCCTGCCATTTCCTCCCTAGGTGCGGGAGGAGACAAGTAACATCACCAAGAGACTGTCAGAGAGATGGCATGGGTGGGGGCTGTCAAGGAGGCAGCAGATCCAGTCACCAAGGAGTTTTCAGCAGCAGCAGCAGCAGGTGATACATTCCTTGGAGGCTGGATAGAGTGTCCATGTGAATCCTCCCACCCAAGGCAGCCGCTTCACCTTGCCTCATGGGTGGGCTGGCCCTGATCTAGTCCAACATCTGTTCCCACCATAACCCGCCAAGTGTCTGCAGAAAGCCACACAAGCAGGAAAGTGGGGAGTACATAATACTACTTTAAAATCCAGCTAGGGAGATCTCAACTCTAGGAAGCTTCCTGATGTAGAAAGGAGGGAGGAAGTTTTCTTTTTTAAGTGTTCCGTTTATAAAGGAGAAGGGAATGCTCTTTCATCTTGTGTATCACTCATGTAACAGAAACACTGTAACTTTAATATCTGATATAAGGGGGAAGAAGAGTAGTCATGTTTGATTGCCTTCCCCCTAAATAAGTGCAACCCAGCCAGACAACATAAACCCCAAATCCTGCTGCCTCATAGATTTTTATTCATGAACATACAAGTAGCTGTCAGGACTAAAATCTTTGGCAGCTTATAAAAGAGATGCGAAGAGGAGCTAAGGGTGGTCAAGTTTGCCTATCAGAAAAAGCTGCATGAATCCCTGGGGTGGGGAGTGCCTGGAGAAAACCTTTTCTGTTTGTCATTTTGCAGCTGGAATAGGACCTTTAATTGGATGGACATCCCACCTGTCAAGAAAACCCATTTTCCAAAGCCTACTAAGATGTTGCTAGAAATTGTTTTTTTTGCTCTGGGGTAGAATTAAATAGGCCTCCTCAAGCATTCTGTTTCTGAATGCAGCTGTCATGGGTTCCATGACACCAATTGGGTCAGGTCAGGGAGGGCAGGATCCATCAGAGGAAGTGGAAGATCCAGAGTCTGGAGGGGTGGGGGGCCTGAGCATTGAGCTGGGAATGTCCTCTGCCCCATTATTGTTGGACATCACGAAAGGAGATGCAGAATCGTGTGGGCCAGAGCCCATCCTGCTTTCAGAGAATGGTTGCACACTCAATCAGCCTGAGGTCAGATGAGCCTGAAGAGGACTCAGAAGGAATCACTCAGGGTCCATTGCTAAGGACACAATGGTCTTTGCACTGATGCAAACAGACCCAGATCACCTGCCAGAGCATGTGTGTTCTTTTTACTCAGGATGCGAAATCGTGTTCTCCTTCATGGAGAGAACGTGTTGCGGTGGGGTCTAGCAGGAAACCCCCTCTTGGTTGCTGGGCAGGACCATTTGGATGACCATGACTGTGATTGGGCTAAATTGGGTTGTTGGGGAGATTTTGATGTTACCATTTAGAGGGTTGGCCCGAAGGTTATATATTCTTGGCACGCAGCTTGGTGCAGTCTCTTTTGCTGGGTGCACCGGATCATCCACCTGCCTTTCCTAATTTTAGGGATGTTGCGTTTGACATTGCTATGCCTGTCATAGGGTTGTCTGCTTTTGGGTCAGGGGCCTGGTAGGAGTTTTGTCCATTTGGCAGATTGGCTGGTGCCATTTGGTTTTTGCCTACTGCGTAGCAAATCGTCACAACTTGTAAGGTTGTGGTTAGGCATTAGTTAAAATTTGGTTGGTGGAGGGGTAAGGGTTGGTTGTGCCTGCCCCTCCAATGCTGCTGCTGCAAGGGAATTCCATTAAAGGAATCCAGAGGTTTGCCATGCTTTTGTCCGAATCCCAGGCAAGGGGCTAGGGTCGTGCAAACCCCTGGGAGCATGTGGGGGGGGGTGATGGTATAGTGCCCAGCTGCATTGTCTCTCCAATATTGTTTTCCCTTACTGGCTTTCACTGGAATCCAGAAGTCAGTTCTGTCCCGGGGCGGGGACAGATAGTCATAACCAGTGCCTAAGCAACCATTCATATTATGTATTTTAATAAAGTTGTGGCCAAAATTATGCCAAAAACTTTAAACAAAAATTCTGTGTGATTTATGATTTATTTAGGGGGTGGCTTGGGGACCTCAACACGCAACTAGGCAAACAACTGGTCCCACTCTGCTCTTTAAAAGTAGGGCTTTTAAAAGGAGGGCTGTGCCAAGTGTTGGGACAACATCTTAGCTATCACCTGGTCATGAACCTTAGAACAAGGTTGTAGACCTATGAACCCTGCTGATGCTGAGGCTGTGTGCTGATTTCCTGAATAAAGCTTTTGGGCTTCCTCAAACCAGGAGCCCAAGTACTATGTCAAGGGAGGGGGAGCCAGGAGATAGAGACAAGGGTCTTCGCTCTGCAGTCCCTCCTCACATTGCCATTGCCATCAGTATATACAAGTTGATGGGTGAACAGCCATAGCTCTGTGGTAGAGCATCTGCTTTGCATGCAGAAGGTCCCAGTGCCAATCCCCATACTAACCAACTCATTTTTGAAGAGCAAAATACAGCACACTTATGTATGCTGCTTTCCCTAATATATGCCCGTATGCCCACGCTTAACCCTAGCACAGGCATTGCAAGCAATGGCAAGAGTGAGGAGTGGTCCCCTCTTACCTTTGAGAATGTTATGGATTGATCGCAGAGGGCAAGCAGGGCAAGGGTTGCAGTGTCTTGTAGAGGAGGATAAAGGAAACCAAAAATGGGGTGCACAGAAGACTCCTTGTTCAAAGGCCCCACATTACTCATAGCTGGCATTGTGTTAGCAAAGTCACTTAAATAACACAGAGGAAATAAGTCCAGAGAAAAAAGTAATCCTTTTACGCTGAGCTAGATAATCTTTCTGAAAAGATCTCAACGTTAAGTCTAAACAAGAGTTTATTTCAAGCTGGGAACCTTTTAAGAAACATTTAAAAAACAGTTGCCATGACCTGAACACGGTTGTAGCCTTTGAGTAGCCTCTGCAAATAATTATGTTAAAGGAAAATGTACACAAGCTTTAATACTTTTTTCAGTAATAAAGTAGTTACATTTCTGTAACAAGTTTATTAAAATGGAAGAAATATGGAAAGGACGGGAAGTCACAAGTCAATGAAGAAAATTTATTGTTAGAGAGTTTGTAGCTATGTTGTTGTGATGTTTGACAATTTTGATTTATGGATAATAATGAAAGAATGTTTAAGTTGTACAGATGTGATGATGAACAATAAAGCAGGAGAAAGGGAAAAAAACCAAAAGAAGAAGAAGAAAGAAAAAAGAAATCTTGAAAACACTTTATTGAAGAAAAGCGGTATATAATTTGAGATGAAATAAGCAGAGAGGGGTTGGGTTTGGTTTTTTGTCTTTCTTACTTCAGGCCTTGTACATAGGATTCATTGAAAAAAATCTGGTAACCTTAGTTTACATTCCTGCCGCAGTGGTACCTATTAATCTACTCGCACTGGCATGCTTTTGAACTGCTAGGTTGGCAGGAGCTGGGACAGAGCAACAGGGGCTCACTCTATTGTGGGGATTTGAACCACCAACCTTCCGATTGGCAAGCCCAAGAGGCTCAATGGTTGAGACCACAGCGCCACTTGCATCCCCTCATTTTAGTTCCAACACAAAGCTAGGAAATCCCATCCAGGCCATTTCAGAAGGAGGCACTGATGTCTATAGTTACACACCAGATTAGCTCCAGCCACAGACCTAAATGGAACATCCATATCTCAGTGGCAAGGCATCTGTTTTGCATGCAGAAGGTCTCAGGTTCAGTCCCCAGCATCTCCAGGCAAGACTGTGTGTGTGTGTGTGTGTGTGTGTGTGTGTGTGAGAGAGAGAGAGAGAGAGAGAGAGAGAGACCTGTCTGATTCCATATAAGGCAACCCCTTACATTCCTGACATTCCTGATTCCTGGTTTAGGGTTTCTTAGTCTCTTCATTTTGATGCCGGTATATAGAAGGGAGCAGAGTCGATCTGGCTTCTCAGTGCATATGATGCTAACTGTTTGAGAATGTCCACAGTGGGCCTAAGTAGCTTAATTTCACAGAAATGACAAACTGAACAATTTTGTGGACTGTGACTCTTCTTTTAGCTCATGCAAAGAGAGAAAAAATGCCTTTTTTCAATATATATATATATATATATATATATATATATATATATATATATATATAAAAAAGCATATCATTTCTCTAAGTAACAGCGGCTAACAGAGGTCCATTATCTACTCTAGCAAGTCCTGTCATTTACCTATCGAAGGCGTGCGATGAAAACACACATAGCAAGTTAATGTGCATTTCAGGAGGAAACAAATCACTATGAAAATTAGTGGCTGCCTCGTTTATCACTTACCTCTCCATATTCCTCTGGATTAAAAAAAAATTAATGTAATTCCAAGTGCAGTATCATTTCCATAGGAATAATATTCTGCATGAGAAAATCAAACATTCATGGCTGCATCTGAGGCTTTTTACACTCCATAAACCTGCTCTGAACTTGGGCAATAGTAATAGAATTATATAAAAAATAGAGGTGATGTTCTTCATGAATACAGTATATTCATGGGGGTCTAACAAAGCGGTGAAGTTTGCATCACAGACATATAATCTATTGGGTTATAACTGATTAACCGGAAAACCCATCTAATTCAGTTTTTGCCTCTTGAGTCTTTGACTAATGTGTTCATTATCCAATGAAATTTCTAACTTGGAATATCCTTTCATAGAATCATAGAGTTGGAAGAGACCACAAGGGCCATCGAGTCCAACCCCCTGCCAAGCAGGAAACTTTGATCTCTCCCCCACATTTTAGTACCTTCATTAAACTTGGGGTTGACCAATTTCTCAACCTTTTCAAGAGCCTCCAACAATAATACATTTTCCTCCCTCTTTGTAGCAAAAAGAAAGGGGGCGGGAGAGAGTAGCACAACAACAACAACAAAACTTTATTAGCAAAGCCAACAGGCCACAGCTGTACAAGAGTTAAAAGTAAAAATAGAGATAAAAGGAGGAAAAGAACAGGCAAAAGATGGTCCGTCGGATGAACAAGTCTGTCACTCAGATGGTGGCCCTCAATTTCGCAGCTCTCTCGATGTACCTCGCGACCTTCTCTGTTATCTGACTTTCCGTCAGGAAGCCCAACATTACAAACTATGCATCCAATTGGAGGACCTACCTCATTGGCCACCAGTAACTGCGAAGGAAGTTGAGAATTTAATCGCACAACTAAAGAACAACAAGGCCCCAGGGAATGATTACATCCCTGCTGAACTTCTGAAGTCCAACATTGGCTGGTGGGCCCCCCTGCTGGCGTCTTTATTTTCTTGGATCGACTCAACGGGTTTACTCCCAGATGGTTGGTCTGAGGCAATAATTATCCCAATCTATAAAAAAGGACCCATGACAGACCCGGCAAGTTATAGACCAATCAGCCTTCTGCCTATACCGAGCAAACTATATGCCAAACATCTTTATACCAAGCTAACTAGCTGGCTGGAAACTGAAGCCATTCTAGCGGAAGAGCAAGCGGGTTTCAGGCAAGGCAGATCCACCATAGACCATTGCTTCATCTTAGCCTATCTAATTGACAAATATGCCAAAAAATCCCGTGGGGTGTTATATGCAGCCTTTATCGATCTAAAGGCTGCTTTCGATTCAATTCCACGTGTAAGACTCTGGGATAAATTGAGCACATCAAGTATAGACAAAAGACTATTATTTCTGATGAGCTGTTTGTATAAAGACACGGTGCTGCATGTAAGAACTTCGTTAAACGGCCATCTTATAGGACCAGTTTCTGTCAGTAAGGGGGTCAAGCAAGGTTGCATCCTGGCCCCAGCTCTATTCAACATCTACATCAACGATATGGTTAACTGTTTGTCATCTCCGGACTTCCACGCCCCCAAACTGGCTGACAAAGCAATATCAGTGCTTTTGTACGCTGACGATGCGATACTCCTATCCCGAACAAGAATAGGCTTAAATAGGCTCATAGGTGAATTCTCAGCATACTGTAGGAGAGAGCAACTTGCAATAAACTATCAGAAAACCAAAACTATGGTTTTTGCAAGGAAACACAGACAGTATAGCTGGAGGATGGATAACCAGACAATTGAACAAGTCAAAGCCTTCAAATATCTGGGTATCGTTTTCCAGTCGACTGGGTCCTGGGATGTCCATCAAAAATGTGCCAAAGAAAAAGCAGCTCAAAGTATCAAGATGCTGTCCCGCTTCTTCTACACGAAGGGGGGCAGATACATCCCAGCAGCCCTTGAAGTTTATCAAGCAAAACCTCTGGCGCAGTTACTGTATGGGGCCCAAATCTGGACGGGGAACCACTGCTCCAGTCTTGAGTCTGTCCAGTCTAAATTTCTAAGGCAGATTCTCGGTGTCCCCCCCTGTGTTCCCAACGCAGCACTAAGACTCGAGGCCTGCCTTCCATCTGTGGAAACTCGGACTTGGCAGAGAACATTCAACTATTGGCTTCGTCTTAATCTGAATCCACCTGGTCTACTGCCTTTAGTAATGCAAGACTCTCACAAAAGCAAGTGGTTCAAAACCGTGCATCAAAAACTCCTTACATGCGGTCTGCACTCACAGTCCCTATTATCAACGGGCCTCATCAAAGCAAAGAGTCTAATAGGCCAGCGCCTGAAAGACATCGAACGACAAAACAACCTGACCATCTTAAAGAAACTGTGCCCATGGTATACCTACTTTCCCCCTTCTCATTTTGACTCTCCAGCTTCATACTTGTCTAAACTAACCATCCCGAAATACAGACGTGCCTTTACATTGGCTAGATGGGATGTTCTTCCCTCTGCTGTACTCGAAGGGCGGGAGAGAGAAACAGAACTGTATCATATTTGCACTGTAATAATTTGGAATACGTTTTGTATATCATGTAGCTCTAAGCCCAGGTTTGCTATCAAGTATGTACATGGTTTTCTGATAATCCATTTCATTTCTTGCTTTTTTACACTGGATTCCATCTTTTATTTCCTCTGTTATTTATCAATGGATCACCTGTCTACTGCTTAATAAGCTCCTTATAAAAGAAACATGCCCCCCTCCAAAAACGCTAACACATCGACATCAAAATCCCTTCAAATCCAAAAAATAATTAAAATACCAAGTGTATTTTAAATCTAGGATTGTACCCAGTGCTAGTCCTACACAGCAAACACCATGAAGTTGGTGAACATGACGAACTTAGGTTTATCCAAGCATATATTCTATCTTTATCACCAAACTCCAAATATAATTGCACATTGTATTAATTAACATTATTTTTTAAAATATATTAGTGGCCATGTGGTGATTTAAGCCTATAAATTTTATTGTTTAATGTCTTAACCTATATATTAAGGTACTTTTATAGCTCTGTTTAGAGTAGGTAATGTCTTGATAATATAAATGTTTTAAGTTTTTTGTATTAATCCAGCATATTTTCTTTTAATTGTTGAATGATCCTGTGTACATTGCAGCAGCCTTTGGCTATGTGCAATAAAACTGACTGACTGGTATTTTCAGCATTTGCATTTCCAAATGTGATGCGTCATGCACCTTTGAGCATTTCTGAACTTTTACAAAGGCAATAGAAGTGTGACCTTAAAAGTGAACATTAGAACAAATTTTACCCTAAAACAAACCTTTTTTTTTTTTGCATGTTTTCTGAGCTGAGAGCTATGCAGCGAAATTCATAGAAGTACAAAATCAAAGAATAAATGTGTATCAATCTGCGCATTTGTTCAGGAAGTGAGGATCCTTTCAGTTGATGGCGCCTAAACAAATCATTAAGCATTTATTTATTTATTAAACTTGGAAAAGGTAAAGGTAAAGGACCCCTGGATGGTGAAGTGCAATCAAAGGAGACTATGGGGTTGTGGCGCTCATTTCGCTTTCAGGCCGAGGGAGCCGGCGTTTGCCCACAGACAGCTTTCCGGGTCATGTGGCCAGCAGGACTAAACCACTTCTGGTGTAACGGGATACTGTGATGGAAGCCAGAGCACACGGAAATGCCATTTACCTTCCCACCACAGCAGTACCTATTTATCTACTTGCACTGGCGTGCTTTTGAACTGCTAGGTTGGCAGGAGCTGGGACAGAGCAACGGGAGCTCACTCTGTCCACAGGGATTCGAACTGCCGACCTTCCAATCGGCAAACCTAAGAGGCTCAGTGGTTTAGACCACAGCGCCACCTGCTGTATACCGCCCTAGACCCACAGGTTCAAGTATCTCTACTAGGAAGTGTATTGATACTTCTGGATTAAGAGCGTAAAAACAAACAGCCCCCAACAGTGAAGGTAGAACATAGTCATCAGAGATAGCAGCCACCAATAACTTTATCCAGCATGAATCTTGTGCTGGCCATCATCTCATTGGTGACCACCAATATATCTTGTGGGAGTGGATTCCATATTAGTAGCAGCAGTAGCAGGGTAGGTTACAACATTATGCACTGAGTGAAGAAGTCCTTTCTTTTGTCTGTTCCTGAGTCCTAGTATTGTGAGAGAAGGAGAGGAGAAACTTCTACGTCTCCACTTTCTTCACAGTCTGCATAACGTTGTGTCCCCTGTACTCACCCTTTTTATAAACTATTGGGTATGGCCTATGGTTTTCTCCATGTGAGAACTCGCTTCCTACCAGCAAGTTGTTTTGTCAGCTCGTTTGATGACCTTGGACAACAATGATCAGAGAGATAGATCAAATTATAGCACAGGGCCATGTTTTGATGTGTGGCAATTCATGTCTGCACTACAAGCTGAGCAGTCAAAGGATTTTTGGAACCCCTGCCGGAAAACATCCTCTTAATTGTGCTTCCCATCTTCATAGCAAAAGATGAGAGAGTTTCTTAAAAGAGAATCAAATTCAAATACCTACGCAGTTCAGAAAGGTCCCTGCAAAATGCCAATAAAGAATCATCTGGAATCGCAATGGAACCTTATGTAGATATTTACTACAAATATTTTCATATCACCTCTAGGGCCGCTGAGCTTAAATGTTTTTGATACATACTTCAAAGTGAGGAAGAAAATATGTGCTTTACAGACTGAATGTGTGTGTGTGTGTGTGTGTGTGTGTGTGTGTGTGTGTGTAATATTCTCCTTCACCATCGCTAACATTTCTCCATGCCACTATGTTAAAGGTTGACCACCTTAAGAACAGGATTTTGGACTAGATGGGCCTTGATCCAGCAGGCTCTTATTATGTTTTAAATGGCTGCTTTGGTCTTTTAAATTGTTGTGCTGTTTTAATGGGCTTTTTTTGCTACAATTTACATTGTGGATGTTTATTTTAATGTGTTGATGAAATGGTTTAGTTGCATATTTTAATTATGGGTGTAATGAGGGTGTAATGAGTTTTATACTTGTAAACCACTTAGAAGCCACCTTTACAATTCAACGGTATCTAAAATGTATTAATAATATAGAATGCTTTTTAAACACATACAAAGCAGAGCGTAAGAAGGAGATCACGGGGAAGAGAATTTGGCATATAAAGGTATAAACAGGATTATGAAGCCTTAACCACACAAAGAACAGTATAGACTGCATAGAAACAAGACAAAGAAGCCAATGGAGAGATGATAATAATAATACTACGAAGATTTGTGGCCACAGAGAGATTAAGTGAACAGCAGAGTTAAGTACCAAGATAAGAGGAAATGGACAACTGAGAAACAGGAGTGGGAAATCTATTTCAGCCTCGGGGCTGCATTCCCTTGTTGGCAATCGTATGAGTGGGTGTGGCCTAGGTATAGGGGAGACAGTTGGTATTTAAATGTGGATTTATCAAATTCACAATAAAATGCTGAAAAATTTTCGCAGGCAGCATTGTTGTTTTCTCTTTCAAAGAGTTAAATTGCTGCAGAAATGTGGAGAACTGAATTTAAGATTGGAGAATTGAGAAACTGAAACTGACTTATCCTTCCACCCATACAGTGGGGCCAGCTGCAAAAATAGGCAGAGTAATGGATGCCACTCCTGCCTTTCTATAGAAGGGTACAACACATTTATGTTTATATTTTTTAATGTGTTCTAAGTCACATGTGTTCTAAATCAGCTCTCTTATTCCCCCCCCTTAACAGTTCTGTAAGATTGTAGAGCCCATCAGTGGTGGCGAACCTTGGCACTCCAGATGTTTTGGAACTACAACTCCCATCATCCCTAGCTAACAGGACCAGTGGTCAGGGATGATGGGAGTGATCGTTCCAAAACATCTGGAGTGCCAAGGTTCGCCACCACTGGCTATGTACTTGAAAAATAATTCCCTGCCGTTTTTTTCTGGTTGATATCCTTAGGATATATTTTTTTGATAATCATGATGGTAATAATTAACAAGATATATCCAAAGCTAGTAATGCATTGATTGGAGCCATAAAAATAAACAGAGGTGGCTAACTTTGATCCAATAATTTCAATGGGTCTACTCTGAGGGGGAGTTAGTAGGATAAAACCCAAGAACAACAATTTTTCTTGATTGCTTTCTGCTCTTTATTGGAGTGAACACTGGAACAGATTGACTCATGAGGTGGTGGATGCACCTTTGCTGGAGATATTTATATGGCCATTTGTCAGGGAATGCTACAGTTGCAAGATTCTGTCTGGACTCGGTGACATCTACAAAAAAACTATGAATCTATTAATGGGCTTGGTCGTGCTGCAGCACACATCATTGGCAGCTATGTGCCTTTCAGCAATCCCAAAGCTCAGCCTATCTGAACCAATGAAAACAGATTGCAGCAACATGGAGCCCGCTGTAATAACGAAACAAGAGATTCTATTGATCTGGGTGGCAAAGAGGCCAGAGTGGACTAGTTAATGTTGAACACACCTGACAGTGGCGAAGTGGCCCTGAGGTGCTGCTGCTGCTGCTTTATAATTGGCTTTTGATGGCCTTTACAAACTGCAAAAAGAAAACTATCTCCTGACTAAGGCTGGCGAAGCAAGGGAGGGGAGATTGAGCTGGCAAATGGTTTTTCATTGCTCGGGTTAGAGAAAAGAGCTAACAAAATACTTCGGCTGGGCTCACCTGACCTTCCTATTGAACCTCTGAACGAACAAACATAAATCAAAGCCTGCAAAGTTGACTCTTTTCTTTTGGAGCTTTGAAAATAATCATATATCATCCCCATAACAATGTGCCACCATTTCTGCATCTTTAGCACATTCCCCACATCCTTTCTCAGGTAAAGTCCTCACCAGCAAACAAATGAGTGCATAGATGCCGAATATGGAAAATAATGGGCTCACCCACACTTATCTTCCCTCTGCTCTTTCCAGGCACAGTCTGTGATTTAAAGCTTCATGCCCAAGCATCTGTTTTTTTTTTTGCTCGAGAGCTTTCCCCATGAAAACCTGCTCTTTGAAGCTCAGCCGGAGCAAACTTCAAAACATGGAAAGCCCAAATTAACATTGGCTCCCATTCAGCTTGAAAGAGCAAGTTTTCGTGGGGAAAGCTCGGGGCAAAGAAACCATGCTCAGACACAGAGCATTAAAGTGCAGACATGTCTGGAAGGAGCAGGGCAACAGGCAAGTGTGGATAAGCCCAGTGTGGTGCTGTAATTAAAAGTGTTGGACTAGGATCTAGGAAACCTGAGTTCTAATCCCAACTCAGCCATTAAATTCACGAAGTGACCTTGTGCCAGATACTGCCTCTTAGCCTTACCTGCCTCACAAGTTGTGAGGATAATATGGGAAGAGGGAGGACCATGGCTGCCACCTTGAACTCCCTGAAGGAAAAGTGGTGGGTTTATTATTATTATTATTATTATTATTATTATTATTATTATTATTCATAATTCCCCAAATTCCTGTTTTCATCTGCCTATATATTACTGCTTCACTGGTTCTGTGTTGTATTTTTTTTTAATCGTTTTTATTTTATTTTTGTTACATACTGTACCACTTAAAAAAGTAAAGGACCCCTGACAATTAAGTCCAGTCACGAACGACTCTAGGGTTACGGCGCTCATCTCGCTTTACTGGCCGAGGGAGCCGATGTATGTACAGTGGTACCCATAGGCGCCGACTCCATGGGGCTTGAGGGGGCCCGAGCCCCCTCAAAAATTCGTTTGGGGGGGCTCCGCCCCCCCAATAATCTCCGGCGCCCCTCCAGCAGAGCGCCATCGCCGCCCCTCCCCCAGCCCAAAATGCACAGGGGGGGCGGGCTGCATGCCTCCTGCCCTCCCTCCCGAGCAAAAGCTCCACCCAATTTCCTTTGGAGCTGATTAATAGGCGCAGCACGCTCTCCCCTATTCGCTCACGAGGAGGCGGCGCCACTTTATTTGCATATTCATGAGCTTATTTATTATTCATGAGCTTTCCCGGGCCCCCCCAATATTTTTTATAAGTCCGCGTCGCTGGTGGTACCTCAGGTTACAAACGCTTCGGGTTACAAACGCTTCAGGTTACAGACTCCGCTAACCTCGGGTTAAGAACTTTACCTCAGGATGAGAACCGAAATTGCATGGCAGCAGCGGGAGGCCCCATTAGCTGAAGTGGTACCTCGGGTTAAGAACGGTTTCAGGTTAAGAACAGACTTCCGGAACGAATTAAGTTCTTAACCAGAGGTTCTACTGTATCTAAGTACATACCACTTAGATACTTTCAAATACTGAGCAGTTAGAAAGCTTTTAAACAAACAAACAAACTAACAAAATAATCTGGGAAGCTACCATGGATTCTCAACCTGGATAGGGATGCCAACTGTAGTGCTGAGTCCAATTTTGTGGGTTACTTGGGCAAAGAGTCATTGTGTAGGTTAGTGCATTATGTTTTGAGTTTTAAAGGACTCTTCATGGCCCACATAATCATTGCTAGCACGGGGGGGGGGGGGAGGGGGACGACAACTCCCTCTATAAATTCCATCTGAGCAGAGCTAGTCTTCTTAGTCTTCTAAATGCACAGCTCCCTTTGCAGAACTCAAGGCTGATTCTAGACAATTGTCAAATAAAAGTACAGTGGCACCTCGGGTTACAGACGCTTCAGGTGACAATCGCTTCAGGTTGCAGACTCCGCTAACCCAGAAATAGTACCTCGGGTTAAGAACTTTGCTTCAGGATGAGAACTGAAATCGTTGCGCAGCGGCACAGTGGCAGCGGGAGGCCCCATTAGCTAAAGTGGTACCCCAGGTTAAGAACAGTTTCAGGTTCAGAAAGGACCTCCAGAACAAATTAAGTTCTTAATCCGAGGTACCACTGTAATGAAGCAGGAAGCTGTTTGCATGTTACAGTTGCTTAAAGTGAGTCACCCTCCTTAATAGGGATAAACATCTTATAAGTCATATTGCAGCAGTGGCGTAGCGTGGGGGGTGCAGGGGGGGCCGGCCACACCGGGCGCAACATCTGGGGGTTAGGGTTAGGGGGCGCAAATCCACGGGTTAGGGGGCGCAAATTACTTGCCTTGCCCCGGGTGCTGACAACCCACGCTATGCCACTGTATTGCAGCATTGCTTTCAACGTTTTTTCATGGGAGTTAATTGATCAGAATCCATTTCTAGTACTCCATTCTTCTTGAGTGCCTTCTTGCAGAAATGATTTGTTCCAAATCAAGCCTGTGTGAACCAGCTCATTTCCAGTCACTTCCAAACGTTTTCACACATGATCCTGTTTTCTTTCGTTTCCTTGCAAAAATAAACCTTGCCAAAATACATAATTAAACAATATTGCAATATGTTTAGACTGTTGAATTGCCTCACATCTTCAAAATGCAGTAGACTGCTGGTGTGCATATTAATTTCACAGCTGCAGATCTAGTTGCTTCATGCTAGATTCCACAGCGATCCAATTCCTCAAGTACAGTGGTACCTCGGGTTAAGTACTTAATTTGTTCCGGAGGTCCGTACTTAACCTGAAACTGTTCTTAACCTGAAGCACCACTTTAGCTAATGGAGCCTCCTGCCGGAGCACGATTTCTGTTCTCATCCTGAAGCAAAGTTCTTAACCTGAAGCACTATTTCTGGGTTAGCGGAGTCTGTAACCTGAAGCGTATGTAACCTGAAGAGTATGTAACCCGAGGTACCACTGTATCCCTGTTGGGAAGACAATGGAAATGTGGCCATTCTCCCAATGAGAATACTTTTGACACTTAAGCATTGTAGTTCATTGGAGAACTGGATCACAAAATATGGAGAAGCATGGGTTTAGAAGGATTGCTGGGTTCACATGTTATTTCAAAATGAGTCAGGTAGGTTCACATTAAAATCTGAATTTCTCCCCCCATCTCTAATCACCACCCAAACCTTTTTTTAAAACAACAGCAGCAGCAACCTGTGCTTCATAGCCATGTGGCAGTGATATTTAGGGGACCACAGCTGAGTAGCGAAGGAATGGTCTCACCCCATGCCCTGCGATCCTGATTACATTAATTATAGCACAAGGTACAGGAAATGTTAAGCAAACAAAGAATGTAGCTGCACTCTATATTACGGTAAGCATCAGATTTGACCCTCATACTTTGGGCTAATGCATTGCCCTTACAGACCAGGAGTGCAACAGAAAGGCTTGAGCTCTCATGATTGGTTTCTTAAAGGTAAAGGTACCCCTGCCCGTACGGGCCAGTCGTGTCCAACTCTAGGGTTGCGTGCTCATCTCACTCTAGAGGCCGTGAGCCGGCACCGTCCGAAGACACTTCCGGGTCACATGGCCAGCGTGACGAAGCTGCAGCTGGCGAGCCAGCACCAGCACAGCACACAGAAATGCCGTTTACCTTCCCGCTATAAAGCGGTACCTATTTATCTACTTGCACTTAAGAGTGCTTTCGAACTGCTAGGTGGGCAGGAGCTGGGACCAAACGACGGGAGCTCACCCCGCCGCGGGGATTCGAACCGCCGACCATACAATCGGCAAGTCCTAGGCACTGAGGTTTTACCCACAGTGCCACCCGCGTCCCATATTGGTTTCTTACTGAAGTACATTTATTTTTCCTTATTACCATGAGGGAATTTAATCATTCTTTCAACTAACTCAGTCCCCTCACTTTCAAAAGGATCTTGTGCCTGTCCTCATATTGCACTGTCGATAAAAGCCCCCTCCTCTATTCATTGGGGTGGTCTTTCTCCTAGTAAGATAGATTAAATAGGATTTTTTTTGCACCAGCTTCAAAGTGGGAAGTCAGAGCACCACCTGAAACTTGCAGCCTTTGAACGAAAAGGAAAATAAAAGAAGAAAAAGGAGGGAAGCATTAAGCAAAGTTTCTCAGGCATGGAAGTCAAAACCAGGAAAGAAGATGAAAGATTTTTTTAAGTAAGCACATTATTCTGCCTCTCTGTGTTATTTGCTTTTGTGGTTGTGGGATCTGAGGGAGAGATGTACAGGTTTCACAACTGCTTGTGAGTAGCCAGGGCTGGCATGTGAGGGAAACCACAAAAATGTGACCTCCCAGCAGGAAAGAAATGGAGTTAATATCTACATCAAGAACAAGGGGTTGTGGTGAGGGATAAAAATCTATATCAGGAACAAGAAGTGAAGAATCAAATCAACCTTACCCAATGGTTGAAATTGTAATCAAAGGCAATCAGATGAAGGGCAGTATAACAATCTAATTATTATTATTATTGTTATTATTATTATTATTATTATTAATAATAATAATAATAATAATACCTCTATATGTTCATCTGAGGCTATAAATAAAGCCTACAGTATATGAGTACATATACTGGTTTTCCCAGTAGTAATGTATGGAAGTGAGAGGTGGACCATAAAGAAGGCTGATCGCCGAAGAATTGATGCTTTTGAATTATGGTGCTGGAGGAGACTCTTGAGAGTCCCATGGACTGCAAGAAGATCAAACGCATCCATTCTTAAGGAAATCAGCCCTGAGTGCTCACTGGAAGGACAGATCCTGAAGCTGAGGCTCCAATACTTTGGCCACCTCATGAGAAGAGAAGACTCCCTGGAAAAGACCCTGATGTTGGGAAAGATGGAGGGCACAAGGAGAAGGGGACGACAGAGGATGAGATGGTTGGACAGTGGTCTCGAAGCTACAAACATGAGTCTGACCAAGCTGCGGGAGGCAGTGGAGGACAGGGGTGCCTGGCGTGCTCTGGTCCATGGGGTCACGAAGAGTCGGACACAACTAAACGACTAAAAAACAACAACAAATATAAGTACATTTCAGCACTCTCTACTGAAATATGAGCAACCCCACCTGTATGCACATTCTGCCTACTTTTCAAATGCACCTGTTTACACAGGCATTCCCTTGGTTTCTTGGCCTGGCTCTCTTGTTTTAATCACTGTATTGTTTTAATGGGATCGTTTTAATTATGGAAATTCGTATTTTAATCTTTTTAATGGATTTATTTCATTGTGAATATTAATTGTGGTTTATTTTTAAAGTGTATTTTAGGAATGCTGCCTAATTTTTTTATAATTAATAAATCACTTATAAGTCTAGTTTGGCATATAAATTAATATATGATAATAAATGATGTGTGCAAGCTCTCACGTCTCACAACTGGGAAGCCTCCAAAAGGCAGGCCCCTTCCAGTCGCTGAGTTGCAAATGTTAATCTGATCACTGTTTTCTTCTCTTTTTTAGCTGTAAGGTTGAGAATGCCTATTTTTTAACCATTAGCAATCACATCTGGTTTTGGGTTTTTGTAACATGCTCTACATGGGGGCTACCTTTTGAGAAGTCTCTGGAAACTTACATTGGCTCCAAACACAGCAGCGAGAAGACCTTGACTCTGCTGTTACACCGGATGAATCTCAAGAGGTGTTCAGAGCACTGTCTAGTCCTGTTGTCTTGGATGAGTTTCAGTTGGTTAGGCTTGAGGATGTGGACAAGCTGCCTGGATTGGTCAGGGTGAGCACTTGCACTCTAGACCCTTGTCCCTTGTGGCTGACAAAAGCTAGCAGGGAGGGGACAACTGGTTGGACCAGGGCGTTGATTAATGCCTCGCTACAAGACAGGGTGCCTCCCTGCTTGAAGGAGGCAGTGGTAAAGCCTCTCATTAAGAAACCCTCCCTGGATTTAGAGAATCTAAGTAATTACTGGCCAGTTGTGAATCAGCCCCTTTCTTGGGCAAGGTTCTTGAGCAGTTGGTTGTGGAACAGATCCATGTGCTCTTGGAGGAAACTGATTTTCTAGATCTACTCTGGTACCTCTGGTTGTGGACACGATCCGTTCTGGGGTACCGTTCGCACCCTGAAAAGTCTGTAACCAGAGCAGCGCTTCTGTGCATGTGTGCAGCGCGATAGAGCTCTTCTGCGCATGTGTGAACCGCACAGAACACTTCTGCGCATGTGCGAATTGCGCAGAACGCTTCTGTGCATGTGCATGTGGCGAAACCCGGAAGTAAACACTTCCAGATTTGCTGCATTCTTAACCCCAAAAAAACGCAACATGAAGCGTTCGCAAGAAGAGGTATGACTATATTTCAATCGGGATTAACGCCCGGTTTTGGCACAAAAATGGCTTTGCTCACACTTTATGGGATGTTATGCTGTGAACTTCCCTGAGAACTTTGGGTGAAGGGCAATGTACAAATTTAATAAATAATAATATTAAAACAACATTAACTGACATACCCCGTGCATGGCCACTGATTTTCCCCGCCCCTTGATTGGCTTCTTGTGCATTTCAAGATACAGTTCAGAATGAGGGTTAATGCCTGAAATGATTTGGGACCTGCCTAGCAGAAGAACTATCTCCACCCATATGGACCTGCCTGTGTACATAGATCAACAGCTGTATATAAGAGGCAGGGCCTTTTCAGTCACTGCGCCTAGACAGTGGATTGCACCCACAGCCCAAAATGAAAAGGAAAGATGCAGATACGGGTTAACTAAGGGCCACAACTTGCTTTAACTTAAAAAGTAATCATTCTTCTATGAGAATCTAATTATGTGCCCCGAGGCAAAGGCGGTGGTGGCCTTGACACCTTCTCTTCTCCTTATGTTGTTGTTGTTTAAATTTGTATACCACTCTTCATCGGAAGGGGGGAGTTTCACAGCATAGAAATGCAAAATAAGAACACAAAATACATAATAAAACAAAAACAAAGCAATAACCCCCCTCCCACAAGTGCATTTAAAGGGCGTTAGAACGTTCAATCAGCCAAAGACCTGGTTATAGAAAAATTTTCACCTGGTGCCAAAAAATATGTAATGAAGGCGCCAGGCAAGCCTCTCTGGGGAGAGCATTCCACAAATGGGCAGCCATCACAGAAAAGGCCCGTTCTTGTGTTGGTGCCCTCTGGACCTCTCATGGAGCAGACACATGAAGAATAATCAGATAATGGCCACATGGTCCAGGTCAGTTTATATGTTATGGGTGAGCCAACCCTGTCCTGAGTATAACCAGTATATGACCCCATTTTGCACCTGCCTGGTGCCTTAATGGTGCAAAAGTGCTCATTCAGGTTCTAGCAATGTGGTGTAGTGGTTAAGAGCAGTGGACTCATAATCTGGTGAACTGGGTTTGCTTTCCCGCTCCTTCACGTGCAGCTACTTGGTGACCTTGGGCTAGTCACACTTCTCTGAAGTCTCTAAGCCTTACTCACCTCACAGAGTGTTGTGGGGGAGGAAGGGACTCCTTAGGGTAGTGATGAAGTGGGACATCAAATCCAAATTCCTCCTCCTCCTCCACCGCCTCCTCTTCTTCTACAACCTTAAAGGCAAAGTTGAGGTGTCCAACCTGCGAATGCAGTGTAGCCTTGAACTAGATGCTACATTCTGCAAGTCTCCTACAGAGTCCAGTGAACTAAGGAAGTCTACAAAGCTGGCCTACTCTGTTAATCACCATGGCCAAGGAAGTCAACCTGGGAAAGGACCTTCCTCAGCCATAAAGACCCCGAGTGATGTACTAGCTGGTAAAACTCATCCATAAAGCATCGGCATGGAATCCGCATAAGCTGGCAGACTTCTGAAGACTATTTTTTAAAATGTTGATAATAATCAAATCGTTCTTGTAGACAACAGAAGCAAAGCACAATGCTCCTAATCAGAGGACATAACATAAGGATTCATTCTTTAGCATGGATCTCATTTTCTACCATTCCCTTCACTTTCCAGCAGTGGATTTATCCAGTATCATTCTTGTTGCCCTTGGCAAATCCTCTACTTCCTTTTGTTTCCCCCCTTCTTCTCCTTTCTAAGACGTTGTTGGGTTTGTGCCAAAGGCATTTCCTCCCAGGCAATCTGGCATGTTCTGCTTGATGGACCTTGATGGGGAATGGAGCAAACATTTTGCAATAAATTGGTAGCTCTCAACCTTTTCCCCCAAAAAATCTCCTTCACACACCTGGCAGGAAAGAAAAAGATGGCGGTTAAGAGTCACAGACAAAGAGGCTTTACAGTTAAAGCAGGGACATTTGTTTGCTTAGTTCTTCTTTCTTTTCATCAGGAAGATGCAATAAAATCAAATAAACCCTTAAATAACTAAGAATGGACCATTTGGTCATTTTCTGGTCTGTGCCACTTTTGCATGAATTGGCCCATAGGTCTGTTCCATCCTGTTTACGCATTGTTGTTGTTTAGTCATTTAGTCGTGTCCGACTCTTCGTGACCCCCTGGACCAGAGCACGCCAGGCACTCCTGTCTTCCACTGCCTCCCGCAGTTTGGTCAGACTCATGTTTGTAGCTTTGAGAACACTGTCCAACCATCTCGTCCTCTGTCGTCCCCTTCTCCTTGTGCCCTCCATCTTTCCCAACATCAGGATCTTTTCCAGGGAGTCTTCTCTTCTCATGAGGTGGCCAAAGTATTGGAGCCTCAGCTTCATGATCTGTCCTTCCAGTGAGCACTCAGGGCTGATTTCCTTAAGAATGGATGCGTTTGATCTTCTTGCAGTCCATGGGACTCTCAAGAGTCTCCTCCAGCACCATAATTCAAAAGCATCAATTCTTCGTCGACCAGCCTTCTTTATGGTCCAGCTCTCACTTCCATACATCACTACTGGGAAAACCATGGCTTTAACTATACGAACCTTTGTTTACGCATTAATCTACATTAAAAAATTTACCCCGTAATAGAATTTAAAGGCTTTTTTCCAACCTTTTTCAACAACAACAACAACATATATTGATACATATTTTGAGTGAGAGGCAGCCAAGAATGGCAAAATCCAGTGAACAACAGAGTTTCACTCTGCATTTTAGGATGGGAGGAGTGGGTCAAGGCAAAGTGTACCCCAGTTCACAGCAATTGACTTCCCCAAGCATAACTAGAAACAACTAATTTGTGTGAAATAGTTGCTAGGAGCATACTGGGGTTGTATCTATGTTGGAACAAGGTAGACAATTGTCCATGTCATTACACACCACAAAAAAAAAGACTCACTGTGTTATTTAAAGTGACATGAATGCTACAATCTAAACACTGGTAAGGGCATTAACCTAAACAAATGTAACCTGGTTAGTTTGGCTCCAACCTAATGATTATTGGCTTGCGATAACACAGAGGTGGGCTTTTTCACAGTGCTGTGCTGTGGAGTGCTTTTCCTGCTGAAATACGAGGAGCATCATTGTTATTGGCATTCTGCTGGCTCCGTAAGGCACACATGTTTAGGAAAGCGTTCCCCTGATCTCCTGTTCTTTACCTCCTGTTTTAATAGTTTTTAATTGTTGTGCCGTTTATATTTTTTTGTAATTGGGTTTGTTCTTGTAAACTACCTAGAAGCCCCTTTGGCTGTACGCTACAGCAGCAGCAAGAATACTCATTGCAAAGTATTGGAAGACACAAGAACTACCCACCTTGGAAGAATGGCAGATGCAAGTAATCGACTATATGGAAATGGCTGAGATGACTGGCAGAATCCGAGACCAGGGAGAAGAGTTGGTGGAAGAAGATTGGAGGAAATTTAAAATTTATTTACAGAAGTATTGTAAAATGTATGAATGCTGATGACATTGAAATAAAATGAAGGGGTTCTAGTAATAAGAGATAAAAATTTGAAATTTGGGATGTAAAATATATAAGGATAAAGTAGTAGGATACGAATTTGCTGAACTAATTGTTAAAAAGGGATATAAAAAAGGGAGGTGTGAGGAAGTCAGGAAAATAAGTTAATTGAAGATGAATAATTAGAAAAGAGTGATTTGTGTTTTTCTTATTCTATTTTGTGTGTGTTGATCGTTCTTTTTTTCCCCTCTTGTTAAATGTTTGTATTTTATGTATTGTGAAAGTTTGTATTGTTGTGTTTTATTTTTTTGTGTTTTTATTGTCCTATTTTTCTATTGTTAAATTTAATAAAATATTATTTTTTAAAAAAATAGAAGCCCCTTTGGCAATTAAGTGATATGATAATATAAATAAATAATAGACTAAGCCTCAGTCAAGCATCATAAGTGTGCATAGGATCTCACTGTAAGTCTACTACTGAACGATGTGTATAGGCACAATACATAATTATATTCAGATTATTGTTTCAAGGCATGTCAAGAGATCTATTTGCATGCTGAAAACATAGTCCAAACTGGCCCAGTTGTATAGGCAATTGTTTTGGACTTTTTGAACCATGATATTTGACAATGTTCTGCCATTTCAACAAGGGAATGCCATCTCTTATATTTTGTCCTAAAAAATAAAATAAGCAGGGTATAAAAACTGTTAAAAACAAACGAAAAAGGAGACATAATCTCCAGAGTTGTAATGCCAAGTTGTACCAGTGGCACTGTTGCCATTTAGGAGGTCTCATTTATGACATTTTAAAAGGCAAAAAGAAAAATGGGGGTGGGAGAGAACAGGAAGAAAAAGAGGTGGAAATAGAGAAAGAGAACATTGAGAGAACAGAGAATGTCTGATACACATTTCATTCAACAAGCTTGTGGGATAAAAGGCAGTAGTGAAGCACTTGCTTTGTTTGTTTGTTTTTTAAAGATATTTATTAAGATTTTCAATTTTTTATACAAACAAAAAACAAACAATTTTTTTTTTAAAAAAGACATATAGTTCATAATACCATCTTTTCAGTAACATATTTCTCAGACCTCCTCATACCTCCCCTTCTTGTATTCCCTTTTAAATTCTTTGTTCAGCAAATCCTTAACTTACAGCATTACAGCTTATAATATCACCTTATTTTCTATCCAAACCCTTTTTTTCATCCATGTTCCTTTATATCATTACAGCTAGAAACCACTCAATTTCAATCCAACATCATTCAGCATTCCTTAATTTTACAATATTTCTGTAAATAGTCCTTAAATTTTTTCCAATCTTCTTCTGCCGACTCTTCTACCTGGTCACAGATTCTCGTCATTTCTGCCAATCCCATACAGTCAATCAGTTTCATCTGCCATTCTTCCAGAGTGGGTAGATCTTGCGTCTTCCAATACTTTGCGATGAGTATTCTTGCTGCTGTTGTAGCATAGTGGAGCACTTGCTTTGCATGCAGAAGGTTCCAGGTTCAATCCCTGGCAAACAGAGTTAGGACTGAGAAATACTCCTTGTCTGAAACCCTGGGGAGATGCTACCAAGTGAGCATCAACAGTACTGAGCTAGATCAGCCAGTGCTCTTCCACAGTAGAAGGCAATTTCCTAGGTTGTTTATGAAGCATCAGACAAGCAATAAAAGAAAGGACAACTAGGAATTCCAGATCAGCAAAACAGAGACACTTGCCTATTTTAAATCTGCCAATGTGGTGTGGCGTGTGGCGCACGAACTTAGCTGCTGCGGGGTGAGGGGGCGGTCAGATCCATAACAATAGACACCAGAAAGTGGTATCATAGGCAGGGGAGTCTGCACTACCTCTATGTAGAGGTGCTGTTGTTGACTGTCAGGGACTGGGCAGAGGAGGAATGGTGGAGACCGCCTCCCCATCCTGACCCTTCCACAGAGGAGGAAGAGGAAGACAGTATAGATTTACAACAGTGGTTTGCAGGAGGTCACAGCTCAGAGGCAGATGAGGGGGAAAGTTGTGAAATCATGGGAGAGGAGGAGGAGGAGGCAGAAGTGGAGCAGCAGCTGGCTGACATGGTGTCATTGGAAAGCATTCCAGACCCTCCTTCTCCCAGAACCCGGAGAGCCTTAAAAGTAGGAGAGCAAAGAGCTCAAAGACAGAGGGCACGTAGCAGCCCCCGTAGAAGTGATGAATGGGGAAGTGGGAGAGACTGGGGGTGGAGATTCACCTGGGACAATGCCATTATCCAAGAGGCTGGGTTCTATAGCCTCTCTCTGTGAAGAAGGACAGTAAGAAACTTTTCCTTGTCTTTATACTTTCCTCGGCAACTACCCGAAAGCCACTAACAGAACCTTGGCACTGTCCAGCAGTGTCCTGCATGTAGTCCATGGACATTAGTATTGCTTACCAATCAACAGTTGTTCATAAGCATTGTGCTGTCCTAGCTTCTTCATACCTCCTACAATGTCTCTCAAGATGCTGATCTGGCAGGAGCAAGTGTGACTCAGTAAGAGAAATTACAAAATAATTAGCACAGATAAAAGTCCACACCCCTTCTCTTCTTTACCAGTGCATTGTTCTAGCCTAAGATCAATTCTAGGGAATCTGTCTGACCAACAAATTTAAATCTATCTCTATTCCAGAATCACCTAACTGAATTTTTACTTCTTTTGCTTTGGAAGTGCCTGTATAGTCTTAAGATCACAGTTAATGTTTCTTTGATTCTAGCGTCCACCACAGAGAAAATACTAAAAATAAAAATAATCATAGTCTTCCATATGTTGCTGTACCATAACTCCCATCGCCCCTGGCCTGCTTGAATCTGATGAGCATTAGAGTCCAAGAACTTCTGGAGGAACCCATGTTCTCCATCCTTGGTCTAGAAGTATGCCTCTTTCAGAAAAGGAAGCCCTCAAACAAATTGGAGGACAGATTTGGCACAGCACTAGTATGCATATGTGTGTGTGAAGCAGGGGTAGCCACGGTAGGGCCCTCTAGTCCAATAACATCTGGAGAATACCACATTTGCTATGCTGGGTGTAGTTTTAGTGGTGCAATTGAGTTCCTCCCCCCCCCCCACAATCCTGCTCTCTCCATGCTTATTCAGGCTGCAATCCTAAGCATGCTCCCTTGGGAGTAGGCCCAATGCATGTTGACTTCCAATTGATCATCCCACTCAATGCAGCCTTTGCTCTTCTAACTAGGCATGTGAAGATGAGAAGATGCAGCTCTGCATCTGAAGAGAATTCAAACAGGACAAGCACCATGCTGTTTAAATATTAGCTTTTGGAGTCTGGTTTGGTAGCAAAGTCCAAGCAAAATTGCTGTTTATCTGGGGAAACTGAATCAGTAAGGCATAATAACAGTTTCTAACCAGCAGAAACAACAGCACAGGACTTTTAGGAAGACACTAGCTGTTGGAGCTGTCAAACGCCTCCAGGTAAAAAATGTAGGGAATCTTTCAACTCAGCCGGCTCCGTTTCTCTGTCAGGTTGTGAGTGATCGATTGGCCAAGCACAGAGGAGTCTGTCAGCTGAAACAGGGCTTTAGGAACGGCAGGGCACCAAATCTCATACCGGCAATGTTCCAGCTACGAAGATCAGGGTGAGATTAAACTCTCCTCTTCCCCTGAGCTGTAATCACCACCCTGCCACCACCTGTTGGCTCAGCTAGATGCAGGAGGAAGACTAAAATAAAGCTTCTGCTCCTGTATTCCCTGGACAGGAGCACTTTCTCCAAGTTAAGTGGCTACTTTTGCCAAATGGAAGATTTGTTCAGGCTCCAAGGGTGCAAGCAATGGGGAACCCCGGGGAGAAAAACACGGCCTGCCAAATACTAGAAGAAAAACGTGAATGTTGCTCAGGGAAGCCTCAGTTTCCAAGGGAAGCAAAGCTACTAGGAAAATGCAGAGAACATCAAATCCAATGATCCACATTGTTAGAAAACCTTGTTGTTTATTCCAAGGTGTCAAGAACTGCTGACCACTGCCTCAAGTGGTAAGCCATGAAACTGCGCCTCACCATTTTCTTGAGGTTCCGAAAATGAGTTCAGACCTATATGTTACTGCGACATCAGGAGGGGATTTCATATGGATTTGTTTTTAAAGAATATTTATTTAATTATTTATTTATTAACTTTTATTTTGCTTTAAACAGGTACATATAAATATATGGGAAAGATAAAAGAAAAGAAAAAACAAAAAAAACAAAAAAACAAAACAAAAAGGAAGATGAGCCAAAGCAGGAAAGCTCATCTATTGTACACTTCCGTCAAGCTCACAACAGATCATTATTCTTATCAATTATCTCTATCTGCATTTCAAAGGAGTCCCTCATCTTGGTATCAGGGAGCATTTCTCTATGCGGTATCATTCTAAACAAGGCCAGATCTTTCTTGTTGAGCCCTTGTCCCCTAAATAATTATTTAAACATTCCCATTCTTCTTTCACCATTTTTTTTATAAGATATTTATTGAAGTTTAACAATTACAGAAAAAAGAAAAACAGACAATAATAATAAAAAAAGATTACAATACTTCAAAAATAAAGAAAAATACAACACTAAGACGAAAAAAGAAAAAGAAAAGAGAAAAAGAAAAAACCCAAAGACAATACAACTAAACAATAACATTTAAAAAACATTAACATCCAGTATTTTCATGTCATTATCTTTCATTTACTTATTTCCTTGACTTCCTCACGCCTCCCTTTTTGTATTCTATTTCATAATTGTTCCAGCAAGTCCTTTCCCTCTTTCTCAAATTTTGTTCCTTAATTTACCTTAACACAATTTAACCTTAAATTTTACACTTTAACCCATTAACAGTCCATTTTTACTTAATTCTTTGTAACCTTTCTGCTAAGACCATGTAAATCCATTCCAGCATCTTTCTAACATTCATTAATTTTACAGTGTTTTTTTAAGTATACTTTAAATTTATTCCAATCTTCTTCCATCGACTCTTCTCCCTGGTCTCGGATTCTGCCAGTCATTTCCGCCATTTCCATGTAGTCCATCAGTTTCATCTGCCATTCTTCCCTGGTGGGTAGATCTTGCGTCTTCCAGTACTTTGCAATAAGCATTCTTGCTGCTGTTGTGGCATACATAAAAAACGTTCTGTCTTTCTTTGGCACCAATTGGCCAACCATGCCTAGGAGAAAGGCCTCTGGTTTCTTCAGGAAGGTATATTTAAATACCTTCTTCATTTCATTATAGATCATCTCCCAGAATGCCTTAATCTTTGGGCTTGTCCACCAAAGGTGAAAGAAAGTACCTTCTGTCTCCTTACATTTCCAACATTTATTATCAGGCAAATGGTAAATTTTTGCAAGCTTGACTGGTGTTATGTACCACCTATAGATCATTTTCATTAAATTCTCTTTTAAGGCATTGCATGCCATAAATTTCATACCAGTGATCCATAACTGTTCCCAGTCAGCCATCATAATATTATGTCCAACATCTTGTGCCCATTTAATCATAGCAGATTTCACCGTTTCATCTTGAGTATTCCATTTCAACAGCAAGTTATACATTCTTGACAAATTCTTAACTTTAGAGTCTAACAGTTCTGTTTCCAATTTTGATTTTTCCACTTGGAAGCCTATTTTTTTGTCCAAATTATATGCCTCCATTATTTGATAGTAATGGAGCCAATCTCGCACTTTATTTTTTAATTTTTCAAAACTCTGCAATTTTAGTCTGTCTCCCTCTTGTTCCAAAATTTCCCAATATTTCGGCCATTTAGCCTCCATATTGAGTTTTTTCTGAGCCTTCGCTTCCATTGGTGACAGCCACCTTGGGGTTTTATTTTCAAGCAGATCCTTGTATCTTATCCAAACATTAAACAGTGCTTTTCTAACAATATGGCTTTTGAACGCTTTATGTGCTTTGACCTTATCATACCACAGATATGCATGCCAAGTAAATACATTATTGAAACCTTCCAAATCCAACACATCAGTGTTTTCAAGAAGCAGCCATTCTTTCAGCCAACAAAAAGCGGCTGATTCATAATAAAGTTTTAAGTCTGGCAGGGCAAATCCACCTCTTTCTTTTGCATCTGTTAATATCTTAAATTTTATACGAGGCTTCTTGCCCTGCCAGACAAATCTAGAGATATCTCTCTGCCACTTCTTAAAACAATCCATTTTATCCACAATTTGCAATGTTTGAAACAGAAACAACATTCTTGGCAATACATTCATTTTTATCACAGCAATTCGGCCTAAAAGCGATAGCTTCAAATTTGACCATATTTCTAAATCCTTTTTCACTCCAGTCCAACATTTTTCATAATTATCCTTAAATAAATTCACATTCTTAGCAGTCATGTTTACCCCTAAATATTTCACTTTCTTAACCAGTGTCAATCCTGTCTCCTTCTGAAACTTATCTCTCTCAACCTCAGTTAGATTTTTCTCCAAAACTTTTGTTTTCATCTTATTCAACTTAAAACCTGCTACCTGATCGAATTCTTGAATCAGTTCTAATACTCTTTTAGTACTTGATTTTGGCTCCTGTAAAGTCAATACCAAATCATCAGCAAATGCTTTCAATTTGTACTGTTTGGCTCCTACTTGTATACCTTTTACCATTTGGTCGCTTCTAATCATATTTAACAAAACTTCCAGGACCGATATAAAAAGCAATGGAGAGATTGGCTAGCCTTGTCGTGTTCCTTTCTCGATCTTAAATTCTGCCGTCACTACATTGTTTAAAATTAACTTAGCCTTTTGTTCTAAATAAATTGCACCTATACCGTTTCCAAAACCTTGACCAACCCCCATCCTCAATAGATTCTTCTTCATGAAACTCCAGGAAATATTGTCAAAGGCTTTCTCCGCGTCCACAAAAATAAAAACTGCTTTAGTATTAATCTTCATTTGTAGCTTTTCTAAAATATTGATTATATTCCTCGTATTGTCAGACAAATGTCTACCCGGGAGAAAACCCGCTTGATCTTTATGAATTTCTTCTGCTAGCACTTTTTTTAATCTTTTGGCCAAAATGTCTGCAAAGATTTTGTAATCCACATTAAGCAGTGATATGGGGCGGTAGTTCTTAAGCTGCATCTTTTCAGTCTCTGTTTTCGGTATAAGTGTAATGTACGCTTCCTTCCACGACTCTGGCGCCCTTTTCCCTTCCATTATTTCATTACAGACTTCCTTTAAAGGTTGTATTAACCATTCTTTCAAAGATCTATAATATCTAGAAGTCAGTCCGTCCGGTCCTGGAGATTTACCTAATTTACCTTCTTTCACCAATTTTTTAGGTTTATCTCTTATTGCATCTGTCAGCTTTGCGAGCTCCAAGTACTCGCAAAATTTGACTACCCATTCCACTTTAGTGGGTGTATTTTTATCTTTCCAGTGTTTTGCCACTATGACCCTTGCTGCTGACGTTGCATACATAAATAGCCTAGTTTTGTTTTTGGGAATATTATCTAAATGTAATTTTTATCAATATCTTTATCTCTTCATAAATCATGTTCCAAAATCTTTGTATCTCTAGACAGAACCACCACATATGGTAGTATGTTCCTATCTGTTCCTTACATTGCCAGCACTTGTTATTGTTTGATTTATTTATTATTTTTTTAAAAAAATATTTATATTCTATCCCTCATGGAAATATTGGTGACCAAGTTTGGGATTCAGTCTCTAAGGTCATCAGTTGACCTTTGGACAAAACAGCATTTTGACTAAAGACATTGTCTAGCTTTAGTAGAGCAGTGGGATGTGGCGTTCATGATGAATACTCGGTAGCAAGTGTACCTGGGCTAGGAAAACATCAGATACCATCTACACCCAAACACCATTGAATCTGCCATGATTGATTACCATATCATTTCACTTTAATTGTGAACTTTGTTGTTGTTTAGTCGTTTAGCCTTGTCCAACTCTTCATGACCCCATGGACCAGAGCACACCAGACACTCCTGTTTTCCACTGCCTCCCGCAATTTGCTCAAACTCATGTTAGTAGCAATTGTGAACTAAGGTAAAGGTAAAGGGACCCCTGACCATTAGGTCCAGTCGTGGCCGACTCTGGGGTTGCAGCGCTCATCTCGCTTTACTGGCCAAGCGTGCCGGCGTATAGCTTCCGGGTCATGTGGCCAGCATGACTAAGCCGCTTCTGGCGAACCAGAGCAGCTCATGGAAACGCCATTTAGCTTCCCGCAGGAGCGGTACCTATTCATCTATTTGCACTTTGGTGTGCTTTCGAACTGCTAGGTTGGCAGGAGCAGGGACCAAGCAACGGGAGCTTACCCCGTCACAGGGATTTAAACCGCCAACCTTCTGATTGGCAAGTCCTAGGCTCTGTGGTTTAACCCACAGCGCCACCCGCATCCCTCAATTGTGAACTAGGATGCAACTAATCAGAGCAGCGTGTCTGGAGTGAAATTTTAGCTTCAGGTCCCATTGGAGCAGATGCCATTGTGTTCTAAAACCTTAATTCTTCCCAAATCAAGATGTTGGGAGGGGGATTTACATTTAAAAAATAATAATATATTTTTAAAAAATGTTCTAATAGCTTTTTAAACAAAATACTAAAAAAGAATTCGAAAAGACCTCCATTGGGATACGTAATTCATACTTTTGTTTGTGCAAGAAGGTGACAAATACCTGTTAATTTTTTATTTTTTTTTAAAGCTTGAATATCTAAACAGTTTGTGCAATATGTTTCTTTTGCTGATTAGCTTTTTCTATGAGTGTTTAGGGGGGGAAGGCAGCACCAGTGCCTTCCTGAAGTTGCATTTCATCTGTAGTTTAAATTGACAGGCATGAATCCCAGCTAAATTGCCTGAGCACTTGCACCCTGCTGATAATCTTGCTTCAGATGATAAAGATGCATTGTTTCAGTTCGGCTGGCCTAATTGTTAGCCAGCATACAGATTCTTCTGGGCATTCAAAATCAAGCTTTGGTTCTGATGCTTTTGGAGACTTACCAACTTTCCAGATAAATACTCCAGAAATCTCTGAGTGGAAATATACCGCAAATAGACCATTTCTCCCTGTTCTCATATTAAATATTGTGACCTATGTGTGGGTATTAGGGCCAAATGGAATGTTTGGAGGTGAGAACATGTCGTTCGAAATGGTGACTGTGGTGGGCATTCGATGGAATTTTGATCATATTGTTTCAGTATGATGAAACATTTAAATGTATGGGAGGGGCTTAGCCTTGTCATGGTAGGTTTTCTTTTTAAAAAAAAATAAAATAAAAAATCATTAACTATAGCATATCGTAGTCTAGGTTGAACTATATGACTTTATTCAGCCCAGGGATGGGGAACCTTTGACCCTCCGAATATTACTTCCACCATCCCTGACCACTGGTCATGATGGTTGAGGTGATGAGAGTTGGAGTCCAGCAACATCTGAAAGGCCACAGGTACCCCATCCCTGATTTACTTTAGCTTATCCACCTTTCCCCAGCTCTACATCATTTTTTTAAAAAAAATTGTTTATTTAATATATGTCTGTGTGGCTTTTGGGACGCAGGTGGCGCTGTGGGTTAAACCACAGAGCCTAGGTCTTGCCGATCAGAAGGTCAGCGACTGAGTGAGTTCCTGTTGCTCGGTCCCTGTTCCTGCCAACCTAGCAGTTCGAACGCCCATCAAAGTGCAAGTAGAAGTGGCAGGAAGGTAAACGCCGTTTCGGTGCACTGCTCTGGTTTGCCAGAAGCGGCTTAGTCATGCTGGCTGTACGCCAGCTCCGTCAGCCAATAAAGCGAGATGAGCGCCGCAACCTCAGAGTCAGTCACGACTGGACCTAATGGTCAGGGGTCCCTTTACCTTTACCTTTAGGTGGCTTTTAACCTCCCCCCGCCCCCTGGCAAGGAAGTTTACAAAACAAAAAGAACAACTAAGGTTGGTAAAGCGGCAATTCGAAGAACTGTACACCACTGAATTAGAAGCAACTTCATAGTTGATTTAGATAAAGGCATTAGGATACTGGCTGTTTTCTTTCCCGTTGACAATCCCTTTGTGCCATGGATATTGTTGTCTACATATGGCTAGAGATGGGGATTTATGGAGTTTGCAGGTTCTCTGCTTGGGCCTGCAAGGCACTGGGTACATGAACACTGCCATGTGCAAGGGCAGAGTGCCCTCCTTCTCTGCAACTGCTTTGCTTCTCTTTCCTCCTCTTTCTAACTACAAGAAGCTTTCATATTTCTTCCTAAGTCATACCATATTTCTTAGTCTGAATAGTGGTCAGCAGTTGGCCATAGCTCCAAGGTAGTGCACTTCTGTTTGCATCCAAAAGATCCCAGGTTCAATCCTAGACATCTCTAGGTATGTCCAGGGTGGAGGGATGACTCCTGGAGAGTCTTTGCATAGTGGATACTGCTAAGCTAGATGGACCAATAGTCTAACTGTCTCCACCCCCATCGTTCAGCCCAGACACTGAGGTCCAGCTCCGAGGGCCTTCTGGCAGTTCCCTCACTGCAAGAAGTGAAGTTACAGGGAACCAGGCAGAGGGCCTTCTCGGTAGTGGCACCCTCCCTGTGGAACGCCCTCCCATCAGATGTCAAGGAGATAAACAACTATCTGACTTTTAGAAAACATCTGAAGGCAGCACTGTTCAGGGAAGTTGTTTATGTTTGAAGTTTTGTTCTGTTTTTAATGTTCTTTAGGAAGCTGCCCACTGTGGCTGGGGAACCCAGCAAGATGGGCGGGGTAAAGGTAAAGGGTAAAGGTACCCCCTGACCATTAGGTCCAGTCGTGACTGAGTCTGGGGTTGCGGTGCTCATCTCGCTTTATTGGCCGTGGGAGACGGTGTACAGCTTCCGGGTCATGTGGCCTGCATGATTAAGCTGCTTCTGGCGAACCAGAGCAGCGCACGGAAACGCCGTTTACCTTCCCACTGGAGCGGTACCTATTTATCTACTTGCACTTTGATGTGCTTTTGAACTGCTAGGTGGGCAGGAGCAGGGACTGAGCAACGGGAGCTCACCCCGTCGTGGGGATTCGAACCACTGACCTTCTGATCGGCAAGCCTTAGGCTCTGTGGTTTAACCCACAGCACCACCTGCATCTCATGAACAGGGTAGAAATAAATAAATAGCCACTAGCCTCTAGTGTTGTCCAGGCCAGAGCAAGAGAGGAGTGGATGAACCATGGCAAAAAAGAGGAGATCCAAGGGGCTCTTGCCAGGGGAGCTCCTCTTGGGTTGTATGTGATCAGCAGATGCACAGCCTTGTCATCCCCATCTGTATTCCTCCGCTAGAGCACCAGTACAGGTTAAAGACATATCTCTAGTTACATCCTTTGCACAGCAAACTCATGTAGCAATTTGTGTCTTATGTCGCACAGTGGTGCTTGTGGCTTTCCTTATGTATCTCACCACATGTCTGGTTAAATATCTTAAGTGTTACAGATTCCAGGCTGTGCATTTCAATAATTTATGAAAGCAACTGTTGAGATGTTAATCCTTTCTTTTTTGGCATCTTCCTTCTCTCTCAGAGCATAACTCATGAATTAAAAGACCTATGATAAATCAGCTGTTTAGTTACAGTTGCCTTTTTTTTAGTGAGAAACCAAAGTAGATGTTACTCATGTAAATATTCAAAAAAGAGGGGGGGACCTTTGCTAGCAACAAACTGGAAAAAGGCTAATTAATGTAATTACTGTCATTATACTTTTAATTTAACCACAGAGACTCGCACGCCAGCAAAATCTGAGCTGTCACATTTGCAAACTGCATAATTAGATCTGGTAGGTTCTGTCTCCGTTGCTTTCAGTATAGCAAATAGGTCGTTACCTTAAATCGTCACCCAACATAAAAATAAAATTAAAAAAAATAAAATTGGAAATGTCATTAAAGGTCTCACTTAATCAGACAAAATCAAGAAAATTATAAGCTGTAAATTAAGCAGAAAGCATTCCTAAAAAGATGCACGAAGTCTTAGGCAAGATCAAAAATACTGAGGAGAGAAGGCAGGCAATGAAAATGATGCTCTAATGAATGCCACAGTTCGTGAGCCTTCTTCCAGAGGCTTGAGAGGCCCTGGAGGATCATCTCAAGTTAGATACAGAAGCAGACATCACTTACATCATGGGTAGGCAAACTAAGGCGCGGGGGCTGGATCAGGCCCAATCGCCTTCTAAATCCGGCCCACTGACTGTCCGGGAATCAGCATGTTTTTACATGAGTAGAATGTGTCCTTTTATTTAAGATGCATCTCTTGGTTATTTGTGGGGCATAGGAATTCATTCATTTTTATTTTTATTTTTCAAAATATAGTCCAGCCCCCCACAAGGTCTGAGGGACAGTGGACCAGCCCCCTGCTGATAAAGTTTGCTGACCCCTGACTTACACAACCATTTTTCAAATGAGCTTTTGGCCTCATCTACACATTTGGCAACAAAGGTCAGTATAGTTAAAGCTATGGTTTTCCCAGTAGTGATGTATGGAAGTGAGAGCTGGACCATAAAGAACGCTGATCACCGAAGAATTGATGCTTTTGAATTACGGTGTTGGAGGAGACTCTTGAGGGTCCCATGGACCGCAAGAAGATCAAACCTATGCATTCTTAAGGAAATCAGGCCTGAGTGCTCACTGGAAGGACAGATCCTGAAGCTGAGACTCCAAGACTTTGGCCACCTCATGAGAAGAGAAGACTCCCTGGAAAAGACCCTGATGTTGGGAAAGATGGAGGGCACAAGCAGAAGGGGACAACAGAGGTCAAGATGGTTGGACAGTGTTCTTGAAGCTACCAGCATGAGTTTGACCAAACTGCGGGAGGCAGTGGAAGACAGGAGTGCCTGGCATGCTCTGGTCCATGGGGTCACGAAGAATTGGACACGACTAAATGACTAAACAACAACAACACACATTTGGCAAAATGAAGTGATAGCATCCTACAGGGATGTGAAAGTGTGTGCATGTGTGCGTGTGTGTGTACCAAGGGGCAGTGTGTACCATGTGTGTACCATGGGGCAGTGCCAAGGAGGCAGGGATTGTTTGTTTGTTGCATTATATGACACCTTTCTGCCAAGGCACCCAAGGTGGTTTACAATGTAAATATTAAAACGCTGCAAATGCTACCAAATACTCTCAGGCTTAGTTCAGGAGCTGATGGTCATGTGTCCCCTGGGCCCGGTGGCATTGCTTCTTGTCTTCCATGAGGGCACACGGGTATTAAGTAGCTCCAGGGAAAAAGGGCAGCCAGTCAGGAGAAGCTGTGGAGGCACCTGCACCCCTCCTAGTAATGTAAGGTTACCAGATTTTTTTCAATGAATCCGAGGACACTTTAAACAAATCAATAAATTAATACTTCATGTTTGGGATGTTGATGCTGCAGCGATGGCAGTGGCAGAGGGGGGGCTGCCTCCTTGACTTCAACTGCCACGTTTTCCCTTCCTCCAAGGCTTCTGTCTCATTTCTCCATGAGCCTGGGCAGCCCCTGGGTTGTTGGTTCTTCGGTGTTGGTGGTGGGTAAGCGGTGTGTGGTGGGTCAGGCATGGAAGGCAGAGAAGGAGGGCCAAATGTGGTGGCGGCTGCAAGGCTCAGGCAGCGCAATGCCTCCCTTCCCACTGGAGCAGCCCCAATCCCATTCCTACTTGCATGCAAGCAGAAGGGGCCGGGGATCCTTCAGCTGGGAAGGGAGGCTTCCCGTTGCCTAACTGAGAGATCCCTGCCCCCTCCTGCTTGCACACAAGCTCTGACAGGCAGCGTGAAGCGTCCCTTCACAGCTGAGAGATCCCCACCCTACTCCTGCTTGCACGCAAGTAGGAGTTAGGAGGCTGCTCCAATAGGCAACATGAAGCCTCCCTTCACAGCTTAGTTGCTGGGGTCAGGGAAAGTGGAGGCAGCCCAGAAGCTGCATCTTAGAGCCCCTGCACCACCATCATATGGGGACTTCTGAGCAGCTCCTGAAGCCAGCCAGAGCCAACTGCTGCAGGCTGCTGAGACTGCCGCTGCTGCATTTCCAGGGGAAATTAGATGAAATCTGGGGCATTGCAAGGATGGAATTTGTCGGGGGACTTATTTGCAAATCCGGGGACTGTCCCCGGGAAACGAGGACATCTGGTAACCCTATAGTAATGGCAGCAGTCCCATTTACTGGGAGAGAGACAAGATGGAGAGGGTTATGTTGTGTTGCCACACCAGCAGAACCAACAGCACTTCTGCCAATCTGCCCACACAGTGGCTTTTCCCTCCCTCTTTCTTTCCCAGTGAGTGGTAGCAATGCCCCTGCCCGGGGTGTCAGGCATGCATTGCTGCCCCCCCCCCCCACTGACCAATCTTGCCAGGGAAGGGAAGGGTGAGGCTGTCCCAATAGTCTTCTAAGGCTGGTTGATGCTTCTGTCAGAAACTGGCAATTACAGGTTTCCTAGTCAGGTCTTCCTTTGTGGGGGATGGAAGAATCTGTCAATTTCATTTCTCTCGGTTTCTAATTTTCCCAATACTAAATTCAGTTCTCTACATTTTTGCAACAATTTCCTTTTTTTAAAAAAAAAAATCCTAATGAAATTTCTTCAACATTTTTGTGCAAATTTCTCCAATAAACACATTTTATATCACATTTGCACTGATGCACACATTTTTGCAAGCAATTTCAGTGTGTTATTTTCACTAATGTATTCATGTCAGTGCACATTTCTCACAATACAGTCATACCACATGTTACTTTTGCTTCATGTCACGTTCTTTCAGGTTACGTCCCGCGGTGACCTGGAAGAACTGGAAAGGGTTACTTCCAGGTTTCGCCGCTCGCGCATGCACAGAAGCGCAAAATGACATCACACATATGTACAGAAGTGGCAAATTGCAACCCGCACGTGCACAGACGCGCCGCTGCGGGTTGCACTCTTCATGTTGTGAATGGGCCTCCAGAACTGCATCACAAAATTTGGAGAACTGTGACTTTTGAAGGATGGCTGTGTTTTCAGGTTTTAGAAAGGGTGAATTTAAATGGGAACTGAATTAAATTAAATTTATTCCCCATCTCTATCCACCACTAGCTTAAAAATAGTTCAGAGATCTTATAGGAGAACTTCTCGCCAGGCTGCTGGCTCGCTGCTGTCTCTCTCTTCCCTCCTCCAAAGGAGGCTGACAGTATCAAGACAAAAATTCTGAGAAGTGTCAATATGGTATGTTATCTCCCTTAGCCTTCCAGGTGTTATAGCAGCTAATGTTGGTCTAACTGTACTCCAGTGGGGCAGCCCCATCAGCAGTTATGGCTTCAAACAGGATTTATTTATTGCTGTTGCATCTGAGGGCATCATAGATAGCCATAGATATCCACAGATTATCCAAACAACCTGTTTCATTGCTGCTCTCTGCCGCCTTTGCACAAAATCCGCAACATTTAAGCAGTGGTGGGGAACTTCCAGCCCATGAACCTAATTATCATTTGACCCATGAGGCTGTTTTGGTGAAGACACGTTCACTTCTCCTACACCTCATGTCATATTTTACATCATGTGTGGGGCAAGGAAAGACAGGTCTGGACCAAAAAGGGATTTGTAGCTGATTGTTGGCACACACAAGGAGTTGTATGTGCTGCTTTGAAGCCCCAACAATCAAATCAGCACATGGGAGGGTTGCCATATTTTAAAAAATGAAAATCTGGACACTTCAGAGCTTTCTGCCCTGAATCCCAGCTATATCTGGGAAATTCTGGGTATATGGCAACCCTAGCACATGGAGCAAAAACAGGTGACCTTGGTGTCACTGTGATGCCCAGTGATTGATAGGTGGTCAGCCCCACTTACCTGTCAAACTTGGCTCATGGGAGGGGAGAGGTAAAGATCTGTCTCCTCAGTCGGATCCAGTTTCCTACCTCTGCATTATCTAGTCCAGACTCCTCAAAATAAAGGCCAAAAAAAGCAGCAAAACTGGTAAGTCTGAGTCCAGAGGTCTCTTCACCAGAGAAATGAAATTGACAACCTCTCCTCAACTTTTTGTAGACACTGAGGGAATTTCTTTGAACTGCCTGCAGAAAGGCATAGCTTATCAGTTTCAGTGCTGCTTTTTTTGTAGCGTGTGCGTACCCATATCTCTGAACTTGGACAATATGTTGTGCAACCAGCTACATCTATTTCCCCGCTCCAAGCAGCACGAACAAGTTTTTAAGTCTCGGGCTATCAACACTTTCTCCCTGATGGATGGAAATGAAATCAGATTGAATTGGACATAAGAAATGGGGATACTTGTCCTTACCAGCTGAACTACAGTATCTGTGTTACAAATTGATCCTGGCAGATTACTGCAGCATCCCTATTTGAGCCACATTTGAAGTGATTCATTCAAGATTTCAATATTACTCACTGCAGGCTCACTATATTAACAAAGACTGTCTTTCACTCTAGGAAATGTATTATTGATAATCAATGTACTAGAATTCTTTTTTGTTTAACAGGCAGCATTTATTACAAAAGTTTTGTACATTTTTATCTCTGGGTGTTTCATGATGTTTTAGAATGAAGTTATTGTATCTGTACAGTTGGGGAACTACCATTAACCCTTTGATTGTATTTTAATTCCTATGGCCTTGCAAAAGCATCAGATGCACTATTGGTGCTAAATAAATGCTGTAGAACCTGTGCAATCTTTGCAGGGAGGATATCTAATTTCTTAGTGAATATATCTCTATTGCATCTTCATGACATATTAACCTCATCTTGGATTGACTTTCAAGGGCCACTGACATGGACTTAATGCTCAGCTTCATAACACTTTGGCTTCCATAAAGATCATGACTTAGCACATGCAATTCATGCTCCTTGCCACTGTTTTGCAGAATGTGGGGATATGTTAAAACCCACTGAATTCTAGCAGAAGATCCCAATCTACCTTCTGCTCACTACTGATCAAATCCCATTTTAAAGCCATCTATGTTGGTGACTATCACTATATCTTCTGGTAACAATACCATAATTTAATTAAATACCTCATTTTGTTTGTCCCAGTATTCAGCTTCCTTGGATAGCCCCGGGTTCTAATATTTTGAGAGGAGATAAAACTTATCTCTATCCACTTCATACCCAGTGTGTATATAGTATTCTGTTCATGGCTGTAAATTACTGGCAGGTGAAGCTGCCCTGAGTTGGGCTGATTGAGCTGAAATGTTTAGTAACAGAGGCATCTAATTTGCTCTCTGTTTTGTACATGGCATTAGCAAGGAGGAAAGCATTGCTGATCTGTTTAGCATCATGGTCGGGTCTTTTCCACAGATCCAGCTGCAAACATTGCAGATCAAACTGTATGCAGCTGAGGTGCCAAATACATTGCAAATGAAAATTCACAGTGGGCACAGCCGGTTTGGCATGGCTGGCCTGTGCAACGCTTAAGTACGACCATTTAGAAGATTTTAATCTGAGTGAACGTTGCGTGCAGAACTTGATTAGGGACTGGTTCAAAGATCTGCACTCCAAAAATTGTCTTGCAGAGTGAAGTATCTGCTCTGTATAAGAATCAGATCCCCACCCACACCCTATTGCAGCCAAGTTCAGATTTCTTACAGAGCACATTTCTATTGTATCCTTATGGCATTCTAGAGGTATCATGGATTGATTTCCAGGACACATTGACATTCTGAGTGCCCAGCACAGCTGCTCCCCAATCCTGCTGTCAGCAAAGCCCTGACCCACACCATCTATCATATGATAGGGCTCAGCCATACCATTTGAATGGCAATGTCCATCAACTTGGGGGGCGGTGGCGGCCCTCTCAAATATTTTAGAGGGGGTTAAAGGACCTCAGATCCTATTAGTTGGCTCCTATGAAACTTGTGGGGACGCGGGTGGCACTGTGGGTTAAACCAGAAGGTTGGTGGTTTGAATCCCCACGACGGGGTGAGCTCCCATTGCTCAGTCCCTGCTCCTGCCAACCTAGCAGTTCGGAAGCACGTCAAAGTGCAAGTAGATAAATAGGTATCTCTCCAGTGAGAAGGTAAATGTTGTTTCCGTGCTTCTCTGGTTCACCAGAAGCGGCTTAGTCATGCTGGCCACATGACCCAGAAGCTGTACGCCGGCTCCCTCGGCCAATAAAGCAAGATTACAGCCGCAACCCCAGAGTCGGTCATGACTGGACCTAATGGTCAGGGGTCCCCTTTACCCTTTATGACAGTTGCATCCGTGAACAAAGCAGACCAGAAGGGACTGGGTGGAAAGACAATTGGTGAGCTGTGGGGTAGAAGTGTGATAGCAGCAGCGGCAGAGCAGCGGCAGAGCAAGCCAATCAGGCACCTGGAGCGGCGTGCATGCCCTGTGCCCAGGGTGGGGCCAGCCGGGGCAGGATGCTCCGCAGGGCCTCTGAGGATTCTGCCTGCCTCTTCCCACTCAACCACCCTACAGCTGAGGGGGAGGCAGTGGGCAGACTGTTTGGGGCAGCGCGAAGCCTGTGGGCACCCAAGCCACAGTGGCACTCCCAGGAGAGACGCGTGGCTAGGGCGCACTGCAGGCCCTGTGGTGAGTGCTGTCTGGCATTTTATCACCCTTCTCAGTGGTTACACCCAGGGTGGCCTGCCCCCACTGCACCCCCCTTCCCCTGCCCCTGGTTCCCAGGGAGGGAGGGAGCAAGGACAGAGAAGGAATAGCAGAAATAGAGTAAAGAGCTCAGCTATGCACAAGCTTTGCCACAGTAACCCAGGACACAGCATGGGGGGGGGGGAGGCAGCACTTCTGGTACTTCTGAGGCTAGAGACATCTGAGTGAAGAGCTCACCAAGCTTTTTCTGGCCTGAGGTCCTGAAGACCCTAGGAATTCATAGTGGGAGTAGTATTTTTTTAAAAAGAAAAGAAAAAAAGATTCATTTTGTTCATAAATATTGGGATATTCTCACTTAAAGCTGAAAAGTTACTAAGAATTCCAAATAGCAGCCTATTTCACAGGAAGAATTTGTCTTCTCAAGGATTTATGAGTTGCTAACTCTACCTTGTTCTCAGGAAACAAGGTTTGATTGTTTTGAATGTGTTCTTGTACCTTTCCCCGAGAACAGTTTGAGACAAGGTTGATTATAAATATAGCAAATGAAGGAAAGATGATTATATCCAGTGCTTTTTTTTCTTTAAAAAATGTAAAGGGTTACTCTCATTTTCCTACTCATGTTGAAATACTGCCCCTCAGTGAGGCCAAACTTAGATTCACAAAATGTTTAGGGGTATGCGTACCCCTGCGTACCCCCAGAAAAAAGCACTGTGTATCTTTGTATTAGGACCTTTCTCAGCCTCAGTATTTCACATCTGTAAAAAGGATTATCTGTTTTCTATAATTTCTTTTATATATTCAATTCCCTGCAATTTAGACCATGTCATGGTACCTGTTGGGCAGAAAACACAAAATGAATACAAAAAAACCTGAGAAAATATCTTCTCAGGGAGTCAGATTTTAACTTGGCAGAAAACTCTTCTTGTTGGATGAATGTCCATGTTCCATGTTGAATTGTTTGTTTGCCTTGGTATCTATCTCTCATGTGCTGAAAATGTTGCTGGTCTCTGTCCATGGGGTTGTGATGGACTTCTCTCTCCATTTGTGAATCAGAAAGATCATCTGAATCCTGCGGTTTGCCACATGTGAAATTGCGCTCTCTGCAGCAAAGTATTTCATTTATATCTTGGGATATTTTATTATTTATCAGCAAAGCCATAGTCTGTCTTATAAAGCTGCTGCTGTTGTTCTCTCTGTGTGCAGGTGTTTCTCTCTCTCGCACACACGTATATGCACAGGCTTTTACTGGACTACAATGTCCATTGTGTACACAATGAAAGGGGCGTAAGAAGGGGGGTGGTCTGCCCTAGGTATCATCCTTGAGGGGTGTGACAAAAAGGCACACTTCGGGGGGCTCAGCCCACACCACCCCCACGCAGCTCGTCCTGGGTGCATGGCATGGCCACCGTTCTGGGTGCCCATGCAACTAACTCTGCCACTGCACAATGTCTCACTGTAGGAAGCAGTGACATTGATCAGCATCAGTACTGTGAACATGATGGTGATTTATTTGCACCCCGCCCATCTGACTGTGTTGCCCCAGCCACTCTGGGTGGCTTCCAGTTTATATAAAAACACAGTAAAAACATAGTAAAACATTTACAAAGCTTCCCTACACAGGACGGCCTTCAGATGTTTCCTATATGTTATATAATTACACATCTTCTTAACATCTGATAAGAGGGCATTCCACAGGGTGGTCACCACCACTGATAGAATGCTGTGTAAATACCCTGTTGTTAATAATCCATTATTGTGTCTGAATATGAGACATGGACCTGTTTCTCACAGCAAACCACATGGAACCCTAGGGACAGAGGTGGAGATAGTGGTGTGGTAGCAGCACTGATCTCTCACTCGCTCACTCTCTCTCTCTCTCTCACACACACACACAAAAAAACCCTCAAAAGCACCTTCACTGTTCTACACAGGAGCACAGGAGCTGTAGGTCATGCCCCAGTCCTGTGCTGAAGCTGGCAGCACTAGGAGTGAGGGCAAGCAGAAGTCCATAGCCTGGGAACTGATCCCCCTCTCATTTCAACTGTTTCTGACCAACTGACCACAAAACACTAAGGGAGATTAAGTGAGTCCTTTCTGATCCACCCCCCCAAATTGTAAAGCCTATCCTCGAAGAAAAAACCACAACCAAATTGGAATTGGTTAGGAATGATACTCTCTGAAGGATTCACCGTGTTTGCAAAATTCATCCAAATCTGCCAAATTAAACAGTACATAATCAAACCTCTGGAGCTATTTTCCTGTACTTTGGAAGGCTTTAACAACTCTGGAGATCTAAGACGTCAATGTTATAGCCATTGTTTTGATTTACTAACAGTAAATGGATGAAAATGAAGCTTTGTTTTTTCCAAAGCAGATTTGGACTCAAATCTTTAGCCAAATCAGGCAGGCTCCAAAGTGCTTTAGAGCAATGCAAACCATTTTCTGAGTTACTGAATTGGAGTCTGAACCAAATCTTGAGGTTGGTGCATACCTCTGCATCAGCCTTAATTGTCTGTTTCCTTCCCTTACATAAAGAAACAAATGATTTGATTTAGTGTTGTTTGGTTCAGTATCATGAAGATTGAAAGACATTCATGATGTTAGTCTAAGTAAGCCTGTTAACGAGTCTCTTTTCTTAGTAGAAAGCAAATATTGTCACCAATTTTTAACCTTTATATTTTTAGACAGCAAGGAAAGCAGGTTTTCCCGACCTTAAGATGCATTTTCACCAACTGTTCACACCTTTTTTCTTTCTTTCTTTTTTTACAGTTCTCTCCATCTTTGGAGATGATGAAGGTTAAGCAGGGACAAATAGCAGCTAATTCCCATCACATTTCCCGAGGAACAGACACCTGGTGCAGGAATCATAACAGAAAATATGTGAAGGTCTAAATATGCTATGCTATTTGGAATAGTTCTGTGTCAGCTGTCCATTTCAGTGGCTGCATCAGTACTATTGTTAGGGATTCTTAAGCAATTCAGAACTCCAATATGAATTGGCCAGATGTACACCCCAGGAATAATGTTTAGAATAGAGCGTAGGTGTCCAATGGCATTTGTATTTCCTTAATGTTTCCTGAATGTTTGCCTGAAGCTATAGGAGGAAGGCACACCACAATGTTTCAAGTTGAGACTTTTAGTTCAGCTCTACATCAATTTTCAAGGAGGGCAGGAAGCTATTAACATATATTATAATGCAATCTTTGGGAATCCCATTGAAATCCATTCAGTTTGCATTTTAATGTGAAACAATCTAATCTACACTTCCTGATCCAATATGAACTGAAAAATATCTATGCTTTGAAATTTGCAAGGCAATTCTCCAACCAAGCAATGCAGAGACAGACAGACAGACAGACAGACAGACACAAAAACTGCATATTAGTGAAAATACTATACAAAAATATTAGGGGAATTTGCTAGCAAAAATGTGTATATTAAAGAAAATTGCATACAATATGTTTTCATTGCAGAAATGCACATGGCAATTTGTATGAATTTTCATGCAAACTTCTTTTTTAAGGTAATATCAATGCATTGGATTCTGTTGAAACCTTAACCAAATTGGACTGATCTGTGCTGTGTACAGATTGGCTCGAGGCATATACAAATTGCTACAGGGTGGTGGGGTTGAATTGACTTGTAGAGATTTGTGCCCATTTGAATTCAAAACATTCTCCCAAGAATCCAGAGAGACTGACTACAAATTGTTGCAATTAAAAATGACAACATTAATATATTGAGCACCAGGGTGGGGAAAGGGGGAGGAGGGGGAGCTGAACTTTTATTAATGAGCACTTGAGGGCTAGAATCCCACCCCACCCAGCATTTTCTCCAATCAGTGGCGTAGCGTGGGTTGTCAGTACCCGGGGCAAGGCAAGTAATTTGCGCCCCCTAACCCGTGGATTTGCACCCCCTAACCCTAACCCCCAGATGTTGCGCCCGGTGCGGCCGGCCCCCCCTGCACCCCCCACGCTACGCCACTGTCTCCAATCACATTGCTTTTAGGGGGTCGGTGAAATCTTAAAATGCAGAACTCTTTTGCAGGTCTTGTCTTTTAGAAATAATTCAGTGGAATTTGGTGGCATTTGTTCAACTTGTTTATGTTTTCTTCACAATATATACCCAATTGAATGTTTACCATCCTTTCACCGTCACTCACAGGTGGAATCTGCATGCATATAAAAAACCGTTCTGAAAATTCCTTTTTAAAAAGCATTTTAAAAAATACATTGAATTTTCCAAGAGGCTCACCATTGCCATCTAGTGTCATGTTGTATATTGCACTTAAAACACAATTAAAACATTTTATTTGTAGCTGTATAGCTGAGTCCACAATCTCAACCTTAATTTTTTTTAGAAAGTTTGCTGTCTTAGTTGTACTGCCCCTCACTTTGGCTCTAGTTTTTAGGCAAGCTTTATTTACAGCTGACTTCTGTTTTCTTTGTCTGTTGTTATTAGTACTTTGGTGTCTGTGGGTATCAATAAGTCTTGTGAGTACACTGTAACAAGTCCAGCATACTGTACAGTCCGCAAACAAGCAGCAGACATAAAGTGTAATACCACATACATAAGAGCAGTAGGGTTTTTCTTTCTTTAAGTTTTTTTTAAGTTTTAAAGGTAGGTGGCTCAAAAACCCTTGCAGCTACCCATCTGCAATATGTCAGGATTAATCCCCCCCCCCCCCGTCTCAGCTAGCATGTCTACAGATTCCATGGTCCTATGTGAAAAAGCAAGAAAGTTATGGGCATTTTGGTTTCCTAATGCAAGTCAATGGGGTACCCAAAGTTTTGTGTTTTCCAGTTTGCAATGTGTATCTTGGGCATGTTGAAACGTGTGAAGATCAGTCCAGACCAAATCAGGCCCTGTCCAAATTAACAAATTGGGCTCACAAACTGGTTTTTTGGGGGGGAGTTCATGCACACCCTTTTAATAACATAAACTGATATGGAAGTGGCACAAACTGGACTTCTTCTTTGTTATTCTTTACAGCATCTCATGTCCATCTTTGGATATACACCTCTCTAAGTTATCACCATCATTCAGTGGTGTAGGTTGCTGCTTGGGTGCCCGGTGTGGCACGTGCATCCTGCAGCCGGGAGCAGGGCAAGCTGCCCTTGGGGGCGGGGCATGCTGCATGGAGCCTCTCCGCCGCCTCCCCCTCAGCTGTTGTGTGGCTGAGGGAGAGGTGGTGATCAGACACAAGCCCCACACTGCTGTTTCAGGCAGCGTGGAGCCTGAAGGTACCCAAGCCACCACGTCACTCCCAGGACGTGGCAGTAAGTGCCGGCCCTTGCGGTGTGGTGCCCAGAGCCAGCTGCGTTTCGTTACATTTGTTGACTGAACTAAAAAGTTTTGTGAGCCCATTTAAAACAACAACCTCATATTTTTGTCATTTTGTCAACCCCTCAGTGACGACACCAAGGGCAGCCACATCCCCCCCACACCCCTTCCTCCACCGCTGCCATCACTTCCTATTGTTTGAATTCTGCATCCACATAAGCCCTGCTGTTAGTTTTATATCACCCACCCATTGCATATATGGTCATCCCCTTGGTGTTTTAAAATTGTAGGGTTTCCAAACTAGCACTGCTTTATTCCATCAGCCTGGGTCTCCTCTTGTCATATGCCTTGCAGATGTCCATTTTAATTTTGCAGCCTTTTCCACTGCCTCCACGACTTTTGATCTTTGCCATACCCAATATTAGCCCCCCCCCGTCTTTTAATGATATGCCTAACATTGCTCATGTTCTATTGTTCTTAAGATGCTCATGTTTATTTGTGTCATGGTCCACACCGTCCTATCTTCAAACTGAACTTAAGATAGAAAAAAAAAAAAGAAAATGAAGAAACAAAGATACCAAACGTTGACAGATTCCTCCATCTATAACATTACTCTTCATTGGAAGTCTAAAAACTGCTTGACCCTCTTAAATCAGAGGGAGTAGTGATGCAAAATAGACTTAGGATTGTTCTCTTTCAAGTATCCCCATTCAAATTAATGAATCTAAGTTAGGTTCATTACCTTGAATGGAGAGAACTCTCCATGTGATATATGAAGTGAAACTTCTTCAAAACAGTCTGCTTTTCATTTTTTAGCATAAGTTCTAATAGAGGATATTGTTCTTTGAGCCTTAGTCTTTGTTTTCGCAGCCAAGAGGCCAAATGAATGTGTTTTGCAACAACACAAAACTACAGACAGTTGCAACGAGAAGCAGGGGGTTGGCTTCGCTTCGAAAGAAATAAATTAGAACAACGTTAGGTTCCACCAGGAATTGTCACTTGGGCTTTGAAAAAGCTCCAGTTCTATGAAAGGTGCTTTGAAGGAATTCATTCAGTGTGGAATGAATTCACACAATTCATCCTGTCACTCATGGAACAAAACATAATAATAGAAGTCAGTCATGATTGTTGGCATCTATCAACACTTCGTAAAACACCACTTAAGGAGAGGGGGGGAGAAATACAATTGTGTGAATTTTTGAAAAGCCAAAATAAAATCAGAGGGGGAGGACAATTTGAAGAGTTCTGGCTTGCACCCTACAAAAGCTGGGCACCATTTGCTGTGGATGTTCACAAATTTGAGCTCTTCTGTGCAATAGCACCTTAGATTTCGAATTGGCAGTTGTCATCAAGGAAGCCTTAGATTTCCTTTCACACAGTCTATTATCTGGCATACTCTTTGGGGGACCTGCTAGGGTGCCGCCTAAGTTGGGCCCCAAAAGGTAAAGTCTGAAGTTCAGGGATAAGACAGCTACTGGTCTGCTGAGGCCAGAGGTGAGAATTTTTGAAAAGGGGAGAGACTGAGGGGAGAGACTGCATCAGGCAAGGTCTCCTTCCACCTGCCTTGCCCCACCCTCTGCTTCTCAATGTGTATTGTATTATTTTATGTACTGTGGCTTGCCATTGTTTTATTGATTATAGTTTAGATATTATTGTAACTGTTGAGTGGATTTCTGTTTAACTTTTATATGTTATACGTTGATATTATTATTTTATACTATTCTAATGATTGTTGAATGTTACTTTTTTGATGGAGGTTGCCTATTTTAAAGTTATGTTTTATTATCACATTTTTGTATTGCATTAGATTGTTATAAGATGTACATTTTTTGTTTCTTCAGCTTGTAAACCGCCTTGAGTATTGTAAGATAGAAAGGCGGTATACAAATTAAAAATGATGATGATGATGAGAATAGATATGGGTCATTCCATTCTCTTTTGCACATTTCCAAGTCATTTATCTGTTCCCACATCCACTCTTGTGTGTGTGTGTTTCTATCAGGGGTGTGCCCAGGTAACAGTAATAATTTTGTATCTGTATCTATGCTTTTGCGTGCTGAGGTCCCCCAAAACACCCTTACCCCAATAACTCACACATCACACATGAATTTTGTTTAAGGTTTTTTGGCATAAATTTTGGCCACAACTTTATTAACATACAAATTGTGAGTGGTTGCTTAGGCATTGGTTATGACTATCTGTGTCCCCCCCCCCCCCCGCCTTGGGGACAGCACTGACTCCCGGATTCCAGCGAAAGCCAGTGTGGAGGAACAAGATCAGGGATAACTGGAGCTGTGGCACAGACCCTCAGCTTCTCCCCGCATGCTCCTAGGGGCTTCCACGGCCGAAACCCGATTCCAGGGGTTTGGACGAAAGGATGGTAAGCCCCTGGATTCCTTTAACGGAATTCCCTTGCAGCAGCAGCATTGGAGGGGCAGGCACAGCCAATCCATACCCCTCCACCAACCAATTTAAACCAATGCCTAACCGCCAACCTTACAAGTTGTGACGATTTGCTACGCAGTAGGCAAAACCCAAAAGGCACACACTAATCAGCCCAATGGAAAAATTCCTACCGGGCCCCCGCACCAATGCGGACGACCCCATGACAGGCATAGCAAGGTCAAAGCGCAAGCCAAACAAGGGAGGGCGGGCGGGAGATCCGATGTCCACAGCGAAAGAGAAAGTAGCCTGCAGTGGACCCTGCTTAAATAACTTCTGATCCCACCCCTAAATTGGCAACATCGAATTTGCCCCAGCAACACCATTCACCAACCATGATCAGGCCCCTTAATACCAACATGCCTATTTACCCCAGGTGCTTTGTCTGGCCCCATCCGCAACACGTGCTCTCTTTTAGTGAGAACACGCTTATTAAAAAAATCTGTTCTGTTTAGAGAGATTCTGTGCTCTCTCTCCATTGATCTCTGTTTCAGGTTCCGAGCTGCTCTGTATACAATAAAGCTCTGTGCTCTCCATTTGCTATAATGGGAAGTCTAAAAATCATTATAACTTTTGCCTCTTTTGATAAAAATGGATGAAAGTTACAGACACAGAAGCCTCTTCATAGTGGATTGAGCCTGTCAAGTTGCAGATAAGTAGGTCCAATGGCTCTTTATGGGGGGAATAAAAGGGGGATTCACTTTCCTATGGAAGGGGTGAGAGGTTGTCTGTTGCTCGTTCTTATCTTAAAATAATTAAGAGGTGACCAAACGGTATGCATCATTTCTTGTGCATTTTTTAAAACTTTGCAGCTTCACACCATCCTTTCCTTTCCAACACTTCACTGAGTTCTGCAGTATGTATTGCAGACCTCCGATAGGCCTTACAATGTGAGGCTGTCTAGAAAATTGCCTGCAGAGTTTTGAAGACCTCTTTTTCATTGGGTTTTTTTCTTTCTTGTATGTCAAAGCACAACAATGTAGGTTTGTTTTTGTTTTTTGAAAAGCTTTTAAACTTTTGTTTAATGTTCTGCTGCTATGCTTTAATAAAAAATAATAAAAAATAAGGAGCTTCTAGGCGTTCCACAGGCAATATTTCGAACAATCTTAATTCTTCTTACTTCTTGGACAGTCTTACTTCTTGGACCTAGAGAAGCATAAAGAAGTAGGAAAATGTAGGACCATACTTTAATAAAAAGGACGGGAACTGAAAAACCAGTTTGACAAAGTAGCATGGGCTTTGACCCAACTCAGAGAGAGACCCATGAAAATCCCCAGTTTGTCTTATCATTTGTCCCTCACAGAGAGCTGATGCACATTTTTCATGTGTGTGTCACATTAAATATTAAGACTCATTAAAGTATGTTTAAAAATGTGCGTTTTATATAATTTTGCCATATTTTGCAAATATTTTATGCATGTTACTTTTATGACAAATGTTTGTCTATTTCAAAAAGCAGGTGGCCACATTGCACATTTCAGAGAAATGTGCTCTCTGACCCATCTTCCTGCTCCACTCTGTGCAGTGGCTCAAGGGATGTGAATCAGTTCAGCCAACATTGAAATCTCTGTCTCAGAAGCACAATCCAGGGTTGTCAAGTTCAGTAAGTGGCTACTATTGGTGAATAGGGGTCACATAAGCACAAGTTGGAAAGACTCAGAGGACATAACTTAGTCCAAGGCAGGCAGGGGGTCCAGTTCCCCAAGCAGCAGCTGATGTGCAGAAGAGCCAGGTGATCACTGAGTAATCCAAGGACTCTGAGGGCCAATAGCAGGGACTGAAGGAGCAGAAGATTAGTCAGGCAGAGCCTGTGAGATTAGTTGCTCTTTCGGGGTGTCAAAACTTTTTTCAAAGTGGGTCAGATTTGAAGAAGTGAACATGCATGAGGTCTGCCCAAATTTGTTTGTTGTGCTTTTTTTAGGATTGAAGTTGTTGAGCTTTTTAAAAGATTTTACCCCAAGACATATAATGCCATGGGGGGCAGTTTAAATCAACCGGATTAGCCCCCTGAAATGGACTTTGGACATGCCTGCTCTCGATCATGGGTAGGCAAACTAAGGCCCAGGGGCCAGATCCAGACCATTCGCCTTCTCAATCCGTCCCACAGATGGTCCAGGAATCAGCGTGGTTTTACATGAGTAGAATGTGTCCTTTTATTTAAAATACATCTCTGGGTTATTTGTGGGGCATATGAATTCGTTCATATTTTTTTCCAAAATATAGTCCGGCCCCCCACAAGGTGTGAGAGACAGTGGACTGGCCCCCAACTGAATTCTTTTTGCTGACCCCTGCTCTAGATGAAAATGGCATCCTGCTGTTGCTTGCCTAGAGCTGGAAAGATGAGGAGATACCTACGAGGGCAGACTGGCAGATGAAATTATTGGATTATGCAGAGATGGCAAGATTAACTGGGAAAATAGAAATCAGGAGGATCAAAACTTCAACAGAGAATGGGACAAATATAGATTGTATTTGAAAGACCACTGGAAACACTCGAACTCTTTGGCAGGCTTTAAATAACTCTTGCCATGATACATAGACTTTGGATACAATGGAGGACTGTAGACTAGATGGATTTATAATATGCAGTTGGAAAAGTTATTTAAAGAACCCACAGAGGGGAGGAGGGAAGTCCTAGGATTCGAAAGAATCTTGTGTAAAATTCTAATATTTGCAAGAAAATTATTTCAGTGAATGAACTCATAAAACAAAAAGAAAATGGGGAGAAAAGCAAATGGCATCCTGAGGTTTGGGCTTTATGATGCTTGGCAGAGCAAGATTGGTCCTTCATGGCAGGGTGGCCACCAATAAAGGGGGGAAAGAGAGGGGGGCAGAGATTTGCATAAAATGTGCATGTATAGATGCAACCTGAACATCGATTAAAAAGATAAAGGGAAAGGACCCATGACGGTTAAATCCAGTTGCAGACAACTCTGAGATTGCAGCGCTCATCTCACTTTCAGGCTGAACATCATGGCCCTGAACATCAATTGCTATCATTTAAATAGGAATGTAATGCACCTCACCATGGTGGGGGAAACTGTGACCCAGTGACCTTTGTGCCTGCTCAATCCACTGGCCAGGTATCTCCACAGGACCCTTTGACAGCAACTGGGATGCATTATTTCAAGGTGCCCTTGAACCAGGGGACCCCATAACCACCCCCTCCACTCTCCTAAACATTCTGCTTTGCTCAGGTTTCCCCCAAAGAGTCAAGTAGACACTGTGCATATGCACCAGCATCTCTGCATAGCTTTGACAAGTAAAGACAACGGCACATATGGAATGATAAAGTGCTTTCTCAACGAAGCTGGCGCTGGATTTTCACCTTGTCATGAGATAAGCAGGTGGAACATCAAAGCACCATGTTGGCATGACTGAAATGGCAAGTAGACTGAGCTAAAGCGTATCATTGTTTTGAAGCAGGTTGGGGAAAGATGTGGCAGATCTGGCAAGTGAAGAGAAGTAACGGGAGAGGCGTCACCTAACAGCGGCTTAGGATGGACTGAGGATGGCCTGCTGTAAGTTATGAAAGGCTAAGAAGAGCTAAGAACCTTGCTTTGTTGCTGCTGAATCGCTGTTTCCCAGCAACTCGTATTCAGAGGGATGCTGTCCAGGAGGAAACAGCAAAACCATCATGGCTGGTCACTGGTCTTATCCTTCATAAATTCATATGGTCTTATCCTTCAAAAATTTGTTGGAAGAAATATGGATTTATTGGACTAGAGCTTCTCCGAGATTTGGTGTTTAACACTAAGGACTATCCAAAAAGCCGGCAGAGAGGAATTGAGAGAGAATTAAGAGCCTCGGACGTGAGATCCCCAGGCTGAAAGTAGATTGACTGATGGACGATTATTGGGGATCGGAACCGGGAAAGGGGGGGTGGAGTTTGGGAATCCAAAGGGTGCATAATTATAATGTGTTTTGCTTTTATTTTGTTTTGTTATTTGTATGAGAATTGAGGAAATCGTGGAAGGGAATTTAGGTCAACTTTAGAAAAAGGCTTGAAGACTAAGCATGGATGTATAATTATTGATGTTTATAAGGAAAAATTGGTTTTTTAAAATGAACTAAATATAAAATATAAAACATAAAAAGGTTAAAAATTAGGGACAAGAACTTGTTGAACTGTTGTTTAAATATTGATGTTTATAAGTTAAAATGGGTTTCTCTAAAATGAATGAAATATGATAAGAACTTGTTGAACCAACAATCTGAACTGGAATACAAGAGGGGGAGGTATGGGGAAGTCAGGGAAATATGTCATTGAAAATAAGGACTTTGAATTTTATGTGTTTTTAATTTTTTTTCTTTTTTTTCTTTTCCTTTTTGATTTTTTGATGTATTAAAATGGAAAAATCTTAATAAATATCATTTAAAAAAAAATTTGTCTAATCCACTTTTAATACCATCCAAGTTGGTGGCCTTCACCATATCCGGTGGAACTGAATTCTGTAGTTTACTAAACTATACGTGAGGAAGTACTTCATTTTCTGACTGTCCTTCCACCATTCAGCTTCATTCAATGACCCTAGTTTTCCTAGTATGAGGGATATTGAAATATATTTATATTTATATATACATATGTATGTCCCCCTCTCTCTTTTTTCCTCCTTCCACAACCTGAGACCTTCAGGATGCAAAGCATGTCCTCTGTGACTGAGCTATAGTCCCAATTAAGATCTGGTTACTTTTTTCCCCAATGCATCTTTCTGTTCTCATTTATGTAAATATGTTGTAATTAACACATACAGCCTAAAGGTGAGAGAGAAAGGGAGCTGCAACTCATTTTCTCCCCTCTCATTTTTTCTCACATCCAAATGAATTGAAATAGTCCTCTTTTGTAGGAATTACCTTTTTGATGAACTCTAATACATGCAGAGACCTTCAAAAAGTGTTTTCATCAGTTATTTTAATTACTGGGGCCAGCTTGGAGCAAAAGGAGTTGCAAAGATTGTCGGAGCAGAATATTGAAACCAAGTGTCAGTGCAATGATCTGCACACTTACTCGTAAGTCCCAATGAACTCATTGAGGGTTAGTTCTGAGTAGACAATGCGCTGTGTGTGTGTATATATCCCCAAAGAAATTGATTTTTTAAAACTTTATTTTTCCCTGTTAAATTGAAAGCAGTATTGTGATTACTGCCTTTCATGTCAAAACTTTGAGCAACCAACTAAACAAGAACTAATCAACTTCATTGTGAAGCTTTGCTAGGGGAAAAAAATCAAAGCAGAAATGAAAGGCATGATAAAAAAGGAAACCTCAAGAGATTCTGACAAACTCCAAAAGATCAGTCCTTATCTCTGAAGTCCTGTCTGATTCAAAACAGGATGAAGCCCCACAATTAACCAAGGCAATTTCGACTTATAAATCATCTCTCCTCCTACCCTCCCAACCACTAGTTGGGAACTGTATAAAACTAATTTAATTTGGTCATTATTTCCATCACTCTCAGATGAGAAACCCTTTTTAATTCTAACCAATTATTCTTTTTCTAATTATTTCCAGTGCATTACTGTGGCCATTAGTTGAACCTTTGGGGGTAGGCGTTCACACTGAGCTGTAAAGTGCCTTAAATTGTAGCACTTTAAGAGTATTTAGGATTTGTCTGCTTGCCAGCTGACCAAATTATTTTAAAAGTCAGTTGGCAGTTCTGAAGATACAAAGGCAGAGAGATAAAGAGCCGAGGGCTGGATGAAGGTGCAGTTCTTCTGAGGTGATGAGCCTGTCTCTGGGAATCTGACATGGAACAGGGGATTTGCTGCCTTTTGAGAGTGTTCTTTGTCACTCCTTTCTCTTGCCTAGTATATTTGGAAATCAGTGTGTGGAGCGTGTATCCCTCCAGTTGTTGCAACCCGCAACCTCCATCCAAGAGAACTGGCTCAAAAGAATAAAAGGGCTGCATTCACATAGCAGTTTCTTCCATTTTCATGGATTTTGTCTAACTATTAATTTTCGCATTGAGGAGTGTGCCTCTGGGGGTGAGGTCAAGCTGTTGGAAGGCTGCCGCACCTGCTGTGGCTGTAGAGTCTGCTGTGGGAGAGACATATTTCTATGGAGGCGCAAGTTACAGGTATAACAAAGGCGGCATTTTTTCATCTCTGCCAAGCTAAGCAGTTGGTCCCTTACCTCTCTCGCCCTGACCTTACCACTGTGATCCATGTGATGGTCACCTCCAGGCTTGATTATTGTAACTCACTCTACGTGGTGCTGCTCTTGAAGCTGACCCAGAAACTTCAGCGGGTGCAGAATGCAGCGGCGAGACTCCTAACAGGGTCTTCGCTGCGGGATTACATTCACTGGCTCCCGGTAGAGTACAGGATCAGGTTCAAGGTGCTGGTTTTAACCTTTAAAGCCCTGTACGGCCTGGGACCCTCATACCTATGAGACCGCCTCTCCTGGTATGTCCCACAGAGGACCTTACGGTCTGCAAATAACAACACCCTGAAGATTCCAGGCCCCAGGGAGATTAGACTGGCCTTGACTAGAGCCAGGGCCTTTTCGGCCGTGGCCCCGGCCTGGTGGAACACTCTCTCACAAAAGACCAGGGCCCTGCAAGATTTGACATCCTTCTGCAGGGCCTGCAAGATGGAGCTGTTCCGCCAGGCTTTTGGTCAGGGTTCAGTCTGACTCATCTTCTCTTTGTATAAGAACAAGCACAAAGGAGGTTTCCCAGTCCGCTCACAGGTCCTTATAATATCAGTGGAAACAGTTGGTCCTGGCGAGTATTAACCGCTTTCCATTTTAACCTGTCATTTGTCCTGTTTTAATTTTAATTTGTTTTAATTAATTTTGGGATGCATTTTAATTGATTGATCGCTTGTTTTTATGCATGTCGTATTATTTATATGATGTTAGCCACTCTGAGCCTGGCTCCGGCCGTGCAGGGCGGGGTACAAATAATAATAATAATAATAATAATAATAATAATAATAATAATAATAATAATTACAGCTTGGGCAGATGAAGACATCCAGCTGTGCTTCAGATTCACCATGACAGTTCTTTTCTCTGCACTCCTCCCATCGGTCACTTATCCTCTGGTCATTGCTATGGATGCACAGCTTGATTGCCTGTCTCCAGACCTTGTGGTGATCTGCAAGGGATTCCCTTATGGCAGGGTTGATATTGGCAGCCTTCACGTCCTGTTTGCAGACATCTTTGTAGCACAGAGTTGGTTTGCCAATTGGCCTGGTGCCTGAAGCCAGCTGCCCGGAGAGCACATCCTTGGGGATTTTCGCATTATAGTGTAAAAGCCACTTCCGGAACTATAGAGAAATATAGTACAGATTTAGTGTGTATTTCATGTTACCATCTTTTGAAAATACAAACATCTGTTTTGCCCAGTTGTATTCAGTAGCTCTTGAAAAAGATAACTTTGCATCTCAATTCTCCTTCAGCTCATACCATCTTAGTCACTAACCCACACATGCACACACACAAAAAGCACAAGCACACATTTGGGTTGGTGTATAATATGAGAGCTTTTCTTCTTCTGACATTTCAGTGTGTGCAAGTCGTTATGTATTTGAATCTGCTAAACCAAATCTGCAGTTATGTTTCACTTAGCACGAGGTTCGATTGAATCTAGTGTTCTGTCGGCACACTTATTATAGTGTGTTTGTTACTTAATGAAAATTCTTAGTTGTGAATCCTGCTGTGTGTGTGTGCTTTGACTTATTATTAGCAAACATTTCTTTCAGAGCAGGAGAGGAAGCACCACTTTTCAAAAAACGAAGCCTACATGAAATGGATTTGCATGCATTTTTCACATAAATCAAGGCATTTCAAGACAGGGAAGAAACATGGGGCTGCTTTTGTACATCCTTCTGGCAGCCCGTGTAAAGAATTTCACAGGCAGAATTCTGAAGTGACAGATTCTGGTGAGGCGTTCATATAGAAATTCTCTTAGTTATGGATGCTTTTTATAGCCCAGGGATAGGGAAACATTTTCAGTCCACAGGCCTTGTACCATTCTGGGCAACCTTCTGAGGCCCACTTGCCAGAAGTGCAAGGAGTCAGAGGCAAAAGTGAGCAGAGCAACAAATAGGAATGTTACCTTTGTGCAGGGGGCTAGTTTTTATGCCCAGGCGCCCCTCTCTCTTTCCTTTACCCAAGCAAGGAAGAGGCATTGCACGTCAAGGCCCCAAGCCACCCCCAGGGAAATAAATTCACACTGACACATAATTTAGCTTAACTGTTAAAGGGCAAATTTTGGCCACAACTTTATTGATTACAGCAATGTGAGTGGTATTGGCTTAGGCATCAGAAACAGACTATATCTGACTCCTGCCCACCTTGCAGGAAATCTGTAAGTGTAAATGTTATGTACTGAAGTTCTCAACCTGGGCCAGCAGGGGGATACTGTAGGTAGTTTTCACTCAGGTCCACATATGCAAATAAGGAATTGAAAGTGACGTTCAGTGATTGGATAGTTACAGAAAGTTGTTACTGTTGCCTTGTAGTGGAGCTCTATATAAGCAGGTTGGCTGAACCCTTCAGTTCTGTTCTGGGCCTGTGAATAAACAAGAGCTGTTTGAAGAATCGCTGTGGGTGATATGTTCACCCACAACTTAACAGTAAACCTCCAAAAAAGGGAGCTCCATCGATGGCAACCAGCTGAAGCTCATCCCGGGGTTCCCGCTGGGTCCTGGCATTATCAAAGTTAAAGAACACATTCCAGCCAGACAAAAATACTCATGGCATACCCTCCAAGCAGTGGCCCTGATCCAGAAGAGCTCTTCTTATGTTCATAATAATAAGAAGAGCTCTTCTCATGTTCATAAGAGCCAGTGTAGTGTAGTGGTTAAGAGTGGTGGACTCGTAATCTGGTGAACCGGGTTCGCTTCCCCGCTCCTCCACATGCAGCTGCTGGGTGACCTTGGGCCAGTCACACTTCTCTGAAGTCTCTCAGCCTCACTCACCTCACAGAGTGTTTCTTGTGGGGGAGGAAGGGAAAAGGAGATTGTTAGCCACTTTGAGACTCCTTAGGGTAGTGATAAAGCGGGATATCAAATCCAAACTCTTCTTCTTCACAATTGTGTTGCAGTATCAATAGAGACATTAAATCTGGTGGACAACTGATTTCCAGTATCTGCACACATCAAATGTGGATCAAGTCCGTTTCAGTTGGCATTTGAAGCGTCCTGAAACTTGCACTGGACGTCTTTGCCTCTTCTCTTCTTTTTTTATCCAAGAGCAGCTTCAGGAGACAGACAGCCGAACTGTCAGTCATTGTCAGGATGGCATAAGAGGCTGCTTAACCCTTTTACCTGCAGCAATTTTCCACAGAGCTGAGCAATTCAGATACATGTCAGAGTTGAAGTTTGGCTAAACCAAATGCCCTTTTGCATTCCCTCCTGACTCCTCCTCCCTGTTAGCCTATTGATCAAAGAACAAGCTCACATATAGAAACTGTAATGTCGTGTCGCATCTCTCCAACCCTCTGATCGATAAAAGCATCATCCTCTCCATCTATAAGGCCAGAACTGATAGTCTACAATGCCTCTTTTCACCAGTAGGTGTCCCTTATAGCTCACCAAAAGCCTCTACTTTCCTTTCATTTAATTTTTTGAAAAGTGGCTAGTGCAGTCTATTATTAACTGCAACAAATTAGTTTGTATAACACTAGGTGAATGTGGTGATGGGACAGAGAATCTCACTGCAGAACAGGAGATAGGCTTATTCTCCATTTTAGAAACTGACCTGAGTCTGTGTGGTTTGGCATAACACATGCCACACAAAAAGAATATGAGTTTTGAGTTTAGGGGAGTGATTTTAATACTGTAGGCATCAGCTTGAATACCTGGAAGATCGTCTCGCCCCCTTTATACCCAACCAATTGCTGCACTCTGCATGTGAGGACCTCCTGCTGGTACCATCTGATCTGGAGATCAGTTTCACACAATGTTGGCGTCATTCCTTTCATATTGTGGCATGTGGAATGCCCTCCCCTTGAATGTTAGACAGGTGTCATTTCTGTAGTCTTCCCAGCAGCTACTGAAGACCTTCCTTTTACAACAAGCCTTTTGAGTTGAAGCCTTCCCAGTCTGCATATGCATTGGAATTGTTTTAAAGATTTTAAAACATGGTTTTATTGCTTGTTTTTTGCGGCTGAAGGGTGGGTTATAAATTTAATTAGGGATGTGGGTGGTGCTGTGCTCTAAACCACTGAGCTTCTTGGGCTTGTCGATTGGAAGGTTGGCAGTTGAATCCCTGCGACAGGGTGAGCTCCCGTTGCTCTGTCCCAGCTCCTGTCAATGTAGCAGTTTGAAAGCACGCCAGTGCAAGTAGATAAATAGGTACCCCTGAGGCAGGAAGGTAAACTGTGTTTCTGTGCACTCTGGTTTCCCTCATGGTGTCCCATTGCACCAGAAGTGGTTTAGTCCTGCTGGCCACATGACCCAGAAAGCTGTCTGTGGACAAACGTCGACTCCCTCGGCCTAAAAGTAAGATGGGTGCCGCAACCCCATAGTCGCCTTTGAATGGACTTGACCGTCCAGGGGTCCTTTACCGTTACTATAGATTAATAAAGAAATAGTCATCAAGTTTTGATTTGGATCATTATTACACTGAGAGGACGAAGGATATAGGAAGGGAGATATGCCAGGTCCTCACAGTGGATGCCTGGGTTCAGAACTGGCCATCTCCCTGAGAGCTACAGGAGCAGAGGAGAGAGTAACCCAAGCAGAAGTTTCACATCCAAAGGGCTTAGGTTCCCTATCCCTGCTCAATATGAAGGTGTTGGAAATGGGGATGGATAGCACATAAATGCTCCCCCCCCCCGGAATAAGCTGCGAGTTGTGCAGCCCTGCTTTTTCCTGAATGCATTTTTCCTGAATGCATATGGAGGCGTGCGTTTGAACATCCTTAAAGACAGGCAGAAGGACTTACAGACAGACAGAAATGAGATGAATCCAAAACCGGAGGTTCATTCTGATATAGGAGTGCTCAAATTGCAGTCTGGGAGGAATCATCTGCCCCTTAAATGTGCCCCTTTGTACATGATTTGCTTGTTCATAAGAAAATAAATCAAATATTACAAACAACCATGCGTTCTGTCATCCAGCATTGTCCCTGGAATTTCTTAATGATAAGGGAAGTGGAAAACATATAATAGCACCCCCCCTTTTTTTTTTGGTCTGACACATCAATTGACATTTTTGGGAGCTCTATAGATATGTTGGAAGCAGGTGTTTCCATTAGTCCCACCCACCTTGCGTAGGTGTCTTTCTCTCTCCCGGAGTCTATTTGTAAAAGTGCCAGGTTGCCAAGGTGACAGGTGTTTTCTAATAATCCTGCCACTAAATAAAATGTACCTGGTATTGCATTGAATTAAAAGCCTCAGATTGGCCAATTGCCTTGGATGTTTCCATTTCCCTTCAGCATTTCCCACGGGGCTGGGGAGGCGAATGTTCGATAGGCTTTCCTCCTTCACTTGCTGCTGTCCAGAAGACCCTAATATCTAGGTACATCCACTCAGGGTGAAGAGAGAGCTCTGTCACAGCCCAGTTGTGGCAGAGAGGCAGCAGCAGAGTGACTAATTTGTCTTCGACGTGAGGCTCTCAAGCCGGAGGCTTCCAAGCACGAGTGTGATTCACCATGTGAAACAAAACCAATAGTTTCAATGGCAGGATATTGATAGTATTTTTTTTAAAAAAATGCATACTTGTAAACCCCACTAGACCTTTTGTTCTCATTCTCGGTGCACCAAGTAGAGGAGCGGAAGAAAGAAAGAAATCGATTCACTTACTGGTAGCCACTAGTCCACATCTGTATCACACATTTTAAAGCTCTACAATACCATTTTGAACAGCCTTCCTGCCTTCCCCTGAAGGAATCTTGTGAAATGTAGTTTGTTGTGGGTGCTGAGAGTTGTTAAGGAGACTCCGTGCTCTTCCAAAACCAGCAATCCTCAGACGGCTTCGACAAGGAATCCCTTTTCCTGGGGAATTCTAAGAATTGTAGCTCTCCTAAGTAGAGAGGCTTTTCGTTCTCTCTGTTTCCACATACTGCTGATGTGGCCTGATTGCTGGTGTGCAGTGTTTTGGTTGGCAGGTGTCAGCCAACTTGTCTGGGACGCTGGTGCCTTTCAGGGTTGTCTCAGGTTTCTGCAGCTATTCTTGTACTTTGTATTTGGCCACTGGGGAAGAATAGTTTCAAGGTCATGAGTTTATGGTAACAGCAACATTGGCACCGGAATATTACTACCTAAAAGACCACCTTCACCGCCATTGCTTAGTAAGGACATTCAGATATACAGAAGGAACCAGGCAAGTCCTCCCACAGCTTAATTATTATTTGCTTGTGGTGATGTGGAAGTAGGACTTTCCACTACTACAACCTGTTTTGTGAAATGCACTACCTATCTGGCATTCATTCTGCATTGGAAGATGCACCTGTTTCACACAGCCATTCCATTGATCACTCAGCCCAAGTCTCCTGTTTCAGTCATTGGGTTTTAGTGGCCTTGTTTCCCTGCATATGCTAACTATGAACAATGGTTTGATGGGATTGTTTTAGGGCGTATTTTGATAATGCTTTGTAGACTGTATTTTGTAAAATGTTTAGAAGCTTATTTTGGCATTTAGCAAAACGATGGTGATGGTGATGAAAGGTTTGCCCTTTCTTAAAAAGAGAGAGAGAGAGAGATAGCTTAAATACAAAGTAAGGTAAAAGGTAAAGGAGCCCTGGATGGTTAAGTCCAGTCAAAGGCGACTATGGGGTTGTGGCGCTCATCTCGCTTCAGGCCAAGGGAGCCGGTGTTTGTCCACAGACAGCTTTCCGGGTCATGTGGCCAGCAGGACTAAACTGCTTCTGGCACAACGGGACACCATGACAGAAACCAGAGCACACGGAAATGCTGTTTACCTTCCCGCCACAGCGGTACCTATTTATCTACTTGTGCTGGTGTGCTTTTAAACTGCTAGGTTGGCAGGAGCTGGGACAGAGCAACGGGAGCTCACCCTGTTGCAGGGATTTGAACCGCCGACCTTCTGATCAGGAACCCCAAATGGCTCAGTGGTTTAGACCACAGCACCACCTGCATCCCTAAAAAGTATAACAGCAATGGCTAACCTGTGGGGTGCCTCTGGCACCAACCCGGAGCTCCCCTGACTTCACCATTGCTTTTCCCCATCCCGTCCTGGGTACCACAATGCCACTGGGGAAATAGTGATGTGCCCTCTAGGCTCTCAGGCTGCTATTGCTGACCTATGGGCTGTGTTAAGGATGAACATACAAACCTCCCATGAGCTCCTAGTTTTACCCAAATCATGCTTTCCCTTACATTGGATCAAAAACCAAAATGAAATGCCAGAAAGTACAAACTGTGATAATTGCCCTGTTAATGGTGGCCATTTGCTGTCTTATGAATGCCCACCATTACCAGTGCAATTGTGGCTCTTTCTACTTCTCTGCATTTAATTTCCATCTGATGGCAATACTCAGAAACCCCAACCCCACAAAAATAAACCATATTCAACTATACCTGCAGCTAGGGAATTTCGATGAAAATGGAAATTGCTGGTGTCCACTTATTTGTGCCATGTCTGGGGCAGAAAGTCTTTGTTGCTTTCAGTCGGTTAACGATATGCAATTGATTACATTTCCCTCTTCCCGTTTGGATTGTGTTTCCTTTTGTGTTGAATTGAATGGGGTAGAATAAGTTAATGACAATGTAATTGATGTAATTAATTGCGTCAGTTGAAATTATGACATAGTTTTGGGTGGAAGGAGAGATCCAGCGGAATTGAAACACTATTGCATGTGGGGTGAAACAGAAAGCAATCCCTTCTTCACCCCCACCTGAGTTTACTAGCCCAAAAAAGCGCCACTGTTTTTGCTGCATGAGACTAACAGGGCTACCCCTCTGGAAATGGCAATGGGGAACGAGTTCTCCTGTAAAATGGATGAGGATCAGCAGTGGGAGCGCAATGATATTACTTTGGATTTAACACAGCCTGTCTATGTGATTTAGTGGATAGAAGCTATGGATGGAAGACATGATGGTAGCAGAAATGAATAAGTCCAAGGGGAGGCATTTCATAATAAAAGTGGAAAAATTTGTGTGTACAGAGGAGGAATTCCCTTTGCAATCTGGTCCTTTCGGAAGTGAAATATTTTTAATCGTTCCTTCCAATCATTCATTCCTAATAAAAAATCATATTTTAACAGAATTATTCAATTCTCCTTTATTAAACAAAACAAAACAAACCCAAATTATTCCACCCTCTGTAAATGTTCAAAACTGAGAGCTGTATAATGAGGCAAGTACTTGTGTTGCTCTCACAAATCCTGCCACTGGATATGAGATGGATTTGCAGAGGTTAGTGAGGTCCATAGATATATCTGTTACCCGTGCAGTTAAAAATAGAAAGGGGGGAGATTTGAAAAATAAATGTTCATATGCTGGTTTTCTTCCTCTTGTCGTTACTTTATTTATCCAGAGAGCCAGGTGCAATAGGGCTGTAAATGTCACCCTCTCAACTAGGGTTTGGTGACATTTGAATATTAGTTATGGTGTGCATCAAGATTTTATTTTTATTTTTAGAGAGGGGAGGAAGAGAGAGAAAACACCCCATGAGGAATCCACAAGGTTGACAAGAGGAAAGTAGACCATTTTTAACACGGCTTCTATAGAAGGCTGTTTGCATTGGTTCAGTTCAGTCAAGACAATCAATTTTGCTTGCTTAAAGGAATTAAGAAGCAAGATGGGGCACCAATCAGCATATTGGAGCAGAGATTTATTCCTTGACTGGGGGCGAAGAGAATTCTCTTTTTTATTTGTGAAATAACTAGGAATTTCCTTTTAACGGGTTTTAGAAAGGATGGTGCTAAATAATGGCCCCTGCTTTAAATTTTGACAACCAAGGTACCTCACAAATTAAGAAACTGCCTCTCATTAAGAAATCAAACTTCTTGGGTGAATCTTCTTTCAGGGGACTAGGACATATCACAGACTAATGCTAATTAACTGTGCTCTATAAAACTGTGTTTTATAGTAAATTAGACCATCAGTCCACCTAGCTCAAGGCTGGGGTACTTGTGGCCTTCCATACGTTGATGGACTCCAGCTCCCAGCATCTCTGACCATTAGCCATGTTGGCTGGTACTGCTGGAAGCTGGAGTCCAGTGACATCAGCTGATTGGCATCAACAACTGCACTAGGGAGCTCCTAATGGGAAATCTCCTAGGAAATCCCTCTGGGTTCACTATCAGTGCTGATCAGTGAGCCCTTTGAGCTCCCAGCTGTTCCTCTGGAGCCCCACATCCTTACCTACACCAGTGGACAGTTTGCTGGTTTCCCCACCTGGTGGAGGTCTCTCCTTCTTGCCTGATGCCCTGCCCCCTGACCGCCTCGGATTGCTCTAGGCCAGGGGTTGGCAACCTGTGGCCCATGGGCCACAAGCAGCCCAAGGGGGGGTCATTTAAATGGCCCACAAGCCATCCCTGAACCGAGCTGCCCACTCGGCAAGTCCCCGCATGCTGCACTAAACCGGCACAGCACAGAGCGGGGACTCGCTTCTGCGGCACTGGAAATCGCATCTGCGCATGCTCAGACGCCGGAAATTGCATCTGTGCAGATGCGATCTGGCCTGCGGAGTGATCTCCGTGGGAGTGAACCAGCCCAGGTGAGGAAAACCTTGCCGATTCCTGCTCTAGGCTGCCAAAGTGGACCTACGGTGATCCAGGTATGTCTCAGCCCAATCTGACTAATGCCTGGATCTCTGAATTCCCTTCAGGGAGGCCTTGGTGGGAGGTGGAGATTAAGATGGTGGAGAAAGCAATGTGAGCTATAGGTGTTGTAAAAGATTCTGCCAGGAGAAAGGGTCCATTCAGACTTAATCCTAATGAGTGGGGATGGGTTCTGAAGAAGCAGTTTGGTGTGTCCTCACCTTTTCAACTTGCGGCTTTGAGTTGCCTTGAGCCTGTCTCTGTGACCATGAGGCAAACGCCCAAGAATATCCACGTGGCCCTTGATTACTAAGGAGGTCTGGCAGATTTTATTGATGCTTATATCAACAAATGCATCTTCACTTTCCTTTCAGGATCATTCTTGGGGAAGAAAATCTGCCCCTTCTTCCATTTGGGGCTGGGAGCCAATCGAAAGGGGGTTGGACTCGATTGCCCTTGTGGTCTCTTCCAACTCTATGATTCTATGATTCTATGAAAGTGTTGAATTTTGTGTGTAAGAGAGAAAGTAGGGGAAGCCCCACCAAGCCCACCACTCTAAGAGGAGATGGCGTTCTAGAACTTTCTCTGTGGTTGCATAACAGCCAGGCAAATGGGCTAGATAGCCTCAAATGGCATTCAGACAGGACTTCCAGTTCTGAGCTGCAGGTTTTAGCATCCCCCACCGCCCCCCAAACAATTGTGGGGTTTGAGGATTCGTTTGGTGGTTCTACATAAATACAATATCTTAAGGGCTAACACTTGAAAGATGGAGCAAGCTTGTTTTCTGCTGCTCTGAAGGTGAGGATCTGAACCAATGGGTTCAAGTTACAGGAAAGGAGATTCTAACCAAACATTAGGAAGAACTTTCTGACAGTAAAAGCTGTTTGAGAGTGCAACGGACTCTCACAGGAAGTAGTTGACTCTCCTTCATTAGCTGTGATTCCTGCATTGCAGCGGGTTGGACTAGATGACCCCCAGGATCCCTTCCAACTCTGTGATTCTTTGATTGTATGAATAGGCCTGATTTGGTTTGAGCTAATCTGGTGCACGCGGGTGGCGCTGTGGGTAAAACCTCAGTGCCTAGGACTTGCCGATCGTATGGTCAGCGGTTCGAATCCCCGCGGCGGGGTGAGCTCCCGTCTTTCGGTCCCAGCTCCTGCCCACCTAGCAGTTCGAAAGCACCCCTAAGTGCAAGTAGATAAATAGGTACCGCTTTATAGTGGGAAGGTAAACGGCGTTTCCGTGTCCTGCGCTGGTGCCGGCTCGCCAGAGCAGCTTCGTCACGCTGGCCACGTGACCCGGAAGTGTCTGCAGACAGCGCTGGCCCCCAGCCTCTTAAGTGAGATGGGCGCACAACCCTAGAGTTGGACACGGCTGGCCCGTATGGGCAGGGGTACCTTTACCTTTACCTTAATCTGGTGCACAGTCATAACAAAAATGGGATGCAATCCCCATTGAGTATAGTGGGATTTACTGTACTTATCAGTAAACATGCTGTAATGGCTTTAGGGGTTGCTTGTGTGTAAGTTGCCGCTGCTCTGGGCTAGGTTGGCTGGTTAAACCATTTCTCGCTGGACAGCCATCCACTCCGTGGCTGTTCAGTCGCTGGCAGAATCCGTCAGTGGGCGTTTCTTAAACCTTTTCCAACATAAAAGTTGTTTGACGCCCAGTCTCCTCCTACTCTCCCTGCGCGGAAGTCTTCTGCGCAGGGAGGGCGTGGGTAGCGGAGGACCTGTGCTCTCCCCGCTGGTGTCCAGTGAAGAGTCCCGGAGCCTGCTCTCTGCTTCCCCCATTGGCCCCCCTCTATCCCTGGTGTTGCGCTGATTTTCTTCCCCAACAGGAGACCTGCCTCTCTCCCTGCTTGGCCCCTCTCCAGCATCGCTGTGGAGCCTCGCCTCCTCCTCCTCTAGTTCCGATGGCAGTTCCCTGACACATGCCTAGGATTTTCCTTTAAAACTATTAACTGAGCAGGTCTGTACATGTCTAGCCAGAAGTCAATACTTCAGTGCGGTTTACTTGCTGATGAGTCTGTGTATAGGATTGCAACCTGAATCTAAGAAGGTGTCGTTACCATGGAAGGAAATATTGTGCCAAGAGACCTTGCAGAATGGATGAATCGGTAATAAATAAAAGAATAATAATAATCACATCCTGCTATGTTTCTGGAAATAAAAACTGTTAGGGGGATAAAATATGAAGCTAAATTATGCACAAGGAACACCAGTTTTGACAGGAGACTTCTTTGCAAACAATACCTTGTGTTTGCAAATATCAGCCATACTTCTGGAATAAAGTGTGATTTCTTTTTGAAATAAAATAAGCATAATTAATTTATGTATCAGTGGATGTGCAATTAACAACTGACTGATCGTTGGAAGTGTTTCTAGAAGAACTAAGGCAGAACTGCTGCTCTGCACTTACTTAAATTGCAATGCCACTCAACACCCCCGCTACAAATTCAGGGAATCACAGCAGGCATAGTGGAGGGCAACAGTTGGTAGAGCATGAATCTCTTAAACTCAGGGTTGTGGGTTTGAGCACCAAGTTAGGCAAAAGGTTCCTGCATTGCAGAGGATTGGACTAGATGACCCTTGTGGTGCTTCCAATTGATTCAGTGATCAGCACGTCCCCTTTTAAGGATACATCTAAACTCTCTGTGCTGACATATCTACCTCAAAAGGACCTCCTTCAAAAAAGTTGTGGCATCTCCCAAACTGCCAATCTTAGAAGCATTTAGGAAAGGAAATGTTCAGGATTGTGGGTGCTTTGAGACTCTCTTCCTAGAGAGAGATACCTGTCACTCCTTGCTTTTAGGGGAGCAAAGTTGGTTCATTTTCATGCGGGTGGCGAAGGGACGCGGGTGGCACTGTGGGTTAAACCACAGAGCCTAGGACTTGCTGATCAGAAGGTTGGTGGTTCGAATCCCCGTGACAGGGTGAGCTCCCGTTGCTCGGTCCCTGCTCCTGCCAACCTAGCAGTTTGAAGGCACGTCAAGTGCAAATAGATAAATAGGTACCGCTGCAGCGGGAAGGTAAACGACATTTACGTGCACTGCTCTGGTTCGCCAGAAGCGGCTTAGTCATGCTGGCCACATGACCTGGAAGCTGTACGCTGGCTCCCTTGGCCAATAAAGCGAAATGTGCGGCGCAACCCTAGAGTCGGCCATGACTGGACCTACTGGTCAGGGGTCCCTTTGCCTTTACCTTTTTACCTAATTCATACTTTCCAAAACAGTGCACAGATCAAAATGTTGCTCTCCTTCAGAATTTGCACTACTTTGGATTTTGCGATGCAGTTCTCCAAACAAGCAACATGCACAGAAATGCATATATAACAGGAAATTGTGCATAAACTCACAGATGTTAGTGAAAATAGCATACAACAGTGGCTTATATTAGAGTAAATTGCTCTGCAAGAAGGTGGGTGGGTGGGTGTGGGTGGAGAGAAAAAGAAAGAGAGAGAGTGTCCAGTAAATGCTGGCGATTTTTTGTGAGAAGATTTTTTTTTAAATGCAAATTGATGTGCCAATGTGAACTGAAATTAAGACTGCAAAAAATGAGAAACGAACACAGTTGTTTAATATTGCACTGTTCTGGTGGACTGTAGTATTGGCCTAACAACCTAAATCTGGCACAAATTGGAAACTTGCTTTCTCTTCCATTGTTTGCCTAATTTGATGTTGTTGTTTGATGTCATTTCCATTTTTAAAAATTTCATATTTGATGTTAATGCCATTAGCTGCATTCCCTTCCTTGCAGTCCTCCCACCCAGTGCTGCCCCAAAAGTGGGAAAATGTCCCATTTCTTCCAAGGGGTTCTAAGTTCAACTACCTTAGTCTAGCTCCAGATAGATATGGTTATTAGATGAAGATAGAAGCTCTTTTCAAGCATTATATATTTGGGAAATTGCCACAGGAGGGAGAGCAACAGGAACAAGAGCACAAACTCCTCACCTTCATCCTTGTTTTTGTCATCTTCCAACATCTTGTAGCCATGGAGACTCTTGGAGAGGGAAACTGGGATTGAGGGGGCAGAACTTGTGTGCTTCCGCAAGCTGCCTGCCCTCGTGTACTCAGCTGTGTAAGGCTTGAAGAGGGCTGCAGATATAAATATGGATCAGGAACTAACAGCACAATCCTATACATGTCTCGAAGTAAGTCCCATTCAGTGGGGAGTAGGGTTTAATCCAGCACTTGTGTGAGTGCAACAACTTCTGTTCATACCAGTGTCTAGAGGCAGTTGGAGGACGGATGGTGGCTAACAGCTTGAGGATGAATCCTGACAAGACAGAAGTACTGTTTTGGGGGGACAGGGGACAGGGGGCTGGTGGGTGTGGGGGATTCCCTGGTCCTGAAGGACCAGGTGCGCAGCCTGGGAGTCATTTTGGACTCACAGCTGTCCATGGAGGCGCAGGTCAATTCTGTGTCCAGGGCAGCTGTTTACCAGCTCTGTCTGGTATGCAGGCTGAGACCCTACCTGCCCGTGGACTGTCTTGCCAGAGTGGTGCATGCTCTAGTTATTTCCCGCTTGGAGTGTTTCAATGCGCTCCACATGGGGCTAGCTACCTTTGAAAGTGACCTGGAAACTACAATTAATCCAGAATGTGGCAGCTAGGCTGGTGACTGGGAGTGGCCATCGAGACCATATAACACCGGTCCTGAAAGACCTACATTGGCTCCCAGTACATTTCCAAGCACAATTCAAAGTGTTGGTGCTGACCTTTAAAGCCCTAAACGGCCTCTGCCCAGTATACCTGAAGGAGCGTCTCCACCCCCATTGTTCAGCCCAGACACTGAGATCCAGCACTGAGGGCCTTCTGGTGGTTCCCTCACTGTGAGAAGTGAGGTTATAGGGAAGCAGGCAGAGGGCCTTCTCAGTAATGGTGCCCACCTTGTGAAACGCCTTCCCATCGGATGTCAAGGAATTAACAACTATTTGACTTTTAGAAGACATCTCAAGGCAGCCCTGTTTCAGGAAGTTTTTAATGTTTGATGTTTTATTGTGTTTTTAATATTCTGTTGGAAGCCGCCCAGAGTGACTGGGGCCCAGCAAGATGAGTGGGGTATAAGTAATAAATTATTATTATTATTATTATTATTATTATTATTATTATTATTATTATTATTTTGTTATTGTAGCACTTCACCCCTGTACACCCCATGAAACTCCCCCCGAAATAAATGTTCCAGGGGACTGTGGGTGTGTGGGACACATGGGAGATGAAGTTTCATTACATGAATGGAAGCCACTGCATGAGCAGATTGTTCTACTTGCACAGTGGGGGTTTTTTTGGCTGCAACCCATAGGCATGGGTAAATGGGTGTAAGACTGCAGCCTAAGGTAAGGATGGATGCCAGCACCGAAAGGTCATTCCAGCAAAGAAGCCTTATTCCAAGCAATGCATCGTTTGAAGGGAAAAGCAGCAGTTTCCTTTCTTATTACATACCCTAGAACGTAAATGCCAACAATCGTTCTGCACTGGAATCTTTTTTTTGGAAAAACCCAGAGTCTTTCTGTTCCCTTGAACAATGTGCAATGTGTCAAAGGCAAATACTAGAAGGAACACTTTATTGCAATTGCTGTGGTTCAGTGTTCCAGTGAAATTTCAGGTGTAGCTCATGTTGAAGCGAAAAGAGTGTTTCAAACAAAGGATAGAGGAGGTCAGGCAAGAGAGAAGCCACCGAGATCATTATTTTTGTCCATTAGTTTGGGTAATGGACTGAACTAACAAACCTTGGTGGCCTCTTTCAGAGCTATTATCAAAGGGTCCCCATTGTAAAAAGGAGAGGAGGTCAATCAGTAATGACATATTATTGGTTGAATGAAGAGGCAGGAGCTGGTTGTAAAGAGACAAAGTGGAAGAAATGTAAAAAAGAAGTTTGTTGGAGATAGAACTGGGAGTCCACCAATATACACACAACATGATGCTCCATCAGAGCTACAGATTGGAGCATCTCCCTGGTTCTCAGGCACCCATGACCCACTCATCTATTGATATCTGACAAGAACATGGGAACTAATATGTAGTAACAAGAGTACAGCCATTGACTCCTCAAGATGTGTGAGGAATTCATGTATAGAGTTGGTCCGTGATATTCACACATTCTTCATTTGTGGTTTGGGGACTGTTCAGAAATGTCTGCTGACCTAAGCCAGTTTTGTTCCTGGGTACTTGAGGGTAAACTAAGAGCTGAAACAAAGAAACGAAGAAAAAGTGAGAAGTGCAAATTCAAAAGCTCTGAGGTTACTTTTTTATTATTAAATGCTGCACTAATGTCAATATAAATGCAAACAAAGAGAGAACAGCTGGACTGAGGCTTCTGAGAAAGAATCCATTATTTGCCTTAAAGTCTTCAGAATTGTATTAATCCAGTGACTGGCAACAGATGCTTTTCTTCCACTCCTTGTTCATTTTAAATGATTTAACAGCTCTGGAAGTATTCATGAATTCAGGTTTCCACAGTCCCCTAATCATGTTGTCAGCTTAAAATTCACATTTAATTAACCTCTTCACCGAAGGCATAAATCAATACTAAAACTCCCAATGCTTGCCATACTGATAGTGATTTTCATTTGGAGAGGAAGTGACTTGAAAATTAGGCATCAGGATACCTGGACGAAAGTAGAAAGTCAGTTGTGTAAAGTGAAGCACGGCTATCAGATAAATGTCATCCTGAATGGCCTTGGAAAAGGATGAGAAATCTCTTCACTTAGGATTCCAGTGATGAGTGCTCAGAGCAGCATGGAAACTGATGCTGTACCAGTACTAAAAAGAGTGGAATCCACTTGTCAGAAGAATTTAAGGTCTCAAATATATAAATTAAATGTTCATAAATTTACAAGGCAAGCACATACATAAGCATGTAAACCACATGTCTGAAATGGTTGTTGTTGTTTAGTCATTTAGTCGTGTCCGACTCTTCGTGACCCCCTGGACCAGAGCACGCCTGTTTTCCACTGCTTCCCGCAGTTTGGTCAAACTCATGCTGGTAGCTTCACGAACACTGTCCAACCATCTTGTCCTCTGTCGTCCCCTTCTCCTTGTGCCCTCCATCTTTCCCAACATCAGGGTCTTTTCCAGGGAGTCTTCTCTTCTCATGAGGTGGCCAAAGTATTGGAGCCTCAGCTTCAGGATCTGTCCTTCCAGTGAGCACTCAGGGCTGATTTCCTTCAGAATGAATAGGTTTGATCTTCTTGCAGTCCATGGGACTCTCAAGAGTCTCCTCCAGCACCATAATTCAAAAGCATCAATTCTTCGGCGATCAGCCTTCTTTATGGTCCAGCTTTCACTTCCATACATCACTACTGGGAAAACCAGTCTGAAAAGGTACAGGAGAACAATCCTGAAACCATTTTGACTCCCCCCAATTGACTTCAAATGTTTCTCTGCAAGGAGGAAGGAAATGGGAAAACCTCTCCATTGTCTTTTGCTTAACTGTCTTTAGGGCATCTTTGTGTATGAATAGGGTGAGCCTGTGACCTGGATTCAGGAATTAAAGTATTTACCATCCCAAAAGAATGGCCAGGCTGCCCAAGTAAGCAATCACTGGCCGTTGTCTGGTATCCAGGCAGACAGGATTTCTGCTGTAGACCGCCTCCTTCTTTGATGTATGTATGATGTTTTTGGGGGTGTTCTTGAGCTACAGGGTGGGCATTTTCAAAAGTCTTGCACACCATGGTTCCTCCTCCCTCCTGCATGCGGTGAGTGAGGACCCTGTTGCAAGAGTTTAATAAAGATCAGGCTTACTAGCTGCTTTGCTTCTCAATATTCTCTGGTGGGCCTCTGTTATTTTCTCCTACCTATAGGGAACCCACTTAAGGACTCTATACGGGCTCTTGGATACCCCGTAAGGGAAAAGGAGCAGATTTTGTTTACATCACACTCTTTGAAATGTGTGCAGCTCAACATTTTGCACCTTAAGCAACTAAATAGCAGCACAAGGAGAAGCAAGCAGAACAAGGCCCATTCGTGCAATGGGGCTTTCCCTTTTCTCTGCTCACTATGTGTGACCTTATCCTCTCCAAAGCTGAATTGGGAGAACTCCCAAAACAATCCGCAGAGGGAGGAGAGGGGGGGTCATTCCGTTGGGCAAGCAAAAATGCATGCACTAATGGAACAATCTCCTTAGCACTATTATGAACACAATTCCTCTTCTTCTTCTTTAAAAAAAAAAAAAAAAAACATTTCAAAAGTTGGCAGTATTGGTGGAGGCTTTTTCTTGTTTTTTTGCAAATGCAACTTTTTGAGTTCCAAAAGGAAGAGGCTTTGAAGGAGGCACGCATACCCATTTGGAACATATCCATTTCTCTTGCATTCATTTGATGACAAAAACAAATGAAATAAATGCCCCCCATTTGTTTTCATTTTATTTTACATTCACCACGAAACAAATGCATACGCCGTGCTGCTTGTAATTTTTAGAAATTATCCTAGCTAAACCCGAGTGGAGCGAGCATGGGGAACAATAAAGGAATGGAAGCAGGAAATAGCACCTGGAGAAGAAATAGCACCTGGAGAAGAAAGAACATTACTTCTCTTTTCAAAAATAAAAAAATCCAGGTTGGATGTGCATAGCTGGCTGATGGAGAACCAGGGATATCTCCTTTTAACTTGAAATCTGAGAAAATGTTATCATTGGGAGACAATGTTCCTTTTACAGGTTTGCTCTTCAGAGGCCAAATGCACTTTAAGCCCATTAACTTTCTGCTCTGCCCTAGTTGTCCAATGATAGTAATTAGCCTCTGTGCACTTTATTGCCTCATTTCATTACCAGAAGGCTGCTAACCTGTCTGTTTTCTCTCTCCCAGATCAGTCAGAAGGTCACCAGGAGCTGTAAGGACACTAGTGATGTGACTTTTAAAAATAATGGCTGTTTTCCCCCCTGGTGGTGATCGTTTTACCACCATTCTTTATTAATTTTCCCAAATTTTATTTCAGTATTCAGTAAGCTAAAATAAAAGTGTAAAAATAAAACAAGCTGCTCGATAAGAAATATTGAATATTTATTTTACATTACCAATATAGGGTTGAATTCAACTTAAGCATTATGCAAGTGGTACAACTTCCACAAGTGCAATGGAACCTCCTCTGCTTCTCTTCCCCTGCGTACCCCTCCCCCACCACAAAATCTGCTCCAGGGGGTTGGGGGATCCCCTAAAACAGATTTAGTGGGTGCACAAGCGAAGGAGAGGGTAGTTCTGTTGTACTCATAGATGTCATTCCTCTTGCTCAATGGCAATTGAATATAACCCAACATTCTTTTACTGAAGTTCATCAACAGGATACAAAGTTAAAATGGATTAAAAATAAAAGAATGAAATCCGCATAAATTAACAAAGAAATCACACCCAGTTTTGAGATAAAACCTTAAGAAGATTGGGTAAAAAGCCTCTCTCACCCAAAACATGTCAGAAGCCGTACTGGACCGGAACAAAGTCCCATCTAATCCAGCATTCTGTTCTTCCCATGGCTGATCAGATGCCTTCAGGAACAAGCAGTATCTGTCCAAAAAGAATGCCGAGCTGGGAAGTGACTTGGGAAGCAATGGTCACAATTATTACATTGATGTAAAAGGATACCAAACTTCATAGAAGGTTTTAGGGTTGACGAAGTCAAGCTTAATGCATCAATTTCCCATGAGTTTGGTATTAATCTACAAAACCCTACGTGATTTGGAACTCAAGTGCTTGATGGGCCTTTACTCCTGGTAGCAGCCAGTTTGTGTTTTGAAATCAACAAATAAGGCTTTGCTTGTGGTGCCACCACCAGGAGTGGCTTGGGAAGTGACTTGAGACAGGGCCTTTCCAAGGGTCACTCCCAATCTTCAGAGGAACCAATGGCGAAGCTGCATGCTCAGACATTGGGGGCGGAGAGCAGGCGGGGGTGTGGCTGGTGCGTTTCCTAGGGGCAGGGCTGGTCTGCGTCCCAGGGGCATGGCATGCCACCCACAGGGGTGTGGTGCACCATCCATGGCGGTGTGGCATGTGTCCTGGGGGCATGTAACGCCACCTGCGGGGGCGTGGCGCCCAGTGCGGTGGGAGAGTGCACAACACGTGTCCGGGGGGGCGGCCACGATGGTACCGCCCTCCCTGATGGTGCCGGGGGTGGTGCTCTCCCCCCGCCCCCCCCATTCCTCCACCAGTGAGAGGAACTCTCTTCTTTGGGAAATATGATTCTCTCCCCCCCCCCGGGTCTCACTGTTGTTTTTCAGTTGTCTGCTAAAGATATTCACCTGGGTTTGGGGAGATTAAGTATCCTAGGACTCAACAGTAGTACAGATGGAGCTACAGTACAGTGGTACCTCGGGTTACAGATGCTTCAGATTACAGATGCTTCAGGTTACAGACTCCACTAACCCAGAAATAGTACCTCGGGTTAAGAACTTTGCTTCGAGATGAGAACAGAAATTGCGCCGCAGCAGCACGGCGACACAGGGACGCGGGTGGCGCTGTGGGTAAAAGCCTCAGCGCCTAGGGCTTGCCGATCGAAAGGTCGGCGGTTCGAATCCCCGTGGCGGGGTGCGCTCCCGTTGCTCGGTCCCAGTGCCTGCCAACCTAGCAGTTCGAAAGCACCCCCGGGTGCAAGTAGATAAATAGGGACCGCTTACTAGCGTTTCCGTGTGCGGCTCTGGCTCACCAGAGCAGCGATGTCACGCTGGCCACGTGACCCGGAAGTGTCTCCGGACAGCGCTGGCCCCCGGCCTCTTGAGTGAGATGGGCGCACAACCCCAGAGTCTGGCAAGACTGGCCCGTACGGGCAGGGGTACCTTTACCTTTACCTTTTAGTGCGGCGACAGCAGGAGGCCCCATTAGCCAAAGTCGTGCTTTCAGGTTAAGAACGGACCTCCAGAACGAATTAAGTTCTTAATCCGAGGTACCACCGTATTGCAAAACAGCAAATTCGTTTAAATGACATTATGAATTATAGAAATTCATTGGTGTTATAAATCTTATTTTATCTGGATTTTAATAGTTTACATTATGTTGATGTGTTAATTATGCTGAATACTACATATAGGGTAGAAACAACATTTCTGCTGGAGTGACAACCTGCTCCTGAAGGTGACTAGACCAACATCTGAATCTTACTGAATCTTACAGTGATGGGACACTGTCCTTCATGGCTTCTGAGGGTAACAGTCAAGGTTAAGGGAGCGTAGGACAGGGTGGGAGACAGGCACATACAGCCCCATCTTCCAACAACCTTATTGTTGTCCTTCAGCATCTGCTGCCTGAGGCAGCTGCCTCAGTTTTTCTTAACAGTCAGACTGGCCCTGCTTCAATGAAAGCTACACTAATAGCCTCAATCTATTCTGAGAACAGAATGGGCACAGGTACAATTTACAAGCTACTGTACTGCTACAACCTCTTGCATTGATGCTGTTGTTTTTCTTTTCTGCAACTCTTTGCAGATTTGCTGGTTGCTTCTGTCACAATCTTCTCGTCGCCTTCAAGTTACCTCTTTCCTCAAATTTAGTTCTATAGTAAAACATTTACCAGCAAAGATGGGGAACAAATTTGATTCGGTTCACATTTAAAAGTGAACCTACTAAATCACACTTTCCAAATCAATGCACTAACCAAAACACAGCCATCCTTTGGAATCCATGCATCTTCAAATTTTGTAGTGCAGCTCTTCTGCGAAGCAAAAAAATACTAGCGCAAAGTTTGCATAAAAATGCATCAATGAGGGGAAATAGCATAGAACAACACATTATGTTAAAGAAAATTGCTCTGCAAAAATGGGCAAAATTGCAGACCACAAATATATAAGAGAAACTCACACTGAAATACTTAGTAATTTTCATGAGGAAATAAAAAAAATAGTTTCACATACTAATGTGGGAATGTGGAGAACTGAAATTGAGATTGGAAAATGAGAAACTGAGAAAATACAAAAGTGACCGTCTCCCTCATCCTTACCTACCAGAAATCTAGCAAAATGGCTTGCTCAAATCTCCCTTCCTCTTACAGTGATAGGAAACAGACATCTCCATGGGTATAGATCCTGGAGTGCATATGCAATTATTCCTTATACTCAGTTATCCTTTGCCTCTGAAGTCCATTGATGTTTGACTCATGACTTCCATGAACTCCAGATTCTGCAAGCTTAAACGGCTCCCCTTTAAACTGTGGCAAACCAGCATAAAATGAATAAAATGTCAACATATTAAAGAAAGCTTGAGATGTTTTCAGATTTACTTTCCTGTCTGGTAAATCCTCTAACATGGTTGATTAAGGTTGCCACTGCAATTTACTCAAAGCTGGAAGGCTTGAAATTTCTCTTTGTGGCCAACATTGCATGATTTTTTAAAAAATGGGGGTGGGGAGGGAGGTGCTTATTTCATTTAAACTTCAGAGACAGACCATGCTGAAGACACTGGGATGCAATCAGCCCTGTCTATTTCTCCTTAAAATGGGAAGGATGGCAAGAAGGCCCTGGAAAATTGTACACACTTTGACTTACAGGTTATATGGCAAGGATGGGGAATTAAGCCCTGCAGATGTTGTTGAGCTACAACTCACTTCATCCCTGGCTATTGATTAATGGATTGAGGTTGTATCTCAACAGGAGGTGGGCAAATGTGGGAGACTCCCAGGTCCTGAATGGGGTAACTGTGCCATTAAAGGCCCAGGTGCGCAGCCTTGGGGTCATTTTGGATTCATAGTGCATGAAGCGCAGGTTGTTTCTGTGTCCAGTACTAAAATAATATACAGTGAATTGCTCTAGTTCATATGTACCAATGCCTTGGTCATCACTGAAAATGTATGCTTAGCTTTAGGCTTCATTCTTAAAGAGCAAACTTCTAATTTGTATTTGCAAAGCTTTCTTCTACAGCATGATTGTTTGCTTCCTGCTAGTGCATGTAAGTAATTTATTTTTCCTATGTAATCTGAAAAGCCGATTCATGTCTTTCTATGGATATTTCAAATCTTTTTGAAATGCTTCAGCCCATCTATTTGCTATCTGCAGGATGCACTTGCTCTGAAAAAAAGCTAAGGATAGGTTGGATTTATATTTCTGCTTTCATGAAACCATTGCTCTCCCCTCCAAAAATGTTTTTTTCAAACTCCTAAGATGTGTGTATATGTGAGTCAGTGGGGGGAAATAGGCTTAAGTTACATGGCTGACATTTGTCATCCCCTATTATTTAGCCAGAGCAGCAATGTCACGCTGGCCACGTGACCCGGAAGTGTCTCCGGACAGCGCTGGCCCCAAGCCTCTTGAGTGAGATGGGCGCACAACACTAGAGTCTGTCAAGACTGGCCCGTACCTTTACCTTATTATTTATCATGTATGGAAGTGAGAGCTGGACCATAAAGAAGGCTGATCGCCGAAGAATTCGTGCTTTTGAGTTATGGTGCTGGAGGAGACTCTTGAGAGTCCCATGGACTGCAAGAAGATCAAACCTATCCATTCTTAAGGAAATCAGCCCTGAGTGCTCACTGGAAGGACAGATCCTGAAGCTGAGGCTCCAATACTTTGGCCACCTCATGAGAAGAGAAGACTCCCTGGAAAAGACCCTGATGTTGGGAAAGATGGAGGGCACAAGGAGAAGGGGACGGCAGAGGACGAGATGGTTGGATAGTGTTCTCGAAGCTACCAGCATGAGTTTGACCAAACTGCAGGAGGCAGTGGAAGACAGAAGTGCCTGGCGTGCTCTGGTCCATGGGGTCACAAAGAGTCAGACATGACTAAACAACTAAAAACAGCAACATTATTTAGCACTTTAAAAAGGGATGGGGAACCTTAGGTCTGGACATCAAATGTGGGTCCTAGACCTCTCTGTTTGGCTTTTGGGATTCTTTCTAGGCCGTAACACCTTCCCAGTCACACCCCCTCTCTTCCCCAAAAATGCCTTGTGACCTCCTTGAGGTTGTTGTTCTTGCCTGGTTGGAATGTGCCCTTGGACTCTGATGATAGGCAAACCTACTGTACCTGCAACGAGTGTGGAGAGTGCATCTGAATGGAACACAGAGGTGGGCAGCCTGAGAAAGTACCATCTGTCTTGGGCCTGTCCATAAAAAGCAAGCCTAGAGTGAGAGACTAGGGTCATGTCTGCTGTTTCCAGGAACACTTCTCATTAAGAGACTTTTGTGGGGGAACTGAGAGTGAGAACTGGAGGCTGAGAGGAGGAAAATGAATTGATATTGATTTGTACTGGGACGCGGGTGGTGCTGTAGGTTAAACCACAGAGCCTAGGACTTGCCGATCAGAAGGTTGGCGGTTCAAATCCCCACGACGGGGTGAGCTCCCGTTGCTCGGTCCCTGCTCCTGCCAACCTAGCAGTTCAAAAGCACATCAAAGTGCAAGTAGATAAATAGGTACCGCTCCGGCGGGAAGGTAAACGGCATTTCCGTGTGCTGCTCTGGTTCGCCAGAAGCGGCTTAGTCATGTTGGCCACATGACCCGGAAGCTGTACGCCAGCTCCCTCGGCCAATAAAGCGAGATGAGCTCCGCAACCCCAGAGTCGGCGACGACTGGACCTAATGGTCAGGGGTCCCTTTACCTTACAGTGGTACCTTGGTTTACAAACTTAATCTGTTCCTGAACAGTTCTTAAATCAAATCCGTTCTTAAACTGAGGCTCGCTTTTCCTGTCTCCTACCACCGCTGCCCTTCCAGCCATTCGGCTTCCGTTCGTAGACCCAGGTAAAGTTGGCAAACTGGAACACTACTTCCGGTTTTGCATAGTTTGTAAACCAAATAGTTTGTAAACTGAAGTACCACTGTAACTTTGTGTTGGTGTAACTTTTGTTACATTTTTGCAATATTTTAAGTTGTCTGTTGTTGGTTCTTTTTCCCCACACTGCTTAGAGATATTTTAAATCTATTAAGTGGCATAGAAAATAAATAATCAATCAGATAATCAGTCTTCCTGCTTGCTTGGATAGAGGACACAGCAGGCAGTGTGAGTAAGCAGAAACTAACTTGCTGTAAAAAGGCAATATTCACATTTGGTGCTATGCCTTTTTTGGCCTCTGCCCATGCCCACCACTGGCATGGAGTTTCTAGAAGTTTGTCCAGGTGGGTATGCAGCCCTTGAACTGAGAAAGGCTCCTCACCCCTGATTCGAGTGAAGCCTTGCCAGCTGTTATCAGAGACAGTAAGGCTCCCCATCTCTGCAGTCTACTTTCTGTGATCCTTTGGGTATCTTCTGGCTACATTGCTCTTCTTTTGCCAGAACACCATGGAAACAATGCAAGTCAGAAGGCTGTGAAGAGAAGGCTGCAGAGAGACATTAAAATATTGATAAGAATAATAAGTGGGGGGTAACTTTGTCCACCTCATTGGTCAACTAAGTGAATCTAACTGCTGTACCAAAATTGCCAGAAGTTTCCCCCACTGCGTCTCCAACTTTACAAATTGCCCAACTGAGTTCAATGGAAAATATTGGGTTATAGTTCACATGAGGCCACAGGTGATCCAATGCTTGAGATTTGAAGAACTAGCCAAGGCCTGCTGAAGATGTACCCTGGAAACACATTGTGTGTCAAGACCCCGAGGCCACCCCCCATAGAAAAATAACGACACTAGGACACAGTATATTAGGTTAATGGCTATTGGGCAAATTTAGGCCACAACTTTATTGGTTACAAAATGTGAGTGGTATTGGTTTAGGCATTGGAATAGACCCGACTATATCTGACTCCTGCCCGTTATGCAGGGAGTCCTGTAAGGGTCAACCACTGATGGGGGAGCTCCGTCGATGCAAACCAACTCAAGCTTACCCCAGGGTTCCCGATGGGGTCGTGGCATGGCCCTAGCCCCTCCCCGAGCTTCCGACAAGATCCACACCCCCGGATTTCTTAAACGGAATACCCTTAACATTGGGGGGCAGGTGATGGCCACACCTCCCCTCCCCCAAAACAAGTTCTACCAATGCCTAACTGCCAAACCTTACAAAGTTGTGGCGATTGCTATGAGGTAGGCAAAAACCAAATGGCCCAAGCCAATTTGCCAAGTGGAAAAATTCCTACCAGGCCCCTCAATGGCGACCAACCGAGGTCCATAGCAAGGTCAGTATTGGAACTGTTCCCTGGGCCACGCAGCAGCTTAAATGGTCCCGGCCACGCCCCCCTGGCCAACCGGATTGGTCAGCTGAATCTATGGCACGGCTGGGGCACTCCTGGTGATGTGGGACCCTGTCCCATCCCCCGTCCCCCTGAGTGGAGTGGGTGACCATGTTGTCTGCTCACAACTTCTCCCCGCTTGGAAGTGGAGAGGACTTTTCATTTGTAGGATTGCAGGTGGGAAGTGAGCATGCCAAACATATTTGAGTGGGGGATTTTTCAGGATTGGAGACATACATGGAGTCATTGTGACAGCCTAATATTTTTTTACTCCCCTGTTGGTAGAAAACTTTTCATGGTTTCTCTTTGTCTTGGAAGGAGCCGTAGCTCAATGGTAGAGCACATTTGTCAGCGAAGCTCAGATGCTGACAGGAGGAGGAGAAGCAGGCATAGGGAGAGGACAGTTAGTAGCGGAAGGCAGAGAGGATGGGGACAGCAGCTGTAATCTGAGCTCTGAACAAAGGGGAGGAGAAAAACAGGGCCAGAGTGACAGGCAGCTGTGTGAGAACGACAATAGTGAGTCAGACGTTGGAATGCAGGAAGCATTCTCGCCCATATCTCGTAGGATCTCAAAATTGGCCGAGATGCGCGAAAGATACTGGAAGAGAAGGTGGGGGCTTCCGTGCTGGGGAAGGGGGAGGAGCTCAGTCCGGGCAACTCCATCTTATGGGGAAGATGCTGAGTGGAGGAGCTCCGTCCTAGTTTGCTGTTTTAGCAATAAATCTGAAATAATTAACAGCCAGAGTCGTCTCACATTTGTAAGAGAGACCAAGCCATAACAACATTCTTTACATGCTGAAGGCTATAGGTTTAATTCCTAGTACATCTAGTTAAAAGGGTCAAACAGTTTATGACCTCTCTTTGACTAGGTCGTTGGAGATCTACTACCAGTTAAAGTCGAACACCTTTCCCTAACCTAGTCCTATCCAGATGTTTTGGATGCAAACTCCCATCAGCCTCAACCAGCCTCAACTAATGGTCAGTGATGAAGAGAGTTGTAGTCTGCAACATCTGGAGAGCATTAGGTTGAAGATGGTTGGGACAGGCAATATCACACACACAAAAATAGGCATTTAATCTGACCTGGTGTAAACTAGCTTCCTATGATCCATAGGCCCATGTGAACATCCCGCTTAAAAGAAAATATAGGAAGTAATAAATCATCACTGTTTCTTTTGTAATGGATATTTCAGTTTATTTATTAAAAGGGCTTGTCACAATTTCAAGGCTTTGGTGTGTGACTTAATTGAAAGCCCTAACATTCAAAATATAAAAGAGAACGCTGCCTTTGATCTGATAACCACAAAACAGCCTGAATACTTTACTGTGGAGATGAGAGTAAGCTTGTCCTTGTTCAAAGAAACCTGGCCATTCTAGCTAATACCAGGGAGGTCTCAAATCAAAAGGGAAAAGACTCTTAATACCCTACCAGGATGAGAAGATTTTCAGCTCTTCAAACCTCTGAACATGTACATGTATCAAAGCCAGGGAACAGTTACATTTTTTTTATCAGTTCCCTGATAATCCTGCACTATAAAGCTGCTGCTTTAATCCTGCTCAAGTCCTCAAAACTCTCCTGTTCATAATCCTTAGGCCTTTGAGAATTAGTGGAAGACCCACTTGATGACAAAGATGCAGAAGAATTGCATTTCTATCCTGCCTTTCTTCCCAAAGGATCCTAGGCCAGCAAACAATAAAGTAGTAGAATAATACATTTATTTCTTTTTAAAAAGGTAAAACCATAAACATTTGGGGTTTGTTTTTTTCTTTAAAAAAGAACATCTAAAATTATTTGAAAACATGTTCTAAAAACATTTTAGAGAGAAGCAGGGAAAGTTCAAGTAATATATCATTCTCTTTAATTCCATCGATCAACCTTGCTTCCTGTATATGTGCTAACTCATACCTCAGTGCATGCACCTGGACTACAGGTGCATAGTTTGGGGTGATCCTGGATCCATTTTGTCACTTGAGGCTCAGGTAGCCTCAGTAGCTAGGATGCTATTCATCATCTTCAGCTGGTGTGCAAACTGTAGGGGTAGCATGGCCACAGTGATTTATGCATTGGTACTGTATCTTCAAACCTATCCATTCTTAAGGAAATCAGCCCTGAGTGCTCACTGGAAGGACAGATCCTGAAGCTGAGGCTCCAATACTTTGGCCACCTCATGAGAAGAGAAGACTCCCTGGAAAAGACCCTGATGTTGGGAAAGATTGAGGGCACAAGGAGAAGGGGACGACAGAGGACGAGATGGCTGGACACTGTTCTCGAAGCTACCAGCATGAGTTTGACCAAACTGCGGGAGGCTGTGGAAGACAGGAGTGCCTGGCGTGCTCTGGTCCAGGGGGTCACGAAGAGTCTAAACAACAACAACAACAACTGTATCTCCCAAACCTGGTTAATGCACTGCTCTTTACTTGGAATTGTGTCCAGAAATGGATGAGAAGATAGTGAAACCAGTCAGTCCTGGTAAAAATCTAGTTGCCATGTCTTAACCAACTGGAGTAATTTTCAAAGTCAGTCCCAGGCATTACACATTGCAGCAGTCTAACCTGCATGTTGCCAAGGCACAAATAAAAGATGTCCAGGCTTTGTCTGTCCAGAATTAACAGTGGTTACCAGGCCAAAAACCTATGGGTGAGATGGGTTAGAAATTTAGATTGAGGGCATTGAAGGTTTGGGTGAGGGTCAGTCTGTATAATGCCCTGAGTCTGTTCCAGTTCTTGGATTCCTGTATTTGTGGGGTTGTTGTTGTTGTTGTTGTTGTTGTTGTTGTTGTTGTTGTTACTATTCCCCGCCCATCTGACTGGGTTGCCCCAGCCACTCAGGGTGGCTTCCAACATATATAAAAACATAATAAAACATTACATACTATAAAGCTAGGGACGCGGTGGCACTGTGGGTTAAACCACAGAGCCTAGGACTTGCCAATCAGAAGGTCGGTGGTTCGAATCCCCACAATGGGTTGCTCAGTCCCTGCTCCTGCCAACCTAGCAGTTCGAAAGCACGTCACAGTGCAAGTAGATAAATAGGTACCGCTCCAACGGGAAGGTAAACGGCATTTCTGTGCGCTGCCCTGGTTCGCCAGAAGCGGCTTAGTCATGCTGGCCACATGACCCGGAAGCTGTACTCTGGCTCCCTCGGCCAATAAAGTGAGATGAGCTCCGCAACCCCAGAGTCGGTCACAACTGGACCTAATGGTCAGGGGTCCCTTTACCTTTACTATAAAGCTACCCTATACAGGGCTGCCTTCAGATGTCTTCTAAAGCTTGTACTTACTCATCTCCTTGACCTATGATGGGAGGGTAGAAGATATGAGAGAAAACTTCTCAAACCAGTCCCTTTGTCTAGGCAATGGTTGTGACTGGCTTGTTAAGCACCATAGCTGGCATAACCAAAGAAGTTGCATTATGCCATACAATGAATGGGTGGGTCTCCCCACAACCACACTTTGTTGTTGTTTAGTCGTTTAGTCGTGTCCAACTCTTCATGACCCCATGGACCAGAGCACGCCAGGCACTCCTGTCTTCCACTGCCTCCCGCAGTTTGGTCAAACTCATGCTGGTAGCTTCAAGAACACTGTCCAACCATCTCGTCCTCTGTTGTCCCCTTCTCCTTGTGCCCTCAGTATTTCCCAACAGTGTGTGAGAGCTGAGCTGTGAGTCCCTCCATCTTATGCTCAAGTTGGATATATTTGTAAATAAAACCATATATTCAGAAGACACCACAGTCTCTGCTGAACTTCAGTCAAAGAAAATCAAACCCTGGGAAAGAGTTTCAATCCCTGGAGTCTCTCACCACTCAAAGAATGAGATGGTGTGTAATCCAATGGAGAAACCAATACCAACAGTGATTAATATACTTTTCAGCCTGAGATTCAGGTTGTCAAAACAATAAAGGCCACCTGGGAAGGGAGGGGACTGCTTTTCTCTCCTCTTAACTTTAGCAAAACACTTTAATTCACAGCATTATGGATTAGCCGAAAACGGCCTACTTAATGTTCAGTGTAACTCTGGTTATAAAATTTTAAATCAGATACAAATTTATGCCTTTTTTTTATTTCATGGGCTCTCATAAAAAGCATCCTGGGCTGTTAGTGAAACTTATAAGTGGGTTGAAATATGCAAGCCGAGTGCTATGCACATTTAAGTTTTACATTCCAAATACAAGTATATTAAAGGACATAAAAACTCTGTTATATTTGTGCCGCTAACTCAAGGGAAAAGGAGAACTGGAGACCGTTCCAAGGGATTAAGACCTGACTATCACTTTCTCTGTCAGGACAGAGGATGGCTTCAAGTGGTCATTATGAAGTGGTAACCAAGCTACGTGCCAGGCATGAGATCTGTGATCATTAGGGATGGAGGAGGAATCTCTTACAGCCGAGTACAATGGGGCATGAGGGAGGTGTGTAAAATTATGCATAGCATGGAGAAAATAGATAAAGAAAAGTTTTCTCCCCTCTCTCATAATACTAGTACTTGGGAAGATCAAATGAAGTGGAATTCAGGGCAGGCAAAAGAAGAAACCTCTTCACACAGTGCATAGCGGCCTTCTGGCGGTTCCCTCACTGCGAGAAGCAAGGTTGCATGCAGGGAACCAGGCAGAGGGCCTTCTTGGTGGTGGCGCCTGCCCTGTGGAATGCCCTCCCATCAGATAGATGTCAAGGAAATAAACAACTGACTTTTAGAAGACATCTGAAGGCAGCCCTGTTTCGGGAAGTTTTTAATGTCTGATGTTTTATTGTATTTTTAATATTTTGTTGGAAGCCACCCAGAGTGGCTTGGGGAAACCTAGCCAGATGGACAGGGTATAAATTATTATTATTATTATTATTATTATTATTATTATTATTATTATTATTGAATTCATTCCCACAAGAGGCAATGATGCCATACTGGAGTAGCTCAGTTGGTAGAGCATGAGACTCTTAATCTTAGGCTTGTAGGTTTGAGCCCCTCCTTGGCCAAAAGATTCCTGCGGTTCTTGCCATCTCCCTCCCTCTTCCCCCCTCCTGCCGGATGTGCCAGACATGCTCTCCTGTTAGCTGATTGGCTCACTCTCGGGCTGCTGTGATGGGGAGGATGGCGCAGCCCTGAGGCCAGGTGAGCGGCAGCCAGTAGGAGAGGGAGAGCCGCCACACCAGCCAGCCAGCCCAACAGCCATGCCTGCCTGCCTGCCTGCTCCCCTCCCCCAATCCCGATGTGGTCTTCCCCATCTTCCTCCCTCCAGCAACGTTGCCGCAGCAAAGGGGTGAGGCCTTGGTGGGGCCAGGCGCGCAGGGAGGCAGCAGGTGCAAGTGCCCTCCTAGCCCAGGCAGGTGAGGCCTACAGGAGGTGAGGGGCCTATGGAGGATTGGAGCTGGGAGGGGGCGGAAGGGAATGGGCAAGGCATGGCTTGGAGGCAGGGGGCTGGGATCTACCACGCAGCACCGAAAAAAGTGCAGGAAAAAAATCACGAGGGTCAAATAATGAACGCTGTTACGCTCAATCAAAAATAGCCACTGTAGGTATGTTGTATTAAATGTATGTTTGTATGTTTGTATGTGTATTAATGTTGAATTATTTTAACAATAACAATAATAATAATAAAAATAGCCACTGCCACAGCCAATAGAAAAAGAGACCAAACGCCGAACACAATCGCTGGCTAAATAAAATGAAGTAAGTTCCAGGTTTAAGGAGTGGATGCACGCAGTAGCATGGGGAGGAGCAGGAGCACAAATGGAAAACAACAACAAAACAACAGTCCAGATGGGCTGATGGCATGCATGCCAGCAGTGAGGGCTCTGCGTGCCCTGTCTGGAACATGTGCCATAGGTTTGCCACCGCTGCCATAGGCCCTTATTTAAAGCACCCAGTACACAGCAGACAAGAAAGAAAGAAAATAATTTTTGGATAGGCCACAAAGAAAGAAAGAAATACTACTCAACCTTAAAGTTACAGAAAAACAGGGTGGGCAGAGTGGGTGCCTAGAAAGTGAGACATGCCAAGGGAGGCCTTAAATACCCTATTGCCATGCTGCTACCATTGCCATGCTTGTGACTGTGCATGTCCCAGCATCAGGCACCCTCATTCCCTGGCCAGAGGGATCAGAATTCTCTCATGCTGCATCTGATTGTATTGCACAGTTTGGACAAAGTGGCAATCTAGAGGCAGCTCTGATGCCCAGCTCAGTGGCTGGTGATATGGACATCACTGATATTTATTACTTTTAAAAAGCAAGGGGGAAATCCTCTAAATAACAAAACAAAACACTAGTAAACAATTGCGGTGGTGATGCATTTGACCCCTTTACCACTAAACCCAGGCATATAAGCCATTGTCAATTTTTCTTTCTTTCAAAAGTTGTCAAACTCTGGTATTACCAAGCCCCACTCCTTGAGCTGCACACTTTGGGAATCTGGAATCCCTATGCTGGTGATAGTTGCATTATCGTGCAATTGCACAGATCAGTGATGATGATGATGATGATTAATGTTGATAGCTAGATCCAGCAAAGAATGATCAGCACCAATGGAGTCTTCCCATAAATGCTTTATAGAAAAGCATGTTTTCCAGACCCTCCAAGTCTCCCTATTTTCTAGGAACAGTCCCAGATTTACAGAAGCCATCCTGGTTTCTGATTTGAACTCAGAATGTTCCACTTTTCTTTAGGATGTCCCTATTTTCATAAGAGGAATATTGGAGGTCATGGTAGGATGTCTCTATTTTCATCAGAAAAATGTTGCAGGATATGGAGTTTTGTGACCCCCCCCCAAGCCTAGGAGATACAACCTATAGAACTTTTAGAAGACATCTGAAGGCAGCCCTGTCTAGGGGAGTTTTTAAATGTGTAATGTTTTATTATGTTTTTATATATGTTAGGAGTCACCCAGAGTGGCTGGGGCTGTTGTTGTTTAATAGGATGTCCCTATTTTATCGGAGAAACGTTGGAAGGTATTCCCCCCCCCCAATAAACACTAATATGGCTCAGCTGAATGTTACCTCTCTTTGAGATAAATTCCCATCTCAGTGATTGATTCCCAAATCACCACACTGGCACTGGGCTGCGCAAGGGATTGTGTGGAGGAGGTGGCAGCACAGCATACTTAGCAGTCATCATGACACAGAAAGAGATATGGGAAGCCAAACTTTTTGCTAACGAGGCTCTAAATGTTTAACTCAGCATTTTATTTTATTTTTGAGTCAATGAAGATGTGGTGGCTGGGAATGCATGATTCAGCACACCTGAAGGCAAGCGGGCTGCAGGGATTTTAACATCTCTGCATGGAACTGGAAGCTATGCATCAGGCTGATAAACAATACCATATGCTTGGTGACCTGGGGATCTTTGCCTAAGGTTGGTGAGTGGAGCAGGGGGAGATCCTGTGGTCATTAAGTGAAACAGTTCAAGGTCAGGCAGTAGCTACAGTATAAATCCTCAGAGTGCTCTGTGCTCCTGCTACACACTGTAGCTAAACATTTGGTCTTTAGGGGCTTCTCCCCTTGCCTTTGGAAGAAGGGAAAGTGAGAGGGTGTGGATTTTCTACAACAGGCAGATGTGGTGCTTTGGTTCCTTCAGTTTCAAGAGGCTAACAATATACAGGCTGATCCGAACCAGGTTTGAATTCTGCTGCTGACAGAATTTTCAAGGCACATCACTACACCCCCACCCCACCCCATGATAGACTTCTAACCCGACATCCTTTCACCAATACCTAGCAACATCAAGCCTGCAGCACCAAGCGCTGCACACAGGGTGACCACATGCAAAGGGAACAGAACTTATTTACCTTGAAAGCTGCACAGGCTTTATATGAATGAACTGCTTAACTGGGGGCCAAGGAAGCCTAGATGCAATTGGTGTTTGCAGTTTTTGTTATGTAAATAGCAGACAGGGGGGGAGTTTGAGCAGACACGGGAATGGTCTAAGGTGGAAGCAAGGGTGCTACCAAGGTCCCGGCAAAAATTCTCTCTCCAATGCTGCTACAGTGGTACCTCGGTTTACATATGCTTCAGGTTACATATGCTTCAGGTTACAGATTCCGCTAACCCAGAAATATTACCTCGGGTTAATAACTTTGCTTCAGGATGAGAACAGAAATTGTGCTCTGGCGGCGCAGTGGCAGCAGGAGGCCCCATTAGCTAAAGTGGTGCTTCAGGTTAAGAACAGTTTCAGGTTAAGAACAGACCTCCAGAATGAATTAAGTACTTAACCCGAGGTACCACTGTATTTGCATTTCAAGGGAAGTTTTCATTTGTACCAATGCTCTTGAAATGCACATAACTGCTTCAGTCACTCCTCTAGCTGGTCCCAAGGATGCTCTGGCTTCCCCTTGGCTGCTATTAGTATTGACATATATTTAAAATCTGCTTGCTAATTGCATTCACATAGTAAACATCACATCTAGTGTGACCTAAGAAAAGAGAGGAAGTGGAGGAACCCTGTTAGGGATGAGATGGGTTTTTTATTATTATGTATTTCAATGTAGAGTGACACAATTCATACTTCCTTAAGTAATAAAGGTAAAGGTAAAGGTACCCCTGCCCGTACGGGCCAGTCTTGACAGACTCTAGGGTTGTGCGCCCATCTCACTTAAGAGGCCGGGGGCCAGCGCTGTCCGAAGACACTTCCGGATCACGTGGCCAGCGTGACAAAGCTGCATCTGGCAAGCCAGCACAGCACACGGAAACGCCGTTTACCTTCCCGCCAGTAAGCGGTCCCTATTTATCTACTTGCACCCAGGGGTGCTTTCGAACTGCTAGGTTGGCAGGCGCTGGGACCAAGCAGCGGGAGCGCACCCCGCCACGGGGATTCGAACCGCCGACCTTTTGATCAGCAAGCCCTAGGCGCTGAGGCTTTTACCCACAGCGCCACCCGCATCCCTTAAGTAATATGTGAACTCAAATGCAGCAACCTTTTGAAATTCACACGGCTCTGAATGTTGTGACACAGTTTTTTCTCCCCCCCCGCCCTTTGCCCCAAATGTATGCTAGGGGAAATAATAATAATAATAATAATAATAATAATAATAATAATAATAATAATAAATTTTTATTTATATCCCGCCCTCCCCAGCCGAAGCCGGGCTCAGGGAGGCTAACAACACTAAAATAGTGCAACCAAAATGCACATATTCATGGAAATAACATACAAAATGCATTATTTGGGGGGAAATAATTTGCTCTCCCTCCCTCCCTCCCTCCCTCTCTCTCTCTCTCTCTCTGTGTGTGTGTGTCTAAATCAATGCTTATATTAATCAAAATGCCTACAATGTATATTCATTTTCATGCAGACTTTTAAAATGAAAACATTACAAATGCAAAAAAGGGTGAACTGAGTTTAAAGGTAAGAAAAATGTGAAACTGAAAATGGACAGATATGTCCATTCCAATGGGAAATGAACCCCAAGGTGCCCATCCTATCCATTAGTTTATTATGGAGCACATATAACAAAGGGGATTCTATCCAAGACCGAAAGATCACATGCATGTGAAAATTATTCCAGAGGGTCACCAGTATGGTGCCCACAGATACCACTCCACCCACAGAGATGTTCCTTGGTACTTATTAGGATTGCCATATTTTGAAGAGCAAAAAAAGGGGGGAACACATTTGCCGACTTCTACTTTAAAATATGGATCACTATGGCAGCTCTACCCATGAAAAAGAGGGTGTGTCTTGGAAAAAGAGGACATAGGGCAACCCTACTACAGGTTCTACTCCTATTGAAATTTGGCTTGAAAGAAAGATTCTCTTGTTACAATAAAATAGGTTGTGGTGTGTGTTTGGCTGTGATATGTGTCACAATACCTTTGGTTTGAAAATGAGTCCACGGGCCCCAGAAGGTTTGTGACTCCTTAATTAAGTGCTGTTGAAGAAAACCAAACATACTTAAATATTGAAAGCTCTGCCTCCATAGGGGTTGGAAGAAGCAGTCGTGACCTGGGTGAGTACAATTCATTTGTCAAAGCAAAGGAAGTAGATCCTGTTCAACAGGAAACACATTCCATATGGCTGGTGGTAAAGGTGGGCTTGAGTCACTTTGGTCATTGGCAGAGCCCTCTGTTTTCCACTTGCGTGGCAAGTTTCCTCCCCCATGTGAAATGAAGACTCAGACACATTATTTAAGGTTAATGGGCATAAAAGGCCACAACTTTATTGATTACGGAATTGAAGGTATTGGCCTTAGGCATTGGCTTCTATCGACTACCCAGCATGGTGACCGGGAAGGGTTAAACACAAACCGCGGGAGTCCTGTTGAAGTACGCCAACTAGGATCCCACCGGTGTCACTGCTCGGGGGCGTGCCGGAGGCCCTTACCTCCCTAGGTTTCGGACAAGGCAACGCCCCCCGGAGTCCTCTACCGGACTACCCCTTCTCCTTGGGGGAAGGTGATGGCGCTTCCTTCCCCCCCTCCATTTGCATAACGATTGCCCCATGCCAATGCCTAACCGCCAATACCGCGAAAGTTGTGACGTTTGCTACGAGGTAGGCGAAAAAACCAAAAGGCAGGAAGTGCGCCAACTTGGAAAAATTCCTACCAGGCCCCTTGCGGCGACCAACCGGAGTCCATAGCAAGGTCAAATCTAGCTAAACCTAAGGGTGGGTGGGATGGGAAAACTGCTCAGCTGCTGTGCGAGGGGGAAAAGAGGGCGGTCCCTAGGCGTGCCTGGCCTTAAGTAGCCTAGGCCGCGCCTCCCCCGCCCGCCAATTGGCGGGCTGGGTTGCAGGCACGCCCAGGGATTCCCCAACTCTCGTGGGGGCAAGGGAAGCCCCCGCGAATGTGGGAGGGCCTGCCCGCAACACCCTCTCCTCATCAGGCTCGGAAAGGGCTTTGTGGAACTAAATGGAGTGGGTAGTCTACAACTCATGGCTAATGTACAACTCACCAAGATTTCCTTTCCAGTCTTGCATAGTGATAACTCTTGCTCAGCTGGTCAATCCATAAGTAAACCTAGATGAATCAGACACAAAATATCACTGCTAGGTTTCATCAGACTTCCATTGACATAAATAGTTCCCAAGCCAGGCATTGCATTCACGTAAGCGGCCATCGCTTCAGCTTTCGTTTCATCCTGTCACATCTCATTTATAAACCAGCTCTTTAGCAGAGAGTGGGAGCCAGTCAAGAGGGAAGGCCACAGATAATAAGCAAATACAATCAAGCTCGCGGAAGTAGGCAATCATTAAAGCTGACATCCCTTCACATATTTATTAATTATGGATCCATTTAGATAATGAGCATTGTTTAAGTTGCTGACAGAGGCATTATGCTGCATTTCTCAAAGCCATAGCCCAAACCACGATCATGAGTAGCGATAAGACTGAAAAGCAAATATGAAAAGCAAGTCAACTTTACGGTTCTGCAAAGGCAGACAGGGCATGCGAGTCCGAGAGTCATAGGAGGAATTATGCCAACTTGCTAAGGAAATGCAAAGGGGGAGCTTCCGTGCGTGATTTCTGTTCAAGGTATTTGCATTTTAGTGAGATACTGCCATATCTACCTAGAATCTCATACAGTAGTACTGGATGTGGTGAGGTGGAAAAATAGGGATGGGAAATAAATTCAATTCAGTTTGTATTTAAATCTGAATTTATCAAATTTGCATTTTCTGAAACAATACGAGAAGCAAAGTTGCCATTCAAAATTCACACTTGTCTGAATTTTGCGGTGCAGTTCTCCAACGAATGCGTATATCGAAAAATGCATATATTAAAGGGAGATGTACACAAAAGCTAAGATATTAGTGAAAATAACATACAAAAATGTATTATATTAGGGGGGAATCCTTGCAAAAATGTATAAATTACTCAAAACTGCATATAAAAATGTGTTTGTTGGGATAAATTCACATTCAAACAACTGAAGGATTGTTCAAAACAAAACCCAAACAATCACAAATTGCTGAAATGTGGAGAACTGAATTTAAAATCGGAGAGTTGAAATGCACCAATCTGTCTATCCCTAGCAGAGCCACCCAGTCACCCTTCCAACACAAGTGTCACAGCTGCTTACTGGCCTGGGGCATGGTGGAGATGGCCTTGGGGCTGCAAAGGTGTTCCAGAAAGAATGACAGGTTGGTCCTATGGTGGACACGTACAGTCCTTCCTTTTCTGCTGGGATGAAACTGGTCTGTTTTCTGTGATTCCCCCCTCTGTAATTCTATCCCTCTCCATTTTCTTTCTCACTCAAGTTTTAGTTCCACTATCCTGTCTGGACCTTAGAAAGAAACTGGCAAGCCACAGAACTGCTGGTCCAACAATATCCAGGACTTGATTGGAGCCTTTTATGGCTCAATGTTCAGATCATACCTCCCAGACACTGCCCCTTTCTTGAGGAGTGGACGGCTTTAAAGGGGCAGACTTGTCAGTAGGCTCTTAGTACTTTCCCTCCTCCCCGAGAATTTCACCCAACCAGACTTATTTGTCTACATGAACAGGTTGACATGGGAATACAGATGACATGGAGTTGAGGTGGTTGGTTCTGGGTATGTGTGCAGGCTCTGGAGGGTTCGGGTGGTGTTTTATCAATGCACACCTGTACATTGCTAACATACATTAGGGGGGGAAGGTGCCTACAAACTTAAGGAACTGAAAGCAACCCATGTGTGCTCTAATTCAGATTTCCCCCAATCGCTTGGGACTTGCAACATCTCTGACCGTTTGCCATGTTGTCTGGGATTAATGGGGGTTCTAGTCCAACACACCTGGAGGTGTCAGGCTGTGGAAGGCTGCTCTAATTCTAGGAATTCTCTTAGTTGAACTGGGGCAGAGCAAACCAGAGGAATGTTGAAGGAGTGAAATCCTCTCATCCCCAGAACATGCATTTGGGGTCCTCTGAACCTATCTCCCACATCACGTCTCGATTCTGCCCTGTATTGGTCAGTTCCATTTTTGTCCTGATTACCAGACTATGTAGGGAACACATATTATGGCTTTGCAATGTCATACATTTGTTCTGTAGTACTGTGCTCAAGGATTTTAAACTGGTATATAGCAGTACTGCTATCACTGTGAAATGCTTCTATTAAATCCATAATAGTATGCATATTATGCAGAAACATCTCTCCCTGCAGGAACCAAGTTGTTTGGTTTGTTTTTGCTCCCAGAATGAGTAGCCTTTTCTTTTAAAAATGACAATTTCGTCCTAATGCTAATAGATTCACACTCTGGTGCCCTTGGGGGTAGGGAAAAGGGGGGTAAATTGGGTCCTTTTAATTGAGTTTATTCTCTTTTCTCTGCCATGATGGATTGGGGAAAATATAATGGCCAATTCATCATTTAGCTGCTGCAGTTCTATATTTTTCACCTTTACGTTCTAAGAGGATTTTTCATCATCAGAAATAATTCCTAGACTTCCTATGTCAAGATGCAGAGAGTAGTATGGTAAGTGTGCCTCCTCTCAAATCACTTAAGCCCACCACCTCAGGGTGGTTTATAGCCATGACATCACCAGAAGTAACCCTAATCCTATAAGTCCAACCTCAGAAGTCCTGGAAATCTTTACATAGAAGAGAAGGACCAGAAATGAAGCACATTGCACTATCACAAACCAACAGAAGGAGGTTTTAGATCCCTGAGACAAAATGGGAGGCAGAAATGGCATTTCCAGGCCTTCTCTGGATTGGCCCAGTGGGGATATTTGAACCCTCTACAACCACCATGGACCAATAGGAAGAGGTCTTAGAGCTCCAGGAGACAATGGGAGATCAAAAATTGATCACTTTAAAGATTGGCCTAAGGGGTCAAGCATGACAGGCTACTCAATGTTTTAGACCACTAAGATGAAATAAGGGTCAATCCTTCCTCAAATTTGTTGAAAGTGGTCACTGTGAACATGTGCTGTTGCCACAGACCAATAAGAAGCCTTTTTGAACCCAAGAAGCTCCCAAAGCCAATCAAAAGACTGAGCTTTGGGGTCGATATTGAATTCCCAGGCAAGTAAGACCATAGAGGTAACCAGCACCCATTTGAGACCTGTGGGGTTTCCTGCTCTCCTAGCACTCAGATATAATGCCTACAGGTTGGTCATTTCCTCCAGCAGGTATGAAAAATAGCCTGATAAGGAAAGATTCTCCTGAAACAGAGACCTTACCTGTACTTCTGCTTACAGAGGAGTATGTGGCCCTGAAACCACATTCCTTGGAGGGTGGACTCCAGAGATTTTGGTTAATGTTGACCCAATGCAGAGTGTGACTATGGGGAAAATGGGCAAAAGGGGCACAGCCCCAGCAAACTCAGTCTGCTCTCAGTCAGGTTCACCCACCTGCCATTTTACTTTGAAGCAGTCCAGCATTGGCTGAAAGTCTCCTATTCCTTAGCCTCAGTTTTGCCATTGTAGATCTCAGCAGGGAGGAGATTGAGAACAAAAGTATAATTAATTGGTTGTGCCTGCCATTGGCTCCAGCGCCACCTGCTATTGATCTTCTGGTCTTCTGTCCTACCAGTCCCAAGGGGTATCAGCCACCTCTGCATTATGGAAACAGGGGAAGAGAAGCATCCTCAAGAGGGAGCCCTGAAATTGTCCCTAGAAGGTTGTAAAAGTCTTTGGCAGTGTGAAAACTTTTTTTTTCAGAGATTGGGAAAAATCATGCTGGCAGCTATGGCTAGTAAAAGCAAGAAATTATCTCATTAAATCTCTTCATTTGCTGCCTGAAGAAGCTCTATTAAAGCCTCAGATAGGATTAAGAAAGGGCATCAAGATGAATGGAGTGTGGCCATGCCAAGTAGGGCTTTTGCAGATTACATCATTCTTTTTCAAGAAGAGAGTTTTTGACCTTAAAATAATGCTAAGCAGCTTAATAAAGTACGTAAGGAAGGACAACGGGATGACTATGAAGGGCAAAATTATTATTAGATGAAGGAAGCCCGAAGATAAGGCAATGCTGTAGGCACAGTCCAACTCTTAACACTGAAGAAATTCGTGAATCCAAACCCCCAACATTCATCAATTTTAGCATATCATGGCCCACCTTGTCAATGTCTATACATCTCAGTGAAAGTGGGGGTGTGTCACAAAATGTCCAGGAACGGGAGCCCACTGTCATTTGTAAACTGGTCATAGAATCATAGAGTTGGAAGAGACCACAAGGGCCATCGAGTCCAACCCCCTGCCAAGCAGGAATGGTGACCTATGCCAAAACCAAGGATGAAAGTAATGTTTAGACTGATGATGCCATGACCCCAGCATGCAGCAGCAATCAAGACTCGGTGTTGGAAACTACAGAATCTCAAGCTAAGACCAGATTCAGGCCTCTGAGCCTGATCCTAGAGAGCAGAAAGTCCACTGAGCCTGAGGCTGATAGACAGGAGCCCTCAGAAGAACCTCCCATATCACCAGGGCCTGTGGGGCCAGAGCTAGGATCCTAATGGGCACCTTCCTCTGAGAAATCAAGTCCAACGGCATAGGGTGTGTACCAAGCAGGAGGTGATAGAAGAGAGGAGAAGTGCCCATCTTCAGGGCAGAGGGTTGCATTGCAGGAATCCTAAAGTTATCCACAAAGGAGTGGGGCCTGGGAGAGGTAACCTGGGGGCAGAGGCTTTAAAATGCCCTGTCTGCTCTCAACTTTTGTTGGAGCAAGTTACTTTTGTTGAGAGCCAGCGTGGTATAGTGGTTAAGAGTGGTAGACTCGTGATCTGGTGAACCGGGTTCGCGTCTCCACTCCTCCACATGCAGCTGCTGGGTGACCTTGAGCTAGTCACACTTCTCTGAAGTCTCTCAGCCCCACTCACCTCACAGAGTGTTTGTTGTGGGGGAGGAAGGGAAAGGAGAATGTTAGCCACTTTGAGACTCCTTCGGGTAGTGATAAAGCAGGATAAAGTGAGGATTGGACGTGTAACATCTAATTCCTTAAAAATCAGCACTGGCACACCACAGGGATGTGTGCTAATTCTGTACCTGTATTCATTGTTTACATACGATTGTGTATCATCTGACCCGTCTACAGCAATTATTAATTTTGCAGATGACACCACCATAATGGGTTTAATAACAGGTGGAGACGAATCAGCGTATAGAGGGGAGGTCCAAAAAATATCTACATGGTGCCTAGGGAACAACTTGCACCTTAATATCAGCAAGACAAAGGAGATGGACTTTCGGAGGAAGAGAGGAGAACTAGCCCCACTGTACATTAGGAAGGGCTGTGTGGAGAAAGTCTCTTCCTTTAAATTCCTAGGAGTTTATCTCAGTGAAGACCTTACTTGGAAAATAAATACAACCCAGGTGGTTAAGAAAACCCAACAGAGACTCCATCTCCTCAGAGTCTTGCGGAAGAACAATGTCAATCAACATCTGATGATCTCCTTCTACTTGTCAACAATAGAAAGTGTCCTTTCATACTGCATCACGGTGTGGTATGCTGGTTTGACATCATCTGATAGGAAGTGCCTACAGAGGGTGGTGAATACAGCACAATATATTATGGGCTGTCCCGTGAATCCACTGGATGAAATAGCGGAAGAACGTTGCCTCAGGAGAGTGAAGAAAATTCTCAGGAATGATTCACATCCTGGCCAGCACTTTCTTGATCTCCTGCCCTCAGGCAGAAGATACATAAGCATGATTAGTCGCATCAACAGGGTAAAGAACCGCTTCTATCCATGGGCTGTTAGGCTGCTGAATGAAAAGATAACAACAGGGCAACTGACTTTCGGGTTTGGTGGGTGTGCATCAGTAAACGAGGGGAATTAAGACTAAGAGAGCTGAGAGGGGGGTGCTCGTGTAATCTCACTGTATACAAGTTGTACAAGTGACAATTAAGTATTTCAATTACAATATCAAATCCAAACTCTTCTTCTACTTACTTGGAGCTGTCCGTGGTCCTGCAGCTCCTGACTGACATCCAACCAGAACATGACAACAGAAGATTAGAGTAAAAATGGCAATGGTTTTCAAATATCTGATATGCTGTCACACACATGATGCTTCTTTCAAGCTTCCTCCTGTTGATTCTAGCCCTGCATCTGAAATAACTCTCTGTTATTGCAGATGCAGGGCTAGGATCAACAGGAAGAAAACTGAAAGAAGCAAATTTCAACAAAACATTACGAGAAAGTTTCAAATGGTAAGAACTTTTTGAAAGAGGAACATACTTCCTTGGGAGGTAGGCTCTGCTGGTAGTATTTAAGTAAAGGATGCCAGATATATTGTTTTAGAATCCTGCACTAAGTTGGTGGTTGCAATAAATGACCTGATAGGTGTGCTTGCATGGTGTAGCCTAGAGAGAGCTCTGAGGTTTGAATATGTGTTTAGATGCACATGACCTGACTCTGAAGCTTAACTTCTTCACATCCTGGGAAGAGAGTGTTGTGATAGATAATACAACCCAGCTGTTTTAGTTCTTCTGGAATTGCTAAAAATAGCTCATGATAATAGTATCAGTTCATTTTTGAATAAGGAAAAGAATGCATTGTATTTTGAAAAAAAGTAAACTACATCCAAATGTGAATGTTTCGTGAAAAATAAGTAGGACTTTGTAGAGGTAGGTAAAAACAATAATTATATTAAAGAAGGAGTCAAAGCAAGCACATAATGAGTTTGGGGTAATTGACATCAGCTGTATTCGCAAGGGTAATTTAGAAGAATGTGGTTAAACGTTTCCAGGTTAAACGTTTATCTCAGGTTTGGTGAATTATAAATTTATGTCACAAAAATACTTGGTTTTGTTTATCTGTAAATAGTCAATACAGTTTGGGTTAAGTAATGTGTACTTAACATAATAAGCTGACTACATGGATGCCATGATCAAGATCGTATTAAAAGTTGTTGTGTTAATGTTAGGATCAAGACTTGTTAAAAGTAAATTTAGAGCATACTTTATCTAGAAAACAATATGTGTCCCCACATTCGTGTAGATGAGGAATGTTTAAGGAAAGTGATTTAGTAAGAGTGAGTAAACTCCCTTTCTATTTATTAAATTTTTGGGAATGTTTAGAAACAGTAGAACAGTTTAGACTGTGAGCCTAATTTATGGGACAGTGACTTACTTTTTTCAGCTGATCAGAGTGCTAGAAGCTGTATAATTATGCTCTAAAGTTTGACTATACTATCTTCCTGCTATCTGAAACTCACTTGTCTTATAATAACTGGTAAGACCTGGAAAGTGAGAAAATTGCTCTCTGATCGGCTCATGGATAAGGGAGGGTGTACCTAGAGCCAAGCTGGCATTCAGCAACAAGCAGTCACAGATCTCAGGGTTGACTGATAGGACAACTGCAATTCCATAGGTTGGAGAAAGGGCTGGCACATGGCACAATCACCAATTGCGTCTCAAGGCCCCAGGACCCACCCCCAAAATAAATACACACAGACACTTATATTAGTTTAAGTTTGGGGGCAAAATTTTTGGCCACAACTTTATTGAAATACAATAACGTGAGCGGTATTGGCTTAGGCACTGACTCCCCACTATAACTGGCTCCACCTCTCAGGGTGATCGTCCAATGGGGTAAACCAAACGAGGGAGCTAGGTCGATGAGGACCAACCTAAGCTCACCCTGGGGTTCCTGTGGTCCTGGCATGGCCCTAGCCCCTCAAGTGGACTTCGGATGAAATCCAGGACCCCCAGATTCCCTTAATGGAATACCCAGTTCCTGGAGGGGCAGGTGATGGCCGCACCTCCCCTCCCCACAATCCAACTGAGCCAATGCCTAACCGCCACCTTACAAGTTGTGACGATTTGCTAAGGGGTAGGCGAAAACCAAATGGCTAAAGCCAATCTGCCAAATGGAAAAAATCCTACCCAGCCCCTGTTCCAAAACAGGCGACCCAAACCAAAGCAAGGCCAAGCGGCTCTAACTAAACTAGGGAGGGTGGGTGGGTTTTCAACAGTGTGAAGCAAATGCCCCCTCCTTGCATCACACTGCTGTTTTTAAAGCCCCTGGGATCACGGCACCCACTGGCTATTGGCTAAAATCGCCTGGTGTGATCCCAGGGGAATGGCCAGGACTTCTTGCTCCGCCCCCCCCATTTTAACCCTGTCAGGTGAGCTCTTGGGTCCCGCACGCAACCAGGACCCTCTGTTATGAGGATCCCATCTGTGCCCCTCACCTGGCCCTCCCCATCTCCCACACCATACTTCCTGCTACCCTGAATCACCTGATTGGACCCACCTGCTCTCCCCAGCTCCTCTCCTCCCAGACACATCTCCCCTCCCTCAATAAAAACAAATAAACAACAAAAATCCTACACAACTTAAAAGCAGTTAAAACAGTAAAGCAAAAAATAATAATAATATGTATATGTTTGTCAATAAAAAAACAGAGAGCAAACTTTGATTTCTCCCATACTACAAATTATGGTTGAACTAAATCACTATAATTCTAGGCATAACCTTTTGTTGAAGTGTATTAATTGGCTAGAGATGGTAAATTAGCTTAAGAAAGACTGGCATTATAAATTGATAACACTTGCAAAGCTAAAATTCCAGATAGCTGAACCTTGAAAAATGACTGAAAAGAATGAACAATGAGTCCCTAAATTCCAAAATCTGGATATGATAGGGACAGTGATTTATGAGCAGAAGATACCAGACACTGCACCTGTTAAATATGGATAGATGGAGTCTACAGTGTGCAGCTATTGAGGTAAGGCACATCAAAAGGAGGGGGGAATGTATCTAGCCCCACCAATGCCACCGCCCCACCACCAAGTCTGCTGATACTTTCCTGTTGTGTGTGGGTGGTGTAATTTGGCTACTTGCTTAAAGAACTGATACCCTCTCACTCCTTTAGCTTTCTCAGATTCCATTCCTTACAAAGTTGACTGAACTTAATGTACACACTTGAAGTACATTAGAAGCTTAATAGCCTTATTCATGGGGTTGTTTGCAATGTACTTGTAAGCATGCTAGCACCATAGATGCCTTTGCACTGGAATTTACTGTCGTACTGCTGGAACGATTACTAGCATTCACACTGGACCAGCGGCTGTTCAACTATAAATTACTGTTAGAAGATCCAATAGTGAGTCAATGTTGTTTCCTGTGAGATGATTGAAAGAGAGAACAGATCTAGAGTACAATGTGCTACTTCTATCTCCATAGGCACAAATAAGAAAAAAGTTAGACAAACTGCCCTTTTCTACAGCAACAGCATCCAGATTTTGACTTCATAGGACAGGGCTGTGAATGGTTTGGTGTGAGTAGAGATGGCTGTCTACTCTACTAGTGGTTCCAGCCTCCTACCAGTCAATGGATGGGCAGGTGGGGGGCTTGTTGGCAAAATCCCCTCCAGCAAAGCTGGGTGGAAAACCCCAAAATGGAGAATTCCAAGGGTTTGTCTGAGCTGGCCCAGGATCTGCTAGCAGCTGTGACAGGTGGCAGAGCAGCAAAGTATTTTTTTGCTGGGATTCATGTTAAGAAAACTATGGTCATTTCAGAAAAAAATGAATGCAGGGGAATGCATGAGGTAAGACGATTCCCTTTTGAAGGACATCCTGCTCTTAAGTTTGATGTACAATCACATTCCTTGGGGCACTACTAAATCTTGGCATCTGAAGAGCAAATGTGTATTCTATCCAGCAGATGGAGGCTGAAATTCTATCTGCATTGAAGCCCTTTTGAACACAGTGGGGCTCACCCCTCTGCTAATCTGTCATAGTGAGAAACAACAGAGTATTGGAACTGAGCCTTGGCATGAACAAAACAAAACAACAAAACAAAACAAAACAAAACAAAACACCCTTCCTGTCTGTAAACGCAATTCAGCAAGGGGGTAAATTTTCTAGGCCAGGCTTAAAGGAATGTGTTGTCCCCCATCCTACTTGCTATACATACACACTTTAATAAAGCCATCATTATAAATTGTATCTGAAGGCAGCCCTGTTTAGGGAAGTTTTTAATGTTTGATGCTGTATTGTGTTTTTAATATTCGATTGGGAGCCACCCAGAGTGGCTAGGGAAACCCAGCCATATGGGTGGGGTATGAATTATAAATTATTTTATTGGCCCTTTTTTCTGAAGGAAAGAAATTCAGGAAGGATTTTTTTTGTTTTTTTGAGGGAGGGGGGGTAAAATTCTTCAGTTGTGGCGAAGATGGTAGGGAGAGTTTTCCCTCTCAATATGTGACACAGTCTTAAACACAGTTTACTCCCTGACATTATTTCTGCTCCCTTTCAAAGCAGTACCTAATAACTGCTAATTAAGTCTTTTGTTGTCTTATTCTGAACTAATGAGGATTAATTAAGCCTGCTTGTGCATTTCCTATTTCAGTGCTTGCCTCAATAATCTGGGGAGCTGTAGATTCTCAAATCCTGTCACTGGTTAACGTAAAGATCCTTATTCACTTTCTTTTTAACACTCTCCAACAGCTCAGTTTTGTTTATTATTTTTATCTGGCTTTCTAGTTCAGGAAAAATCAAAACAGCTTACATGATATAAAGAAAAATGAAGAAAGAAAATGACTTTTCTCTCTATTCTATCCCCATCTTGTCCGATATCAACGTGAAACCACTGAATAAAGCTATTTGGGGATTTAGGCTGTTGTGTCAGTACACTAATGACAAACAGCTCTACTCTTAATCTAATTCAGGTGGTGCAGTGCCAGTGTCTGGGACTGGTAATGATCCAGACGAGAGACAATAAACTGAAGGTCTATCCCAATAATGTGGAGATAATGTTGGTAGGTCAACCATCTGACTTGGGAGATGGTGTGCAAAGTACGAACTCAATCACATTTAATGCTTGCAGAAATTCTGAATTAATCCCAAATTAGCTCTGCAAAAGACCACTCAGGCAGATTCCATCATACGGAGTTGTGTTCTTCCTTAAGGATCAGTTTCATAGCATGTGTGTGTATACTGGACTCAGCTCTCACTCTCTCTTGTGCTTCAGGGGTACAAAATACTTCCCACTGACTTAGGCAAGTGTCTAGGGGAAGGGCAATAACCCAATGTCTGAGCATCAGCTTTACATACAGAAGGTCCCAGATTTCATCCCCAGCAGCTCCAGGTAGGGCTGGGAGAGAACCCTGCCTGAAACCCTGGAGAGCCACTGCCCATCAGTATAGACAGTACTGAGCTAGATGGACCAGTGACTCTGATTCAGTATGAGTCAACTTCCTATATCCCTATGCAACCCATGTTGTGCTATTGTCCTGTTTGGAGTATTACAGAGTGTTGTTTTTGGAAGATGATTTAGACAGATGAGACAATGGCAGCTGGGGTGTCATTTTACCCGTCTTAGCACACCTTCACTGACTCCTAGTCCATGTATGACTCCACCCCCATTGTTCTGCCCGGACGCTGAGGTCCAGCACCAAGGGCCTTCTGGCAGTTACCTCATTATGAGAAGCAAAGCTACAGGGAACCAGACAGAGAGCCTTCTCGGTAGTGGCACCCGCCCTGTGGAACACCCTCCCATCAGATGTCAAAGAGATAAACAACTACCTGACATTTAGAAGACATCTGAAGGCAGCCCTGTTCAGGGAATTTTTAAATGTGTGACATTTTAATGTATTTTTAATCTTTGTTGGAAGCTACCCAGAGTGGCTGGGGAAACCCAGCCAGATGGGTGGGGTACAAATAAATTATTATTATTATTATTATTATTATTATTATTATTATTATTAGGCCCAGTTGAAGAGGCTGGGATTTAATCGGAAGAAGCTAATTCAAACACTTCTTTCCACATGAACTTGCGTGGGCATTAAGATCTGCGTAAGAGGCCCTTCTGCAGTGGCAGAGGTAAGTTGACACTTCTGCAGCCACGCCTGCACCACATTGAGCCCCTAAGTCTTGCTCCTCTCCTCGTGCCTCTTGGCAAGTGGCTTTGATACACAGCTTTGAGAAGTGGTGTGTGCCTGGACCACCCTGCCAGCCACTGCTGAAGTGTGGGGTGGATGGATCTTGTCCAAGCATCCATATTCTGAATAGCTGAAAGGGAAACATTAACCAAAGGCTCTTTGGAAATCCTGTGCCTTGGAACTTTTAAAGATGGGATTCAATTACATCTAACAGGATGATTTAAATAAAGTCATACATCCTTTGTGGTAGGGATGCAGAGTTGTGTTTTATGAAAAGTGCCCCCCCCCCAGACACCCAGGGTTCTCCCAGTGTGTCATTAGTAGCATCTCCAGGAGTCTCTCTTCATATCAATTTTCTATTACAGTATGTTAGTGTTAGTTATAAATACATTGCATTTCCAACATCAAGCCTCAGAAATATTGCACAGAGACCTGACTGTAACTATTAAGCAGCAGGCAATATGTCTGAATATTCTTTTTTCTTCTTCTTGACTTCATGTTATATTTGATGTGGAACAAATCAAGCTTACAATCACTTTACATTTTTCTATTTGTTTTCACGCAGCTTGAGAATCACTGGCACATGTTACTATGCACTGCTTTACTCTTTCCTGGTGTGACTGATGACATTTCCTGCCCTCGCCCCCAGTGGTTTCTCTAATGCTAGATTCTAGCACATAGTGTTCTTTCTAAAATGCAAAACAAAATGGTGATCTTAAACGTTTGGAATGCTTGCAGATTCACCACCATGAATTCCAACACCTACAGAAGGTATAGAGCATGAGTAGGCAAACTAAGGGATGTGGGTGGCGCTGTGGGTTAAACCACAGAGCCTAGGACTTGCCGATCAGAAGGTTGGCGGTTCGAATCCCCGCAATGGGGTGAGCTCCCATTGCTCGGTCCCTGCTCCTGCCCACCTAGCAGTTCGAAAGCATGTCAAAGTGCAAGTAGATAAATAGGTACCGCTCTGGTGGGAAGGTAAACGGCGTTTCCGTGTGCTGCTCTGGTTCGCCAGAAGCTGCTTAGTCATGCTGGCCACATGACCCAGAAGCTGTACGCCGGCTCCCTCGGCCAATAAAGCGAAATGAGCGCCGCAACCCCAGAGTCGGTCACGACTGGACCTAATGGTCAGGGGTCCCTTTACCTTTAGGCAAACTAAGGCCCGGGGGCTGGATCCGGCCGAATCACCTTCTAAAACCGGCCCGCGGACGATCCAGGAATCAACGTGTTTTTACATGAGTAGAATGCGTCCTTTTATTTAAAATGCATCTCTGGGTTATTTGTGGGTCATAGGAATTCGTTCATTCCCCCCCAAAAAAAATATAGTCTGGCCCCCCCACAAGGTCTGAGGGAAAGTAGACCGGCCCCATACTGGAAAAGTTTGCTGACCCCTGGTATAGAGATTTAAGGAAGGAGTATTTGTTTGATCAGATACAATTGAGGAGGGTGCTGCAGGCAATGGAGCTTCCTTTTCATGTTTCCTTTCCTTTTCTGTTCCACCAGCTGAACCAGGGTGAGGGACTGATGCTGGGGTATCTCTATCTGATATCCCAGCAGCTTCTGGTGAACCAGAGCAGCACACAGTACCTGGAGTACTGTGTCCAGTTCTGGGCACCACAGTTCAAGAAGGACACTGAGAAACTGGAACGTGTCCAGAGCAGGGCAACCAAAATGGTCAAAGGTCTGGAAATGATGCCTTATGAGGAACGGCTAAGGGAGCTGGGCATGTTTAGCCTGGAGAAGAGGAGGTTAAAGGGTGATATGATAGCCATGTTCAAATATATAAAAGGATGTCACATAGAGGAGGGAGAAAGGTTGTTTTCTGCTGCTCCAGAGAAGCGGACACGGAGCAATGGATCCAAACTGCAGGAAAGAAGATTCCACCTAAACATTAGGAAGAACTTCCTGACAGTAAGAGCTGTTCGACAGTGGAATTTGCTGCCAAGGAGTGTGGTGGAGTCTCCTTCTTTGGAGGTCTTTAAGCAGAGGCTTGACAACCATATGTCAGGAGTGCTCTGATGGTGTTTCCTGCTTGGCAGGGGGTTGGACTCGATGGCCCTTGTGGTCTCTTCCAACTCTATGATTCTATGATTCTAGCTCTGCTGGGGTGGATTTCATCCCAGCGTAGACTCAGCTGGGAAAGCCCAGACATGTACCAAATCCAAATTATCTCATTCCAGTGGAACCTGGAATGGGCTGTTAGTCTAAATCTCATTTTTGCTATAAGCTTACTTAGGAAAACCCCTCTGTCTCAGCCTCAGTGTCATCTATCTGTAAAATGGGGACAATAATGTTGTCTACCTTAGATACCTCACACAGTTGTGTCCAGGGTTGTTGTAAGGATTCCTTTGAACTTTTCCCAATTAATGGGAAAATTAAATTAAATTGCACTCTGCCACAATGTATTTGAATGACTAGTGGTTTATACATCATTTGAATAAACAAATTAAAAAAAAGTTGTTCTCTACAGTGGTACCTTATGGGACGCGGGTGGCGCTGTGGGTAAAACCTCAGCACCTAGGACTTGCCGATCGCATGGTCAGTGGTTCGAATCCCCGCGGCGGGGTGCGCTCCCGTCGTTCGGTCCCAGCGCCTGCCAACCTAGCAGTTCGGAAGCACCCCCAGGTGCAAGTAGATAAATAGGTATCGCTTTATAGCGGGAAGGTAAACAGCGTTCCGTGTGCTGCGCTGGCTCGCCAGATGCAGCTTGTCACACTGGCCACGTGACCCGGAAGTGTCTGCGGACAGCGCTGGCTCCCAGCCTATAGAGTGAGATGAGCGCACAACCCTAGAGTCTGGCAAGACTGGCCCGTACCGGCAGGGGTACCTTTACCCTTTTTTACAGTGGTACCTCAGGTTACAGAAGCTCCAGGTTACAGACTCTGCTAACCCAGAAATAGTATCTCGGGTTAAGAACGTTGCTTCAGGATGAGAACAGAAATCGCATGGCGGTGGTGTGGCAGCAGCGGGAGGCCCCATTAGCTAGTGGTACCTCAGGTTAAGATCAGTTTCAGGTTAAGAACGGACCTCCAGAACAAATTAAGTTATTAACCCAAGGTACCACTGTATTCCCTTTCTTGGGTCACCCATAACACTTGACAACCCTAAAATCACACACTTCATTTTTTCCATAAAAGAATGAAAGTGTCAAATATTTATTTGAACAAACTGTATCTTATATGGGATACAAGTTTTGTTGTTTAAAGCTTTTTCTCTATTTTGAAAAGGAAGCAAAGGGAACCTGGAGTCAGAGAACAACTTACTTTATCAGATTTTAAAATATAGACGTTGCTTCCAAAATTCATGGTCATCATAACTAAACTAAGGCCAGGGCTTATTTCATAATGATCATTTTATGATTCCGAGGCAATGGCTGAGAAGGAAGTTAAACAAATGGATTTTCCTATTAAATATCCTTCCTGGGGAACGATATTAGCATGTTCAGGCATACCTAGTGAATAATATCATCGCCTTTTGCCCTTGTTATCTGGTTATTAGGGTTAATTTAATATTAATTGTTTGGCAAATCCTGGATTGTGAACAAGGGGTTAGTTGGCTATAGTGTTTTTTATTCTGTTTGGGGTGAAAAACATGCATGTGATGATTCACCCCAGTTGTTGTCTCGCAATCTGAAGCGAGTCATGTCTCCTTCTAGCTTTCCTGCTGTGTCTGAAAATTGTATCAGAATGTCTAGGATTTTAATAAGCTATCAGGAAATCAGCTTCTTTCCTGCATTTACATAATTAAACGCTTTGTCGATTGAAATGCAGGCAAGGATCAGTCAGTGTTTCTTGCAAAATTTGCACTACCGGGCAAGCTGAAAATTGGCTCTCAGCCATTTGGATTGGAAAGCTTTGCATCAGAGGCAGGGGTTCCAGCATCCCATAATTTCCACTGTTGAAATAGCTTCAGAATTGCGCATGTTTCTCAAACTTTCTAGGCTGCTAGGAGGGGAAGCCAATTAGATATGATAGCTGTAGTTCGGACTGTGCTGTGCTGGAGTTGTACACTGTTTTTTGGGGGTGGAGAAGAGCTGTTTGGTATATTGAAATGGGGAGAAATTTGATTCACTTCACATTTAAAGGTGAATCTACTGAATTATCATCTTCCAAATCAATACAAAAACTGAAACACAGCCATATTTCAAAAGCCAAACTTCCCTGAATTTTTCAGTGCAATCCTCCAGCCAAGTAATGTGGACACAATGCATATAGTAGGGTGAAGTGCGCATATAAATGCATATGTTAGCGAAAATAACATTAAAAACCATTGTATTATGAAACATGCTTTGCAAAAAATGGTGTCTATTAGGCAAAATTGCATATGGAAATGTGTGTATTGGTAGGCATTCAGGCTGGTGAATTTTCATGAGGGTGTTAAAAATAAATAAGTCGCACACTGATGTAGAAATGTAGAGAACTGAACATAAGGTGGATGGGAAGAAACTGTGATAAACCAAAACGGACATCTTCTCACACTGGTTTGCACCCTGGCAGGACTTCCTATGTTTCCGCTGTGACCATGTGACATGGTGTGGTCCTCTGAGCATTCTGGGAAGCCCTTGTGCAAATGCCTTGCACTGCAGCAAGTGTACACAGAGTGTTTTAAAAAGGCTTGAAGGGTAAAAACAATAAAAATTACAGCCCTTCCACCCCATGAAATTTATCCCCACTCTCTACTAAAGAGGCATTAAAAGGCCCCCAAAATGAAAAGGAGGGAGAGGACATGGTGTTTTGAACAACACTAGTTATTGCCAAACTTTAGAGTGTGGCTCTTCATGTGCTGGTGAAAAGCATGCCTAATGTCAGAGGGGGTCAAAGAAAAATCCTACACTCAGGATTCATGAACAAGATTGGCTCTCTGTCTAGTTGCACATTTCACTACGCTACGCATAAAAGCTCTGAGTATACATACTGGAAATGACAACTTCTGGGCTGCAATCCTGGTTAGAAAGTCTTATTCCATTCTAGGCATTCATAAAAAGAACCAATCAAACTGACAATCAAGCTCTAGTAGAGCAGAAAGCCACTGCATTTTGTCACTGATAGATATTTTTAAAGGCTTTGCAAAACAACATAAAGGGAATATCTTATTAGTAGACAGCGGCTGGAACAGCGCGCTATGCAAATGATGCTTTCCAGAAGACATCTTTTATGGAAATTAATATCCTATATTCATTACCCAGCTGCAAGATTAGAATTAGAGCCGTGTCAGTTATGTAATAACACAAATAAAATCTCAGTGCAATCAAGCACCAATACTCGGGTGAAATAAAAACTATGCAGAGGGCAGGGTTGTGTACTCTGAGCTTCTTGCCTCTCTCTTCCATGCTGATTATTCTTTGTTATAGCCTAACATGCCCCAAGACAAAGACTAGAAAGTAAACAGCCAAGCTGCTTATGACACTTCCTATTTCAGTAAACATGCTATGAGGGGGGAAATGGAATCTGGGCTCCTGTCCTGCAAGCTAAACATCAAACCATGAGATGCTTGTGGTGCAGAATGTGGCAATATTTCAAGTGCTTCAGCCAACCAGGCAGGAGACTGGGAGCAACGCAGAATTAATTAGTGTGTGCTGAACTTCCAATTCAGCCCCATGTGTCCCCTCCCTTTTGCTGTCAGCATTTGTATTTATGGATCTAAAACCTTTTGGAGTGGCAATCCTGAACAACAGGAAGAAGACTGACACCCTCCACCCACCTGTTCCTGTGAAAGCACTGTAAATATTATAGCACATGACTGAGAAAAGCAGGGTTCCAGTCAGGATAGGGATGGAGAACCTGTTCTTGGATTCCAGCTTCCATCAGTCCGCGCCACTATCAGATATGATGGGAGTTGTCCTCCAGGAAGGTCACATGGTTCCCATCTTTGACTTAGGATCTGGTCCAAAATAGTCTCTCCCAATTTTGCAGCCCTATACGCAGGGTGCCAAGCAAAAGGGGTGGACACAGCTATTTTCAGAAGCTGTAATTGTAAAAAGCAGAGACACCACCTTGCCAACAAAGGCCCGTATAATTAAAGCTTTGGTTTTCCCAGTAGGGATGTATGGAAGTGAGAGCTGGACCATAAAGAAGGCTGATCGCCGAAGAATTGATGCTTTTGAATTATGGTGCTGGAGGAGACTCCTGAGAGTCCCATGGACTGCAAGAAGATCAAGCCTATCCATTCTGAAGGAAATCAGCCCTGAGTGCTCACTGGAAGGACAGATCCTGAAGCTGAGTCTCCAATATTTTGGCCACCTCATGAGAAGAGAAGGCTCCCTGGAAAAGACCCTGATGTTGGGAAAGATAGGAGAAGGGGATGACAGAGGACGAGATGGTTGGATAGTGTTCTCGAAGCTACCAGCATGAGTTTGACCAAACTCATTGTGGAAGACAGGAGTGCCTGGCATGCTCAGGTCCATGGGGTCACGAAGAGTCGGACACGACTAAACAACTAAACAACAACAACAAATTGTTAAGAGAGTCAAGTGTCATCTAGCACCAGCCATTCCATCAGGTTGCATGAGTTTTGTGGGAGAGACCAGCAACTTTTAGCTCCTTTTTTCCTTGAACACTTTCTATTCCAGCTGATCATTCTAAGAACTCCATCAGTAATAACTGGTACTTGAGTTTGCTTTTTTGTTCCTTCTTCCCCAATCTCTTTCTATCCTTTTGTGTCATATCGTTTAGGATTTAGGTTGCATTATTGATCTTTGTAAGCTTCTCTGGGTGGTGAAATTAATAAGCAGCTCTGCACTATCTACTAAGAGTATGAATCTTGGTGACTCTGAGGGATACTTGGTTTGCTCAAGGCAAAGCAGAATCTCTACAACTTCTCCAAAGCTAAAGCAGAGACCTTCAAAGGCAACTCACTCACTCAGACACTAAGAAAATGCTGAAGACCTTATGTCCACAAGAAACAAAACGTTTGTCTCCAAGCTTGTACCATTTAAGGAAAACATCATAATGAAAAGAGGGTGGTGGGGAGGGATTGCAATACGGGGATGTGCATCTGAATCTGGCAGTTGGGCTGCCGGATCTCACCCAATCTCTTGTGAGCTAAGTTTGACAGGTGGGCAGGGCAAACTATCTGTCAATCACATTACGTTGCAATGACATCAAGTGACCCATTTGTGCCTGTGCTGATTATTGAGCTTCCAACACACAACAGGGGCATAGGAAGGGGGGCGGTGTGCCCCAGGTGTCATTCCAGAGGGGGGTGACAAAATCCCCCCTGGGCGGATCACTGCCACGCAGATTGCCCCCCTGGGCAGATCACCTCACCCTCATGGGAGGCGAGCCCCTGTGGGTGGCTTGCCCCGCCCCCAGGTGCATGGCATGTGTGCCACTCCAGGTGCCCGAGCAGCTAGCTCCTCCGCTGACACGCAACAATTATTGGCCTTGCATAGCATTGGGCATAGAGTTGGCAAACTTCCAAAATCAGTTGATCATTTTGACTTGCCCACTCAACCGTTTGATCTGTGGAATGGGGACTGTCACATAATACCTGCTCTGCACTCTGGATAGTTTGCAGCTGTACTACTTATCATCAAAAACATGGGGGAACAGGATAGTTTTAAAATGGTTCTTAAAGAATTCTAGTGCAAAACTATCAGGGGAGGGAGCTACAGAATTGGAGACCATTATAGAAACTGTCTCTCATAACCCCCTTCCTAACTTCTGAAAGCAAGAGTATCAAGAACAGGTCTTCAGTTGATGATTCCAGTGGATGGAAAGGTTCATACAGAGGAAAGTTGTGATTTTACATGTCCGTTCCATAGGTTAGGAAGAAAATAAAACCCATTTTCCACAGTATATGCCCCGAGTAGAACAGACTGGACTTTCAATCTAATACTCTTTTCTAGAAAGCAAGTTGCTGGTTCATCTCTCTCTCTCATGGTCCAGTTTGGGATGTGGGGGTGCCTTCACTAAGGTTTGTGCTCATGCCTTTGATTACTGCATGTGTTCAGACTTTTAAAAGTTGTCTATAAGCTAAGGGTATCATGAAAATTCAAGCAGGGATGCTTACATATGCAAGCCCACCTCTTCCGTTCTGGTGAGGAACCTTCCATTGATTGAATCCCCACTTCACTCTGCCCAGAGGTACATAAATACACACCAGGTTATGCAAGAAGTGGCATCTTTTCCCTACAATGTAGGACCTACAAGAAAGTACAAAGTCACTTCTTCTTAGTGAAAATAGCAAAGGGAACATCACTTTCCCACTAGGAATTCTGGAACTTGTAGCACCAATCTCAGTACCCAGTAAATCCACTGGAGGCTGGGAACATATAGAATTACAGAACTGTAGAGCTTGAAAGGGTCTCAATGGTCATCTAGTCCAACCCTCTGCAATTTTGGTGGTCACCATTGCCTCTATCAACTCTTGGCACAATCAGTTGGGAGTGGGAGAGCCTTTGAGGATGGGGGAAGGCGGCATCATCTTTGTCTAGTATTTGATAAGCGCCAAGTCTCTTCCAACATTGCAGGAAAGATGCAGTTTCCCCACAGAGGGGACATAGTGGGGAATGGAACTTTATGCTTGCAAAGTGAGTGCACTTACCCCAAGCTATGGTCTCTTGCCATTTGTGAACTGTCCAGGGGAAGAACTGTGTGGCAAGAGCTCTGCGGTGGAAAGTCTGCTTCCAGGGAGGGGCTGCTCATTATCAAGGGAAAGACAGCCAGAGCCACCACCATAGGAGCCAACTCCTAGGGGTCTTTGCCCCCCCATAAAACATTTGAGGGGGCTGTGCCCCTCCAAAGTTGATGGGCATTGCCATTCAAATGCTGTGTGTGCACCACATCTTGTGATCAATTATGTGGGGCGGTGCTTACTTGGGCCCCCAATGTTTTATTCAAATTGGTACCCCTGGCCTTGTTGCTCTACTAGGGAGTCAGAATCTGCATAGGCAGAACTATTTGATTGCATTATAAAGACTGTAACTTTAAGAACTTGTGTTTCAGCTTGCTTTCCTCTCCTCCCTCCTGTTCTTTTTTCCTCATGTGCCATGCCTCTTTAGATTGTGAACTTGAGGGGAGGGGCCATTTTAATAATGAATTTTGTAAGCCATTCTAAGACGCTTTTTCCGTTAAAGGAAAGGGTGGAGTAGAAATGTCTTAAATCAGCTTTCAGTAGCCCAGCATAGTTTCCCCACCATTTTCCCTTTGCTTAGACTAACTTGGTTCCATATTTCTTTCTAGTGGGAAGGGAGCTCAAAGAGGTCAGATGACAAAGTGTGTGCTGTTCCCAGCTGCCCATCCATCATGAGGCGTCCTTTATTGACTTTTTGGAGTTGATGTTGTTAATTTCTTGTGTGGGGTCCTTGAAGCAAAAATGAAATAAGTTTATTAAGGAGTGGCAAAGCAACACTTCTCTTGCTTTGTGTGTGTGTGTCTGTGTGCACTCAGCCGATCAATACTGTGGGAGACTTGGCAAAATATGCTGTAGCCTTGACAGCCCATCCAATTTATGTTTCTTTCTTTCTTCTGCTTTTTTTAAGCTTTTAATATGTGCTAAAGGTCAGGAACTATATTTATCACAACCAAATCTGCTCCAATGATTGGAAGCTATCTCCTTTTTGACAACACAGTTTGGAAAGGGGAACAAAAACTAATTACCACACACACACACACACACACACACACCATCTCTCTATATGTGTTAAATCAGGCAACCCCAAACTCAGCCCTCCAGATGTTTTGGGACTACAACTCCCATCACACCTAGCTAACAGGACCAGTGGTCAAGGTTGATGGGAACTGTAGTCCCAAAACATCTGGAGGGCCATGTTTGTGTTAAATACTCCACAGTAGGGATGGTGGCCTTTTTTTCCTCTTGAGGACAGCATTCCCATGCAGTAACCTGCCTAGAGATGTTGGAGAGTCCCAACTCGCTGCGGGACGACGACGACTGAGGAGGAGGCGGAGCTGGAGCCGCAGCATTAAGCTGCTAAACACGCCCCCCGGAGACACCTGGTTGGCTGCCTCCGGTGGGCGTGGGCGCCAGCCAGGTGAGGAGGAGCGGGGGCTAAGGCCCCCCGGCCAGGGGCGGAGCTCGGGCTCCCGCCCACAACCACTCCCCTCTCTTCCAGGGAGGAGAGTCTTTCTGGAACAGACAATCCAGTGAAAACAATTCATATTTGCTGTTGGGGTTTTTTTGGGGGGTTGCTTTATGCAATTATGTAAATTGCATAATTTTGCGGTGGCTGACAGCTAGATGAACAACAACTTTCAGCAGAAGATGAACTGCAGAGGAATGGAACAGTGCTGTGTGCAACAAATACAGGTGGTAACGGAGAACAATGCTTTTTTTATTTCTCAAACTCTGCCCTGGGCCACATCCCACGAGGGAGGAAGGAAACCAGCTGAGTGGGGCAGTGCCGACATTTCCTTTGGAGCCAAATGGGCATAATTTTCATTTTCTCAGGAATTTAGTTTAGTTTTTACTTCTTCATTTTTGTAAAAAGCCTCCAAAGATTTTTAAGGTTGGGTGAGCGTGGGATGGAATAAAATATTGCCGAATATGAAAGAGTTGTTTACACCCCACCACAATGAATTCTTGGAGAGACACATCATAAGAGTCTGAACTTAGGGGCTCCAGAATATAGTTCAGTCCAGGACTTCTGCAGTGGTATAGAACCAGTAGCCCTGCAGGTGTCATTAAACTCCAGTGGCCATCAACCCCAGCCAGCATGGCCAATGGCCATGAATGATGGGAGCTGGAATCTGATAACATCTGAAGGCCTGCATCTGAAGACCATACACTTGGGTTTTTGCTTCATATTCTCTGAACCTTTTAAAGATCAGTCAGTAAGCAAATCTTATTACACATCCATAAAGGGTTAGACGATATATCAGAATACTGTGGACATTTATTAATACAGTGGTACCTCAGGTTACATATGCTTCAGGTTACATATGCTTCAGGTTACAGACTCCGCTAACCCAGAAATAGTCCTTCAGGTTAAGAACTTTGCTTCAGGATGAGAACAGAAATCGTGCTCCGACAGCGTGGGGCAGCAGGAGACCCCATTAGCTAAAGTGGTGCTTCAGGTTAAAAACAGTTTCAGGTTAAGAACGGACCTCCGGAACGAATTAAGTACTTAACCCAAGGTACCATTGTACAGAGCACAGCTGTCTTGGAGTACTGAAGGCAGTGACCTGAAGGGAAGTCATGTACATAAATCCATAGATCTGACCACATCAGCTAATGAATTAAACTGTGAATTAATTAGGAGATGTGAATTAGAAAACAAGTTTCTCTTCAGGACAAACAACAGGACCACATTTATGCAAAGATGATGAAACAACCTCTGGGCAGTGTATGGACTTCTCCCAAATGTTCCAGTCCTAATTGCTAAGAGCTATTCTGCATTCCATCCTTTAAATGCACTGCATAACATGCATCATTAATAGAGAATATTTGTTAATTACTGTGGATTAGATTTGTGCGTTCATGGCCGCGTGTGCATTATCAAGTTGTTTTCATGCAAAAATTTCCATGTGAAGGCAATCAGAAAATCTACCAAAGGGAGCATATCAGACCAGCGACTCTAGAACTCATCTTCCTCCCTGCTCCATTACTGCAGAAAGAAGAAAAATGAGAGACCTTCCCCACTTCATTTCTCTGATAACTTAGTTCAATTCGTCTCTACTCCAAACAGCAGATTATTTAAGTCTGATGAAGGATTAAGCACTCTTAGGGGAATTAGATATTTGCAAATTCCAAAACAAACTTACTTGACCCCTAGTGCAGATTGGAATTAAGGCTGCAATACTATACACACTTAAGGTAAAGGTAAAGGGACCCCTGACCATTAGGTCCAGTCGTGGCTGACTCTGGGGTTGCGGCACTCATCTCACTTTACTGGCTGAGGGAGCTGGCATACAGCTTCCGGGTCATGTGGCCAGCATGACTAAGCCGCTTCTGGTGAACCAGAGCAGCGCATGGAAACACCATTTACCTTCCCGCCGGAGTGGTACCTATTTATCTACTTGCACTTTGACGTGCTTTCAAACTGCTAGGATGGCAGTTCCCACTTACCCAGGACTATAGGTCCCACATAACATAGCAGGATTTACTTCTGAAGAATATTCCAACACAGCTATTATTTCAAAGGTGTATCAAACTATATCTGAAAATGTTATTGTGAGATATGACACCATTTTGAAATATGTATTGAAAATATATTTAAGCACAATAAAGAAATAAGCAAGAAACAGGATAAGAGCATCTCAGAAATTATTGGCGGATAATTTGGCCTTAATTGAATTGAGGCAAAAAGAGATGCTTTTGAGATTTAGATCTATTCCTCAGCAACCAGGTGAAGTAATAAGAGATAAAATAACCAAGGCACTTGCACCCTTGCTTGAGATGCAACAACAGGACATGGACAAGGCTATTGATTGTGCACTTAGGGTTAAATCTCCGTATGCTGAGAAGAAAACATTTCCAGGAGACTGACTTGTTCTTTCTAATGGAAAACTTAAGTAGCCAAGTTACGGATAGGTTACAACATCACCAGATGTATGACAAGTTTAAATTAGATAGAAAGAATGGATTGCTGGACCAAAGCTCACAATTTGAAAAAGAACTCTTAGAAAATAAGGATAAACTCCTGTCTAAAATGTATAATTTCTTATTAGAATGGGAAACAAAATATGAAAGCTAGTTAAAGCTTCAATGACACGCTGGGCAATAGATATAGGACACAAGATAGATCTTAACCTCAGGGGAAAACTTTGGAAAAGTGACCTGAAATTTACTGCATGCTACTCACTGAAAAGAGAATTATTTTTAAATGATTCATAGATAGTACCTAACTCTGAATAGGCTGGCTAAGATTTATAAAACAGAATCAGATATGTGTTGGAAGTGTAAAGAAATGAAGGGAACCTTTTTTCACATGTGGTGCACATGTAAAAAGGTAAAAGTACTGTATTTTTTGCTCTATAAGACTCACTTTTTCCCTCCTAAAAAGTAAGGGGAAGTGTGTGTGCGTCTTATGGAGCGAATGCAGGCTGCGCAGCTATCCCAGAAGCCAGAACAGCAAGAGGGATTGCTCCTTTCACTGCACAGCGATCCCTCTTGCTGTTCTGGCTTCTGAGATTCAGAATCCCCCCCCCCCTTGTTTTCCTGCTCCAAAAACTAGGTGCGTCTTGTGGTGTGGTGCGTCTTATAGAGCGAAAAATATGGGTATATTGGGAAATGATTTATAATGAATTGGGGGGGGGGATTAAAACTACTTTCTCAAAAAACAACAGAGTTCTTTTTGTTGGGAATAACCCAGACAGAAATTCCTAGGTGTCAGAAAAGGATATTTATGTACCCAACAACTGCGGCCCAAGTTTTGTTAGCCCCAAAATGGAAAGTGAGCAAAGTCCCGACTAAAGAGGACTGGCAACTTATGTTGATAGAATATGCAAAACCTACAGATTTAACACAAAGAATAAGAGAGCAAGAAGTACATATATTTAAAGAAGAGTGAAAAACATTAACCGAATATATGGAAAATAACTGTATACAGTTGAAAACGCTGGCAGCACTAAGATAAATTCAACAGAGTAAATAATTTTTGATGGATGTAAAAGTGGAAAACTGATTTGAATGGTTTAGTAAAAGATGCAGGAATGTATGATATGTAAAATGAACCATGGAAGGAGAAGAAGGGAAGTCACTGGATATTTTAAAGTTTGTAAAATGTTTATTTTGAAATGTTAAATTGAAAACTTAATAAAAAATTATTATTATATTTAAAAACAAAGTTACTTGCAGAGTTGGGTTGTTCTTGTTATTTTGATCTTGGAGGGCTAGGCCCATGAAGAATTTTAATTTGAAATGTGTTGTGCATTTTTGTACACCTTTTCAGATTTAATCTCATCATGTTTTGCTGCTTCTTGAAGAATATTGTGCTGCATGTTCTAATCACAGGACTCCAGAGTAGCATAGCTTTGGTCAGCTAAAGGAAAGATCAAAGGTTTTAACCAGAGGTGCCATCTCCTAGGAGCCAAGTACTTTGGGGCAACCCCAATATATTTAGGGAATAGGCCAGGGGCCCCCAATTTTCAAAGGGGGCAGAGGCCAAGCATGGAGCCAAGTGCAGCATGGCTTCAGTGGCTAGCTCCTCCTCCTCCTGCTGCCACTAATGGGAAGCAGCAGAGAAGCAGCCCCTGGCTGGCAACAGCAGCAGCAGTAGGAGGGGCTATGGCCATTGCAGCCACACTGCCTCCATGCCTCCATGCTGCCACCATGCTTAGCTCTGCCCGTGGCTCCTCCTGATGTTCTCACACACCATGTAATGTCAGTTCCTTCCCATTTTCTGGTTGTAACAATTAGATACATAAATTGCCACATACAGTCATACCTCGGGTTACAGAAGCTTTAGGTTGTGCGTTTTCGGGTTGCGCACTGCGCCAAACCCAGAACTACTGGAACGGGTTACTTCTGGGTTTCGGCACTCGTGCATGCACAAAAACACTAAATTGCGCTTTGCGCATGTGCAAAAGTGCTGAATCGTGACCCGCGCATGCGCAGATGCGGCACTGCGGGTTGCGAACGCTGTGGGCTGTGAATGTGCCTCCCACACGGATCACATTCACAACCCAAGCGTCCACTGTAAATACACTCAAATTTACACCTGCAGCAGTAAACATTGCAACTCTATCGAAACAAAACAACTGAGTCCAGACTGGACAATGAATGAACAATCTTGCATCGACCATCATATATAAAGCAAAACAGTGTTTTGTTTTGTTTTAATCTCCAATGTATTTTTCCTTTGAGTCATTATTTATGGTCCACTGTCAAGGACTGGCTGGAGAATGAGAAGTTGTGAGAGGCACCAGCCAGGGAACTCCCAAGGAAAACCCCAGAGGAGGAAGGCTTAGAGCCCTGGGATTGAAGGTGGGACTCTGAGGAGAAGTCAGAGGGAGACGAGTGGAAGGAGTTGTTGGATGGTGAAGGGACAGCGGGATTTAGTGAACAGGGAGAGCATGTGCTAGGGAACAGTTCCAGCTGAGAGGCTGAAGTGGAGGAGGAGGAGCAAGAGGCTGCAGAAGAATACAGGGAGCCTGCCTCTCCCGCTGCGACAAGCTCCCCTCTCCACTTGTTCTCCTAGGAGATACAGAATCATCATCACCATTTTATTTGTATGCCACCTTTCCCTAGTTAAAACAGTGCTCAAGGCGGCTTACAACATGGCAAGATTTACATAATTACCAACATAACAAAAGTCATAAACAATAAATAAAACACATCAAAAGGTACACAAACAAATGGAAAACAATTTCCTCATAAACCATAAAATCTAAAACTAAGAATTCTGTATTAATATCAGTCACAATTTTAAATGACACACACACACACACACACACACATATAGCAATTTAAATACAGTGGTACCTCAGGTTAAGTACTTAATTCGTTCCAGAGGTCTGTTCAAGTTAAGAACAGTTTCAGGTTAAGAACAGACCTCCAGAACGAATTAAATACTTAACCCAAGGTACCACTGTATTTTGAAAGCTATAGGAGGTTCAGTGTCCATTTTGCTGTGGGCTTCCAATAAAACATCAGAGGTGAAAAGATGAACTTGTTTTATCAAGTTTGTATTTGCCATCCTGGGTTCCTTTGGGAGAAAGTATATCAAACAAACAAACAAACAAACAAACAAACAAATGCTGCTAGCATATAGAAATGTTTTCAAATCAATGAAAAAGAAAGATCCAAGGAAGTCCTCTGTTCAAAAAAATGGGGGCAATTAAGTTGCAGTGAAACATGCTTTCAAATGTTTGTAAGCATACAGTATAATCCATATATCTTTTCTGGCCCATGTATGGCCCATCGAATGTGGACTGGGCAGGTTCATTCCAAAATAAGGAGTACAGTGGTACATCGGGTTAAGAACTTAATTTGTTCCAGAGGTCCGTTCTTAACCTGAAACTGTTCTTAATCTGAATCACCACTTTAGCTACTGGGGCATCCAGCTGCCGCCGCGCCGCCGGAGCACGATTTCTGTTCTCATCCTGAAGCAAAGTTCTTAATCCGAGGTAATATTTCTGGGTTAGCAGTGTCTGTAACCTGAAGCGTATGTAACCAAAAGCGTATGTAACCTGAGGTACCACTGTACAATAACAGAGCCCTCTCTGCCCAGCAGCAGTGGCAGCAGTCCTTTATGGAGCCTCTCGGGCCCTGCCCTAAGCCAGGTGGAGAGAGGCAGAGCAGGGCCCTTCAGAATGATGTGTAGAGCAGAACAGAGTTTAGAGATGCCCAGATGTAGTTTGAGACTGCTTGGGAAACATCCAGCACAGGAGCCTTAAAGTGGGTTGAAGGCAGGGGCTGTCAGTCCTGGCAAGACTTACTGGGAAGTGTTTCTGAGTTGTACTCCATTTCTTTGAATAAAGAGTTAACTTCTCTGGCAAACTCTGCTTCTTACTTGCTCACCTGTGTCTGACTCCAGTCTTGACATCTAGTGATAACTGTTTTCAGATGGCCACGTATGACAGATAATAAGTGTTTGATGTAATGAAGTTTTAATCATGTCCCTCAAGTGTGAACTTCCTGTCAGTCAACAAATAAAGCCTTCTGAAAGGCAGTAACTTTAAAGTAACTTTCAAGAACATGATCAGAACTTCCATCAAACATTAAAACTGTCAAAGTCTTGATTCACTGGACCAACTGAATGTATTCCTATCAGGTTTAAATCAATATTCCCCAGTGTTTAAATGGAAACCTATGGTACTTGCATGCTGTATCTTTAAATATCTTTGTATTCCAAATCTAGTAAAGCTGTGGCATTGACTACAATTGTCATGATTCCTGACCTGGCTGGGCTTGGTGGAAGTCCAACAACATCTGGAGGGCCTCAGGTACCCATCACTGCTGGACTCAAAACACAACATTAGCAGTGATGATAACATGCCGTCTTCTGGCAACAACACAACAAAAACCAGGATCATTAAGCAAATGTGCATGACAATCTTATTCCTCTGTCTTTAATTATGTAAATGATGTTATAGCTCAGCTTAAAGGTGATAATTGTTTTTTAGAGTCAATTGCAAAGAGACGGTGTTATGTTCTACTTCACACAAAAGTCACGGTCTTATTTTCTTCTGCATGCTCAGATTTGATTGAGAGGTATATTATGGCCCTAGGGGAATTTGCAAAGATGAGCAACTAAAAATAAAGTTGTAGAGTTTAGAAAACACAACAACAGCTTTATGCACATGGTAAATTGACAAGCAAAAGATAAGACAGGCAAAAGCTTTTGATACCTGGACAATATGATTCTCCACAGCTGGGGAATATAGAATCTACCAAGCTGAAAGCAGATGTGTTGATATGTCAAAATTTTGAAAACAATATGGTGTCAAGAAGTTTAAAATTCAGGGCATTAGTTGGGGGGGGGGTGATTTTCAGTTGGAAACTCACTCTCCACAGTCTGTGATATCAGTTGTATTAGGGCCTCATTCCTTTGCCATGATTAATCCAAGTACATTTTAAAATCATGTCCATAAACTAGGTCTAGTTTGATGCTAATGGCCTTCAAAATAAACCCTGAATGGAACTGAAATATCAGTAGGGGTGATGTCCAAAATAATTAAAGCCTGATGTTTCTCAGTCCCATTTACCGGATGCAGGACGTTGCAGAGTTGCATGAATTGTTGTGAAAATGTCGGTGAGTGTGAATGTGGGTCTTGTGGTGACTGGAACAGAATATAGCTTCCAATTCCTGCTTGATGTATTCAGTTGGCCACCTGACATACCAAAGCCATCTGTTTGTTAGGTTATGTGTATAGTAATGCAGAATTCCAGTAATAAATGCAAATGCAACCTAATGTTGATGGTAAAATATTTTCAACTTATTCTCATGAAACAGGGGTGGCTAACTTGTGGCTATCTAGACGTTGCCAACTACAACTCCCATCACCACTGACTATTGGCCATGCTGGCTGGGGCACATGGAATCTGACATCTTCTGGAAAGCCACAGGTTAGCCATCCAGATATAAAAGATTCCTTATTGTCAGCTTTATCCCACCTTATGTTCATAATGGAAATCAGGTAAGGCTGCAAAGATTATTGTTGCCTTCAGATCTGCTGATCTACTGTTCAGATATGTAATTTTGCTCTCAACTGCAGAAAACAATAAACTCCGCCATTGCCAGAATGCATCAGAAACCCAGGTCTACAACTCTAGTTCAGTTTCTTCCCCAAAAGTGGTAATGGAGAGTTGACTTAATTAACTGTTGTGCCCGGAGGGCTAGAGGCTGCCATTCTTTGTCAGAGGACATGGGCTTCTTCCAAATTCTCAGAAGCCACTGCCAGCTGCCTTTCCTACTGGAACAAGAAGTTTATGTGAATACAGATAATTAGTGTGAAACTTGGCCAAGCTGCCAAATCTTCTTCCATGAACCATTTTCACAGGTTTGGAAACTTACATTTATAATCAGCTTCCACAACAGTCAAAAGCAATTTGTGGCTCAGACAGATTAACTGGGGCTCGACAATGGATCATCTCTTCTGCAATGTTTCAACAACGAACACCCACAGCCTCAAAATGAAACCATGTGCAATTGCTTCTGCTGAAAGCAGTGAAATATAGGAATGGACATATGTGCCTGTGCATAGGAATGTAGTATATATGCATACTATATACCATAGCATATGGATAGGGAATATGCATGAGGAAACCCTGAAAATTGCACTTTAATGTACATCAGTGCTGTTCAATGAACTAAAACACTTTGAATGAAGACCGTCAAAGCTATGCAATTCAGAAAAGCTGTGCCCATATATTTTCATCTCTATAGCTAACAGAAACAAGGATAGGTGTGTATATTGGGGAGTAGGCAGACAGTTAAACAATATCTCCCCATCTCAATTGTTCACCCCCTGCTCTTTCTTATTAACAAAAACCCTGGGAGCTTGAATCAGAAAACTTCTAGCTTGGCCTTCAAGAAGTTTGTACAAAAAATAATAATTCATGTTACATTCTATAATACGAATTTCAGACTAACAACTTTGAAAAGTCAGATTCTGGAAAATATTGTAAATTTTGCATGACTGGGGCAAAATGATGTTGTGTGTGTACAGAAATTGGATGCAGGCAGTTGGAAGGGCTGGTGATGGAACCAGTTCTGGGAGAGGGAGGAGCTACATGACCACAAGTCCTTGCTAGATCTCTTCAGGTAGACATTAAACTTGAATGAGAAGAGAACAGTCCCCTTGTGTGTGAACATGATCCATTCACCGAAGCATGCATTTTGTCAAAGACTCCTCTAAGGATACCATTCTGCCCTGATGTTCGTCAATTCCTAGCAATAAAGTTGCAGTTTAATAGTCCTCCTTCCTATGAGCATTAGCAACTGTTTTGCCACTGGGGTTCAGCTTTATGATAGTGGACTTGATTAACTGGTCTAGGGAGGGTCAGAAAGTTTTATTAAAGCTTTATTAAAAGGCAAAAATTAAAAGGGACACTAAAGGAAGGCATCACCATACAGTTGCAAACTCTGGGTTTTGGCTTTCGTTTCGGGGTGCCCAAATTCCTAGTGGGCCATCCATGAAAACATAGCAGGATTTAAAATAAACAAAGGAAAGGGAATTGAAAGTTCTTTCCACACAGTGAAACTACTGAGATAGGTGACCAGAAACTCATGATAAAATACAGGCGACTCCCAATTTACACTGGGGTTACATTTCAAGGCACCGAACATTTACGTGAAATCATGTGTATTTGAAACACCATTGGAAAAGCTGGCAAACACCCTGCTCCACCCCTTTTGTGACATTTTTGGGTCACTTCTGGGTTCAGTGTGATGTGCACTTGAGCCGTTGCACACATATCAGATTCATCTAAAGTGTTTGCTGCCTGTAATTCACTCTTATTAAAACCTAGACCAGTCAGTGTAGATGCCAACTTCCCATTTAACCAGGAGGATTCCTCTGGATGGTTGTTTTTGGGGTGTGCGTTTTTTTGGGGGGGGGCGGTTGCAAAAAATAAAATAAAATAAAAATTCTGCAGAAAAGTATCCACTTACTGCTGGATTAAGAATAACTAGTAAACTTATTTAGGTGTACAGTAATAAACTGTGGGATGTCATGTGATACAGAAAACTGATTGAGCCTGCTTCTGCACTGCTAAGGGAGGAGCTCCTCAAAGTGGGATCTCATGCAATATGTCTTTATCTTTTCCACAGGAAGCTAAAACCTCAGCTGATGTGGGGTGAAGCAAGAAAGGCATCTTTTGGCATAGGTGGTAGGGCTGCCCCCAAGTTCCACTGTATTAGTCTCAGATATTTACACTGCTTCTGATTTCACTCAGCAGCATATTAATCTCTACTCAGCTTTAGCCCCTTTGTCTATCTTTAACAGCACAAATGGCAATCAAGGGATTATTGTCATGTTTATGTGCTGTAGTTTAACTGGAAATGGCCAATAGCAGGGGGGAAAGCCTCAAGCCTTTTGCTGTTCATATGGTTTGATTGGGTCTTAGCAGAAAAGCTCAGAAACAAATATGACTTTGCAAAGGTTTTGTTTATTTGTAGAAACTTGGTGCACATTCACACTTTTTGTGGTGAAGTCTAGCAATCCATATATCCTGGCTGCTTTTGCAGATAAAGTTTTGGAGGCATGCTTTCTGATAATTTTCTGTTTGATATCTTCTACTGCCAACCTAAATAGTTGAAAGAAGGTGTGAGGGCTTGTTTGTTTTTTTGTTTTTTGTCTTGCTGTGACTCCTGGAATATTGCTCATGGCTATATGCTTTGTCCTGTAATTTTTCCTGTTGAAAGCAAATTGTAAAAGAAAAAATTAAAACAACAACTATCAGGATTCACAATGGGCTACCTTCTAGTAATGACTTTTATAGCTGTGATCAATGGCCTCCTTGTGGCTATAGGAAGAGGTCAACTGTCAGATGAGTGGAGAAAGCCTTCGTGTCAGAAAGTCAATGAGCAGGCAATGTTTACTGAGGAGTCATCAGTCAAGGCCATGTTATACCATGACTGCAAACAATCTGCATGAATAGGGAGGATAGTAAAGACTAAATAAATGAACAAAGCAGACTGCATGGGAAACAGCAAGCAGAAAGTGAGGGGGGCATGGGAGAGAGATCTGATCCAGTTCTTATTTGAAGGCAAACCCACCTATTTCAAGTGAATTTACCTAATTTGAACTTTTTAAAAGAATATGGGAATTGAAACACAGCCAAGGTTCAAAATTCGCACTTCTCAGAATTTTGCAGTGTGATTCTCCAGCCAGATGATGTGCACCAAAATGCACATGTGAGTGTAAAGCATGGTTTAAAATGCACATATTAAGGAAAACCACATGCAAAAGTGCATAATATTAGGGAAAACTGCATTGCCATAATTTGCATTAGAGAAAATCAGTACTAGAGTTGCAAATTTTGCAATAGGAGGCAAAAGGGTTTCTTGCCTTTGTGGGCCACCCCAGCCCACAAAGCAACAAGTGGCAAATGAGACATTTGGCTCCAAGTATTGCAGCTCATGGAAAGAAACAGGCCATGGTTTGAGCAGTGGTGGCTGTTCCAGGAGATGCCAATGAGCTTGGTTCATGTCAGGCAAGGTTCATGCTGTACAACTGCTCCAAGGCGTGCTTGTCACACGCTGCCAGGCTGAGCAGGAGGCAGCAGCTGTGCGCCTTCTCCCACCTTTGGCAGGTGGAGCAAGGAGTGAGAGTAGGATGGGCCTGAGTGCCCATTATTTCACTTGCCAGCAGTCACAAGGCTATCATGGGATAGAAAGAGGCTGATCCCCACCAGAGATTCAGATGGAGGGAGGCAGCCTGAGCCACAATCACTCTCTGGGGACATTTGGCTGGCATGTCTTAGTCTCTGCTTCTGACAGTGGCTCCTCCTCTTCCCTCGGTAGTGCAACCGTTTTCCCAAAGTTGCCTGAGTGTGGGAGGTGGTGGCAAAGGGTTAGAGACTGTGGAGCTATTAGAGCTGGGAAAAGTATGAGCACCAGAGGCCTGCAGAAGCCATCACAGTTGCCTCCTCCTTCTCCTCATTGCTGCAGTATTTCCTGGGCCATTAGCAGCAGCAGCAGCAGCTGCACCACACAGTGTGCCCTCTTCCTCACTCTCATACATTTCTCCTCTCTTCTTTTTCCTATGTTGCATAATCGAAGCTCAGGGCAGGATGCTGTCTGCTGACTTTCTAGCCTGCTCCCTGGAGCATAAACTCCTTTTCACCCCTCCACTCCAGATCCAGAGCTGTAGTCAACTTCCATTTCTCATTTTTTTCAATCTCCCATTCAATTCTCTACAATTCCACATCAGTTTGCAACCGCTACCATCAACCCCCCCCCCCAAAAAAAACCCTCATTGTGAAAATTCAGCAGCATTTAAGGGTGAATTCCTTCTAATTGCATGTTTTATTGTACTTGCCCTGGAATTTTATGAGTTGGTGGTATATGAAAGTAAAATAGCAGGAGATGGGTCTCCAAGACTCAGAATTTCCCAGCTTTGCTATCCGAGGTGGTTTCAACTTCTGATGCTTGGCCTTCCTTCCTGATGTTCACCATCACTGTTTTAAAAACAACATTGCAGTCTTTTAAAAAACTTCTGTGTACACCACTGAGGAGGGAGTGGGTAAACATGGACCTTGATAAGCAATAAGAAGAGTTACCGAGCATGATATGATTATAATAAACACAGAGGTGGAGAGGAGTAGCAGTGGAGGCAAGGAGAAAAATATGCGAAGCTTGCCAAACCAAGTAGAAGATGGTCCGTGATGTGATCCTGGTAGGTGATGATCTGCGATGCAATCCGATGTGCAGAGAAAGAGAGGCTGAAAGGCCAGGCAGGCCTGAATATATCCTGGTCCTGGGTGGGGACCAAATGCTGCCATTGGGAGGTTGGTCCCGCACTCAGGGAAACACTCTCAAATTCCTGCCGCCATTGGCCAATTTGTCAGCAGGCAGGTGATCCAGCCTGCCATTTACCAGTTGCACCTCGAGGCCCCCAGGACCCACCCCCGAAAAATAAGTTCACACATATTTTAGTTTTTGGGCAAATTTTGGCCACAACTTTATTGAATTACAATCATGTGAGCAGTATTAGCTTAGGCATTGACTCCCAACTATAACTGACTCCACCTCTCTGGGTCCAATGGGGTAAACCAAACGAGGGAGCAACGTTGATGCGGACCAACCAAAGCTCACCTCAGGGTTCCTGTGGCCCTGGCATGACCCTAGCCCCTCAAGTGGGGTTCGGACGAGATCCAGGACCCCCAGAATCCTTTAATGGAATACCCAGTTCCTGGAGGGGCTGTTGATGGCCGCACCTCCCCTCCCCACAATCCAACTGAACCAATGCCTAACCGCCACCTTACAAGTTGTGACAATTGCTAAGGGGTAGGCAAAAACCAAGTGGCTAGAGCCAATTTGCCAAATGGAAGAAATTCCTACCCAGCCCCTGTTCCAAAACAGGTGACCCAAACCAAAGCAAGGCCAAGCGACACTACCTAATTCTAGGAAGGGAGGGCTGGTGTTCGGCAGCACGACGCAAGTGCCCCTACTTGCATCACACTGCTGGATTTAAAGCCCCTGGGATCACGCCACCCTCTGGGGATTGGCTAAAACAGCCTGACGTGATCCCCGGGCTATTGCCAGGGCTTTTAGCTACTCCCCCACTAATTAACCCTATGGGGAAAAGTTCCAGGGCCCACGCACAACCAGAACCCTCCAATAGGAGGATACCGTTTCACAAGGAAGCCCAGGGCCCGCCCTCAAAGCTGCCTGACCGAGAAGGACAAACAGACTTATAATAAACACAGGTGTTGCTAAACGTGTTAGTACATGGGTACAAGCAAGCTGCCTTCTACCAAATCTGACCATGGGTCCCTCTAGCATAATATACTCTACGCTGATTGGCAGTGGCTCTCTAGGGTTTCAATCTGGATGTCTTTTCCAACCGTATCTGGAGATGCTGGGGTTGAATCCAAGACCTACAGTACCACAAGCAAAGCAGAGGCTCAGCCACTGAGCTACATCTCTTTCCTTTGTAAATTCTGCTGCACAGACATATTTCTGTTCAATAGGAACTATGGGGATGTCTGCAGGAAATTAATTTGAATAAACAACTGTGTTGTGAGACTGTCCATTTTATCTCCTTTCTCTTCTGCTTAGGGGCTTTGGGGATTCTTCTTCTTTCTGATCCTTTTCAAAGCAGCCATGTATGAACTGGAGGTCCTCGCTGCTCCATCGCCTTGCCATCATTACCTGCCTTGCTAGCGGTCTGAAATTATAACAGCACTGCAGTTTTCACCTCCGCTAGCTCGACTCAGCAGATTGTGAGGACTCATCATGCACTGTTTCACACTTCAGCTGTTATCTCCATTGCAAATCCAGAACACAAGAGGCTCAAGTGAAGCTAAACCAAAAAACAATTCTTCTTGTTTGTTTGTTTTAAAGGCATTCTGTGCACCTAAAACAATTAATTGCAAAGGACAGAACCCACCTCATCTTCAAAATTATTAGTGCATTTTTATCAGCCCTATTCCACATCATTACTGTCAATGTGCATCAGTGGCGTAGCGTGGGGGGTGCAGGGGGGGGCCGGCCGCACCGGGCGCAACATCTGGGGGCGCGCGCTCGCACTCGCAGCTCTCTGCCCCTACCTGGCTCACTCACTCTCTCTCACTGCAGTGCTGGCTGTGCGAATCCGATCCGAGCCGCCGGGTCGCTGCCCACTGTGGAGGGGGTGGGTGCCAGGCATGCGGTGCGGAGAGAGAGAGAGAGGGACTATCTGGGGGAGGGACAGTGCAGCGGCCGCCCAGCGCAGTGCTGAGCGCGGGAGAGAACCACACCAGACCAGACCAGGCAGCAGCAAGAAGAAGCTGGCAGCGGCGACAGGTTAGGGGGCGCAAATTACTTGACTTGCCCCGGGTGCTGACAACCCACGCTACGCCACTGATGTGCATAGTGCTTCATGCAGCAATAAAGGGGTGAGGGTGGGATATTATTACTGAAGTCACAGGGCAGTCCAAAATATCATGACAGTGCCATGACAGTTGGAAAAAGCTATCCCAGGGAGTGGGAAAGGTTGCTGAATAGTATTGCTTGAGCAATTGGACTTTTGGAAGTTTCATGCTGAACGGACGTGATCCACACCTGCTAGATTAGTGTGAGAATCCACCAGGCTTTGTATAATAAAGATCTTGCTTCAAAAAGCATATAAGAGCACTTTTCAACACACAGAGAGAATACAGTTAAACATGCTAGCCCTGTTCAGAGTAGGCCCACTGTAGCTAATGGACTTAGCTTAGGTTCATTAATTTCAGTGAGTCTAATATGAGTAGAATTTAGCTGGATACACCCCAAAGTTGTATTTTCAATGAAAATATTAGGAGAATGTTTCCTTCCCTTCACCCAAAGAAAATACAAAAATATGTATTTCAATCCATTATTTGTTTTGCAGGAATTTAAAAACAACAAACAATAACATGGATGCAGGATAGATGGAAGACAAGTGTCTCTGAAAATTTCTACACATCACCTGGGAAGACAGGAGAACTAATGACAGTGTACTAGAAGAAGCAAAGATCACCAGTGTTGAAGCAATAATAATAATAATAATAATAATAATAATAATAATAATAATAATAAAATAAATTTATACCCCACCCATCTGGCTGGGCTTCCCTAGCTGGGCGGCTTCCAACAAAATATTAAAATACTGTAATCTTCAACAGATTCTTCAATATCAACTTCATTGGACTGGTCATGTTGTTTGGATGCCTGATTATCGTATTCCAAAGCAACTACTATATTCCAAGCTTAAAAATGGTAAGCATAATGCTGGTAGTCAACAAAGGCATTTCAAAGACTCTCTCAAGGCAAATCTAAAAAAAAGTAATATAAACACCAACAACTGGGAAACACTGGCCTGCAAGTGCTCCAATTGGAGAACAGCCTTTACCAAAGGTGTCATGGACTCTGAAGACTCTTGAGCTCAGGAAGAAAGGAGGAAATGTGCTAAGAGGAAGGCATGGTTGGCAAACCTTCATCATGATCCACTCCCACCTGGAAACCTATGTCCCCACTGTGGAAGGACGTGTGGAACCAGAATTGGCCTTCCCATTCACTTACAGACTCGCTGTTAAAACCATGTTTATGGAAAACAATCTTACTCAGCTACGAATGATCACCAAAGAAAAAGAAGAAGACCATAGCTTAGTGGCAGAGCACATGCACTGCATGCAGAAGGTCCCTGGTTCAATCCCTGGCATCTCTAGGTAGGTCTAAGAAAGATTTCATGTCTGAAACCTTGGAGAGCTGCTGCAAATCAGTGGAGACAGCACTGAGCTACCTGAACAAATGGTTTCACTTGGTTCAAGGCAGCTTCTTACGCTCCAATGTTCCTATGAATAAGCCCACACAGTAGGCAGAAAAGGTGGAGGAGGACAAATGAAGAAGACCACTCTAGCATGACTGCCTCTTTCCCTGCAGGGTCAACTACCAGCAACTGCCCTTGGTAGGAGGTAGGATAATATCAGAAGCTCGCTTCTGTTGCAACTGGACTGCCTCCCCCCTCAAGCCATCCACCATTAGCTACCCTCTGGGAAGGATCTTAATTACTTACCAGATGCAGATATTGATTATTTATATTGCTGTAGTTGTTCAAAACAACTGTTGCCCTGACTTGTAATCCACCTTGGAAAGATTTATATTTGTATCCTGAATGGCAGGATATAAATCGAAACAAGCAAACTTGTTTGCAATGAAATATGCCCTGAAAATCATTGATTCATCCATCCCTCTTTTGAGTGGTGATGGAAATAGGAACTGGGCAGAGCACTGAAAGGTGCAATCTACTCAATACTGTACAGTACAGGGGCTCTTTCAGCAACTCTTTGCTTCAGAAGTATCTGCTTCACATGCAAAAAGGCCAAGGTTCAAGCTCCAGCCCAGGAAGGGCTGGAAATGTTCCCTGCCTGAAACCCTGAAGAGTGGTTGCCGGTCGGAATGCACAGTCCTGAACTAGATGCACTTTCGATGGTCTGACTCCTGAGTGCAGAAATTGGGTTGTCCCACAAAGTTCAGTGAGACTTACTCTGAAGCATGTGACCGTAGGATTGCAGCAAAAATCGACTGAATGTCAAACTTCACATTCAAATTGTGACATGAGATTTCAGATTCAAAATCTTGCACTGCAAAATAATTGGGATGTTACATACAGTTGGTCTCAGAGTGGGATCCGATTTCATATTTTTTATAAATGCCCTTTCAATCTTCTTGGAGCTCCTAAATATCCAAATTTTGCAATTTGTTGATGAAAATTGTGGTTATCAGGACTTTAAAAGCCCTGTCTAGCAATGTCAAAGAACAGGAAATTGCCAGCTCGCTTACATTACCCCTTCCTGTTCCTATGCTAGGAATCATATTAAAAACACTGAATTAATAGAGGGTTTTATTTAAAAGCTCATTTGCAACATTTCATTTAAAAAAAACAACAACAACCCAACAACAACATTGTTTCTTGACAGCTGAATAGCAGGGAAAGGGTATCGTTTAAGCACACACACCCCGAAAAAAATAATACCAGTAATTTAAAAACATGTTGATGGAACTTTGGCATGTCAGAAGCACATATAAACATTTGAATCTTTGGATATAACATTATATATAAATACACACACACACATTTCACATTTAAATGTCAATATACCAGTCACAGCATTCCAGTCCCATGTGTAATGATTTTGGCAAATATTTGGCATTAAGATGCTGCGGGTTTTTGCTTTTTAAAAATGTGTTCCTGCTCTGCCAGTCATTTGCTCTGCCTCATAGATGGCACATTATTCAGTAAAATAAAAGTGCAAACAGAAATTTGGCTCTCCAGCGCAGCTATCTTCCCCTTCACTCTTGCCCTTTTTTGCTCGTACTAGTGTTATCTGGCAAAACCAAGGCACTGTGGCACACCCCTGTATACTGTGCTGAAATACTTTGCGGAGCCTTTATTAAAGTTCAGACAGTCTAGATGGGCAAACTCCGGCATTCTATCCAGCAGTGTTTCCTAGTTTTCTTGCCTACTCTTTGAGGTGGGAGAGTCAATCAACTTGAGCAGGGACAGAGCTTTCATCTGGAAATGGCCCCGCATTGGAGGAGTCACAGAGCAATAAACCAGGCTAGCGAGAAGGAGTAGCGAAACCCTCAGTTTGCAGCTAATGGAAGCAGCACAAGGCAGAGCAGAAAGAAGACAAACAGCCCAAAGTAAATAACAGGTAAACATGATTGATATGTAGGTCCATGTGCTGCAGGAGGAAAGAAGCACTTGCTGCTTCTTAGGCAAGAAGGAACTTTTGTAAGCAGACTGGCTGAAAGCAATCCAACCTGGGCATCTGGTTGACTACTGCGAGAACAAGATGCTGGAATTGATAGGACATTGTCCTGGTCCAGGAGGCTCTTCTGCTCCCTCCTTTTGTCTATTGTGGATGTCTTGTTAAATTTTGTCTCTATGCGGGACAAAGCAGATGGGACATTAAATGCATCTTTCAATTTTACACAGAGGGGTTGTTAAATGTAGATAGCAGCCCTTGTAGTTGGGGGCTGATTAGGATCACACCCATTAGGGAGGATGCATTTGACACTTTTCACCTCTGCAGATCCTTCCACTGCTATTTGTATTGGGAGCAAAACATCCACTGGTGAGAATGGGAGCTTTCCTTCTCTTGCAATCAAGCTATTTTCGTCAGGAACACAGCAGGTTCAACTCTCTTCACTGTCTACTGTGATTTTGCTAATTATTGCCACCATCCCCCACCCCCAGAACTGCTATCTGCATTTTTGAAAATCATGCACTTAATGTTATAGCTAACTAGGTCTTGAGGTACTTCACATCCATTCAAGGTTTATCTGGCTATTCATGATATCTAGAACTGAAATATCTGAGTTGATGTGTGGTGAGTGATATTTTGGACTGCTCTGTGACTTCAGTAATAATATCCCACGCCACCCCTTTATTACTGGGTGAATCACTATGCACATTGAAAGTACGGTAATGATGTGGAATTCTTTCCTGGGGTTCTTTCCCAGCCCCATGTGGAGATTCTGGGGATTGCATGAAAGGCATTCTTCTTCTTCTTCTTCTTCTTCTTCTTCTTCTTCTTCTTCTTCTTCTTCTTCCTCGTTTAAAAAACATTTTTATTTTCAAAATCCAAATAACAAGCTAGCATTAAAAAATATACAGCACGTGGTATAGAACTGGCTCAAAACCCTCCCCAGAATCCCCCTCCATCCAATTAGATGCAAGACAGCTCATGTTCAGCCTAATAAATCCTTCCACCGAGTGCCATGCATACCTCTTGGTCTCTTGGCCATATAGCTAATAAAGCAGTGCCACATTTCTCCAAAGTCATTTTCCGGTCCTTTAGCTTCTCGAAGCCACTGGCTCATGTTTCTAAAGGAGTGTCGGGAGACTTTGAGGACTCACCGGTCAGGAAACCAGATAAGAACGTGACTGACTCTCAGACGAGATTGCCAATAAGCTCTTGTCTCTAACAATCTGCTGTCACCCTTATATCAGCTGTGGGTTGCATCCAATGCTGTTCCTACTCAGAGTAGCATCTGTATGCATATTTTCCTCAATTCAGTCATAGTATAGTATGGCAGATACAACATTCTTTCAGTAATTCCAAGGTTTTCATAAAAGTCACATGCCACCATTCCATAATTATTTGAATGTAGAAGAAAAAAGGGAATGAGAAAACTGCTTGGGCTCATGCTTTCTAGATATAGGCAAGCACAAGTGTGGACAAGTCCTTTATTTATATGCTTCACAAGCACATCAACATAAAAACAGCAGATTAAAAAGGCTTAGTGTAGTAAGGATAAACAAGTATCTATTGAAAAAAATGGGAAGGATAACTAAGCCCGCCATCATCGTCATTTTTGGTTAATGGCTTTTGATGTGACTTCATTCTGATGTAAATTCTGACCTATCAATCCACATTTATTTTTCAATAAAATGATGTAAAGAATCTCTGTACTTCACTCAGTCACAGTTAAGGGAGGGAGAGTGCTTCCCTCTGACTGATTCATACGTCCTGTTGATTTTTCGCAGTTGTATTCTCAAAAATTAATATATAAGATATGCAAGATTATGTTTAACATCTGGAACTTTAACCGTCTTTTTTAGCTATAAAGATTTCAATCCATCAGAATAACATCCCGGCATTTACAGCAGAGAAGGAAAAAATAACGAACAACATACCTCCTGCCTGGTTTAAATACTTTCAAATTAGAGCTGTTATAATGGATCAACTTAGAGTGAACAACAAACTATGAGAAGTGACAGAATTTGAAATAACAGCAGTGAAGGATAAAAAGCATGTATTAGCTAACTATGAAACAGAACCAGAATAAACTATAGAATATATGATTAAGTGGGCTGAATATAGGAGGCTGGAATATCTCACTTCGTGTTTGGGAATGCCTATGCAACAGAGAAAATAAATTTTCATTAAATACACCTATCAGAAAGAATTGCTTTAAGATTATGTCAGGAGGCTCTATTACCCAGGATGTAATAAATAAAATAAACAAGAATTATTCAAAAAAAGGCTGGTAATGCCAAAAAGAAGAGGGACACACACACACACACACACACATACACACACACCCCATATTTTTCGCCCTATAGGACGCACTTTCGCTGAAGCCTGGAGAGCGAGAGGAGTCGGTGCGCACCGACCCCTCTCACTCTCCAGGCTTCAGGAAGCTCTGCGCAACCCTTGGGAGCCCGGCGCAAAGCCGCGCCGGGCTCCGGAATGTCGCGCAGAGCTGCCTGCACTCCCGGGCTTGGCGCAGCTCCGCGCAACCTTTGGGAGCCCGACGCGGCTCCCTAGGCTTGTGGATAGCAGGCTGTTCTGGGGCCTGGCAATTGCAATGCACTTCACCCATAACATGTAAAAAAGAAATACATATATTGATGAAAATATTATACAAAAATACATTATATTGGGAAGATTACTTCACAAAGGTATTAAGCAAAAGTGCATGCAAAAAATGTATGTATTGAGAGAAATTCACACTAGAATGCAGGTGAATTTTCATGAGGACTTTTTCAAAAAATGGGCATATTTATGAGGAAATAGATTTGTCCAGTGCTATTCTTCCCAGGAGTACTCAAGGATACACAGAACCGGCACCTCTTTATTTTTTATCAAAAGTGACACTGACAAGTATCCATATGATATCTGTACATTGCCTCTTGTGGGGTTTTGATTAACCAACATCACCCTGGCTGCAATCCTATACGTACACACTTAGCGGGCAGTATGTTCCACTGAATTGAGTAGACATGTGTACAATTGTGCTCCTGCCTGTAGGATTGTGCTCACTCCTTACTGAGCGGAGACTGTGATTTCTAAGATAGGGCCGAACCAAATTCCTCCCTCTTTTGTCCTCTCCATTCATGTGCAGTCAAAGTGCCAGGTTGTTTGGTTGTTGTTGTTGGTTTTTGTTGGTTTTCCTTTTCCTTTTTTATTTCCTTTTTTCTTTATTATTATTATCTTTATTGCAAAACATACAACACAAACAGACAAAAACAATACCACAATGACAACTAAATGTTAATTGACTACACATCATCTAACATCACACATATTTTTGACTTCCGCAGCACCTCATTGTGCTTTCTAAATATTCTTAACCTATATGCGCTTCCTATTGGATCTATTACATATCAGGAGGAACAATTTTTACTTTTATAATTTACTTTAATATTCAAGATTCAATCTATATCCGTCAGATTTGCATTTTCACAGTATTGTTTTAAATATTCTTTAAATATTGTCCATTCTTTGCTCACTTTCTGATTTGAGTTTCCTCTTATTCTCCCAGTCATTTTCGCAAATTCCAGGTATTCTATCATCTTCACTTGCCAGTCTAGCTTTGTAGGAATTAAGTCACCTTTCCAATTTTTTGCTACCATAATTCTGGCCGCTGTGGTTGCATACATAAAGATGGTGCTAAAGTTTTTTTTGGATTTCAGTGGACATAATGCCTAACAGAAAGGCTTCTGTGTTTTTTTTGAAAGGAGAATTTAAATATCTTTTTAAGTTTGTTGTATATTATGTCCCAAAATTCTCGTATCCTCATACAGTCTAAAACTGTGGGGGGGGGACTGTTTTCTTCTTTTCAAGGGTGAGACCATCTTAAGGGTGCAAAAACTCACCAGTCCTCACCTTGGCTCCTTATTGCTGCAAACCATCATGTCCCCACACTGCCCACCTGAATGTGGCCAGGACACCACGTAGCATTGTTCTGAAGGTCAACCTGAGGGCAAGGCCGGCCCTGTTATGAGGCAGAGTGAAGCAGCCACCTTAGGCAGCAAATGCTGAGAGGCAGGGAGCTTACAGAGCTGTGTTTGCTCCATCAGCTTCTGAAGGTAGCTAGCTGCTCTCAGGCAAAGTGGAGAATGCTGCCCTATTGCCATTATCAAAGAAAGATGCAATTGCTAGTTGGCCACCTTTTGTGAATGCAATACGGGGAAAGAGAGGCTCCATGTTGTCCTTTGCCTCAGAGGGCCAAATGTCCTGGGATGGTCCTTTCTGGCTGGGAATGACGGAGGCTACCCAGAGTACCTTTCTTGGAATGGCACTGAGCTAAAAAGAATATTTAGTAAAGGAATCAAGCGAGTTTCTTGCCCACAATTATTTGAGCTTCCCAGCTCTATGTGACAGTTTTAATTATAAAATGCATTGTATAAATCATACACAATAGTAAGCGGCTTTTGGTTTAACTGCAGAACTACTATAAATATTCGTGGAGCAGGTTTGATACTCTAGGGAGAATTAATCAAACTGTCAGGCCTCAGACCAAGCCTTGCTACAAATACAAGCTAGTGAGCCATTGTTACTTAGCAACCAGACTGAAGAGGTTAAGGTAGAAACTGCTGTCATTTTGCTATGGGGTGGGGGAAACACCCCTGCAAGAGAAAGAGGGAGAGAGAGATTCATTTTCTAAAGGATAATATCTTCTGCATGTTTTAATTCTCCTGCACTGTAGCTTGCAAAATGACTTTCCTACAAGGCCAATTTGAACGAAATGCAAAATGTGAAAGCTTTTCAAATGTGTACAGCACAATTGGCAGCTATTAACCTGGAACAGGTTGAAAGGTTCCCAGTCTGGGGTAAGAGAGAAATTTACCACCCCCACCCCTTCTTCATATTTAATTGAGTTCCGCTGAGCAAAATGATCAATAAGAGAGATGGCAAGAGGTGTTTTCATTTGCGTCACATCACTCTTGCAATAAAACGAATTCCTGGGACTTTTTCTAAAAATCCCCTCAATCAAATAACACTAACAGCAACAGGAGGCTCAGTACTTTCAGTTTTGTACGAAGGAACCCAGGTACAACACATGTGAAGTCAAGTCATTGGTCCATCTAAACGAATAATATCTACAATGGTGCCTCGCAAGACGAACGCCTCGCAAAACGAAAAACTCGCAAGACGAAAGAGTTTTCCGTTTTTGAGTCGTTCCACAAGACGAATTTCCCTATGGGCTTGCTTCGCAAGAAGAAAGCCCATAGGGAAATCTCCGGGGACCTCTTTTAAATGCTGGCCATCGGGAGCAAAGACTTTCGCCCACCGCCGGCCTTCACAAGAGGTCCTGAAGCCTTTGCTGCCGACCCCCGAGCATTTTAAAAGCCCCCGGGACAGCGGAGACTTCTCCGCTGTCCCGGGCGATCTTAAAATGCTGGCGGGCGGCAGCGAAGGCTTCGCTGCCGCCCGCCAGCATTTTAAAATCTCCCCGGGACAGTGGAGAAGTCTCCGCTGTCCTGGGGGCTTTTAAAATGCTGGCAGTCGGGAGGAAAGCCCTCCTGTCCCCGGAGCTTGCGGGGTGGGAGGTGGGGAGAAGGGCTTTTCTTCCCACCGCCAGCCTTCAGAACAGCCTTCTGAAGGCTGGCGGTGGGAAGAAAAGCCCTTGCCCCCCCCCCAGCCTTCAGAAGAGGTCGGGGGACATACTGTCCCCGGACCTGGTCTGAAGGCAGTTTCCATAGGAACGCATTGATTGATTTTCAATGCATTCCTATGGGAAACCGTGCTTCGCAAGACGAAAAACTCGCAAGAAGAAAAAACTTGCGGAACGAATTAATTTCGTCTTGCGAGGCACCACTGTAGCCTGATTAGCAATAGGTATCTGCAGTCTCACTTGGAGGTCTTTCTTAGCCCTGATGCTCAGTTAGCTCAGGTTGAAGAATGAAGCTGAAAGCAACCGTTATACTAGATCAGCTGTCTTTAGTCACCACCCCAGTCACCTGATCTGGCTGGGATAAGGAGAATTAGGACCTGTTTTTGACCATTGTTCAGCTGGCATGGTAGCACAGGAAAGATTAACCTTGAGTGCCCTGCCAGACTCTGCTTCTGAAGTTACAGGGTCAAGTCTCCTGCTCCCTTTCTAGGGTGATCAGTTACAAAAGAGGATAGGACTTCTTTTCCTTTCATAGTTTTATTTTGTTTAAATAATACATCCTACAGTAGATATAGGGACACAGGTGGCACTGTGGGTCGGCGGTTAGAATCCCCGCGATGGGGTGAGGTTCCATTGCTCGGTCCCTGCTCCTGCCAACCTAGCAGTTTGAAAGCACGTCAAAGTGCAAGTAGATAAATAGATACTGCTCCAGCGGGAAGGTAAACAGCGTTTCCGTGCACTGCTCTGGTTCGCCAGAAGCGGCTTAGTCATGCTGGCCACATGACCCGGAAGCTGTATGCCGGCTCCCTTGGCCAGTACAGTGAGAAGAGCGCCACAACCCCAGAGTCGTCTGTGACTGGACCTAATGGTCAGGGGTCCCTTTACCTTTTACAGTAGATATAAAACAGTATCATTAATGACAACAATGCTTCCTTATACCTCATGCAAATCACCTTCCAAGCCTACTACATGCCTACCAGATTGCTAAAATTGATAACAAATTCACAGGGAACCTTTAATAGTTGTGTATAAGAGTTCTCTCTGTCTGTGTAGCTTTCAGTCTGCGTAGCTTTCAAGGTAAGCTACCCTTGCTGAGATTTTCTCTTCTACACAACTATTACAGGTGCAGGAGAAAAACTCTCTCCTCTTTGGCTTCTAACCACCCCAAACCTACAATTTGGAATTCCAAAATCTGGGAATATATTCAGACAAAGGGAATCCTGCAAGTGTCCTTCAGGACACTTGACCACCAGGTTTTTTCATCCTTTAGTGTATCTCCAATGCATTTGTAGCTGTTTATGTGCCTATAGTACAGGTTACTGTGAAAGGGAATATATCACAACAAGCAGCTTCAATAGTGCTTTCCATCATTCAGGCTAGGCATGTAAAGTGCTCTATCTTTGAACTGCCTTACAAATTAAGATTGAGAGATGGGGTAGAAATATTTTAAATAAACTGTAAATCTTGCCAAGGGATAGAGAGCTCACAAAGCTGCCTTATGCTGCATGAGAACACTGGTCTATCCAGCTCCATACTGCCCAGAGTTTCAGGTCTTTCCCAGCCCTCCCTGGGGGTGCCAAGGAGGTCTTTTCCATCTAAATCAGAGGCTCTGCCACCTCTCCATAGAATCTGCCCAGCAACAGCAAGTACATACTCTGAGATCTATGGATGTAGATCAATCATGACACCACCACCAAAACTAACTTGAGTTGAATAGATCTATCAACATTTCAGTCACCCTCATCTATCGCTTTTCCTTACATAGGACCATAGGAAGCTTATGGCCTTATACTGAGCCATACCACTTGTACCTTCTGAATTCCAAGCAGATGTCCTACTGCCATTTTGTTGCATATTACACTGAGATCCATTCAAAAAAGGGTAATTCATAAATCATCTTCTTCATCGTCTCCTCCTGCTCCTCCTCATCTTTCAGTGGCTTCTTCACCTAACAAAAGAAAATCCTCATCTTATCACACCCTTAAAGGTGTCACAACAAGAACATAGTGTATCCAGTCTGCACACACCAAGTCCGATGTGACTTCTCCTTGGCGTTATTTATTTCATTCTTTCTTTCAAATAACAGGTTGCCTGCTGGGAGAGATTGTCTGACCTCGCTCAGCACCATTTGCAACACTGTCTGCGGAAAGATTTGCCTGTGGCTATGGGTTAAAAATAATAGTGGTTCTGAAAATTTGATGAAAGCTGGAGGGTAAGTATTACTTCGACATTGTTGGCTATCACACAAACAAGGCTGAGGTCCCACAACCTATAAAATAGTCATGCCAAGGGGATTCAAAATGCCCACTGTTATACTAGTTTGCGTAAGCTAAAAGTTTATTTCAATTTATTTAAAGTGCCATACCCCTGACCACCACCTAAATTGATGGGTAAGATGGTGCCCATCTCCCTTAATCCCATTTACCTGTACAGGTAGCTAAATCTTGTGTGGAACTGATAAAGGGACAGCACCCTCCACCGCATTCGAAGGCAAAAGGCTATCTCTGTTCTCTGACACCACACTGCTCCTCTCTGTCACCTAGCATCTGCCACCTGAGCCAGTCACCTCACTGCCTAATGTTAGGGCTGGTCCTGGCTTAGAATTGAGAAGAAGCATACATGTTTGGAGAGGACACAGCCACACAATGGGTACAAATAAGATACAGGCACCTGCTACTTAAATGGACAAAATGACACCCCAGGTTGATCACTTAGATCATCAGATGGAGTGGTGTCAGTCATTCCCTGAGTCTGCAAAGCACATTTCACCCCAACAAAAAATGGAGTCTTTAGTACCATTGGTCCAGTCTTCTGTAATACTCTGCCAAGGGAGATCCAGCATGTCTCTTCTGTTTCAACATTTGAACACCTACTGAAAACTTTTCTATTTTGTCAGGCTTATGCAGGCAATAAAGAATATATCTTTCCACAATAGGTAGCTGATTTCTCATATATATATATATATATGGTATGTTTTTAAATGGTTTTTTGTATATACTGTTGTAAAATGCTCTAGTTTTCTTTAATGAATAGTGGTATATATATATATATATATATATATATATATATATATATATATATATCTTTGATGCTAAATTTCTTTGGTGCTGCCTGCCTAACTTACTTATCACTTAAAATGCCATATGCCTGTCAACTTCCATCTGCTCTCTGTCACCACAAGACTTCCTGCCCCATCTCAGCTGATTGAAACTGCAAGCTTTTCTCCCCATCCTGCTGTCTTTAAAACTTCCAACAGCTTCTTCTCTCACACACATTTTTAATTAACCTGATAGCTCAGTCAGTAGAGCATGAGACCCTTAATCACATTGGGCAGAGGATTCCTGAATTACAGGGGGTTAGATTTGATGAACCTAGTGGTCCCTTCCAACTCTACAATTCTACGATTCTATAATTTGTTGGAAGCTTTTATACCCCCACCCCTTAGCCAAAAAGACTCTCCAAGTGGCTTGCAAAAATAAGTACACAGGCTCACAATCTTAAAAGACATAGCACACAAGGAAAAAGGAAGAGGAGGGAAGAGGGAAAGCAGGTTCAAGAAGTCATTCCAAAAGTTGCAGTTCTTATAATGCCATAAAGAGCAGCAATTCACTGTCATTGTCAGTGGTGATTCTGTTTCTCTTTCCCTTGATAAAGAGCCCTCACCACAATGCACTCCCCAAGATCAGACCCAGAAGCATAGCTGGTGACAACATCCAGGCAGGAGGACAGGTTAGCTCTGCCACACAGTTTATCCCTCAGACATTTGACCTGATGGCCATTAGAAACCTCACAGGATAGGGTCTTGATGGAGTAAGCCTCCGTCTTGTTGATTTCTGTAGGGCCAAGAGAGACTCTAGTGACCCATTGGACCAAATAGCCTGACACATTATAAGACAGCTTTGGGGGGGGGGGGGTTGGGGGGTTGTGGCTCAAAGGTAGAACATCTGCCTTGAATGCAGAAAGCCCTAAGTCCCTGAAACCATGCAGCACCACTGTAGCACCAGTCAGAGTAGACCATATAGGTAAGGTAAATGACCCCCTGGATGGTTAAGTCCAGTCAAAGGCTACTCTGGGGTTGTGGCACTCATCTCGCTTTTCAGGCCGAGGGAGCCGGCATTTGTCCACAGGCAGCTTTCCGGGTCATGTGGCCAGCAGGGCTAAACCACTTCTGGTGCAATGGAATACCGTGACGGAAACCAGAGTGCACAGAAATTCCATTTACCTTCCCACCACAGCGGTACCTATTCATCTTCTTGCACTGGCGTGCTTTTGAACTGCTAGGTTGGCAGGAGCTGGGACAGAGCAACGGGAGCTCACTCTGTTGCAGGGATTTGAACCGCTGACCTTCCGATCAGCAAGCCCAAGAGGCTCAGCAGACCACAGCTCCACCATATGGAGCTAGCTGGACCAATGTCTGACTCTGTATAAGGCATCCCACTATGTTTCTAGCTCCTGCCCCACAGATGTTCTCTCAAGCTGCTGACCTGAAGGAAGTTAGAATCCGCACAAGTGGGGGCTTGACTTCACCTTGACCTGTTTGCTGTTCTTGCCCTTGTCAGAAGTACCCTTCCTCTCAGATGAGATCCAGGATAAAAACACGTCCAGGCCAGGAAGACAGAGCGGCTTCTGTAGCATAGTTCTTCCTTTAGAAAGCTGACTTGAGTGCCGTGCACAGGCACAAAAACATACCTGTTCTATTCCCTCAGTGGGCAGAATCTCACTTTTCCAAGCTTTGGATGATAATGCCATTCACTAACGCCATCAAGAGACCTTTTCCAAATCAACCATCCCATGGACGACTAACCAGCTAATGCGCTAACAAAGAAAATAGCCAAAGGAATGAACGAATGAATCTTTATTTGCATCAGCCATCGGCCATAGTGATAAAACAACAATACAATATACAAAGAATAGAAATGAAAAGTCAATTATATAAAATACACTTTAGGTTTTTCAATCAAGAGTCAAATAGTGGATTTTATTCTGATTGCCCCAGCTAAAAACGTTGCAACCTTTGCTGTCTTCTGCTCATCTTGATCTGCCAAGAGAAAGGACACTGTGGGCAGTGGGTGGGTGACCTGGAATGGACAATAAAAGGAATGCAGTGCAGTAAACAAAAGCACACATCTCCATGTTCCAGGAGGCCATCATCTCAGTGATCCATTAGGATTTGGTGAGCCATTGAGGGATGAGTTGTTCCCGGATCTTTAGACATCCCAAAGCACCAGAAAAACAAAGCCCAGCTAAAAGCATTCCCACCTACATGAAATGAGGGTTCTCATTAAAGGTGTGATTGCTGTAAAGCGTAGCGAAGAGCAAAACTCCAGCTGATATGCTCAAAAGTCAGCAGGGAGGGAATTGGGAAGCTCTACAAATCAGCAGAAGAGCACCCTTGAAGAAATGATTTTTGTTTTTGCATGCTTCCTTGCTCATTCAAATAGAGCGTATATCGGAAGATAAGTTTTGAGAGGCGAGGCAGCCAATTTGAGATTGCAGAGAAGAGCAGGTGATGGATCTGAATAAAGATGAAGCGACTGTGCTACCCAAGTTGAAAATGTACAATGGCACCTAAATGCACCCACCAATATTTGATCAAGTTAGCAAATTCAGTACCTTTCCTCCCTAGTTTGTTTAATCTCTAAGTACAGTTTCCTAAAAGATGACCAACAGCTAAGGAGGGGTGAATCTGTTGGTTTTGTCACAATCGGTTTCTCTCTTTTTACCCCAGTCACCACAATTCACCACATTTCTATGAGAGTTTGTGATTATTATTATTGCATTTTAAAAAGTCATCAAGAAAATGAATCAGCATTTTACTGATTTAGCCTAATATGCACATTTCTGCACAGCAATTTTATCTACCGTAATTCATTTTTAATGTGATTTCCCCAAATATATGCATTTTTATGGATACTTTCCCCCAGTATTTTTCTACTTGGCTGGAGAACTCCATTGCAAAATTTAAATTAGTATGAATTGTGAAGGATGGCTGTGTTTTGGTTTGCATATTGTTTTGCAGCTGTCAATCTTTCTCTGTCTACACAATATTCAAGGTGCTGCATTTTGCATAGATGATAGATCAACATTATTATATTAAAGCCATATCTTCCCTTTCAAGCTGCCCCCTGCATATGATGTAATAAACAATACAATGTGAACAGATGATTTTTCCTTGTTGTGTTAGGCACCCCGGTTAAGCTTAACACGGCAATAGTGCGGCTTTTCATAAGGAAAGAAAGAGGGTTAAGATTTCATCAACAGGATGTTTTGCTATGAATTTGCACAGTAAAGGGAAAGGGAAATAAACTTTTCTTATTTCCAAATACCTTTGCAGTCTAAGAGCTATATAATATATATAATTGGGGCGACTGAATTACTGTCCCAGCATTGCCAAACATTTTGGAGGTAGCAAATCTATGCTTTTAATAGATGCATGCCATGTGAAAAGATCTGCATGATGAGAAAAGCTTCATTTGATTAGTTTCTGACTGCTTGCAGCCATTAAAGGGACCCCTGACTGTTAGGTCCAGTCACAGACAACTCTGGGGTTGCGGCGCCCATCTTGCCTTATTGGCCGAGGGAGCCAGCGTACAGCTTCCGGGTCATGTGGCCAGTGTGACTAAGCCACTTCTGGCAAACCAGAGCAGTGCACGGAAACGCCGTTTGCCTTCCCGCCAGAGCGGTACCTATTTATCTACTTGCACTTTGATGTGCTTTCGAACTGCTCGGTTGGCAAGAGCAGGGACCAAACAATGGGAGCTCACTGCATTGTGGGGATTTGAACCGCTGACCTTCTGATCAGCAAGACCTAGGCTCTGTGGTTTAACCCACAGCGCCACCCGCATCCCACTTGCAGCCATTAAAAGCAGCTAAATTCTGAACACACTGGTATAAAGCCCCACTATGTTTGGGGAGCGTCTCACAATTCTGATGAACGGTGTCGTAAACCTCTGCCATAACGTCCTGTCCTCATGGAAGTGCACAGCAACCCTTCCAGAAGAAAAGGATTTGTGGCCTTTCCCAAGGTGTGGGAAGCACAGAAGAGCCTCTCAGACTTCCTTAGTTGCCCTACTGCACCACAACATCCCTGCAGTGCTGGCCGTGGGTCTTACCCTCTAGTAGTTGCTGCCCCTTACTTCTGCAGCCCTACATGGGACAGAACCTGGGATGCACTAATGGAAGTTACTTTTTAAAATGTTCTGAGCCAGTGACCCAGCACTCCTCAATTCAGTCTTCATCCTTGTGGATTACTTGGTGTGTAAAGGGACCCTGCATGCTGTCTGAGTCTCTCCCAGACTTCAGAAGACCGTGATGGTTACTTACCACTCCAATCCTATAAGCCCAGAGGTCTGAATGCCAAGCCTCTAGGCACATGGGGATTCAAAATCCCCAACTTCACACACTTCACACTTCAGCAGTCAAATTAAGAAAGTTTGTTAGGAATAAGAGGTAGGGAAAAGTAGTCATAAGGCCAAAACAGAATACTATTTAGTGTTTTGTGGGGGTCAGACAACTATGACTTTCGTGTGTGTGCGTGTTAAAAATGGAGCAAGACCATTAATCTCTGGACTCAGCACGTGTTAGAATTTAATTAAGTGCCACAACTGGTAGGATTTAATTAAGCCCCGTGTATTAAGCTGGGCACCAGATCCTGCATGTTAAACAGGGTGCAAGACCAATGTGTGTATTTAAGCTGTGTGCTAGATGCTTTTAATTCTCTGAAATTAGCATGTGTGAAGGAACTAATTTAGCCAGGCAAACATCCTAAATTGTGCATTAGACATTTCTTAATCTTGGGAAATCAACATCTGTTAAAAGATAATTTAGTCAGATTAATTCTCTTTGAGGAATTAGCCTGGGTTGTTAGCACAACCACCGATAAAAAGAATTAGGCCTCTGCCTCTGTTAGAAAAGGCCAGTGCTTAGGTTAGCAGGAGGAAAGGAAGCTGGGGTGTGACTTGGGGGAGCAAGGCAAGCTGCAGGGCAAGAATGCTGCTGGTGCCTAGGGGAGAAGCAGGGCCCTCTTGGAATGCTGATGCTCTGAGTCCCTCCATTGTAGGCTCAAGTTGTATATATCTGTAAATAAACCATACATCACAGATACACCGCATACTCCAAAAGGAGCTTCACTGTCCAAAAGGAAACACAGACCTAGAGTAGTGTGTGTCGGAAATCAAGCCTTTATCGGGAGAAACTGGCAACTCTCCCAGGCACCCGGCTTGGTCTCCTATTGACCTCCCTGGCTGCATTCCCGAGCAAGATCCAGGCTAGGTCTCGATAGGCGATTCTTCCCAAACGTGGGAAGAACACACCCCCTCCCTCCTGCTCCCCCGGCAGGGAAAAGGAGATAGACAGAAACGTATTTACATGCTTTTATTTCTGTCTTTGCAGCATAACAGAAAACATGACTGCTCACTTCAAACTCCAGCAGTCGAGTGACAAAGAGTTCCTGTACTTCCTGTACAAGAGCAAGAGGAAGAGCTCATATTACACTCTGAGCTAATTCCGGTGCATTGCCCTATGAACTGACTGTCCGACTGTTTCCCACGGACAGGACCAACATTCCCATCATGTTTTGTCTTCAAGCTACCATAAACTAATCCTAGTCTATTCACTACACTTGTTCATGTTTACTCACAAAGAATTGGCAAGGCTGGTTAGCTTAATAGATGATCCCATCTTGGACCCCGCGTGTGTTGCGCAGCGTAAATTAATAAAGCAGAGTCTTCTTCAGTAAAATAATAAAGCTTTACTGAGTTAAAATAAACTTGTTTGCAAATAACAGCATAGTGAACAGAAGATTAAAGTAGCTTCAGAGCATACACAGAGTTTCCACTGAGCACAGGCTTGGCAGAGCACAGACTCCACTACACACAGACACAGAGTCACACACACTGACTGACAGAGACCGAGAGACACGGAGTCTGCCTGCAAGCAGATACAATACTTATACAGAGAATGAGTCATCCTCAAGAAGAGTCACAGTGACTCAGCATCATAGCTGTCAAGTGTCCCTTATTCCAGCGCCATGTCCCGCTGCTGTCCCTTATTGATGGATGTCCCTTAAATGTCCCTTAAATTTCAAAGGAAGCAGCTCCTCTCCCTCCCTTCCTGCTGGCCAGGGAGGAGGGAGGCTCCAGCTGTGTTGCTTGGCTGTGTTGCTCACCCAATAAGAAGTCTAAGAACGACTGGGGGGTGGGGCTTGCATGCCTTGTGTGTGGCTAGTTAATGAAAGCTGAGGGGTTTTTTGAATGCTGGATGCCATTTTGTTGCACGTGCTGCTGCAAACTTTGCAGTGCAAAGCCAGGCCGGGGAGCCATCTTAAGTTGAGGCTGCATAGGCCTTGTGGTGCATGTGATTCAGATTCTATTCAGTTGAACCTCTGGTTACAAAGTTGGTTGGACAGTGTTCTCGAAGCTACCCAGCATGAGTTTGACCAGACTGCAGGAGGACAGGAAGACTGGAGTGCCTGGAACAGGTGAGGCTGCAGGTCCCTTATTTTGGCTGCTGGTCCCTTATTTTCAAGGCTGCTGGTCCCTTATTTTCAAATCTGTAAATTGACAGCTATGCTCAGCATGCTAAATGATTCTGCAGCTTTTCAGCATTTCACAACATTTCTAGACTCCTTACTGCTTCTGCTCTCAAATACCTTTGTCACATGACAGAGTGCTGGATGCCCTGATGTCGGGAGGGGAAGAAGTTGCAAGAAAGAGCTCTGCTTGTTAAAGGCTCACTCCCTTCTCATGGGGTGGTGAGCCTTAGCTCTTTCTCCTCATATTCCTCAGGTAGGCATTTTAAGTACCTGCTTTGCATATGAAGAACCTTGACAGGAGATGTGTAACAACTTGACTTAGAGAAATCGCCGGCAACTCAGGCCTTTCTTCACAGCAGCTCAAATTGTTGACAATCTATCCTGTTCCCAGTTCTTCTTATTACCTCCTTGTTCTTAGCTCAGCTGATTTGAGGAACAAGTTCAAAGCACCACCAACATATACTGGGAACTTGAATTCTCTCCCAGAGGGCAATATGATAAGCTGCCTCTTCGCAGCATCTTCAGTGTGGCATGGGAGCTCACTGTTAGCAAGCAGATCCCAAAGTGACCTGATGGAACTTTGCTTACTAATTCTTTCAACCCCAAACCACCTGATGCTTGTGCAGTCTTCCAGTTAGAAGAATGCCGATCCTAAAAAGTAAGGGGAAATGTGTGTGCATCTTATGGAGCGAATGCAGGCAGGAGGCTCTGTCAGCACTCCCTTTAAAGAGCCGCGTGGAGCGTGTGCGTGGATGCACACACATTTCCCCTTACTTTTTAGGAGAGGAAAAGTGCCTCTTATAGAGCAAAAAATACGGTAAATGCTATGGATTTGATACTAAATACATACCACCTAGCAGTTTGAAGGCACGTCAAAGTGCAAGCAGGTAAATACGTACCGCTCTGACAGGAAGGTAAACGGCATTTCCGTGCGCTGCTCTGGTTTGCCAGAAGCGGCTTAGTCATGGTGGCCACATGACCCGGAAGCTGTCTGCAGACAAACGCCGGCTCCCTAGGCCTACAGAGCGAGATGAGCACACAACCCCAGCATCGTCCGCGACTGGACCTAACAATCAGGGGTACCTTTACCTTTTTTACATACCAGTGAATGGAAGGGTTTCATCTGTTCATAAAAGGAACCCCTTACAGTATCTGTTTGCTGCCTCTTCTTACAGTATCTGTTTGCTGCCTCTTATGTGTTCTGGACCATTCTCCAAACCTGCAAACTAGATTTCCAAGCCACTGCAGAAACAAGGGGAAATCAAATCAAATTGCTTCTCATCTCTCATTGGCAGGAGTGTCCCATGTATGGAACCCCAGGCAGGTAAGCCTTCTGTCAGCTAAAGCCTAATTAGGATACAAACCATCTATTGTACACTTTTTGGCACCTGCTAAAAGGGTTTTTGTTTAGACAAGCCTACACAAATTGTAGGAGTACCTGGCGTGCTTTGGTCCTTGGGGTCACGAAGAGTCGGACACGACTAAACGAGTAAACAACAACAACAACACAAATTGTTGAATGTTTTAATCTGTTTTTAGTTTATTGTTGTTTTTATTTTTTAAAAAGTTTTAAATCAACGTTAATAGTTTTTATTGAGAATTATATTTGTAATGGTTCTAGGGGTTGCTCGTGCGCAAGTTGCCGCCACTCCTGGCTAGGTTACCTGGTTGAACCCTTTCTGTCTGGACAGCCCTTCACTTCGTGGCTGTCTCAGTCGCTGGCAGAATCCATCAGTGGGCGTTTCTTAAACTTCTTCCAGCAAAGAAGTTCTTTGACACCAAGTCTCCTCCTACTCTCTCTGCACGGAAGTCTTCTGCGCAGGGAGGGTGTGGGCAGCGGAGGACCCGTGCTCTCCCCGCTGGTCTCCGGTGAAGAGTCCTGGAGCCTCCTCTCCGATTCCCCCATCTGCCCCCCTTCTCCACTGGTGTTACGCTGATTTCCTTCCCCAGCAGATGGGCTGCCTCTCTCCCTACTGGGACCCTCTCCAGCATCCCTCGGGAGCCTTCCCTCCGCTTCTAGCTCCGATGGCAGTTCCCTGACAATATTGTTTTAACTTTTTTCTAAATTGCTTTGATGGTGGGTGGTTTATTTTTTCAATCAACGGGTGTATAATTTTTTATAAAGTAAATAAGTAATATAGAACAGGGGAAACCTAAAGTTAGATTTTTTTCTCAGAAGTGGATTTTAAATATATGAGTTGCATGCTTGACTTCCCTGTCCAATGACTATATACTTCAAGTCTATTTTCTGTGAGCTCCCTACCTATCCTTTAATGTTTTTGTCAAATAACTGGCTAAAATATGGATTTGGAGCATTGCATTAGCTGAAACATTAATGCATAATAACAGTTTATCCAGAGGGTTTGAGCATCCAGATGGGTTTATTGAGACATTGTATCCATTTATAGCCTATGTTAATGCAGTTATATATGGCATTTGTGCTCCAGGGACATGCAAGTCCTTTTGAAGAGACGTTTTTGTATGTGTGATCAGATCTGTAAGAGAATGCCATGCATGAACTATATAATAGTGCACTGTTCTGAGAATATGGGAAGGAAAAATCCATATCAGGGTTATGGTTGTTTGTTTACCGCTTACAAACAATAAATATTATACATTAAATATTAAGTGTAAAAATTATCTAGTATGCTTCCTGTTCCCTTCCTATTTGTTATTAACTGGATACTGTACATTGTTCTGTATTCTCCCAAGCACACACTATCTCCATAGCAGCAACATCAGTCATATTTGCTAAACTGTCTGGGGGGGAAGGAAACCCTACGCCCACCTATGTTTCCCCCCCCTACACCCTTTAAATGTGCATTTTGACTTACAAGAGGAGAAAATCCACAACTGTGTTACTACTGCTCTTTGGATTCCACTAAACACACCACTATTTCAAATGCTTGTCCTGGTTGCTTAGGAGTTCGTGGTTTAGAAATCTCATTCTAGTGTATGAGGATGTTGATCTGCCCTAATTACACAACGTATAATCCATATTTAATTTGGTTGAATAAAGTAACCAGACTCAAAGCTACTTTCAGATGTCAAAGCCTTATTAAAACAGTTCTTCGTACAAGGGATGTAATGAATAAAGCAGACCATTTAGAACGCATTCATCCGGAAAATATTGACAATTCTCTAGGAGCAGAATATAGCTTGAGATCTCTTTTTAATCCAAAAAAATAAATGCACATAATTGTTCAAATCCAAACGGCACCACTGCAAATATCACAGGGCTCAGAATGGAAATGTGATGGGAGCTGTTTGTGAACATTGCTTTGTGCTGGCATTAAGTCTATGCATAATTGCGCTCGCCCAGCAATCTATATGAGCAGATCACTTCATGTCATCTTGACATAAATTCCTGATATCAAAACCCACCAAGCTACAAAATGAGGGGATACTTGAACAAAACACACAAAGAGTCTCACCGGATCAGGCCAAAGACCCATCCTGTCACCACAGTGATCAATCAAATGCCCATGGGAACCAGCCCACGAGAAGGACCTGGGTGTAAAAGTTTTCTTCCGAGTAGTATAATCAGAGGCACATTGTCTCTAACTATAGGTATAGAACAAAGCCACTGTGGTTAGTAACAACTGATAGCCCTATCCTTCATGAATTTGTCTACTCCTCTTCTAAAGCCATCCAAGTTGTTGGCCTTCACTATATATTGTGGGAACTAATTCTGTCGTTTAACTATCCATCACACTTTATTTTTGTTGTCCTGAGTCATTCAGAGATGGACTGCTTTGATTTATCAGACTTCTAAACCAGAGTTGCCTTATTTTAAAAAGTGAAAAGTTGTTTTTTTTTTCTTTTTTCTTCTTAACAAAGTTGTTGCAAGTTCTGAAGGAGGAGGAGGAGTTTTTGAGCTATTTTAAAGCAAATTCACCAAAAACTACATTTCTGATATTGGTTGCCAGCAATGGCCAGAAAATTCTGGACATATTGCAACCCTATTCTAAACCACTTTATACCATGGGTGTGTGTGGTCTAATAGCAATTTAAAGCAATACAGTAAAACATGGCTACAATGTACAAAATATCACTTAAAAAACCCTAAAAATCCTGGCTAAGTCCAGGAGAATCAAAATATATTTACCTGGCTCCAAAATGATGGCAAAGTTGGTACCAAGTATGCCTCCTTGGGGAGAGTGTTTCAAAGATGGGGAACAATTAAAGAGAATGCCAGTTGTCTGATCATCACCCTCCATACTTCTTAAGAACCAGGGAGGTTTAGCTGGCATCTTCATTATACACCTTTAGGGTGTATTATGCTAAAGCCTGTAAAACCCCATGGGAATTTTAACTACTAGAAGAACTTCTAGGCAAAGTGTGTCCCATCTTCTCAACACCTCTCTTAGGCAGCCAAGCTACAGCTTCTGATATGGTGGCGGGGGTAATAAATAAATAAACTGACACTTCAGATATTTTTACTCTGCTTTTCACGCCCACCAAGGTGACTAACAACTATGTTAAAACAGAACAAAAACTTATAATCCAAAATCAATAGAAGCAAAACACAGCAGGCAAGAGAACAGAGTAGGCTGCACAATAACATAAAAATAGAAAAGAACAGGAATTGAATCAAAATGTTAAGCTGAAGGCAGGCCAAATTCATTTTGTTTTGTTTTTTACTTGGTGTCTAAACCCTAAGAAGAAGGGAGTCAAATGAGGAGAGTGTCACTTCTGGGCAGTATGATGGCTCTGGGCAGTCTGATTTCTGCAAAATATGCTTTTGAAAGTGGCAGCAAGGTATTCATCGAGCAGCTGAGTGGACATGCAGGTTCATGTGAGGCAAAATAGCCTGGCTCCAAACCATTCAGGGCTTTAAAGATCATAACTGGCCTTGTTAATGGGACTCAGAGATGGATGGGGGAGCCAAGGGTGTGGCATGACAACAAAATGAAGCCAATTTTTAAAAGCCTGCTCAGAACTCTAGCTATGTTTTGCACAGAGCTTGTAAAGGAACTACGTAGTTCCACTTCAAGTTCAACATGTCAAGAAAGGAACTAATTCCAGTTCATGCTTGTCCCTTTTCAAAACAAAGGAGTTCAGCCAACATTCAGTTCACAGCTCAATTTAAGTTCATCCAAACGATCATCAGCATTTTCCCCAGCATTCAAAATATCACAAGCTGCTGTGCTGAAATATAAAATAAGCTTAAGGAGACAATAAAACATTGAAAACAAAAACAACAATGGAATGTGAATTGTTTGAAATATTGTTATGAGTTTGGAGGGGGAGTGCCAGTCATGACGGTACTCTGGGTCCCTTCCAGACCTTGGGATCCTGTATCTGTTGGGGCAGAATTATAAGGGCAAGTTTACCAAACCATTTACCCTGTCCTAGTTAAGTACCACAAATTAGCATAATCATATAAGTTACTCTGCACCTTGGAATAAATGGCTGGGCCTTTCCCCCAATCCACTCACCTAGCTGCTATATAGGAGAAAGTAGACAACTTGCTTGTGTGTTCTTTCGGTACATTGGAGGGGGGAATCGTATGAGCCACTTAATTTGAACTAAACTTCTAATTCCTGAAGTGCCCAAGAAATTCTTAAAGCAGGAAATTAAACCTTGATTTCCAAGGATCCTAAGCCATGCCAGCTGTCTCCTCACTAGCCCCCGCTGTCAAAAAAAGAAGAAGTGAATCAACACTGTGTTGTCCCCACTGGCAATGTGGCTCTTGCCCTCAGGTGGTTCATAAATCTGGCCCTGGTCAGCTTCCTTTAAGAAAGCTTCTCTCTAAAATGGTAATGATATCTCATCTGTCATGCAGAGTCATTAAATTAGAATTTTCTCTTGTGGTACAATTAAGATATATAAGAACATCATGTTCAACCCCTAAGGAGGAAACCATCCTCCTATTTTATATTTTCCTCTTTTTTAATTTAAAGAAATGAATCATTAATGACATGGGGATGTATGCCATGAACTGGATTAAAAAATAGTAAATTGCAGGGTGTTTATAACCCCTCTAGGTTTTCTGATGAGAGAACTGGAAGAAAATCACTGTTTAAACTTTCTTTCTTTTTCTTTTTTGCAAAATGCTTCAGAGATGTTCTTCTTAATGTGATTTTTATTGGAATAGTTTTCCCAAACACATTCTTAGTGATAATACACTGGAGAACAGTTCATTACAACCACAAGGCCTTGCTAAATGCATTATAGATGTTTATATAAGGTCAAATCATACCTGGCAGTGCTTTGCTGCTTATTCTTTTTGAATCTTAGCAACATATTTGTTCGTTTCACGTTATGTTTGTGAAATGGGTATTTTCGACTCAATTGGTTTATATTCTCTCCTGCATTCAGAATTACAGGTGGTATTGTGCCTGCATTTCTTTTCCAAAATAGCTGCAGTTCTGGCATGAATTGAATTCATCTGTTGGGAAAATTAATGAAAGGTGAATTTGCCCCCAAATAGGGCCAAAGATTTCTGTGCCCCAGTAGACCATGAACTGAAAATTGTCAATATCTGTGCATCACGAAGTGGAATTTAATGGCTTTTGACTTTCAACGTGAAATGCCAAATTTCAAAGTGGCAACGTTAACACTGCAGTTTTGTCAGCCTTTCAGTGCACCAACAGCCGAGTGGAAGTTAAGAAACACTGCTAGAGTTCCCTGAGGGGCATTGGTGTGGGCAAAATTTACTTCTGCAATATTTACTGAGAGGTTCTAGAGGGCTTACTGTTGGCTAAATGCAATGGGAATCTGCTTTTAAACTTTTATTTGTAATTCATTGCCGGCTAGTGGCCATTATCTATTGTTCCAAAACTGTCCTGAATGTATCATTCTGGGACACATAGGGTCAGGGAAGGTATCCAACATCATTGGATACCTCCTGGTTCTAGAGCAGGGCTCAGCAACCTTTTTCAGCTGTGGGTCAGTCCACCGTCCCTCAGACCATGTGGGGGGTCGTATTATATATTTTTTTGGGAGGGAATGAACGAATTCCTATGGCCCACAAATAACCCAGAGATGCATTGTAAATAAAAGGACACATTCTACTCATGTAAAAACACACTGATTCCCAGATCATCTGCAGACTGGATTGAGAAGGCGATTGGGCCAGATCCGGCCCCCGGGCCTTAGGTTGCTTACCCCTGTTCTAGAGTAATGAAAGAGGGGAGCTTCCTTCTATCCACTTTCTCAACACCATGCATAATTTTACCATCCTTCCCAGGTGCCTAAAAACTGCTGTCTGAGGTGGCTGCATTGATCTACCTAATGGTAGGGTTAGCTTTGCTTAATGGGGGGGGGGGGGAGAGTTTTTTTAAAAAGAAGAGCCATTGCCACTCAAAAATAGCAAGCCTCCTCTGAACATAAACAACTCCTCCCCACAATTCTTTCTCTATATTCTCCCTTGACAGGGGTCGGGTGAGTTACTATTTCATTTGAAGCATAGGATTATATCCTTGATTTGTATTTTCTTTATGATACCCCTTGATTGTGAGGAAAAAAACAAATGTCATTTCTGTGGGAATGTTCAGGGAGGCAGGAGAGGATATATTGTTTATTAATATCCTTCCTAACTTGCGCTAGTTGGTTCCTTTACTTAGCAGAGTTTTCCATCCCCTTTTTAACACACAGCAGGTAACTGGTTGCAGGCCTAATCCTCTCAATATTAGATTCCTGGTAATCCCCTTATAACCCTCTTAAAAAGAATAAACACACAACAATCTTATTTAAAGTATATAAAAGAAGTTTACACACACATCAGTTCACAGTGGATCCCTGAAGGCAAACTTAGTTACAGATATGTACATGTGGATCTACCCCATATGGGGGAATGACCCCAGTGACTGCTAGCTAGCAGTCACTTCAGTTAACACAATGAAAGAAAGAAGGAAGAGGAGTTGAAGAGAGATGGCAGCATGCCTTGTCCTTTTTGTTACCTGAACAGGTAAGGTCACACCCACCTCTAGTCACATGCAAAGGAAGCAGGAAGTTTCTGACTGGCTAGACCAAACATTCCCCCGCATGTCCACTTTAGGAAAACTAGGAATGTTGTATTTGACTGCTCCCAGTGGATTACAACCCACAATTTTATTGTGAGAGTTCAGTGTTGAAAGGGATGTCATGGTATAAATGCTCTTGAGTCTGGTCTGGAGGTTCTGGTTTAGGCAAAACACGGTGGCTAGACTGTTGATGGGTACAGACCATCACCAGCGCATAAGCTTACTCAAAAGATTGCACTGGCTATCCACTTATTACTGGGTCAGATTCAAAGTTCTTGCCTTAGTTTACAAGAACTTGGTTCTGGGATACTTCAATGATCCCCTGATTTCTCAGATACCCACATGATCACTGAAGTATGGAGGAGTGAAGAAGAAAAAGAGGAGGAGGAGGAGGAGTTTGGATTTGATATCCCGCCTTTCACTCCCTTTAAGGAGTCTCAAAGCGGCTAACATTCTCCTTTCCCTTCCTCCCCCACAACAAACACTCTGTGAGGTGAGTGGGGCTGAGAGACTTCAAAGAAGTGTGACTGGCCCAAGGTCACCCAGCAGCTGCATGTGGAGGAGCGGAGACGCGAACCCGGTTCCCCAGATTACGAGTCTATCACACTTAACCACTACACCACACTGGTGTAGTGACTGCTTGTGGTCTGTCATAGCTCAGATACATGGCTTATATCCACCAGATGCTGAGTATTCAGCATTCTGGACCTGATTTTATGAAACTGCCTCCCAGTTGAGGTTGGGCAGCCCCCCGCCCTGCTAAACCCCCAGCACCAACTGAAGACTTTTGTTGTTGTTGTTGTTCCAGCAGACATTTTAATGGAATTCTGATTTTTATTTTAATTGTGTTGAGTTACTTGGATACTGCTTAGAGGCAATTGCAATTAAGCGGTGTATAAATTGTCAAAATAAGTAAAAGAAAGAAATGAAAAAAGGGTGGCAAACGAAGTGGGCCTCTCTTTTCTTAGCCAGTTTGAAAAGTTGTAAAAAGGTGGCTTGTCCCAAACTTGAGGAAATAGCCACGCTGATCTTGGCAGCAGATTAGCTCTGTCATTTTTTATTATTTAAGCCATAATGTGATGAAGAAAACAGAATGGCTTTCTCTCAACATATCTTCCTGCAGAATGGCTTTGGAATTCCTCAGTAGCTCAGAGAGGGCCCTTAGAGACCCCTAGTCATGTATAATGTGCTGTAACAGAACTCAATGCTAAACCAACCCTGATAATCCAGGCCCTCAGAGACCTCATCTACGCCAGCAAAGCACAGACTAATTCCCAGTCAGGTTCTACTTTCACAAATGCTGCTGAGGTAGAAATCACGTCTAATTACTGGTGTTGTCTAAAGACTACAAGAGCATAACATCAACAAAGCATTGAGGCTTTTAATTAAGGATGGGCCTCTGACAGCTTCAAATTGCATCCAAAAGTGAAGAAAGCATGAATGCAAAATTTGGTTGAGATTCCTTCAATTGCTGTGACACTAGCCACTCTTGAGGGCAAAATCACTTGCCTTTGAGATGACTTGGATGCCATAGTTGTGACAGGTTCGTGTAAGGTGCTTAATGCACTATCTAGTCTGATTGGCTGGGATCAATTTTGGCTTTTGATGCTTTGGACAATGTGACTTCCAGCTGTTTGGTCTACCATTTGCCCTCTTGACCCTTGGCCATCATGGCTAATTATAACTAGTTGAGGAATGCTGACCAGGCAAATCCAGGATAGGGAAGAAGGGAAAATTTGATTTTGCTTCTGTTAATAAAGAAACTAACTAATTCGCACTTCTCAAACCAATATGTGAACCAAAGTACAGTTGTCCTTCAAGCTGGAAGCTGGAATGTGTGCAGAGAAGATGATAAAGGGTCTGGAAACCAAGCCTTATGAGGAACAGTTGAGGGAGTTGGGCATGTTTAGCCTGGATAAGAGGCTATATTTAGCACCTGGACCTGAATTTCCCCACCCCTGTTCTCAATGAACAAACAAGGAGGCAAAAGCCTGATATCTTCCCAGTTATGACTTTGAACTAATATCTGTCTTATCGTACTCACAAAGGTTCTCTTCTCCTGTCTTGTTAGCTTTCAAGATGGTTTAACAGGTGTGGAGACTTAAATAGACTCCAGTAGGGACAAGGTGAGTCTCACGTGTAAGAAGGATGAGCAAGCCTCACAAGGCGTGCTACTGATCTTGAATTAAAGCGAACATGGCATGTGAATAACTACTGACTGTAGAAAAAAGGGAAGAGCTTTAACATTTTGCAAGGTTCTTTTCCAGGCCTTTGTTCTTCCCTTCAAGAGAAGCTTTTGGGAAAGCTTCTGGGAATACCTGGTTTCTCTATCCATCCTAAAGCCTAATTTCAACTCAGGACATTAGGACTCATTCCAAAACCAGTAATAATTACTACTTTGGCGACATCTGTACATTTATGCCAGTTTTTGTTTGATCATAACTGACATTGCTTTGTCTACCTCATTTCATAAGCACCATTTGCAGGAACATTTCTCTGACATTTCGTTCCTTCTCGCCCTGTGCGTTTATTGCTGTGTGTCTCAGGTGCAGCTTTCACTCACGCTTGTGCATATCTTATTTCCCTCCCCACTCTTTCAACATGCCAAAAGATCCAGGTGTTTCCATTATCTGCCCTTTTCTTTCCTCAGCAAAATGAAATGCTAGGTATTTTCAAAAGTGTCTTGAGAAGAAGCCACATTTTTTATTCCCCCGTCCTCCAAGGTCACATACTGAAATTTCAGCATCTTTACTTAAAGGTTATAGGTACAGGAGCAGGATGAACCTTAAAGAGTTTAAGCAGTGACCCCCAGACCTTCAGAAGCTGCAGCATTAAGGGAAATATGGAGTTGCAGTCAACCAAGAGTTGAGCAATGGAAATCAATGGACCTTGTTAACTTAGGTCCATTAAATTCAATGGGCAACATCTAATGAAGTATGTCTGCTAGTTCAAGGGAACTTCCCCTCCCTCTCCTCTGCCTTGCACCCCCCATGTGCTGTAAAATATTGAGGGAAGCCTCAGAAGATATTTAGGGGATAATGGGGCACAAAAGGAGATGAGAGGGAGGAGAAGTGCTATCGTACAGTCAAAACCCATAGTTCTTGGTTGAAGCTCATAGCTCTGATTATAACCTTTAGTGATTAATTAACAGCTTGAATTCCTGCTGCATGCATGCTTCTCTCAATGCCCCTGATCCCTTTTTAATTTTGCTATCAGTGTCACCAAGACTGAAGAAATCCTGATTGAGAACAAGAAGCTTAGCAACTCAGAATGCTTGTAACCTTTAGTATGAGACAAACACTGCAGGTCCAGGACTGTTCCACTTTGGGCTGCAGACAGGGGAGGTAAGGATGGGGAATAAATTTGATTCAGTGTGCATTTTAATGTGAAACTACCTAATCTGCCCTTTCTGGGGGAGGGAAATGGAAACCTAAATATAGCCACCTTTTGAAATTCACATTTCTCCAAATTTTGCAATGCAGTTCTCCAACCAATATGAAAATGCATGCATTGGGAGAAAATGTGCATAAAATGAATAAATTTGTGAAAATATCATACAGAAATGCATTAAATTAGGGGAACCTGCTTAAGAAACTATGTATACTACTCAAAGCTGCATACAAAAATAAGTTCATTAGGAGAAATTCACACTGATAACTTTATTGGGGATTTTTTCTTTTCTTTTTTTATGCATATTGCTTTAGAATTGTGGAGAACTGAATTTAAGATTGGAAAAGTTAGAATGAGAAAAGTGAAACTTAAGCAGCCATCCATCCCTAATGGGTTACTTTTTTTCTGAAAAGCTGCAATTATCCCATTTATTTTTTAAAGCTCAACACATTGATTGACTGGAGACTAGACCAAAAGCTTCTCCCGGTCATGCTATTACTGAAGTAAAAGTACTTTGTTTTGTTTTACTATACATTGTATATTTTAAGGTGGGGAGGACATTCAGTCACAAAAGCCCCTTAACTTGCAGTTAAATAACAACTGTGAGCTGACATTCTCTGAAGGCTGCTAATCAGTCAGCCTTATGACTGGAGACTGATGGAGGCGGGGAGAATCACAGCTCCACTTTTAAATGCTTAGAATTCAAGATTCACCCCCTCCCCAAAGAGTGCAGATTGTTTGCTTTAAAAAGAAAACCATTTAGAAAACAGAAGAAAGTTCTGATGAATTTTATATCAACATCAAGCTTTTCCATTGGAAAAAAGAGGTGGCAATTTAACTTCCCATACAAGCATTTATTGCTTAAAACCATTTCAACTGTTTGTCAAACTTTTTGATTTCTTACTGTTTATCAAAAGTCAAAACATGGCATGATTGAGATGGTGTGCCACAAGTGTTCTGCTAGAGCACTGATGCTGTTATTCTGAACAAACTGATGTATGTTTTCCAGCAGTTGGAAGTTGACTGTCAAATCATCCCATGAAAGTACAAGAATATGTTCAAGGTAGATCGTGCCAAAGAAAACACAAGGCGTTCTCTTTAGGCAGAAGTCAGATTGCACTTCATTGGAAAGGATGCAATGCTAGTTCTACTTGGAGCAGACCCATTGAAAATAATGGATATTGGAGACACCTCAACAACTGTCACTGTACAATAGGGAACCAGAAAGTAGCTGTATCTTTTAATATATATTTTCTTTTGGGGGTTTCCATAAAAGTTCTTCTGCTGTGCCAAGAAATTCTTCCCCTATTAAAAAAAAATCTATTAATGAGATTGTGTCAATAAATTATGAAAGGGCAGATAATTTTTTTGGTTAAAAACTGATTGCTGGGGTTTTTATGCTTACGTAAGTATCCATTGAGTTGGCTTGGACAGGGCCGTCTTTACCTGCGGGTGCAAGGGGTGCGGGACACCTGGGTGCCAAATTCGGGGGTGCCAGGTGCCCACCGCTGAAGCCACCTAAGCTCTTAATTCTCTACCTGTTATGAAATAATAAATAATTTTGATCTAGCTAAAAAAACAAAATACATATATACCTAGGCATTACCGAAATGTATACTTACTGTTTCACTAAAGGGCTTTCGACTTTGTGCGCTCATTTACCAAAGACACGCCACGCCAGGCGGCGCTTGTCATTCACAATGGCACTGTGCACCCAAAATTAACTCTTACATCAAAATATTATGTTACGTATTGTATTGAGCTGCTATGCGGCAGCAGAGTCAGCGGCACCTTTGACACGACTGATGTTTCTCCTAAGTAGGTACTTAAACAATACTTACAAGTTTAAGTGTGGTGGTGTTGTATACTTAAGTATAATTATATTGTAAATAAATGAGCAAATAAAAAAGTTGGTTTCTTTTCCCTCCCTTCTTTTGTAAACAAGAGATAAGGCGTAAGTGTGGTATCTGACATAAGCATAATAAAAGTTAATTTGGGGGCTAAACTAAATTTGGGAGCGCTGGGCAGATCTTTGCACCCCAGCGGTGCATATGCTAAAGACAGCACTGGGCTCAGAGGTCCCCTTTCTCATTCTGCAATGACCGCTCCCCGCTTAAAAACGGGGGGCGCCCTTTGCGTGGACGCGTGCAGCCCCTGGATCTGGAGCGGCTCCAATAGCTTAGGCTTGGCCTTGCCTTCCCTCAGGTGGGATACGTGGGGTCTCCGCCTACCTCAGTCATTTGCCCAATCCCACCTGGGGGAAGCGTTGCCAAGGAGACCAGTCCCAAGGTTTGAGGCTTCTTACTTCCTTGTGTCAGCAAAAGGATGTTTCTCTCTTTTTATGTATTTCTTTAAAATATATGTGTGTTTGCTACTTCCACAGCGGAGTTCCTCTTTCATCTGACAGTGGCCTGGAGAGTGCCATAAAGAAAGAACCATGTACATAACATTGAGCTCCTTAGAGGAAAAGTGAAATTTAGATGCTCAAAAGATGCAGGGATGCTCAAAAGGTGTAGGGACCATTTTCCAGCCAAAGGGCCACATTTCTCAACTGCATCCTTCAGGGAGCTGCACGCTAGAAATAGGGGAATTGAAGAAAGCAGGTAGAACAATTGACGTAAATCTCACCTTTGTACAATGGGCTACATTCCAGCCATGTAAAAATCAGAGGTTTCCGACTCTGTATCCTTCACCCATGCAAGCAAGAGGCATTCCAGTCTGGCAAAAGCTCTCAAAGAGGGTGAAGACGAGAACTGGATAGAGCAGGCACAGGCAAACTTGGCCCTCCAGATGTTTCGGGACTACAACTCCCATCATCCCTAGCTAACAGGACTAGTGGTCAGGGATGATGGGAATTGTAGTCCCAAAACATCTGGAGGGCCAAGTTTGCCTATGCCTGAGATAGAGGGATGTGGCCTGGGGATAAAGGGTCTGGCTATAGGCCTGTGGGTCTCAACCCCAACCCCAGTGTTTCTGCAGAAAATGCTAGCCTCTAGTGCAGAGAAACTATTCCACCACTTTCAAAATGGAGCAAAGAGCCCTGAACCCAAGGGCGAATTTTGCTTGTCTCACTCCCAAATTGCTGAGAGTAGAGGTGAATGAGAAGGGAGACCTCTTCACACACACACACACACACACACACACACACACACACACACCCCAAAATGCCCTAAAACCTAATTACTTCTTTTTCCTGCTCAATAAATGGGGACTGTTCCCTTCAGCACTGCCATGTGACTTTGTGATGTTCTTATTCTCTCCACCTTTCAACAAGTAATGGTGGCATCTAATGCTGTGTAGGCTTCACTCACTATGCAGGAATTGTCCCTACTTGATATTATTGTTACAATCAGGAGGCATCAATTGACCAAGTGATGGACACTAGGCTGCCAAATAGCTCCAGTGCAAGGTTATCTTATTTTGAATCTAATTCAGCAGGTTTTCATGTGGTCATAAATACACACGCCTTGCAGATATGTAATCGAATTATGAGTGTTACCATAGCAACTGCTGCAATTAATTAAAAGACTTGGACAGGGTATGCTTATAGATGCAAAAAAATGTTTTCATGTATAAATAGTGCAATCTGTTTATGCTCAAAGGATTTTTCTCCTCCTCCTACCACCACAATATTATTCTGTGCCGAGAAACTGGGCGATTCCACTCCCCCTTTAGTGTTGATAAATCATTGTGAGTCTCACCAAATATTTCATTGTGCATAACATCTGATAAAGGCTGATGGATAAATATGGAGTGGGGGAGGACTACATATAGCTTTAGGTGACACAACTGAATTGTGGGGGTGTTTCTCATTGTTTGCAATGGAGCCAAAATGCTGCTTTAAAAAAACAGACAAGCTTCTTAACATTACTGTACAGTGGTACCTCGGGTTACATACGCTTCAGGTTACATATGCTTCAGGTTACATACTCTGCTAACCCAGAAATAGTGCTTCAGGTTAAGAACTTTGCTTCAGGATGAGAACAGAAATCGGGCTCCGGCGGTGCGGCAGCAGCAGGAGGCCCCATTAGCTAAAGTGGTGCTTCAGGTTAAGAACAGTTTCAGGTTAAGTAAGGACCTCCGGAACAAATTAAGTACTTAACCTGAGGTACCACTGTAGAGATCCTCTCAGTAGCCACCAGCTTGACTGATTCTAGGTCTAGGACAGTCTGTGAAAATATGGTGAGCAACCATAGTTTAAACTATTACAGTTGCACTGAGCAGCTGAAGCACCTAGGTGAAAATATTTGCAGTTTTGAGAAAAAGCTCACTGTCTAAAGAGATCAAGAAACAACAGGGTAAATAAACCTTATCTAGCCTGTTATTATGGACTACATCTCCCATCATCCCTCACCATTGGCCATGCTGGCTTCAGCTGATGGGACTTGTAGTCGTAAACATATGAATTGGCTCAGGTTGAGAGGAACTAGGGTAGAAATATAGCTTGTAAAGTCTATATTAGTCTATGTTTCTGTCTTAGGGTGGGCAAAGGAGGTTCTCTAGAACTCTAGGAGGGGTCAACATAAGAGAAGCGCTGCTACATCAAACCAAAGGCTCATCTGTGCAAATATATTGTTTTCACAGTGGCTTCCCAGCAGAACATGTAGCCCTCTGACTCCAATGCCCATCAGCACAGCCAATGGGCAAAGATTGTGGAACATTTGGAGGGCCACAAGTTCTGCACCTCTGCTCAAGGGGGATATGGTTTTGTTTAGGGGAAGGGCCTTAGCTCAATGGTAGAACATCTGTTTTGCATGCACAAGACCCTCAGTTAATCTCTGGCATCTCCAGGGAGGGCTGGGAGAGAACCCTGTCTGAAATCCTGGAAAACGGCTGCATAGACAATCCTTTGCTAGCTGGACAATAATAATAATAATAATAATAATAATAATAATAATAATAATAATAATTTATTATTTATACCCCGCCCATCTGGCTGGGCCTCCCCAGCCACTCTGGGCGGCTTCCATAAAAACCAAAAATACAGTAAAATATCACACGTTAAAAACTTCCCTGAACAGGGCTGCCTTCAGATGTCTTCTGAATGTCAGGTAGTTGTTTATCGCTTTGACATCTGCTGGAAGGGCGTTCCACAGGGCGGGCGCCACTACCGAGAAGGCCCTCTGCCTGGTTCCCTGGAGCTTTGCTTCTCGCAATGAGGGAACCGCCAGAAGGCCCTCGGCGCTGGACCTCAGCGTCCGGGCAGAATGATGGGGGTGGAGACGCTCCTTCAGGTATACTGGACCGAGGCCGAGGCTAGTGGACTAGACAGCTCTTTGCAATCCTATGCTCCCCCCCCCCCCGATTCAGGAGCTTTACTGGGCTTCCTATCAATTTGCAGAGCCTTTACCAAAAAACAACAACCCATGGCTGTTTTTTCTCCTTCTCCCCATCTTCCTTTGTTCTGTTTGTGCAGCATTTGGTGCCTAGGACTAGAACGAAAGATAGCTAAAAAGGTCTCCCTGTTCCCTACATCCTCCACGTGACTGGCTGTCACTGATGGGGAAAATGAATGAGTTAAATAAAACAGATGAGTAATGAATTAAAATTTGACCTTTGGGGATTCATTTGTTATTCTTCCATATGTTTCATAATGGGCCCCATTATTACTTGTTCAGCTCCCCCACACCTGACCTTAGCTTAAAATAACAACATGCTTTAGACTTTACTATGGATGGGGTGGGGGGTATTCCTTTCCCCTTTACAAGAAAATCTACCTAATTCATGCTTTCTGAAACAGTACGTGAAGCAAAACACAGCCATAAGTCTCTGAATTTTGCAATGCAGTTCTGCATCCAAGTAACACGTACAGAAATGCATATATTTGGGCAAAATTTCATAAAAAGGTGTGTGTGTTTGTGAAGATAAGATGCAAAACTGTGTTATATTAGAGGAAATGCAAACAAGCAAGCCTACGAGGAGGAATTTACCCTAAAATGCTGATGAGGACTTTTTAACAAATGTGATAATGTGGTGAACTTAATATAAGCTTTGAATAATGAGAAACTGAGAGAAACAGATTTTCAGATTCACCCATTCCTAAGACTTCCCTTGTAAGGGGAGTTTAATCCCTTGGTCATTTGTGTTGCTTTTGTTGATGCCCTTTCTCAAACTCCATGGTAAAAGGTAAAGGTAAAGGCACCCCTGACCATTAGGTCCAGTCATGGCCGACTCTGGGGTTGCGGCGCTCATCTCGCTTTATTGGCCGAGGGAGCCAGCGTACAGCTTCTGGGTCATGTGGCCAGCATGACTAAACCGCTTCTGGTGAACCAAAGCAGCGCACGGAAACACCGTTTACCTTCCCTCCAGAGCGGTACCTATTTATCTACTTGCACTTTGACATACTTTCGAACTGCTAGGTTGGCAGGAGCAGGGACTGAGCAACGGGAGCTCACCCCGTCATTGGGATTTGAACCGTTGACCTTCTGATCGGCAAGTCCTAGGCTCTGTGGTTTAACCCACAGCGCCACCCACGTCCCAAACTCCATGGTATCCCTTTCCTAAAATAAGGAATCGCTGATATAAACTGAACTGTATTATGGAACATACTGAGAGAGTAGCCCTTCTCCCGCAGCTTGACAATGGTCACAGAGGGGACTTTGGGGGCCTGAAACCATTACTGGTATCACTGACTTCTCATTGAGCACTCAGTTCTCATTTTATAAAAGAGGACACCTTTAGCCCATTTACTGATGATATATGAAAAAGCACAGAGGCTGTATTTTGCCCAACTGCTTTCTATCAATTCAACTTTCTCCCACCTCTCCTTTTACTCCCAAATTGAATGACAACTTTTCTTTTAAGCAATCATTCTTTATGGATATTTATGGATATTTTAAATTGTTTTTAATGGATTATTTTTGTTGATTTTAGCCTTACATGCTGTCCTCCAGCTTGCACTATCTATCTATCATCTATCTATCTATCTATCTATCTATCTATCTATCTATCATCTATCTATCTATCTATCTATCATCTATCTATCTATCTATATTTATCATCTATCTATCTATCCATCTATCTATCATCTATGCAGATTAAAAATTCACAGACAAATAAAGGAATAAAGTACTAATAAGGAACATTTATAGGAGAGGAGAAGTCAGACAGCAGATGAATCAACTGCGCTGATGAAGTCAGTTTTCTCTCTCTGCTGCAGCCAGGTGGAATGGATGCTAATAGATGTACTATATGTTGGAAGACTGCATGGAAAAGTATTCAGATTCCAAAATCTTGGGATGGGCATATTTGACAATTTCATTTTCTGTCTGTTCATTTCCCCACATTTCCTAATCTGTTCATGATTTCTTTTTATTTCAGTTATAATTTTTTTATATACAATCCTTATGAAAATGAACCAGCATTTTCTTGCAGAGTTCTCCAAATAGCCAAATTGCTTTATGTTAATTAGCTGAATGTACAGATTGTTGCAAAGCAATTCCCCATAATGCAATGCATTTTTGTATGCTATTATCAGTAATATCTGCATTTCAAAGTACACTTTACCCCCATATATGCATTTTTATACATGTCTTGGGGGGGGGGGATGCGTTCCAAAATTTGGGTAAGTGCAAATTTTGAAGGATGGCTGTGTTCATGGATCATTTCAGAAAGCGACGATTATGAACTTTTCCCTTTAAATGCACACCTAATCATTTTTCTCTTATATTCCTACCTGCATGAAAGAAAGAAATCAGCAGGATCAGCTTGCCACCGTGACATATGATGGGTAATGCTGGATATATAAAGCTTTGAATAATCCAGGTGTTGTTCAGAGCTACTTGAGGAGAGCAGAAATTTAAAGGTCAAGGCCAAGTAGTTTTCATCTTCATTGCAACAGCTAATCCAAGTGGAGCTTCCCCCATATGGATAGAAAAGATGTTAAAATGCTTGTGTATAAATAAAATAAAATAAAATCATAGCGATGATGGGATAAGTGGATTAACTGCGATAAACAAAAATATAGAACCACGATCCATGCAAATCTGTGGTTTAACTTCAAACTCATTACAGCACAATCATATTGTACTCCAAAATGCTCAGGAAGATGAGATGCATCACATACAAAAGTCCCCCAGGAAAATTCTCAATGCCCTCTTTTAAGTTTCTTGTGATTATTTATTATGGGCTTCTGTATACAACTCAATATATCCAGCAATATCTGAAAGGGCAGAACTCTAGCATCAAATATTCATATAGATAGATGATAGATGATAGATAGATAGATAGATAGATGATAGATAGATAGATAGATAGATAGATAGATAGATAGATAGATGATAGATAGATATAGATAGATGATAGATAGATAGATAGATGATAGATAGATAGATAGATGATGATGATAGATGATAGATAGATAGATAGATAGATAGATGATAGATAGATAGATAGATGATAGATAGATGATAGATAGATATAGATAGATAGATAGATGATAGATAGATAGATAGATAGATAGATAGATAGATAGATAGATGATAGATGATAGATGATAGATAGATAGATAGATAGATAGATGATAGATGATAGATAGATAGATAGATGATAGATGATAGATGATAGATAGATGATAGATAGATAGATATAGATAGATGATAGATAGATATTCTCTCTCTCTCTCTCTCTCTCTCTCTCTCTCACACACACACACACACACACACACATGCAATTCTCAGATGTACTGTAACCAAATTAGTTTCTATCTTTTAAATGAAGAAAATAGTTAAGTAATATATATATATTTATCTAAAATGCTTTTGGATTCTACACTTTTTAGAAAAACTTACCAAATATGCTTTTATGCACATTTTTGATGCATATAGCATTATCCTAGCTACGGTATTTCCCAGGGGGGGAAATGAAATGCAATTTTCCCACACACATGAATGGTTATACAAAGGATTTCACATATGCTTGCTGTTACCCCTTTCTGTTCAGGTAAATATGTCGTGGACTCATTTGGAACAACTATTTCGCATATTTGTACAGCAATGTTTAATAATTTCTATACATTGCAAAATTAAGTTTATCATTTATTTAAAACATTTAAAACATGCATGTATTTTATTCAGTTTCTTACCTGTCCTTTGCCACATAGTCCCAGAGTGGGTTGCAACAATGAAATATACAATTATAAAGCAAATGAAGCAATTAAACACTATATACAAAACAATTTTTAGAAACTCCTAATTTATAACGAAAGACAATTCCACATACAAAACCAGTTAAAATTCATTTAAGTGTGGAAGCAGAACAAGTTACTTTACTTTAATTTATTTACGGCTATTAGCCCATAAAATATGTACAAACATAAAAACACAGAGACATAAAAACCGATATATCCGACAACAGAAGGTGAACACCACGATGCAAGGGTGGGTCATTGAGCAGAGCCAAATGACAGCTTGGGGCCAGGAGAGCTCCAAGGGACGGATCACAGAAAAAGGAAAACTGAAGACGAAATCCGACATGCACTCTCATCATAACAGTCCGATTAGTTTTGATGTTGTTGTTGTTTTCTGGTGGTTTTTGAGTGTGAGATAACCGCATTCAGGAATCTCGCCACCTGCAGAGTTACAGAAGGATCTGTATCCTGCAAAAGCAGTGCGGCGTGTGACTCAACAGGCCTGCCAACCAAGCGCAGTAAAGCAGGACCCAGGAATTTAGTCCTGGCTATGCTATGTAGGGGACAGTTGAACATTATATGTGAAAGAGATTCAACAGTTTCCCCGTCACACACGCATAGCGGAGACACCAAACCCTTGGAAAATCTGTGGCTCAGCTGGTTCGATGGAAGGACATTGAACCTTGCCCGAATAAATGCAAGTCGGTGTGGTACTGATGAAAGAGATGACATGTATGATGGAAGGCCAAGTGGTGGGGTTATTCCGTGATACCTGGGGGAGCAGACACCCCCACCCCTGGCGAGGTTGTGTTGATTTTCAATGTCCGCTAATCTTTGCTCAATAAGGCTTTTGGCTGAGCGTAAGTTCATCTTTAAGGAGTCCGCTGGGGAAATTCCGATGCTCAGAAGTTTGGCATGGATTTTTCCTACCCACGGGTTGACAAAGACGTCCCGCCAGAGGCACTGAAAAAGGTAATGGTCGGGAAGCCTAGCAGAACAAGTTTCATTATGCCAGTAATGATGTAAAGTATGTTAAGTTTTAAAATAATAAATGGTTGCAAACACAGAAAATGTGTAATTAATCGTAAACGTGATCATGATCAAGCCAAAGCCAAGAATTTTGAAGCAGATTTCAAATAGGATCACTGAACAAGTGTGAGCCCTCTTAAATATTTTTTCATAGAAATTAGGACTTCAGAGATTTGTGGTGTTTGCACAGATGGTGCTCCAGCTAGGCTAGGGTGTCGAACTGGATTACAATGTTTGGTACTGAATGAGTCACCAAAAGTCATCGGAACTCACTGTATGATTCATTGGCAAATATTAGCAACGAAGACGCTGCCACAAGAGTTACAAGAAGTAATGAAAAACGTCATAAGTTCTGTCAATTTTGTAAAGGTGAGCACTTTAAACAGTCGACTGTTTCCGCAACTGTGCAACGAGTTGGATGCGCCGAACAATGCTCTGCTATTTCACACTGAAGTGAGATGGTTGTCGAGAGGAAAAGTTTTAAAATGTGTTTTTGAGCTTCGTGATGAACTCAAAACGTTTTTTAATCAGAAAGCAAGACTGCAGTTTGAAGCACTTTTCAGCGATAAAAGTGAACTGCAGAAAATAGCTTACTTGGTTAACATCTTTGCCATCTTGAATGAGTTAAATTTATCACTGCAAGGACCAAATGCAACATGCTTCGATTTTTCTGAAAAGATCCAATCATTCCAAATGAAACTTTAGCTTTGGCGAAAAAAATTGGATGAAAATAAAATTTACATGTTGCCTACCTTATCTGTTTTCTTTGAGGAACATGACATTGAACCAGACAAAAGGATTACGGTGATAATTTCTGTGAAAGGACACTTGCACATGCTTGCAGACGAAATTTCATCGTACTTTCCAAATCTACCTGACACCCCATTTGCACTTGCCAGAAGCCCATTCACAGTCAAAGTTGAAGATGTTCCTGAGACAGCAGAAGAGGAGTTCATTGAAGTTATTAATAGTGATGCAGCGAGAACAGATTTCTCTACAATGCCAGTTACAAAATTCTGGATCAAGTGTTTGCAGTCACATCCTGTTCTGTGTTGCGCCTTCTTCTTCCATTTCCAAAAACATATCTATGTGAAACAGGGTTTTCCAGCTTGTTGGTTATCAAGTCTAAATACAGAAGTAGACTTGTTGTGGAAGATGATCTTCGTTGTGCTCTTGCAAAGACTACCCCGAGAATTTCTGATCTGGTGAGAAAGAAGCAATCTCAGCCTTCGCACTGACGTTGGCTTTTTATGCATACTGTCGCAAAATGTAGCAATGTAGTTTACTGTTGTTATATTAAGACTGTTACCCATGCTACACCATGCTTCAAGACAAAATTTCATTTATTTGTAATTAGAATATTTCACAATATATAATTACATATTGTTTTTGTGATTAATCACTATGCTTTAATTATGTTCAATTTGTAACAATGAAAATACACCCTGCCTATCAGATACTTACATTACGATTCACAACAGTAGCAAAATTACAGTTATGAAGTAGCAATGAAAATAATTTTATGGTTGGGGGTCACCACAACATGAGGAACTGTATTAAAGGGTTGCGGCATTAGGAAGGTTGAGAACCACTGATCTAGAGATTTTGCCACAGAAGTGGAAGATCTTTTGTCTGCAAAAATATGCTTTATAACAGCACTGAGAAATCTCCATTTCACAGGTCTCTTTTGGCTTAGCATAGTCCTTTGAGTTGATTCCATGCAAACCACACCAATCTCTTTTTCTTCATCATCACTGGTGACCTTGGGTGCAGGGCAGGGCCTCCCTCTGAAGGGAGCGAACAAACAATGTTCCAGCAGAGCCGAGTGTGGAATTCCATGAGAGAAGAAGCTACAGAGGAAGACAGTTGTGTGAATTTGGTTCAACAAAACTCCAGTCCTTCACAACTAGGAATATGTCTGTCATTAATTGATTGGTCAGCAGAGCAGCTGTTTTTAACTGTGCCTTGTAGTATCATGACCTTACAGTGCAAATAATGTGCATAATAATATAGAAACAAAAAATATAATATAATTGTATTGCCCCCCTGGGAATTGTAGTTTAATTTAAGCAGGGAAGAGAATTATGTTTCCTCTGCAAACGTTAAAATTCACACCTCCTGGACCGATACACACATTGGAAAGCAATTATGCTTAGGATTTTGCATTTCTCTGAATTTTGTGATACAGTTCTCACCTAATACAAAAAACAACAACAAAAAACTCACAAGCTTTATAACAGATGCTTTAAAAAGTTTGCATTGAGAAAATATGTGGGTTAAGTGCCTAATTTGTGATAAAATATGCATTTAAGTATTTAAATATGATGCTTTATCCTTTTTTTAAAAAAAAATCAGAGATTAATGCAGAAATTGATTTGTGAATGAGCCCATGTAAAAGTGACAGAGATGGAAAATAGATTAACCTAGTCATATTACTAGCAGTGATATAGGTGAGCCTGGAGTTTAACCCACCCTCCTCATCATGCACGTTTAGGAACAAGACAGAATGTGTGATTTACATGTTGGACAAACGAACACAAATCAAGATTTCAACCCTCTTAGCATCCTTCAGGTGCATTTATGCTGCAAATGCAAACCCATTTTAAACCAGTTAAACTGTCACTGTTATCCCCAAGGAAGCCTGAGAAATTGTGGGATAGACATGACCACAGCAGATTCTCTTTATGGCCACAAATGCTGTTCTGCAATTGTAAATTTGTATGTGGAAAATGGTGCACATAAAGACATGAGCAATCCTCCTTAGCTAAATAATGTCAGAAGATGAATGGACCCCAGTTGGGTGACACTTTGCCATATCTCTCTCTTTCATTTTCCTGTTCTGGTGGATGTCATTGCTTTGCAAGTGAACATACACAGAGCCTATAAAGTTTTGATGATGGAGTGAGATATCTTTTTTAAACACTGGGGCATTGCATGGTTCTGCGTGGCAGTAAAACCTTCTCCAGACCTGACAACTGTGGACTGACAGAGACAGTCTATCTCTATATAGCTCTAAAGCATTAAGTGCCACATTGGACAAGTACAATAGAGATGAAGAAGAAATAATTTTGAAATAGACAAGCATTCCTGGAGCAACCATTGTTTTGGATGTCAGTCAGAGCCAAGCTACATATTCAGTAACTGCGTTCTACACGTCTCCACAGATAGCATCATTTAGGATGGGTGAATCAGTCCAGTTCATGTTACTTCGGCATGCGCTCACCCATAAATCCATTGTTCCTGCATTCATATGAATTAAATGTGCATTAAGATCTGCATAAAATGTGCATTCCAATACATATTTTGAAAGAAAATTTCTTTGAAAATATTCATCTTTTTTTTGAAAATTTGGCAAAGAAGAGGAAGTGGGGAACATATTAAAGAAAGGAAATAAAATAAAGGAATGATATATTAAAATACTAATAGTAATCTCTCCCCATAAAACCCAATCCTGAATTCCTCAAGCAACCCTCATGCAGGGCTGGCACTTCCTTATTCCATGTACAGAAGCTGGACAGACTAGTAATTTATTTCTTACTTCAACACTGGTGACAGAACAGCATCCTCCACTGTAGATGAGGATAGTTGGTGAGTTTAAGGGAGTGCATGGCAGCAGGTCGTGTGGGACACACAACTCTATCCTCCAAAATCTCACTTCCACCCCATAGCATCTGCCACCTGAGGCAGCCACCATACTCTGCCTAATGGTAGAGCTGTCCCTGCTTTGGTACCACTTGAGGATACAGTTTGGGGGGTTAAAGTGTAAGGTCAGTCACTGGAACAAAGCATAAAGCATTTCCACATGCATTTTTGGAAAATATCCATCTTGAGTTGCACATTTTGAACAGCAATTCTCACAGGCATGGGGGGGGTCACTATAATGTCCCCTGTCCCTTGAATTTGAGAATTACTACTAGAAACATGTTCCCAAGGCAGCAGAGGATAAATCTCATTTCTAATACCTGGAGTTTCCACCTCTTTTTGGCTACCAGTGATTCTATCCCCAGATTGTGGTTGGTGTCAGTGGGCATATATGGGGTGGGAATGGGAAGAGGACTCTGAGGTTGGAGGTGGGGAAAGTTTTGACATTGATGGGACACTCCACCCTCCAACGCTATTGCTGGGTGTTCCTATAAGGAACATAGCCAGCCCAGTCCATGCTCTGCCTCTTCAGAAAAAAGTTCAAAGGGTAGCTGAAGAGGTAGACTTGGCTCCATCACAAAGGACGTTCCACTGTCTGGACTGTGGTGAACAAACCCGAGTCCTCTCCCTTCCCAGCAGGAGTACTCAAACTTCTCACTTGCCCAGAGATGTGGAAGAGTTGGCACAATATATTTGCTTGTGCCTAGAATTGTATCCTAGAAGTCTGCATGTGAACTGTTTAACCAGGTATCCTGCACTATGAGCTGGTGCTAAGACTACCTTTTCACTCTATAAGACGCACCAGACCACAAGACGACCTAGTTTTTGGAGGAGGAAAACAAGAAAAAAAATATTCTGAATCTCAGAAGCCAGAACAGTAAGAGGGATCGCTGCGCAGTGAAAGCAGCAATCCCTCTTGCTGTTCTGGCTTCTGTGATAGCTGTGCAGCCTGCATTCACTTCTTAAGACACACACACACATTTTCCCTTACTTTTGAGAAGAGGAAAAAGTGATTCTTATAGAGCAAAAAATACAGTATATGCTGATTTTATCAATAAAGCTGTCGAGATTTCCTGAGCTGAGAGTTGGAGTCTTTGTCCAAGAGTGGGAGCCAGGAGAGTTGGTAACCAGAACCTACCAAACTGACCATATCCATGTCTTCCAACATTTTGCAAATAAAATAAAATAAAAATGGAACAAGCACATGTATGCGCACACAAGCAATCCATGCCAAATTTCTATCAGGTATTTTTTTTTAATCATCTCACAGTCAGCTGCACTGGGAATTCCTAAATGGTGTGTAAAATGAACATCTGTCGATTGCCAGGATGGACACATCTGGACCAATTAATTTTTCATCATCTCCCAATATGGGAGATCAAATATTCACAATATGGTAACAAACTGGAGTCTTCCATTGGTTATGCTAAAGAGTATCTGAAAAAGATATTTATTGAGAATTGAGACAGAAAGGAAAGGTCTTCACAGCTCTTTAACCTCGACTGCAGTGTTTAATTTTATATGCTGAAGAGCCTAATACAATTTTCCATTAAGAGCAATTCACAATTTCTTATATAAATACTGATTTATTAGAGAGAAGCCTTACTTAAGCATATACAGTTATTCCTCTCCTTTTATCCCATATCTCTGTTTATAAATTTAAATTTATTGAATTTAATAATAAATATAAGTTGAATATAAATATAGGGATGCAGGTGGCGCTGTGGTCTAAACCACAGAGCCTAGGACTTGCCGATCAGAAGGTTGGTGGTTTGAATCCCTGCGATGGGGTGAGCTCCTGTTGCTCGGTCTCAGCTCCTGCCAACCTAGCAGTTCAAAAGCACGTCAAAGTGCAAGTAGATAAATAGGTACCTCTCTGGCGGTAAGGTAAATAGCATTTCTGTGCACTGCTCTGGTTCGCCAAAAGCTTAGTCATGCTGGCCACATGACCCGGAAGCTGTACGCTGGCTCCCTCGGCCAATAAAGCGAGATGAGCACCGCAACCCCAGAGTCGGTCATGGCTGGACCTAATGGTCAGGCATCCCTTTACCTTTATAAGGCGAATATGAATTTAAGGGATGTATACTCAAAGACAAATTAATTGATATACCTACCAATATGAAGAAAAGTTAATGCATTTGTTAAGTTCAACATCAAAACAACAACTGTTGTGTTGTGTTGTACTTTTGTATTGTTTTATTGTTGTTAGCCGCCCTGAGCCCAGCTTCGGCTGGGGAGGGCGGGATATAAATAAAATTTATTATTATTATTATTATTATTGTGTACAATGTTCATCAGGACCAACTAAAACATCAAACATAAAAAAATCTAAGTTTTACCCAGGGTAAACTCATTGAAATTTATGAACCTAAGTGAATCATGGCTATTAAAGTAGATGCACAAATGGATACAACTCAGAGATCTTAAAATGTGTGAAAATGGAAAAGTAATAATCCACCTATGGGCTTAGTCTTGATGGTCAACAAAAATGTGTTTATGTAATTTATATTTTCCAAACGAGTTTCACACCCACTGGAGTCCTAAAGCCATTCCCAATAAAGTGGTAGCTCAGGTTAAGTACTTAATTCATTCCGGAGGACTGTTCTTAACCTGAAACTGTTCTTAACCTGAAGCACCACTTTAGCTAATGGGGCCTCCTGCTGCCGCCACGCCGCCAGAGCACGATTTCTGTTCTCATCCTGAAGCAAAGTTCTTAACCCGAGGTACTATTTCTGGGTTGGCAGAGTCTGTAACCTGAACCTAAGTAACCTGAAGCGTATGTAACCCGAGGTACCACTGTACTGCTATTTGCTACCCAAAGTAGTGTTTGCAGTAAACAGGATCTTTTGGGGAAAACTGTTCCTTTAGTCGGGGGAGATAACACAGGCCCTTGGACGGTTTATAGATGCCATGAGGGCGATCTTCAGAAGCAGTTGGTGGGGGGACATGAACAACACTGTGTCCCTGACCTGGCTTTGCAAAACTGCATACCCGGGTCAGCCCAAGACATTTGGGCACATGGATCAAACCACAAAATGGGTTTCGCCCAGCCAGGAAAAAAGGGACAAGTGAAGATCTGCACCAGGAACAAGGAGAGAATAAAAGATCTACTTTGGGATCAAGAGAGGAAGGAGACCAGTGGTACCTCCTATTTGTCAAGAGGTGGGATTGGGGGAGGACTGCAGATCTGGCCTCCAAGGAGCACGCCACTGCTGTTGCTGCCACTGTGGAAGTAAAAAAAAAAGTTTACTGTAAAGGACCCCTGGGTGGTTAAGTCCAGTCAAAGGCGACTATGGGGTTGTAGCGCTCATCTCGCTTTCAGGCTGAGGGAGCCGGCATTTGTGCACAGACAGCTTTCCAGGTCATGTTGCCAGCATGACTAAACAACTTCTGGTGCAACGGAACACCGTGACGGAAACCAGAGCATGTGGAAATGCTGTTTACCTTCCTGCTGCAGTGGTACCTATTTATCTACTCACACTGGCGTGCTTTCGAACTGCTAGTTGGCAGAAGCTGGGACAGGGCAATGGGAGCTCACCCCATTGCGGGGATTCAAACCGCCGACCTTCCAATTGGCAAGCCCAAGAGGCTAGATGGTTTAGACCACAGCACCACTCGCATTCTGTGGAAGTAGCAGCAGGCGATGCATTCTTTGAAGACTGAATCTGCTGCCCCTGTAGATCTTGCAGCTGTGCTTATGCTCCTGCACTGCTGGCTTATGCTCCTATGTTAAGCTATAAAATGGCTCAGGGCAGTGATCCAGAGTAGAAAAACAAACCAAATCTAGGTCTCAAGCAACAGCTTTTCCTTCAGGTTGAAAGCGGCCTGCTTCAGCACACTTTTAAATTTGTCTTAGATCTAACATTTAGCTTGGACCCCCCCCCAAAAAAGATGTGACCCTTTTCTAAAACTGGGGGAGACAGGAGCTGCGTGCTACTCTCAATCATTTCCTGTCACAACCTGAAACTTTTGCTTCCTTCTAATTATTAAGGTGTGAAATAGTTAGCTGAGGCACATGTACAGAGCAAATGTCATTCAAAGGTCATATGGAATCAAAAACACACAAAAAACCCCAACCCTTAACAAAATGCATGTAGAATTTCAACGGCATGCTTTCTTTTGAAGGGGAAAAATAACCCAGCACTAATTTTCCTGGCATTTGCTACTTGTTTAGAAACATTGCCTCAGGCTAGCCCTGATGTCTGGAGTATGAAGTGGAAAATAAACTCTGGAAAGTTGAACAAGTTCCTACGTTGTTTACTCATTTCAGCCACCCAAAGATAGTCTGGAAACAAACACAGAAAAGTCTTGAAGACCTATGGCAGGTCAAGCCCAGTCTTACAACTCCTTTTTGCTGAATTTGAGTGGAGGGAACATAGTTCAGTGGTACAGCAGAAGCAATAAGTCCCAGGTTCAGGGGAGGAGGGAGGGGGCGGTCTGCCCCAGGTGTCACCACTGAGGGGGGTGACAAACTGCCGGTCAGCATTCATTGCGGGGCCTGCAGTGCGCCTGAGCCACGCATCTCTCCTGGGAGTGATGCGAAGGCTTGGGTGCCTGCAGGCTCCATGCTACCCAAATGGTCCACCCGCTGCCTCCCCCTTAGCTGTAAGACAGCTGAGTGGGAGGGGGCAGACAGACTCTTTGGGGGCCCCATGGAGCGTCCTGCCCCGGCTGGCCCCGCCCCTGGACACAGGGAACGTGCGCTGACCCAGATGCCAAATCGGCTTGCTCTGCCGCTGCCCAGGTTTAATCTTTAGCATCCCCAGCTAAAAGGATCATGGAGCATGTGATGGGAAACACCTTGATTCGAACTTTTGGAGAGCCAATGCTCATCTCAGTTGGCGGTAGGTGGGGGTTCATAGGCCCCAATATCCACCTTGTATCACTTTTCTTTTAAAAATAGTCTGTTGCTTTGTACTCTGTCTGCTTCAATCTCTGATTCGAGTTCCAATCCATTATTGGTAAAACAAAGTTCTGCGTTCTTCCCATTCACTCTTGTGGGAAATCTCAACAGCTATAACTCTTTTCTCTTTTGACGAAAGCAGGTGAAATTTACAGGCACCAGAGCCCCTCTAGCTTGGAGTGGGACTGCCAAATTACAGACAAATGGGTCTAGAGGTTTAGTGGGAGGAGGAGAAAAAGAAACCCACTTCCCTCTGTAATCCACATTAGGGCAATGTCGAAACTCCCTATTAGTTCAATATTTTCAAGCAAGGGAACAGGTTTGCCTCTTGCTCCTTCTTACCTTACATTTTATGTTATGCTTCTTTGGTGCTTAATCATTTGTACTTCTCTGTAGTAAGCAACAAAAAAGTCAAATTAATAAAACAACAGTATTTGCAATAATATTATTATTAATAGTAAAAATATTAAAATAATTAAGAGATGGTTGAGCGGTGTGTATTCTTGCTTATATAAACATTCAGAGCATGCCACTGGCTGGCTTAGCTGTCTGCCAATAAACATGACAAGGTGAGACTGCCATGAATGGTATCTACAGAGTACTATTTTGATTATTTATTAAATTTCTATACAGCCCTTCATATAAGGATCACAGGGCAGTTTGAAATATAAAACATAAAAATACATACTGTAGTAACAAGCAATGACCCCCCCCACTCTCAGGTTAAAATGCCATAGATTGCTTAATTAGCCAAAGGCCTGGGAGAAGAGGGATGTTTGGTTTGTTGGTTTGTTTTGCAAAGCCCATGGACTTACACAAATATAGAGGCATGGGAAAAGCAGAGGCAGCTGGAAAATTTATATGTTGGCCAAAATCTGTAAACCTAATAATGTAGTCTCTGACATTAACACGCCAATAAAGTGTTGATGTTTGAGGAAATCTTTGAACTCTTTGTTTTTGTCTTTTGGGGAATCTCATTTAATTTTTTTAGTTAAAGAAAATGCATGTGTGATATAAGTTCTTTAAGAAGAGAGGCAAATGGTAGAAAGGGGGGGGGGGAAATGATATCTTAGAATGCATCTTCTTCTCCCCTCTCCCTTTTCCTTCCATTTTATTGCACAGGCAGCATTGAAAGTAGCTTTGTTCATCTTATTTTGAACAAAGGATGTTTATATGTTTATATATGACATATGTATAGAGAGAGAAGGGAATGTGGAGAGAGAGAGAGAGAGAGAGAGAGAGAGAGAGAGAGAGAGAGAGAATGGCCTCTAGGCAATACTTACATGGCTTTCATCAAAGTTGTTCAGTGACCTTAGAATTTGAAGTCTAAGTTGCCCCTAGAACTCAGCTGCCTATTCATCCATAGGCAGCTCAGCCCCTCTGTGACATTACAGCTGCTAAGTCAATGACAGCCAGAGGGGCTGTGACACTTGTATGTCAAGACCCAGGGAGATGCGAGAGCAGACTGGCCCACTCACTGATGAATGACACTTACAGGTCATGAGTTATAAATATACTACATCCTATATACTAAGAGCAAACCCCAATGCTGATCCTTAGTTAGTCAAAACATCACCATATGTGCACAAGAGAGGGATTTCAGTAGGCTTGGGAAATCCAAAAGGTTTGCAGAGAGAGAGGGGGAGAGAGAGAGTCTAGCCCAGGGTGGTCCAACTTTTCATACCAGGGGGCCACAAGAATACACAGAAGCTGCAGGCCACACACTACCTTGTTGCATAGTGAGGAGCCCTCATGCTGCCTTCCCAAAGCTGGTTAAGCAAGGCAATAGGCTTTGGAAAGGAAGGGCAAGGCTCTGGCAGAATCCTAGAGCCCTCCCACCTTTTCCCAAGATCTGGGAAAGCACCAACTAGGCTTTGGGAAGGAGGCGGGGGGACTGAGTCCAGAGCCCTCACACCTTCCCCAAGTCCAGTGCCTTGCTTGCCCAGTTTTGGGAAGGCAGTGTGAGGGTGTGTGTGTGTGTCAAATGTTGCCAAGGACCACCAAAAAGGCCTCGAGGGCTGCATGTGGCCTTTGGGCCACACATTGGACCACCTTCGTCTAAAGCCATAACAAAAGAGAAAATGCAGAAGACAAAAACAGAATAAACTACATTACACAGTTAAAATAATTATTAAAACCAGACATTCTGTCAGATAAGAGATTGGTCCCCTGAAGAATTTAACATCATCTCCATAATCCTTTCTCCTTAAAATTGCTGCTCTTAAGACAAAACAGGCCAGAGGTGTAGGAGGACCTGTCCCCTAATAAAAAGTTAATCAAAAGCCCCATCAAATATCTTCCAGCTGGGATATTTAAATCTTTGAACAAGGCTGCTTTTAAGTCCTTGTGGATTAGGCAAACCAATAAGTAGTAGGGTAAGTTTTCAGAAACATTACCTCCACATGGGCAAATTCTCTATTCATAGGGAATTCAGCGACAGCATCCTTCAACTAGTGCAAAAATGGAGACTCATAAGTGTAAAGGCTTTTCTCCTTTTGATATTGGTCATGTTGGTTACATAATGAGGATGAGGGGGACATTTAGAAAGGCAGGCAGAGGTGTAATCAGAACAAATACCACACTTTAAAATATGAGATTTCATGTGGTGAACGCAGAATGTCCAAAGAAAGGCTACACTTATTAGTACAGTGGTACCTCTAGTTATGAACTTAATTCGTTCCGGAGGTCCGTTCTTAACCTGAAACTATTCTTAACTAGAGGTGTGCTTTTGCTAATGGGGCCTCTTGCTGCCGCCACGCTGCTGGCACATGATTTCCGTTCTATCCTGGGGCAAAGTTCTCAACTCAAGGTAACTCTTCCAGGTTAGCGGAGTTTGTAACCTGAAGCATTTGTAACCTGAGGCATTTGTAACTCAAGGTACCACTGTAACTTGTAGCATTTACTGATTCCAAGATGGAGTCACTCTTTTTTAAAAAATAAAAAATCAGCATCTCATTGAGAGCACAAAGTACTAAAATGGGCCCAATCCCATTAAAAAATTTTTTTTAGCCAACACTAAGGGCAAGGATATGCCCTCTGGCCTTCACCGAACAATGACCATCTTCCAAACGGTTCATGTTTAGTGTCTTGGATGAAAGCATGGCTGGCTGGCTTGTATAGGACCACTTCACACTGGAACATTTTCTTGCAGTTTCCGTTTGCTCCAAATGAAAGCAGAGACTGAACACAAACTGTGCAATCTTATCATGGTTGCACAAAGTCACCGTTGTTTGGCGCCTCAACCCACCCACCCAGCTTTTCCTCATCTTCTCATTGGCCATCTTAGTGCAGCACTCCCAGTGTTCTGCACCTATGTACAGCCTGCAGCTCTGCCTTCCCAATGGAGGCTGCATGCTGGCCGTTCACTTCTTAGGGCCAAATGAAATGCTATGTAAAGCACACCCTTTGAGCAAGTCTCAATTCAAAGGTGCCTTTCAGGGACAAGTAGTTGAACCCTTTCATTCCATTTAGCGTCCAGGCACTCTGTCACTTCATCTCACTCTTGGAGTTCTGCTTGAATAACAGGAGCTGATAACCTTTTAAGGGGTGGCCAAGTGACTGAAATAAGGAAACATTTGATCCCAAAAGCATTAGGAAAAGAGCAAAACTCTACATCTTAAAATGCAATGACCTTGTTTCACTGTCGTTTGCAGAGATTTCCCCAATTGCTCAGACTCTTGCTTTGGGGCAAACAGCAGCGGAGATTGGAGGGGAAGGATTTAACTGTTTCTTCCATTCAATCAATTCTTGCTGAAATCACGCACAGACACACGTTTGCTGCTATTTGACCCTAAATGCACTAGCAGAGACAACTGACAGTTAGGAACCAGAATAGGAGTTAGTACACACATGCATTTGCCCCTGAATGTGCTATTTGCCAGAACCAGGGCATTCAGGGGTAAAGAGATATGTGCATGGGGGATTTCTGCAAGAAACTGATAAAAGGAACAAACAATTAAATCCTCCCTCTTCACACATCCTGCTGCTGTTTGCCTCCAAATGAGCTGTCTGCACCCTCACTGACCCACATTAGGCTCCCCAGAATATATTGTAGCAAACCGTGTAATGTGCAGTTTGCACCTTAGTTTTGTAAACTGCTTTGAGTCTTCTTCTTTTTTAACAATCAAGTGGTGTGTTACATTTATGAAACAAATAAAATAAATAAATAGCTATTGTACATGCTGTCAGTGAGGCTCTCTGGTCTCCCTGGGCATGAAGGGCTTCCATGATCGTTTTGGGGTGTGTTCAGCATCCCACACCAAAGCTTTACATTGGAAGGCTGCCTGGACAAGCAGGACATCAACAAGGTCCTAAAAACTTGTGTTCAGTGAGGAGAAGGCAGGGCGGAGATGAGGAAGGAAGTGAACACAGAACAGAGAAGAAATAAAGCATCATTTTGAAGTAGTTCTTCAAATCAAAATACCAAGCTAGCCAGCAGTAATATCTATCTATCTATCTATCTATCTATCTATCTATCTATCTATCTATCTATCTATCTATCATCATCTATCTATCTATCATCTATCTATCTATCTATCTATCTATCTATCATCTATCATCCATCTATCTATCTATCTATCTATCATCTATCTATCTATCTATCTATCTATGAATAAATGATTTGTATTTGGGAGAGTTGCATATACCCTAAAACACATACTCCCTTTTCCTAGTTCCAGATTTAATGTGGGTGGATGAGGCTGGTTTGGTTTCACTGAGGCATAAGCAAAACCAATCTTGCTTTCTAGAAAGGCATTGTTCTGCATTTTGACACACACACACACACACACACACACACACACACCAACTTTCTCTGATATGGTGGGGAGGAGGGATAAAGGGGTGGGAGTAATTCTGAGTCTGAGATCCACAACTCTTCATGTTGACTTTCTCCAGGGATCACTTGCCATATGGGCAGAGGAGAGGAAAGAAGCTGCTTCAAAATGGGAGCTGCCTTTTAATTCTGGGCAGACCTGCTACCAGTTCAAAGATGTCCATCTGTTCTTCTACAAATCCTTATATAAGCAGGAGCAAAAACTGGCTGGGAAGTGAGAGGGGGCCTCCTCTGTAGACTTCAGAGCTTCTCTGAAGCTGATGAAGCTCGCAGCCCCAGGCAATGCACTTGAAACTCTTTCCACACCAAGTCAGGATGTTGCTAATACTTGCATTTGACTGGCAAGCTGAGGCATTTCATTGGACTGGTTTCTTAAAAAGGTACCAGAGGGGTCTTTTTCAGCCCCGAGGGTCACATCCCCCCATGGACAGCATCCATACCAGAAGTCAGCAGGGCCAGAGGCCAAAAAACGAGTGCTGCAATATTCCAGCAGTGGGAAATCCAGAGATTTCTACACACCTCACACCTGCACATGAGATGCAGCATCACAGTTGAAGGATAAGTGCTGGTTATGCATAAGTAATCAAGGAAGGTACAGAGCAGGGTCAGCGAGCAGTGTGGCCTAGGGAAAATGCATGATCTGGGGAGATTCTCAAGGGCCAGATGGAGAGATCTGGAGAGCCATGTTTGGCCCTCAAGCCTGACGTCTCTCACTCCTCCCTTAAACTCACTTGAATCTGCTGTGCCTGCCTCTTCTTTTTACTGTTTGATTGAACGCTCAAAATGTTATGACTTTGCAGTTTAAAAAGGAATATTGGAAAGTGCCCTGAGCATTATGGTTACAAGGGACGGGTGAGAACAGTTACTGCTGAAATATTCTATGGTCAGACACTTCCTGGAGATATTCTTTTTTTAAAAAAAACCACACCTATTAATAGGAATAATAATAATATAATAAATTTTATTTATATCCCGCCCTCCCCAGCCGAAGCTGGGCTCAGGGCGGCTAACAACAATAAAACAATACAAAAGTACAACACAAACAACACTCTAAAATCATTCATTATAAAATTAATTAAATTCAAGCTACTGGCCACCATTGGGCCAGAGCTCCACAAAGATTGCTGAGGGAGTGAGTCAGGCTGTGCCCTGGCCAAAGGCCTGGCGGAACAGCTCTGTCTTGCAGGCCCTGCGGAAAGATGTCAAGTCCCGCAGGGCCCTAGTCTCTTGTGACAGAGTGTTCCACCAGGTCGGAGCCACAGCCGAAAAAGCCCTGGCTCTAGTTGAGGCCAGCCTAACTTCTCTGTGGCCTGGGACCTTCAAGATATTTTTATTTGAAGACCGTAAGTTTCTCTGTGGGGCATACCAGGAGAGGCGGTCCCGTAGGTACGAGGGTCCAAGGCCGTATAGGGCTTTAAAGGTTAAAACCAGCACCTTAAACCTGATCCTGTACTCCACCGGGAGCCAGTGCAGTTGATATAGCACCGGATGAATGTGATCTCGCAGCGAAGACCCCGTAAGGAGTCTCGCTGCAGCATTCTGCACCCGCTGGAGTTTCTGGGTCAGTCTTAAGGGCAGCCCCACGTAGAGCGAGTTACAATAATCCAGTCTGGAGGTGACCGTCGCGTGGATCACAGTGGCTAGGTCAGGGCGAGAGAGGTAAGGAGCCAACTGCTTAGCTTGGCGGAGATGGAAAAATGCCGCCTTTGTTATAGCTGCAATCTGCGCCTCCATGGAAAGGGAGGTGTCGAAGATTACACCCAAACTCTTAACGGACGGTGCTGGCACTAACTGCGCCCCCGCAAGAGATGGGAGTTGCCCCCCCAATCCCATATCGTCCCGTCCCAGCCACAGGACCTCTGTCTTCGAAGGATTTAGCTTCAACCGGCTCCCACGTAACCATCCAGCCACAGCTTCCAGACATCTGGTCAGTGTGTCTGGGGCCGAGTCAGGATGGCCATCCATCAACAGATAGAGTTGGGTGTCATCGGCATACTGATGGCAACCCAGCCCAAAACTCCGGACAAGCTGGGCGAGGGGGCGCATAAAGATGTTGAAAAGCATTGGGGAGAGTATCGCACCCTGAGGTACTCCACACACCAAGGAGTGGCGCGATGACAATTCCCCCCCAAGCGCCACCCTCTGTCCCCGACCAGAGAGAAACGAGCGCAGCCATTGAAGGGCTGTGCCCTGGATCCCCACGTCGGCAATGTTATATGATTATTATCCTGGATGAAGAGCATATGAGTCAAAATGCATGATATATTCCACTTCCTTAAAAAGAAAAAGAGCAAAAAATAACATAGGGTGCTATGTAGTGCTAGTCCTACACAGAGTAGACCCTTTGAAGTTAACAACAGGCATGACTGATTTTAAGTCCCCTAATTTAAATGAGTCCATCCTGGGTAGAAATTAGTTTTGACCAGGGTCATCGAAGACAGTGCCATAAATGGCTAGGTCAATGGACCAATTAAGCATCTCGTCAGCAGTTGCAGCACCAGATCTGACCCTGCTCCCAGTATGATGATCCATACTGAAACCAGAGCTTTCAGAATTCTTGAGAGAACCCACATACCGATCTAGCAGTAGCTGCAGGCCTTTTTTTGAACTGGAACTCACTGGTACTCAGTTCTAGCACCTCTCAGACGGGCACCATTGCCATTCTAAGAAAATGAGGGAGCTGTCCATGGTGACTTCCGACATCTCTTTTCTCGAAAAAGAGCACTGTTAGATTTATGTCCAGACAGCTTAAGCTTGCAGTATCATTCCTGGCTGATAAGTTGCTTCCTGTCCCATAAAAGTCCAATATAGATTTCTGCTGCTGACAGTGTCCTGAGGCTTTCCGAGAGGAGGGAGGGGCCCTGCTACCTTGAGCATGGATGAGTACCATCCTCCCCTTTTATGAGCCTTTTATGAGCCCTAAAGATGAGGGGTATAATTGCAGTTCCTTATATAAAACTCTTCTTGTGGCCGATTTTCTTCAAAATTCAGGTAGGAATTAATTGAATATGGCCTGTGTTCCTGCAAAATTTTTGATTTTCTACTGTGAATCTGTTTAGCTGTTGATTTGCTTAATCCCCATCAATGCATGCCTGTTTACATATTTATTTAGCACAGTTATATCCCACCTTTCTTCAATCAGGCTATACATGGTGTACCAGATGGTCTCCTATCCAAGCACTGATCATACCTAGACCTGGTTAGCTTCAGTAATATGGCTGCATCATCTGCCATCAGACGCACAGATAATTTCTCCAGAATGCTTATTTGGAAATATTGTTAAAGTTAATGGTGGGGAAAGCTAGAGGCAGGACTGGTATGAGGGGCTTTATACCTGGGACTACAGCTTTCAGGACCTCCCCATTTCTGGGAAATGGGCAGCCACTGAATCCTATGTTGTTGGCCTCTAAGGAAGAGACAGTCATATTCTAGACATTTTGGCACTGAAGGGAAGGTATTAAGGTTGCTTCTATAACCCTTTCACTAATGCAGTGATGGGGAATGAGTGACCCTCCAGACATTGTGGGGCTATCACTCCCATCATCCCTGACCCTTGGGACATACTGGCTGGAGCTGATGGGAATTGGAGTCCAATAATAACCAGAAGGCCACTCGTTCTTCATCCTTGCAATAGTGTCACCATATCTGACAGCTTTACCAGTTATCTCCTATAATGTTTGGATGAAGGCCTTATTTTCTGTGAACTAATATGGGTTCACAGAGTTGATTTTTATCATTAGGTTCACAGAGTTGATTTTTATCATTAGGCCATAGAAGTAACTGTCCTTCTCCCCCCCCCCCCTTGCATTAGATGCTTTCTTCCCCTTTAGACATCTGCTCTGCAGAAGCTACCATTGTAACCGTTAGACCATTTCTTAGCTTCTGCTGTGAAAGAGAGAGAGAAAAGAAAACAAAGCCACGAAGTCAGACCATATTGTGACAAAGAGCCCAGAGGTTAAACTGAATCTTTGTTTCCTTCATTCCTCTCCAGCTGTTAATCTAGTTTTTGACATTTATGAGATGTTCGGTCCCATGTCAGAGAAATGAATTATCACATCTTCTTGGCAACCTCCCAGAAGGCTTCCCTCACTGCTCACTCCTCATCCCGACTGCGTTGCCAGATGTCAAGCCTGATTCAGGAATAACAAACACGGCTGCTGAGTCTGGAGGTGATACATATTTCAAAGGGGCTGAAGTTATGTGATCTTGTGTTCATTTTCTTTCCTGTAATTGCATCTACAGAGCAAAAGTGTCTCCCCTGAGCAGGCTGGAGCTGACCCCTTTCTTTCTTACTGCCTGGACATTTGGAATATTATTTCCACTGCTTCCTGCATCACATGGCAGCCAAAGCTCCACCTGCCTACCAGCCATGGGGCATTGGCTGGGTTTTCTTTTTTCTTTTAAGGATACTCAATGCAGGATTGAGGCTAGAAACTGAGCACTTGGATTATCAAACAAAAGGCTAGGACAAACAGCTCACTTTTCCATCTATAACAAAACTCCTTCCTTCCTTCCTTGGTCTGTTTCATCCTATTTCCCTTTGAATGTGTGATTTTTTTAATCACGTTGAAACAGCCCCCCCCCCCCCGGTTGGTCCAGAGGCTGCTTTCAAATTTATAAAACTGAGCTGAGGAACCTCAGACCAATGGGCCAATTGCACCCCTCCCAAGCCTCAACAGCTGGCCTTGAGGACCCTCCCCACGCTTCACTGTCGTGAAGGCCTGCCCCTCATTGGCCTTACTCTGCAACCTCCTTGAGTGTCCCTGGAAGCTGATAATGCCTCTTGCTTGCCTGGATGAAGAGTAGTGATGGATCTGAGTGTCTTACTGTACAAAAGTCAAATTTACACCCATTGCTTTGCCTACATTTGCCTCTGGCCCCACCCGCCCCTGAGATGTGGCCACCAGAAGGGAATATGGATTTTTATTTGAGAAATGTTACCCATCTTTATTTTAAAGTATAGGCACTGCCATCTCCCTCCATCCCCCATGCAAGTTGTCCCTGAGAGCATGGAATATCATCACACTCTGTCCTTTCCATACACCAGCAAACGCATTTTGAATACCCGTCTGCTAGTTTCAGTGGCATTCATATTCTTAGCCACTTGCAGCAGCTTTTATCTGTAGGGGCAACTTCAAGTGCAGCCCTCAGATCAAAGTTTGAAAACTTACAGCTGGAAAATTCAGAAAAGTGCTGCAAAACAGTTTCCAATTTCCTCAGGAGGTGCAGGTCAGCCCAGTTCCCTCCATATTCATGTTCCTGGTGCATTTATCCAGTTAAGCATCCCTAGTTAAGGGTCTGGTCTCTGTACAAAGCAACAGAGTTGTTCAAGATGACAGCAAGCAATATCTTACTTGGCTTCAGGATATGAGCAGCCAGCAGACATTTGCTTGGCGCAAACACTCAGTTCACACCAGACTCTGGAATTATTTCTGCTGGGAAATCTGCAGGGCAAGAGTGAGAGCTTTCGACACTGTAACAACACGATGAGCCTAAATGACAAAACATTTGCACTGACAGATTTTGCAAGGATGTAAACTGCTTGTTGCTTTGACAAAGACGTGGGAGGGACTTTGTCAACATTTCCCTACAAACATCTACTTCCACTGGTTTGGACTGATCTTGAAGCTATGCCTTGTATCCAATGTGGTGTTATGTTAAAGTCACTTGTTTTGCTGCTGAAATGTTTTGTGCCAGTGAAATTGTTGCAGAAAGAGAAGCATAATCATGTTACTGGTGACTTTGTTATGCAGCAGACTGCACAACAAGTTTCTGCTACCACAACTGTTACACTGGAGTCCTCTGTTGTGTGGCAATAAAACTCACCCATCTGCTTGTGCAAGAGGCCTTGTGCTAACAGACAGAGAAAGTTGGGTACAGCCAGAGGGACAAAGATCCACCCAAGACTGGGGGGCCCGTCACACACTTGTAACGATGTGCAGTGCAAGGCCTGCCATCGCTGCGGTGAGGCCTGACAAGGCCTGCTGTTACCATGGAGAGCGAGGCCTAGTGAGGCCACCTGCTGTTATAATAATAATAATTATATGGACCCATTGGGCAACAAGTCCTCTTTATGGAATGAACAGCTCTGAAACAGAACTGGACAACTGCAACAGAAGATCTCCACACAGAGAGACAACATTACTACTGCATCACACCTCACCCAGCCTCAATATTTCTGAGAGTTTTGCTTGAGCAATGCTGGCATCCATAATGCATCTTGCAGTGCCCAAGGTCTTCACAATTACGACCTGGCCTCAGAAGTGAGCATGTGGCAAAGATTCAAATTGAAATGCTCTGTACTCCTGCCTGCAAGACAACAGCAGAAATAAGCAGATGCAATTTGTTACACTTGTGCTACTGACAAGATAGCCTGTAGCGCTCCATGGCAATGAGAGTCGCAAAGAGCTTACTGTTCCTGCCAACTGCTCCATGTCTTCGGGGAATGGGTTGGTTCGCTGAACAGAGCTAAGGCCTCGTGCAGAATCTATGAATCCTTCTTCAGTTCCTGCTACTTAACATCTAAGTTGGCCATTATGTTTTTCACTGTGTCTCAGCATCCCTACAATTCAAGCAGTATTCCCCTTAGCCACAGTGTATGATTCTTAGACATATTTGTCCTGAAGATACATCTCCCAAGAAGAGACAGGTGTTTCAAAACATCAAAAAAGGCCTTTGGGTGAATTTCCATTACGATACAGTCTCATGCATTGCTTTCAATAGGGCACCTGGAAAAAGGGTCTTGCCTGCTGAGTGAGCAGGTATAACTTTGAACTGGTCAAAGTTTGTGGTTTTGATAATAGAGGATATGTTGGCAGTGAGAGGGCCAAACTAGCTAATGTTGCAAGTATAATTGCATTTAGCATGTGTCTAACTTTATGTCTAATTTTCCCTTCACCTAATTAAATAACGGCTACACTGGAGGAGGAGAAATAGAAAATTGTCTGCTGAATTTATTTTATTTTATTATTCCTTTGTTTTATTATCCACCCTTCACCCAGGATGGGCCACAATAATTTAAACCACAACATTAAAAAAAAAGTTTAAAACAAAATGCAACCACTGGTATAGGTGATGTACATCTCAGGTGTCAAGAGCCAGCATTAAAAAGTGTGTTTTCAACATATGATGAAAACTGAGTAGTGAAGGTGCCAGCTGCACCCCTGTGGAGAGAGGATTCCACAATTGAGGGGATGCCACAGAGAATGCCTGCTGAGAAACCGTGGGGGAAAGATAGCTCTCTGTGGGTGTCAATACTGGGACATGAGCCAGGAGCTAAGAGCCAGAAGCCATAGAACAAGCCAGAAGTCAGGACTGAAGTATTTTAGCAAAGTCAGAGAGGAAGCCAAAAGTCAACACTGAATAATAACCATGGACACAGAAACACCACAGCTCAGAAAGGTGAAGTTGTTCATGAAAAAGGCAACTCCTCTGTGTCCTGGAGGAGCCAATGGTGGACAGAGGACTCAGCTACACAGCTGTAATTATAACATTATAATTGCGTTGTAAAAATGTGAAACCAGATGGCGCTGTAGAGCTCAATGGCAAATTGCACATATATTTTTATAGCGGTTTTTAATAGCATTTTCATAGAGTTTTTTTAAATATCTGTGTAGATCCAGCCAGAGTCAGTCTAAGAGCAAAGCTCCTGCATGGAGAAAGTGCCACCTGCAGTTTAGTGGTTCACCACATGGGGCAGCTGCACACAAATCTACCAGTGGCTGCAGTCCTACTTACTAGTAAGCAATCCTCACTGAATGTAGTGGCTGTTATGTCTGTCTTTACATGCCTAACATTGCACTGTCAGTCACTTAGACAAAAGTGCTGCTTTCTTGCCTTTTCTCTGTAGCCTTGTAATTCCTTATAAATAAATGGTGGATTGTCAAGTCACTTTTGCAGTAGTATTGTTGCCATTTGGAGGAGTTTGATTATTGCCTCTTCACTCTTTTGGCAATCTATATAGTAGCCCTGTAAAATGGGTTCTGTTCTTACCAACTTGAGCCTTACAAAGCTCTTAATTTGCAATAACTGTCTCTGATGAAGAAGTCTAAGGTGGAGTCAGGATTTGTTTGTATTGCCTTTTAATGAGACCATTTGCCACATCTTTATTGCATTGCTGGGTCCCATCCACAAGCCATTTAATTCCATTAGCATTGATAAGACAAATAAAGAGCCCCCCTCCCTCCCACCCAGTTCCGTTAGAAATTCAACAGTTGCCTACAATATTTGGTTATTTATGGCAAATGATACAAAACACAACTGCACAGACAACCTAGTGCAGTTAAGTTGTTATAAAATCATTATACCATGCTGAAGTACAACATAAGGGACTGCAAAGTATTTAAAATAGCATATGTGTGCACAAACACACAAACATATTCATATATATCTATATTTATCTCTCTAGGCATTGCCATGTGTGTGTTTGTGTGTGTGTATGCACTGAAGCAGGTACAACAAATATCTGAGATAATATATTCCTTCCATTCAAAGAGTTCCAACCCACCTCCAACATAAACTTGTAGGCAGCTAACAAAAACTGTTTAAAATAGGTAGCTAAAAATGTGACTATTTCAAAAGTCTCCTGTTGATTGTTATATTTCTTTTTCTCTTTTAATTCTGATGATTTGCAGAGCAGTCCTAAATTACACAGGCTGGGAGGTTTAGAGGGGTTGAGTTAAGGTGAGTCTCCACAATCCCAAGCAGAGGGCCTTATGCCCAGTGGGCCCAAGTCACAGCCGACAGAAGAAATGCCAGAGGAAACTCCAAAAATGGGGCATGTTGAGGGAGGGACATGGTTCCACCACACCAAAAACCCTGACAGTCACAGAACTTAAGCTTGTATAAGCCAACCCCCATAGCAGGAAGCGAAGAGCCTTCACATCCTCAGAGACCCACCCACATCCACCTGAGACCTCTCTGGCTCTCTCGGAAATCACTAGACATTGCTGGGAGTATTTGAACTGCACATGTGCCAACTGCAACTCAGGTGAGAGTTTGGGCTGCCCAGGGGCTATGCCTTACAGGCCCCGGCTGCATGGACTAGGGGCTCATGAGGTGGGACTCTGTTGAAGGGGCACAATGCTTTGCACTCAGGATCACAGTCATGCTGTCGACATGCAGAGGGCCAGGAGGCCAGCTGGCAAGCCCCAGCTGTGCCATTTCCTTCCATAGGCCCGTGCTCTGACGTAAATCAGCGACCCAGGCTTCAAAGCCAGGACATGCTATCAGCAGAGAGAACTGTGCACACAGAATAGGTGTGAGGCTTGTGGAAGCATACTACAACTACAGATTTATTAATCATAAATCAGGACAAAGAAACATGTCGTCTCTCTCTCATGTCATCTCAGACAGAATGGGAAAAGCAAAAGCTAAACACAACGGAAGTTCCCATACTGTGCTGGAATGTAAACAGACATGTGACACACAACAATTCCACAAGTCTGTTCCTTAAGATGGAACAGAAATCTCAACACACGCTAGTCATACCAGAAGGAACCACCATGCTGCGCCTTGAGGTGCTTCACAGGAGTAAGGCTTCATCCACTCCCGATGTGCTCCCTCCACATGGTAGAGGGGGAGAAGCATGTGTTGGAAGTACATGGATAACAAGGGAGCACCTCCTAATCCATCCTGGTGGCCTGGAACATCATCAGGATACAGAACCCAAACAAAGAGCTTTAGCAGAGACCAGTGATCAGCTGTGGGAAGAGAGGAAAGCAACTAGTGGCCTCTGTCTCCCTCGGTGTCCTTCGTTGCCATCACAGTAGGGGCTCAGAAGAGGGCCTCAGACTGTAAGGACCAAACAGTAGAACCACAAGGCTGCATGAAGCATACGATCTGATTTTGTTTTTTAAAAAATACTATATCCCAGCTTAATCACTGAAATCATCTGTAGGAGCCTTGCATTGTCCCTTGAGTTAATGAGGCTCAGTTGACATCAACATGATATCGATCTTCAGTGTTATCAGCTCACTCCTATAGAATGCTCTTCTAGTAGAGATTTAGCTGGCCCCTCCATTGCGCTACAGATGTTTAGAAAGTTGAGGTAATTTTAATCTGCTTTCGTATTTTAACTTTAGTATGTTTTTAGATATGGATGTGGTTTTTTTCTTGATTTTACTGTTTTACCATTTTGATTATGATGATCAAAATTTATATAACGCCCTTCATCTGAAGATGTCAGGGCAGCTCAGAAGAGAAAAAAGACAGGATGAAAACACAAAATAAATAGTTAAAACAGCAAAACAGTAACCCCTGCTCCCACAAACATGGGTTTACATGGCCACAAACTATTAATCAGCCATAGAAGAAGAACACTTTTGTCTGGCATAATAAAGGCACCAGCCAAACATCCCTGGGGAGAGCATTCCATAAATGCAGAAAAGGCCTCTTCTTGTGTTGCCATCCTCTGGACCTCTCATGGAGGAGGCACACAAAGAAGTGCCTCAGAAGATGACCACATGAAGGAATGGGTTTCCAAAACCCAAAACTGACTGTGCAGGCAGTTTGAAACTGCACCAGAATCCCTATTTTTCCTTAGCTAAAATCCATTAACTTGAGCTCTGAGCTCAATGCATAAACAAAAGCCCGGCTGTATAGACAAGTGCTCAGAGCCCTCTCCTTTATCAGTTGTGATGGCAACTATGGCCTTCACTGTACCAGTAGTAGAACAGAACAAAGAGAAGACATGTTTGTGCTTTATCTTACGTCCTGGACACACTCTGACACACAAACCCAAGTCCGGAAACAAACGCCAGAGTGTGTTCCTGGAGATGATTACCTCTTCCTCCAAGATAAGAGTAGGAAGAGGAAGATCCTTTTATGGTCAGAAGTACAGGAAGGAATTCCCTTTTATGGTTGAGAATACCAGAGCAAGAACATATGTGATGTCAACCTGCGTACATAGGCTGACGTGGTTGGGTTTACATGGGAAGGAGGGAGAGGGTGCCTGGAGGATATATATACTGTATGAAACTTGTCATTTCTTTGTACTTGCTGTGGACTCACCACGCAAGTGCCTTCTGCTATCTGGAGAGCAGAATAAACTCTTTCTTTGAGCCAACTCGGTATCATTTGACTTCCTTCCTCCTGTCCCGGAGCAACGCAGACCCAATCGGTGAACCCCAATAAGGCTACACACAGAGTCTAGGTCAGTTTTATATGTGAAGAGGTGGTCCTTGAGGTATTGTGGTCCTCAGCCATTAAACCAGCCCTTTGAATTCTGCCCTTACAATCAAGCGGTGTATACATTTTAAGAAATAAATTAATTAATAACCTTCAAAAGTTTGCTGAAAACTTTTCCTTGCTTAGGAAAAGTTTCCACTGCCACACTATTTGTAAGAGTCAGCTAGTGATCTGTTTTAATTTTTATGTGGTTTTTATTGTATTATAATTGTTGCAAACCGCTTTGATTTCTTTTTAATGAAATTACAGTATACATATACAGTAGTTTTTATGCATAAATAAAATAAGCAATAAAACTGAAAGCAGGCTCTGGAGGCTGCAGTTTTCAGCAAGGAACAGGGTTGGGCTAAGTAGGAAGATCTTATTAACTCTTTTATGTCTTACTGTTTTCCTGCTGTAAAATTGCCCTGGCTGTATTTCACTTGTCAAGGAAAAAGGTAAGTCCCCCATAGAAGCCTATGGGTGCATATAGCATAAATAATAGCCCTGATTCTTAAGATGGTTTTGGGGGGGATAGAAAGGTCTCTTTGTTCTCCATCTCCTGATAGTCAAGGGAATTGCCTGCAGGTGAAGCGTGCTAAATACTAATAAGTACACTAATTATGGCAAATGAAATAGAGCACACTGACATTGTTAAAACTAATGACCCAAGACACTGCCACTTAACACAACTTTTGAAGTTCACTCAATTGAATAAATTGCAATATTGCAGAGTGCTGATCCCTGCACTCCCAGTTTAACCGGAGGTTGAAATGATGATGCAGCATCCGGTGAAGGGGTGATACTATTGGGCATTTGAAACATGCCACAGAGTGCGTGCAGAGTAGACCATACAGATGGAATCACTGAAGAGACGCAAAGAGAACTTTGCAAGGTTTAATAACAAAACTCCTCTAACGTACATCTTACATAGTGTCTATAATCATCACCCATCCACCCACCAGAGGGGTAAGGTACAAAGGACATTATATAGCAAACACAGTTGCTGACACAGCTAATTACAGTGACTTATCAGCACCTGCTATACTGCTACGCAGCTGTAAAAACTAGACCAGGATATGCAGCCTGGCCTTTAAAGTGGTACACACCCCGTGGCACAATAATGAACCCTAACATTTAAACAAACTATTCAACAGATACTCCTCACCTTTCCTCCCTGTATCTTAACTTGTGATAGTTACAAGAGCAATTTCTGCTGACCAGTTCACGGTCATGTTTTCACATAATCAAGAACACAAGATGAGTTCTGGTGGATCAGGTCAAAGGCCCATCTAGTCTAGCATCCTGTTCTCACATGGGACAAGCAGGAACCTATGAGAAGGGTACAAGCAGAACCTGAGAGCAACAGCACTCTCTCTGTTGTCCCCAATTTTAAGCTGGGATGGACTCATCTCATTTTACAGCTGAGCGTAATGCGAAAGACTTGGTTGGTTATGACATAATCTGGACCACTGCTAGATCAGACCATCTAGTCAAGCATGCCTATCTCACAGTGGCCCATCAGATGCCTACACAAAGCCTGCAAGCAGGAGCTGGGTGAAGCATCGCTCTCCTCACTGTAATTCCCATAAGCTGATATTCAGAGGCTTATTGACTCCAGAAGTGGAGATAGAACATAGCCATCATGGAGCTTAGCCACTGATAGGCTTTTCCTCCTTGTGTTCCTCTAACTCCCTTGTGAAGCCATCAAAGTCCCAGTGAACTCATTCTTGAGTGGTAGGACTAGGGGTACCATAGCTCAGTGGCAGAGTTCATGCTTTGCATTCTGAAGGTCCCAAATTCCATTACCAGCACCTCCAGAATAAAAGGAAAAAGCAACAGCAAAAAATATCATGTAGCATGATGGAAAAGGGCTCCACCAGAGACCTGCTTCCAGTCAGAGCAGACAGTATTAGGCTAGATGGACCAATGATCTGATGGACAAGCATGTATGCCACCTTGAGCTCCTTGGAATAAGGTAAACCACAGAGCCTCTTGGGCTTGCGGATCGGAAGGTTGGCGGTTTGAATCCCCGCGATGGGGTGAGCTCCCATTGCTCTGTCCCAGATTCTGCCAACTTAGCAGTTTGAAAGCACACCAGTGCAAGTAGATAAATAGGTACCTCTGTGGCGGGAAGGTAAACAGTGTTTCTGTGTGCTCTTGCTTCTGTCACAGTGTTCCGTTGAGCCAGGAGCAGTTTAGTCATGCTGGCCACATGACCCGGAAAACTGTCGATGAACAAACACCGGCTCCCTCGGCCTGAAAGAGAAATGAGCACCGCACCCCATAGTCGCCTTTGACTGGACTTGACCGTCCAGGGGTCCATTACCTTTTTTTAACCTTGGAATATAAATGTAATATATAAATAAACCTCCATTCTTCCAGTTGTGGTTTCTGGACTTCATTCAGACTGACGTGCTTCCGGAGTGTGTTGGTGCAAGTTTTGGCCCATGTCTGTTCTTCAGAGATTGCCACAACACTCCAGTGCACATGTTCTTAGATTAAATCACTTCACAGTGTGTGTGCGTGTGTGTGTGTGTGGTTCTGTGTCTGTGCAGGGGAGGGAGAGGAAGAAAAGAGAAGAAAGGGAAGGAGGGAGGGCGTTGCAAACTGAAACCTGCAGAAAGCTATTCATGCACCAACTCTCAAATCAATTTTAGAAATCTCCAAATTGAACTGAAAGGCAGGTGGAATGGAAGGCAGCTCTGAGCAGTGATAAAATGGGGAAAGTATCACACCCTGTCATGCAAAGGCTTCTAAAGCAAGAGAACTGCCCATGATACAATTAACATCTTTCTCAAGCGCTTTTTTTTTTACACACCTGTTTGTAATATTTTCCTTTTCTTTCGCCAGCCCACTCTTAGCTGCTTCACATTTCTTTCGCAGGCTCCCAAAAATGGAGAGTGAGTTGCTGAAATTTATCTTTCTGGTACACTCTTCCCTCCAATTTCTCTTTCTCTCTCTCCCCCACCAACACCACCCCAGCCCCTCTTGATGTGAAATAATCCTAAATAATGTAGGACTGGTTGCAATTTATTTATATTCTCTGAGTGGAAGCAGACTATCACCACAATCAAGACTTTCACGAGCATCAATTTGCTTCTCATTGTACAAGTGCCGAGCCTTGAAGCTCCACGGCAAATGAAATCTTATGCATGAGTAAGCAAGAGACAGAAAGGTGTGCTTGTTTATTTATTCACCTGAAAATAAATGTTCTGATCCAGGGTGAAAAGCTACAACCTGTTACATTTAAAAAGAAAAAGAAAGAAAAAAACCACCCACAACACTACAAGAAGGAATTGAGAGCAAAACTATTGAGTTGGTTTGCATTCAAGGAGGCATCTTGTGTGTCAGTAGCGACAAGACCCATGCAATATTGGGCTTAACCCCCTCCACGGACCCCAGGGCTTGTATTGACGAAATTAGTACACAGCAATCAATCTGGCGAATACAGATTGATTTTTACCACCAACTTCGGCAGCAGTATCGTGAAGCAAAGCCTTGGAGTATTATGACTTCTACATATCATCAGCATCCGTGGTTAATTGCCGAGGGTTTTTCTCCATGCTGATTGAACAACAAAATTAGAAATGCAGGAATACTCAAATGATGGGATCGGTCGGTGAATGTTAACTGCTTAGCTCCAGACAGAAGCAATTCTGTTGTTTTAGGGCTTGGTGCTCTAAAAGAAGCCGTCTCTAACCTGGCTCCCCGCAGACATTTTAGAGACAGCAACTCATCAGCCTCTCCCAGCACTGCTTACAGTCAGGGTTGATGGAGAAACATCTGGGGAATGTCAGGTTGGAGAGGCTTCTCTTACGACAATTATCCCCTCTTCCCCATTATGGATTTTAATACGAGAATGTCACTGGAAGTCACTGATATTCATGTACCTATGGGATGGCCTCTCCTGGTATGCCCTGCGGAGGACCTTAAGGTCCACAAATAACAACACTTTGGAGTCCCGAGCCTCAAGGAGGTTAGACTGGTTTCAACTAGGGCCAGGGCCTTTTCAGCGCTGGCCCTGACGTGGTGGGACGCTCTGTCACAAGAGACTAGGGCCCTGCGGTACTAGGACATTTTTCCTAAGGGCCTGCAAGACAGAACTGTTCCACCTGGCCTTTGGTTTTGACTCAGTCTGACCCTTATGTTTCCCTCCCCTTATGGTTTTGATCTATGGGCTACTATTAAAATGAGGCTGCATTTTAAATTGCATATTTAACCTGTATTTTAAATTGTTTTTCCCCCCTCCCCTATTATGTTTTTATTGTAATTTTACTGGTGTTAGCCGCCCTGAGCCTGGCTCTGGCTGGGGAGGGTGGGGTATAAAATAATAATAATAATAATTATTATTATTATTATTATTATTATTATTATTAATTATTATTATTATTATTTCCAGGGAAGTTAGACAGTGTTGCATCAAACAGCTATTATCCCACACTGTCCCTGTAACTGACACAAAAACTCTGATTTTATTTTTTTGTGGGGGGTGAAGCAGGTTTGTTGCACAAGAGCTCCATGTCGATTTGAATTATACAACCTGAATCTGCCAGTATGTGATACAATCTCAGAAGGAAACAGCAGGAGTATGAAAGTGCCTCTGGCAAAGGTTCATGGCAATGGTCACATTCAAACCAGACACTTCCTGGTGCTCAGGCTGCCTAAGCACCATACATTTTAAAACATGTGCCCCCCCCCAAAAAAAGGGGTTGGGAATGGTAGTTGGTCAAGAACACTGGAAACTGTCACTGTGAAGGCTGAACTACAGTTCCCAGGATTCTTTGGGTGAAACCATGTGGTTTATGTTATGTACTGAAGTTCTCACCCTGGGCCAGCAGGGGGATACTGTAGATAGTTCAGGTCCACATATGTAAATAAGGGATCGAAAGTGACGTTCAGTGATTGGATAGTTTTAGAAAATTGTTACAGTTACGTTGTACTGGAGCTCTATATAAGCAAGCTGACTGAACCCTTCAGTTCAGTTCTGTTCTGGCCTGTGAATAAACAAGAGCTGTTTGAAGAATCGCTGTGTCGTCTGATATGTTCACTCACAACTTAACAGTTTAAATGTATGGTCCAGTTTGCTGGTTGCTCTACATTTCAAAACCACATTTACACAGAAACTGCCGCTCTGGCTTGGTCCAGAGTCTGAAAATTAGCATACTTAAACTGCAGCTTGCCTTTAATTTTGCTAAGCTAATGTATCATTTTAAGTGGCAGGCTCTGCCATTTCTTATCTTCTGGAAGCCTCTGCCTTTTGGGCATCTTCTCAGATTAACCATTGATGGTCAAGATTTCTTAGGGATGGCTTTTCTCTCATTGCAACGAAAACCCTCCCAGGAAAGGTCAGTGAAGTGTACGAAATCAATCATTCATAAGCCATCTTTGGTTCACGCTGAAATATTTATGAACGATAAAGCTGGCCTGACAAGACAAAGTTCAGCTCAAAGGCTGCTTATGACAACATGACAAGATTTCATAAGAAGCAGTGTATAATTAAAGGATTAATGGGATCTGGATGGAGAAGTGTCCAATTTTATTACACGAATCTGCATAGAGCAAGGAAGCTGGGAAGAGCAAGAAGTTAACCCAACAGCATTTCCAATAAATGCTATTCAAGGAACTTTACTTGGAACAAGTGAGCAATAATAGGCATAAAGTGAAATTTAAAAACAACAACACAAGCACTTCTCTAATACTTATTGAGCAGCATGGAAGTTTCATGCTCATCAAACCTGATGCCTGTTTTCTTTCACTATTCCAATAAATGTCTCCAGCTAACTGACTGGCTTCAGAATCTCAAGGAAAGCCACACAGAGAAGGGATTTGGCTCAGAAGCAGAGCATCCACTATTCACACATGCAGAAGGTCCCAAATTCAATCCTGGCAGTTACAGGTAGGGCTGGGAGTGTCCCTTGTCCAAAACCCTGGAAAACTTCTGGCTGTCGATGTAGAAAATACTGAAATAGTATTTCAAGGCCAAGAGTCTGATTCAGTATAGGACGGCTTCCTCTTGGCATCAGCCTTCAATTCAGAAGCATGAGGACTAGGATCTTACATTATTTTTAGGGAAAGGGCCGTGACTCAGTGCCAGAGCATCAACTTCGCATGCATGCAGAATGTCTCAGGTTCAGTCTCCATCACCTCCAGGAAGGCCAGAAACCTTTGAGAGCAGCTGCCAGTCAGTGTTGGCAATGCTGAGTTCGATGGACCAATGGTCTGACCCTGTTCCAGGCAGCTTCCTATGTTGCCCTGCGTTACAAGTTGCCATCTAGTTTTTGCCTCTGTCAGATTGCCTCTGGGATTTTCTGGGGAGAAATGCCAGCACTCCAACAGCGTGGGAGAAGTAGAAACTGTACATCACAGAATTGTAGAGTTGGAAGGGACCCAGGGGTCATCTATTCTCACCCCCTGCAATACAGGAATCTCAGCTAAAGGATCCATGACAGATGGCCATCCAACCTCTGCTTAAAAACCTCCAAGGAAGAAGAGTCCACAACCTCCAGAGGGAGACTGTTCCACTGTCGAACAGCTCTCAATGTCAGAAGGTTTCTTCGTATGTTTAGTCGGAATCTCCTTTCTTGTAACCTGAAGCCATTGGTTTGAGTCCTACCCTCCGGAGCAGGAAAAAACAAGCGTGTTCCCTCTTCCATGTGAAAACCCTTAAGATATTTGTAAATGGCTATCATATCTCCTCTCAGTCTCCTCTTTTGCAGGCTAAAAAGTGATACTCTCTTTTTATTATTATTCTGGAATTCATAACCAGTGAATTGTCCCTGCTGGGTCAGTAATTTTTTACGTCAGTCATCTATTAGCAGATAAAATGTCTGGAATTTCATTGGGGTGGCAAAATTCCAGAGAATTTAAGAAAGCAGCTGGTGAAAAGATGGACCGGTTTTATTGCTACAGCGATTGTCTGTATGGGAGGTTTCTATGGGTTACATAACTTGATTTGGCTGTCCTTGTGCAGGGTGGGGGACCTCAAGCTCAGGGACTGAATGCAACCTTCCAGGCCTTACTATTTGGCTTTCAGGACTTTTCCCAGTCTGCATGCTCCTATCCCCAGGCTACATCACTCAATCTCCCTGTTTGGTGCTCTCCTTGAGTGCTCTTGACTGGCTGGAATGTGTCTTTGAACTGCAGTGATGCCTCTTGCCTGCCCGGATACAGGATGGAGAAGTGTATGTACATAGAAACCTCGAACTTTGATTGTACAGGTGTGAGAGTCTCACCTCTTGCTCTAATGACTTTGGTTGCTCCTTGTCCCATTGATATGAATAGCTTTCAGTTTGAGCAGGCTGAGGATGTGGCCACAGTCTGCTGAGGGCTGCTTGACCCCTGCCCCTTACAGCTGATTAGTGGAAGGAGGGAGCCATTAGCGGACTCACCCTTTGGCACAGCAGCACCCACTTCTTCCACTGCACTGCTGTGAAACCAATTGGCCTTTGCAGTGTGAGAGCGGGAGGAGGAGGGCAGATTGTTTGCACAACTGAACTGTGGAAAAAGAGAGTCTGGCCAGACAGCAGCTTCTTTCCTAGACTTTCTCCAGTGGAAGGAACAAGCTCGGTCACCCAATATGTTCCTCAAGGGTTTTAGAGGAAATGGTCCATCTCCCTCCAAAGAATATTAGGAACTGTAGTTTGTTAAGCGTGCTAAGAGCTCTTGGAAGACCCCTATTCCCTTCACAGAACTACAATTTCCGGAGTTCCCTGGGAAGAGGGATTGATTATTATACCACCCTGGAAACTGCAGCCTGTGACAGGAACAGGGGTGTCCTGATCTCCTGCCTACCTGACCGACCGACAGTGTGCCAAGATGAAGTACCAAGTCCAGAGGACTATCCAAACAAACAAAACCAAAGATCAGGAAACACAGTCCGGGGTCGGTCCAAGTAAGCCAAGATAGGAGATCAGCAGTCAATCTCAAAGTAGAAACCTGTGAAGGTCCAAGGAGAATCCCAGGTGAGGTCCCTCAACATGGGCAGTTGAGCAGACACAGGACCTCAGCTCTGTTGATTGCAGCGTTAGGGCTTGATGAGGCAGGTGACCCTCACCCGCTCTCGGCTTGCCCCAGCTGAGGAATCACATGCCTCCTTCGCCACCTGGTCAGCTAGTGAACTAGACTGCAAGCCCTGGCTTGCCTCTGCTTCCTGGAGTGCTGTTCTCTATGTCTTAGGACCCTCCGTGTTTGTGGGGACGGGGGCCTCTCTGGCTCTGGGTCTCACTGCTGGGCTTCCTGTGTACTGGCCCCTTTTCCATCATCAGCCTCTGTCACCCCATGAATATTATCTACATCAACCTCTCCTTCCCCATCCCTAGCTTGCTCCTGTATGACCCCCTCCCAGCTGCACCCTTTGCCAGGATCCTCTTCTGCAAACTTGCTTCCTGTAATAAATAGCTATCCTGCAATCAGCACCTTGCTTTACCTTCCTCTCCTTTGCATGACCGGATTACTAGTTCTGCTACTATGCTGAAAGCTCTTTTAAAGCCTCTCTCATGCTCAATATCACACACTGACAGCAGGATTTCATCTTTAGTGGACATTTGGTGTAGGATGGGCTTGCCATTGGTTTAGCTCTACATTTTTAGGTCTATCGATTAGAGAAAATGTATTGGAAACTGAGAAGACAGTCTGAAGCAGGCTGTCTAGCTGTCTAGTGGTTTCAAGTTTTGCATAGCACTGAGATCAGTCAGTGAAAAAGGAGCGGAAACATTGTTCATAGCTTGTATGCATACTCTGATGAGGAAATGGTTCCTGGGCATGTGTTTGGGCAAGATGTCTGGCATTTTGGGAACGGAGGGGTTAGCAAAACATCCAGTCTGCTTCTGTTTTGAGCTCGGATTCAGTCACACACAAGCAAATTCGAGCTCTGTAATAAAAGTGGCTTTTGTGCTCTTGTGCATTATCTCTCCCCTGCCCCCCTAACCCCCCAAATCAGACTTTTTATGATAAGGAAAGTGATGAGAAAATGCATTGGGAAGTGTGGGATAGACAAGCAACTTCATATAACATCCCCACAAACAAATTGGGATGAATGCTTATTAAACAATCAAGATCATCTAACCTCCCCAGAAACTTGTTGAAAACCAACCAGAATCACTGCTCAATAAACAGGTCTATTAGCCGATAGTTTTCATGACATGCTTTCTGACTCCCAATACAGTGGTACCTCGGGTTAAGAACTTAATTTGTTGTGGAGGTCCATTCTCAACCTGAAACTGTTCTTAACCTGAGGTACCACTTTAGCTAATGGGGCCTCCCTCTGCCACCGCTGATTTCTGTTCTCATCCTGAAGCAAAGTTCTTAACCCAAGGTACTTACAGGTATTTCTGGGTTAGCAGAGTCTGTAACTTGAAGTGTCTGTAACCTGAAGTGTCTGTAACCCGAGGTACCACTGTACATCTGTTTTACTCACTGCAGTGCACCATGAACATCTTAAAGGTATGTAACATTAATTTCTTACTGAAGATTATTCAATTCTCAGGCATAGGATATCAGACTATTGCCCCATCTAGTCTGGTGTACCAGGACATGCATATTTTGCAAGAGAATATATTTAGAACTGGGCATTTTGAGTGGAAAGAAAGATGTTTTAATGTACTTGTTTAAATAATAATAATAATAATAGTAATAATAATAATAATAATAATAATAATAATAATAATAAATATTTTTAATACCCTGACCATCTGGCTGGGTTACGCCAGCCACTCTGGACTTCCAACAAAATGTTAAAATACAATAATTAATAAAATATTAATTTTAATAAAATATTAAAAGCTTTCCTAAACAGTGCTGCCTTCAGATGCCTTTTTAAAGTCAGATAGTTTTTTATTTCTTTGACATCTTTTTTTAATATAATATTTATTAAGGTTTTACAAAAAACAAAAGTTTACAGAATAAAGAAAAAGCATAAAAAAGAGAGAAATAAGAGAAAATACAAAAAAATACAAAAATACATAGCGAAGAAAAAAGAAAAAAAGGAAAAAATACAAGATACAAAAAACAAGTATATAAGAAAAAATTAAAAACAAATCCATTTTTTTATATCTTTAGGCTCATTTGCTTGTATTCTAATTTACCTTTTTGTATTCTAATTTACATAATTTACATAATCAATTCAGCAAATCCTTACCCTCTTTCCTTTATCTTAACTCTATATCTTAACATATTATAACTATATTTTTTCATCCATTAACAATCCATTTTTGCATATTCTTATTAACCTTGTTGCTAATACCACTTAATTTCAATCCAGCATCATTTTAAAATTCATTAATTTTACAATATTTCTGCAAATAGTCATTAAATTTCTTCCAATCTTCTTCCACCAACTCTTCTCCCTGGTCTCGGATTCTGCCAGTCATTTCCGCCAATTCCATATAGTCCATCACCTTCATCTGCCACTCTTCCAGGGTGGGTAAATCTTGTGTCTTCCAATACTTTGCAATAAGTATTCTTGCTGCTGTTGTTGCATACATAAAGAAAGTTCTATCCTTCTTTGGCACCAATTGGCCGACTATGCCCAGGAGAAAGGCCTCTGGTTTCTTCAGGAAGGTATATTTAAATACCTTTTTCATTTCATTATAGATCATCTCGCAAAAAGCCTTAATCTTTGGGCACGTCCACCAAAGGTGAAAGAATGTACCTTCATTTTCTTTACATTTCCAACATTTATTATCGAGCAGATGATATATTTTTGCAAGCTTGACTGGTGTCATGTACCACCTGTATATCATTTTCATAATATTCTCTCTTAAGGAATTACATGCCGTAAATTTCATACCAGTGGTCCACAACTGTTCCCAGTCAGCGAGCATAATGTTATGTCCAACATCTTGTGCCCATTTAATCATAGCAGATTTGACCGTTTCATCCTGCGTGTTCCATTTTAACAGCAAGTTATACATTCTTGAAAGTATCTTAGTTTTGGGATCTAACAGTTCTGTTTCCAATTTTGATTTTTCCACCTGGAAGCCAATTTTTTTGTCCAAATTATAGGCCTCTCTTATTGGATAATAATGAAGCCAATCTCGCACTTTATCTTTTAATTTCTCAAAACTCTGCAGTTTCAATTTGTCTCCTTCTTGTTCCAGAATTTCCCAATATTTCGGCCATTTGGCCTCCATATTGAGCTTTTTCTGAGCCTTTGCTTCCATCGGTGACAACCACCTTGGGGTTTTGTTTTCTAGTAGGTCCTTATATCTTATCCAGACATTGAACAATGCTTTCCTGACAATATGGTTTTTAAATGCTTTATGTGCTTTAACCTTGTCGTACCACAAATATGCATGCCACCCAAAAACATTATTAAAACCTTCTAAGTCCAAAATGTCTGTGTTCTCAAGAAGCAGCCAATCTTTCAACCAGCAGAATGCTGCTGATTCATAGTAAAGTTTAAGGTCTGGCAGGGCAAATCCACCTCTTTCCTTTGCATCCATTAATATTTTAAATTTTATTCTGGGCTTCTTGCCCTGCCAGACAAATCTAGAAATATCTCTCTGCCACTTCTTGAAACAATCCATTTTGTCCAAAATTTGCAGTGATTGAAACAAAAATAACATTCTTGGCAATACATTCATCTTTATAACAGCAATTCGACCCAACAAGGAAAGCTTCAAATTTGACCATTTTATTTCTTTGACATCTGATGGGAGGGCATTCCACAGGGAGGGCACCGCCACAGAGAAGGCTCTCTGCCTGGTTCCCTATAACTTTGCTTCTTGCAGTGAGGGACCTGCCAGAAGGCCCTCAGAGCTGGACCTCAGTGTCCGGGCAGAGTGATGGGGGTGGAGACGCTCCTTCAGGTATACAGGACCGAGGCCATTTAGGGCTTTAAAGGTCAGCACCAACACTTTGAATTGTGCCCAGAAACGTATGTTGGTCTTTCAGGACCGGTGTTATATGATCTCGGCGGCCACTCCCAGTCACTAAATATAAACTCTTGTGCATGTTTGTGCAAACGATGTAAAATTTTGTGCATATTTCTTTTTCATAATTAATTTTGAAGTTGGGTGGAATAGATTAGCAGGTAAAGATGTGAGATAGTGACACGGTCTTGAAATATATCAATATCTCCCAATGAAACTTGCACTTCTCCATTCTTGGATTGTCCTTAGCAGACGCTCAATGGACATAATGTGGGGCAGACCTGCTTCCTTATTCACAGGCCAGGCAGAGTGATTGAAAAGATTCCAGCTCATTAGGAGTCATCAGGTCAAGCACACAATGGCAAACTTCCACTATTTAAGGGCAAATATAGCCGCTAATCACCCCACCTTTAATTTGAAAAGAAACCCAACCCTTATTAAATTATGAAATTGGAATTAGCAATGTGTTCTTAGACTGCTTTCTTGATTGAGAACATTTGCCTCATTAATCCTGAACAACCCATGAGCACCATTAAAGTCTAACAGAATAATGAGAAAGATTACAGGGAGTGCCAATGACCATAACACACTCCGAGTGCTCCGGACAGGTTAGCTAGCATTCAGCAGCAACGCAGAGAGAACACGGAATCCTCGCATATAACAATCTCTATGCAATAATGCAGTTATCTCACACAAATAACCTATAGTTTTGAAGAGGCAAAGAGACACGGATTGTTCCAAAGTGCCCATATTATGAAGGCAAGGTCATTTGAATTGTCGGATTGCACTGCTCAGTATTCTATTTTGGCATTTTGAATTCTAGATTTCTATTTATTCACATTTTAGTCTGGATTTTGTTTTCTGCTTTTACCTTGCGGAGAGAATTTTTGTTCTATACTGAGCTGTCTATAAATTGATCAAATAAATAAATTTCCAGAGTGGTTTAATAGGGAACTCTGGGAATTGTAGCTTTTGGAGTGTGTGTGTAGGACACACAGAGCTCTTGTAACAGCTCTCAGCACCCTTAACAAACCACAGTCAGCAGGACTGTTTAAGGGGAAGTTATGAGTGTTTAAAGTGGGGCCATAGTGTTTTAAATACATGGTTTGAATATGGTCTATGACTTGCATTTGCCCCACCCAGTGGCCCAAATTATCTGGAGAGCAGCCGGTTGGCAAAGGCTGGCATTCAGGTATAACTAACTTTTTGTAATTTCTTCCTGACTGAAAGATTGCATACTTGAAATGGAGAATTTCCTGACAGTCTTTTATATGCAGCCTAATTTTTAAAGTGACTGTTCATTAAGCCACAATAGGCACTGGCACAATATTATACGTTCCTGCCATACAAACATAATTAATCATGATTAATACCACAATGACTCTTCAAAAGCAGTTATGATGATGTCCCATTTAAAATAAAGTGTTGCCATTATGTTCTGCAGCGTGTGATAGTCTAGCTGATAACTAAAATGTATATAATAAAGGAGGTTGATGAATAGGTTATAATTTACAACAGCGTCTCCTCTTTCCATTCCTGTGTGTCTAATGAGAACGATAATAAAGGCTTACTTAAGACTGTTGCACAGTTAAATATCCATTCGTGGATGCAGTTTTTATTTGTTTAAGCTTGATTTTAGTGAGCTGAACGAGGTCTCGCGCTGAAATAGGAGCAGGATAAGAACCCAAGAATGTAAGAAGAGAAGAAGAGTTTTGGATTTGATATCCCGCTTTATCACTACCCAAAGGAGTCTCAAAGTGGCTAACATTCTCCTTTCCCTTCCTCCCCCACAACAAACACTCTGTGAGGTGAGTGAGGCTGAGAGACTTCAGAGAAGTGTGACTGGTCCAATGTCACCCAGCAGCTGCATGTGGAGGAGCAGAGACGCGAACCCAGTTCATCAGATTACGAGTCCACTACTCTTAACCACTACACCACACTGGCTCTTCAGAAGAGCTCTTCTGAATCAGGCCTAAAGCTCATCATCTCCAACTTCCTGGTCTTACAGTAACCGTCAAGGTGCCTATAGGAAGCCCACAAGCAGGTATTGAGTCTATCAGCACTCTAACCATTTGTGATTCCCAGCAACTAGCATTCAGGGCCTTACTGCCTCTGACAGTGGAAAAAGAATATAGCCATTGTGGATAGAAATCGTTGATAGCCTTACCCTCCATAAGACTGTGGGGTGGAGGGGCTTTGGCTTGCTGCACGACACATATGACCACTGGTCTTGCTAGCTAGGCATGATGGGAGTTGTAGTCCAAAGCCAGCTAGAGACCCAAGTTTGGGAAACACTACTTTAAATGATGATGGACTACAATTCCCATAATTCCTGACCATTGCCTTGTAGGCCAGCAACATCTGGAGAGCAGCATATTAGCCATCTTTGCTTCAAGTCCTTCTCAGTTTCTAGACGTGCCGCAGTTAGGTAAAAGGTAAAGGACACAGCACCGTATAAAAGGTTGAATTTCATCCACAAAGTGTTGATGTATCATCATCTCAGTCACTGACATTCTGTTGTAGAAACAGCAAGAAGTGAGCAGAGGCTGAATGGAAACTGCTGCAGAGATGGACGGCATCAGTTGTGTGGTTTTGCTCTCAGGTGATGCAGAGCTGGTAGGTGGAGAAACCATGGCAACAGTTCCCACTGGAATATCTCCACATTTTGTTACCAGTTGGATGGGGTTACCGATAATGCATAAGGTTGTTTCAGTATTCTGGAATATTTATTATCTTTGTGCAGAGCTCACTCATTTCTTGAAATTATTAGACAGAAGGAAACTGTCGCATTGGATTTTCTTTCAAAGGCAGAACAAAACAGTGCAATAAAGTGTGCTTGCACTCTGTCAAATCGTCTGTGTGGGATCTGAATGATGCCCATTGCAAAATCAAGTGAGTTGAGACCACCACAAAATGAATGAGCCATTTATGACCTGTCAATAAAAGGCTTTTTATTCATAAATAACGGATCTGCAGTAATTCTGTACATCTTCCAAGGCTTCTGGAGCCCTACAATTTTATGCAAACTCTACATAAAACATCCAAATTCTCTGTTATTTCTCCCCCACCCCCATATAAGATATCATGTTTGGCATTACGATATGTGTGCATGTATATTTATATACACACATACATATACGGATACATATACATAGATACATATATGATGTATTATACCTATTTATACACTCTGTACATGGTCTGAAAAAGAAGCCACTGCCACTTTCCCAAAGAGCATTTCCTGTACAACATTCAGAATTTACATTGATAATACAAGGCACAGAAAGTGTGATATGAAGCCAAGGCCAAATGCTTTGCTTATCTTAAGGAGGCATTGAATTCCTGCTTCTCTGCTTTTTTGATGTGAAACAAACAAACAAGCAAACATCATGCAATCAAACTTTGCTGAAATACCCTGAATTTACTTTGTGAAGTACAGGAGATCTCCCCCCCTCCCCCAGTTCTAAAAGCAAATGACTTTGAGGGACACTAAGAGTATCCTTCATAATTATAAAATAAAAATAAAAATAACCAGCAACATACAACACTACCCATCACCAGGAAACTGAAAACCAAAAAGGAGACAGAATATGATGTAGATTTTGCTTATAAGGATATTTTGGATTAAGATATGTTAAAGAAGTTTTCTCACAAGTTCATTTCATCTCTATTTCAGGGAGGGAGAAAAACAATAACTCCAGGACTCTAGTCGTCTTCAGAGTCGTGCCACTGAAATTAATGGCCTTGACTAACTTAGGTCCATTAATGTCAATGGGTCAACTCTGAGTAGGACTAGCACTGGGTACAATCCTCAAAATGAGTTTACATTACTGGCACATCACTTGCATTGTCAGGCAGAGATGTATTTTAGAGCATGATTTGACTCTTTGAGCATCATACCGACGATTTGTTCTTCTCATGGTCCTCTCCTTACTACAACATAACCCAAATGGGCCTGAAGGGTATTCGAGAGCTGGTTGCTCATGAAGGTGAACCTGCACATTTCTATGACTTTCAAAGACAACTGAAGGCTGCATAAAGGGAACTGATTCAAAAGAAACAGCGACAGAATGGAGCCCAACATCTGGAGGACAGCCATTTACTGTGAATTACAGTGGATCTGGGGAGAGCAAAGGGCAGGGGCGTCTTTCACCCTGAGGGCCGCATTCACCTATGAGGAACCTTCTGGGGGCCACATGCCAATGAGGGGTGAGGACAGAGGCAAACGTGAGTGGAGCAACAGGTGCGACTCCTGTCGTGCCATTTCCTGTCATGCAGAAGTCAAACACACAGAGACTTTTCCATCCTCTCTGTCCTCCATCTAGGCAGGCAAGTGACATTATCAGAGTTCAAGGACACATTCCAGCCAGGCAAAAGCACTTGAGGAACCTGCAGAGCAGCATTAGTGAAGGGTGGGGACTGGGGAAATTTCCATGGGCCAAAAAAAGAAAGGCCTGAGGGAATTGATCCTGTCTCTGAAGTTCCCTACTCCTGGTCTAAGCAATCACAAGATGTCCCTCCCGGTCGTGGACTGCTTTGGATGAGGATTGTATAAATTCACAGAGGGCAAAGCTGTAAAGGTTACTAGTTGTGATAGCTATATATTACCTCCAGTAACAGAGGCAATTTGTCAAGGAACAAGTTCCTTTCATGTCCTCCTGGCAGGTTGGCCACTGAGAGAACAGAAGGCTGGATTATAGACAGGCCTTTGGTCTGATCCAGCAGGCTCTTCTTATGTTCTAAAGTCTCTGGTTTTTAGTTTTTTTAAGTTCAACAGTGATAAGTTATCTTGCAGACCTCCTTTGAAAAATGTGGCTGTATTTGGTTCACCTGTTTTAGTTTACACAGTAGGCACTAGAGCAGGGGTCAGCAACCTTTTTCAGCTGTGGGCCAGTCCGCCATCCCTCAGACCATATGGGGGGCCAGACTATATTTTTTTTGGGGGGGATGAACGAATTCCTATGCCCCAGAGATGCATTTTAAATAAAAGCACACACATTCTACTCATGTAAAAACACTAGGCAGGTCCCACAAATAACCCAGAGATGCATTTTAAATAAAAGGACACATTCTACTCATGTAAAAACACACTGATTTCCGGACCGTCCGTGGGCCGGATTGAGAAGGCGATTGGGCCACATCCAGCCCCCGGGCCTTAGTTTGCCTACCCCTGCACTAGAGCAATGAAGCTCACATCTGTGGACTCCCAATCTGCCGGTCTAGCTTTTTATTCTCGGGCGAAAGGTCAATTTATGTTGCAGAGGTCTGTGCATTTGGATATGCCCAATACATTCTGCTTTTATCTTCCCGACTCGAAAGAATGGCAGCAAGGGAGGTTGCCTTGGTGCAAGATGTTCGCTGAGGCATTAGGCAACAGTGGAAGCTCCCAGTCCTGCTCCCTAACAGATGGCAATTCAGCAACATATGCCTCTCAACCTGGGAGTGTTTATATAGACATCAAGACTAATAGCCAAGGGTAAATAATAAAGAACAGTCCTGCAAATGAGGTCAGTGACAAGACTTTGGACTTCCAAATTTCAGCAGCGCTCTGAGTGATGCCAACATTTGGCACCTCTCTGCCTCTCACCTTCTGTTATAAGTTATTGTTGTGGCGCCTCCTGCAGCACCCCCTTGGCTTGGCACTCAGTGTGGGCAAAGCAATTGTGCTCCCTTAAATCTGCCTCTGCTGAGGTGATATCTCAGAATTTAGCTCTGAATTCTGTCCCTTCTGAGTGGACTTAAAACATGCTTGGAATTTTGTCGGCTAGGGTAATATAAAATGTACACTAGGTTTGCAGAGCGAAGTAGATGTCTCAAAAGGCATATATCTCCATGGATTAAGAGGGGGGCATTTGCAGGCTCAAGTTCTTAGCCTGGAGGAGGCATCCTTGGGACCTGCCAAGCCGAGCACCCCTGTGGGCCCCCACCAGAGTGGTCCTTTTAAAAGAGCCCCATAAAACGGGGAGCTAGCACTGTGCCCCAGCTGGTGATGTCAATTTAAATAGGCAAGTGAGAAATATTGGCACTATAAAATGTTGCTGGGATGGTTTATAGGAGGAGAGGAAAAAGCAGGAATGAAAAAAGCTATCATAGTATGAGAAGCCTGTTACCAATAGATGAAATGTTGGAAGGTGGCTCTCTATCATTTTATTCTGCGTGGCAGATTCTCACATCTGTAATCTCAGCCTAGCCTAATTCATACACCATTCTTTTCTTGCACTTTTGTTTAGGTGGCATATCATGTGTTGTCATCACACCGAGTGCACAAACTAAGTGGTTTTCTAAGAGAGAAGAAACACAGCACTATAGTAAGCAAGAAGAAAGTCTTGTGTGTCTGAAAACTGCGCTACTCTATAGGTAATTACACTTCCCCTGAACTAAAGTTTCACACTTGATATCATTTCTAGTTTCGCTGGGGCCACAAGGAATGGGTGGTATTATATCAGCAGAACACATTAGCTTGTGTACCATTTCTTGTGAAGAAGCACTAACCCAAGCTATCAAACACCTACTCAGAAGATTTCAAAAGCAGCTTTAGAAACAGCTTACAAAGCACAACACTATTTCCCCAACCCCATCACAGCAAAACACAAAATCTGGACAATATGTATTAGAATTACGTATGAAACATTTGTGATCCATGTCCAGTGAAGTTACCGTGATTCTGCCTTTCCTTTATATGATCACCATAGTCCTAAATCTGATGTGCTAGAAATAAAGGAGTTTTGGAAAAGGGATATTCACAAGATCCCTTAGCATGCACTGATTTGAAAGATCAATGTTCAAAGAGAACTATGACTACCATCAGCTCCAACATCTGGAGGGCACCAAGCTGGTGAAAGCAGATTTAGAGAGTGGCATGGTTGTTCAAATCCATGTAGGTGTACAGGAGAAATATACAGGTTAAGTAATCAGGAATAAACAAAATGTGACTTTAGAACTGCTACAAATACTAAAGGGGGGGAGGAGGTGTATGATAATATTTTACCTATTTTGTTATTGTGAAGTATCTGGTTGAAAGTTTAAATGAATATATGGGGGATGAGGTCCAACATAAACCATATTAGGGTCGGATACTGTTCATTTTTCATTGGCTTTTGGTTAATTCATTTTAGTTTTTCCATTGATTTCGATGGGAGACTGAGCATCCAATCCTAATCTAAGTTGCAGAACCATTGTGTGAAGCTGGGTGTCTGCTGTAGGTTCTAAAATTAGGCACAATCCTGTTCTTCTATGTTTCCAAACGAGGCTAGACTTAACTCCGTTTCTATGAAATGAATGATGGTTGCCTTTGACAGGACTTCCAGATAACTTGTTTACTGCGGATTCATTCCAACTCATTTGTCGGGAGATTAGATGACATGGGCTACTTTATGAGTAATTATTCAAATTTGTATTGACAGCATTGCATTAAACCAATTGCCATCCTATACTTTCTAATATATTTCCCCTTCCCTTTGCTTATTGCAATAAACTCTGTCCTTTGTAGAAAACAGGTTTCTTATGCAAGAGCTCCCAAACAGCTCTAAAGGCAGAACTTGAATTTGTTGGTATGCAGTTGAAATCCCACCTGAAAACAGTGACAGCCTGGAAGTGCCCTGAATCTGTTTTCAGTTCTAACTGGTCATTGCAGACACCAAGAGGAGCAGCGAATGAAGAGATGCCCCTGTTCTACTGCTGCTTATTTGTAAAGAATACTGCTCCCGCAGTAGGAGAGACAGATGTTGGGTTTTCACTTTCAGGGAAGTAGTGCACAGAGATAAAACCCAGCTACCCTCATGGAGCCATGAGGGTTCTAGGCATGAAGGAGAAATTCAGTCCAGTTTGCATTTAATCTGAATCTACCTAATCTGCACTTTCTGAGGCAATATGCACAGCCTTCCTTCAAAATCTGCAGGTCTCTGAATTTTGCAATGCAGGTCTCCAACCAAGTAATGAGCAAAGATGCATATGGTCAGATCCACCCATCTGTAAGGTTCCGCCACCACCACCCCCATACAATATTGTTGAAAGCAACTGGGACCTGAGTTTGCCCGATTCCATCAGCATCCCTATCCAAAATACATTGTGGAGGGAGCTCTATGAGGACAGAAGTCCTCCCACTTCACACATAATCACCCTCCAACTTCTGCCAAAAGGGAGGAAGGGCTGTGAGTCAGTGGCAGAGCAACTCTTTTGCCTGCAGAAGGTCCTAGGTTGAATCCTGGGCATCTTCAGTTTGGGCAGGGAAATATTCCCTGTCTGGAGCGCTGCCACTGGATCAGACAATATCAAGCTAGGGGGGCCAGTGGTCTGACTCAGTAATGACAGTTTTGTATGATGTTGGGCGGTGGGGATGATGGGGATGATGGGCAGAGACAGGAAGCTTCTCCTTCCATGAATGCTGTTCATTGCCTCAGGATGCCTGAAGAAGGCTGTGGTACGCAGCAAACTCCTCTGAATCCAGATGCCTTGGTGCTGGAAACTAATTCTGGCAGACATACAGGGCAAATAGCACAAGTAGCACACCTCTCTTCATTATTATTATTATTATTATTAATTATTATTATTATTATTATTATTATTATTATTACTGCAATAAAGTGACTCTCCGTAATATGCACACTTCCTCCACCCCATGACCAATCATCATCTCTCTGTGCCTTTCATCATGATAGCATTTAGATAATTGAAATAATGGGATGTTATTTTCAAAGTTGCTGGTGGAAACCTGTAAAAGAGTCAGTAACCAACCAGAACTCCAGCTGACACCACAAACAGTAAGCAATGCTGGAAGATGATGGGCAGCAATCTGAAATTGTTCTCACTCAGTTTATTCAGCAGCTGTGAAGCATTAGGAGACAACAACAACTGAGGTGCTGAAAAACATCTAAAGGGTTGTGGGAGAACATTTCTGTGCCACTTTCTGTGCAGAAGCTAAGAGGCTCATAGATGCCACCATAATGTTGTGGCTGTTGTGGAACTTAAATGTTTTTCTGTGGGGGTGTGGATAGTTACTGAGGAGGGTGGGTTCTGAGAAAAAGGTTGGGTGTGCTGCAACCTGTAAGGAGCCTAGTAGGGTTGAGAAAGAAATCAGTGTTCTGTTTCTAGGATCTTGGAGGCAGGGTTTTAATCCTCACTCAGCCATGTGAGTGGCGGGTAGCGCTGTGGTCTAAACCAGAGCCTAGGACTTGCCGATCAGGAAGGTTGGCGGTTTGAATCCCCGCGACAGGGTGAGCTCCCGTTGTTTGGTCCCTGCTCCTGCCAACCTAGCAGTTCGAAAGCATGTCAAAGTACAAGTAGATAAATAGGTACCACTCTGGTGGGAAGGTAAACAGTGTTTCCGTGCTCTGCTCTGGTCGCCAGAAGTGGCTTAGTCATGCTGGCCACATGACCCGGAAGCTGTACGCCAGCTCCCTCGGCCAATAAAGTGAGATGAGCGCCACAACCCCCGAGTCGTCTGTGACTGGACCTAACAGTCAAGGGTCCCTTTACCTTTACCAGCCATGAAGCACACTGCGAGACCTTTGGATTCGTCACTGTCTCTCAGTCTGGCCTACTTCACAGGGTTGTTGTGAGCATATAATGAGGAGCAGAACTTTGTATGTCACCTTGAGCTCCTTGGACGAAAGGTGGGATACAAATGTTATAATAATAATAATAATAATAATAATAATAATAATAATAATAATAATAATACGCTCAGGTTGCAAATAGGGGCAGCGAGGGGTGTGACTTGGGTGGAATTATGAGGGCCAGATTGAGAAACATGGAGGGCCACATTCAGCCACAGGGCCTGAGCTTCCCCTGTTTTATTGTTTTATCATTTATATGCCTGGTTTGGCCACAGTTCATCTTTCTCTCCTCAACTCCCCAATCCTCACCATTTAGAGTCATTTCAATGCACAAACTCTAAGAATTGCCACCCCAATAATGTGCACTGCCATTCTGCCATGCAGCATCATAAAGTTAATTTACAGGTGTTGACAACATTGATTTGGCAGTCTTACGCGTCTAGATTAAAAACCTGTAAACTTAAGGAAAGGTCTGCTTGGCAGACTTAAATGGAAACTTCATCTACCAGCAGCAGAAGAGCCATAAAATCCTATAATATTTTTATTGCCACCCCCCACTTTTTTAAGAGAAAGGGGGATTGACAAAGTACTTGTTAAAGGTAGCAAAACATTTTTATGCTTTAAAAAACTAATATAAAAAACTAAAAAATAATGCATCTTTTAGCCTTCTTTGTATCTTCCCTATAATATGTTTTGAGAGGTTCTAGGGGAAGATATCAACCATAAATCACTAGAACGACTGTCTCCTTTTAAGTGCAAGAGCTTTGAACAGTTTATATGCAATCATCTCTCTCACACATTGAAAGAAAGTTTGGGAACACTTAGAAAACATACAGTGTGAGAACATTTTTTACGGTCACAGCATCAGAACAAAAGATCGGGAAATCAGCAGAGTGCTTTGGCTAGGTTTTGACAATTTTCTTGAGTCTGTTTAATTAGCAGTCTGTATTTAGAAAACACACCAAGGAACATCTTGAATCATAATTAACTGAGTGCAATAAACTTCAGATCTAAAAGAGCTGGAAAAAGCATGTTCTCTCCATCACCCCCTGGTGTGTGTGTCTTAACAATAATGGATCCCACATTCAACTAGTTATTTCTGGCAGTAATTTTAATCCTGCCGTGTTTTGTTTAATGAAACACGGAAACAAGCAGTTCAGATGCCTCCTGGCATTTCTGGAACACATGGGGGGTTCATGGGAGCTTGTGTGATAGCTTCGCCCATGACCACTGATGTGCTTGGTAGCCACATTCAGACCTGACAGGAGGAGAAGAAGCTGCCTGATATGATCAGAACATGGTCCATCTTGCTCAGTATTGTCTACACGAACTGGCATCAGCTCTCTAGGGTTTCAGACAGGAGCTTCTCCCAGCCTTGAAAATCCTAGGGATTGAACCTGGTACCTTCTCACGACAGATGTTCTTGCAACTGATCTATGTCTCTCTGCCTCATGCTGCTCCTGGGCACATATATTGAGGCTTGCATGGAGTCTCTTCTTGTACCTGCTGCATGTGTCACAGTGGAGGAGTCTGGCTGCCCGACGTGGGGTGGTGGGGACAGAATGAGCTTGCATGACCCTCTCACTTGTTCCAGGGATACACAGTCGTACCTTGGTTTCCAAACAGCTTAGTTCTCGAATGTTTTGCCTCCCAAACGCCACAAACCCAGAAGTGAGTGTTCCGGTTTGCAAACTATTTTTGGAAGCCGAATGTCCGGCGGGGCTTCCGCAGCTTCTGATTGGCACGGAGGGGTGAACACCATGAACCCTGAGCTCCTAGGAGTTAGGGGCAATGGAAAGACAAATCTGAGGGGCATCTTCTGCTGTTCCTGCATGCTTTTTTTGACAATTGGTCTTGACCCAAGTGGTCTTTGGTTGAGTGGGTATCTGTCCTCTTCCTACAGAGCTACGGAACTGGGGTTCCCCCATTTTGTAATTTTGGTATTGTGTGTGTGTGTGTGTTTGCAGCTATGATAGTACACTAATTGTACATTGTACTTATTATAATACCTGTACTTATTATAATTTTTTGAATTATATTATAGAATTATATATCATAATTATATTATATAATAATTATTATGATATGACTACTAAATAAATCTGCCAATCTGAAGGGTTAAAAAAAAGGGCATGATCCCTTTTTTGCCAGACAAATAATTATAATTATTATTTCAATTCATTACCCACCAGGTCCCAGGGTAGATTACAACCATTTGAAATGCAATAGGAAAAAAGTTAAAACAGGTTTCAGTCACAAGAATAGGGTGGGTTCTAAAAACTCAAAGAGGCCAGGATACAGAGATACATATTCAGTATATACCTGACCAGATTGGGAAGAATCTATCCATTTTTCAGAGCTTCTGAAAGTGTAATTTTGTCTGAAAAAACTACCAAGTATTGGAAAAAAATTCTGCTAACCAGAAATACCCCCAACCGGCCCAACTAAGCTCTTTAGTCAGAGACATCTAATAATAATAATTGTAATAATAATAATAATAATAATACCCTGCCCATCTGGCTGGGTTTCCTCAGCCACTCTTGGCAGCTTCCAACCGAATATTAAAAACACAATACAGCATTAAACATTAAAAACATCCCTAAACAGGGCTGCCTTCAGATGTCTTGTAAAAGTAAGATAATTGCTTATTGCCTTGACATCTGATGGGAGGGCGTTCCATAGGGCAGGCGCCACTACCGAAAAGGCCCTCTGACTGATTCCCTGTAACCTCACTTCTCACAGTGAGGGAACTGCCAGAAGGCCCTTGGCGCTGGATATCAGCGTCCGGGCTGAATGATGGGGGTGGAGACGCTCCTTCAGTTATACAGGACCGAGGCCGTTTAGGGCTTTAAAGGTCAGCACCAACACTTTGAACTGTGCTCGGAAACATACTGGGAGCCACAGCAGATCTCTCAGGACCGGTGTTATATGGTCTCGGGGGCCTCTCACTTCCTCTCACGTGTACCTTTAAAACAGGAGTGAGGAACCAGTGGCAGCCATGATGTTGTTGGGGCTACAACTCCCATCATCCCTGAGCAGTGGCCAAGATGGGTGCAGCTGGTGGAAGTTGGGGGTCCTACAGCGTCTGGAGGGCCACAGGCTCCCCACTCTTGCTTGAAGGATTCCAAAGTCCTTAGGCCAAGGCCCAGTGGGAACACTAATTAGCAAAAGAGGGAGTTCCAAAAATTAATGCAACAAGGAAATGAAAGTGAAAATATCTCAGCGGCTTTCACTCTGTCATTGTTTTGAAGTGTCTTAGCTCAGGGATAGCAGACCCTCCAATTGTCCCTATTTTCCAGGGGTTTACAGAAGCTGTCTCGGTTTCTGATTTGATCCCAGAATGCCCCACTTTTCCTTAGGATGTCCCTGTTTTCATTGGAGAAATGTTGGAGGGTATGGGGTGGAGCTGCTCCTCTCCCATATCACAACCAATCCTTCTTCAGAGGGAAATCTAGAAATTGTGGCTTTGTGTGGGGAATAGGTTTATCCTATCAACTCTCAGCATACTGAACAAACTACAGCTCCCATAGTTCTTTGAGAGAGAACCAGTATCATAAAGCTTTAAATGCATGATATTAATGTCACCTAGAAATGGAGAAGGAAGGTTTATACCTGAAATCTGGAAGTCCTGACACAGCTGAATTTTTCCTGCATCTGACCATCTCTTACATCCAACATGCTTGTGCCCTGCTTTCTCTTTAAAGAAGGTCAATTAATTATATGCAAATACATATATATAACGTGTAATACATATAAAAAAGTCAAGCACGAGGCGGCACCATATTTCTGCAGCATAATTTTATAAGTATCAACATATAAGTATTTTTTATACAGTTATATGCATTGTTCAATGTATCTATTTATGTGCTGGCTACTTTAGGAAACCTGGTGTGTATATGCATATAATTTTATATGTACCTGTATAATAATGCATATAATATGCAATATTTGTTCATAGTTTTAGGAGAACTAGTAAAAAAATTAGCTCACTTCTTGTCAAGATCAATGAGCAAGACAGGAATGAGAAAAGATTCGTGTAGATAAGCTCCACATTGAGATTTTCAGAAAATTCCACCCCCAGCCATGCAAAAGTGCCACACGGGTCTCTGATAATGGGAGCAGCAATGCAGGAAAGCTTCCCTTCCAGTTTCCTTGATCTTAATCTAGCTCTCCCACATATACACCCACTGGGGGACAAAATACTGGTATGACACAGATATTTGTGATTTTTTTCCTGAGGTCTAATAGCACCTGTGGGAAGAGTCACACTTACCAGGGAAAGGGCTGGAAAAACGCCCTCCACTGGGCATGCTCCAATTTAAAAATGGGGAACTCCTCAAAACCGATTTTATTTTTTATTTAAAAAGTCAGAAGATCTAACCACGTGTCTCCTGAGTCCAATCTTCTTATATGAGTAAACAGATGTTACTTAGGATGAACTTTGGATGAACTGGGGTGTCTTGGGGGGATTTTGGACCTGTCAGAGTGGGAATGGGTTGTGCTATCCACAAGTTGTGACTACTGAAGCGCTTTATGGTGCCTCAGCCATCCAAACAATGATGTTTTCAATAATGCTGCAGAGAAATGCCTACCAAGAGCAAACTAATGTATCTAAGGTTATCTTGACACCAGGGTGGGGAGAGGGCAGAAGGAGAGTTCAACTGTGAATGCTTATAAGTGGAGGAAATCATTTTACCTGAAAAGAAAATCCCTTCTCACCCCAAAACCAACTTTTAAAGTGCCTAGCACAAAAGCCCCTGAACCAATTTGTCTGCAATTTGGCAGATTTCTTACCTAGGGGCAACTTTTCTAACTGAATCCCCACAAAACACTAGGAGACTGAGTGATTTTACCCACCCTATAATGGCTGTCCTTGGAATAAAACCAATGAATGTATCCTTCTGAAATTTGGAGAAATTCGTGCCCCAAGAAAGGGCAGCCTTACCTGCATATTTCATTCAATTCTGCCAAAATATTGAAAAGTTACAGATATTTCTGCTTTTTTAAAAAAAATTAAGTTGCACTTATTTGCCTGTAATTCAGTGGTGTTAATCCACTCTTGAGACTCTACAATACCTTCAAATTTTACCCACTTCTGTGAAAAGGAAGGAAATTTTACAGCCCCATTAAAAAAATTTCCAGAAGTGGAGAGGATGGGGCGATTGAAGCAGACTCTGATGGCCTCTGAGTCAAATCACACAGCACCTCCAACCAAGGTAAGCTGCTTTCCAAAGTGCCAAATTGCAGCCCAAACCAAATCTTGCAGTCAGTGCACATCCTAATATTAATGCACCCAACCACTTTCTTAAAAAGCAGGTTAATCACACATAGTTTTTGTACCCAAGGCAGATACCAACTTCTAGCAATTCATTGTTTTCTGTCCTCCCCCCCTCTTTCTAGTGGTGATTGTGGCACCAGCTCCATCTTACCTGAGCCCCCTAAATGGCCATTGTCTCAGTGAGTGCCCACGCTGCTTGGCTTTAGTTGAAAACTAAACAAGAAAGCCACAAAACACGTAGAGAAGAAACAACTGAGCAAACCAAAACACAGAGACGTCTAAGATTTAGAAAAATCCAGGCGTCTTTTAAATATTCCATAATTTTAATCTTTTCCTCTCTTGGTTGTGGTAGCCAAAAGATCGTACTCATTTTCTGCACTTAAGTATCAAATTTAATCTTCATTGTGATTTAATCTTTAATCTTCATTGGGAGATTGTTTTCCCCACCCTCTTACAGCAACAGTTGTGTAAAGGGGCCTGGGTCTTCTTTATGGCTTGCCAGCTTCTTCTGTTCCTCCAGATGCAAATTGGTTTGATGGCGTGAAGGAGAGAGCCAATGAATCATGGGAAGGATGTGTGATTGTAGCACATGGTTTCTTCCGGCTCACAGGAATTCCCTCAGTTACAAAGTCCAAGCTGGCTATCAGTTCTTCGAAAGTGATGACTAAAGTCCATTTTGTCTGCTGTAGCTGAAGTTGGACTCCTCGATTTGAGTTTCTGTTAGATTAGAGTTTTTGGGCTGTGTCCTTCCTATCTCTTCCAGTGCACAGGCTAGAGAGTCTAAATCGCCATCGTGCTGATGCCTGGCTTCCCACAAGTCCAAAATAACAGCAGATGGGCTGCGCTGGGTAGCAAAGTAAGACAAATTCCTAAATGAGAGAGGCAAAAACAAAGGGGTTAGGGTTCAGGATGATGACTGCCCCCCTCACAGATACTTGGTAGGATTGCTTGCAAAACTCAGGAGATTTCTGGGAAAAGTAGGGAGGAACTTTTGAATCTAACTACTTTTAAGGTTGCAGCCAATGCAGCACTAAGTTAAGTTCTCTTAACTGTTCCACTGCTGAAATGTCTTGTGCCAGGAGAACATTGTTGAACAAGAGAATGCATAAGCAGGTAACTTTGGGTACATTCAGACGTGGGGCTTACTCCAAATGTTTTCCAGGTTATAATGCTAGCATGCCTGTCCCAGTTTTTAATGTTCCTGTTACACGGCATAGAATCATAGAAATGTAGACTTGGAGGGACCACGAGGGTCATCTAGTTCAGGCATGTCCAACAGGTAGATTGTGATCTACCGTTAGATCACTGGACGTCTGCCGTAGATCATTGGTGGGGCTCAAACCCCTGACCTTGAGATTAAAAGTCTCATGCTCTACTGACTGAGCTACCTGTTGCATTATGGAACTGTGAGGGTTTTTTTTAAATCAATAAGCCACATGTCACACTAAATTTCATTCACACCAATGGGTGTGGTATGATGCAACAGTGGACGTCATTGGACATGTCACCATCATTATGTGCATGCCTGTTTCTGTTTCCCCACGATTCAACCATGAAAATAGCAGGAAAGTACAGTATGCCAGAATACCGCCCCAGATTTTGTCCAATAATTTTCCAAGTTAACAGGATTTTCTTTTCTTTTCTGGAAGCAACTAATATAGAAATGAGTACTGAGTTTCTGCTAGACTTCAGAAGTGGCTTTTATGTCATGTGAAAGATCACAGCGAATGCAGAACTGATCAAGTAAGAAAGGGCCAGAGAAACAAAATAAAGTGTCTGGATGCAACTTTAGTTGCACAATAGACTGCACAATACATTGAGTGACGAGTTTCCACTAGCACAATTGTTGTGTTAGATTCATCTGTTCCACAAGACTAAAACTCACATGAGCACTTGCATCAACAGACAGAGAACACTGGATACAATCCACAGGCTGCACATTCCACGAAAATACTCTGCTTCTAAATAATAGGCTTAATATCACGATGGCACACAGGAATAGCAGTGCATTTTTTTGGAAAGGAATGTTTTGGCTAAGTGGTAGCAACACATTGACTTTTTAGAGAGCTGGATAAACAAGGCTGTTTGCATGAACAAAGGTACCTGCATCCCAGTGTAAATAACAAGGACTTCTAAAGCATAATCCATAATTTAGTAACAAATCACCATGGCACAAGCAAATATTGTGAGTTTGTATGCAAGGTTTGGTGTGCTTTGGTATGGAACTTGATTTTTTTTTTTAGTTGCCTTTCTTCATAAGCCATTTTTTTATATATTTTGCTAAAGTGCGCACACAAGATTGATGGGAACGTTCAGGGCATTTATTTGCGCAAGACCTGCTGGAACAAACTGGTTTCTGAATGCATATTATTTTCAGACTGTGCTATTAAGAGACTGTGCCTTTTGACAAATTGACTTGTGTTATTTCCTCTGGGAATAATCATCCAAGTAAAACTAGCAAGCTAGCAAGCATGCATATGCATAGTCATATTTACATACAGCTTATTATACATAATACATCCATGTAAGGCTTTCTGGAATTAAATCTCTGTGGAACTACAATTGCTCAAAGAACTTCTCAGATAGTGACTGAGGTCAGTTCACATAAGTGTGGGTCCACTGCTTCATATCACACTGACTATGTGAAATTTATCACCACAGACTTTTTCATACACTCTTATGTTATCTCATGCATATTACATTTCAGTGGAGGCAGTTCTTGTGTTTAGCTGTGGCTTATCACCACCAAGTGGTGAGATATCTGGGTGTGTCACCAGTGAGATGCCTAGGTGTTGGTGCATGTGTGAATCAGCTCAGGGCCTGGAAGTACCATTTCAACGGTGCTGATCATGAGGTATCTTTGCTAAATCCTAGAAGCAGCACGAAGTAGAAGAGATGGGTTAATATGCTAAATGGAAAATATGAGCCGACTTTTCCTTGCATATGAACATACAGAAACTTAGATGCTAGACATAGTTAGTTTACCAGCTAAAGCCGAGAGGACCAGAGCACTTTGCGAAAAGTCATCCAAACCTTTACCACATAATGCCTGGCAAAATGTCAGATCTAAGCTTCCTGACTAAGTGCTGAGCTGAAATAAGTAAATATTGCTCAGAGTACAGGCTCAGCACTGGATCCCAACCTTCTGCAGAGCTCTTCACCATTCTTCCAAGGTTTGCCTGAACTCATGAGGGCTACAAGTGTGCAGAGGAGAAAGGGCGTACACATGAGTGCCCTGGCTCCTCTCAGACCTCTCTCTGTTAAGGATGATGGTCTGAACAGACTTTCTAACAGGGATAAGTGAAATTTGTCAGTTTTGCTTTCTCTCAGTTTCTCATTTTTTCCAATCTTAAGTTCAGTTTCCCACATCAGTTTGCAATTATTATTTTTTAAGTCCTTATGAATATTTACCAGAAATTTTTTTGAAAATTTATCCTAATATGCACACTTTTGCAAAGCAATGTTCCCCCACCAGGCTTCATTTGTGCATGTTATTTCATGAATACATGCATTTTTGTACATATTACTTGGCTGGAGAACTACATGGCAAAATTCAGAGAAGTGTGAATTTCAAAGGAAGGCTGTGTTTTGGTTTGCATATTGATGTGGAAAGTGTGAATTAGACAGGTTCATCTTGAGATGTAAATTGAATGAAATTTCTCTTTCGTTCCTAGTTTCTATTTGTGCTCAGCTGAGATGGAACCTTCCCTATTGGGATCCCTGACTGCACAAAGGCTTCAAAGTGTGTTCATACTGCAGCCCTCTTCATGTACAAAGGCCCAAGAGGCACCTGCATTCTTGGGAACATTGGGGGATAGACCCACTACTACACATCTTCACTTGTTCAGGCAACTTTTTACCTCAATCAATAAACAAATAACTGTAAGCTTTCTTGCTTTCCACTCAATCCAAGACATTGCTGCATTGCCTCTGGTACAGCAGCTAAAGGTAAAGGGACCCCTGACCATTAGGTCCAGTCGTGACCGACTCTGGGGTTGCAGCGCTCATCTCGCTTTATTGGCCGAGGGAGCCAATACAGCTTCCGGGTCATGTGGCCAGCATGACTAAGCCGCTTCTGGCGAACCAGAGCAGCACACAGAAACATCGTTTACCTTCCCGCCAGAGTGGTACCTATTTATCTACTTGCACTTTGACGTGCTTTCGAACTGCTAGTTTGGCAGGAGCAGGGACCGAGTAACGGGAGCTCACCCCGTCGCGGGGATTCAAACCTCCGACCTTCTGATCGGCAAGTCCTAGGCTCTGTGGTTTAACCCACAGCGCCACCTGCGTCCCTGGTACAGCAGCTACATTGTCCTAATAGTGCTATGTTCTCAAAGTTCAGACTATTGGCTTATTAGAGTAAATTCTTCTGAGCCTAAAATAGGGTTGGACAGACTTCATGTTGGATCTACTTTGGGGTTATTTTTGTTGTTCCTAGAATCACAAGATCTGCCAACCAGAGCTAGGTGCAAAAGCCAGAGTTGGGAATTAGAGAGCAAGGTGTTTCTGAGCTCAATCTGAGCCTAGGAATTTGTTTTCGGCATGAGAGCTGAACTAAGCTCACAGCCCTTTCACACAGAAGACTGCTCTTGGTTAGTTTTCTTCATTTCAGCCATCTAGCCTAGATGGGGAAAGTCGCTATAGTTAAACATCTGAGATACAACCAGTAGATCCTGAGTTAGAATTATGATGCCATGATACATGTTGTTTGGCCCTCAGTCTCTGCTCCCCATCTGCAATTAAGAGGAAGCTAATAATACCAGCTTTACTGGGTTGTTGCAAGGATTCTAGAAATAATGCTAGTGTGATCTTTTAATGATTGATAGGGCTCTATACATGCCACATTCAGCCCTGTGCCCACCCTCACCTACAAACATCAGATACGGCTATAACAGGGGTTGTCAGAGTGACACCTGTAGGCACCAGTGTGCTGCCCCCTTCCCCACACGTAGCTCTTATGGTGCCCATGAAAAGTCTCAGTAAAATCCCCTTCAAAAACCCATAGTTCCTATGGTTCCCTGGGGAGAGGGATTGATTGGTAAACAACCCAGGGAACCATAGCTCTGTGAAGGGAACAGGGGTCTCCTAACAACTCTCAGCTCCCAGAATTCATTGGGAGAAAGCCATGACTGTTCAAAGTGGCATAATAGTTTGGGTATCACTGAGATTGCCATTCCAGATTGCAAAATATAAAATGCAAAAACTAGTGACTTGCCTAAGAGAAACAACATTCCTTCCCCCAAAATCTTTCCAGTCCTTCAGTTCCAGGATGACCATAGCCATGGACCACAAAAAACAAAGTGTCTTAAAAAACAAACCATGAACAGCTTGAATGGGCACCTATGTACTGTATTTTTCACTCTATATGACACAGCAGACCACAAGACGCACCTAGTTTTTGGAGGAGGAAAACAAGAAGAAAAATATTCTGAATCTCAGAAGCCAGAACAGCAAGAGGGATCGCTGCGCAGTGAAAGCAGCAATCCCTCTTGCTGTTCCGGCTTCTGGGATAGCTGCGCAGCCTGCATTCACTTCATAAGACGCACACACATTTCCCCTTACTTTTTAGGAGGGAAAAAGTGAGTTTTATAGAGCAAAAAATACAGTATGTGCAAGCACACCAGCAGTAGGTACTCTATAGCAATCCAGATGATGCTAGACTCCAGCTAGGGATGAAGGGGAATTCATTGGGTTCAGATTTTAATGTGCACCTACCTAATTCACACTTCTCCAACCAATAAACAAAACAAACCACAACTGTCCTTCAAGAGTCACATGTCTCTGAATTCAGTGGTGTGGTTCTCCAACCAGAAAAATGTGTGAACAAAAATGCATATATTAATGAAGAATAACATGCAAAGCCTATGAAAAAAATTCCTTGCCAAAATGTGTACATTGAACAAAATTCCATATATTTGAAAGATACATGAGCATGAAAACACACACCTTTTTTGTACAGACTTTAAAAATAAATAAATGGCAAATCAATGCAAAAATGGGGTGGAATTATCTTAAGGTTAGTGAAATTAGAAACTGAAATTGACATCTGTGTTCCTCTCTAACAGCAGGCTGCACTGCCCAGAGTCAGAACTGATGGGAGCTGAAGGCCAACAATATATGGAAGGCCACAGGTTGGACATCCCTGAAATACACAATGCAGAGGAATTATCTGCAGTGCAATGAGATGGAGGACCTGAAGCTCCCACAGTTTCTCTGGTGATTTCTAGTGCTGCGTCATTTACGGTCACGGTAGACAATGTTAATATACTGCTCACGTGTGCAGTCTCTCTGCCAGAAATGCAACCAAGTAGTCCCTTTCCAGTCTTTTCATTAATAATAGATAGCTGAACAATGTTCCTAGCAAGGAAACACAAGGAACTCAACGACAACAAACCCCCAGAAAAAAAAAGACAGCCAGCCAGCCAGCTCAGCCACCTGCACTCGCTTGTTCTAAAAACCACATATCTTGGTTCAAAATCCATACAAAACAGACTGCAGGCTGGATAGTTGTTCCAAACATCCAGAAAGCATCCAGCTCCAATTTGCCTCTGGTGCCTTGTTCCTTCCTTCCATGAGCAATTAGTGTAGCCAATAGAAAACACACATGCTTCAGTTCCAGAAGGCACAGCTAGTTCCAAACAAGTCTAACAAATGCCCAGGATAGGAGCTTGGGAAGAGATCCACTTGTTTAAAAAGGTACAGAATTTGGCTTGCCTGTTAATGAGATTCTCTTCTCCCTTTTCTTTGTGAAAAGAAAGAAGTACAAGCGTTCAGCTTCTTCAACGGCTCAACCTTTTTAAAGTTTTAAATTCAGAATAGCAAGTTGGGTTCTGTGGGTTGGACCCAGTCCCATTCAGAGTAGAAGTTAAAAGGACACGACTCAGTTGGGTTCATGCATTTCAATGTGTCTACTCTGAGCAGGACTGACATTGGATTCAGCTCTGCACCCACTTGTTTCCCAGGTCTGCTGATTAAAAAGATAAAAATACAATTCCTTTTAAATTTTGCCTTCAGGGAAGACATCATTCCCAAACTGATGAGCTGTTGAGTGCTAATGGAAATAGACCTGCAATGGGGCTACTGAGAAAGTCGAAGGTATATCACCATGCTGGCATCTTCACAACAAATACAACTAAGCCCCCAATAAGGGCTGGACTTTCTCGACAGCCACTGCGGACAAGACCCTTCAACAGCAGTCCTCTTGCTAAGAGGCGAGGATGCCCTGTAGTGTTTTGTTGCAGGTCCCACTCATCACTAATCCAGGTAATCTCTCCCCTACTGAAATTGTGCCACTTGGCTGTTTTAGATTCAAACAAGAGCGCCAGCAGTATCCAAGCAAAGGCACCTACTTCCATAGGCAAACAAGTCTTCTTGGAAGTTTGTGTGCAGGATCAAGACAAGCAAAACCCTACAGACATCCTGGGAGCCTCCCCTTTCCCCTGCCCTAAGTCACAGAATGTAGCTTGGTGGCAGGACCCAGCTACAGCAGTTAGTTTTCTTGCCAGAGACAACGGCTACAGATCCAAGAATCCCCAGTGGCAAACTTATGCTACTGCGCATCATTCCCACCAAGGAGAAGGCACAAGGTCAGTGTATGCTGCCATCATCTTCATCTGCCACATGGGCGGGAAAGGTATCAATTTGGACGAAAACTATTATTGTGGATGGGTTGTACAGGTTAATTGATACTATTGCCGTTATTTATGGGACGCGGGTGGCACTGTGGTCTAAACCACAGAGCCTAGGGCTTGCCAATCAGAGGTTCAAATCCCCGTGACAGGGTGAGCTCCCGTTGCTCGGTCCCTGCTCCTGCCAGCCTAGCAGTTCGAAAGCATGTCAAAGTGCAAGTAGAAAAATAGGTACCGCTCTGGCAGGAAGGTAAATGGCGTTTCCGTGTACTGCTCTGGTTTGCCAGAAGCGGGTTAGTCATGCTGGCCACATGATCCGGAAGCTGTACATTGGCTCCCTCGGCCAGTAAAGCGAGATGAGCGCCGCAACCCCAGAGTCATCCGTGACTGGACCTAACGGTCAGGGGTCCCTTTACCTTTACCTTTAATTATTATTTAGATACACATTCAAGACCCTTCCAAACCACCTTGCACAGAAGCATATATTTTCATCCAATTCTTTTTAATAAAATCAAGAAAGGAATGGGGAGGGCACGGGTCGACTGGCTAGAATAGTTGAGGCTATTCTTGCTGATGCAATCATGAGAATCAGTTTTGTTGGGCATCAACTGCGGCCCACATTTCAGCCCCCACTGGCTGCGCTGCTCTTCTTCTTGCCATTGCCCTCCGTTCAGTCCTTACGTCGCCGAGGAAGAGAACCGTCAAGCAATGGGAGTGAACAAAAAGAGCAGCTGCTTCTATTGCTTTCTCACTCATTGGCAGTGATGTGTTTCTAGAAAAAGAGGCGTCAGAACTCACCATGAATGCCTCCCTTGTTCTCTTATGATGGCAACGGCACCCATGGGAGATTGGGTGGCATTGCCATTGGAGATGCTGGAACTGACTTCTGGCTGAAAACAGCCCTGCTCATCAGCCCATTCTTTTTAGGCTGTAGTGGGGATTGGAACCGAAGAGAGTGTGAGAGAAAGTGGACTACTGCAGGAAGGAGGAAGGAGGCAGGTAAAACTTGGAGCTTTGCAGAAAGAGAATAGGAGGCTGCCTCACACTGAGTCAGACAATGGCCAGTTTAGCTCAGTATTGCTGCATCAGCCTTCCCATGTTGTAGTCTAACGACACCTAGGACCAAAGGTTGGGGAAGGAGTTTTTGCAAGTCCTCTCTGGAGGTGTCAGGGATTGGATCTGGATACTTCTGCACAGAAAGCATGGGCTCTATCGCTGAGCAATGGCCTTTCCACAAATCACACTATATGTTCATTTTTTAAGAAAAGCCTTACAAATTCAGGTAAGTTAAGATGATTATCATCAGGTGTGGCAGAATATTGCAATGCAATATCGACACTCTTATAAATTCTACTCTGCCACATTTAATTTGCACATTATTTGTTTTACAGCATTTTGGACACCCATTGTTATTGTTTGTAAAGTGGTTTACAATATAAATCTATACACGATATAGGTTTTACCTAATAACAACAACAGCCAGAACCTTCATACCCAACCACACTTAAAAACAATCATTGAATTATACTCTCATATGTAATGAATCAACACATACAATAATAAATAACAAAATATGCAATGTACTGTACAACTCAGTACTGTTGAATTGACACTCAGCCTTTTTCAAGCAAATGTGTAATTAACTTCTGCTTTCTTGAGAAAAAATTTATTTTCTATCGAGTTCCAATTAACTGTAACCAGGATGAAAAATTTGGCATTCATTTACAATATAAAGATGTAACCTCATAAAAATGTAATGAATGAAAACCTAAGATTTTGTTTCCTTTTCTTTCTTTCTTTTCAAAAAGAACCCAAACACATAAAGGGGATTATCTCAAACTTAAAGCAACCGTTTTGTCAAGCAGCAGCCTCGAAATCTTCTAGGAACAGGTGTTGGTATGCTTCTGAAAGGAAGCAAATGATGGCATAAGGCAAACCTTTCGGAGGTGGAAATTCCTGAAAGGCGCTGGTGGATCATAGAATCATAGAGTCGTAAGGGACCCAGGGGTCATCTAGTTCAACCCCTTGCAGTGCAGGAATTTCAGCTAAAGTATCCATGACAGATGGCCATCCAACCTCTGCTTAAAATCCTCCAAGGAAGTATCTTGCAGGCCCTACACTGGGAACAGTGTCCTGATGATAATTTAAAATGTTACAGCTTTCAAGATATTGGGAAATGTCTGAATTGCGGGTTGATGTGCAAATATAACAACAGTGACTGAGAACATTAAAGAAGGCAGGGAGCAGGGAATGTCGCAGCACACTGCTTCAATAACAGCAATGGACTGGTTGCCATTCAGAACTGCATTGGATTACCTGTTGATGCTGTTTTTCTGTGCTAACATCTGCCAGTCTTTGCCTTTGGTGCTGGGTGTGTCAAAAGTTGCGCATATCCTTTGCCTGATGGAGTAGGGAATCTTGAAGGCTTGCGGACCCATCTGAGCAGGAAAGTTACTGTCATCATGTGCAAAGAATGCGATGGTTTCCTTTTCATTCTACGCACAAAAACAAAACCGTTGTTGAGTTGAGCTCTCTCACTAGTCTAGCTTGTTCAGCTCACTGGAAAGGGTTGTTGCTTGCTTTCTAATGCCATTAAACAAGAGTTATATTTGCTAAAGAAAAATCACAGGCATTACACTCATTGTACTGGGCTCTGGGTAGAGTCACAGCAGTGCTGAGAAATCTGAAAATGTATTACATTCACTACAACTAAGTAGAAATGCCAGCAAAATTGAGGGAGGTGATTTGGGTGGTTTTCAGGAATGGCTGACCTTGACCAACAACAGCACTTCGAACAATCTCAAGAGCTGCCATTTAAGGAAAAGAAAATACACACTCTCAGAGATCTCCTTAGCATGATTCTATATGATGGCATTGTTCTATCGTGCGATGATATCTGGGTAGGAAAAGAAAGTGGCCACCAGATGGGGGGAAAGCCTGTTGCTGGAAGCACAATTGGTTGGGATATAAGAAAGGGCAGATTGGTGGCTGCACCCAGGTTATGGAATATATTGCCTTCCCTTCCTATTAGTTTTTATCACTTGGTGAAATTTTTCCTGTTCTGGCAAGCTTTTGCCATGCTGAGCAGATAATGTTTCAGTAAAACAGTAATCTAAACGCATATTTTTGAAAAGGAAACAGGAATTTGGGGGATTTAAACACAAAAATGGGGTCTGCTGTTATTTGTCAGAAAGACCGTGGACAAAAAGGTGAGTTGAATTTTTGTTATACTACAGCTTTTGCTTTTATATTGTGCTCTGCTTAGATGTTTAAAATATTAAGCAATTTATAGGTGCTGATCATCATAATAATAATAGTGCCATGCCAAAATATAGTACTGTTGCTTCCTCACTTGAGTTTCATTTGGCAAAAAAAGAGGAACAACAGCTTAGCAAACAAGGCATGACATAAGGGTAAAGATGTTTACAGCGTACTTTTCTTACAAGGAATTAGAAGACACTGTGTTTAAATACCGTAGATATTTAAATGTTTTTGAAAGTTAGCAACTGATTTTTTTTAGACACTGCCAATCGCATGACTTGTGAAGATGTGTACTTGTGTGTAGTTGTTACATATTTATAACGGGTTGAATTCAGACTGATTCAGTTGCACTTAATTCTCATTGAAATCAGTGGAACAAGTTAGTCATAACGATTTCAGTGCAACTGATTTAGTCTAGATCCAGCCCACAAAAAAATATTATAATGAAATGTTTTTAGAACGTTGGATTATTTTGATTGTTGTTAGCCGCCCTGAGCCCGGCTTCGGCTGGGGAGGGCGGGATATAAATAAAATTTATTATTATTATTATTATTATTATTATTATTATTATTATTATTAGTTTTACTCATCAGATTTAAGGAGAAATCCAGATGTAATTTAAAAAGAAAAAGTATGGCCTTGCATTTTGCTAAGGACATCATCATGTGGACAATGTAAATTATGTCCAGATTTGAGGAGCACTGAGGCGATAATAAACTCCATTCGGAAAGCACTGAGACCCCCGGGTATAGGGTGGTATATAAATTATATTATTATTATTATTATTATTATTATTATTATTATTATTATTATTATTAATAAACAGGATATGCCTCTAGCCTGGGACTTCTGGGTGCTGGCATGATGTAAATACTTCAGGCGAATGGTGCTACAAGCCTTTCCGTATAACATTTATGGCACATCACAAGAGACATCCATGCAAAGTAATAGGAGTGCTGTAGGTTCGTCCTATTTTCTAATTGTTTTTAATTAAATATGCAGCAGATTTGGAGCTCTGCACTTTGAAGATAAGCTGCTGCTACCTGGCTTGTAAAAACACAAGCAATAATATGTGGAAGCAATGAGCCTGTTGTTGAATGAACTGTTGAACATGCAAAGGAGGAAGCCAGAATGCATGGAGTGAGCCCTGCTCCCTCAGTGAATTTTTGTGCACTGGGCACAGTCTCCTGTCAATGCTGGATTGATGTGAACATGAAACAGACATTTAGTGGTGCTATCAGTGTTAGTATGAGAGAGACAAGGAAGACAAATTGTAAGGTTTCCAACATGGGGACACTAATACAGTGGTACCTCGGGTTACATACACTTCAGGTTACATACCCTTCAGGTTACAGACTCTGCTATTTTTTTTTTAAATAATATTTATTCAAGATTTTAAAAGTTACAATAAGAAGAAAGAAAAAAGAAAGAAATTTTTAAAAAGACAGAAAAAAATACAAACATTTAAAAAAGGAAAAAGAAACAAATCAAACCTTTACATAACTTTCTTCCTTTACTTATTTCCTTGACCTCCTCACACCTCCCATTTTTGTATTCTAATTTAAATTGTTGTTTCAGCAAATCCTTCCTACCTAATTTTTATCTTAATGATTTGTTTTAAAATACTGTAACTTTACGTTCTCTCTTTCATCAATTCATTTTTACAATCCTTTATGTCTTTTTACCAATACCACATAAATCCTTAATTTTACAATATTTTTAAAAGCCACTTTTACTTTTACTTTATCCAATCTTTACTCTCATCCAAACCTAAATATCAATACTTATTCTTAAGACATTTCCCTAAGGTCGGAAAAAAAAATTCCCTTCCACGAATTTCCCAACTCTTATAAAAATAAAACAAAAAAACAACTTATATTATATACACTTTGAGTTCCCAATTTTCATTCCACCCATACCCCCTTCCCGGTTTCAGTCCCCAGCATAAATCCATCAATCTCAAAAAACCATCAACCCGGAGATCTCAAATCCGAGGCTCTTAAATCTCTCTCATAACTCCTCTGCCAGTCTTTTTGATAGGCGCTGTGGGTAAAAGCCTCAGCACCTAGGGCTTGCCGGTCGAAAGGTCGGCGGTTCGAATCCCCGCGGCGGGGTGCGCTCCCGTTGCTCGGTCCCAGCGCCTGCCAACCTAGCAGTTCGAAAGCACCCCCAAGTGCAAGTAGATAAATAGGGACCGCTTACCAGTGGGAAGGTAAACGGCGTTTCCGTGTGCTGCGCTGGCTCGCCAGATGCAGCTTTGTCACGCTGGCCACGTGACCCGGAAGTATCTCCGGACAGCGCTGGCCCCTGGCCTCTTAAGTGAGATGGGCGCACAACCCCAGAGTCTGTCAAGACTGGCCCGTACGGGCAGGGGTACCTTTACCTTTACCTTTAATATTGAAAACCAAATCTCGGGGAGGCTCCAACCCAACAGCATCCACATTCCTTCCAGCCAAACCTCCGTACTTGAAGGTAAGGCCTATAGGATATTCCAAACCTTGTTTCATTCTCCTTTCAAATCCAAATGTCCCCATAGCTCCAACTTCCACCTGAATCAGATTTATAATCCAAGGGTCATCTGATCTCCACATAAGGAGATCTCTCCATCTTTCACTTTCCAATTCAGACCAGGCTTCCATCTTCGAAAATTTATTTCTCCTTGTTACCATCATGTCAGGCCTCAAATTGCAGCTCGCCTTTCGCATCTGCAGGGTTACAGCTCCCCCTTTCTTCTCTTCAAAGACAACATTATTCTCCTTCTCAGATTTCCGTTTGTTCAGTTAAATAAAATTCCTGTGCCGAGTTCTTATCAAGTTCATTACTGGTACTCACTCTTGTGTTCAAAGTTGTAACATTTGTAGTCAAAACACCTATTTGACCTTGCAACTTTCCCAAGAGAAAAAATGTCCTAGTCAGTTCAAACTGGATTTCCTTTCCGACTGCCATTCTTAAGCGTATCAAGGTAAAAAAAAAACAGTTTCTCAGCTGGTTCTTAATGCAATGTCCCAAAGCTCCCTCTAGGGGGATTTAAGTTTCTTTTTACTCCTCTCAGCACAGACCCAAAAGTCCCATACGTTAGATTGTAACAGTCCTTCCTTCTTTTTAAACATAAGCTTGTAGCAAATGTAGACAATAGAAACAAGGTCCTCTTATTATATATTGACAGCTAGCTTGACAGCTGTCAAATTGTTCAATTCCTCATCAACGGGCTCTCACGGACCACTCCCGGGTCCGGGGGGGGGGGGGGGTTGGCACATCAATTCCCATTTAGTTCTTCTCCTGCAGGCTCCCCTGCTTCCAAATAAAATTTCTTATAGTCTCAATCAGTAGAATTAAAGTCTTTTGCAGAAAAAAAAAAAAACTCTCCACGACCTTAGTTGGAGGTTCTTTGCTTTAGATTATTTACAGAAAGGGGAGGCAGACTTCCTGTTTGGACCTTCCCCGATCAGTGCCGAATTTAAAAATATTTTAAAAATCCAATTTCCGTACTACTCACGGGTTGTTGTTTGAAATCCGAATGTCCACAGAAAAAAGTCAGCGCTCTCCGACAACGGCTGTGCGGCTTCACTCCGCAAAAATAGCAATCGATTCGAACACCGCACCACTCACCCCGCGTCACTTCGGAACCCCCCAAAAAGGGTTTCCCTGTGAGTAGGGGGGCGCTCTTGGTGTGAGCCGAATCCCACGTTCCCAGGCTTCCTCCGCCTGGGATTTTTAGAGGGTCTCCGCCTTCGCCGCGGCGGCAAGACCCGATTTTAGCGGAGCGGGTTCCTCTGAATCAGAGGAATTCTGCCATTGCCGATGGCGCTGACCCGGAAGTCCCCCAGCCTCTGCTAACCCAGAAATAGTGCTTTGCTTCAGGATGAGAACAGAAATCGTTCTCCGGCGGTGCAGCAGCAGCAGGAGGCCCCATTAGCTAAAGTGGTGCTTCAGGTTAAGAACAGTTTCAGGTTAAGAATGAACCTCCAGAACGAATTAAGTTCTTAACCTGAGGTACCACTGTATATATTTTAACCAATTCATATGTTTTCATGTTGGATGGATTATTTTGCAATGAATTTAAAATGTTAAAACATCTATGATATCAAAATGAATTATTTATCTAATTGGCTATGTGCTGCGGATAACACACAATGACTACCTAGCAATGTTTTTCTTGTATCTCTGCTGTATTTTGCTTTCGAAATTGTTTTTGCAGGTCTTTGTGTGTGGTTATGATCATGTTTTGAAATGAATTGGCATTAAGACTATGGGTCTTATCCTAGTCCTCTTCAGAGTGGACCTGTTGAAGTTAATGGATGGGATTAATTTAGGGACATGAATTGCAATGGGTCTACTTTGAGCAGAACTTAGTTGGAAACCACCCTATTATTCCAATGATGTACTGGATTGTTTTTCTTGCTGCTGCGTTGTGAGTCTCTTTGAACCCACTTATGTGGAAAAGCAGTGTGCATGTGGAAATAGTAAATAAATAAACAAAAATGTGGGAACCCTACGTACTGAGCTAGATGGGCCAATAGTCTGACTCAGCAGAAGACAGCTTCCTATGTTCCTATGAGTAAGGTAGACACCTTCGGGCTAATGCCAATCACAGTGTGATTGATGCATGCAGGGTGGTCAAGTGGGCAAGGCTCACTTCCTATTTTTCTACGTGTCCCATTGCACTTTCAAACTGGATGCCTAAAGAAAGTTTTTTGTATTTCCATCATCTAGAAGCTGGGATCGTTCATAATAATAATAATAATTTATTATTGATACCCTGCCCATCTGGCTGGGTCTCCCCAGCCACCCTGGGCGGCTTCCAACAAAGTATTAAAATACAGTGGTCTGTTAAACATTCAGTCAGTAAAGCGTGTGACTCTTAATCTCAGGGTTGTGGATCTGAGCCCTTTGTTGGGCAAAGGATTCCTGCATTGCAGTGGGCTGGATTAGATGACCCTCGTGGTCCCTTCCAACTCTATGGTCATGTGATCTTTTACGTTTGCATCCAGGGGCAAAGTTTGCAACCAGGAGCATCTACTTCCGGGTTAGCGGAGCTCGTAACCTGAACCATTTGTAACCAGAAGCGTTAACCAGAGGTACCACTGTACAGTACATTGTTTATTGCTTTCATTTTATGGATCAATGGTCTCGTAAGTTAGTAAAATTCATGTTAAATTGCTGTTTTAGGGGTTGTTTTTAAAAGTCTGGAATGGATTAATCCGTTTCGCATTACTTCCTAAGGGAAAGCGTGCCTTGGTTTTGGAATGCTTTGGTTTTGGAACAGACTTCCGGAATGGATTAAGTTTGAGAACCAAGTTGCCACTTTAATTATAATGATGACCTATATCCTGACCTACACATTAGTCCAGGAAGTGAGGACCAGGTCAGTTCATATCAGCAGGGGGAGGCTCTGTTGATGCTGACCTGCCACAGGACCTTTTTGGTGACTGCTTCTTGTTTGTGGACTCCCCGCCCTGGTGATGAGCTGCATCTGCCTCCCTTACATTCAGAAACAATTGGAGAGGGAGACCATTCCCCTTCACCCAGGCATTTGATGGCTGAAGGATACTGCTCCCAGCAACCTTCTCATTATTGGATTTGAGAATATATGGCTGTTTTTAGATGTTATAAATTTTTCTAAGGGTTTTTTTTGTTTTATTTCTATTTTTTATTTTATTTTATTTTATTTGTGTTGTTTTATTGCCTTGTTGTTTGCCACCCTGAGCTCCTTTGAGAAGAAGCGATGCAAATGTAATGGTTGGAAGGATAAATGATCACCATCAGCAAAGATCAACAAGTTTCCTCAAGCATCCTTATTCATTCTGGTGAATTTCCTTAGTTCAGTTCGGACCACTTTTAATCAGCATTAAGAATGAATGCTCACCTTCCCTCTACAAGCATCATTTCTGCGGTTTCTACACACAGAGAAGATATAATGTGTGAAAGTAGGGAATGGGTGATGGGAACTCGCCTCGAGAATTGATGTCTGGATCTGCAGGATTTGTTCATGGCCCTTGACTTGTCTGACACAGATTTTGCACGAGAGCTGAGTGGTGGCAGGAGTGTAGCGCTCCAGTGAAAAGGCACAGTGGAGTGGCTGCTGGTTACTGCGCCACACGCGAGAGAAAGGAACTTCCTAGGGAGAAAAAGGAGAAGGGTCATCAGTTGACAAGGTAAGAAACCAAAGCACACAACAACAAAAGCCATAGGAACATAGGAACTGCCATTCGTCCACTTAGTTCAGTGTTGTCCACACTGGCTGGTAGCATTTATCTTGGGTTTCAGGCAGGAGCTTTCCCCAGGGGACACCAGGACTTGAACCTGAGATCTTCTTTGTGCAAGGAAGAAAGCTCTACCACCAAACTATATTCCAGGGGTCTGCAAGGCTTACTGGGCATGGGCTGGATCACTCCCGTGGAGATCCTCCGTGGGCTGGACCGGTGCAGCGCGACGCCAGAAATTGCATCTGTGCATGTCCGCGATGCCAGAAATTGCTTCTGCGCATGCCCAGATGCCGAAAATTGTGCCTGCGCAGAAGCAATTTTTGGTGTGTGGGCATGTGTAGAAACAATTTCTGGTGCCACGGGCATGCGCAGACGCGATTTCCGGCATCTGGGCATGTGCAGAAGTGATTTCCGGAGCCACAGAAGAGAGTCCCCATGCCATGCTTTGACGGTTTAGTGCAGCGTGCAGGGACTCGCAGCTCAGTTGGGGAGCAGCTTGTGGGTCGGTTAAATGGCCTCTGTGGGCCTCTTCCGGCCCATGGGTCACAGGCTGGGGACCCCTGGCAAGGACTGTACACACACCAGTTGAGGGTTCATGCAATTGATCTTGTAAGTCAGCTCCAAGCCACGCCATCATAAGCTTTTAGGTGCTACAAGATTCTCTGGTTTGAGATTTCAGAGCATAAACAGCAGCTGACCCGAGTCTGAGAATTGTACCTGTGGGGCAGCTTAGGTGGAGAGACAGCAAATTGGCCCTAGATCACCCATGTGATGAGTGGAGATTTGAACCCAGCTCTCCATCGTTTAGCTGCCCCTCCTCCACTTGCTCTGATGGAGACACTTCCAACTAATTTCCAACTTTCCAGTCTTAAAATCTTCGTAGGGCTTTACTTGCCTCTAGTGCTGACCAAGGCTGAGTTTAGCCAGAAGCTGGAACCATCTTAATATTGATGTAATTAATAGCAAACTTCATGAGCAGGCCGTGCCAATTTATAGTGACTGCTGAACTAGCAGATTATTATGCTGTTATAACGGCTTTTAAAGCAGCCCCACAGCAGCGGAACAGCATCAACAGAACTGTGTTGGAGAAGTGAGTTTTGGTTTACAGGGATTGTATAAGGTGACTAGAGCAAATCTGGTTCAACTTTAGCCATAGCAGATCAGAACTCTGTACTGTTTTATAAACCAACTAGGTGACTACATGATTTATTTATTTTTTAAGAATTGCTTGGGATGGCCAATTTCAGTTTTTCTCAATTTCTCTTTTTTCAGATCTTCAGTTCTCCACATTTCTGTATCAGTTTGCATAAAAAAGACACTCTGATGAAAAGACACCAGCCTTTAAATGCACATCCTTCTGAACATGCATTTTTCCAAACAATTTCTCCTAATATTCTTGCATGTTATTTCACTAATACAGGCATTTTTATCCACACTTTCCCATAATGCTAACATTTTTGGACACAATATTTGGCCAGAGAACTACCTTCACAAAAAATTGGAGAAGTGAGATGCAAAGGGATTGTTATATTTTGCTTTGTATATCACCTCTGGATGTGTGAACTCTGTAGGTCTGCATTAACATGTGACCCAAATAGAATTTCTTCCCCATCCTTAGGCTGTGTAACTCACAACTAGCTTGGCATCAATTCATGCATGCCCCCTATAAAATATTTTTCAGTTTCGAAGATTGCCTTCAACAAAAGTCCCAGAGGAAAACTGGGAAACACATCTTTTGGGGCAGCAATCTCGTGCAAGAGCTTAGCCTCCCAAATAATTGAAGAATATGAGATTGATCAATCAATCAATCAATCAATGGGAAGCAGATAAAGGGAGGAGGGAGGGAGACATACAGACACACACAGGGAGAGATTGAGAGCAGAAACAAAAACTGCAACTCTGTCTCAGATTCCTTCCAGTTTGCTAGGGGTTCAGGAGTAGTCAACCTTTTTATACCTACCGCCCACTAATGCATCTTTCTTGATGGTAAGATTTCCTTACCGCCCACCAGTGCTCGATGGAAGGAGGATTCAGCTTGTGCCGTAGAACCCTCTACCGCCTACCTAGAATCCTGAAATGCCCACTAGTGGGCAGTAGGGTCCAGGTTGACAACCCCTCGGTTATACAAAGTGATAAACTAAAGCACTATATTTAGAACCAGACTCAGTGAGTGGAAGAGACACCAACGGTAATAAAGTAAACAATAGAAACTATCTATATCTGTATCTATATATCTACACACACACCACACACACACACACATACACAGGCACAGCAACTGTAATTAGGTTTATTCTTTATTCCAGAGAAATTATCTTCCCCTTTCATAGGGGAGTAGAGGAAGAGAGTGGGTGGGTACGAGAAAGAGACTGTCACTGAGCTGCAAATAATTTTGAAGAAAATGAACAGGCTAGAACAAAGCACAACAACAGTGATGAGTGTGAAAAGGATGCTGGGGAAACCTCAGGTTTTATCCGCCATTATACTGAGGCTCACAACAGTTGCTGGCAACCATCCTCTAGCTGAAGCCAGACCCTTAATCTGCCAAGATACAAGCCATGGTTGAACAAGCAGGCCCCCTTTGCATTTGTAAAGCGACTGCAGAATTTTTATATGCTTGCTCTTTTTCCCAATCCATTCCCTGCCTCCATCACAAGTATGGCCACGCTGCCTTGTTGCAAACCAGGTGTGTGTGTGTGCTCCAGTCATTGCCTTGAGCCAGTTACCCTGCCCTCCTGAGCAAAAGACCACAGAGCATGTAGTTTTGCATGCAGAAGGTCCCAGATTCAACCTCTGGCATTTCCAGGGTAGGTTTGGGAAAGATTTCTGTCTGAAACTCTCAGTGCCCACTGTCAATAAGTAGACTGTACTGAGCTAGAAGAGCCAGTGATCTGGCTCTGTCTAAGACAGCTTCCTCTACTCCTATGAATAAGTCCATCCTGCAGAAAGGGAAGGAGACAGATGAAGAAGCCTGATCCAGCTTGATTGTCGGCCATAAGCCACCCTTGGGAGGGATCTCAGGAAAAGGAGAGAGGCAGGCTAAAAGGAAAACATCCAAAGCTTGCTTCTGTTCCAACCTTGTGGGAAGGATTCTAATCACTTGCTATAAGTTTATATTGATTTTTGTTGTTAAAAATGTGTGTTGTTGACCTTACTGTTGCTACATTACCAGCTGGGCTGCTGTACAGTCATAACTTGGGTTACAGATGCTTCAGGTTGCGTTTTTTTGGTGTTACGGACCGCTGAAACCCGGAAGTACCGGAACAGGTTACTTCCAGGTTTTGGCAGTTGCGCATGCGCAGAAGTGATAAATCGCGCTTTGCGCATGCACAGAAGCACAACCCACATGTGTGCAGATGCACCACTGAGGGTTGCGAACTCTGTGGGTTGCGAATGCTGCAGGTTGCGAACACTGCAGGTTGTGAACGTGGATCCCACACGTATCACGTTCGCAACCCGAGCGTCCACTGTATTCCTGAAACTCATTCATCTCCCACCTCCTTCCTCTTCTTCCCCTAGCCTGAACCTTTGCTCCAGTGCTCTGTGGCCTGGGTCAAGTGGGGTTACTCCCAGCCCCCTCCACAATTCTTTCTTGGGCAAAGATTCTGCTGGGGTGCTTTTGTGTGCCATATTGGAGGTCCGATTAGAGAAGGGGTGAGGAACCTCTGGCCCATGAGATAAATCTTGCCCTGCATTTGGGCACATAAGAATGTTTTCCCTAAACCATGCCTTATCTGCCCCAAAGACACACACCAGCTGATTTTGGATTGACTTAAAAAGGTAAAGGTAAAGGGACCCCTGACCATTAGGTCCAGTCGCGGATGACTCTGGAGTTGCGGCGCTCATCTCGCTTTATTGGCTGAGGGAGCTGGTGTACAGCTTCCGGGTCATGTGGCCAGCATGACTAAGCTGCTTCTGGCAAACCAGAGCAGCGCACGAAAACACCATTTACCTTCCCACCAGAGCAGTACCTATTTATCTACTTGCACTTGATGTGCTTTCGAACTGCTAGGTTGGCAGGAGCAGGGACCGAGCAACGGAAGCTCACCTCGTCATGTGGATTCGAACCACCGACCTTCTGATTGGGCAAGTCCTAGGCTCTGTGGCTTAACCCACAGCGCCACCCGCGTCCCTGTCTGTGCCTCGCTTGTTCTTTTGTGTTTTGGGGTGAATAGTATGTTCATGGGGAGCATGCTGTTGCCAGTCCAACTTTTCATACAAAGTGGGCTGGCAAAAGTAGCTCGACACAGAACCTGCGGGCCGCACACTACCTTGTGTGGGACAAGGCCAAGCTTTGATGCCCCCCCCAGCCCTCACACTGCCTTCCCAATGCTGGATAAGTGAGGTTCTGGGCTTTGGGAAGGAGATGCTCAACTCTGGCAGGGTCCTAGGGACCTCCCGCCTTATTCCCAAAGTTGGAATCAAGGGTTTGCAAAGGAGGACTCTAGGATCCCGTCAAAGCCCTCACGCCTCCTTTCCAAAGCCCAGCACCTCACATTGCGAAGGCAAAGGTGCTGAGGGCCACAAAAAAGGCATTGAGGACTGCTTGTGGTCCTTGTGTTCTAGTAGAACCTGTTAGGATATTTCCGTTCCACCTTAAAAAGGGAGCAGGCTGTTGTGTGTCACAAGCCTGCGTACTTCCTGCTCACAGGGCGTTTCCGTTTTGTATATAGCTTTTGTTTCTGGCTGTTTCCTCGAGCAGTCATGTTTTTCCTTTGTTCTGACCAACATTGAATAAAGCTGTAAAATATGCTCTCCTGGGTGAATCGTCCGTTGTGGACACGGCCAAAAGGGCATGCATGAGTCCTGGAATGTGCCTGAGGCTACCGTCACTAATTGATTGATGCTGTTCTACAGGAGATCAATGGATCGGCTGGAGCTGGCGTATAGGCTGCCTGATGCCTTTGTCTCCCTGGCAGTATCCCAACAGAACCTTCTATGCAGGGCCAGCCCTACTGTTTGTGAGACTGTGGCAGCCACCTCAGGCAGCTTATTTGGGGCGGCATTAAATGAAATATTGCAAGACCATTGCCCTCACCAGCTCAGTGTTGTGACACTTCAGAGTCTAAAGCACCAAAAGAGGCTTGTCTTTCCCTGCTCCTTCCAGTCTTCACGCTTTATCAGACTGTTTGGTTCACAGCAGCTAATAATACAGAACAAATTGCAACTTCACAGCCAAATGCTTGCAAACAGGAAACAAGGACATAGAGGTCTATTATCATCATCAGCACAACAGTTGTAACAACAAGAGCGGCAATACCAGCAGCCATCCAGCATAGCAACGGACATCTGACTGCAGAGTTTTTTTCATAAACCTCTGTAGCAAGAAGATTTGGGGTTATGAGGTTCAATGTGAGCTGTGTTTTTATTTTTGTTTTACACGAAGAGTATTAGAGATTCAGCAAAGTGTGCTCCTCATCAACAAGGAGGTCTGGAACCTGTATTAACTGTGTTGCATATCTTCTTTTTTTTTAAGACACGTGATAAGGTGGGATATAAGGTTACATTCACACCATACATTGAAAGCATCATGCTACTAGTGCTACAGTTCCCAGGGAACACTGGGAATTGTAGTTCTTTGAAGGGAATAGGGGCCTCTTAACCACTCTCAGAACTTTTAGCAAACTACAGAATTCCCAGAATTCTTTGGGGCATGCTGAAGGAGCGTCTCCACCCCCATCGTTCTGCCCGGACGCTGAGATCCAGCGCTGAGGGCCTTCTGGCGGTTCCCTCATTGCGAGAAGCAAAGCTACAGGGAACCAGGCAGAGGGCCTTCTTGGTAGTGGCGCCCACCCTGTGGAACGCCCTCCCATCAGATGTCAAAGCAATAGATAACTACCTGACATTCAGAAGACATCTTAAGGCAGCCCTGTTCAGGGGAGTTTTTAATCTGTTGATATTTTAGTGTATTTTTGGTTTCTATGGAAGCCGCCCAGAGTGGCTGGGGAAACCCAGCCAGATGGGCGGGGTACAAATAATAAATTATTATTATTATTATTATTATTATTATTATTATTATTAAAGTGGTATCACAATGTTTTAAATCTATGGTATGAATATGGCCATAAACGAGACTCTTAATCTCAGGGTTGTGGGTTGATGCCCCACGTTGGGCAAAAGATTGCTGCACTGCAGGGAGTTGGACTAGATGACCCTCATGGTCCCTTCAATTCTACAATGGGAGGCCCCATTAGCTAAAGTGGTGCTTCAGGTTAAGAACAGTTTCAGGTTAAGAACGGACCTCTGGAACAAATTAAGTACATAACGAGAGGTACCACTGTACTCAAATACTCAAAGCTGCTCAAGATGGACAATAGAAAGAATTTCAGCACACAAACCAGAAGTATTCTAAGGAGAAGTGTATGTGTGGGGGGAACCATTGACCCTAATAAGAGTGAGCAAGAAACACAAGGCTAAAAAATGCAAACAACACCAAGATTAAATCAAAAGGAATAAATGAGTGGGTAGGAGTGGGTAGGAACTAGGCTGTACTTGGAAGGTAAGCAAAACGAGGAAGCAAAACCTTTCCACCTGAACTCTTATAATAATGTTCCTGCTCCTCAGAGACAGAACTTGCCAAAGAGCAAGAAGCAGGCTGTTTATTTACTTCAACGTACTTCTCCCATAGCACTGAGACTGGAGCGTCTTGGCAGAATCATTCCCTCTCATTACAAGTGTGACTTGCCAGTCACAACAAACCTATCCCTACCTGGGAATTTGCTCTCCCTTCACCGCTCCCTGCTAAGCTTAGAGATATTAGTTTCACATTTAGTCTGCAGTATTATTATTTTCCCATGTCCAAACTGAAATCTGGTCACTGGGATGTGGTTTTTGCTGGTGGTTTCCCTTTTGGGAACCAAAGAATAGTTTGGCTAAAGTGGGATGACCAAAGGAAACGGCGAGAACACCCTGCTTTGACCTTGTGTACATTCTTGTAATGGATTTCCCTATGTTAGTGATGTCATGGGGATCCAAAAAGCTCATTCCTCCTCAGGAAGCCAGGTTGCAATAATAGTAATGGGATAATTGATTGGTAAACAAAACGGAGCCCACCAGATGCTGGTTTTGAAATTGTAAAGGATCTTTCTTTCAAACAGCTGGTTATCCCACAGAATTGCAAATGAATATAGACAGAACAATGGCACTTGCAGGATGAGTCAGACAACCTCAAGCTATACTCATTGTTCTCAAGTAGTAACCTTCCAGATGACTCATCCTTGACTGACTACCTGCCCAATCTACTGCTCCCTAGAACTTCCTAAGATTACTCCAAAGCCTTTTTTCACCCCCCCCCCAAATTTTACCCAATCCCCTGTTCTCTTCATGTGATCCCTTCTCATAGGTCATTCTTCAGTTTCCCTGGACATACTTTTGGCTTCGCTACAAGTCAACTTAAAAAGGTAAAGGGACCCCTGACCATTCGGTCCAGTCGTGGACGACTCTGGCGTTGCGGTGTTCATCTCACTTTACTGGCCGAGTGAGCCGGCGTACAGCTTCCAGGTCATGTGGCCAGCATGACTAAGCCTCTTCTGGTGAACCAGAGCAGTGCACGGAAACACCATTTACCTTCCCGCCGTAGCGGTACCTATTTATCTACTTGCGCTGGCATACTTTCAAACTGCTAGGCTGGCAGGAGCTGGGACCAAGCAACGGAAGCTCACCCCGTCACGGGGATTCAAACCACCAACCGTCTGATTGGCAAGCCCTAGACTCTGGTTTAGACCACAGAGCCACCCGCGTCCCTTCTATAAGTCCACTTACGAGCAGGTTTTAGCATTGCTTTGGGCTTCTTCTTTACTTTTATGCTCTCCTTGAACACATCCTGCAAAACTCTCTGAAGATCCTCCTTATGTTGCCCCCCCTCTGTGCAACCATTCTACATACTCCAGGAACTTCAGACCTAAGGCTTGGTATTTCTGTGACTGTGCTTTAATAAAGTTCTGAAATCACTTTGGGTATAGATTCCTGAGCTCAGTGCCTGCGTCCTAGCTCTCCCATCACACCCACCCACCCCAAGAGAGGTAATTCAAAAGTATCTTATCTGACTGAATCCCCCCCCCTTTTAATATAGAACTCTCATTTCTCTAAGTTAGATGTGTGCTTGTGATAAAATATTGCTTTGTGTACCCAGTATGGTAAAGGTATGCTGCTGTGTTTTATTGTTAAAATTACCTTCATTCTTCATAATCAATTCTTTGTTTTTCTATAGTCTCCAAGCAGGCACACCATTGTAAATTTTTTTTTGGGGGGGGCTGTTCTCATACACAGGCTTAGTGCTCTGCTTGATTCTAGCTAAAGATCCCTTTTGGGGGAGCACATTTTTGGGATTGCACAAGAGCTCAGCACCCAAAGAACGAGGTGAAGGCAAAGATGGAGAAGGGGGAACTGCTGCTGGTGTACGCCAGGCCCCCTTGTTGGGTTCGGATCCCACATTCCTCCCCCTGACATGCCCTCCTCCACTGGGGGAGGAGAAGGAGAAGAGGAAGGCGGCAACAGGAAAGAGGAGGAAGAGCTGGAGATGCCAGTGCTTGCGGAGGGAACTGCAGCCAGTACAGGAGACAGGGGCAGGGGCAAGGGCAAGGGCAGGGAAGCCTCAGTGGGCTTGCAAGGGAGCGCTGCACCAAAAGACGCACATCATGATTTTAATCGGTGGAAGGTCGGTGGTTCGAATCCCCACGACGGGGTGAGCTCCTGTTGCTCAGTCCCTGCTCCTGCCAATCTAGCAGTTCAAAAGCACCCCAGTGCAAGTAGATAAAGAGGTACCACTCCAGCAGGAAGGTAAATGGCATTTCCGTACGCTGCTTTGGTTCGCCAGAAGCAGCTTAGTCAAGCTGGCCACATGGCTGGCTCCCTCGCCTATAGAGCGAGATGAGCATGCAACCCCAGAGTCATCCGCGGTCAGGGGTACCTTTACCTTTAACTTAGGTTCATTAATTTCAACAGGTCTACTCTGTGTAGATACAGTCCTGTGCAATTTCATTATGCCAGCCTTCCCTAATCACAGCCAACTGGCAAGGAATAACGGGAGCTATAATGGAGCAATATCTGGAGAGCAACAGTTTGAGGAAGAACATCACTAGCTGGTATCTCAATTTACTTATTTTTGTCTTCCCTTCCCTTTTCTTTTGGTACCATGCTACTTAAGATTATCTAGGGCTGAGCCAAAATTTCTTAGGAATAAATTGCCTGACTACTTTTTTTTTGGAAAAGGGTTCTTTTTCGAGTTCCTTGCAAACCGGCAGAAAATGTCAGTCCTCCTGTCGAGATTATTCTGCAAAATAGCCTCACCAGTATCACCATCTGTGAATTTTGGATGAAACTGTGGATCCAATTCTAATTTTATTATTATTATTTTATTGTTGAAGGAAGCAATGGGCTTGGCACCTACTGCTTCCAGCCCTTCTCTCTTAGCCCATCGCTTCCTTCATCTACCAGAATGAACAAGTCTCCAAAAACCATTGGGAGAATTTCATCTTCCCTCCAAGAACATTCTGAAAAATGCCCCCCTCCAAATGTTAACTCCCACAATAGAACATATAATGTCAGAAAGACATTTTTAAGTATCCCTAAGCCATGTGTGGACACGGGTGGCGCTGTGGGTAAAAGCCTCAGCGCCTAGGGCTTGCCGATCGAAAGGTCGGCGGTTCGAATCCCCACGGCGGGGTGCGCTCCCGTTGCTCGGTCCCAGCGCCTGCCAACCTAGCAGTTCGAAAGCACCCCCGGGTGCAAGTAGATAAATAGGGACCGCTTACTAGCAGGAAGGTAAACGGCATTTCCGTGTGTGGCTCTGGCTCACCAGAGCAGCGATGTCACGCTGGCCACGTGACCCGGAAGTGTCTCCAGACAGCGCTGGCCCCCGGCCTCTTGAGTGAGATGGGCGCACAACCCTAGAGTCTGTCAAGACTGGCCCGTACGGGCAGGGGTACCTTTACCTTTACCTTTAAGCCATGTGTATCTGCAAAACATTCAGTTTGGGCCTATGTCTATTCGATCAATTGCAAGATTGGCAAGTCAGTTAGTTACTAGCCAAATAATGACAACTGGACAGCAATTTATGTGACCACAGAAAGACAGGCTACCTCTCTTTTAAATTGGAACCAGTGAAGCCGGTGAAGGTCCTGTGTGAGTGTCTGGAGGTGTTTGGAGCATGGATGGCAGCTAACAGATTGAGGTTGAATCCTGACAAAACAGAAGTACTGTTTTGGGGGGGGCAGGGGGTGGGGGGGTGGGGGACTCCCTGGTCCTGAATGGGGTAATTGTGCCCTGAAGGACTAGGTGTGCAGCCTGGGCGTCATTTTGGACTCACAGCTGTCCATCGAGGTGCAGGTCAATTCTATGTCCAGGGCAGCTGTCTACCAGCTCCACCTGGTACGCAGGCTGAGACCCTACCTGCCTGCAGACTGTCTCACCAGAGTGGTGCATGCTCTAGTTATCTCCTGCTTGGACTACTGCAATGCGCTCTACATGGGGCTACATTTGAAGGTGACCCAGAAACTACAACTAATCCAGAATGCGGCAGCTAGACTGGTGACTGGGAGTGGCCGCCAAGACTATATAACACCGGTCCTGATAGATCTGCATTGGCTCCCAGTGTGTTTCCGAGCACAATTCAAAGTGTTGGTTCTGACCTTTAAAGCCCTAAACAGCCTCAGTCCAGTATTCCTGACGGAGCGTCTCCACCCCCATTGTTCTGCCCGGACACTGAGGTCCAGCTCCGAGGTCTAGCTTCTGGTGGTTCCCTCACTGCGAGAAGCGAGGTTACAGGGAACCAGGCAGAGGGCCTTCTCTGTAGTGGCGCCCACCCTGTGGAATGCCCTCCCATTGGATGTCAAGGAAATAAACAACTATCTGACTTTTAGAAGACATCTGAAGGCAACCCTGTTTCGGGAAGTCTTTAATGTTTGAAGCTTTATTCTGTTTTTAATGTTCAGTTGAAAGCTGCCAAAAGTGGCTGAGGAAACCCAGCCAGAAGGGTGGGGTAGAAAATAATAATAATAATAATAATAATAATAATAATAATAATAATAATTATTTCACGATAGTGCTGTTTGTTAATTGGATTTATTGCATGCAAAAGTCAGAGACGAACCTAGAAGCATAACAAAAGTCCACCTACTGGTCACCTGCTATATCTGCAAGGATCACCAGACAGGAACCGGAAAAGGAATGCAAGCAGAAATCAGGGATAAAGGCTACTGTATAGAACTATACTGGCTGCTGCAAGAGATGGGGAATTATTTCAGTTGTGCTTGAATTGGCTAATAAGGCAAAAGATAAAGGACCCCTCGGTAGTTAAGTCCAGCCAAAGGCGACTGTGGGGTTGCGGTGCTCATCTTGCTTTCAGGCCGAGGGAGCCGACGTTTGTTCACAGACAGCTTTCCAGGTCATGTGGCCTGCATGACTAAACTGCTTCTGGTGCAACGGAACACCATGATGGGAACCAGAGCCCATGGAAACATCGCTTACCTTCCTGCTGCAGCGGTACCTATTTATCTACTTGTGCTGGCATGCTTCCAAACTGCTAGGCTGACAGGAGCTGGGACCAAGCAACGGGAGCTCACCCCATCACAGGGGTTCAAACTGCCGAACTTCCAATCAGCAAGCCCTAGAGGCTCAATGGTTTAGACCACATTGCCACCCGCGTGACTCTAAAAATTTGTGTCAGTACTTGGCATACTGTATATATTATAATTTTAAATACTTGCTGATATTTTGCTTTGTTTTCATTTTCATTTCTCTCTCTGTGTGTGTTTGTGTGTGTGTGGGTGTGTGGGTGTGAGAGAGAGAGAGAGAGAGAGAGAGTTTTGCAACTGTGGCCTGACTTTACTGCTCATAGATAAACGCAAAAGATAAAAGCTGTAATTTATAGTCCAGAGCAAGGTTAGCTTTCTAGATGTAATTGAGCTCCAACTCCCATCAGCCCCAGCCAGCACAGCCAATAGATAGGCATGATGGGAGTTATAGCCTAACAAACAACGAAAGGACACGAGCTTGGCTACCCAGGTCCAAACATTTAATGAATATCTATTAAATTGGACAACCCAGCATCATAGAGTCATAAAATTAGAGAGCTGCAAGGTCCCTGAGGGTCAACTAGTCGAACACCTTGCAATGCAGGAATCTCAACATAGCTGTCAACTTACAGATTTGAAAATAAGGGACCAGCAGCCTCGAAAATAAGGGATCAGCAGCCAAAATAAGGGATTTTGCTTAGCTTATGCAGAAATCCGCCACTGATGGAGCCATGCTGCTTTTGCTGCCACTGACTGTTTTGCAGGGGGCTGGACTAGATGATCCTCAGGGTCTACAACTCCGACCAAAGAAGAGTGGCAGACAAAACTGATGAACGATGTCAAGATGGCAAAGCTTACAGGCAGAATTAGAAACCAGGAAGAGGACCTCTTTAATAAAGAATGGGGAAAGTTTATAATTTAGTTGAAAAGCTATTGTGAAGAGTCACATACATTGGTAGGATTGACAGAAAACTTGTAGTAAAAATTTGAACTATGGATGGACAAATGATTTATAAAAACAGAGTTATGAAAGGGATGCAGAGGGGCAAATCACTACATGAAGATGCTGCACTGGTTGGAGGGGATGCTAAGCAGCACGTCGGGGCTGCCGTCGTCCTGGTGCAAGGAGTTCCATCGGCCCTTCCCTGCCCTGGGGGGGGGGGAGGGAGAGAGACTCTTGCCCACGCCACCTGCGAGCCCGGCATGAGGTGGTTACGGCGCCGCCGTGGCCGCGGAAGTGCCGCCCTTCTGCATCCCTCCCCTGGCAGCGCGGCGAAAGTCTCGCGAGAGAGGGGCTGCCTGCCTGCCCGCCGCCACCCGTCTCCTCACGACGCGCCCCTGAGGGGGAAAAGGGAGAGACGGAGACGCGGCAGCTCGTGCGCATGCTCTCTCTCACGGCGGAGGATCCCAAGCTGCTTCCCTCCCGAGCCGGGCAAGCATGAAACCTGGGAAATTTAAGGGACATCATCAATAAGGGACAGCAGCAGGACACGGCGCTGGAATAAGGGAGTTTCCCGCCAAATAAGGGACGGTTGACAGCTATTAATCTCAAAGCGAAGTCTTTGCTTCAGGAGCAAAGAGATGAAAAGGAAATAATGCATTTGGCTATTCATAACTTGGATTGCACTGGACTCAGCTGTGGGAATACAGTGGTACCTCGGGTTAAGAACTTAATTTGTTCTGGAGGTCTATTCTTAACCTGAAACTGTTCTTAACCTGAAGCACCACTTTAGCTAATGGGGCCTCCTGCTGCCGCCACGCCATTTCTGTTCTCATCCTGAAGCAAAGTTCTTAACCCAAGGCACTATTTCTGGGTTAGCGGAGTCTGTAACTTGAAGCGTATGTAACCTGAAGCATCTGTAACCCGAGGTACCACTGTATAGCTTGCCAACTGAAAGCTAAAACGCCAATCATAATGCAATATATTTATTCATAAAATCCCAGGTATTAGAAAAAGTGCCTAACCTTGCAAAGAAATGTCTTGGGGCTTCAGATATGCCTGGGAATTAAAAAAAAAAAGCATTGGCAAACGCTAGCCTTGATACACAAATACCTGACATGCTGTGAATGGTTTGATTCTCCAGAGAAAAGGAGGGATATCAAGGACAGAGATCTGAAGACTGAAAGTATTCCCTTTGAAATGCAACAGCTTTGGTTCTTCCAGCAACTGCCCCCCTTGGTGTGTTTCATCTGAAATCACTTCCTGTAGCAGAGAAAGGGAAAACAAAGAAACAAACAGTGAGCCACCTGCAATTTCAGAACTCTTGCTTCTTCAGAAAACTGTGGCTGCTGATTTATGGGAGTGGGGGAAGGAGAGAGGAGTTGCGCCTCATCTGCATTATACATTTAAAGCAGTATCATACCACTTTAAACAGCCGTGGCTTCCTGCAAGGAATCCTGGGCGCTGCCGTTTGTTAAGGGCGCTGTGAGCTGTTATGAGACCCCCTGTGTGGTGGCTTAACTGTGTTTTAACAATTCGTTTTCCAGATTTAATTTGATTTCTCAAGGAAGACTAATCCGCAACCAGGGAAGGAAACAATTTTATTTCTGAGGATATCTTATTTTGTTAGTGAGAGGTGTAAATATTTAGCCACATGGTTTTTGTGTATGGGGTGGTGGTGGGAACATAGGAAGCTGCCTTATACCAAAGACAGCTACATCAATAACAAAACAAAAAACAACAACCCAGTGTTTTGAATGCATTCTAAACATGCAACACCAGATGGTGCTGGAGAGCAAAAAATAAATAAATCTTTGCGGTTTTCCATAGTTTCTTTTTTCTTTCGTTATAACGATTTCATTTCTGACTTATTTATAGCGGTTTCTTTCCTGTGTGTCTTTTCCTGTGATCCACCCCCAGACAGACCATCTAGTTCAGTTCTGTTTACACTGACTGGCAGTGGATCTCCAGTGTTTAAGACTGGGCCATCCCAGCCCTGCCTGGAGATGGGACCCGAGACCTTCTGGGTGCAAGATTCTCTACATATGAGCTATGGCTGGAGCTATGGTCAAATTCACAATGGCTTTTCTTTTGTTCTTAGCTATGAACCTAAGTGGGACGCGGGTGGTGCTGTGGGTTAAACCACAGAGCCTAGGACTTGCTGATCAGAAGGTCGGCGGTTCGAATCCCCACGACGGGATGAGCTCCCGTTGCTCGGTTCCTGCTCCTGCCAACCTAGCAGTTCAAAAGCACATCAAGTGCAAGTAGATACCTTCCAGCGGGAAGGTAAACGGCATTTCCGTGCGCTGCTCTGTTTTCACCAGAAGCAGCATAGGTCATGCTGGCCACATGACCCAGAAGCTGTCCGCCGGCTCTCTCGGCCAGTAAAGCGAGATGAGCGCCGCAACCCCAGAGTCGTCCACGATTCGACCTAATGTTCAGGGGTCCCTTTACCTTTATGAACCCAAGCATGGAAGGCGATAAGCCATGCAGTGAGATGGAACACAAGAGGTAACTTGCCAGTGAAGGTGGTTTCAAAATGGCCATATTCATGCCCCTTTGACTCAGTTTGCATCATATTATGGGGTTTTTAGTTTTTGTATTCTCAGTGATAAGCATTGAGAGTTTATGTTTACATGGAGGTACCAGCCAGTCACTGTGGATTAATAAGAATAATAGCACTTCATAAAATACCCAGTAGCCTGTTGCGTATAGAAAATCCCCACTGTTAAGTGGAGACTTTGGTAAATATTATTCGATCCTTGCAACAAAATCTAAATTATAAAAAATATCTTGTTCAGGTTCATTAAAATAAAATATGGCTCCTTGTCTACATAATTTCCCTGAATGTAACAGCAATTCTGGAGCAGTAACGGCATGCTTAGGAAGATAAAAAAGAGGCAAACAAAACAGCTTGATTTAAGCTACATTGGGCATAAACTGCAACAAGATTAATCATTCAGGATGGAATGTACCGCATAGCTTCTATAAACTACAAGTTGTTTGCTTCTGTGAAGACGATTCCAAGTTTGCATTGGGTATATGCAGCACACATACACTCCAGACTAGCTTCTTCTCAGAGCAGAACAATTTTAAAATTAGTCTAATTAAGTTGGTCATGCCCATTAATTTCAGTGGGTTTACTTTGAGAAAGTCTAATCTTGGATTCAAACCCATATATCAATATAAGGTTCAAATGAGCGGGTTCAGATTTCTGCAACTCTTCCAGAACCCTAAAGGAAAGTGAAAAAATGTGGATCATAAACTTGATCTGCATTTTATATTCTGCAGCCGTCTTTAGATGGCTGCCTTGGATGGTAAAAGTCACGAAGAGCAAAAGTTCAGCCTTCTAGCATACGCTTTTTAATATATATGAGCCTTTACACCTGAGGTGGCAATACCAGTTTACTGTGCTAATGAAACTTCAGGCATGTTATTTATCTTCTGTGATACAGTCTCAGTATTTAGTGGGCTCATTGATAACTGGGGCTGTGGATCATTACAAAAATGGCATCTTAGCCCCATAAGATTGTGATGTTATAATCTTTAACATAAAGCCCCTCTTTCATAAGGGGTCTGTTGGAAGCGGACACTTAGATCCTTGGCTTATGCTGTTTGAGGATGTTTTGCAGGCTTTGCCAGGATGGAAAATACTTGCTCGCTTCTTTTCTTCTTTCTTTTCTAACACAAGCTAGGGAATTCTTTTGTTTAGCCGTTTCTTTCATTTTGCACATGGGTTGTTCCAAGCCTTTCCAACCAGATGCCTTGCCAAATGCACATAACTCATTATCCCCAATATAATACAGTAGAGTCTTAAGCAGTAGCTTGGAAAACCACCTGAATTAAATAAACAAAACTGTGCACTGAACTGCATCACTTTTGCTTTGATGGAATTACATCTGCTTTTCAATCCCTAGGAACGCTACCTACCTGGGGATAAACAAAGGGATCTGGTGCTGGGACAGATTCCTGAAGTAAGGCCAAACTACATATAATAGCGTGGTTTGCACATCATTCTAATCCAAACAGTGGTTTAGCGTGGGGTCTGGAAGAGGAGATTGCAGCCGCTTTACTCCTCCCCAGTATTTTTGCTGCTATGCCACACTGAGCAAATCCATGGTTTGGCTTAGCACAGGGGTGGGGAACTTCAGGCCCTCCAAGCCTCTCCATCTGGCCCTCTGAACTCTTCCCAGCCTCCGCCCCTCAAGCCACACCCTTAACCAGCCCCGTTCGCATCTTCCTTGAAGAAGAGAAGAGTTTGGATTTGATATCCCGCTTTATCACTACCCGAAGGAGTCTCAAAGTGGCTATCATTCTCCTTTCCCTTCCTCCCCCACAACAAACACTCTGTGAGGTGAGTGGGGCTGAGAAACTCCAAAGAAGTGTGACGGGCCCAAGGTCACCCAGCAGCTGCATGTGGAGGAGCGGAGATGCAAACCTGGTTCACCAGATTACAAGTCTACCACTCTTAACCACTACACCATGCTGGCTCTCCACACTGGCCACACTTGAGTATTTCTGCCTGGCTGGAATGTGTCCTGGGACTCTTGCCTGGGTCGGGGATAGTGAGGGGTGTCTGTGGGTCATCCACACGTCTGCCTGTCCCACTGCTTTCCCCTGAGAAAACCCCATCTTCAGAGCTGAATCAGAGCAAATGTCAATTAGGTTTTCTCTGGATTGACATTTGCTGTGATTTCATGCTAAAGAATGCAGTGGAGCAAAGGCAAAACGACTCTGATCTGTATTTTTTAGGCACTGGGCAAGCAGAGGTATGGACGAGCCCTGAGCGTGAAGATGCCAGTTTTCTGGTCAAAGGTGAAGTTTGCATTTGTTGCTCTGCCCGCTTTCCCTTTGGCCTTGCCCACCAATCATACGTGGTTCCCAGAAGATTACCTGAGAGAAATGCCCCCCACCCTCCCTTATTGTGTCATCTTCTGAACCTGGGCTCTTGGTTCAGCTCTTCCAGACAAATCATAGAACTCATCATGGGTTCTGCTTAGTGGTTAGTCTGGAGAGAGTTAAACCATGAGCCTGGGTTTGGACAACATGCTATGCCTAAAGGAAACGGGTTCGCGTCTCCGCTCCTCCACATGCAGCTGCTGGGTGACCTTGGGCCAGTCACACTTCTTTGAAGTCTCTCAGCCCCACTCACCTCACAGAGTGTTTGTTGTGGGGGAGGAAGGGAAAGGAGATTGTTAGCCGCTTTGAGACTCCTGAAGGGGGGTGAAAGGCGGGATATCAAATCCAAACTCTTCTTCTTCTTCTTCTAAAGGAGGCTTTGCTCAGCACAACACAGCAGCAAAATGACTGGGGAGGAACTAAGCAATCAGTGTCTTCTCTCCAGGATCCTGTGTGCTCGCTCTAAGCCATGGCTTTGACTTAGCATGATATGCAAAAAAGGCCAATGTGCAGTTGGATGCAATTTTGTCCAGACACTTATTTCTCTCTCTCAAAAACAAAACAGCTGCAGGTGTAGCAGATTGGCAGGTGTGCAGATGATGCTTAACCTTTTCACTTCAGGTGGTTTCTCTGCTCAAGATAGGCTCACGCCAGGTAAGGAGAAAAGCAGTTCTGTGGAAGGTGACTTGGTACAGGAAAATAGCAGGAAAAGATGTCTGCTTTTTAGTTTAAAACATGTTGGTGAAGAAATGCACATAACTGTGTACCACCTGCCACTAGTCCTTAAAGAGAGGGACAGTATAGGCAGGTGCAGTCAAGGTGGTCCCCTCTAGATCTTGCTGGACTACTCAGGGCTGATTTCCTTCTGAATAGAGAGATTTGATCTTCTTGCAGTCCATGGGACTCTCAAGAGTCTCCTCCAGCACCATAATTCAAAAGCATCAATTCTTCAGAGATCAGCCTTCTTTATGGTCCAGCTCTCACTTCCATACATCACTACTGGGAAAACTATAGTTTTAACAATACGGACCTTTGTCGGCAAGGTGATGTCTCTGCTTGTCTAGGTTTGTCATTGCTTTTCTCCCAAGAAGCAGGCATCTTTTAATTTCGCAGCTGCTGTCACCATCTGCAGTGATCATGGAGCCCAAGAAAGTAAAATTCCTCACTGCCTCCATTTCTTCCCCTTCTATTTGCCAGGAGGTGATGGGACCAGTGGCCATGATCTTAGTTTTTTTGATGTTGAGCTTCAGATCATAAATCCCATGCATTCAGTGGGGAATTACTCCCAGCTAAGTGGGCACATGATTGCAAACCTTAGTTATTATATAAAATCAAAACTCTGGTGTCAAAGTCCCCATTCCAAATAGAACAGGACGGGGTGGGGCAGGGGGGCACTAAGAAAAGAAAAATTGTAGAGCTGTGTCAAAATCTGATCAGTATAGGATATTTTAGGTCAAGGATGGGGGCACTTCTGGACCTCTGGATGTTCTTGGACTCTAGCTCCCATCACCCTTGACCACTGGCCAAAGCAGATAGGGCAAATGGGAGTTGGAGTTCCAGTTGGAAAGCCACAGGTTTTCTACTCCTGGATTCAGTCCCTGTTTCATACCATCATCAGTTTTTTGCATAAGCACGTATAAAATATTGAAAACTAAAATATCTGTGCAATGAAGAAGCATTCGCAAAAATCTGAAGAGATTTTCCAGCCTTACCTGAAATGCACAGGGAGTGTTATCGATACAATACACTCTTAGACTGTAATCCAGTGAGTTGCAAGACATGCAGCCAAAGACTGCAACTTTCAGTTCTTTAACGGAACAATCAGAGAGGGGCTCCCCAGTGAGAGCATAAGTTCCAAAAGAGTCCAAAAGAATGTGACAGGCATATGGGTCCAGGAGGCAGTAACAGGAAGTAGTTTCTTCTTCCACAGACATGACTTCCTGTTTTTTTAGGGGGAGGGATGAAAAAACAAACCGCATTAAACATATATTCCAAACTTGGCACAACTCTTAGAATAGGTTAACATTTCTGCTATTTTCTTAATATTAGTATATCCTATAAAGAGCTTTCATAGGAGACAATTACTGGGATCCAATAGACATGAGATAGTGGAGTCAGAAGCAAGAAGACCAGGGGTCGACAACCTAAGGCCCATGGCCCACAAGCGGCCCACATTTAACTGGCCCACGAGCTGCCCCTGAACCGAGCCACTCACATGGCGAGTCCCCGCGTGCTGTGCTAAACCGGCACAGCGCAGCGTGGGGACTCGCTTCTGCAGCGTTGGAAATTGTGTCTGCGCAGACACAGAAAATTGCATCTGCGCAGTCGCAGACACCGGCGCAATCCGGGCCATGGAGGGATCTCCACTGGGGTGAACCGGCCTTGGCAAGGTAAACCTTGCCAACCGCTGCTCAAGACCAAAAATAGGTAGGAGGAGCCAATTGGTTAGATCGAAAGGTTTCCTTCTAATGGAAGGCGCTTTCTCCAATGGAGGAGCACGCCTTCCATTGGAAGATGAAATCTTTGGTTCCAAGGGAGTGTTTTAGCTAGGAGTGGGGGCACTTGTGGGCCTTCGTATGTTGTTGGATTCCAACTGTAATCAAACCTTTGTGGGCTTTCCATTGACTTACATACGTTTCCCTTTTTTTAAGGGAAATTCCCTTATTCCAAATAGGATTCCTCGCAAGAAAAAGGAAAAATTGACAGCTATGTTGACTTATGGGCTTCCTATTCTGCTTGCAAGCTTCCCATAAGCACCTGGTAAGATTCTTGGTCTGATCCAGCAAGGCTATGCTTATGTTTTTATGACAGAAGTTGGAATCCAGCAAAATCTAGAGGGCCAGAAGCTATCTCTCCTTTTCCTAAGCCTGGCACACAGACATTAATCTTTTCCTGATTGCAGTTTCTACTAGTTTATAGGGTGTTTTTAATGAACTCTTTGTATTTTGATAACAAAACTGTCAATGTGATTATGGCTGGAGCTCACCAAAAGGCTTCACCCAGTCTCACAAGCAGGCTGGGGTCTACTGAACCCTGAACCCCAGCTCCCTAAGTTCAAAAGAGATTCAGACTGTTTCTCAAATAGGATCTCACTGTGCCACATGGCAAGCAGCTTTTAAATCTGAAATGTTGCCTTGGCCACCTCTTCTACCATATGTTGGAAATTTCCAACATATGTGATTTTTGGATGGGGGGGACTTCTGGAGGCACCAAAAACAACAGGCAACAGCAGGTATGCTTTAAAGACAAGAAAAGAAATGCAGCAAAACAAAACAAAAAGAGAAGGCTAACAATTTTACAGAAAAATAATGCAGAGCTAAGTTGGTTTTGTCTGTCACGTCTGCTCTGAGAAACTGAAAATGTTATGTGGGAAAACAGAGCTGTAATGAGCAATGGGTCTGTTTTCCATCTCCAAATTTAGAAAGATGCCTGATCCTATACGTGCTTGCTCAGAAATAAGTTTTATTATCCCCAAAATAAATGTGCATAGGATTAACACCCAAACTACTTAAAACAGAGAGGAAGAATCTGTGGTCCTCCAGATGTTGTCTGACTGCAACTCCATACTCTCCAACATTTCTCTGATATGCTCCCATTCCATAATGATAATTTCACTATTTATACCCCACACATCTTACTGGGTCACCCCAGCACTCTGGGCAGCTTCCAGCATATAAAAAAACATAATAAAACATTAAACATTTTCCAGGGACGTCCCTGAAAAATAGGGACATTCGGAGGGTCTGCAACTCCTAACATCCATAAAAATTGGCTGTGTTGGCTGCGATGATGGGAGTTGGAGTCCAATAACATCTGGAGGGCTCAAAGTTCCCTATGCTTTATTTAATGCAATGCCAACCTTCACTTCTAATGTACGGCACTGTGTTTCCAATAAGTCCATTGATATTTTGTGTGTTGGCCTACTGGCACAGTGCAAGGGATATTCCCTATTCACTGAATCTTGCTAAATAATTTTGTTATTCTATTTCTCTACATATGTTTGCAATGGTTTATTGTCACACTATGATGACATTCGGAGCCACCAGGGGAGACTGAATCGACACATGTAAGCCAGCCCTGCAGAAATCCACCTCAGAGCCCAAATGGTTCACCTCCAGAGCAGGAGGACAAAAGGCTGAGACATTGCCAAGGCCTTCTGGGGAAGGCTGTGTGGAAGATAGAAGTTTAATGCACATTAAATAGGTGTGGCAGATTAACTTGTGACTAGGCCTTGTGACTAGATCATGAATATCAGGTCTGTGACTCAACAGAGAAGCTGTAATTTGAGTATTTGCCTGTGTGTATATATGTAAAAGGGACGCTGGTGGCGCTGTGGGTAAAAGCCTCAGCGCCTAGGGCTTGCCGATCGAAAGGTCGGCGGTTCGAATCCCCGCGGCGGGGTGCGCTCCCGTTGCTCGGTCCCAGCGCCTGCCAACCTAGCAGTTCGAAAGCACCCCCAGGTGCAAGTAGATAAATAGGTACCGCTTACTGGCGGGAAGGTAAACGGCGTTTCCGTGTGCTGCGCTGGCTCACCAGATGCAGCTTTGTCACGCTGGCCACGTGACCCGGAAGTGTCTCTGGACAGCGCTGGCCCCTGGCCTCTTAAGTGAGATGGGCGCACAACCCCAGAGTCTGTCAAGACTGGCCCGTACGGGCAGGGGTACCTTTACCTTTTTTATATATGTAAATGAGAGTGTTTGCAACACAGAGATACACGCAGGCAGTTCCCAGCATGCAACAGAGGGCAGAAGATGCAGCATGTGGTTTTTTTTTTTAAAAAAATCTGCTTTAGCAGAGAAGCTACGTTTTAGTTAAGATGTTTAAAACCTCACCTGGGATCAGTGTGAGCAAAGTTTGCAAGACTGAAACTTATTGCATCTTCTTCTTGTTGTTGTTGGAAGAAAATATATAAAATACTAGGGGGTGACAAGCAGAGCGAATGAGGGGGTCACCTCTAGTATTATATATATTTTCTTCCACTAGGACTGGGGTGAACATCCTGTAGCCCCCAATATCCCAAAGCTGCCCTGAAAACCTTTGCAATAACAATTCAAGGTTTTCCCCCCTCCCAAGCAAATATATTTTATTTTATTGGAGTGCAGAGCTGATGAATCTTCTCTCTTATCAATGAATGCAAGCAATGAAAATCCCACAAGGACATCATATAGCCTGCCATCATACAAGTAGGGTAGCCTGCTGAAACGTATTTTGAACTGTTGATAATCTGCTTTGGGATGATTATTGCATTTTCAGCGTATGTTGGAACCAAAAGGAACAAGTACCATCCTGGCTTTTAAATTGGTAGAAGAGAGGATGTGTAAAATAATATAGCAAAGAGGAAGTGAAAAGCAGAAGCAGACAACATGGTCTCCTCCAGATGTGTAGAACGACAATTGCCACCAGCTCCAGCCAGCATGCCTGATGGTCAGGGATGTTGTGAAGTGGTGGTCTGCAAAGGTTAGAGAGCACCACATTTGCTACACAACCTGCATGAATCATTCCAGATGCATCTTGGGAGTAGAAAACTTGGTGGTGTCCAGATGCCTTATCCTGGTCACCACAGCTTCTGTCTTAAACACCAGAGGGGAGGGAATGGTAAGCACCAGTTGTCAGAGAGGAGAGGAGAGGAATCACCACTATGGTAAGTGTCTCCCTGAAACCCAAATGACCAAATCAGCCCACCAGTTCCTGGAATCAGGTCCCCTCTAATCAGCTCTGCCGTAAACTGAAATTGAGTGGCCGCTCTATCTAGGATTTTTAATCTTCACTAGATTTGTTTTGTTATTCACTCCTTAAAACCACACTATTTGAGAAAATCACATTGGTCCACTACTCATATTTGTTGTTTCTGTTTCTTTATTTTTTTTCGCTTTGGATGCTGCCTCGGTGGCCACCACAAGCTGCTGTTTTGGCAATGTGTGGAGCTTGGCTGGCACCATTGATACATATCTTTAGGCACCAGGCAAAAGCAGTCCTCTTTTGCCAGGCCTTTGGCTGATTAAACCATCTGTGTCCGTGTGGCAGGAGGTTATTGTTTTTGTTTGGTATGCATTTTTGTATTATAAACTGCCCTGTGATCTTTGGATGAAGGGCAGTACAGAAATTTAATAAGTCATCTTCATCATCTGGGGGAAATAAAATGGCAGCCACCAAGAGACAGATATGGAAGAGATAACCCCCGCCCCTCAAGTGAATGAGGAATGGGTTCAAATGTGGCAACAAATAAGACCCCCATTTGTTACCCTTCGCTCTTCATTTTGCAACCAATGAAAAGTGAAGCAAATTGGCTCCCATCACGTTCAGATTTCTTTTAAAAAAATTGTTATAAAATGGATGCTCACTCTGAGTTCTGCTAAAACCAGGATTTGGGATGTTTAATAATAATAATAATAATAATAATAATAATAATAATAATAATAATAATTTGGGATGGAAGTGGGGAAAGCACAGTTTCAAAGACTATCAATGTTCACTCCAAAGTTAGAGTAGCATAATGGTTAGACTAGGATCAAGGGAGGTAAAGGTAAAGGGACCCCTGACCATTAAGTCCAGTTGCGGACGACTCTGGGGTTCTGTGCTCATCTCACTCTATAGGCTGAGGGAGCCGGTGTTTGTCTGCAGACAGCTTCCGAGTCATGTGGTCAGCATGACTGAGCAGCTTCTAGTGAACCAGATCAGCTAATGGAAACCTGGGTTCAAATCCCCCCCCTTGAAGCTCTCTGCTCGAACTTGGGTCTCAGCACCCACACTCAGCTTAACTTATCGTATTTTTCGCTCTATAGGACGCACTTTTCCCCCTCCAAAAATGAAGGGGGAAAGTGTGTGCATCCTATGGAGCGAATGCAGGCTTTCGCTGAAGCCTGGAGAGCGAGAGGGGTCGGTGCGCACTGACCCCTCTCGCGTTCCAGGCTTCAGGAAGCTATCCACAAGCCTGCGGAGACCGCAGGCTTGTGGGCAGCTGCCTGCAGCCTGAAGCCTGAGGAGCACGGCACTGTGCCTAACCCTAACCCTAACCCTAACCCCCGGCTTCAGGCAGCTCTCCGCAAGCCTTCGGAACCCGGCGGGAGTTTCCACCGGGCTCCCAAGGCTTGCGGATAGCAGCCTGCTGTCCCCGAAGCCAAAACAGTGAGACGGGGCGCTGCACAGTCCTCCGTCTCGCTGTTCCAGCTTCGGGATGGCTGCGCAAAGCCTCCGCAGGGCGGCGGGGTGAAGGCACCCCCCCGCCCTGCGGAGTCTACAGAGCATGTCCCCAAAGCCTCAAGCCTTTGGAGTGCAGCTGCTCTCCAAAGGCTTCAGGGATCTTTGAGGCTGGCGGTGGGGGAAAGCATTGCTTCCCCCACTGCCAGCCCCACAAGCTCGGGGGGCAGCGGCAAGGCTTTGCCCTGTTCCCTGACCTGCTCTTGAACGCACCTTGTTTTTGAGGGGGAGAAGAAGAAGAAAAATTTTTCTTTCCTATTCTCCCCCTCCTATGGTCCGGTGCGTCCAATAGAGCGAAAAATACGGTACTTCACATGGCTATTGTGCAGATAAGGGAGAAAAAACTTTATGTGCAATTACAAGCTCCTTGTAAGGGGAGCGGGTGGCGCTGTGGGTTAAGCCACAGAGCCTAGGACTTGCCGATCAGAAGGTCAGCGGTTCAAATCCCTGCAACGGGGTGAGCTCCCATTGCTCGGTCCCTGCTCCTGCCAACCTAGCAGTTTGAAAGCACGTCAAAGTGCAAGTAGATAAATAGGTACCGCTCCAGCAGGAAGGTAAACGGCGTTTCCGTGTGCTGCTCTGGTTTGCCAGAAGTGGCTTAGTCATGCTGGCCACATGACCCAGAAGCTGTACGCCAGCTCCCTCGGCCAGTTAAGCGAGATGAGCACAGCAACCCCAAAGTCGGCCACGACTGGACCTAATGATCGGGGGTCCCTTTACCTTTACCTTTACCAGCTCCTTGCATGAAGAGCAGGATATAGAGAAGCAAAAATAAATAAATAAAAGCAGGGTCACGCTTAAAGGCTCTTTCTTAAACGGATGCTATTGAGCTAGTTTTACACAGAAGGAAGGTTTCAGTGAAATGAATCCAAGGACTGTGCAGACTGAATCAGCACAAGTGTTTCCAGCAAGAAATCCAATGTCATCAGAAGGTAGTGGCAATGACAACACATTAGCAATTTTAGCACAGCTTCACATTCTCCGATTTGTCTTTAATCCCCCGCCCCCTCAAAACAAATGATCCCTCAGGTAGAGGGATCATTTGGAACATCAAAGACAACAAACATGACACGGGCAAGATTCCTTCACCATGTTATTCACCAGGATAATGTTTATTCTAATGAAGTCTTCCATCTTATGTCTTGCTCCACTGGCCTGAGCCATTAATTCAGTGAGTGGATGGGAAGAGGGATTCGCAATTCCTCTTTTTGTCATGAATACTTGGATGAGAGCTGAATGCAATTTCAAAGAGCACCTAGAATGGAGCAATTCCCTGTAGGAAAAAGGATCCACAAATCTGCTCACCACACTCACTGTGGTGAGGTTTTCTTGCTCTTCTGGCGAGTGGGATGTTGGGATGGGAAAGGAATGCAGTTTGGCTTGCATTTTCACAAGAAGCTACCTGAGTCACATAACACAAAGTAAAACACAGCTGTCTTTCAAAATCTGCACATCTCTTCATTTTGTGGTGCAGTTCTCCAACAAACAATATGGAAATGTGCAAACAATGCAGATATTAGAGAAAGACACATATAAGAATGCATGATATTTGTGGGAATTGCTTGCAAAAATATTGTATATTAGTAAAAAAAAAAGCATGCAAAAATGTGTTTGTGCAGAGAAATTTGCACAAAATTTCATTTTCTGTTAAAAACCCAAATAAATCACTAGTTGCCGCTGAAGTGTTGAGAACTGAATTTAAGATTGGAAGTGGTACTTTTAATCCAGACTAACTAACATTTCAAAGGGACGTGGGTGGCGCTGTGGGTTAAACCACAAGAGCCTAGGACATGCAGAGCAGAAGGTTGGTGGTTCGAATCCCCGCGACGGGTTGAGCTCCCATTGCTCGGTCCCTGCTCCTGCCAACCTAGCAGTTGAAAAGCACCTCAAAGTGCAAGTAGAAAAATAGGTACCACTCTGGCGGGAAGGTAAATGGCGTTTCCGTGCGCTGCTCTGGTTCACCAGAAGCGGTTTAGTCATGCTGGCCACATGACCCGGAAGCTGTACGCTGGCTCCCTCGGCCAATAAAGCGAGATGAGAGCCACAACCCCAGAGTCGGTCACGACTGGACCTAATGGCCAGGGGTCCCTTTACCTTACTTTACCTAACTAACCTTTCATCTTGTGAGATCCATCTTTAAGCATCCTTTTTTGGCTCAATCCTCTGGGGAAGGAACTTCACTTACCTCCCATTTGCCCTGGAGCTTTTTCTTTTTCAGGTGGACGTTCCAGTGCTCAGAATTTGCTTCTGCACAGTGTGGTATTGTCAAGGCAAATGGGGTGGAGACGGTCACATCCGGAGGCCCGCAAGTTACTTGTGGTCCAAGGAGGACTTCGCTGCCTTCCGGCTGCAAGCTTTGCATGGAGAGAGAGAGAAATGTTACAAAGGAAATCAAAACATAAGCCTTTCTTCCAAGAGCAAAAGCAGAACATTTGTTCATCTTCTTGATTGCTTTGATGACATTTATACTTGTTTAATGGTAACAACTAAATATTTAAAAAATAGCAGAGAAAATCACAGGGAGAAAAACAATGGAGGGGAGGGGAATGAACTGTATTCATTTGCAAATTTAATACAAGTCAGAGATCCACCAGGACCTGATATTTCACTCAATAGTGCGGTCTTACAGGGGCCTTCCTTTATTAGGTAATGTATATTTCATTTACTTCACAATGTGGCAAGCCAGCACTGCTGCATTTTGTGTTGTTAGTGGTGGATTCCCTTTTGCACATTCTGCTGAATGGGATCCATGAAATCTGCCCCAAGTTCTGGGCTGATGACACCCGAGTTTTTACTTGTCATTGTTTCCCTGTATCAAATCTCAAGTGCTTCCCTTGCTATCAGTGGAAATCAAGATTGCCTTTACTGTCATGATAGCTGCTCCCTGATTTTTGATTCACAGAATGCTATGAACAATATACTATTTTATAGCTGTGGGGGGAAAAAACTAATTATGGCTTTCGGATGTATCCTAACATCAATATTCCCAGCCAATTTTGCTTTAAAAACAAACAAAAAAAAAACATTTCTGATCTGCTCCTGAACAACCTTAATTGTGTAACTGAGAAATCACTAATATGAAATTACAAAATGTTCAATAAGAACACTCATTCTGTCTTTTGGGCCTGAATTTATCACCATTCCACACAAACTCATTTCCCCCTTGCATGCTGTTGTATATATGGGGGGGGGGAGAGACACCCTCAAAATTGCAGGAACACACACACAACAAACAAACAATTATAGCAAGTGCATCTTTCTTGGGATCTCCTCACTCATATATTGCAGGCTTGCTTTGACCCAAGCCAAATCTGGTTTAAGGTTTCAGAGAGTCAGTCTGCAGACCTGGAAGTATGAGGACTGATTATAATAATTTGGAGGAGGCGCTCTATGCATGCTCAGAGGAACTTGCATCTACTCTCAACTCCAGCCCAGCAGCTGCTGAATGTAACAAGGAAACAGACAAAGCCAGCCTCAGGTAATGACATGCTAGCAGAAATTAAAACACTAGGTTCTGTAATGAGATGCTAAGGTTTATTACCAGCAAGTTTTTGCTCCAGATGAACACAGATCTAGAGGGAGCGGGGGGGGGGGTATGCCAGGCAATAGCCGGTGCCCAGTCTGTTCACTTCACAATGCATCACACACCCATAATGAACATTTGTCACTTCCCACATGGAGCTACAGTGAAGGGATGCTGTCAGGATCACAAGGACCAAATGAGCAGGATCTGACAACCTGCTCTCATTCCAAAACAACTGCATGAAATCTGGAGCCAGGCTGCTCTAACATTGCAAGAAACATGCCAGCCTGACTGGAAACAGAGGTGCAGGAGGAAGAGGCAGGAACATCCTGCAGAAAACACTGAGGCAGTCAGGGCTCCTAAAAATGAGCTGTGACTTGCTGTAAAATATGAGGTTTGTGGTTTTGGTTAAAAATATGCGAAAACAAACAAAGTCCAGAGTTATCAAGAGTTCAAAGTGAGCTTCAGTGGTGTGTGAAATATCAAGCTGCATGCTCAGTCGGTACAGCATCAGACTGGATCATGAGCTCAAGCCTCACGTTGGGCAAAAGATTCCTGCATTCCAGGGGTTGGACTAGACGATTTGTGATTCTGTGATTCTATGCTCACATAAACCTATCCATTCTGAAGGAAATCAGCCCTGAGTGCTCACTGGAAGGACAGATCCTGAAGCTGAGGCTCCAATACTTTGGCCACCTCATGAGAAGACTACCTGGAAAAGAGACCCTGATGTTGGGGAAGATGGAGGGCACAAGGAGAAGGGGACGACAGAGGACGAGATGGTTGGACAGTGTTCTCGAAGCTACCAGCATGAGTTTGACCAAACTGCGGGAGGCAGTGAAAGACAGGAGTGCCTGGCGTGCTCTGGTCCATGGGGTCACGAAGAGTTGGACACGACTAAATGACTAAACAACAACAAATGCTCACATATTTACGTGCATGTGCATTAAAGGAATGACAATATCCACCATCCAACACTAACAGATTTAACCTGGAGAGGAAGATACGGAGTAACAGGCAGAAGTCTTAAAGAACAGCCAGGACTCAGCTATACAGCTGCAAATTAAACGTTTTAAATGTATTGTGAGGTGCAATATAGAAATGTGACACTAGATGGCAACAATGAGCTATGCAAAATTCAATGTATTTTCCAAAACTTTTTTAAAAGCATTTTTACAGCATTTTTTAATGTGTGTGTAGACTGCACTGCAGTCTAGCAATATACACTAGCAACCTTTTTTAAACCAGGCTTTCCCAAAGGTAAAAACAGCAACAATCATAAAGCAGATACAGTTACCAGAAAATAGGGAGTATCCTTGATAAAATGGGGGACGGTGAGACATATGCTTTAGGGTTACATGGGCGGCTATTTGTGACAAAGTCTGCCATCACAATGTAAACAGCATAAAATTAATTCAGAGACGTTGCTAGGAAGGCTGTTGAATCTGAAGCTCGTGAAGCTGTCTTGTTTTTCTGCCTTGCAATCACAAACACATCCATAACCTCTTGGCCATTTGTGGGAGGAATAGATTTTCAAGTGCTTGCAGGACTGAGCTGTAAACAAGCTGCAAAGGCAGGGACACTCTAAACCCTGCATTTCTTGTGGCAACGTTTGATGTCGGTCCAGTGACGCCCTGGGAACTATGAATAAATTCATGGGGGAGAGGGCTATTGGTTGCTACTAGCCACAATGGCCATACCCTGGAGGCATCATGTCTTCTGAACATCAGGAAAGCACAGGACAGGGGAGCACTTTTGTGCTTGAATTCTGCTAGCTGGTTTCTCACAGGCATCTGTTGGCCTGTGAGAACAGGAGGCTAGACGAGATGGGCCATTAGCCTGATCAGCAGGCTCTTCTAATGTTCTGCTGTGGTAAATTCCCATGACAGCACTGGGGAGTCTGCTTGAGGTCCTGGCTCATCCACACACACAACCCCGGTTCATTACATTTTACTAGGGCCAGGTTTATGTTTGCTGTCTGCTGAAGAAAAAAGCCAATAGCAGTGTCATTGCACTTCCCATCTGAGCTTGCTCGAGAATTTGCTTGCTCAACCCCTTGCTAGTGGGGACAAGGAAAAAGACCTGTTCCATACTGGTCCCTGGGTTATGGAACCATCTCCCCCAAGTAGTGCTAATGGAACCCAATTAAGCTTGCCAGGGGCTCGCAGTGACGTCAAGGCAGGTTTTTCTCTGTTGGCGCTGCCATAATGGAATGAACTCCCCAAGGAAAGGCGAAAAACTGCAACCAGATAGGCATTTCCGTAAGCTTTTGAAGACAAAGCTGTTTATGCCGGCATTCTCTTGAGCTTTCCCATTTCAATGGGATTATTCTGCTAGCAGTATACAAATTAATAAAGCTTTCTCCACGACCTGCAGCCCTATTCATGCATTTGGTTACGTTCTGATGGTGAATGCATGAGAGGGACAATGGGATTGTGTCTGCTAGCCATGCCCTCTGCATGCTTTTGCATGTGCTGGTCACGCTGGCAAGTGACGCTGTGTTCAGTGTCAGTCTCACATAGACATACACATAGGACTCCCTAAATGGCCAGGGTTCCCAACCACATGAAGTAAAGGGGTTCCCTATCCCTAAATTCAAAAGGCACCAGAAGCAAATAAGAGTCCCTCTAGAAGCCAACCAACATAGGAAACTGCTTTCTGCCAGTTTATTTGTCCATCTAGTCTGGTATTATCTATTGTAACAACTGCATATTTCCAGAGAACAAATTTCTACTCTACTTATCTCATTCACATCAGGCATGCAAGAAAGCAGAGCTGGCCTCCTGCATCAAAAATATGTTGCTGACAAACAAATGGAAAAAGTTACTGTGTGAGCGCAGAGAGGGGGAAACTTAAGGCAATCCGTATCCCACTGCGAGAGCAAAATACAGGTTAAGCTTTAAAAGCCACTGCATTAGTCCCCTCCCAGGGACTATGATTCCAGAGTTTTAGTCATGCACTTGTAGTGATGATTCCCAATAGAAAATAATCTGACTTCTCATGCATTGAGATATAAGAAAGATGAAAACAACAGAGCAATGCGGAAGGGACAGAATATAGTTCCTGAGCGATTCCTCAAGCAATAGGGTTCCTGAGACAGCAATAGGTTCCTGAGGCAGTTTCCTTGTGCAGCCACAACTGCAAAGAATAAGTGCTTCTCCAGTTATCTGGTTTTTTGGTATATATGCTGAGCATGGGGGAGCAGAATAGCAGTATTCATCTGCAAAGCAGCTGTAGCACAAGCAACCTCTTTGCACTTGGTTCCCCACCTTGCTCTTTCTTGAAAACCAGCTGCAATTCTGTCTCCCTCGCTAGGCAAACTGTTTCTTCCCAGACACCACTCAAACTGGAGAAGGGTGCCCTGGACTCAGTAAACATCAGTAATCAATGCTTATTTAACAGACAGCGTCTCTTACCAATCAGTAGCCACTGAGGAAGCATATTTTGCTATCATCTAAGTAAAAGCCCAGCAAAAACATAGGAAGATGACTTATCAACATAGGACTCAGCTACATTAGTAAAAAAATAAAGAAATAGCGGTTTGAATGTCTTGTGTGATTTTCCATAGCATTTTTTCTTTTGTTATACAGTGGTACCTCGGGTTACAAATGCTTCAGGTTACAAACACTTCAGGTTACAGACTCCGCTAACCCGGAAGTAGTACCTCGGGTTGAGAACTTTACCTCAGGATGAGAACAGAAATCACGCGGTGGTAGCAGGATGTCAGATGTCTAGTAAATAAGCAACTATCTGACTTTTAGAAGACATCTGAAGGTATTCCCTATTTAGGGAAGTTTTTAATGTTTGAAGTTTTATCATGTTTTTAATATTCTGTTGGGAGCCTCCCAGAGTGGCTGGGGAAACCCAGCCAGATGGGTGGGGTATAAATAATAAAATTATTATTATTAATTATTTCCCCATCACCACATCATCATTAATGTCCAGAAAACAACATCCCTTGTGCATTGCGACAAATTAGTGGGGCAACCTGAAGCTGCACCTTATTCCTGAGGAGAGATGGCTGAACTGGTCACAACAGCGAAACTGAATGAACTGCTGTGTGGATGCAGCAGAGATGACTCAGGATTCTTCCATTACGAATGCCCCGCTGTTCTACGACACTGAAAGCCCCACCACTGAGCTTCATTGGATGACCCCGGGTGTTACTGTTATGAGAGAGGGAGAAATATATTGTTTCTTTCTACTCTCCCCACACCATGCATTCATTTCCCCTCACGAAGGAGCAGCTCCACAAATGATGTGTGAGCGTATTCATGGGTGACAGGAAACAGCTTTAGCCTATTATATCAAATATATTCTAATAATCACCCATGAAATGTGTTATAAAGCACAGTCCTGTTCATTGCCAGCTACAGCACTGCATGACTGAATAAGCAAATAGCCCTCGGTACTGCGGACTGGGATTTTGACGGCTGGATTTCAGCTGCTTCAAAGCCGAGCAGTGGTCGTCAACCATCTCCTTTCAATGTGCCCTCACCACTCAAAACTGACGGCTCTGGCTACCTGCCGAGATTATGATGAAACATGGACAGGGGCTGTCTGCCACCATGCTTAGCTTTGTAAACACCACAGCTGAAGCCTGCTCCTCTAACAGAGGGAGAGAGAAATTCAGGAGTGGGGCGGGCAGGCAGAACATGCCCCCCCCGGCCACTATGTCTAGCCCTTCCCAAGCCACACATCCTCTGGAGCAGGGGTCAGCAAACTTTTTCAGCAGGGGGCCGGTCCACTGCCCCTCAGACCTTGTGGGGGGCCGGACTATATTTTGAAGAAAAAAAATAATGAACAAATTCCTATGCCCCACAAATAACCCAGAGATGCATTTTAAATAAAAGGACACATTCTACTCATGTAAAAGCACGCTGATTCCCAGACCGTATGCGGGCCGGATTTAGAAGGCGATTGGGCCGGATCTGGCCCCCGGGCCTTAGGTTGCCTACCCCTGCTCTGGAGCCACCCTGACCAGCCCTGCTTTGCCCCCTCCTCGAGTGTAATTTCCTGGCTGGGATGTGTCCTTTTACTCTGATGTTCCTTCTTGTTTGCCTGAGTGGAGGGTAGAAACGAGTTTACTGTACAAAAGTAAAATTCACTGCCCCCCCCCGCCCGAAAAAGGCCACACACACACACCACTGTTGTGTTTTGACTTGATTGGCCCATTGAATTCCATATGTTTACTAATGGTCCATGATTGCTCTCTGCATTCACTCTGCTCTTTGGAGCGAGTGCTGCCTGCAATTGTCTTGGTAGATATTAACCGTACGTGTGAGGTGACCAATCATAGTTTTTTCTGGAGGGAGCTCTTTAATTGCTTTCAGAGAAAGCTTCTCCTCCCCCTGGTGAACATAACGTACAAATATACGGGAATTCTGGGAATTATTTAATGCCAAATGAGCTGAAATCGGCTAATTAGATGAACTCTCACACACAGCAAACAGCAAGCGCTCTCTCTCTAATAACCAGCATGGCACAAGGACTGCAAATGCAATTCAGTCATTGTTTATTAAGTGAGGCAGGGAAGGAAAAACAACAACATTGTATAGTTGCAGGTATTTAACATTCCCTGGAGTGCAGAGTAAACAAATCACAAACCAGATCTAATCCTTTTGACTCCATCAAAATCAGAGGCTTGTTCTGTTTTCTGAGAAATGGAGGCAGGCTGGAGGGGGACATAGGAAACTGCCTTAAACTGAGGCAGATCCATTGGCCCAATTAGCTGAGTACTGCCTGTTTTGACTGGTAGTCATAAAGGTTTCAGACACGGTGTCTGCCAGGATTACCAGGGTTCCAACCTCCTGCATGCAACTCAGATTCACCACCACTGAGTCTACACGGCCAACTGTGTAGCATATAATTAAAGAAGAAGGGAGAATCAGGCACAATGAGAGTGTTGGTGACAATGGCACTTGAACGCAGCTTGCAAATTAACTTCTGGTTTTGAACAATGTTCCATTTTGTACATGTGCAGCCACTGAATCAGTGTGGTGCGCTTTCCATCAATGTACAGATTTTTGTGCATGTTCTTAGTTGGAGAACTTCATCACAAAATTCAGAGAAGTGTAAATCCTGAAGGATAGCTGTTTCAGTTTGCATATTGTTCTGGAAGTGCTAATTAGGTAGTTTCTCATTAAAATGAAAGCGGGATCAAATGTCTTCCCCACCCCTACAGTTTCAAGGTAGTCTCTCTCTCTCTCTCTCTCTCTCTCTCTCTGTGTGTGTGTGTGTGTATATGTATGTGTGTGTTTCTGAATTCCATTTCTTTTGTTCTACAAATAATCTTGCCAGTGGCCTGTACTCTACAAACTGTTCTGGATGCTCATGTTTCCTGAAAATGCCACGATCCCCTTAGCTGGGCTTTCCTACAATCAAGGGACGGTGGGAATAGTGCCTGATAGCTCTTAATTCAGGTTTTTAAAGTGTTTTACTTGCGGGTTCAGACCCAGAAACCTCCCCCCTAAATAAATTCACACAAGACTCAAATTTTGGGTTTGGTTTTTGGCAGAATTTAGGCCACAACTTTATTGATTACAGAAAGTGACTGGTTGCATAGGCTCTGGTTCGACTAGCTCCCTGCACCCTTGCAGGTAGCGCTGACCCAGGGTTCCATCATAGGTGAGCCAAGGGTGAACACCTGGATAAGCGGAAAGCTGGGAACAAGCTATCTCTGCCACCCAAATGTCCCCCTGGACTCAGGCACAGGCACAAGCCCCTCTCAGGGGTTGACAAAACCATCAAGTCCCTGGATTCCTTTAATGGAATGCCCTTCACATAGGGATGGCGAGAGCGTTCTCCCATCCCTATCACCTGAACCAGAGCCTATCCCTAACCTTAAAAGTTGTGACGATTTGCTACATGGCAGGCAAACCCAAATGGCAACAGCCAATCAGACAAGTGGTGAAAATTCTTGCCGTGCCCCTGTCCCAATGACAGACGACGGCATAGCAAGGTCAAGCACAAAATGCCTTAAAAGTAGGGAGAGGTGGGAAGGTGTTCTCAATGCATGCACTGAAAGAGGAAGCTCTGGGTCACGTGCATGGGCATAAATAGGTCCCTCGAACTGTTTAGACTGCGTCCCATTAGCCAGCTTCAAGGGATCTACCAATTGGGTGTTGTGGCTATCCAAGCGTACCCACCCACAACACAGGCTGTTGGTTATCCAGGTCTCAACGCAATACGTGCCCTCTTTAAGGGAGGACCCGATTTATAAAGAAAACAGCATGAGAAAACTGTTCTTAAGGAGGGAGGAAGGACCTCACGTAAAAACAAAATCCGTGACTGCTCCAGTTTCAGTTATTCTGCAGCTGACCTCCCTGCTTTCCCATAATTCAATTATGGGAAGATGCCATAAGGTAACTCCTCCCATGTGTCATCGTCCCCCCCCCCCCAGATGAGGATGCACAGGCAGCCAGGGAGGCTGCAGAGTGCTGGATAAATGTTTATTGGAAATAAACACACACACACAACACTACCTACAGACACCTTGCAACAAGAAAGTAAGCTCAACCACACACACACCAAATTTATAAATGCTTTCTAAAGTGCCCCCATTGCAGGGGAAAGAAACTGAAAGAAAGGAGAAATTGGAGGTCAGGTTTCTGCAACACCACCTTGTTAACAGTCACTAACCATTTTGCCTGTAAATAATTCTCTATTCTTTATGCATCTCATTTCCCTCTGATCTCAGTCCTCTTCTTATCCAGCCCTCTGTTCCACCCTCAGAGTTTGCCAATTTAGGATTGCCCTTTATAAATTTTGTGGACTCTAGTCTGCAAAAGTCTATCATAATAAATGTGGACATCTTTAACGTGTCACAAGTCTCTTCACCATTTTTGCTGCAACAGAATGCAGCCACTCCTCTACAAATCCATTTGGACACCCACCAGCACAGGAGACTATGCTTGAAAGGAAAACAAAATGACAACAACCATCATGTTTTGGAACTTGATGGGCACCCTGGAAAGGAACTGAAAGTAGGAGCAAAAAACAGCAGGTTAGTAAAAAAATATATATATTAAAAAAACATTCCAATGCATTTCAGACCTTGCTGGTCCCTTTTCTAGGGAAATTCAGAGAAATGAAGAATGTTGAATCTTTAAAATTTTACATATAAATGCTGAGTCTTTATTCCTCTGAATAAGGACCAGCAGGGTCTGATGTGCATTGTAATAACAAATATCCCTTTTGTCTACCCCACTTCAGAGCTTGCATTTTCTTTGGTGCTTTGTTTTTCTATCTTTCTTAAACCTCACCTTCTTGCAGGGCTTATCAACCTCAGAGCATGTAAACAAACTCAAGGTCAGGTGCTAATCCAAGATAATGGTCTCATCTGAAGCACCTCTGCGACCTTAGGTAATGGCTTCAAAATGCTCTGAAACAGGAAGCAAGCATTGCCTGGGAGTCAGCCACAGTGACAAATGCCTCACAGTTTCTTGGGCAATCATGACAGAGTGTGGACACTCACTTGATAATTATTCTTTTTTTATGCTGTGAAAAATCATTGCTTTTTTGGATTAAAGCAGAAACATAACACTTCAATGAAATTCAAACCAAAGACAATGGTTGTTGCTGTTGAAAAGCCCTAAAGCATTAATCTCCCCACTCACAGCTTCTGATACTCACATCATTCTCTTTTTCTACTTTACTCCCTTCGATCCTGGACAATCTCTCCCACCCTCCCTCCTGTCTGGCCACATGGTTTTGACCCTTTCTGCTTGAACCAGAACAAATTAGGAACTTTAAAATCATGGATGAGAATAGCTGTTTGGATACTTGTGCAGCTTGCCTGTCTTTCATTAGAGGTAGTTTCCATGTCCAAAGCACAACTTAAAAAATTCTATCCAGTCCTAAACTAAACTAAATTAAACTAAACTAAACTAAACTAAACTAAACTAAACTAAACAAAACAAAACAAAACAAAACAAAACAAAACAAAACAAAACAAAACAAAACTAAACTAAACTAAACTAAACAACTAAACTAAACAACTAAACTAAACTAAACTAAACTAAAATACCATACAAGGGAATGCATGTATTTGTTTCTCAGTGCAGATTTGTTTCCAGTCTTAAAGGTAAAGGTAAAGGTACCCCTGCCCATACGGGCCAGTCTTGACAGACTCTAGGGTTGTGCGCCCATCTCACTCTATAGGCCGGGGGCCAGCGCTGTCCGCAGACACTTCCGGGTCATGTGGCCAGCATGACAAGCTGCATCTGGCGAGCCAGCGCAGCACACGGAACGCCGTTTACCTTCCCGCTAGTAAGCGGTCCCTATTTATCTACTTGCACCTGGGGGTGCTTTCGAACTGCTAGGTTGGCAGGCGCTGGGACCGAGCGACAGGAGCGCACCCCGCCGCGGGGATTCGAACCGCCGACCTTTCGATCGGCAAGTCCTAGGCGCTGAGGCTTTAACCCACAGCGCCACCCGCGTCTTAGCCTTGGACAAACCCCCACCCCACTCCAAATGGTTTGCTGCTCTCCATGTATTTGAATACACTGGTTGCTTATGCACTTATGTATCAAATTTATATTCTTTTTTTTTTCTCAAAGAACCTTCAGTGCATCCTAAATGGAGTTTTCCTATCAAAACTTCCCAACCACCCTATGAAGTAGATCAGATGGCCTGCCTGCAACCTTCCCTGGGTTTGAATGGGGACCCCAAGTCCATCAGTTCATTATATTATACTCTTCTGTCTTGTTACTGCTAGCACTTTCTTGCACTCCCTATAATTATGCAAAACAAAAATTTTTTTTCCTTCCAGTAGCACCTTAAAGACCAACTAAGTTAGTTCTTGGTATGAGCTTTCGTGTGCATGCACACTTCTTCAGATACCAGCATGCACACGAAAGCTCATACCAAGAACTAACTTAGTTGGTCTTTAAGGTGCTACTGGAAGGGAAAAATTTTTTTGTTTTGACTATGGCAGACCAACACGGCTACCTTTCTATAATTATGCACTGATGAAGGAACATCACTCAGAAGCAGCTCTGGGTTACATGCATAGCCCATTAGCAGCCCCAGAACCGTAAACAAATGCCAGGCTTGAGTGGGGTTAAACCACCTGCCACATTTTAAGCCCTGGTGCCAGGCAGAGAGTCAATGAGCAAACAGGCAGTGACATCTACTGCTGTTTCATTTCCACTGTTGCCTGAGCCAGAGTAAGAGGTGGGTGAAGAAGAAGAAGAACAAGTGAAAAATACTCATTTGTGGGTTCTTGATGGGAATGTTGGCCAATAGCAGGTGTCTGCTTATACCAACCATGACCAAAGTCTGTTTTGGGGGCTTAATCTGGCCCCTGTGGCAGTTTATTTCTTGGGGTCAAATCCCAGAAAAAGCTCAAGAAGTTCAATCCTAAAAAAAGCTCAACTTTGGTCGGCCCTCACGCATGTTCACTTCATCAAATCTGGCCCTCTTAGAAAAAAAGTTTGGGCGCCCCTGGCTTATACCAACCCTTGATGCTGTCCTTGTTTCCATCACTTAAACGGGAATGTTGGCTGGTCCAGTAAAGCAATTCAGGCACTGCCCACTCAACTCTCCCCTGCCTGCCTTCTCACTCACATCCAGTCCAGGGGGTGTCAGCTTCCTCCCCTTAGTCTCAGTGCTGCCCTTGTTGAACTCAGCTGGAGAAAGGATGGGTGCCAAAGTAGAATTAGTTGGCTCTTCCGATCATTGGCTTTGGCTCTGCCTACTGTTGGCTCATCTTAAAAAGTAGAGACATCACCTTGCCAACAAAGGTCCGTACAGTAAAAGCTATGGTTTTCCCAGTAGTGATGTATGGAAGTGAGAGCTGGACCATAAAGAAGGCTGATCGCCAAAGAATTGATGCTTTTGAATTACGGTGCTGGAGGAGACTCTTGAGAGTCCCATGGACTGCAAGAAGATCAAACCTATCCATTCTGAAGGAAATCAGCCCTGAGTGCTCACTGGAAGGACAGATCCTGAAGCTGAGGCTCCAATACTCCGGCCACCTCATGAGAAGAGAAGACTCCCTGGATAAGACCCTGATGTTGGGAAAGATGGAGGGCAGAAGGAGAAGGGACAACAGAGGACGAGATGGTTGGACAGTGTTCTTGAAGCTACTACAGAAGGCAGTGGAAGACAGGAGTGCCTGGTGTGCTCTGGTCCATGGGGTCACGAAGAGTCGGACACGACTAAATGACTAAACAACAACAACAACAACAACTGTTGGCTCTGCCCAACCAGTCCTTTGAGGACTCCTCGCAACGTGTGTATGTGAGGGGGGGCTACAACTGCTTTGCTCCAGAGGAGGAACTGAAGCATACCTCTGCAGGCTGTAATCCTATCCATGTTAACGATCACTTAGAACAGTGAAAGAGATAACTGTTATAAAGCACGACGGAAATGCTTCACTGTTTCCATGGCTCAATTTCCAGTTATTATGGCATTTTGAGCAACGACAGGAAAGTGAGCAGTAAGCCCATAAAGACTTAAATCTCCTCTGGCTACGCGCTCGCAGCATTTTTGCCTTGGCACCTTCACTAGAGTATAATTAACAGGAACGGATATTTATGATAAATCATCTTAATAGGACTTGCTATTTCTTCCAGAAGAACTGACAACATGGGAAGCAACGCCCACAAACAAAGGTTTAATTAGAGCGCACAAAAACTGCCTCACAATACACAACCTGTCCAGTGCATCAGCCCTCTCTTTTCACTGAAAAAGGCTCACAGTATTCAGAGCAGTTAGCAAACACATACCGTAGTTCCGTCTCTCTCCTGCTTAATCTTTAAATAAAGATTGGTGCCCAGTGCCATATTGAAATACACCTTCTTCTTCTTCTTTTGCATCTTGTATAGAGAAAGACAATGTATGAATTCTATTCCGTTTGGATGAGCTGAACAAATTACTGCCAATGAAGCTTGGAGCACTGGAGGGCAAATCAAGCACTAAGTTTAAAATGGCTTTAGCTCTAACTTTATTGTTAGAAATGTTCTGCTCAGTGCTACATTTAATGTAAAGAGATGCTTATGACCTAAGCCTTCCATTGTTCTTTTTATGATTACCACCACCCAGGCTTTCCCTGGGTGTTTATGTATTAAGCTGATTAACTGATTTGTTATGCGTTTTGTATTTGTTTTGATTAATGTAAGTTTATTGTTGTTTTTATGCTGTTCACCACCATGTTGGCCTTATGGACATGATTATTTTTTGGCAAACAATTTAATAAAATAAATGAGCAGTGGTGAATGTGCATTCCCCTGGGGACTCGGCCATTGTCATCCTTTCCTCCTTCTGGCCGTCTGTCTGTAGTGGAGAGCCTCTTCTACTTGTTGAGGTTGCCCAAGGGTTTTAGAACTTTGAATTGCCAGGATTCTAGAATCCACATGTTTCAGAGGGTGTTCTCCCTACCTTCCCATTCATGTGATGTGAACACCCGAGAGGGCTCTTTTTGCATATATGGACTAAGCTGAAAGTTTTGCCCAGCCAAATTAGTACAGCTTTGAGGGGGACACCAAAACCCTCCTGAACGTTTGAGAGTGTATGACTTTTCAGAGGGGTGAGTTTACTAAGACTTGATGGTTACAAGATGATTAAAGCTTGGCGTTTCACCTGCTTCCCTTTCTTCCTCTAAAGTGCCAAGATTATTTGGGGTGGCGAGGGTTGAACGTGTCTCAGGCAATACAAGATCACATAACATCATTGTGAGGTGTACATGAAAAGAAAGCTTTATACAGTGGTACCTCGGGTTAAGAACTTAATTCGTTCCGGAGGTCAGTTCTAAACCTGAAACTGTTCTTAACCTGAGGTACCACTTTAGCTAATGGGGCCTCCCACTGCCGACCAATTTCTCTTCTCATCCTGAAGCAAAGTTCTTAACCCGAGGTACTATTTCTGGATTAGTGGTAACCCGAGGTACCACTGTACTAATCAGAATTGCTTGCAAAAATGTGTATATTTGGATAAACATGCTCTGAAATGCTGGTTAATTACCATGAGAGCTTCTTTTTTAAAAATGCAGAATGATGTGGGAATGTGGTGAACTGAACCCTGCTGCTGACCCCTTGACCCAGAATATGAATGCCACCTGCCAGGTTTTGTACGCCTGGCAGGAAGAAATTCAACAGGAGTAGCCATCCCCGTTGGTGGGATGTGGGTGGCGCTGTGGGTTAAACCACAGAGCCTAGGACTTGCCGATCAGAAGGCTGGTGGTTCGAATCCCCACAACAGCGTGAGCTCCTGTTGCTCGGTCCCTGCTCCTGCCAACCTAGCAGTTCGAAAACACGTCAAAGTGCAAGTAGATAAATAGGTACCACTCTGGCGGGAAGGTAAACGCCGTTTCCGTGCGCTGCTCTGGTTTGCCAGAAGCGGCTTAGCCATGCTGGCCACATGACCCAGAAGCTGTACGCTGGCTCCCTCGGCCAAGAAAGCGAGATGAGCGCCGCAACCCCAGAGTTGGTCACAACCGGACCTAATGGTCAGGGGTCCCTTTACCTTTACCCATCCCTGCCACTTGATTAGAGAGGGACTTTATGCTGGCAACCAGGCAACGACTTTCCCCACCTGCTTGCCCTACCCTCCAGCCCTAGGAGCCTTTCCTAGACCCTGACTTTGAGAACAGCAGAAACAGCTGGGACGAAAGAAGAGTAGTTCAGGGATATTTTTAAGAAAAAAACGTTATTGGTTGTGTGTCTTTGTGGCATTTGTAGTTTTGTTAAGTTTTGTGCTATTTTATGCATTGTGACTTGCTGTTATTTTCATTGATTACAGTTTAGTAATTCTTTATTGTAATTTTTAAATGTAAACTGTTTAATTATTATTTGCTGATATTTAAGTTTACTGTTTACTATTATATTCTAATGGATTGCTGAATATTGCTTTATTTGATATACAGTAAGTTGTTTATTTTAAAGTTATGTTTTTATTATGGACTTTTTTGTTTTGGATCAGAGTGTTATTAGGTGGGTGATCTTTGCTGTCTATTTTGTTGTTTCTTCAGCTTGTAAATCGCCCTTTGTATAGTAATATAGAAGGGCAGTATACAAATTAAAATTAAATGAAAATAATAGTAATAACAATAAAAGTAATAATAAGAATAAGAAGAAGATTGGGAAAATGAGAAGCCAAGATTGACAGAAAGCTAAGTGCCTCAAATATCTGGACAATCTGAATGGGCTTTGCTTATCCTCTCAAACACAAACACCCATCTTTAAGAGCTGGTGATCTTAAGTGCTGTGCAAAAAGGTGTCTTCACAACAAGCAAGCATACCCTCTCCAAGTGTTTACGTGTAATTTTGGGTGAATCTCTTTGAGATTCTACTTCCCCTCTTCCCCTTAAAGAATGCTAAAACTTGACAACACTGATAACAGGCACTGGTCTTGATGAATCACCAGCAAGGCGTCCCTAAGAGCATCTAGGCAATAGTCTCATTTGTTATTTTCTGTCTGTATTGTCCATGCTGTGCCACACTTCCAATGGTTTCTATTCAGAGCATTCAGCATTCTCTACAAGAAATGAAGTCTGAATGCCAAAGCACCAAGGCTACATACAAGCCATTAGTGTTCCAAGTACTTTTTTTCACACTGCCAGTCCTATTGTCCATGAGCCTGATATCACAATGACCGTTGACAATTGTTGAGTTGCCGCACTGAAAATGTTCACAGCAGGCAAAGGTATCACTCCTCCTTCATGAAACATGGTATCTAGCAGTGATTTGCTACCATCTTCCTAGGGTATTGTGGGGAGCACTTTAGCAAACATTGCACACATCATTTCCCCTTTTCTCCTTTTATTCACTTGATAATTCATTCATGAAAATGCACCCTCAATGGCTCTCTAAGATCTGGCAGACCTTTTTGCCAGTAGCACTTGCTTGAGGATGAAGGTTGCATGCATGAATTTTTCCCTGGGGGAAAGTAACCATTAGATGCAACATATCTAATTCGTCCATAATTACTAGTCCTCATGAATATGTGTCACTGACATTTGCAATGGGATTGAAGGATCTATACAATTTAGGAAGCGTCGGTGATTGTCTCAGGCAATATTACTCCTCAGGCAATCTCTACTTGATTGCGAGCCGTCGCAAATGTGTTCCACTGTGACAAAGCAGAAATACAGCCATGTGAAGCCATTCCACTGAAATTTATGGTGCCTTTTCAGAGATTGTAATTTTGTTTTACCATATGGGGGGAGGGAAGTGGCATTTCCCTGAAAAAAAGAAGAATCACATGTACTCAACCTTGAGGGTACTTCAGCTTTCCCAAAAAAACACTACTGCCAAAAGTGGAAGAAAGCTGGAAGTATTTCAAAGAGGAGGTACCCAGAAACAAATTAACAGGGGTATACCATCTTTGGCATTATGCTAAAAGCGCTGCCACTCATGCTGGTCCTGCTAGACCACACATGTCCAACAGGTAGATCGTGAATCTGAGCTAAGAGTTTGAGTTCTCCATCCATTAATAAGGTCAGACACTATGCCCTCCAAGAACTGTAGTATGATATAGAGGAATTGCAATGATTCAGAGCCAAGCATTCTCATGAGTGAATACTCCTATTTGAATAATAGCAGAATGCTATCCTGCTATTCACTGCCAGTGAAGGCAGCAAATGTCCTGTGTCTGGAGGCACTTGGAGGATGGATGGCAGCTAACAGATTGAGGTTGAATCCAGACAAGACAGAAGTACTGTTTTGGGGGGACAGGGAGCAAGGAGGTGTGGGGGACTCCCTAGTACTGAATGGGGTAACTGTACTCCTGAAGGACTAGGTGCACAGCCTGGGAGTCATTTTGGACTCACAGCTGTCCATGGAGGCACAGGTCAGTTCTGTGTCCAGAGCAGCTGTCTACCAGCTTCATATGGTACGCTGGCTGAGACCCTACTTGTGTGTAGAGTTTCTTGTCAGAGTGGTACATGCTCTGGTTATCTCCCACTTGGATTACTGCAATGCATTCTACATGGGGTTACCTTGGAAGGTGACCTGGAAACTACAACTAATTCAGAATATGACAGCTAGACTGGTGACTGGGGTGGAATCTAGACACATATAATAAACATTGTGAAAGTGCTTTTTTAAAAAAGTTTTGAAAAATATACCAGTATATTGAATTTGCCATAGTTCACCATCGCCATCTAGTGTCACATTTTACAACACACTTAAAACATTTTATTTGCAGCTGTATAGCTGAATCCCAGGAGTGGCAGCTGGGACCATATGACACCTGTCCTAAAGGATCTTCACTGGCTCCCAGCAAGTTTCAAAACACAATTCAAAGTGCTGGAGCTGACCTTTAGAGCCCTAAATGGCCTCAGCCTAGTATACCTGAAGGAGCATCTGAACCTTCATCATTTAGCCTGGACACTGAGGTCCGCCTCAGAGGGTCTTGTGGTGGCTCCCTCACTGTGAGAAGTGAAGTTATAGGAAACCATGCAGACGGCCTTCTCGGAAGTGCAATGCCCTCCCATCAGATGTCAAGGAGATAAAGAACTACACAATTTTTAAAAGGCATCTGAAGGCAGCCTTTTATTGGGTAGTTTTAAATGTCTGACATTGGAATATTTTTTTATATGTACTGGAAACCTCCTATAGTGGCTGGGGAAACCCAGCCACATGGGCAGGGGATAAATAATAAAATTATTTATTATTATTCTTATACTAAGGACTGTTGAAAGGCATTTTGCCTACATCCTAATCTTCTTTGATATTGATTGACCACGCCTACTAGTTCTGTTTATGGAACTCCTATTATTTGTGACTCTATTCACATATCACATGTTTGCTGTTTATAAATTTTGAATATATAATGTTGTAAAAAATAAATAAATGTCAACACATTATTAGTCGCATGTTGCCTGTGATTATTCACAGTTTTCTGTTTTGCAACACAGGGGTTTTCCTTGGTTGTATATTTTTGTTCCTCCTGGTATCAGCTCTAACCCTAGCCAGAGAGCCACTTCAGTTTGGTCAACTAAATGCCGTCTGGTCTGAAATCTTGGCTGGCCTTAAAAGCCAACCTCCTATTCTCTGCTGAGCTGAGTGGCAGTTCAATCCTCTGAAAGCAACACTTGGGTTTGATTCTTGAGTCCTTTTAGACATTATAAAGCTTTCGTAAGGCAACTTGTAGCTGTCATTTTTATGTGATAAACAGTCCTTCTGAACACAATCCCATATGAGGAGATCTAAAGGCTGCCATTTCTTGGGAGATCTCTGTTTTCCAGGACAGTGATAAACTTGAAAGTCAGGTCTACAATTCTGCCTTTGGGGCAAGATGCGTCTCACGTGGATCTGCCACCAACAGAGCAGAAACAGCAGCAACAATATATGTAGATAGAAAAATGCTATGGCTGTTGGATGAAAAACAACACAGCCCTACTCCAAGTTAAGGGCTTTGGATGGGGCACACTGCTAAGATAATACTCATTATACAACAACAACAATCTTTATTATGGTCCAGAGACCCAACAAAACATTACAGATCAATACACAGTTCATACAGCCTACCTCCAAGTTAATCAAGCATTTTGTTTAGAATATAGGGCTCATTTGTTCTTGCAACTACCGATAAAAACTTTGCCACTGCCAACGTTCTAGCTTTTGTCCGGTCTTCCAGTAGGAACCTGACATAGTGAGCCTCTGATTTTCCTGGGAAAGGCACTAGCAAGGGTAGTATCAGTTCAGCCCTGGCCTGCTCATACTTTGCACAATGCAACAAAATATGATTTATGGAATCGATGTATTGAGCACACGAGCAATACTCATTATAGACCTTCCCACTGCTCCCCTCAGTTGTGTTTTTTTTTTTTTTACATACCCACATACTCGCTCCACCCTGCCAATCAATCAATAGAAAAACTGAAAATGTTCAAGTAATATTTCTGGGCTGATCTATAATACTATAATTATAATACTATAATATAATATAATATAATATAATATAATATAATATAATAATATAATATAATATAATATAATATAATATAATATAATATAATAATATAATTATAATACTATAATACTATAATGATATTATAGATCAGCCCAGAAATATTACTTGAACATTTTCAGTTTTTCTATTGATTGATTGATTGGCAGGGTGGAGTGAGTATGTGGGTATGTAAAAAAAACAACCCAAAACATCTGAGGGGAGCAGTGGGAAGGTCATCCATAGATCTGTGTGTGAGGAGGCAGGGGTCCCACTAGGAAGTACAAAGCTCCAAGTTTCTTAGGATTCAGCTGCATTTTCTTGGCTGTCAAACAGCCCATTACAGCCCCCAGGCACTGGCTCCACAATGACACAGCTGCATCTGGTCCAAATGTCATGGTGCTCCTAATGACACTAAATTCCAAGACACCCCCTCCCCACCCAATGATGAGTTCATCATATAGATGTTAACTAGCACTGGGGGCAGGACAGAACCAACCATGAGATTGAAGTCATCCAGTGTTTCTTTCTGAAGTGGATCCACCATAACACTGTGGCTCCAACTCCCAACCCACAGAGGTGCTGCAAAGTCAGTTGTATTAAAAGCTGCTGGGAGATTAAGATGAACCAATGCCTCCTGTCCTTCTCCTGAAGCAAGTCATCATCAACCAGAGTGCCCAAAGCTGTATCAGTGCCAGAACCAGATCTGAAGCTAGATTTGGAAAGAGAATGTGCTTCTCTCAAGTATGCTGAAAATTGCATGGCTACAGCCCACTTGAACACCTTGTCCAGGAGGTGCATATTGGCAATTGGGCATTAGTGGTATAACCAGGATGGACCTCTTATGGAGGACATACATCACAGCCTCTTTCAGGGCAGCTGGAATGCCCCCTCCTGAAATGGTATATTTACCCCTTGATCATTCTACAATTGATTGTTTCCATTATGCTACTCATGTGGACGACAGATGCACAAGATAGAGAACAGGGGTTAGCAGCCTTTTGGGGCTCATCGACCCTGGGGCACATTTTCAAACCATCACACACACATCACAGTCAAGCACACATCACAACTTCTAATCCCAATTCTTCTAACCCTGGAGAGATGCTGTCAATCAGTGTGGACCTGTGGTTCCCAACCTCCACCATCACCCCCTTTTGAAAATTGCTGGTGTTCTTCTTGGTAATACATTTTTTCTGCCGTTTGTGGTTATTGTGATGTGCTGAGCTAGGTGCTGTATGGTTTTTAATTGTATCTTAATTGCTTTTTTAAATTCTTACCTTGTGCTTTATTGTATCACAATTTGCATTCCATAAAAATCAAATTATAATAATATAGAATACAATATGCGAAATAAAAGAAGCAATAAAAGTACAATTTAAAAATCAATAAGAATATTCAAGGCGGATATGCCATAGACCACTTGAATGAAACTCGTGGTGATCTATGGATCTCAGTTTGGACAATACTGAGCTTGATGGGCCAGTAAATTGGACTCAGTACAAGGCAACTTCCTATGCTCCTCTGATACTTGCAGCCTCAGCCTGCAACCATCTGGGAGTGAGGGAAGGAATGGGTCAGCTCACCAGTTCTTCTGACACCACTGCAGGCTACGTGTTATAACCAACAGAGGACTTGTCTTGTTGCTATGGTCTCTGTGGCAATGGTTTTGCTCTCAAAATGTTTGCTTTGATATTTCTTAAGCATCCCTGCTGGCTGAGCACAGGGTTCCAGCAAGCTGGCATGAGTGAAACAAGGCAGCATTCTGTGGCAGCCATCTTAAATCCAGACCAAACAATCAAAGCTCCACAGAAGTAAAAATAAAACAAAACTGGTTGTATGTTCCTGATGCCGCCGCGGCAGCAGAAAAAGGTGTATCTACACAATGTATGAAAGGTACGGGAATCAGAACTGCGAATGTCACTGCTGTCTCAAGTCTTTGAAAAGGAAATAATGTGTGGCATTCTAATTAAAGTTTCCTTTATGTTTGCTTTCCCTCCTCCAACTTTCACCCCTGGTGTTCCAGAAAGCAAATCTCGCCATGACAATTCTTTTGGTTTGGCTTGCTCCCTCTGCTTTTAGCCAACAGAAGTAAAACAGCAGGCAAAATATGTGCTCCTTCTATTTAATTAACCCGTTTTAATTCACTTCTACCAAGCCCTTACAGATGAAACAGCTGGGTTCATCCTTGGTCCCCCCTCCCCGCCGCCTCTTTCGCTTCACATATCTTAATCTTCCATTGAAAATGATTTTTAAAAAGCAGCAACAGCAGCAGATGGAGATGTAATATGAAAGGTCTCACAAAGGAGCTGAGCTATCAGAGGGAGGCGGGGGACTGAAAAGAGTTTTAGATTAAGTTTTGGAAAATATCTCCAGGCATCAAAAAATCTCTGACAAATCTCTCTCTCCTTTCTCTAGTGTGCGAGTGCATGCACATACACCCCCCCTTAAAAGTAAATGCAAATTATTATTAGTTAGCATTCTGAGTATTGGACCTAAATATATATTCTATGCAGAATAAGGCCATGCACATATTAACTGGTTTAAAACAGAGCTAGGTCATTCATTCTTTTTCTTAATTCCGATCAAAGCTGGTTTGGGGAAAAACATATCAAAATGCAGTTTTTTACAAAAAATTAAAGGATAGATATGGATTGCGGCTGACTCTGAGCGTAAACCAGTTCCCAAATCAACAGTGGGAGCGAACTGGATGTACACAGCCAGAGTATTTGCTTCAGCTTTCGATTTTTCTTCTTGTTGTTTTAAAAAGGAATCTCGGCAACATTACTGAAGTCTCATATGTCCTAATGCCTGAAGAGGTCAGAGATGTGGAAGAACAGCTGAGGATTGGTCTTAAAACCATGTTTGCATTCTCCTAGACATAGAATCTTCTTCTGATCCCTTGAAACTAACCAGCAGAAACAAGGCTCGGATGAGAAGGTTGCAGGAAGCATGATACTCCCTGGCCAAAATAGGAATTAATAAGAGCATGTTCAAGATCCTAGTACTGGTCCTCTCCCCATCCCTCTCTCTCTCCTTCCAAGAGAGCTGGTTTCTTGCAACCAAAGGACAGCATACAAGCACTTGGACAATTAGTCGATGTATGTTGTTCCCTCTGCTCAGCTTTTTAAAAAGTACATCATGAATGTGCATGCTGGGGGAAGCTTGCGAACATGAATTACATAGTTGGTGCTTATTTAATTACACCAGAGGAATGTTGCTTACAGCATCCCACTGCATCTTGTAAACAGTGGTAGTGTAGAGAATGGGCATAATAAATCCAGTCCTCACACTGAGCTGTAAGGAGGAAATTTGTAGCAGCTGCTGGGCTACATGGGGAGGGAAAGATCAGCACTCTTTGGAGCGCTACAGGCCACTGTCTCTGAACTAAGGCTCAAACATAAAAGGGAGACAGAATGCAATCAGTAGAAGCAACGACATAGGCTTGACAATGGGGGGGGGGTGGCGAACAGTGTGAGCAAGCTTACAGCAAATTGTGCAACAGGGTTCTGTCCACTGCAAAGGAAAACATGAATTATTCTGCATTAGATTTTAAAATTCAGCCTGCACAAGGAAAACATAATCAACACAAAGCTTCCTGTTCTGCCTGCCCAAGAGTGCAGGGCACTGGAAGTACGGCTGGTGGGTGCCCCCAAAGTGTGGAAGGGAAGGGCTGAGCCAACCCAGGACCTGCTGGATTTGGATCCAACCCACCTGCCTTCACTGCCAGCAGTTGCGGAGGAAGGGAGATGCAGTGCGTGCGGGTCACCCCGGGTGACACCACTGAGGGGGGTGACAAAATGCTGGGTGCACTCACTGCGGGGCCTGCAGTGAGCCCAAGCCACGCATCTCTCCTGGGAGTGATGCGGTGGCTTGAGTGCGCACAGGCTCTGCGCTGCCCAAACGGTCCGCCCACTGCTGTAGAGTGGCTGTGTGGGAGGAGGCAGGCAGACTCCAGAGGCCCCACAGTGCGTCCTGTCCCTATGGGTGGCTCGCCCCGCCCTTGCCCCACCCCTTGGCGTGCTGCCCCAGGCACCTGAGTGGCTTCCTCCGGCACTGACTGCCAGGCCTGATCGCTATGCCAGCTCCAGTTTTGCGTAGCCCGAGTCAGGGGTTGTGGGACCTCTGGAACAGTGTGTGTGGGTTGCAGGGAGGAGAGGGGTGTTCATGCCACCTGGCAAACTGATAATGCTACCACTGACAGAACAATCTCCTAAGTACTTTGTTGAATCCCTCCCAGCGTATTTTAATATGCATTTTTTGTGCTGTGATTTGAAATTGTGGCAAGCCACCCTACAGTAAGTGGTGCATAGATATTAGAAGGGCAGGATAGGAATATATATATATATACATATATATATATATATGTCCAAAGTAACCTGGTGTGACCTGACTGGGGAAGAATGCCTTATGGGCTAGGCTCACCCATGTGACCAATGGAATATTAAAATTACTCAGCTCCATTTGTCCTTAGTGATGCCAGCATGCAGTCTCTTCTGTGGGGTTCAGTCACAAGAAGGAAAGGCGCAGTGAGAAAGGTAAAATTTGGTATACAGCCAGCCTCTAGAAAGGTCTGAAAAGTCTTTGTCTTCCTCCTCAAACCAGGTCATGACAGCTGCTGGCTCATATGTGACAGTGAAGAAGCCAACACACAGATGGAACAGGATGCTGGGCTGTGTCAGACAGCAATCAAGAATGCAAGTATTAGGAGGATACTTTGCTTTGCATGTAGAAAGTCCCAGGTTCAATCCCCATCTCCTGCTTGAAACCCTGGAGAGTCGCTGCCAGTCAGAGTAAGCAATACTGGATTAGAGGGACCAGTGTTCTGAATTGGTATAAGGCAGCTTCCAATGTGAGATGGCTCGTCCCATTGTTTCATGCATTTATTTGCAAACTGCCTTGGACGAGCTATTCACACCAAAAGGCAGTGTAAAAAATACCAAAGTAAATACAATAAGTCTGAAAATAGGACAATATGCCAATTTGTGGGCATTTGCAACCTTTAATAATCTTCAAATGAGGGGAGGGAATTTGCAATGGCACTCTGGAATGTTTCTGTATGATTATATGATGCAGGATATTAGTACATCGCCATTATAATAATAGTACTAGCAGCACATGATAATACATAGATTTCAACTGGGAATGTGTAGTTCGCAGCTCATTCTCTTAATAACAATGCCTTATCTCCTGGTTTGGGTCACTGGAGAGCTGTTAGAAACAGCCCAGGCCTCTTCTAGAACACCTGGCGACACGCAGCTCAGCTCCTACTCTGCTCCTGGCTGTGTTAGAGTAGCAGCAACAGCCAAGTCGAGTCTCTTGACTCACATTTCTTGGCCACCTTGCACTCGGCAGACCACAGCTAATGAGGGTTAGGTCAACCTGATGGCAGGAGGAGGATCACAAAAGGGGCCGCATGTGGACTCCCATCGTCTGTTTCACAGGGCTGCTCTAAAGCTGAACAACAGCCTTTGCCAACTATAGCACAACACACTGACAGATCTCCCCAGGCTCAAAAAGAAGCGGGACGAGGAAGCAACCTAGTGATTTTTCACAGGTAGAAACTGTGAGAAAAACTGGAAAAAATAATAATACTAGAAACCTTTAAGAAGAAGTAAAAAGGAGAATGAAAAGCTATCAAAACTTGTTAGCTTTGGGCGGCCCACTGAGTAAAGGGAGGAAATTTTATTCCAGCTGCTATTAAATTATAGGCTGCAAAACCTATAGCTCCATTATTACACAACACACAACTAGTCCCCCTCTCTAATTTGGATCCCTATGAAAAAAATACAATCAGGGTTTTTAAGGTCAATTCTCCAAACTCCCAAATGTGTCCCTAACAGAGCCCTATGATTAGAGACAGGCCAAAGTGTGACTTGCGACTTTGCATACATGGTGAAGACTCAGTTAAGACTCCAACTTGGCTGCTCCGCTTGATGCTGGCTGATAATTATCAAACAAAATGATTTTATACTGCCTTTCTCCTGAATATCTTTTAAGTCTAGAACTGGAAAGGGCTAGAAGTATAAGAACGAATCTGGGATATAGAATACCAAAATGATCTTAACCAATCCTCTAAAATTACACAAACCTCAAAGATCACACCCAGTAAATTATTTAAGTGCACTGGACAACCCTAAACATTGCTGGGCATTTTCCAGAGCCCGTTTTAATGTTCTCCCTTCAGCACTAATAGAGGGCAGATATCACGACATCCCAGTTGAACAGAGATTATGCCCATGCAACTCTGATGAGACTGAATCCATTGGGCATGTTCTTTTATACTGCCCATTGGATTGTGATACTCAAAGAGAGCTAATCCAACCACTACTAAGGAAATTACCAGGCCGCTCAAGGGAAAGCTATGTTAAATACCTTCTTGCCAACAATGATCTGAATATCACCAGGACTGTCATGAAATTCTGTTTTATAGCAAGGAGGACAAGATAGACTGTAGTGGCAGTTGTCTGATGAATGAGCACTGATTTTAAACTTTGGATCAAATATTTTAGTTGAAGGAGTGTTATTTTTAATGTAAATAAGTTTATAGGGAATTTTTAATTACATCCTCTTGATGATGATGAAGCGTATGTTGCTGGTGTTAATTTTGTTATCTGGTCTTTGATCACAATAAAGATTGATTGATTGATTGAGTGAGTGAGTGATTGATTGCTAGTCCTCAGTTTCACTGTCACATTCCTTTCATAGCAGGGAGGAGAGGGGAAATCTCCATTTTAAGGCACAAAAAAAGTTCTAGTTGAAAGTTAACTAAAGCTATGTTCATGCCATACATTTAAAGCACTTAAAATAGTTATGGTTTCCTCCAAGTAATTCTGGGAGCTGTTAATTTGTTAAAATTGCTGAGAGCTGTTAGGCCCTTACAGAGCTACGATTCCCACAATCCCCTGAGAAGAGGGTTTGGTTGTTAAATCACCCTAGGAATTCTAGGAGTTTCAAAAATTATAGTTTGTCGCAGTAGCTAGGATATATAATTGCTGCTCTTTATATTATTACACTGTATATGAAGTGCATGTATTTTTATATTGTCTTTGTTGTTCTTCACTGCAAGCCTCTACAAGTGCTATTTTGGTAGAAATGCAGGGCATAAATATTAATTCAAATACAATCTGACTTGGGGGCTTGAATTGAAGGCATAATGATGGTGATGGAAAGAGTTTTAGCGAGAATAGAAGGAGAAGCAATGGTTGATCTAGCTTTGAAACTCCTTGGCACTCCCCCATCCTTCTTGTCCCATTACACTAGGAAAGTAACAGCCACCTCCTTTCCCCACCTACTCATTCTTCTGGAAACCTATCTAAGTCCACCCCAGGGGATGGAGATTAACCATCCCTACCTCCATCAGAAAATGGGGTAAACAAAATGTTCCTCTATATTTCCTGTGTGTAAGGGTAAATTGTGTCCTCCCTAAAAGAGGGCATGTGTTGCGGTGAGACCTGGAGACTGGCCTCCTGGTCGTGGGTGGGTATACTGGATAGCCACAACACCCGAATGGTAGGTCCCTTGTTGCTGGGTTTAATCAGGCCAATTGGGTGCAGTCAAAATGGATCGAGGGACCTATATATACCTATGCATGTGACTCACGAGCTTCCTCTTTTGGCTCATGCATCGGAACACCCGCCCACCTGTCCTTACTTTTAGGGCATTTTGTGATTGACCTTGCTATGCCGTCATGTGTCATCTGTCGTTGGGACAGGGGCACGGCAGGAATTTTCCCCACTTGTCTTATTGGCTGTTGCCATTTGGGTTTCGCCTGCAAATTGTCACAACTTGTAAGGTTGCAAATAGGCACGGGTTCAGGTGATAGGGATGGGAGAATGGTCTCACTATCCCTATGTTTTGTTTTGTTTTGTTTTTTATTAAATATGTTCTTGATTTACAGAAGTATTTTTTCCCATGTAACATTTTTACAAATCAGTTTCATTTGTTGAGACTTTAGAAAGGGGTGGGGGTGGGGAAGATGGGTGGGGTGGGGAAGATGGGTGGGGGTGGGGTCAGGTGGCAATGTTTCCATTTTGCTTAATGTATGTAGGGTTTGGTGTTAGCGTTGGTCATGCAGGATCTCTGCTGTTCACTTGTGTTCCTTTGGTGGTGAGAGAGGTTGGGGTTGGCCTAGGGTCAGTGGTGTAGCGTGGGGGTGCAGGGGGGCTGGCCGCACCGGGTGCAACATCTGGGGGTTAGGGTTAGGGGGCGCAAATCCACAGGTTAGGGGGCGCAAATCCACGGGTTAGGGGGTGCAAATTACTTGCCTTGCCCCGGGTGCTGACAACCCACGCTATGCCACTGCCTAGGGTGTGGTTGTTTGTTTGTGATTGGCTGTGGTGATCTTTGTTTTCGTGTGTGAGTGGGGTGGGTGGGTGTTTTGGATCAGGTTAGCCATATTGATTTGTATGCTGTTGGTGGATTATTGTCATTGTCTTGTTATCCCTATTTGCTCGTTATCCCTATTTGCTCGCTATCCCTATTTGAAGGGTATTACATTAAAGGAATCCAGGGACTCAACTTGGTTTGGTCAACCCCCGAGAAGGCGTTGTGCCTGTGCCTGAGTCCAGGGGAGCATCTGGGGAGTGAACAGAGTCTGTTCCTGGGCTTTTCACCTACCTCAGATGTTCACCTTTAGCTGACCTATGCTGGAGCCCTGGGTCAGCGCTATCTGCAAGGGTACAGGGAGCTAGCTGAACCAGAGCCTATGCAACCACTTTTCTGTAATCAATAAAGTTGTGGCCTAAATTCTGCCAAAAACCAAAACTAAAATTTGAAAATATGTGTTTATTTAGGGGGGAGGTCTCTGGGTCTGAACACGCAAAATGACCGGCACCAAATATACTGTGGTTAACAGGCTATGCAGGGATATTTGTAAATGCATATATTTCCAGTGAAATTGTGTGAGCCTCTCCATATGTATGTGATTAAACCACAGCTCTTTAATCTATAATGCCTACAGATAGGAAAGTGGTGCCCCTTCTGGTGTTGTTAGACTCCAATCAGCTCCAGCCAACATAGCCAAGGATCAGGGATGATGGCAGTTGAAGTCTAATAACACCTGGTAGACACTTCCGGGTTGGCGCCATTGTCTAATGGCGGATTCCCTCCGAGCTCCGGAGGGAATCGGCTCAACAGGGATCGGGTTCTGCCGCGGCGGCGACGCGGGGACCCTTAGAAACCACAGGCGCTGAAGCCTGTGGACCTGGTGACTCGGCGGGCACCATTTGCGCCCCCCCGACCCGCAAAGGAGCCTTTTTAAAGGCTCTGGAACGGGGGACGGAGAGCGGCGTGGTGCTGTGAGTCGACTGCTTCCCCTGCTGAGTGAAGCCGCATGCCATGGACGGAGAGCGCTAACTTCTTCCTCTGAACATTTGGATTAAAAGTAACGACCCGTGAGTAACACGGTAATTCGACTTAAAAGGGAAATTTTCTTTGGGAATTAGGCACGATCGGGTAAGGTGTTAAAAGGAAGTCCGCCTACCCGCCTTGTAAACATCGTAAAGCAAGGATTTTATTACTAAGGTTGTGAGAATACCTTTCTTCTTTGTGGAGAAAAGCAATTAACTTTACGTTGGGGCAATTTAAGTGATTGTGCTGGAGGATAAGAGCTAACATTGAGAACGGAATTCACCCCTCCCCCAAGACCCGGGAGCGATCGGTGAGAGAGCCTGCGGAAGAGGCATGAAGACTTTGACAGCTGTCAAACTAGCTGTCAAAGTTGGAAGAAAAGGGAAATTTTGTTTTTGCTGACTTTGCTGGTTATATTCGCTACAATTTGGTAACAAACTGTTAAAATAAAGAAGAAAAGGCTAATTTGGCTTTTGGGTGGGAATTGGAAGACATTAAGAAACTAGAATCCCTCTAGAGGGGGTTCAGGACATTACAAAAATGGCTGTAAGTGGAAAAATACTGGCTGAACTGGAGAAGACCTTCTCTCTCCTGGGAAAACTGCAGGAACAGACGGATGTTTTGACTGTGAATGTCACAATAATGAAGGGAACAGTAAATAAAGTTGCTGAATCTGGAAGGGATATGATTCAAGTTCCTGCAGATGAACAGGGAAGTGTTGTTGTTGATCTAAAAATCCTTACAGCCAAACAAGAAAAGGAATTTGAGTCATCTGAGAATGTGTTTAAAGAGGAACATGATGATCTGAAGGAAAAAGAAGGAGGAGCTATGATGTCGCAGATGATTAAGGAGAGCCAGAGGCCTGTTAAGATGGATACAAAGGAAAATAAGAACAGGATGATGAAAATTTGGTTTGAATTGAAGAATGGAAATTGGAGAGATCTCCTCATATGGAGATCTGAAGACATATGGAATACAAACTTGGCTAATGTGGAAATTGGAGCCTTTGGGACATTTGGACCTATGAGAAGTAAGAAACAAGATCTTGGCTCCATTGTTAAATATGGAGGTCTGGCTGGAAGAAATATGGACCTTATTGGAACAGAGCTTCTTCGAGATTCGGAATTTAAAATAAAGGACTATCAAAAAAACCGGCAGAGAGAAATTGAGAGAGAGTTAAGTGCCTCAGACGTGAGGTCGCCAGGCTGATTGCAGATGGACTGATGGACTTTGGTTGGGGTTCGAAACCGGGAAAGGGGGTGGTGGGGCTTCGGGAATCCAAAGGGTGTCTAAATATATTTTGTTTTAATTAAGTTGGTTTTGCCACTAACATAAAAATGGGGATTTTGGGGAAGGGATTTGGGGCCGACCTTAGAAAAAGATTGTTAAGAATAAGTGTTGACGTATAAAGATTGAGGTTTTTAAGTTAAAATGGGTTAATTAAATTGATGGGGCGAATTTAGGAAAAGTATTTTAAGAATAAGTATTGATATATAAAGATTGAGGTTTATAAGTTAAAATTGGTTAATTAAAATGAATTAGAGAAAATAAGGTAAAGTGTGGGGACAAGAATTTGCTGAGCTAAAAATTGGAATTGGAATACAAGAAGGGCAGGTGTGGGGAAGTCAAGGAAATTGGTCATGGAAAGCAAGTAATGTAAACTTTTTCAATTGTTGCTTTTTCTTTTTCTTTTTTCTCTCTTTTCTCTTTTTTGTCTTTCTTTTTTATTTTTTGAAAATTTCAATAACTATATTTTAAAAAAAAAATAACACCTGGTAGACACAACCTTAAGTAGCCCTAATTTAGAGCATACTATAGAGACTACTCTATAGAGGAGGAATTGAACTGATTTTTTTTAAAAAGTTCAATTTCTAGTTATATATACCCTTCTTCTTTTGAGCAGCAATATATTTGTAAATCAATGGAAATTATGCAGTTACTTCAATTACTCCCCCTTTCTTCTAGAACAGTGACAGGGAACCTCTGGTCCTCCAGTTCTTGATGGACTCCAACTCCTATCAACACCAACTATTGGTTATGTTGACTGGAGCTGATTAGGGTTGGGGTCCAGTTGCCTTGGTGTTGTGGGAAGAGGGTCCCCGTTCCTGTTCTATAAGTTGGCGTTTAACAGTTTTGATGAGCATATGTGCATCATTTTTGCTCCTGTCTTACCTCGCTTCATCTTGGTTGATGGCAAGGTAGATCTCCCAAGATGCTTCTTCGGGGATGGCTCCATGTGGAATCAGCAGGCTAACTCCTGTAACAAAGTAAGAACAAAAGATACTAGGGGGCGTATCAAATCTCTGCTGGGAGTGAGTCGTAGCTTAAGAAGAGCGTTAGCCTAATGGAACATACTGGTGAGACGAATCTTTGTCATCACCTGAACAGTGTAGTATAGATAACATTCCAATTTACAGTTATACTGTGATTTTGGTACTACAATCTCTCTTCAAGGTCATTGTTAAAATGAGGTTTCTATTGTGTGAAGTATTTAGAAAATGAAAGAGAGATTGCTTTGGAGAAGGGCTATGGGCTCATAGGTACAGCACATGCATTTCATGCAGAAAGGTCCAAGATAAATCCTTGGCATCTCCAGGTACACCTGTATGGAATCCTGGAGAGCTGCTACCATTCAGTGTGGACTGCTCTGATCTACATAGACCAATGGTCTGACTCTGTACAAGAGTCAGTCAATATTTCACTCCAGTACTTACCTACCCACCAACCTCCAAAATGTCCTTCAATACAACCCCAGCCTCTATAGAAAGTTTTTCATAATGTTTAGAATCATGTTTGTTATAATGTGGTCCATACATCAGTGAGGGCACAGCTGGGTCCCAAACAATGTCAGCATGTTTTAAATAGTGGCAGCAAGAAGAGAAAATACACAAATGGAGGAAACACCCCAAGGTGTAAGAAACATAAAACCAGGCAGAGCAGCAGCTCTGAAAAGAGGTACATAAGAGGACATAAGACAAATTCTTATGTCTGAATCATCTCCTTCTCTGCCCTCCCCCGCCCCAAGAAGGGTACTTGAAGAACCATTGTGAAAAAGCAGTGACAAAGGGTGAAGTTTTAAGAGCTAGGTGTCATTCATCTGAGAGGTCTTAAAGAATTCAGAAGTGAAGTGACTGACCTTTTGTATAAAATATGTAGTATTGCTAAAATGTTAATCATCCTTTGGAATGTAGCCAACATAGCACATTCCAAAAAGAGTTCCAGTAAATTACAATCCTGTCAACTTTACATCCATCCTGCACAGATCAATGGACATTCTTCTTCATATCCATCAAATTTTACATGCAAATAGTTCAGCAGCATATATTCTGATTGTTCTCTTGAAACCTTTAAATTCATTCATTGGCAACGTTTCATCATTATATTTTCATTGTTATGATGACTACAGCTACAGCCTTGGCTTCCTGAATCAAGGAACTCATTGGTAGCTGATGGCATTTCTCAACAAAATAAACTCAGCACCTGCCTGAAATGTAAATATTCCACTGTGAGCTGTTATGTACCTAGAATGCTGTGGAATGAGATTTTTGCAAACATTTGATGGCGGCAGCAGAGGTGGAGGTAGGTTTAATTGTATGTTAAGACTCTCTTCCAAATTGTATATTATAGTTCAGAGACGGGAGGAAATGTACAGCCCTTCACGTGCCACTCCTCCAGAGGCCATGTGACAGTAGGGTGAAATGGTTGAAGCAAGAGTCTACTTTCCAGCTATGGAAAAGGCATACACCTGCACCCATCTCTCCATCCTTCATCTAGGCAAGCAAGAGGCATTATTGCAGTTCAAGGAAACATTCCAGCTAGCCAAAAGCACTCAAGGAGGACATGGGGCAGGACAGCTATGGAGACAGCCTGGGAATAGGGGGAGTGGCCTAGGAAGGGGGCGTGACCTGGGAAGAGTGCTGAGGGCCAGACAGAGATTTCGGAAGGGCTGGATTCAGCGCCTAGGCCTGACATTTCTTGGGGTTGAAGTTTTGATATTTAGAAATGGTTGATAACACGGCACTCTACCACTGTTATAAATCTTTTTAAAATATAAAATAATGTTTTCTTTTCTTTTCTTTCTACCAAACCTCATGGGAAGTATATCTGTGTGCTGCCATCTTTAGCACGTAGCACTCAAAGGAACTGAGAGATGTATGCCTGGATTGTTACAACTTGTAGAAGTCAGTTGGCCCATCACCTGTTCGGCTTGGGCGCACCATCTGTTGTTGATAGGATGCCACACTTTGGCCAGTGTAATCGGCAGAGAATGCACAGTTCCAGCAGAATCTTCCAGCTAAAAATCAGAGTTTTCCTGTTTTCCAGTCGTCAGCCTTTTCCAGAATTCCCAGTTAATAAATCTCCTTTCCCACTCAGTTCAGCTTAGAGTATAAAGCGTTTACTGTCTCATGGTACAAGACAAGCATAAACACACTGGCTAGATAAACTTTAAGGGATGCTGGTACATAATGAACTGATCTACTATAATACAGCTCTTCTGGTCTTAGAAGTAAATCTTGTAAAGGTTCAAGTATAAAGAGAAATCCACTAGCACTTTATCATGCTAGCTCACCATGCTATGCTGAACCATACAGCATGTAACCTTCAACTGTGATGATACCTTGCACTCAGTGTTGGAGCTTCATGTTCCGGCACCGGGGGGTGGAGAGCAGGTGGGGGCGAGACTGGCACGCGTCCTGGGGGCGTGATGCACTGCCCGCAGGGGTGTGGCATGCGTCCTGGGGGCAGAGCAGGCGGGGGGGCAGCTGCAATGGCACCCCACCGGGACCATGCTGATGGGGGCGGTGCACTCTCCCCGCACTCCTCTTCCTCTGCCACTGCTTGCACTGTGTGAATGCTTCATATTTCTGCCAATACTGCTGAATGCAGCCTCAGACAATTCCTCAGACAAAGGGAGAATGGATGAGTCATGCTCCAGGCATTTAGTCCTGGTCTGTTTCTAAGTTGCCCAGTGCAGCTGGCGTGTTAATTCTAAGCAGAATCCAGATATGGGGATAGGCAGTTCAAGACATGGCCTTAGTGCAATTTCACCCATTTTTCCAAATTACGCCAACATGGATACATTGATGAAATGCAATAAAACAAAACCAAATCTCCCCCATAGCCAAAGAAGGACAGAACCCTAACTGGAAAGGGGCACCTTCTGCTGTCAATAGTGTGTAAAACAAGGGTATAATACTGCATATCTGAAACACACTTAAATTCATGCTAAACTGCTGGTATTAATAAGTGCAGGCATGTGATAAGATGTTGTAAATGATTTATATGTGAAACCTTAAATATGTAAACAAAAAAAACAATTTTTAAAAGAAGTGGGTTAATGTGGGGGTAGCAGACATGTTGCCCTCGAGATGGTTGTGACTCCAACTCCTTTCAGCTCCAACCAGTATGACAAAAGATCAGGGCTGATGGGAGCTGCAGTTCATAACTCCTGGAGGGTGTCATGTTGGCCACTCCTGGGCTAATGTAATTCGGTTTCACGTGGCATTAGAAAACTTTAGTTTTATAAACTTTGCTGGCCTCATCCTCTGAGCATAGTTCATCTCAACTATTTGATCAAGTACACCAAGGAAATTTATAGGGATGGATCAATTATGCTAAACGGAAAAATCATTGTGGGAGACTTCTACATTTTGAAGTGGACCTAAACAGTGGTATAATTATAATCTGGCAAGTTTTGCAGCTCAGGAATAAATTCTATCCACGCTCCATTTAAGACTTCTGGCTGTACATGACTGAAACCTAGTAAATATTGATATAGGACCAAATTATATATGAGATTAATCATCATCGTATCTGTGAGCAATGTTCCATTTTAATATCAATTTTTTATTTATTTTTAAAAAGCACTGAATGTTCTGCATACCAAAGTAAACACTAATGCTAGATGGGAGCCTTTGTTCATGCAAAGAGCAGCAGAGGTTGGTGGGGAAGGAGTACAGTTGTGTCCTCCTGGTGCTTGGAAGCCCTGCACTTCATTGGAGCAAGGCAGTGGTGTTGAAGTCTGGGGAGTCCTGAAGTGTTGACCATACCTGAAAAGCTCCTCCCTGCCTGTTACAGCTCTCTCTCCCAATGACCAATGAGGGCAGTGTCCCTGTTGAAAGGATGCCCTGTATCCCATCACCCTTATGAGCCCCTGTAGGCAAAGAGTAGGCAGCAGCATATCCAAATGGAATGCCAGAGCCAGAGGTTTAGTGGGTGGCGCTGTGGCTTAAACCACAGAGCCTAGGGCTTGCCGATCAGAAGGTTGGCGGTTCGAATCCCCGCAACGGGGTGAGCTCCCATTGCTCGGTCCCTGCTCCTGCCAATCTAGCAGTTCGAAAGCACAAAGTGCAAGTAGATAAATAGGTCCTGCTCCGGCGGGAAGGTATACGGCGTTTCCGTGTGCTGCTCTGGTTCACCAGAAGCGGCTTAATCATGCTGGCTACATCACCCGGAAGCTGTACACCAGTTCCCTTGGCCAGTAAAGCAAGATGAGAGCCGCATCCCCAGAGTTGGTCACGACTGGACCTAACGGTCAGGGGTCCCTTTACTTTTACCTTTAAGTACCCTGATTGACTCACTAGACAGCCCCTTGTAAAGGAGGGTTTAAAGCCTTGTGGCAGGAACTGGGTCAGTGTTAGAAGGAGAATGCTGTTCAATATGAAGTCTGGGTCTAATCCAATGTGGCTTTTCTTGTGTTTTTAGTAGGACCATGCTAGTGACTTGGGGAAAATCTACTCAATCTTAATTCCCCAGCAACAAGATTTCATTAGGTTATGACAGGGGTCAGCAATTTTTTTTCAGCAGGGGGCCGGTCCACTGTCCCTCAGACCTTGTGGGAGGCCGGACTATTTTTTTTTTGGGGGGGGGGGGAAATGAAAGAATTCCTATGCCCCACAAATAACCCAGAGATACATTTTAAATAAAAGCACACATTCTACTCATGTAAAAACACCAGGCAGGCCCCACAAATAACCCAGAGATGCATTTCAAATAAAAGCACACATTCTACTCATGTAAAAACACGCTGATTCCCAGACCGTCCGCGGGCTGAATTTAGAAGGGGATTGGGCCGGATCCGGCCCCTGGGCCTTAGTTTGCCTACCCATGGGTTATGAGTTACAACTGCTCAGACATTCTGTGAGTGTTCGCTATTGGTCCTTAGGGTATCTTTACCAAGTTGTCAGCTGGTAACAGCAAGCAAGAGTTCATATGTCATGAGCCCCACTGAGAGAACTTGCCATGACAGCACATATTAAAGAGAACGAGAGAAAGGTTTACCCCAACACTTAATAATGCATTTCAAAACACATTCAGACTTTGCAGCAACCCACCTGTGTTTGGGATTCCTAAACGTCCTCCCAGGTGGCCAAAGATACCCGTGGCCCTCATCTCACTTCTTTTGGAGAGCGATGAGAGATTCTGAATGTATGCAGCTTTGTTTTTTGCATGTATGGGATGGAAGGTCCTGTTACTGTCATGTGGAAATGTCCCAGAATGTGTTTTTCCATGGTACTCTGATCGTTCGGTCACGCCCAAAGAAACCATAAATGAACTCTGAACTTTGACCTTAATGTCAGTCAAAGGGTTGAAGAGAGATGATTCGGTCATAAGCTCCTTGTCAATGGGATCTTGAAGGCAAATGGGTCCACTGTAGGTTCTACTCACGGTCAGGTCAGGCTGCATGGATGAGTTCAAAAGCAAGGAGTTACCTGATGGAAGGAAATCAATCGGGCAATTGGTTATCATTGTTATGTACAACAGACAGTGTTGTGTGTATAGCTTTGTCTACAGAATTGCCTAGTTCAGGGATGGAAAACCTGTAGCGCTCCATGTATCGTTGGCTTTCCATCATCCCGGTCATGCTGGCTGGGGCTGATGGGAATTGGTGTCCAAATACATCTGGAGGGCTGCAGGTTCCTCACCCTGACTTAATTCAACATCTGGAGAACCAAAGGTTCCCCTTCCCTGGCCTAGTTCTTAATGAGGTGGTAAACCATTGTTTGGTCAATACTACTTTAGCCTACAGACAAGGGAGTTGTTCCAGCCCTTTGATCATTTTGGTTGTCCTTTTCTGAACATTTTACAGCTTTATAATATCATTTTTGAGAACTATGCCCGAATCAGAACTATGCAAAATGTTCCAGATGTGATTTCACCATCTATTTATATAATAGCATTATTATAATATTGGCCATTTCATTTTAACTCCATTTCCTAATGGAGGAATATATTTTGCATTAAAACACACCCACCCACACCCAGCTGTGGCACATTTTCATTGAGCCAGCCACCATGACCTAAAGTTCCTGGTCCATCATTGCCAGTTCTACCCCATTAGTATATATGTGAAATATATATATTCTGTATGTACAGTATTGTATGCACAGTATTACCTGCCCTAATGAGTATCACTATACACAGTTATGATTTCTAATGCATTCACTCATGCACTTTAAGCCTTTTATAAGGACCTTCATATGAAAATTGCATTTCATCCAAATCAATGCTGAAAACTGAAGACATCAACAGACAAGTTAAAATTAAAAATCCCAGAAGATGAACTATTTCACATTGGCAACCAATAATCAATACATTTGTTAATTGTGGTGTTTAATCCCACGTCCTCCAAGGAACACAGTCTCTCCCCCCCCCCCCACATTTTATTCTCTCAAAAATACTTGTGACGTACTGTAAATTCAGTTGAGAGAAACTGACTGCCGTAGGCATCAAAAAGTTGGTTAAGTAGATCATGAACTCTCTACCCATTCTAGTCCCAGATCCTGTGTTCGGCCATGCCATCTCTAGCGGTTTCCAATGTGGGAGACCAAAGAGACATTTTGTTTGGATTTTCTGAGGTACAGCAGCTGAAAACAATGGGAACTGACACCCCTTCAAAATAAAAACATTGAGATTTTCCAAAATACCCCTTTAAGATCAGGATGACAGTCAGGATTAATACAGTGAACCCCTACATGGCCAGCTAAGTTCAGGATCAACTTAAAACACCACCAATAGGACCATGTACATTTAGCAGATGTATCAGGGAGCCTACCTCCTTTCCCCCTCTCCTCTGGCTTGGCCATGAGGAGAATGTAAAGATCACTTCATAAAGTAACAGTGCAATTGCCAAGGACAAAATGTGGCTAATTGAACTATGGGTTATTGTAGGAAATCAGGACCAAGCCACTGCTGATGATATCCTTTTTAGCAAACCACTGTTTAAACAAACGAAAGTTCCTAGCTTAGACATAATAAGAAATCTTCTACCAGCAGTGCTGGAAGATGAGAGGGAAGCAGGGAATGCATGAACCCAAGGCTTGTTGCTGCTCTTCGCTTATTGCTACACTATGGTTTGGAATGATTCACAGAAATAACAGAATTGCTTATTTTATAGTAACAGCGAATAACGTGCTTTGACAAGTATTTGAATAATTTCCATAATCACTTTCTTTATTTTTGCTCACAATGAAACTCACAGGAAAATAGTTATGTCGTTCCTACCTTTTGTTTTCTATCTTTAGCCTCTCATCAAAAGTGTTTCTCCCCCTACCCCCAAATACTTACATTGCTTTGTTTTAAAAGAATCTGGTTACACACACACACACACACACACACACACACACACACGTTTATTGGCATTGTCATATAATATCCACTACAGTTTCTCATAACAAAATCAGCAGTGATCCCACCCCAGAATAACATAATTAGCTGGGGGGAGATCATGGTCGTTGTTTATTCATTAGTGATGTGAAAGAGTCCTCTTTTCTGACTCAGACATATGAATTTGAGTAGCTCATGATGCTTAAGTTAAAATGCAAGATGATTTTAATGGCCCAGCAGCCCCCCATTCTTTGGCTTTGATTTTAAACTGAGCCAGAGAATAATTTACCCTCTTTTCCTATTTTGTTCTTTCCCACATGGCCAACTCCATCCCTCCATTCCTTGCTGTTCTTGCAGCTGTGGAACCTGAGAGGCAGATATTGATCTTCCTCCTCCTCTATCTGACACCTAGTGTGCTGTTTTGACATGCCTGGCTCATTGGGGGATTTTGAGGGAAGAATTGGACCCTGTCAAGCTCGTGATACATCAGTAGCCTTGGGAAAATAACATTGCCCAGAGCTCCTTGTGCCTGCCATACAGTTACAGCACCATGCCAGGCATCGGAGAGGCAAGGAAGAGACGTTCTTTAATCCTACTGCCGCCATCACAGCAGCAGGTGGGAGGGACCCAGGCAGGCAGGCATGTGGGTGGGGGGATTGTAGGTGGGATCTGGTGGGACTCTGTTGCACTCCTGACAATGTCATCAGGGGCATAATGTGGTCCAAATTAGTCTCAGTTAAATCAAGCTATTTTCTGAGGCTTTGGTTAGATTCCCCCCTCCCCCAAGTCCAGTTTCCAAACATCACTGGGTGAATTCTTTGCATAATCAATATTCAGTTGTGTCCAACAATCCTTTGTTGAGGTGTTGTGTATACTTTCTTGAGCACTGTAATGTCAAAGAGAGTATTCACTGCTGCCTTGCTTCAGACCTTACCATAAGCACCTAGTCGGTCACTGTGAGAAAAGGATGCTAAACTAGATGGGGACTTCGCCTGATCCAGAAGAAATCTTATGATTCCTGCCCCCACATGTCTTATGGTTGAGAACACTTTCACCTAACTTTTGTGCGACAACTTCAGTCCCCTGCCAGCACTTTTTCATATTTCATAAATTCTACCTACCCCCCTAACAACAAGGTTTATTGTTCTATATATATCCTTAAGCTTTTGCCTGTAGCTAATTTCTACAATTCCCACATGGACTGCCCTCTTATAGTTTACTTTGAACCCTTCTGAGCTTATGCTGTTTTCTATGTTTTTCATTTCCTAATGTGTTGTTAAATTTCAGTTTAAAAAATAAAAATAAAACAAGCAGTGAAAGGTAGTTAACAATCTTATTATGGGAGATCTTTGGCCCAGTGAATGCTGAGGAAATTGAAGAATTGGAGACCTAGATTTTTAGGTGGGTTATTGATTTTTTCGTGTGTGTGTGTGTGTGTGTGTGTGTGTGTGTTCCACTGCCTTCATTTTTCATTGTCTTAATACTTGGGGGAATTTTATAAAGAAGAGACAAATATTCAGGAAATTCTGAAACCCTGTTATTTGGTCTCCAAGCTCTTTTAAGGTGATTCACACCTAAGCCTTTACCCACCTTTAAATCAGCTGCTCAAACTTTATAGAAAATTAACTTCATGCACCAAGAAGTCTCTTTGAAAGACTACTGATTTTGGGGTGTGTGTGTGTGGCAGGCTATTAAAATCATAGCCCCATCTCATTGCAGGTAAGCAATTCCCTCCAAAATTTTAAATTTCATGCTTTGTTCTGTCCTATTTCCATTCAGAATGATAGGTATCATTTGCAAACAGCATTCAAATGCTAGAGCTGGACTGATTAATAACTGAAGAAGAATATGCAATTCTCCAACCAAATAATGTGCACAAAAATGCATATATTTGGGTGAAAGTGTGTCTAAAAAAATGCATCTGTTAGTGGAAACAAGATATAAAATACATTATTATACTACAGGAAAATGCCTGCAAAAATGTATTCGGGGGGAAATGCCCTAAAACAACAATGCATTTTGATGAGGACTTCTTTGAAAATAAATACATCTCAAACTGATACAGAAATCAGAGAACTGAATTGAAGACCGGAAATTAGAAAATAAGAGAAACCCAAATTGACCCCTGTCCACCCCTTGTTGCCAGTGATTGTATGCTGTTTCATCCTACATTCATGTACGCAAGCTGTGAGATAGCAGCTGCTGGCTGTGTGTCTTACAAGTGTCAACAACCAAATTCTGCCTCCTCGTGGTTTCAGAACCCTGTAGCTTATGGTTACCAGACAGTCCTTGGATTTACAAATCTGTTCCTGGACAAAATCCATCCCCGGAATGTCCCTGGATTTCATTTAATGTCCCCGGATTTATATTTTAAGTGTTGTAGATTTATTAGTAGGGAATGAATGTTGTGTGATTGATTCAATGGCACAAGACACATCATATGGGGACTTCTGGCGAGGCAAAATGGCAGGCGCCACAGCAGCGAACAGCTCCTGAAGTCAGCCAGAGCCAACTGCGCTACCAGGCTGACTCCGGGCTGCTGAGACTGCCGCTGCCACCACCACTGCCGAGAGGGAACTGGGGACGCCTGGCACGCCAACTGGCGGAGCCACTGACACCCCCCATGACCCAAATTGAGCTGTGAGTGAGAGCACCTGGCCACTGGGCCAACTGCCCAGCAGCGCTCCGGGGCCAAGGAAACCCCAGAGCCGATGCAGGGAGAATGAGGAGAGGAACAGGAGAAGGAAGAGAGAGAAAGAGGAAGGAGAAAAAAGAGGGGAGCCCTGACCTTGCTGCGCTGCTGCCGCTGAGGAGAAGAGCACCCAGAGGGCAAGGACATGTGGCCAAGCCCAGGCCTGACCTGAGCCTACTCCATGGCAGCTAGCGCTCCAAGAGAGCAGGCTGGGGCCCAGAGGAAGGCTGTGCACCAGAGGAGACCACAGAAGCGAAGATATTACTTATTTTCTTTTTTTAAAAAAAATAACTTTTTTTTCTCTTTCAAAAAAAAAAAAAGTGTCCCCGGATTCTTTGAAAAAAATCTGATAACCTTATGTAGCTTGATGATCAGATTTGGTGGCAGGGAACTCAAACAGTAGCTGGAGGTAGAGCCAGTGATAGGCAGCGCCAACTAATTCTGGTGCTATTCCCACCCGCCCACTTCCCTGCTGAATTCTACAAGGGCAACTGAGAGTAAGGATGAGGAAGCTGACAGGCAGTGCCAATCCCTGGACTGGTTGTTAGTGGGAAGGTGTGGACTGCCTAAAATGCAGGCTGAGGTTAGTGGGGGAATGTCACAGTTGGCCCCCTGCCCCCGGTCTGATCAAGAGGCTGTAACTCTCTGCAGACCTGTTGGGAATGAAGTCCCACAGAGCAAGATGGAAGTCGTTTTGGAATAACCACACTTAAGATTGAGCTGCATAGAGTTCACCTGTAAACAGTGGCTGTAGAATCATAGACTTGTAGAGTTGGAAGGGACCATGAGGGACATACAGCCCACCCCCTGTACGCAGGAATCGTTTTGCTCATTGAGTCTCATGCTCTGCCAACTGAGCTATTGATGAGTGAAAAATAGGGGTGTGCATTCGTTTTTAGGAAAGAATGAAAAATATGAGCATCATTTTTATTTTGTTTAAAGCTATAATGTAGAATGGGAATTCAAGCAAATGAGGTCTGAATGAAACAGAATATTTGCTTATTGCTTATTTCATTCATTTCTATAGGGAGAAAGGGTTGAAGAAAAGCACAACAACTTGTACAGGTTACAAAATGGTTGCCGAAGATGGGAGTGGAGAGAGAAAGAGAGAGAGAGAGAGAGAGAGAGAGAGAGAGAGAGAGAGAGAGAGAGAATGGTTAGGCTGCCTCTGTGCACTTTTTTATTTTTACACTGTTTATAAAATGGAAACTTTTGTCTTGTCCTGTCTACCACCTGGGCTGATCCTTTCAAGGGGTAGTAAAATGACTATCATCTCTTTCAAGTGGATCTCCAGCTCCAGCTACTCGCAAACATTAGTCTATGGATTTGAGCCTGAAATCGCCTGATGTTAAGTCAGATGAAATATTTGCACACTGATAACAATAATTTTCAGAATAGCTAGTTAAATAAGCAGCAATGGTGAAAACAGGAAAGATTCAATCTTTGCATCAGAATAAATAATTAAAAATGGCAACTTTGGATAGCTTCTAAAGGTATTTAACACATCAGAATTTGCAGCTATTAAAGCATGCATGCAAACTATTTGAAGTATGCATTTCCGGTAATGAACTGAAATAAACATATATCAGAAAATCAACCGTCATTTATATATTAAAGCAGGCTCTGATTAAATAGACACATATACCAAGCTGTCCTTAATTTCAAACAAGTTTGTGAATCTCTCTCTGCTTCGCTTATCTTAATTTATGCTTTGCAAGGCGCATGCCCCATGGGGGGAACATCTACATATTTATCTATGAAATACTGTATCATATTTTTCTTCGGAAGAATTAAAACAGGGCTATGTTCACACATCTCCCAACACTTCCTCCCACCTTCAATAAGGTTTTCATCTCAGAAAAGAGAGTGATAGAAATTCTTCTCACCCAGTACATAAAATTACTCCCTCACAGTCTCAAGGAAAGACTGTTCCCGGAAAGAAGCACAAGATAGACCTCGTGAGTGTGTGTTGATGCATGACTAAACATGGTGCACTTGAGTGTTTTTTGGTGTGTTTGGGTCTGTGAACTACCACTGTCTGAAGTACTGCTGTACTTTAGTTATCTGAACTGCAGAACTTGAAATAATGGAGTCCATGGGTTTTTCTAGGAAAAATGGAAATACGTGTAAAAGAAACCCACACTTTTATAACCAGATTCTCACCATATGAAAAAGATCAGGCCTAGTGATCAAAGCACACACATCCTGACCCATAGCTGTCAACTTTTCCCTTTTCTTGCGAGGAATCCTATTCGGAATAAGGGAATTTCCCTTTAAAAAAGGGAAACATTGACAGCTATGCCCTGGCCCCTCTGTTTGGCCCTCAAGACATTCCCCAGACCATCCCCAGCCACACATCTTCTCCCCAGGTCACATTCCCCACTGATCCTACTTTGCACCCTCATTGAGCCTGGACGGAATATGCTCTTGAACTCTGAAAATGCCTTTACATAGAATAATATAATTGTAGAGTTGGAAGGGCCCCTGAAGATCACCCCCTGTCATGTAGGAATATGCCGCTGTTTCATACGGGGATGGAGCCTGCATGGAAGTTAGTGAAGAGTGTGTGAGTGTGTAAAATTCATACACATTGCTTTGCCCAATTTTACCTCTGGTCCCATCCAGCACGGACATGTGGACCCTGGAAGGTTGCCCAGAAAGAAATGTGGTCCATGGGCTGAAAAGGGCCCACATCTGTGTGCTATTCACTTGCCCTGTGGAGAATGTCTGGTAGAAATTATACTAAAATAAGAATGTATTAAGGTGCTGTTTGTGGTTCAGATCCCTAAGTTAAGTACACTTAATCAAGGGGCAAAGGCATGCATAATTGGCCCACCAATGTCTTGTGATCCACCATGGTTTTCAGTAAGATTAAACTGGAGTCTCAGCTTTCTAGGACCTCTGTATCCATGGTTTTCAGTGAAAGTGTGATGCTAGCTTCTATCACAATCTCTCCTCCCACTCTCCCACTGCCAGAATTTTTTTACAGAAATGGTATTGCCACTTTCCCCCCATTCAAAACATTATTAAAAGGCACCTCTTATAGGCTTAGAAATTCTGAAGGCTGCAATTATCAGTACAGCAGTGTACAGTGGTACCTCTGGTTAAGAACTTAATTCGTTCTGGAGGTCTGTTTTTAACCTGAAACTGTTCTTAACCTGAGGTATCACTTTAGCTAATGGGGCCTCCTGCTGCTGCTGCTGCCGCCACGCTGCTGCCATGCGATTTCTGTTCTCATCCTGAAGCAAAGTTCTTAACCTGAGGTACTATTTCTGGGTTAGCGGAGTCTGTAAACTGAAGCGTCTGTAACCCGAGGTACCACTGTATACCTAAATCCAAAATGGCAGCCCTTTCTGTGCTGCTTCCAAGTATAGATTTTTAGGTGTCATGTGGGACATAACCACCATGAAGCAGTTTCCCCACCACGACCGTACAAGAACATAACAAGTTAGACTCTTGGTCCAGCAAGCTCAGTAGTGGTTCTCCAGGGTTTCAGAGGTCTTTCCTCATCCTAGCTGGAGAAACCTGGTATTGAACCTGAATCCTTTTGCATGCAAAGATGGACTCTTTCTCAATAAGTGGCATTCTGCCTTACCAACCTTGTCGGACAGTTTTAAAATTAAATGTCTGGAAGCCTCCTGTTAGGGCAGATGAGTCGATCACATCCACACCATATTCACTCTGGCTCCGTCTGTAGAGAGTCACACCAACGACAATGACGGCTACCGCAATGACGGCAGCACCCAGGCCTGAGTACAAGGCAATGTCCGTGGCATTCTCAATGTCTGCAAGGAGAGAAGGAAAGGCAACAAAATGAGGAACAGGTTTCAGGCTTCCCATCTGCGTCCTGAAAGAAGCAGCGATGGACACTAAGCATTTGTTGAGTGTTAATGGGAGCCTTTTCCAAAAAACGTTTTGGAAAGAGAAAAGGAGCAAAGAAACACATGCTTCTGACTTGTTGGTTCTCTACCTTTTTAGAGATCTAAGGACAAGATATGTCCACCTTCAGATTCTCTTTCTGGGCAACCAGAGTCATCCTCAAAGTTCAAGGACACAGTTCAAGAACGAAGTGGAAGAGGGTCAGGGCTGGATGTAGGTTTGATGAGGCCCTAAGCTACTGAAGGTAATGGGGCCCTTGATATGTCCATCTGTCCTTTGTCAACAACAAATGTCACTTTTTTTGTGTTGAATATATGCTATATGGTAATTTATGGACCTAATAGGTATCTAAAGCCATTTGCACATAACAAAATATGTATTTTATCAAAGGTATTGTTGAAAAGTCAATGCAGAATGCAAAATCCATGCAGAATGTAGGTACCCTATATATAGAAATGAGCAAACCAGTTATATTTTAGGGAGCAGGCTAGCAGGCGGGGCCCATTACACAATACAAAACACTGTTGCTGCATGCAGGTTTTATTTTATTTGTTTTTTATCTTATATTTGGGAAATGTACATCCAGGTTTTTTTCCTTTGAATTCCCCCTCCTCCCCCGAGAGTAGGGCCCTAAGCTGTAGCTTGTTTAGCTTATATGTAAATCTGGCACTGGAAGGGTATGTCTTGGGTGGGGGGGACATGGACTGGAGATTGTTCTAAGAGACAGACAGAGTGGTCTCAACAAGAGCTGCATTCAGCCCTTGGGCCTGAGGCACCCCACCCCTGTTATACCATTATATCCTTGTGTATGGATTTAGGAAGGGACAACCATGTTTTGGTCTCTCTCTTTCTTCCTCTGTAATGTCATATTTTTGCATATTTGTGTAGAGCATATTTGTGTACAGCAGATAGGTGCAAATCTCATGCTCTGCTGCGGTACAGCTGAGGGGCAGCTTAAGGAAGAGTAAGTTTAGAAAGCCCCCTCTCAGCAGACACTAGTTTGAGAAACACTGCCTTATGAACACTTTTAAATTACTGAACTATTAGACTTTATTTCTGTGGGTCAGATAACTTTCCCCCCAGCTCAGCCTCACTCCTCCACAGAATTCTATTGCCAGTATCTGAATAGTTGTGCTGTACTGCAGTCTGGTGTTCCAAATCTCATTTGAACCTTCTGGAGAAATATCGAGAAGAAAAGGAAGTGATACATTGGGAAGATCTTTTTGTTTGTTTGTTTTTAAGGAGAACAATGCAGAATGCTATTGCTGTTCCCAGAAAATCTCTTATGCCAGAAAATGGGTAGGTAGGTAGGAAACGATGGACAAATATATGAAAGGTGAATTATGTCATTGGAACCATGCAGTTGTGGATCCATGAAGCTTGTCTGAATTTTTTAAAAAATCTCCACACAGAAAACAGGCATTAATCTTTGTCAGTGGGACCAATTAGGCAATGTCACAGCAAAGGCTTGTTGAAGGGTTTTTTTAAAAAAAAACCACCACCATTTCAGGGGCATGTGAAAAGCCCACAAATGGATTTTTTTCTATACCATTTTTTTCAAATGTTTCAAACCGAGCAACATACACCATAAATCAACTGAAAGAGATCGACAAAGGTATCTAGAGAGTCTAGACCAGCATTTTCCAACCTGGTGCCCTCCCATCAGCCCCAGTCAGCACATCGGATTATTGGCCAATATGGGAGTTTGAGTCCGACAAAAACTGGAGGGCCACCGGCTCTCCATCTTTGATTTAAACTTTTGAGAGACAGTGCAGTTTAAATTCACAAACACTTTTCTAAATTTGCACACACAAATAAAAAACAACCCTGTTTCTAATTAAGCAAAGAACTAGAAGTTAAGGTTTTATCTTGGCAGACCTCTGGGAATGTGAAAAAATAATAATGTTACACTGTACTTCAGAGTTTTACCCTCAGGTTTCTCTTTTAAAAAGAAAACATCTATCATCTATCTATATCTATCTATCTATCTATATCTATCTATCTATCTATCATCTATCTATCTATCTATCTATCTATCTATCTATCTATCATCTATCTATCATCTCTATCATGGCCTAAGATTCCTAGTCTGGCACTTAAGGATTTGTGAAGGCTACTTACTCAATTACCATATTTTTCGCTCTATAGGGCACACCGGCCCATAGGGTGCACCTAGTGTTTTTTTGGGGGGGATAAAGAAAAAAAATATTTCCCCCCCAGGCGTGGGGCTGGGGCGGGGGAGGCCCGAGCTTCCCCCGGCCCCAGCCCCCAGAACAGGCTGCTATCCGCAAGCCTTGGGAGCCTGGCGGGAACTCCCGCCGGTCTCCCCAGGCTTGCGGATATCTGCCCGAAGCCCGAGATCCGCTGCTCAGCACGCCCCAGGCTTTGGGCTGCAGGCTGCTATCCGCAAGCCTAGGGAGCCCGGCGGGAACTCCTGTGGGCTCCTAAGTCTTGCGGATAGCTTCCTGAAGCCTGCATTCGTCCCATAGGACGCACACACATTTCCCCTTCATTTTTGGAGGGGGGAAAAGTGCGTCCTATAGAGCGAAAAATACAGTAAATAATAGAGAAACATTTTTTTAAAAAAAGTCAGGGACAATAATTGAACAGACAGGCCACTAATATTAAAAACCAATATCAAATACAATTAAAACAACAGGCCCTTCAATAAACCAACAACTCAAGAGAAAACCAAGGAAAATAAATGGGTCTTTAGAGATTTCCTAAAGGACTGTAATAAGAGGGTCAGATGAACCCCGATAATAATGCATTTCTCTTTGGTTTTCTGTGGGCCCAAGAGGTTAACTTCAAAATTTCACCATGTTTAGGAAAAGACCCCTGCTCTTCATTTCATCCCAATTGAATCATGTTGGGAAATGCTTGTGGGAAGATTAAGAATTATTCTTCCATTTCAAGACAGTCTTATTTGTTCCAAAAATGCCAAATGTTGATGAAACATTCATTTTAACATTGTTTCAGGCAAAACTAAACACACACACACACACACACAACTCCCTCTGATGGAATAGTGGAAAGTAAAGGAAACATAATGCTAGCAATGTGTGTGTATTGTTTTCTGTACTTACTTTAGACCAGATGGGTTTTATTTTTTAAAGAGTTGTATCTTATTTTGGTATATTTATATCATGCATTTCTTCCATCCTTAAACTCAAGGCAATATGCACAAGGCTGTTTGTTAGAAGACCTCCTAACTAGGGAAGGGCTTTTGGCCAAAAACCTTTGCATAATATACAATACAGATTTATTTATTTTTAATGCAGAGTATAAACTACAAGTTTTAAAAACTGAGGCAGCTCAGACGGTCACTGAGATAAGCACAAACATTTCTTTGCACATGCACAGAACTTCCTTTACTTCTCCCTTCACACAAACCATAGTTTTCCATTTCATCTGAACCAGGAAATTATTGTTAGAAGGGGTGGAACAATAAAACAAGCCCAAAGCATAAAACAGATGCCCATATAGACTAATAGGCTAAGGTTGAATATCTTTCCAAAGCTGCGTCATCAAATGATATTTTTCTAATCATATTTTTCTGTGTCCTCACTGACAGCAATTGGGTTTAGTAAAAGCGACGTTCAGTTATAACCTGGGCAACACAAATATCATTATTATATTACATTATAAATTATTAACACACATATTGTGCATCATAGGCCAGTACAACAACAATATTTTATAAATTTGACTTTTAATACGCAAGCATCTGTCTTTAAACTTAGCCTGGAAGACAATACATCTTTAGGTAAACCCAACAAAACTTTAACATAAAATCACCTCAGCTTCAGTAAGGTGGCTTTATCAAGTTCCACTGCCTAGTTTGCAAGTTATCTCATGATCTGTGTTTTTCTGACACAGAGAAGATCAGATATTTTATGGTGGCGGGGGAGGGGGATGGTTCACACTGGGAAGAACCACAACAGCATAGTATGGTTCATGATTTTGTGCTGTGTCCCTCTTGTACTGGGACATAACAATTCCCTCCTTTCTTGGCTGGAGACAGATCATATGCCCATTTTGCTTGATCTGACAAACTTTGGTCTGTATTTGCTGTGTAAACTAGGATCAGAAACCTGGCAGATGCATGCCAAAGTTTGACATATTTGCTTTGTCTTAAACCAGGACAGCAGAGAGGCAACTGGCTCATAGAGGAAGGATGGAGGAGCATGCAAGTCTGAAGCCTGGGGCACATATTCCCCAAAGCACAATTTGGTGTTATGTCTGAGCCAAGACATTGTGCTTCCAACATTTCTCTGATGAAAATAGGGACATCCTGTTCCACAATGATAATTTTACTATTTATAACCCATACATCTTATTGCAGGCATTGGCAAACTCGTCCCTCCAGATGTTTTGGGACTACAGCTCCCATCATCCCTGACCACTGGTTCTGTTAGCTAGGGATGATGGGAGTTGTAGTCCCAAAACATCTGGAGGGCCAAGTTTGCCTATGCCTGTCTTATTGGGTTGCCCCAGCATTCTGGGCAGCTTCCAACATAAAAACACAATAAAACATTAAACATTAAAAAAAAACACTTCCCTATATCGGATTGCCTTCAGACGGCTTGGGGGGTCGGATAAGTCCATACCCTTCAACATTTCTCCAATGAAAATAGGGACATCCTAAGGAAAAGAGGGACATTCTGGGATCAAATCAGAAATCGGGATGGCTTCTGTATATCCGAGACTGTCTCTGGAAAATAGGGACACTTGGAGGGTCTGTGCTTCCCAACTTGGCCAACATCTATCAAAATACATTTTACGGTAATGAAGTTTCCATTAACCATTATTAAGTTCCATTAAAAACCTGAAGAGAATTTAAGAAGCGAAGAAACACAAAATGAAACATTTCGATCCAATGTATTAGGAATCGTAATTGATTTAATTATCTCATTTATACTAAAATTTTGCACAATCTGTGCAGGCCACTCATCTCCTCTGCTTTGCTGTAGATTTCCTAGCAGAAACCAACAATCACAATTTCTTTGTTCGTCTGTCCTCCTTGCCACCTGCTACTAAAACGGCAAGCCACTGCAATCTACTTCTTTCTTCAACCCTCCGTTTGCTTGTCTGTGGAGAAGTCCACACATACGAGAAACACAGTTCCCAAACAGAGAGTTATATATAAGGCTATTTACCACAATTGGTTGCTTCTCAATTATCTTAATAATTGACTTTGATTTTACATCAATGATGATTCATGTGGTCTTAAACTTAATGCCTGTTCCATTCAATAGCAAGCAACGAGGGGCATTTATATAACACATCTCTAATCTCACAATTTAAAATAAAGAGTTTCATTCCCCAAGGTACTAAAAGGCACTAAAATCGACCTCAGCAGTTTGGCTAGCCCACTTTAAGGATCCAATCGTGAAACAGGAGATGAGGAGAGAATAAACAAAAGCACAGCAGCCAGCCTGACAATTTTAGGTGCTGCTGGACTGCCAAGTGTATTATACTCTAACAACTGGAAACTTCCCTAAACATCCAAGGTAATGATGAAACACTTTAAAGTCCACCCCACCTTTTCCTTGGCTTAAGCACAATAACTAAGACAGAGCACCACCAGAGGCATATTCCCAGCAGAAAAAGTGTCTGCTCTTGGCTGTTCAAATCCCATTCAAGTTCATTAGGATCTAAAACGTAAACGTATCTTATTTTATTAAGCTATTTAAAGGAACAACTCAGTGAGGAGCACAAGGAATGAAATGAGGGTCCCATCTGCGCTAAAGGAACATCATGCCACCTTAAACAAGCATGGCTTCCCACAAAGAATCCTGGGAGCTGTAGCCTGAGAGTTACTGGGAGACCCCTATATTCTTCACAGGGCTACAAATGCCAAAGTTCCCTGTGGAAGAGGGATCGATTGTTAAACTACTCTGAGAACCCACTAGGTGCAAAAGGCAACACTGACTCCTTCTCCTCCATGGAAGCATGCACAAATTTGTCAATTTCAATTTCTTTCAGTTCCTCATTTTTGCAGTCCAGTTTTCCACATTTCTGCATTAGTGTTGCTTTTTTTAAAAAAAGTTCTCATTATAAATAAATGTTAGCATCTTAGTGCAAATCTCCTAATGTACATTTTTTGTAAGTAGTTTTGCCTAATATATGTATTTCTGCAAACAATTTCCTCCAATGCATTTCTATATGGTTTTACTGATATATTCATTTTATGCATACTTTACCCTATAATACACACATTATCCGGCTGGAGAACAGCGTCATACAATTCAGGGAAGTGCAAATTTTGAAGGACAGGTGTCTTTTGCATCACAAATAGGAAGTTTTGCATTAAAATCTGAAATCAAATTCCTTCCACATCCTCATCCCTGTAGGGGTGTTGCAGGGCACAATATCATAGCCCTTTAGCCAACACAGTATAATAAGGGGAGAGAGCACACATATCAAAATGTTCAGCAAGAAGTCACTGCACTATATTATAAGGGCCTATCCAATTTAGGGTCCGATCCAGCACTTTGCATTACAGGGGGTTGGACTAGATAATCCTTGCGGAAGAGAGAGAGTTTGGATTTGATATCCCACTTTATCACTACCCGAAGGAGTCTCAAAGCGGCTAACATTCTCCTTTCCCTTCCTCCCCCACAACAAATACTCTGTGAGGTGAGTGGGGCTGAGAGACTTCAGAGAAGTGTGAATGGCCCAAGGTCACCCAGCAGCTGCATGTGGAGGGGAGGAATCAAACCCGGTTCACCAGATTACGAGTCCACCACTCTTAACCACTACACCACACTGGCTCTCTTTGGGGTTCCTTCAAACCCTACAACTCTGAATTTATACAGCCCAGGACCTTGAACCAATCTGGGGGTCTTGCACAGTCATTTGGTTAGGAGGAAGGAGAGGAGATGTACATCTCCTTCCTCCCCATCCCAATTAATCCGGGCTTTAAACATGAAGTTGGGGGGTGGGAGAAGGTGAAATCAAGTTGCCTGCACCCCTTGTTTCCACCCCCTTGTCCTCATCGCCATACTGCCCCCCTTTTGACAACTCTAGATCACTCTGGGAGGACCTGATCTGACCTAGGGTGTTTCAGGGCTTCCTCAACTGAATCTGACCAATTCCCAAGTCAACCTGAAGCAGCCCAATTCAGTTCGTTATCTGGGCTTTGGACCTAGATGCAGGGCTCAGCCTTATCTCTTACTACACCAAGATAACTGTGAGCACACTAGAGAGCCAGTGGGAATTTGCTGAAGGGAAACATTGTTGGTGGGCACTCAGGACAAAGGAAAGCCCCAGGCACCACTATCCCAAACAACAGAGTTACATAAAAAAAGAGAGATATGTGCATAGACAACACCTTGTCGTCTCAACTCCCAGGACTATCAGAATGTTAAACAAAAAGTCTGCAGTTGCAGTCAACGGGGATGGAAAAATAAAACACTCCACAGAAAGACAGGGAGCCAAAAAAACCACCCCCAGAAGTTCACTCCACAATAGATATTGACATGGGGAGGAGGGACGCTACAGCACTAGCAGCCACAAACTGTTTTCTCTTCCTCAGAACATGATGCAACTAGCATGACCTGAACCTGCTCAGACTTGCCTTCCAAAAGATGACATATGTGATGCATCCACTAAGCCAGGTCCACAGGTATAGCATAATATTCAACACAGCACTAAGTCGCTGGACCCATGAGCGCAAGGATTTCTCCTGGCACAGCAGAATATTTTCCTGCTTTTCTCCTACCTGTGCAACCCCCAAACCTGTCCTGGATATTCTCCCAACCCATCAGAGCAGATTTGGGGAACAGAATGAAAGGGGGGATGGGGGGGGAGAAGATCTTCATGGCACTAGTGCAAATCTTTGCCCTGTCCCAATTATATCAAGGCCCCCTATCTGGCTGGTAGCCAGTTGCAAAGTCCCATTCCACCAATCTAGTGTAATTATATTATCTACATTTTCAAAACAAAATTATGTGCTAAGAACTCAGGCTTCATCTAGATTAACAAACATATGAACTATGTGTGGGTTGTTTTTGGTTTTTGGTTTTTTAATTAATGTGAGTCATTTCATAGCTTTTGATCCGTTTGTTAAGTCTTCATTTCTAACTTTTAAGGCAAATCTTTTCCTTCCCACAAATGCATTATATAATTTTACTAAAGGCTCAAATGTTAAGTATCTATATTTTCTGCTACAAAACCCAGAATGAGGGCAGAGGGAGGGGACATGGCTTTTGGCCAGTAAGGTGCATATTTTAATTCTCCGTCCAATAAATTATTATTACAGAAATGAAAGAGGAATCACAAACGTTTTCTTCATCAACATTTTAAAGTAACTACAATGTGTTATACTTTGTAGCTCTGATTTTGATGTTGTTGCAACAACAATGGCAGTATTAACTGTGAATGCAGTTGTGAATAGGTCTATTGATGTTATTGCTTCAAACGAAGATATATTCTGTGACCTTTGTGACTGCACCAGTGCCACCTACCCCTACCTGCCAACCCCTTTGCCAACTCCCCTTCCCCCACACCTGGCCAACTCTTCCTCCTTTTACACCTCGCCTGACCAACCACCCCTTCACAGCTTGCCCCAACCCCTTTTAAAGGACATTGAGAGGCACTCCAGAGAGCAGAAGTCCTCCCAACTCTCCTTTGAATGCCACTGAGCCACTGTTTAATGGGGGGAGAACTTACCTAAACTTGTATGAGTAGATAAATGAGGCTGGTCTGGTGCAGACAGCTCCTTAACCCCCAATTCCTGTCTACCCCATCTCTGTTGCCAGTCTCCCTACAGTTCACCTCAAACTCCCCCATCCCCTCACAACTCACCCATAACTTCCCCATGGTAGGGATGCGGGTGACGCTGTGGTCTAACCACTGAGCCTCTTGGGCTTGCCGATTGGAAGGTCAGCAGTTCAAATCCCCGCAATGGAGTGAGCTCCCGTTGCTCTGTCCCAGCTCCTGCCAACCTAGCAGTTTGAAACTTCCAGGGAAGTTTTTAACGTGTGATATTTTACTGTATTTTTGGTTTCTATGGAAGCCGCCCAGAGTGGCTGGGGAGGCCCAGCCAGATGGGCGGGGTATAAATAATAAATTATTATTATTATTATGAAAGCGTGCCAGTGCAAGTAGATAAATAGGTACCGCTGTGGCCGGAAGGTAAACGGTGTTTCCGTGCGCTCTGGTTTCTGTCACGGTGTTCCATTGCGCCAGAAGCAGTTTAGTCATGCTCACCACATGACCCAGAAAGCTGACTGTGGACGAACGCTGGCTTCCTCAACCTGAATGCAAGATGAGTGCCGCGACCCCATAGTCGCCATTGACTGAACTTAACCATCCAGGGGTCCTTTAACTTCCCCATTCCCCACAGCACACCCCAAAATCTTCCACCACCACCCCATCCCTTCAACACTTGCCCCGATTCAACAATCCCACCGTCACTGCCACTGTTCATGGGCGAGACGGGAATGAAGAAGAGAAAGCTTTTTCACTATCTTCCACCCTGCCACTACCATCACCGTTGGCAAACAGGTCATGATGGGGAGGAGGAAGTCTCCCTCAGCAACCATGGCCTCCAGCAGCAACAAGGAGAGAACGGTGAGGCTTGCTAAACCTGCCCCTTGGTGTTCTGCCCAACTCCAACCCCTTTGGTTACCTTCTCCTTGACCTCAATGTCCCCTTGCCTGCTGGAGCAGCTCCACAGCACAGTCCTGCATTGTTGCCACTAACACTGCTGAGGCTGAAAGAGTTGCATCAGTGTTGGGTCTGCAGCGGCAGCGAAGCAGGGTGGTTTCTAGGTTCCTGCAGCACCTGCCATGTCTGTTCCTCTGTGACTAGTCTGGGTCGCCTGCCGCTTGCTCACGCACCTCCAAGAAACACCTGCCTGCTGTTCTGCCACCATGACACAGCTGACGTGCCCTCCTGCTCGTGGCCATGCAAACTGGAGTGTGACAACCAGTGCTTTTTTTCTGGGTGGGACGCAGGGGTACACATACCCCTAAACATTTTGTGAATCTAAGTTTGGCCTCATTGAGGGGAAGTATTTTAATATGAGTAGGAAAATGAGAGCACCCCTAAACATTTTTGTTAGAAAAAAAGCACCGGCGACAACTATTCTTCTTCTTTTTACAAATAAATATTATATAGTAAGATATTAAAAAGTTACATGAGAAGAAATGAACTTACTTTGGGGTTTTATTTCATGAAGAGGCTTTTTATCTAAAAAGAGGAAGTGAGAGAGAAGAGAAAGAGAGAAAGTTGCACTTAATAAATGCACAAGGAATGCATTTCCTAGAACACTTTCTGTCCAGCTCTACAAATGAAATATTTTCTCCTTGGCAGCTGACAATAACCATTTTTATGTAATCTCTCTCCCCGCCCTTCTCCCGGACATATAAATTCCCTTCTGTTTCTTTCATACTAAAAATAAACTACTTAAAGTGTTTGGGGGAGGGAAGGAGGGTAATTATCAATTTTTAAATTTCTGCTCAAATGTCCAAATACACACAAGGACAATTGCAATTCCAGTCAATAAGATTTGTGACATTGATTTCAACAGGATGCAGTGTCTATCCTTATCTGCCCCCAGACATGTATGGACAAATCTGAGAAGAGTGCAATAGAAAGGATATAATTTAAGCTGGCATTCTGCCTTGGGAGATGCTTTAGCTGGTAAAGTGAAATATTCTTTTCCATTGGAATTATTCCACCAAACAGAATCTCCAAGCTCTCAAGAGCACCTCTTCCAGATACTACTAATTCTATGCTAGATGCAAGGGAAAACAGAACAGTCTATCTAATCCAGTAAATTAGCTGCTACTGGAAAAAAGCAATGACTGTGTTCAGACAATGGTTTATGAAAAGCAATGGGTGCAAATTTGCTCTTGATATTAAAGTGGCCCTAGACCCTAGAGGTGATGACTTGAGAAGTGTACAGAAAAGGGGAGAGTAGGGAAAACCTCACCGTGGGAGGCACAAAACAAGTTAAAACAATTTCCTCTAATATATGCTTGCTTATACACATTGTATGGTTGGAGAACCGCACTACAAAATCTGGAGGAGTGTGAATGTTGAAGGATAATTGTGTTTCAGTTCACATATTGTTTCAAAAACTGGGAATTGGGTAGTTTCTCATTAAAATGCAAAATAAATAAATAAATGTCAAATTGTTTTGTCATTGGATATTCTTTGGAGCCCTAGAATATTCTTCAACACAGAAGCCAACTCCTAGGGACTGTGGGTACTTTGGCCCCCACAATAAAATATTTGAGGGCTGAACCCCTCCCCCATTGATGGGCATTTCCATTCAAATGGTGTCTGTGCGCTGAGTTATGTGATTGATTATGTGGGGCAGGGCTTACCTGGGCCCCCACAATATTTTATTCAAGTTGGCACCCCTGTTCTCCAAAAGACCACAAACACAATGCTCTTTTCGAGCATCCTGGCTAAGAAGCCGACAAGATGTCCATGGGAAGCCCAAAAGTAAGACCTGAGAAGTGTGCATGCACACGAAAGCTCATACCAAGAACTACCGTACTTTTCGCACCATTACACTCAGTTTTTTTTGCCTAAAAGGTAAAGGGAAATGTGTGTGCGTGTTATGGAGCGAATGCAGGCAGGAGGAACCACTCTTGCTGGCTGTTCGGCAGCCTCTCTTCCTCCGCTTGGCTGGCTGAGAAGCCGGCAACAGCTGAGCAACAGCTGAGTGTCGGGAGACAGCCTCTCTTCCTCCTGTCTGCCTCCTCTATGGCTTTTTGGCGAGGTGGGAGAAGGGAGGCAGCTCGGAAGCCAGCAAGAGCTGCACGCAGTGTGTAAAAGCCAAGGTGGGGAAAGGGAGACAGCCTCTCTTTCTCCTGTCTGCCTCCTCTATGGCTTTTTGGCGAGGTGGGCGCTCGGAAGCTGGCAAGAGCTGCGCGCAGCGTGTAAAAGCCAAGGTGGGGAAAGGGAGACAGCCTCTCTTTCTCAGTGTCTGCCTGCTCTATGGCTCTCCCTTACACAAATGTAAGCGGCTCTTACTCTGCTTTCTTTACAATGAGCCGGAAGGAGGGACAAAGAGGGCATCCCCTTCCGTCCCTCCCCCAGCACCTCACCGGTAAATTCAAACAAAGCGGCTTACAAGGCTCGTGTCCCTGAGTCTCCTCCTTCTCTTTTTGCTCCGAGGCAAGGCAGCTCCACAAATGTGAGTTCCCCCTCTCTCTTCCTTCCCTCCCTCCCTCTTCCAACTTCAAAAAATATTGGGGGGACAGCCAGGTAAGCCCCACTCACATACCACAATGGGGGATGGGGGATGACTCCCTCAAATATTTAATGGGGGGGTGAAGGCACCTAGGCCTATAGGAGTTGGCTGCTTTGCCTAGGACAAGTGTGAGCTCCCCCCCCCTTCCTTCATCACTGTATTGGAGATATCATACATTACTGACAGTTCCTTCATTCACGTGGTTACAAAACACGGATCCACATGGATCCTCAGGATTTTTGCACTGGGTCACCCCAAATTCACCATCAGATCACATAGCATGTCCATGGCTACAGCATGCACCAAAAAAATCACGCACCCACTGTTGCCTGGGGTTACAAAGTACGGATCCACGTGGATCCTCAGGATTTTTGCATTGGGCTACCCCAAACTCACCGTCAGATCACATGTCTGTGGCCACAGCATGAACCACAAAAATCATACATCCACTGTTTCTTTTAGAATATTTTTTTTCTTGTTTTCCTCCTCTAAAAACTATGTGCGTGTTATGGTTGGGAGCGTGTTATAGAGCGAAAAATACGGTAACTTAGTTGGTCTTTAAGGTGCTACTTGAAGGAAAGTAATTTCCCTGTTTGTGATCCCCAGCAACTGGTACTCACAGACATACTGCCCGGGGAGGCAGCACATAGTCATCATGGCTAGTAGCCACAGACAGCCTTCACGTCCATGTATTAGTCTAATCCTCTTTTAAAGTCACACAAGTTAGTGGACATTATGAGTTTCTGTTCAGCATATGGCTGCCTGAAAAAATCCTGCGTGACTATTGTACAATCCCTGCACATTCAAACTGACTGAAGTTCATCCATGAAAGGCCTTAAAATCTGCACTGGAAGCTGCTATCCTGTTCTGAAACCTGCCACTCCTATATGAAGCGTGCCTGCCACAAGTACATGTAGGTTGTCTTGCCTGTTATGTGTAAATAATTTCAGGCAAAGCAAGGATTTTGAACCGGAGTGTATGGCTTCTATGCAAGTTCAGAGTCTATGGTGGTCGCTAGTGCATCACACACAGATAAATAGGACAAATATTTGCTTAAATTTGCACATGCTCATTTATGCATAGATGCAAATTTAGGAATGCCTACTATAATTTAAATCAGGGGTGGGGAACCTCAGGCCCAGAGTGCTGAACTTCTTCTTCAACACAGAGTGTGTGCAGCGAATAGAGAGCAGATATAAACAGCTGTCCACAATATCTTTTCTTTGTTTATGTTTTTCGAAAATAAAACTAACGCTGCAAGCCATCACTACTCACCAGCCAGCTTACAAGACATTTGGTCAAATTAAATACAATTTCAATTAACCAATTATCCTATCACATCCCTTCCTGCATCCGGTGCAGAAAGTAACTCCCCTTTTGGGGGCCCACCAGGGGGCGCGTTGGAAGATGGCCGACAATAACATCTCTCTGACCCACATGAGGTATTTTAGGGGCTGCTATGGGAAGTAGGCAGCCTTCCCTCCCCACCAGGATGTGGTGGGGTGCTGCCTGGCCAGCGGTGTTCACAATGCACCCCCTGATCCGAGAGATGGGGGTGCAGAACACTTGGCACGAGCCCTTGGTGAGGTCAGCTCTTCCTGACGCCGATTCCGATTAGCGCGTGCTGGTTGCTTCAGCCCGGAATTATAATTGGAAACAGATGATTGGAAATGAAGCTGAAGCACATATATCAAGCAAAGCTCGACAGATAAGGCTGCTGAATAATGGATCTCTGCGACTAAAAGCGACGGATGGATAAGTAAATCTTTTGATATGTCATCACCAAGAGACTGTATGTTTGGAACAAAGGGGGGGTGGAGGAAAAACTCTTTTTTTCCCCTTTATATGATGTGACAAAAATAACCCTCCACTCCAGAAAGAAACAAGATCGTTGCATCTTTTTTAAGAAGCATAAGCAGAAGTTTAAGACTGTGTGGGAGGTGGAAAATAAGATTGGTGGACGCTGAGGAATTTTTATGATGCAGTAAAAAAATGGCGTCTCGCCATGACAGGCTGCCGGAGAAAAGAAAAGAGAGATGGGGGAGGAGAATCAGGAATGCTGGAAAGAGAAGGAGTACGAAACTGAAGTTTGATCTGACAGAGCCCCTTGATCTATTTGATTTATTCGGCTAGCCTGGAAAAATAAAAGACAATGAAGATTAATTTTGTTTACGGAGGTGTTGAACAGGGCTGTCCTAGACTAATCCCACACAGAGAAACCAGTTTTCAGTCTGCTTATGAGAATCATCAGAGATCGCAAAGAAAGGAATGTACAACAACAACAAGATGAAGAAAATATATAAAGAACTATCTGGACTGAACTGGATAGGACTGATTAATTAATGCAGTAAAATAAGTGAAGTCTGGACTTAGCCGGAATTTTGGACTCGTGTGGAGCTTGATATATGGGTACCCCCCCAAAAAAAATTTAAAATTTGGCTGTATAATTTGGAACTAATGTGATTTGAACAATATGATGTGATTGGCCTGTTAATAAAAATTATAAAAAAAAGAAAGAAAGTAACTCCTCCTTTAATTAGACATAAAGTTGAGAGACCACAGGTGTGCAGCTACTGTGTGATGGCCTGGGATTCTGACTCGGAGGCTGAACCTGAAGAATCCCATTCCCCGCCTCCAGAACCAGCTGAGCCGGGGCTGGGGCTTGAGCCTGAAGGGTCCTCATCTGTGCTGGATCCTCAGGTGCATACCTAAGTCTGCTCTAGCTCCTGAGGTGATGGAGGACCCATTGCCTGCAGGTGCTCCACTCTCAGCCCCGTCAGGGGAGCCTGAGGTTGCCTCTGGGTCCAGTAACCCTCCAGCCTCTCCTGAGCTGCAGAGGATCAGGGCAGAGAGGCGGAGGGAACTAAGTTCCCACAGGAGGAGTGCTTGCCTCCAGGCCAGGAGAGGCCTGTCACCTGTGGACTGGGGCCGCCCTATGTCTCGGGGCAGATAAAAGCCAGCCAGCCCCAGTCCCAAGTTGCAGGAGCAATGTTGTTGGTAGCCAGTTCCTGCCTGCACCCTGTCCTGCCGGATCTCCTGACCTCGCCCGAATCCCTGCTTTGGACCCAGCTTCAACTTTGATGGACGGCCTCAATACTGCACCCTCGACCTTTGACTGGACTCGGACCACGCCTCACGGAAACCCACGGGACCAGCACATACTGTAAGTAGGTCAAACTGCAAACATACACCTCTGAAGTCCACCTTGTTCCTGAGTAGCATTATTGACCACTTTAAGATAATGAAAAACCAACACAAATATACCCTCCTGTCAGGCTGTCTGTCATATGTTGACCTTCCCCTTCATCCTTAATTGGCTGGATATCACATCATCATAGGGGTGGGGAAATAACAAGTCAAGGGGCTTGTCATTCTGCTAGTCTGGGCTGGAGCTAGATGCTAGAGAGGCTTGATTTGCTCTATGGGCTGAATCCAAGGCCCTGGAGGTCTAATGGAGAGGCAAAGTTTGTTGGTCTGCTGTGAGCCCTTCCATCTTGCGCTCAGGTTGTATGTATGAGCAAATAAAACCATATATCCTAAAGAAACCAGAGTCGTCAATGACATTCGTTCCAAAAAAGCTGAACCCTGGGTAGGCACCATCACCCCTGGAGTCTCTCGCTGTTCAGAGATTTGGGTGTAGCAACAGAAATGGACCACTTCGGGCATACAGTGCTACCTTGGTTCTCAAACACCTTGGTTCCCAAACAACAAAAACCCAGAAGTAAGTGTTCCAGTTTTCAAATGTTTTTTGGAAGCCAAATGCCCGATGCGGTTATCGGCTATTGTTTCCGGGGTGCCTGCACCAGCCGGAAGCTGCGCCTTGGTTTTTGAGCATTTCAGAAGTCAAACGGACTTCTGGAACGGATTAAGTTTGGCGCTTTTGTTTTTGCTATTTATTTTGTGTTCTTGTTTTTGAGGCTTTTTTGGTTAATTTGTTTTTGAGGCTGTGTGGAACCCAGTTCATCTACTGATTGATTGATTGTGTGACTGCAGAAATGGATAAAAGCCCCCCATCCAAACAATGACTATCATCAGTGCAGGTAAGAATTTTTATTTTATTTTATATTTTTATTATCTACAATACTTATTTATTTTCTAGTACAGTACATTGATTATTGCTTTTATTTTGTGGATCAATGGTCTCATAAGATAGTAAAATTCATGTTAAATTGCTCTTTTAGGGGTTGTTTTTAAAAGTCCGGAACGGATTAATCCATTTTGCATTACTTTCTATGGGAAAGCCCACCTTGGTTTTGGAATGCTTTGGTTTTGGAACAGACTTCCGGAATGGATTAAGTTTGAGAACTAAGGTACCACTGTACATAAAAGGGTTTAAGCCTCCACTTCATGTTATCACACACAGAGATTAATACCAGCAAGAAATATATACTTAGTGGAAACAACTGCAACATTCTACCAGAGTTTTTTCTGATAACATCATCATAGAAATAGATGCTGTTTCCTGGTACGCATCTCTGAACTGAACACTCTGCTTCACACTTGTGCTTTTCTGTCACTCACTAACCGCCGCTCCAAGGTGTAAACTAGCCCACAGACTCATACATAATGCATTACAGATAATTAGCTTGCAGTCTCTTGAGGAAGAATTACATGTTAGAAGCAAGCCCTGATGGCTGTTTTTTTTTTAAAAAAAAGATATAGCAAAGTAGGTTCAAGAAGGGGGTGAATTTCAGCAGAGAAGCAGTGGGTGGGAAGGGTGATTTTAAAATGTGCATCTTCATTAAAGCATTGGAAAACAGCACCTAAGTATAAATGTGGACTATTTGCATTGAAGCATGTTGTCACAATATTTGAAAATCACCACAGAACAAATAATTTAAATCGTTGTGGCAAATTAAATTCATGAGCAATATTTGTAAATCTATGTGCTTTGGCTTGCAATAATTCACAATACAGGAAAACCAGTTCTGTTTTTTTAAAAAAGATATTTATTAAAATTTTCCAATTTTTTATACAAACACAAAAAAACCAAAGAGATTAAAAAAGACACATATAGTTCATAAAGCATACTTTTCAATAACAAATTTCTCTGACCTCCTCATACCTCCCCTTCTTGTATCCCATTTCAGATTATTTGTTCAGCAAATCCTTAATTTAAGCATTACAGCTTATAATATCACCTTGTTTTCTATCCAAACCCTTTTTTTTTTCATCCATGTTCCTTTATATCAATACAGCTAGAAACCACTCAATTTCAATCCAACACCATTCAGCATTCCTTAATTTTACAATATTTCTGTAAATAGTCCTTAAATTTTTTCCAATCTTCTTCTGCCGACTCTTCTCCCTGGTCACGGATTCTGCTCGTCATTTCTGCCAATCCCATACAGTCGATCAGTTTCATCTGCCATTCTTCCAGAGTGGGTAGGTCTTGCGTCTTCCAATACTTTGCAATGAGTATTCTTGCTGCTGTTGTAGCATACATGAAAAAAGTTCTATCTTTCTTTGGCACCACTTGGCCGCAGGAAATCCAGTTCTGGACAAATGAGTCAGAATGTGGTATTCAACCTGCCCCCCCTTCATTAATAGCTCTTTTCAGATGTTTATATTGATTGTAAAGCAAAGGGGGTGTAGGACTGAGTATACTACTCTGTCCCCCTGCCCAGTAGCCCTCCTTGACTTGGGTTGGGTGACTCTCAATTTTTGTATCTCTGTTTCTCATTTTTCCAATTTCAGTTTTCCATATTTCTACCTCAGTTTTCCATATTTCCACCTTAGCAATTTTTTAAATTTAACATCCTCATAAAAATTCACCAGCATTTTAGCAGGAATTTATCCTGATATAAAGACTTTTGTAGATAATTTTGCCTAATATGCACATTTTTCCAAAATATTTCCTCCAAATACAATGCAGTTTTTTGCATGCAATTCCCACTGATATATACATTCCTATGCATACTTTACCCTAATATATGCATTTTTTGTGTGCTGCAGAACTACACCGAAGATTATGGATATGTGTGATATTTGAAGGATGGTTATGTCCCAGTTCATTTCAGGAAGGGCAAAGCAGGTAGGTTCACCTTTAAATACAAATTGAATCAAATTTATTCCCCATGCTTATTTGGAGGGCAATCTTCCAAAGGGAGGATCACCCCCCCCCCCATTTCAGAATCCTGAATGTAAAATGTATTAGGATCCTCCATAAGTACAGGAACTCTCCTACTTCAGACATCCACCTCATCCACCTGCCAGTTTGTGGAGGACAATGCAAGCAGCATCAGAAAGCAAAACTTGCACACTTCTCCCCACATCCTCACTTGTATTTGATTCAAATTTAGTGTGAATACCTGAAAAAGGCTTGCAGGGGACATTTGTGTGCTTTTCTCACCCATTCTGAAACAGAGGGGACCAAGATTGTTTCTGGTATTTTGCATACCAAATTCTAGTATGTGTGCATATATTTCTCATTTACCCTTGCTGATCCTAAACCACTGATCCTAGGGCTTGCCGATCAGAACGTCAGCGGTTCAAATCCCCACAACGGGGTGAGCTCCCGTTGCTCTGTCCCTGCTCCTGCCAACCTAGCAGTTCGAAAGCACGAAGTACAAGTAGATAAATAGATACCGCGAGCTCCTTTGGACTGTAAAGCGAGATGAGCACTGCAACTCCAGAGTCGGCCACGACTGGACCTAATGGGCAGGGGTCCCTTTACCTTTAAGGCAAAGGTAAAGGGACCCCTGACAGTTAAGTCCAGTTGTGAACGACTCTGGGGTTGCGGTGCTCATCTCGCTTTACAGTCCAAAGGAGCTGGTGTTTGTGCACTTCCACAGCCGGCGTACAGCTTCCAGTTCATGTGGCCAGCATGACTAAGCAGCCTCTGGCGAAACCAGAGCAGCGCACAGAAATGCCGTTTATCTTCCCGCCGGAGTGGTACCTATTTATGTACTTGCACTGTGTGCTTTCAAACTGCTAGGTTGGCAGGAGCAGGGACCAAAAAACAGGAGCTCACCCCGTCGCGAGGATTCGAACCACCGATCTTCTGATCGACAAGCCCAAGCGGCGCTGTGGTTTAACCCACAGTGCCACCCGCGTCCATATTAAGGATTAACTCTATTTAATTCAATGATATTTGCTTCCAAGAAAGTATGTTCAGGAACCCCTGTCTTGAAGGGTTCCAGAATGTAGGGGAAAGTCTGCGTGCAATGACTACAACCACACCTAACAGGTGGATGTTAGGGGCAGGTCTAGAATCACGGATATGCTAACTCACTTTATTCATGACTCCCCTTCACATGATGCATGCATAAGAGAGACTCCTTTAGGAGGGAAGATGAATCTACATCTTTTCTTGCAGATTTCCCTACTGCCTACTAATACACAATTCTATTTTTTTTAAAAAAAGTTTGAACACTAATTCAGCCCTTCACTTATTTTTGAAGAGACCCAGGCAAACACACACACACACACACACACACACAAAACGCAGTGAAATGTGGTATCCAAGCTCTCCCTTAAGCAGTGGGAGACTGCACTGTGCTTTTAATGCATGCTTATGCTGTAATTGTCTGTTTGATGTTTGAACACCTGCTCAACCCCTCCCCCCCCCATTTACAGAAAACGTGTCTGGAAAGATGCAAAATGAAAGGTAACACAATATCTGCTTTGAAGACTGAGGCACTGGAAGGGGGGGGGGAGCGATGACACATGTTCTACATGTAGCTTTGCATTTCAAGTATGCATACCAGCTTGACCCAAGCGCCTTCTTCCAAGGAAGCCAGAAAGGAATTCTTCCCTTCAAGATTGAAATGTCAGAATGAAAGCTGCTGTGCATATTGAGGACAAACTTCTATCATTAAGGGCACAGCAGGAAAGGGGCAAAATACATTCTAATAAGATACCTGCAATGAGATTTCTCAAACGTTCTATAAAGACGCTACCCACTGACTGATACAAATTGCAGGGCAATGGGGTTTTTTTGAATTTTTTTCCATTTCAATAATAATAATAATAATTTTTTCCCCATTTCTTAGGTTGGGAGAGCCAACATGGTGGTGCCCTCCAGATGTTGTTGGACTACTGTTCCGGCTCTGGCATCTGGAGTGGCGCACATGCTGTGCACCCAGGGGTGGAGCTATAATAATAATAATTAATTTTATTTATACCCCGCCCTCCTCAGCCAAGACCAGTCTCAGGGCGGCTAACACCAGGTATAAAATAATTGATTGAAATACAACTTAAAAAACAAGATTAAAATACAACATTAAAATGCAGCCTCATTTCAGTAGGAACTCAAAGCAAAAACTTTTTTGGGGATGAAAATGTCAAGTCTTCACCAAGGCCAACTATCCAGACTGGTCCTACATGGGCCAGAAAAAAAAAGGCACCTGGGGCACACCGACCCCACAGCACCTCCTTCCTCCACCAGTGTCTAGGCAGCAAAGATCAAGGACGCAGGAAACTGTAGTCCAAAAACTGGGGGGACACATTGACTACTCCATTCTCTTTGCTGGTGTTGTGTTCCAGAGTTCAGCCCATCAAGCCTTAAAACACTTGCAGGAGGGGGTAGGTTATAAACAAACAAGCATGAACTGGACTGTGCTGTGCTGCTGGGGGCAGGGGGTTGAATGCAGCCAGATGCAGAGAGAAAGAGATCAACACAAAGAAATTACAACCTGTTTGGGGTTCCTTGGGGCAGGGACAGTAGTTAGGAACACAGAAAGCTGCCTTGTACTGAGTTCGGGCATTGGTGCATCTAGCTCAATAATTCCAGCTCTTTAGATACTTCTTCTTCGCTGGTCACTCGTAGCCGAGTAAGATTGTCTTCCATAAACACGGTTTTAACAATGAGTCCGTAGGTGACTGTGGAGGCCAGTTCTGGATCCACACGTCCTTCCACTGTGGGAACATTGGTTTCTGGGCAGGAGTTGATCACGGTGTGCATTTGCCAAGCGTGCCTTCCTCTTAGTTTCTCCCTTTCGTTCTGAGTTTGGGTGTCTTCAAAGCCCATGACACCTTTGGTAAAGGCTGTTCTCCAACTGGAGCGCTCGCAGGCAAGTGTTACCCAATTGTTGGTGTTTATATTACATTTTTTAAAAAATTGCCTTGAGAGAGTCTTTAAACCTCTTTTGTTGACCACCAGCATTACGCTTTCCATTTTTAACTTCGGAATAGAGTAGTTGCTTTAGAAGCTCTTTAGATTAGATTCCTCCCAGAGATGCTGGTGACTGAAAACAGGTACTCTGCCACTGAGCTGCAGATCATCCCTGCCCCTTCTCACTATAACTTACACTGTTTGTTTATTTTAACAAAAAGTGGGGAAGTCTTCGCAAGTCCCTTACTCTCAAAGCTCCATAACTCTGCTCAGGTGACTCAGGACAGCCTCAGTGGCACTCTGTACCTGCCCAGGTGCCCCGCAGCCTCAGCATGTGACCATCACCCTCAAAGGTGCCGAAGGACACCTTTCCACCAAAAGTGACCAAATGAACAGTAAACCCACTTTATCTGCTCCCCCCTCCTTTCTCGTTCTCCCTCTTCTTTTAATTAGACCAGGTAGCAAAAGCCTGTCCAGTCTCTGAGTAGACCGGAACGACTGTCAGCCGTGCACTGCCAACACAAAGTTTGAACAAGGAAGTTGGGGGAGAAACTCTGCTTCTGAATGACAGAACTGGTTCACATATGTTTTTGGCCTCACGAAAGGAACAGCGTTAGCAAGTTGTGCCTGCAAAAAAATAGCCTCAGAGATTACTTTTCTGAAGCTTTGCACTATGTTTCCTTCACAATTCCCCATGGGGAAAATCAGAGCTGGAAAGGCACATATTGAAACAAGAAGGAAAGGGGAGATAGAGAGGTGGAGAAAAGGAACCAAGACAGGATAATTGCACCAATTCCTACCAGCTGAGAAAGCAAAAATAAACATGGGGAGCCTGAAGATTATTTGACGTATACATATAGTGTGACACACAAAGGAGTAAAGGGAAATGGGAACTTGAGAAATTTTATTTCTGTAAATTCCAGTATAAACTGGTCTGATCCACACCTGTGGACTAATGCATGGATCACAATACTGATCCTTCAGATTCTACAATTCTCCAAAATGAGCATTCTTGGCTAATGAGTCATCTTGGCTAAGAAATAATAATACCAAAATGTATTGCAAAATGCTAACTTTAGAATAAAATGGGCATTTGCCTACGAATTTCTGTGCTTTTCTTTTAAAAAAATAATCACAGATTAACACAGAAAGGGGACAAGATGAACTAATGAACAAGCACATGTCAAACTGACATAGACTGAAAATAGACTGCTCCATTTTCCAGAAAAAATATATATACCGTAATTCATATAGTTGAGAAAACATATTCACTTAATATTTCATTCTGATTGAACAAAGAGAGGTAGATTGGTGTTCTGGATAAAATGCATATTCCTAGTTCAGATAAAGGACAGTAGCACTGGCTGGACATGGGGAGCCTGTGCTGATCTCAGCTTTATTCTTGTTTTCCACTGTTCCCCTGCAAGGGCTCACTCTCCTTCACAAGAAGGGGAGTGCTGGAGCTGATAACATCTCTCAAAAAAATACAAAACCCAGAAGCAAGCGGATACAATGAGAAGTATGTATGAATGCAGGCTTAATGGCTCAGATTCCACTACTATGGTTTCAGAATAGAAGAGTGGCAGTTTTGTTCAGGTGCATGGACATAAACTCAGTGGTCTTACCAGCCAAAAGTTTCAAGACTTGATGGACAAAGTTCCAACTCCAAAGAGTATTGGTCTTTTGATGCTTTCCAAAACAAACTGCAATTATTTCAAAACGCAGTCACCAGGAAGCCGGTAGGAGCAAAGCTGCCTCACCGCACTGTTGACTCATGTTAAGTTTGTGGTCTACTAGGACCCCTAGATCTTTTTCACATTTACCATTGTCAGAAATAAACACAACTACTTTCTACATTCGTGTCCCTTGGCAAAAGGGGGAAAAATATTTCCTTGACTCTTGGAGGGATGACTAGCAACAGGATCTCCAAAGCACAAAGTTTTCATTTTTTATTTCGTTTTATTATTATTTTTTGCTTTGCTATGTTCCCAGCAGTGCATCCTTAACTTGGATCTTGATACAACACTAATCCTTTTGGAAAGAAATCTGCTATTTGAGCTTGTGTCTAGCAGCACAACTGGACAAAAGTCAAGGTTTTGTTTTCTACAAGCTTAAGCAAAAGGCAACATTTGAAGCTGCCCCTGTCTCAAGGACCTTCTGTTCTATCTGATGGGATTTAAACGCAAGCTTTTCACTAAAGCTAGTGGCTACATGAGGAGCAGATGCCTGTAACCAAACAAACAGTACACTAATAGGGGAGAAGATAGGAAGGGAAATGCCCAGGATCACCTTATGTAATATGGTTTCAATCGGCTGCAGAGGTGAGTTAAAGCACCCAAGCACAAAGGCCTCACTTTAGAGACTAGCCTGGGGGAATGTTGGTTTTCGAGTATGTGAGATGTGTTGCCATCAACAATCCTCTTTTTGCATTTTAGTTTCTTTCACTTTGGACACTCTGCTGCAGTTCAGCTGCCACCAAATACTACCTAATTTGTCTCACTGTCCCATTATTTCATGCAATTTATACAAGTTAAAGTTAATTAACAACGTAATAGTTTCCACACCTTTAATTTCAATGCAAAGGAAATGCAGTTCAAATGACGGACAAAATGCCATTGATTACATATCATTTGCAGACTGAAAACAACAATGAACACCAGTCGGTATTGATTTCTGTTCTGGACATGGGATGAATAAATGAACATTGGTAATTTCCACTTCTTTTTCCATTTCCATTGGATTTCACGCCCCTGAAGATTTCCCATGAGGAAATGTAGCCCTCAGGCTGAAAAGCATTCCACCTTCCTGGCTAGGGCACCATCTGGTCTAGGTCTAGGGCTGTGAGGAAAGACACGAAAATGAACTTCCAGAAGCTTCAGCAGCCTGTCTGACACTGGGTTCCTCATCACAACCAGCAAATGCAGAACAATTTGGGCAAGATAAATGCAAGGAATCAGAATCTGAGTTACTCTGTCACAAAAACATGTTTTTTCCAGAACTGTAAAATATTAACAGGTATGGATCCAAACATTATACCGCTTAAATGAAAAGTGAGGTTCTTGGTGGAAGCATTTGCTGTGGTTTTTCTGTCCAGCTGTGAGCAAGTATTTGGTTTATGGATGGCCACAGTTTTTTTGGTCTTTCATCCCAGAAGCAGGAAGTAGCTTTTACCCAGCAGTTTAAAAGGAAACTAGGCCAAATGGAATGTGTCCAGAGGAGGATTAGGAAGGAGACCAAGTCCTATGAGGAATGGTTGAAGGAGTTGGGCATGCTTGCCCCAGGGAAGAGACAATATGATGGCCATCTTCAAATATCTGAAAGGCTGCCACCTAAGTGATGGATCATTTTTTTGTTTTCTTTTGCTCCAGAGGAAAGGACACAAACCACTGAGTTTTAATTTCCAAGAAAGGGGATTTTGAGTCAACATTAGGAAGAAACTTCCTGGTGGCATGAACTGTTTCAACAGTGGAACAGATAAAAGGTGATAGCCCCCCAGCCTGTTTAGCAAACAAGAGTCTATCTTTAAGGGATGTAGTAGCAGTGGATTTCCAGCATCAGCAGGTGACTGGATGAGATGACCTTTGAGGTCTCTTCCACCTCTATGACTCTGTGATGCATTTTAGCTAACATGCATAGTGCAAAAATACACATAGAAATACAGGGGTTTGCCTAATGAGTACCCATAGCAAAGAGTTCATTTCTTGCACAGCAAGACAATCAAGCAGAAAACAGCATGATGGATTCATAGGAACAGAACTCAATAGATGTTCACAGGTCTGTAAACCAAGGAGTCTCGCTCTACAAGAACGATCATTGCTTGCAAGGGTTTACTAACCTCTGCCCTGCAGGCCTATTTAGGCCTGGTATGAGTTCCAACTTAGTCTGCAAAGCCGTTTTCTCAAAACCACATCTACTTACCCCACACCTGACTTCACATGTGATGTCAGGCATGCGGCAGATAAGCGTGTGATTCCAACGGAACCATCAGGCACTTAAAGTGAGCTCCTGATGGTTCCTTTGCAAGTGGGGCTCACTGACAAGAGCTGATCAGCGCTGACAGCCAGACCCATTGGGATTGGCTGCACCAGCAAGTTCCGCATCAGGAACCTGCTAGTGCAGCTTAAGGGGCCTTGCTGTCAGCTTTGCCAGTCTTCAGAGGGAAAATGTCAGTTTGCAGGCATAGTCTGCCATCTGTAAACAAACTTCAAGGAGGCTTGCTCTGTCTGATCAGCTGATCAGCGATTACAGTGAGGCCCTTTGAAGTCGTGAAGTGGCAGAATGATAACAGCAGGTGATTGACAGGTGGATGGAGGCTCTTGCTTACAAGCAAGTAAGAAATCCTCAGTCCGGCAAGTAACTGTGCAGGCTCAGCTGCAGATACAAGGCTCAAGAGTCATGGTACATCTGCTCAAGATGCTCAGAATTGGACAAAAGCAATGAAGACGTCCCAACAAGTTTCCCGAACGCTGCCTGCCAAGTTTTAAAAGATGCGGTATAGCATGGCTCATCCACAAGACTCACTCGCCTTGCGGGGATGTCAGGATTGCAAACGTGTTTGGGCTTCTGTTCAGTTGCCGTCACCTCTGGTTCCGCCTCCCCACTCAGTTAATTGTTTGTTGAGGGACATTTTACCAGATCCAATTCCAGCTATCGGTCGGTATCTCCTGTCCTAGATCTCTTTTCCAATTATTTCAATAAGTATTAATTGATGTTTTCCTACGTCTAGAACTGCATGGGGTATGTGAATGCCTGAGCAGTGCCTTCAGCTAACCCCCAAACAGGAACAGAATTCTGCCTTATAACCAAGTAAGACCATTGGTCCATCTAGTTCAGTATTGTCTACAGTTCTCAAACTTTCATCTCTAGGTCTCACTTCAGAGGACTGAGGCCCACCAACTGCAAAATGGTGATGGGGGAAGGCAGAGTTTGACACTGACAATTACTGACATCCCTTTGTATTGATATTCAATCCGTTTTAGGAAATTGTTCTCTGTTTCTGATCCATGCCACTTGTACATTTCTTTTTATTCAATTTCTGCATCGATCCATATTTAAGGCTAGGGGAGAGAGACACCACTCAAAATTCTAATCTGCAAATTAGTTTGAGAGATGTGGATCAAGTTGACTCACATAGGAATTTGCAAAGATCAAATTCTTCAAACATCCCCATTCCAAAATCAAAAGAAGAGTCTGTAGGTTCACTGCTAATCTGGACATACAAAGAACAGAAGGAAGTATCTTTCAGTCTGTGCGACCTTCCTTTGACACCATCTGTTTCTGAGCAACTGATACATGTTGGACCATCCCAAGTAATCATTGATAAATTATTCACCACAGGAGGAATCCAAAACTTCCCTTCCAGCCAATATAACCCTTTCTATGGACTTCAAAGGATTTGAGCTCCAAGCAAAAGACATCGGCAGAATGAATTTCAAAGCTATGAACACACACACATACACAGAGGCTCCTTTGTCGACTGATTTCACTGCAGACAACTCTCTCCAGTCTGCAACATGAATCATAGACTTGGCTGTGAGTCTTAATTTAAGGGACAGAGAGGGAGGAAAAAAGACATTGACTTCCCATGAAAGCTATTTACCTTGAATGCAAAGTCCTTCAGTGCAGTTCTCTGACTCTTGGCTTGGACCTTCACAGAATTTCCCACCATTCCGTGGAGGTGGAGCACTGCATTCCCGGATCCTCATGTGCTCACACTCGGGACTGCAGACCGACCATTCACTCCACACCTCCCAGCCGCCATCCACTAAACAGAAAGGAAGAAATTCACTGCTGCTTTAAATGGCAAATTGTTTGATCTAGAACTCGTTTGGGGCACTTTGGTAATATAGGTGAACTCCCATATAGGCAAGATAGATGAAATCCTTACCCCATCATTTCTCAAATTTATCCCAATTTTCCCTTCCATTGGAAGATGGTGGACACTCCATTATATGCTTGATTTTTTTGTTTGTTTTGTTTTGTTTTAAAAGCAGAGGTTAGATGGCTACCTATCAGGGATGTTGTAGTAGTGAATATTTTCCATCACCAAGGGGTTGGACTAGATGATATTTGAGGTCATTTTGAACTCTGTGATTCCCTGATCCATCAAACCCAGATCTGAGAAACCTGTGGCTCTCCAGATGTTGTTTGCCCCCAACTCCCATAATCCCTGCATTGGCCATGCTTGCTGGGGCTGATGGGAGTTGGTCCACCATCATCTGGAGGGATGCAGAGTCACCAGCCCTGATCTAGCCTGCAATCTGATTTATTTTAGCTCCATAATGTTCAACCAACCATAGGTCACCTGCGAACTTTCTGCTCCTTATATCTAGAGCTCCCTCCTAAAACACACATGCAATGCCTTCAAACAATTCTTGGAATTCAACTTCTCCCACACAGTTATCAAGACAAACCCTTAATCCAATGGTGAAGAACTTTAGCCCTCTAGTTCTTGATGGATTCCAGAGCCAATCAGCCCTAGCCAATGGTCAGGGATCATGGGAGGTGTAGTCCAGCAGTGATGTATAGGTCCTCCTGTCCAGTGACTCATGGTTATATATTCTGTGTGTGTCCTCAGGAGGACCATTGGGATCAACAGACTTTGAGTAAAATTTAATTTAACATAATCCAGTATCCCAATATCTTAGCAAAACTAAGCCTCAATAGGTATAACTAATCTGAATACATAAACCTTGTTTTAGATCATGCATAAGCTGCAGTGTCCCTCATATGCTCCTGCTCCCCAACTCCTCATCCCCAAGTAAGACGCAGAGAATGAAAGTTCAAAAGCTTACATTTTTGAATAAACCATTGTTCACCCCGGTATCTTCTTGGCAACTTGGAGTCTATATTCTAGTTTAGGGGTAGCCAACATGCTGTTTTCCAGATGTTGTGGAATCCCAGCCAGTATGGTCTGTGATCAAGGACAGGCATAGGCAAACTTGGCCCTTCAGATGTTTTTGAGACTACAATTCCCATCATCCCTGACCACTAGTCCTGTTAGCTAGGGATGATGGGAGTTGTAGTCCCAAAATATCTGGAGGGCCAAGTTTTCCTATGCCTGATCAAGGAGGATGGAAGCTATACTACAGCAACACAGCAGGTGTTTATAACTATCCCTGAGCTGCAACATTTCAGCTTACAGGAGGAAAACCTATGTTTGAATGCTTTGCTGTAGAATAATCCCCTAGCCACAGAAAACTAGAATGTCAGGGACAACAGCAGGCTAGAACTCTTCTTCCTGACATCTAGCTTTGTATGTGCACAGAAGGTTTATATGTAACTATTAACTGAACACATAAAGCTGAATGGTCCATCTGTTTGTGTTATATACTAGACCTCAATTACACCATGCAAAAAAGGTGAATAAAATCTTTTTGTAGGGGAAAAAAACCTCGCAAAAAACCTAGTGAAGTTGAATTTAAAGCTCAAAACTGCTGTACAAGATTACATGTGCTAAAATTTATCTGCTATCAAAGAGAAGCCTAAATGGCTTCTTTTAGGTTGTATCTCTTCCCCAAATTTCTGTGCTATTTTCCCCCATTCATTTGGGCTGCAGCTACAATGTTTTTGAGAGGGAGAGAAAGATTGCCTGAAGCAAAAAAAGAAGGAGGAAAGAAGCAGAAGCAAAAATGATCTTGGGAGAAATGCTGACAGTTGGAGACTCGTTTTCAGACTTATTTGGAATCACAGGAAAGGGTTCATAGTTGACCAATTTTACATCATTTGCTTTCATCATTAACCACTAGAGAAATCTGCGATCACATGATGTCCCATGTCCACATGATGCAGAAGGAAAAGCAAAACATACCAAAATGTTTATTTCAGCAGAAAGGCCAAGTCGAACGAGCTGATGTATTGGGGTCCATAATTGCTCTACTCAAGCCCCAAAGTGGCTCACAGGATGAGGCAGACCTACTGTGCTATCTTATTGACAAGTGGGCTGCCATTGCTTACCAGGAAGGAGAGGTTGGAGCAGTGCAAACATGCCTGTGGAGCCAATCCTGCTTCTGCATTTGCACCACACCAACCTCTTCTCCTGCCTAGTCAACAGTGACCCACTTGCTAGAAAACAAGCAAAGCGACTTCACCCAGCCCAACATTAGGTTTTTCAAACTTGACCAAAGCATGGTTGGCATTAGGTCTGAATAGTCCCTTAGAGTGAAGGGAATAGCGGTTCAAAAATCCAAGGTCCAATCAGCTCTAGGGGTTGAGATAATTCTGACATGTACCTGAAACATGACAGCTAGCCTTGCAGTTCTCTTGCTGATGCCCACAAGATATTCAGGATCAATATGTCTAACAACTGGCTTAGAACAGCTCACTTCCTGTCTTACAGTCTTTGCAACTCCCTATTCAGCTCTTTTTCATGTTACCCGTGTCCCAATTATGCATGTTAACAGAAGCAGTTCAAAAGAAATGCTAGATTCAATAAATTCCAATTTAAAGCCCGTAGATATGAAACAGACACCCACAGTGTTCAATGAGTTTTGGATAATGAAACCTAAAGAAAGTATGCATGCATTTTTAAAACTGGACAGTGCATATTGGTAAATTTTCATTTTTTTGGGTGGTGGTGGAAACCTCAAACATACAGGAAAACACATAGATGACCATTGGCCACACTCCCTGGTATATCATGTAATGGACTGTAGGCTAACATGTTTTTTAAAAAAGGAAAACATTTGTGATTTTTTTTTAATCCTCATGAAAATTCATCAGCATTTTAGTGTGAACTAATAATACACACCTTTGTATGCAGTTTTCACCAATAAACACATTTTCCAGGCATTTTGTGTGATTGTTTCTTCACAGATATGCATCAAAATGCACACATTCCCCTAACAAATTTTTATATAAACTAGTTGATTGTAAAAAAAAAAAACCACCAAAAAGAAAAAAGAAAAAGTGTGAATTTCCAAGGACAGCGTATTTCATTTCATGCATTGTTTCAGAAACTGTGTCTTTAGGTACGTCTGCATGAGAATGTAAAATGAACTGAATTTATTTTGCATCCCTGCCCTCAGGTGACTTTGCATATTGCAAAGAGCTCAGGAGGATAACAGCTCCATCTCCCCAACTTCAACCATGGGCCTGTGAACCATTTATTATTATTATTATTCCAAAAATTTCATTGATTTTAACAGATATAACATATAAAACATACAAAAGAAAACACATTACAATACTACAAGAAAGAAAGAAAAAACAAAAATAAGAACACATATTCCTTCTAAAGTTCATTTTAAATTCCATTGTTAACTGACTTCCTCAACTCCCCCCTAACTGAGTTTCCTTGTATCACCTTGTAGCAGTTTTCCAAGATCATCTTTCTACTACAGTTAACTGGGCCTGTGAACCATTTAAATGTAGGCCTGTCAGACCTCACCCCATTGCCTCCTCCAGAAGGCTCCACAAGGCCTCCTCTCTCCTCAACTGTTACCTGGGGCAGCCATTCCATCAAGCAGCCTCAGTGGGAGAGTTAAGACTCAGGGCTCATGTCTCCAGCTCTGCCAGAGGTTTAGTTTCATTAGGCACCTCCTGCCTCTGAACTGTGCCAGGTGGTCATTAGAAGAACAGCTGTTTAGAAACTGGTGCCTGTGTCTGGATTCTGATTTTCCTCTTCCCTCCCAGTCCCTTTTGCCTTGTGTGGCGTGTGTGTTTAGATTGTAAGCCTGCAGGTAGGGACTGTCTTGCTTTGACTGTACGTAAGTCCGTATAGTTAAAGCTATGGTTTTCCCAGTGGTGATGTATGGAAGTGAGAGCTGGACCATAAAGAAGGCTGATCGCCGAAGAATTGATGCTTTTGAATTATGGTGCGGGAGGAGACTCTTGAGAGTCCCATGGACTGCAAGAGGATCAAACCTATCCATTCTGAAGGAAATCAGCCCTGAGTGCTCACTGGAAGGACAGGTCGTGAAGCTGAGGCTCCAATACTTTGGCCACCTCATGAGAAGAGAAGACTCCCTGGAAAAGACTCTAATGTTGGGAAAGATGGAGGGCACAAGGAGAAGGGGACGACAGAGGACGAGATGGTTGGACAGTGTTCTAGAAGCTACCAGCATGAGTTTGACTAAACTGCGGGAGGCAGTGGAAGACAGGAGAGCCTGGTGTGCTCGGGTCCATGGGGTCACGAAGAGTCGGACACGATTAAACGACTAAACAACAACAAGTCACCCCAGGAGCCTTTTAGGCTGAAGAGTGGTGTACAAATACTCTAAATAAATAGTAATAAATACCATCTCTCTCACCAGGGCACAGTGAAGTGCAAGTAATTTTCTGCACAGACATTCCTTCGCAGAAGGCACCTCCGTTGAGAGGAGCTGGGTTTGTACAGGTCCGTGACCTCTTCTGCCATCCTCTGCCACATCGTACATTACAGTTGGACCACTCTGTCCATGAAGACCAGCCTCCATTCACTGCAATCAGAACACATATAGGGAGGTGGGGGAGTAAGGAGGAGATGGAGATTACATTAACATTTGAAAAGAACAAACCTTCATTTCATGCCCTTCCATTCTCAAGCTCTCTTTTTAAAAGAAAAAAAGAAAAAAAGTTCCTGCATGTTAAATTCCAAAGCTCAGTTGTAGACACTGCTGCCTAAATAACACTGGGATGCAATTATCTAAAGAACTTGGTGTCAATGTGTGGTCATGTTTGAAGGAGGCAGACTCATATGCCAGGAGGTGCTGAGGATGACAGGGAGATGGTTTTTGAGAAAGGAGAGGCTACCACCCTAATTCTCTCCAAACACATTCCACTTAAGGCACAATCAGATTCCTCAAAAGGCAAAAAATAATAATGAGCGGAGGTTGTCTAGGCATCTATCTGACTTAATGAAATATAATTCTGCACTTTAAAGAGAACAAAGGCAGCCAAGCACAAAAGAGGCAGAAACTTTCTCTTCCAGTTCAGATATGGCTGTTTGAAAAGCAACATTAGGGGTCCATACTAAGTTTGAATAACAAGCTCTCCTATAGAGAAAGAGCTGTTACAAGGAACCATAGATGCACAATTTTATTTTGACTGACCCTTGGCAGGAGGAACTTCCCCTCCCACCAAGGGCCACATTACCTTGAGGGTAATCTGTCGAGTGCCACATGAAAGTCCCCTGTCCGAAACCTTAGAGAGTAATTGCCAGTCAGGGCAGACAAGACTGAGCTACATGGACCAATGGTCTGCCTGGGTAGACAGTATCTTCTCCATGTGGCAACATCCAGATGCTGAACCATCTGCTTTGTATGAAGAAATTCAGTCCCCAGCATCTTCAGGTAGGTCTGGGAGAGACCCCCATCTGAAACCGTGGAGAGTCACTGCAAGTCTGACTTGGTATAAAGCAATTTCCTATGCTCCTATCTCTGCAAATGAATATTGCAAATGGGGCCCTTGGTAATTCTTTTTTAGTATTTGCTTATTTGTTACATTTCTTTCTCCTCTTTCCACCAAATGGCCCTCCAAGGTGGCTAACAGCAATAACATATAAATTAAGATCAGTTTTGTCTAGGAAAAATCAGAGGAGGGAGATTGAGCAAACAGTTGGCCATCTTTATTAACTTCGGTGTGTCTACTCTGAGTAGAACTTGCATTGGATGCAACACAAAGAGTCTTCTAGCACCTTAAAGGTGAACTAATTTACTATCATATTAATTTTCATGGATTATGGTCCATTTCATCAGTAGCATGAAGTATTACCCTGAATTTTAGGTGTATATATACACTTGGCAGATTGTGAAGTGAGGTCAAGGGGAAATGTAATGCAGAAAATGTACAGACAGTGATAATTACATACTTAACAGTGGTTATTCATAAAATAGTTGCCTGTGACATTGAGAACTGTTTAGGGAATCAGCGTTGTTAAGTATGTAATTATCACTGTACTTTTCTGCATTTCATTTCCCTCTGAACCCACTTTTACTACCCCCCCAACAAAAAAACCCCATGTGTCTATCTGAACACACACCTGGATAAAATGGCTTAAATCTAATGAAGTGGAATATACTCTATAAAAGATTATGCCATAATAAAATTGTTTGTTTTTAACTTGCCACAAAATCCATTTTATTTTTGCTATAAAACACCCCCTTAAGAACTGAGGCTGTCCATTGGCCAAGAACGACTCGCCATCTGTTCTCTTTGAACTTAGTTGCCAGTTTGTTGTCACTGTTGCAGTTGTTTGTGGGGGGTTTTAAGACCCCCACACTTCCTTTTTCTTTTCTTTCCCCCTTTTATTTCATAGTGAATGCCATCCTTCAAAAAAACAAAAACCCAACCACAACCAAAGACACACAATGATTCAGCACTTGGAATGAAGTAGCTCAGTCCAAAGAAGTTTACTGAGCTAGTTGAAAAGTCTCTGACCTACATCTGAAAATAGCTCCCATACTTTTCTTTTTAAAAAGTGCTTCAATCAGACATCTAGAAAAAAAGTTAGAAAGCAAAGTGTGGAGACAATTTTCTAAAGCTTATTGGGCAGATATGGAGACATTGCTATTGCTAAGGATGTTTAGTCATTTAATCACTGCTGCTAAGCAATCAGAAGGAAACAATGTGAGGCACTTCCCGTATATTTCCTGGTGAAGAGATTTGTTCTCTTCCAACAGGAGCAGTGCATTTTAGAACTGTGTGACTGGCATACATTCAACAGGGTAATTCTTTTCTGTTATGGAAACATAATTATGGGGAAAGCTTCACTAGATGATATTCAGTCTTAAAAATGTCTTACTTGTGTGGCCTCTGATTTGCTTTTGAACCCAATATTTCAGCACAACAGCTTGTAACATTCTGAATGCTGTTTTATAAAAAAATATTTTGCAGAGGATGAACTTCTTATGAATTAAAAAGAAATCATCCAGATGAACTCAGACCGAAATAGTTTGTTTTGTAAAAGTATGAACTTTAAAAGGAATGAGTTCCTTTTTGGAATGCATGAACTTGAAATAGAACTAGTTCCTTTCTAATTGACACTTTCTAAGCACTGTAGTGAACATTGTCGCCAAGTCAGTTCGGTAATTAGTTATTTCACATATTCAGTTAACACTATATATTGGACCTTGCCAGTTTGTAATGGCTTTTTAGTGAAATAGGTGTTAAGTTATCAAGGAGGTGTGCTCCCAAGTATTCTCATGAATTTCTGGGACTGCCAATCAAACAATGGGGTTTAAAAGCTTTTCTTTAATGGCTTTTAAATTGATATTGCTGTTAACTGTTTATTCTATTCACTAATTAAAATGCATATCACAATTTCTTGGTCCAAATTATATTTTTAGAATAGCTAAGGAGGGGTTTTCTACTAACCATTAATCACAGATAAGTATTTGGGGGAGGGGGGGTGGAATCCAAAAATACCAAGCAATCTCGATCCAAGGAGTCCCTTTTCACATGTACAGTAGAAGCACCTTCTAAACTCTGCTTCAGCCTTGTGAAGGAGGAACATACATTCATTTCATGATCAATAGAATAATGAAACAAATGTAGCTAAAATGAATTCCTTCCCATTCACAAACTGAGTTCAGAAGGGACGTCTAAGCATTTCTTCCGATCTTGAATCCATTTACTTTTTGTTTTGTTTTGTTTCTCCTAAATGCGGCACGTAGATCAATCGGATTGTCTGATGCTTTTGTTTACTTGTGTTTCTGTGAAGAGAAAACACACAGAGAGACAAGCAAAAGTGTCCAACAATCTGATAAGTCTTGTTATCTGCATAGAACCCACTAGTTATGCCAAGCCCTAGAAATAATGCTTATACTTAATGATAGTTTTATTATTATTATTTCTTAATAAAATTTGTATACTGCCTTTCATCTGAAGATGACAGGGCTGTGAACAATACCAATCAACAGGTTAGCATTTGCAAGCTAAGAAGTTATAGCATTTCACACCCACTGACCGTACACCACAACAGTGGCTGACAGGCTTCTTCTCTTGGCAACTATGTTGGCTGCCATACATGTGTAGTTCCCAGAATCAGAGAGGCGCGCTTGGCGGATGATCAGGTTGTGATCTGCTCGGGTGTCAATGTTCTCATCCTGCTCAGCATCAACGGGTTCTTCATTCTTCAGCCATTCCACCTGGAGAGATAAAACATGAAGGGTGGATTAATGGGATGGATTTACTTTATTTATATCCCACCTCTCCAGAATTGAAGATGATGGATAACATTAGTCACTTACTGAAACTGATTGGCAGTACAATCAGGGCAGACAGAGGAAAGCATATTTCCATATCGTATGTTCATTGTATAAAATTTACTGCTACAATTTGCAAGGGGGTTAGACAAATTCATGCACAACAGTGATCAATTATCAGTATTGGGCCAAGACATTTTGCTACCTGAGGCAAAGTGCAAAGATGGCAGCCCTCCATTCCACATACAGAAGCCACCTGGAATAAGCTAGCACACTTGAGGGCAACAAAGTAGTTATGCTGGTATAGGACAGACTAAATGGCACACAAAGCTCTGCCCTACAGCATTGGAGGGCTGAGGAGGGCTATCTCCACTGCCTCTTAGCATCTGCTGCCTGAGGAAATCATTACAATTTGCCTAATGGTGGGCTTGGCCCAGTCAACAATGATGGCTATATGGAACTTCCATGTTCAGAGACACCATGCCAACGAATATCAGTTCAAACAAGTTACAGCATTTCACATCCACTGAGGAGGCAACAGCAGCTCAGACCTGCTACCTTCATGACCTGCTTATGGACTTCCTGGAAAAATCTAGTTAGACATTATGGAAAAGAAGATGTTATGCTCAATGCACCTTTGATAACATATAGAAGTACTGTTCTTAAATGAAAAATTAATCCACAACTGTCCTTAAGGGCCTTTTCACACATTGGGTGATATCCAATTAATGTGTCCCATTAGGTCCAGAATTTCTACTTGCACAATGGGACTTTCCCCCATCACCCCCTGTACATTTTCCCCAATCTGTTAGAGCAGGTTGGGGAAACCCCTAGAACATATTTAGGGGGTGCACAGGGTAAGGAAAGTGGGAACGCCTTGTTGCAAAATCCTGGAACTGACAAAATGGTTATTTGGTGATATTTGAGTTCTAACCGCTGCATTTTTTGCATGTATGTGAATACACCTTACTTTTTATTTCAGAAGTTATCTAAAATTGTGAAGCATGAATGTTACCAATAGATTGCAACAAGAAAATCAGACATATACAAACATACAGAAGTAGAAACGTACTGAGTAATCGAAGGTGGACTAAAATGAGAGGATGCCTATCCGCATTAAACAAATTTAGTCAAAATCTAGAGGAATTATATTAACCAATTAATATTCTACCCTCATTTGGCAATTATGCTCACTTTCTCTCAACTGCTTCACATATTTATTGTGAGGATAAGCTGTGTTGGCAGTCCCAAGATCCTTGAAGGAAGAGTATGATAAACATTAAAAAAAAAATTGGTACCATGGGATTTCTTGAGTCACAAAACAACCAATGGCCTTCTGAATGATGGAGATCACAAACAAATGTGGGATATCTTCAGAGCAAGAGAAGCAAACCCTTCTTATGTTCCTTCCTTCCTAATAAAACTGAAACAATGCGCTGATATGGCCATAATGCTAAACCAGTCTTTAGGCTCTCATATTCACCCCACCTCCTCTAGCTTGACTGCAAGGAGTCTGACAGTTTTTGCATCCTTTTCTGATTAGCCACAGCTTGCCATCTTACCCCAAAGCAGTCAAACTGTGATTGATCTTAACTACTGTTAGTGGAAGCGAGCCAAGTTCAAATGAGGGTTCATGAAGCTGGCTTGTTTCAAGCGTCCATAGTAAAGATTGACTGCAGTTTATGGTCGCCTCCTTCTCACTGCCATGCATGACACAAGCCTGAGGCTCATTTAGGTTTGTCTTCATAATGATAAACCTGGGATGAGGAACCTGTAGTCTTCCCAGGTGTTGACTCCAGCTCCTAGCAATCCCCACCATCATGACCATGGTCATGGATGATGGACGTTAAAGTCCATCAATATCTGGTGGGCCACTGCTTCCCTATCCCTGCAGTAAACTATGACTTAGTATTACATGCAAACTAAGCCAGCCTCTTAGAACAGAGTTGTGGTGAGGGACTCCCCAGCCTCTCTCTAGACTTGAAGCAGAAAGAAGCCTCAAGCTTCCTAATATTTCATATACATCTTTCAGAAGCAACAAGCTATGGATCTCATATACATATGAATTCCCGGAAACACTGACAAAATATTATTTCACTCTGGAGCTGGCACAAAGCTGCTTAAACTAAACCACATAGAGCTAGCTAATTGGCATTGCAGAGCAGGTAAGTTTCAAGGCAGAATCAGCTGTCTCCATCAAAATATGAGAGGGCTCAGGATCCAGGTTCAGTGGCAGGTCTTTCTGCAGATCCACAAGAATGAGCAAAAGGCAGTGAAGTAACAATTTATTTCCATGTCTCAAACTCAGACAGATAACCTCAGCTGGAAACCAGGAGAAGAAGGGCTTGTAACATGCAGGTAATCAGCTTATGGATCTGCAGGCTACAGGCCTTCATTAGCACACTGTTCTGTGCAGATGGTTGGCAATTTGTAGATTTTCTAGTTTATAAACAAATCTGCGGCCACCGACCATCACAGCCAATTAGACTCCATGCCAAGCAGCAGGCTCTTTCTGCAATGCCATCCGTCACATTGGTTAGCTAGGGACAGAAGGAGCAAAAACAGACTTACCCTGCACTCCTCACATCTCTGCAAGATGAAACTGTCGGGAGGGAGTGGAGGGGGGAAACAAACAGCAAGGAATTTGCAATGATGAGGCAGTGTTACATTATATTTATGCACAACGGCATACCAGCTAACAAGCCATGAGTGAATTGCATGATCCTTGGGTTTCGCCCAAAGTCACCAAGCAATAATACAGGGATAGTCAACATGATGCTCTCCAGATGTTGGTGGATTACAGATCCCATCATCCCTGATCACTGACCATTTGGCATAGGCTGGTGGGAGTTGTAGTCCCTGGTCTTCTTAGCTAATGTCTGTTTTCCTTTAGATCTTCACCACCACAACCTCTGGCTTTTTTCATTATCATACTCTCTCTGGCAGAAACTCATGAACTGCATAAGAAAGGTCAAAATTGTACCTATGGGGTATTTTCCATCTTGTCTCCACATGTCAGGGACTGGGTAGAGGAGGAATAGTGGAGACTGCCTCCCCAGCTCTACCCTTCCAGGGAGGAGGAAGAGGAAGACAGTTTAGGTTTACAACAGGGGTTTGAGGGAGGTCACAGCTCAGAGGAAGGTGAGAGGGAAAGTTGGGAAATACTGAGAGAGGAGGAGGAAGCACCAGGGGGGCAACAGCTGATGGACGCTGTCTTTAGAAAGCATTCTAGACCCCCCTCTCTCAGAACCCTGCGAGCCTTGAAAGAGAGCAAAGAGCTCAGACAGAAGGCACTTAGCAGCACCTGTAAGAGAGGTGATGAGAATGACGAATGAGGAAGTGGGAGAGATGAATGAGGAAGTGGGAGATTCACGCAGGACAGCGCTATTATCCAAGAGGCGGGGTTCTATAGCCTCTCTCTGTAAATACTGAATAAAAAGTGGATGGCAAGAAACATTTCCTTGTCTTTGTACGTTCCTGGGCAATTGGCCAGGAGTTGCTGGCAGCAGCCTGACACCACACTGCAGAGAGCAACTTAGAGATCATTGCACTTAGGAAGACAGGGCCAGTCCTTCTTCCCTTAGTATCCCTCTTGGATGTTGGCAGAGAGAATTTTCTTGGTAGTTCCACCACCCTCAGTTCAGGGAATGCCAGCCTTGGAAAGGACATTCTTTATGGTAGCCCCTAAATTGTGGACTTCCATCCCCACAGTGGTGCACTTGGCACCTTAAATAGTTTCAGCCATATGCTGATGATGCACCTCTTCAACCTGACATTTGTTGCCTTTGGCCCCATCCACACTAAACATTTAAAGCAGCATCATAGCATTTTTAACAGTCAGGACCCCCCCCCCCAAAATCCTGCAAACGGCTGTTTGTAATGGGTGTTGTTGTTGATGATGATGATAATATAATAATAAAATAAAAATCATTATATTTTATTTATACCCCGCCCATCTGGCTGGGTTTCCCCAGCCACTCTGGGCAGCTTCCAGCAAAATATTAAAATACAATAGTCTGTTGAACATCAAAAGCTTCCCTAAACAGGGCTGCCTTCAGATGTCTTCTAAAAGTCTGGTAGTTGTTTTTCTCTTTGACATCTGGTGGAAGGGCATTCCACAGAGCAGGTGCCACTACCAGGAAGGCCCTCTGCCTGGTTCCCTGTAACTTGGCTTTTCGCAGCAAGGGAACTGCCAGAAGGCCCTTGGCACTGAACCTCACTGTCCGGGCAGAATGATGAGGGTGGAGACGCTCCTTCAGGTATACAGGACTGAGGCCGTTTAGGGCTTTAAAGGCCAGCACCAACACTTTGAACTGTGCTCAGAAACACACTGGGAGCCAATGTAGGTCTTTCAAAACCGGTGTTATGTGGTCTTGGCGGCCGTTCCCAGTCACCAGCTAACTGCTGCATTCTGAATTAGTTGTAGTTTCCGGGTCAGCTTCAAAGGTAGCCCCACATAGAGCACATTGCAGTAGTCCAAGTGAGAGATAATAGAGCATGCACCACTCTGGCAAGACAGTCCGCGGGCAGATAGGGTCTCAGCCTGCGTACCAGATGGAGCTGGTAAACAGCTGCCCTGGACACAGAATTGACCTGCGTCTCCATGGACAGCTGGGAGAGTTGCTGGGAGACTCACAGAGCTGTAATTCTAAGAGTGTTTAAGTTCAGTTATGTAATTATATTGGCTTATCTGTACTGTTTTATATACCATGCTGTATGGATTGATTTTTCTTTTTAATTTTTGGTACTTACTGATAAAACAGTTTAGAATTCTTCCTGCAATGTTTTGAATTGTCACATTTATTGTTCATTTGATATGTCATCAGCCACTTTGGGAATAAACAAGTGAAAAAGTGGCACAAAAATAAATAGAGGATGGTAATGAAATCTGGAGGGGGGGGTCTTTCTCAGAATTATGTTCACTGCTGCCAGGAACCACAAAACAACACAAAATAAGTAAAGTGATTTTTTTTTAAAAAAAGCTCAATTTAGGATGAATTGTGCCTTTACTTATTACTTATTTATTTACATGGGACCCTTTCACAGGATGAAACATGCACACCTCCCAATTTCTACATTTAGTAGGGGCAAAAAAGGAATGCAATTCTCTCCACCACCATAACCACCCATCCTAGGCAGAAAGACTATCCCCAATTCAACTGACCCAATAAAGGCCACAGTAAAATTGAAATGCAAGGGCACAATTACAAAAATCAAATGCAGCAATATCATATAAATCACCCCAAACATAGAAGCCTCCCGCTCCTACTCCAGAATGTATTCTCATTAATTTAATTTAAATATTAAAAATTTTAAATGAAGAAGCTTATTCTGAAAAAAACAAAAATGGCCATCTGCCATGGATGCTTTAGGTGAGATTCCTGCATTGCAGGAGGTTGGACTAGATGACCCTTGGGGTCCCTTCCAACTCTACAATTATATGATTCTAACTCTAGCAATGCTTACAAATAAAACCAACACATCCCCTAAGGGCAAGCATAGGCACAAATATAACCAAAGAGAAGGAACAATGACCTCCACCCCAAAAGGTGCCTGTCTCCAATAAATTTGGCTCCGTAATATTCTACTGCTTTTCAAATGTGTTTGTGGGAGGGGAAGTTATTGTTTTGTTTTTGTTTTAACTATTTATTTGTGCTTTGACCTTGTATTTGATCTTGGGAAGTGCTCAGAGATCTTATGATGATTATGATGAAGAAGAAGAGTTTGGATTTGATATCCCGCTTTATCACTACCTGACGGAGTCTCAAAGCGGCTAACATTCTCCTTTCCCTACCTCCCCCACAAGAAACACTGAGGTGAGTGAGGCTGAGAGACTTCAAAGAACTGTGACTGGCCCAAGGTCACCCAGCAGCTGCATGTAGAGGAGCGGGGAATCGAACCCGGTTCACCAGATTACGAGTCCACTGCTCTTAACCACTACACCACACTGAAAGGAGATATATAAATCTATTAAATAAATAAATAAATGCATGCATGCATACAAAACCCACGACCATATGTTTCTGCTGCTTTTTTTTTCTTCCCCCAAAGAACTCAGTATTTCATGGGTGAGAGAGATCTATTGTTTTGCCAAGTCTCGTTTTTCTTTTTTCTTTTTCTTTTTGTGAGATTAGTCGAAAGAAAAATGTTTACATAAGTGCGCAGCATTTAAAAAGAATGATGGTCCGAGCAAAGGGAGAACGTTAAGCAGAAGGGACAAAAAGCCAAAAGCTCTGAGAGATATGGGGCCAGATGATGATTTGTAAGGGAGAGCGTGGGACATGGTGCACTTTATATTTGTGTGTTTGGGATTACTGCAGCCCCTTCTTGAATTGCATTTGCATTGATTTGCCCAGCCTCCCAAGCAAAGAATTGGCGCTAATCTCACATGCTGCTGCCTGCCACAGTTGTCCAGTGCTTCTAGAGAAGCTGAACTTCAAATAGGCTTCTTTCAAGCATGAGCAGCAACTGTTTTTCCCTGCTTTGTTCATTTTATTATTTCCAGTAGTTTTGAGTTCCCTTCAGAGGATGTCTCCACGGGAGACAAAAATGAAAAAGAGCAGAGGGAAAAGAAGAGGTGTGAGAGGCTTTGCCGAATTTCCATATCTGAATGGAAACAGGAACTGCAGTTTTAACCTAGAAAGAGAGAGACTAAAGATTCATTAGTATTGAACTCCTTTTTGCTTTATCATGGGTCGCTATTGTGCAAATTGTTCGTAATGGTCTGAAAAATACAGTCATTTCCCTCCAGGATTAGGCTGTCTGAAGATTTTAATGCTTGGATCATGAACTAAATTTCAGAATATAGGTCTATAACACACTCTAAATTTATCATCCCCCCTTCCACCTTGAAATCAGGCATGCTCAGAATTGAAATACTCTTATCAAGCGCTACCAAATCACAAAATGAACTATGAAGAAAATGCAGGGCTAGATGTGGATTAGCTCCACTTCCATATATATAGAGCACGGCAACAAATACATGAGCCTAATCATAAATTTGCTCCAATTATGTCCAGTTAGGAAAGAGCAGCTTACAACATTATCTAAATGAAATCATTTAAGCACCCCACATTGCAGGTAAGGGAGCCAGGATTAGCACTATCCATTTGCTTAATAGGTCCATGGATATACATCTTTGCATTGATTCTCCAAATGTCACAGGTGAAGGGGAATCAACTAGGCATGAATTTGACAAAGGAGGACTTTGGTGATCCTTAAGATAATGAACTCAATATTACACTTGGTCTATGTAAAATTAATCAAACTAATGTAACACATGTGAATTAAATCAAATGACTTTATGTCAACTTAAGCCTCACTTACTCCCTGGAACAGGGGCCAGCAAACCTTTTCAGCAGGGGGCTGGTCCACTGTCCCTCAGACCTTGTGGGGGGCCAGACTATATTGGGGGGGGAATGAACAGAATTCCTATGCCCCACAAACAACCCAGAGATGCATTTTCAATAAAAGCACACATTCTACTCATGTAAAAACAACAGGCAGGCCCCACAAATAACCCAGAGATGCATTTTAAATAAAAGGACACATTCTACTCATGTAAAAACACGCTGATTCCCGGACCATCCACGGGCCAGATTTAGAAGGTGATTGGGCTGGATCTGGCCCCCGGGCCTTAGTTTGCCTACTCATGCCCTGGAAAGTTTACATAGGACTATAGCATGAATATCCCCCATGCCTATTTCCCACCCTCCCCTCCAGAACAGAACTGTCCATCTTCCAGAACACCAGGTAACTGGAATGTAAGAAGGCACTGTTTTTCATCAAGCCCTAAATATTTCATGCAGCACTGTTTCCATTCCACTGCAGTTCATCTTTTGCCCAAAACTACATTATTCGCCTCACCATCTGCTGTGGCAAATTATGTAATTAATTACATAAACAATGTTGTTATCCCACCTCAATCATTTCAATGCAAAGGAAACACAATGCAAATGGGAGGCGGGGACATAATTAATTATCTATCACTTTTGCAGACGTAAAGCAACAACAACAGTGAATACCAATTGTATTTGATGGATGGATTTCCATTCTGGACATGGGACAAATAAGCAGATAACAGGAATTTTTGTTCCTGCTTCTGCTTTCACTGGATTTCTGACATCCCTACTCAAGGGGGCCGGACGTGTCTAATTACTCCTCACCCAATTACTGGTGCTCAGATGATGATTGGCAGTGGCCTTTGGATAAGCAATAAAGATCAGAAGTTGATGTTTATAGGACTGAAACTGAGGCACAGGAAACGGTAGAAGGCACTGCTTGGAATGAACTAGTTTAGTTTAGTTTAGAATAACAAAGTTCAATGAATTAGTTCAAAGAACTCTGATGAGCACCTTAAAGCAGTTCCTTTTATTACTGAGTGAGCTGACCGTGAATTAGTTTCATTTTGGGGTAGAACTCTGAATGATTTCTGGTTTATAGAATCGTAGAAGCTGAGAGCTGGAAGGGACCCCTGCAACACAGGAATCTCATCTAAAGCATCTATGACAGGTGACCATCCAGCCTCTGCTTAGAAACCTCCAAGGAAGGAGACTTCACAACTTCCTGATGAACAGCTCTTACTGTTTATCTTCAAGTTCATTCTTTTACACCTTTTTGCTCTTCAAGCTTAAAGATCACAATTGTTGGGATGATAAATCCAACAATTCATAGTGATCTGAGTGTTTCTTAATGTTTTATTTGTCTTCTTAAGCGTATTTTATACTTCAGCACAGCAGCTTGCAACATCCTGAATATTGGAGGTGGAGTGCCAAGCAAGATTTTTATTTATTATTATTTTTTATTTTTTAAATTTTATTGTTTATGTAACATAATTGTTACAAAATATAAGCAAAATATTACAAATACATACATATATATTTCAAATAAGCACATATATATGAAAAAAGGAACAAAAGAGGGAAAAAGAAGAAAAGAAAAAATAAAGAGAAAAAAAGAAGAAAAATCAGAAGAATTTCTTCCAGGTTAATTCTACAAATATCTCAATATGAAAATAATAACAAAATTTCATTGATTGATTTCCATCGCTTACACGGATACAATCTTGTTTAAAATGTATATAGGAAGTGCAGTGTAAGCAACCAAGCAAGATTTAGATGAACTGCAATTGTGTTTTGGTTTTAGTTGTGTGTGTGTGTGTGTGTGTGTGTGTTAGGGATGGATTTGAACTGGAATTAGATGCTCTACCACTGAATTATGGTCCTTCCCCTAATATAAATATAGGAAGCAGCCTTATACTGAGGTTCATCCAGAACAGTGTCATCCAGGGTTTCAGACCAGGGTCTCTCCCTGCCAGGCCTGTGCAGAGGAGGGCGGCAGCTGGGTACATTTGCCCTGGCTTTTGAAGGACTAAGTTGGTCGGGACAAGTGGGTGTCAAAGACCAGCTGCTTCTTTGTTTGAGTTTCTAACTTTATTCTAACAAGACTCCCACCCTGGGCCTCCAACAAGCTCTGCACAGGCCTGCTCTCAATCCTTTCTGGAAATCCAGAGACTGAACCTGGGTGATTTCCCACCAAGCCAAGACCCTTAGAGCAAAACATAATTTATTGACTATGTTGCTACTGGGGTTTGTGTTTGTGGCTGTTGAATTCTTCTGTATTTATTTGAGCTGACTGTTTCATTGTAAACTGAATTGCATGTTTAAATGATGCCCACTGATGAAGTTTTATATTTGTTATTGATGCAACTTACCCTTGAAAGGTGACTTAAAAATATTTGTATAAAAATAAAGAAAGAAGTAAAAGTCAGGATAGTGATTTATCAAAGATAGAAAACAAAGACTGCCATTGATAATTAGGGAAAGCACACACTGGGCCCCTCCCTAATTACTGTATAAGGTCATGATGCAACAACCATTAGTACCCCACATATCAGATTTTGCCATCTTGCCCTTTAAGGGAAATTTGACCTTCTTGTTTGGTCAATACCCAGGATGCACATATAGATAAGATAACTGGATTAGGAGCTCTCCTTGTAATCAGAATGAGTTGGCTTTTGGATACAAGGGGCAGGGGCAGACATGTTTTGTTAGTTAAAAGACAAAGAAAGGTCAAAATCTGCACTATGAAGTACCTGTTTTAGAGATACACTCCTAAAATGAAAATAAAAACCAAGAAGTACAGCACGTGGATACTCACATACATAAGAGCAATACCAAATCGGCATTTATTACATAGTGTTTGGGACAGTAAATGATTATTTCCTGTTCCAACCCTTATCTGCAACAACTGCACAAAAGAATAAACATTTACTGTGTTATGGTCTGTTGCAGCATCTACAGCAGGGGTAGGAAAATTTCAGGCCAGTGGAGGGTGAACACAACCTCTCCAAGTCTCTCTGTCTGACTCTTGAGACTCTCCCAAGCCACACAACCCCTGCTTGCCCTGCTTTACACCCCACTTGAATGTTTTTGCCTGACTGGTGAAATAATAATAAAACAAAGGTCATATATATATATAATATAAATGTTCATAAATGTACCAAGCAAACACGTACATAGATATATAAACCACATGTCTGAAGCAGCACAGGAAAACAGCCATGAAGCCATTTTGGCTCCCAAACTGACCAAATGTTTTCTCTGCAAAGTCAAAGGAAAATGGAAAAGCCTCCCCATTGTCTTTTCCTTGACAAATCCCGTCTTAAGGATATGTTTGTGTATGAATAGGGTGAGCCTGTGACCTGGCTCAGGAACTAAGTATTTATCATTACAAAACACTGGCCAGGCTCCCCAGGGTATCCAATCAAGTAAGCATTAACAGGTAACCTTCCAGACAGGCAGTAAACAACACACTCAGATTTCTGTTGTAGACCACCTCTTTCTGTGATGTAGGTATGATGTTTCTGGGGGTGGTCTTGGACTCCAGGGTGAGCAATTTAAAATGTCTATATAAGGGCGGGCACACCTTAGGTTCTGGGTCCTCCTCCTTCTCCTTCGTGTGAAGGGGGCACCCTGTTGAAAAGTTCAATAAAGATCAGGCTTACAAGCTGCTTTGCTTCTCAATATTCTCTGGTTGGCCTCTGTTCTTTTCTCCGACTGATGGAGAACCTACAAAGGACTCTATAAGGGCTCTTGTATCTCCCATAAGGGAATAAGGGCAGATTTTTGTTTATTACGCTGGAATGTGTCTGTGAACTCATATAGTGTCTCTTGGAAGGTTCTGTGACTATGAGTCATAACTAGCCACCTGCACAAAGGTAAATTTTACATTCAGGAAATGGCCACCAAATAGTAGACGCAGCTAACTGTACTTTGGCATATTTTGTAATTTACATTCATTTTGTCTCTGGTCTCAGAGAGCACTGTCATGTGGCCTCCGAAATTTGCCCAGAATTTCCCAAACCAGGATCTACTGTAACCTCCTGTAACCGCCCACTTTGAGATTTTAGGATGATGCTCCAAGATCAAGAGTGGTTCTTATCCGTCCCCACCCAGAGAGATTGTGGGAGATGACTAACCCCCACTAATAAATGTTCAACACCATAAATTCAGAGAAAATCACAGTACTTGTTTCTAAAGAAACAAAAATGCAAGATACTTTTTTATCCCAGAATTAGCCACTGGGATTTTTAGTCTTGAATCTTGCATTGCTTATGCTACAGGAGGTACATTTATTATAATTACCTTGCCTTTCTTTGCCACAAAGAAGCATACAACTTTAACAGAAACTAAAGGAATGTAACAAGGTTGCCTCAATATGGTGGCATCTAGATGTTGCTAGACTACAATGCATTGCCCCTCTGTAGTGATGATAATTATTTTCTGTATATTTTGGTATTTTTGTCTTAATAAAAAAAAACTTTCATGGATTTTGGTTGTGTTTTATCTATGCTTTTATTTGTGTACTGTTTAGAGGGGGTGGAGTTTTCTGCTGTTAAATGAAGCTGTTTCTAAATCCTCATAACAAGCAAACAAATAAATTAACCATCAGCCAAGTGCGCTAGTGATGATGGGCTTGTGTGATTTTCATATGCACAAAATCACTTAGCTGGCACAGTCTTCATTTCAGTCCAGAAAGGAGAAAAGGCCTTCTGGGTTTTCTTTAAGAATGCCCTCACCTGTTTTTTATACCTGTCTGTGCCCCAAGGTAAGGAGGGAGCAAGAAGAGTCTAAAATGTTGGCAGGGCAACTGGGTTTGAACTATTTTCTCTGGTGCATTAGTATTGTTATAAGAATTTTAAGGTTATATATATATGTGTGTGTGTGTGTGTGTGTGTGTGTGTGTGTGTGTGTGTGTAAAGGTAAAGGGACCCCTGACCATTAGGTCCAGTCGTGACCGACTCTGGGGTTGCGGCGCTCATCTCGCTTTATTGGCCAAGGAAGCCGGCATACAGCTTCCGGGTCATGTGGCCAGCATGACTAAGCCGCTTCTGGCGAACCAGAGCAGCGCACAGAAACGCCGTTTACCTTCCCGCCGGAGAGGTACCTATTTATCTACTTGCACTTTGATGTGCTTTCGAACTGCTAGGTTGGCAGGAGCAGGGACTGAGCAACGGGAACTCATCCCATCATGGGGATTCAAACCACTGACCTTCTGATCAGTGAGTCCTAGGCTCTGTGGTTTAACCCACAGTGCCACCCGTATCCCATATATATGGATAGATGTTCATAAATGTACCAAGCAAACACATACAAATATGTAAACCACATGTCTGAAACCCACAGAAAAGTCCTGAAACCATTTTCTCTTTTCCAAAATTATCTCAAATATTTCTCTGCAGGGTCAAATCCTGCCTTAAGGGCACATTTAAGGTGTGAATAGGGTGCACCTGTGACCTGTGACCTGGATTCGGGAATTAAGTAGTTATAATAACAAAAGAGTGGCCAAAACTCAGATAATGCAACCAGGTAACCTGCCAGACAGGAGATAAACAACACACTCAGGATTCTGTTTTAGACTGCCTCCTGTGATGTATGTATGATGCATTGGGGGATGTGGTCCTGGGATACACCCCTTCTGTGATGTATGTATGATGTTTCTGGGGGTGGTCTGGAGTTTGAGGGTGGGCAATTTAAGAAGTCTATATAAGGGCGGGCACACCTTTGTTCTGGATTCCACCTCTTTCCTGCTTGTGGTGAGTGAGGACCCTGTTGCAACGGTTTAATAAAGATCAGGCTTAATAGCTGCTTTGCTTCTCAATATTCTCTGGTTGGCCTCTGTTATTTCTCCTACTGATAGAGAACCAACAAAAGGACTCTATATGGGCTGTTGGGTACCCCACAAGGGAAAAGGAGCAGTTCCCCCCCCCCCATAACAGTATTCCAACCTATGTAGTCTTAGACATAAGTACCATTTACTGTAAAATGTGTTTACAGGGCTGTACCAGATGCTTCTTCTGCCATATTGAATCGGTTTTAAGTTTCTGCACACTCTGGAATTGTCTGTGTAAGAGCCAAAACATATTGATTGCTGTTCATGCTCGTTCCGCCACTCAGAGCTAAGTCATGCTAATTTTCATACTATAGCACAGAAATGGAAGGTGAGAGCTGGCGATGCATTGAATGTCAATCGATGATCTGGAGATATATGCCCAAGATCCATTCAAACAGAGTGATCGCTCAGCCATAAGAGTTGTCAATTTCTGTTTTTACAAAGGGTGAAAAGTTGTGAACAAACTAGAACAAGGCTTTGAAGGCAAGAGATTCATGTCTCTAGGGATGGAGGGGTTGTTTACAAGTATAGAATCATTTCCTCATCAGAGACTTTGGGCTGTCTATACATGCACATACAGTATTGTTACTAACTGAGCCATAGACAGAGGTCAAGTGGGAGGAAGTATGGATGAGGGAGGAATCCAACAAGCTCAGAATCCAGAAGAGATTTAGCCCAGTCTACCCATGAACTGGATCATGAATTCCCTTGAGAAAACTGCCATGGGCAGCCATGCTTTTTACCATCGCTGCCAGGGGAGTATGCAGTATTATAATACAAAGTGGCAAGGAACACTGTGTGCTAGCTATTCCATGCAGACTTTTTAAAAAAACATGGAAAAGGAAAGAGGCCAGCCAGTGTTGCAGCAGTCAGACTACCTCACAAGTCCTTTGGGGTTGTATCCAAAGTTGTCCTACTCAGAGTAGACACATTCACATTAATGAACCTAAGTCAGTCATGGCCATTAACTTCAATGGGTCTACTCCAAGTTGGGCTAGTGTCAGCCACAACACTTTATCCCCATATGTACTTTCATATACACTGTATTTTTCTGTGTATAAGACTAGGGTTTTTCCCTAAAAAATAATGTCCAAAATTTGGGGGCATCTTGTACATGGATAGATCTCCCCCCATTTTCTTCAATTTGAGTCCCCCAAAATAGGGGGCATCTTATACATGGGGGTGTCTTATAGACGGGAAAATACAGTATATTCTGTGTTTCCCTGCAGTTTTTTCTAGGATTTTTCCTTCCCAACCAGACTTTAATAGGTCAATTGATCCCAAGGAGCCAGGAGCCAGAAGGAATGTAAAGAGCCAGTAAAATAAAATAAAATAAAATAAAATACAGTGGTACCTCGAGTAACAAACGCCTCAGGTTACAAACGCTTCAGATTACAAACTCTGCTAACCTGGAAGAGTTACTTCGAGTTGAAAATGGAAATCGTGTTCCAGAGGCTTCTGGAGAAGAACAGTTTCAGGTTAAGAACACACCTCCGTAACAAATTAAGTTCGTAACTAGAAGTACCACTGTAATGTCTGGGTAAACTTCCAGCCTGAATATATTGATTTCAGGACTGACTACGGGCAAGAATCAAAGTAAAACAAGGAACCAATAAATCTTCCAAGGAGTCCCAGCCACTAAAACATGTTAGAAGCAGGGAGGCCGTTGTTCCTCAGCTGAATTCCAAGCCAAACCGGAATCTTTTCTTCAGCCCTTCCTGTCCAGGACTGCTAATGATCAGTCTCTGGGTTGGCTATGTCAGTCCAGAGGCAGAGAATACAGTACAGTGGTACCTCGGTTTAAGAACAGCCTTGTTTAAGAACTATTCGGTTCACGAACTCTGCAAAACCAAAAGTAGTGTCCCGGTATGTGAACTTTACCTTGGTCTAAGAACAGAATTTGAATGGTGGAAGGGCACTGGCAGTGGGAGGCCTCATTAGAGAAAGTGCGCCTCAGTTTAAGAACGGTTTCAGTTTAAGAACAGACTTCCGGAACTGATTACGTTCGTAAATCGAGGTACAACTGTACTTCATTCCCAGGAAGACGTCCATATTGCAGTTCTGGTTGCTTTCCACATGGGACAGCTGTTTCCAGGGGCTCGTGAAAATAGTCCGCAGCAATTTGAGATTTTTTTAAAAAAAAAACTTCATGAAAGTTCATCAGCATTTTAAAGTGAAATTTTCCTAATGCACACAGTTTTGTATGCAACTTTGCCTAAAATATACATTTTCCTAGAAATTTATTTTTTATTTTTTTGTGTTCTTTTACTAGATGCATTTTAATGGACCCTTTACTCCAGTATGTGGCCTTTTGAATTTGGCTAGAAAACTGCACCACAAAATTCGGAGAAGTGCAAATGTCAAAGGATGGCGGTGTTTCTGCTCACGTATTGTTTCCGTAACTGCAAACTGGGGAGATCCATACTTGCAGCTGATGATGTGAGCTGCTTCTATGGTAAAGTGTGAGGATGAAAAATGCTTGATCTGTGATAGCTGTTTCACACATAAGTAGTTGCTCAATGAAAAGAGCATGAATGAGTCAACTTGCTCCCTTTTTTCGCCATTTGAAATGGCTGATCATTTTTGTATCACCATAACATCCTCCTGACTCATCCAATTCTCAGATTCTGTTCTTTATTCTGAAATGCTTTAACTCCCCCTTCTCCTCTTATTTTTTTTGCTTTAATGGGGAAAAATGGAATTAAAAGGAGGGGGGAGGCAATTACTGTAATTCTTACAGTGCCCAGAACTTTGCATTCATTGCAGTGATCAGGCTTATAAACATCTGTTATAAATAGGACCAAAACAAGCCCACAGGCTGCTCAGCAGGAGAGATACACTTTAATGGGCTTGCTTTTGAAAATATCTGCATGTGGGAAAGCTAAATACCACCAATGCTTTGCAACATAAAACACAGCAATATCAAAGAGAGGCAAGCAGGAAAGAAAATCAAGGAAACAATGTCACAAGGACTTCATAATGTTCAACTGGTACTCTTTCCAGTCAAGACTCTATAGTGCTTTTACCAACCCATTATTCTTGCATGTTTGCGGCACATCACCTAATTTGGAGCGATAAGATCGATACGTATTGTATTGTGTTGTATTGTGTTGTATTAAAGGATCATAGAAGTTTGACTTGATTTAGGATTGATTTACTTCAGGAATCTCTCATCATTTTCTCTAGTAGCCTTGTCCTCCATGAATTTGTCTTTTTGATGTTGTGGAAGAAGGTGTCCCATTGCCATGGAATGAGAGAAAGCACCATTTTGACCCTGGCTTCAGAAAGCAAAATATATTTATTTGGCCCTGGGTGTAACCAGCAATGGGCACTGGCTGAGGCAGGAACCCACCATGCGCTTCTTGGAGTGGTGGTGGTATACGTTTGTGCATGAGCACATGCAGGCATGCACACACATTGAAATGTGACACAACTATTTAAATCCTAATTGCATTTGTGCTATCCGCTTTAAAGATTCTGGCTGAGTTTCCCTTCTCCCAGCAAACCAGGTAACATTTAGTCACATGTGTAGCTCAAGCATTAAGCATCTTGGAAAGCAAGAGTGCTATGTAGAACATTCTGACAAATGCATTCCGAGAAATTCCAAACTTCTCTCTGTTTGCATAGTCAACCTATCTGAGCACAGCAATTTTAAATGCTTCTGCTGTAACCACAGCAGCAGCAACAACAACAAAAGGACAAAGTAGATCTTCCTATTCTCGAAGTTTCTGTTCCATTTTTTATTTTGCCACTCTGCTTGCTGTGCCAAAAAGCAAAGCAAACAACCCCAACTTCACCTCCATACCTTTCAGACAGCAGCATTTACCTCCAGGTAACTTAAAGCCTTTTTCTGAAGAGTCACTATATGTAATTCACTCAAGTTAGGGAAAACTATCAATTTATTTTGGTGTTCCACACATCACAGTAAGCTATGGTTTTATGGCTTACTGTGAAAAAGAAGTGTATACTAGCTGCTCAAATGTTCCAGCCTTGTTCCACCAACCCTAGAGCAACAAACCATGAGCCTTGGCTTAGTGTTATGCATGAACCAGTACCCTTGGTTTGTTTCCCTCCAGACAAAGGTTTTTCTTGGCTTACTGATTTTGGATAGGAACAAACTGCAAGTGCTAGATTCTGCATAACACTAAGCCAAGGCTCATAGTTTATTGCTGTAGCTCCAGGCAGGGCCGAATGAAACAGGAAGGCTGATCATTCATAGTAAACTGTAGCCTGCAGTTTGCCATGGCGAGATTTAACCAGGGATGGGCAAATCTGTCTATTTCAGTTCCTGACAGTTTTCAATTTCCATTCTTAAGTTTTGCACATTTCCACATTAGTTTGTGGGGGTTTTTAAAATTTTTAAAAAGTTCTCATGAAAATTTATCAACATTTTAGTGTGGATTTCTAATATTCTCATCTTTATATGCAATTCTACCTGCTGTACACATTTTTGCAGAGCAATTTCTCCTAATAGAATACAGTTTTCTATGTTTTAGTAATATGCATTTTAACCAAGTAGACACATTTTTGTACACACTACTTGGCTAGAGAACTACACTGCAAAATCTGGGAAAGTGTACATTTCAAAGGATGTCTCGGTTTGGTTCTCATATTGTTTCAGAAAGTGCAAAAGAGGAAACTTCACCTTTAAATACGAATTAAATCCAATTTCTCCATTTCCCTGGTTTTATTTAACACTCTATGGGACAACGGGGGGGGGGACGGGACTCAGAGGATATAAAACATACATGACATTCAGTCTCTTGAAATCTCTTCCTACTTTTGACATCGTTCTCCATAGGACACACCCTCTTCTCTGTCTTATAGGAGCTCAACCTTCGCAGAGAGGCTAAGAACACACACTACTGTCATGTGGTTATGCATTCCCTTTGATTGCTCTCCCAAATGTTAGCTTGTCACAGCTCATCCTGCTCTTCCTCCAAGCTCTTCAAAGAGCAGGTTAAGCAGGAATAATTTTGATACAGCTTTGGAATCTACATCCACAAATCCTCTTAGGATTTTTTATTTTTTTTAATACACATTTATGTTCCAACCATATAAATTTTCTTGACTTTTCTCAGAAAAAAACTATCCCTCATTCTGCTTTCTAGTGTCTCTTTTAAATTGAAACCATAAAGCTAGGGAAATTCCAGCCATCCCGCACAGTGAGGAATCACAGGGATCATTTCACCAACCTCATTTAATTGCATATTTTCATTTTATCATCATCAAAAAGATGTGTTGGAGAAATGGGTATATACAGGCAATCGACTCACTGCAGTGTAAGGTTTTCTACCACGGAGTTGTTTAGTCATCAGTATTTCTGCAAATGCAAGTGTCGGTGTCTTATCAAACATTTGTTGCAACTATGATGAAGATAATGATGACGATATTTCAGCTATTCATATACAGATATTCCAAGAAGAATAACAACAACATATAGCATTAGTAGAAGTAAACACCACCACTAACCCTTTCACTTGAATAATGTTCACTTTGGACTTAAAAATCAAGAGAACGTTGTAGGCTTAAACACAACACAATCTTTTCTTTAAAAAGGATAGGGGAAAACCATCCACTTCCCTGAACCAAGAACCAATGAGAAAATATTGTCACAATGCAGAGATCTTCAGCTTATAGCAACAATCAGTAACCAGAGGTAGAGTACCAAGCAACCATTCCCACACTTCTGCAAACATTTACAAAGCAGGCAGACTTCTTTGTATGGTCAGCTGTTTGCCTATGATCAACTACAGTGGTACCTTGGGTTACAGACACTTCGGGTTACAGACTCCGCTAACCCAGAAATAGTACCTCGGGTTAAGAACTTTACTTCAGGATGAGAACAGAAATCGTGTGGCAGCAGCACGAGGCCCCATTAGCTAAAGTGGTACCTCAGGTTAAGAACAGTTTCAGGTTAAGAACAGACCTCCAGAACGAATTAAGTTCTTAACCAGAGGTAACACTGTATTATTGTGTCTGGGTGTGGAAATTCCAGATTTGGATGCCCTGAATGCTTGCTAGATGAGCAAGTCACAGGTTCAGTCTAACATGTCTGTTTCATTGTGGTGTGTGTGTGTGTGAGAGAGAGAGAGAGAGAGAGAGAGAAGGGGGGAGGGAGGGAAATCCAAATAAAAATTAAAAATCATTTTGTATGCTGGTCTAGAAGAGGACTGATAATAACCCTGAATTTTATACATGGAACTCTACATTTAGCAAATGGCTTGCTTCTCCTTCTAAGTGGTAACAAGGAAACAAATGGCCAGCCTCGCTCTTGGGTCTCCAAGATATAATATGGCCATACATTGTCAGCACTGCAATAGGATAAACATATTTCAATACTGCCGTTTATTATTATTATTTTGCATATAGGGTAATCTTAATGATGCAAGTGTTAAGAAATGTTTTTCTTCCTGCACATACTTCGAATAAACATTTGGAGTTGAAACAACAACACCACCACTGTAGCTGCAGCTAAGAAGCAGAGTTATTGGTTAACAAATGTGTCACATTTAGCCTGGTGCTATGAAATGCATACTAAATGCACCTAAGTATCAGATTTCGTGTGCAGAGGAGTATCTGAGCACTTTCCCTCTCCCAACATTCCCTCTGTAATTTAAATAGGTGTGGATTTATGCTGGAAGAAATAAAACCCAGTTCTTTAATAGTAAAACTGTTGCAGTTTGGGCTCGTGTTTTATGGCACTTCCCCCAGATTGTTAAAAAGTCACAGCCAGGCATATTGCATCCACAGAATGTGAGCACAACACCCTCCGCCTCTCCCCTCTTTTATTTTAGACACTAACAGACGGCATGTAGTAAAAAGGAATGCAACTGGACCGTTGCATGACAAATGTGTCGTCCACAGAAACAAGCTGAACCAGCTTGGAGGGGAGGGGGAGAAAAAAAAGGTTTAGTGTCTCCAAACAAAGGTATCTGCCAATCTGTTCGGGCTTTGCTTTCCCACACCAGATGTAGACACACATAAATGGTGAGATGGTGTTCTTGGCTGGCCCTACCAGTTGTTGAAAGATGTGCAGGTTTTTACTTTTCCCCCCTCCCTCAATGCTAAATCAAAGGAGGGAAGGGAAAATTAAAAATCCAGACAATTAAGCAAGGTGGAAGAAGCACCCTCACTTTACTGTCTGAGGCTATAGAGACTGTGAACTCAGGCACTTTCCACCATTTATTTATTTTTTAATTCACAACACATGAATATGTGAACTGTATTTTTTAAAACAAAAATACCATACCCCCCCAAATTAAATCATACGTACAGTAAATGCTTATTTTATGACAAATACATAATTAGATACCCTATTTTTCTGTGTATAACACGCCCCCTATTTTAGGGGACTCAAAATTCAGAAGGGGGGGAGCTTTTGAGTTATTGAGCTTTTTTCTGGGGGGGTGTGGGATTGCCTAGATTTTTTTGAGCTTTTTTTTGGGGGGGGGTTGACCAGAGTTGTTGAGCTATTTTTAAGGGGAAATGCCAGACCACCAATATCGCTTGTGCACATCGCCAAAGCAATCTATCCTCTGTCGCATTGCCAAAAAAGGCAGCACATAGTTCGCCCACTTGCCGCAGTGACAGCCAATCAACACCAGCCCTTGCCACAGCCTCCAACTCACAGCGGCAACCAATCCCACATCCCCACAATGCACTGCCCATGTATAAGACAACCCATGATTTTGAACATGATTTTTCAATTTAAAAACATAGTCTTATACAGTGGTACCTCATGTTATGGACAGGATCCGTTCTGGAGGCCCGTCCGTAATGTGAAATGCCCACAACTCAAAGCATTGCAGCTGCGCAGGCACTATTTGGCACTTCTGCGCATGCGTGAGCGGCAAAACCCGGAAGTGACCTGTCTCGGTACTTCCGGGTTGCCGCGGGACGAAAGCCGAAAAGACGCAACATGAAGTGGACACAACACGAGGTATGACTGTACACGGAAAAGTACCATATGTTGTGTGTGCACATTTTTAATGCATTGTTAGTAGGTTCTGTTGAGCTGAGAATTCTACTGCAAAATTCAGTGAAGTGCAAAAATCCCAAAGACAATCACATTCCTTTCTGTCCAGGAGGTACAAATTAGGACAGTTTACTTTAAAGCATGGACCAGCTAAGCTTCTCCTCCATCCCCAGCTAAAAGGGTACTGATAGTAGAGATGAAGGCACCAATTAGAATATCTTTTACTACCCTACTTCCTGCATCAAAATTGCTACGGGTTCTTGATCTGCCAATCAAGCTAGGGAAAGGGTTCCTGTGGCCCTTTAGTATATGGAGTCCAGATGTTGTTGACTGCAACGCCCATCATGGGTGATCATTGCCATTCTGGCTGGGACTGATGGGGGTTGGAGTCAACCATATCCATAGGACGCTTAGGACCTTCTTGGTGGCTGCTCCCAGACTTTGGAACTGCCTTCCTAGACAAGCTATATTGGCTCCTTCCTTGCTGTCCTTCCACCAGCAGGTGAATGCTGCTTTATTCCTGCAGGCTTTTGAGAACTGACCGCTTTTAAGGAAAGGGCTTTTAACAAGGTTGTGCTGTTTTTACTACCTGCAATTTTAATAGAATTGTTTTAATTCTATTATAGCTTGATTACTTTTTACTAATATCTTTTATGTGTATGTCTTTAGCTTTTATTTTATTCACGTGTTTTATTCATGTCTTTTTCAATTTTTGTGAGCCACCTTGAGTCCTGGTTCTGGGAGAAGGGTGGGATGAAAATAAATATTATAATAATTACAATAAAAAACTTTCCCACTCCTGCTCCGTAGGGCAATGGTGCCTTCTAGATAAGAGGATTGGCCTGAGTGCTGCCGGAATGCTCTGCAGGTGACTTTCCAAGTCAGTGCAAAGGGAATCAGGTCTTATAAAACCCTTTTATCCCAGGACAGTCTCACAGACTGAACATCTTGTTTTATTGAATAACAGCACTGACTTCTGCCTGCCTTTCCCTGTCCCCATATTCTTTGCCTTACTATTCTATTTGGTGCCTGACCTCTGGCCTAGACCATGGCTGGATCTAGACACATCAAAGATCCCATTCAGTTTGACACATTGTAAACGTTGTATGAGAAATCGGGTTGGCAAAAAGGGAACTCCACATCGCCATCTGGTGTCACAGTGTTATAATGCATATACAATGCATATAAAGCACGTTTTCTCTGCAAATGTAGCTGAGTCCCATGACTACATCTCCTACTTCTAGTTCTTAGTTCCCGTTTGAATGATCTCCTGCCCATTCACAGCCACACTTAAAGCTTTGGGCTCATAAGGCCATCCTCTTAATTAAATCAGAACTAGATTCTGAAGCAAATGGCTGCAGAGTAGGCCCAGGCTTAAAACATGGAAGTTATGCGGTATTTTAGTCACAAGGCCAAGTATTTTATTCCAACTGGTCAGCACCAGGAGAATGCAAAAGAAGAAGGTAACAAACAAACAAACAACAGATAGGTATATAGCCTATTTACTAAGAACACTGAGCTATCTAGTTCCACCATTTATGCAGAATTAAGAATAAATAAATAGAAAGCATAATAGCCAACATTTCATATATGTAAACATATTCAGTGCAAATGAAAGAGAGAGAAAATCTATAGAAACCTGGATTTGTCACCTTTTTGCATGGGTGACTGCCAGCACACAGACACAAATAACATCACACTCACTAAGTACATTATAAATAAGTGTTCATCAACTTATTTTTGCAAGTATAATAGTGGTACCATGATTTCTATGCTAATATCTTAGCAACAGTTCGATGGAAAGAAAGAAACTTGGGGGGGGGGGGAGAAATGAGAGCAAATTTTCACGAGGATTTTAAAAGTGATGGTGAAACGCAGCAAATTGAATTTAACATATCAAAGTTGACGTATTTGGCCGTCCCTACTATATATACTACCGGGGGGGGGGGGAGAAGGTAACTCAGGAATATGGAACAAGCCTAAAAGAGAATATTAGTACAATTTGGAAGGTGGAGTTTTTTTCCCCAGAGTACTCTGAAATTTCTAACTCCAATGTTAACAAAAATCACCTCAGCATCCAAAACAGTTTTTATCCTGAATGGTCTCTATTGCTGTCACAAAGTCTCTCCTTTAATTTGTTCATCTCCTTGGAGAAAAGTGGAAATCACAAGCCATATCCCTCAAGAGTCATCTTTCAAAAATTCACCTTCACTGCCAGACTTGACTAACAACCTATTGCAGCTTCTCATAGTAATTATTATTATTTCTCAAGGCAGCCCTGTATCGCTAAGTTTTTAATGTATAAATAATAAAATTATAATTATAGCAGAACACCCTTTATGGAAGGGAAAGGTTACCCAGAATGTATTTTGTGGAGCTGATATAAAGCATCATCATCATCAATATTAGTTTTATTACTTATTTACTACCAAAAAAAAAAAGTCCAGAGGCAACTAACAAACTGAATCAAAACACAGAATTAAAACAAACAAACAAAATATACATGGCAATCATGAATGCAACAACCTCAAGAATCACATTATTAATAACAGCCGTATATGGTCCATGACAACTTGTCATAATCCACCAAATACTGGGGAAAGAAGGTTTCAACCAGGTGCTGAAAAGATGATAAAAGTCAGTACCAGGAGGCTTCCACTGGGAAAACATTTCCTTGGTGGCTGTGGGGGGGGGGGGGCAAGTGAAAATGACCTTTACTATGTTGCCACCCTCTGGATTTGTTTCAGTGGGGGCATATGGAGAAAGGTCTCAGATGGTGGACATAGGATCTGGATAGGCTCATGGCAGGAAAAGTGCTCTATCCAGTGGTTGGACCTTGAGCCATTTAGAGCTTTGTAGGTTAATCTATTTTTTAAAAAGTATTTTATTATGTACAATGCACACACAACATTACAACTACAACCATTCAATTACCGACAACACAAAAATACAAGCATAAATGTTACACCTACGTGACTTCCCTTCACCAGTGTTCATCATTTCTTATGTTTCTTATATTTTTATTTATATTGCAATTTGTAACTCTCATCTTTAATATTGTTATTTAACTAATATTTTGTTCTTTGTAGGTCAGTCTAGAGGTTACCAGAGCACTGAGATTTTGCAAAGGCCAAATGGTAGAAAGGCAAGAACGAAACGCAATAAGTAGGCAATTTCAGTCAGTAACTACTTTTCACTACATTTACATTTCACCTATCCTCCAAGAAGATCCAGGTGACGTATATGGTTCTCTCCCCCACCCCATTTTATCCTCACAACAACCTTGTGAGGTAGGTTTGGCTGAGAGGCAATGACTGGCCAAAGGCTTCTTGCCTAAGTGGGTGGGCTTGAACCTTGGCCTCTCATGTCCTAGTTCAACTCTCTAATCACTAAACCAGACTTAATATTATAATTCTAGTGCCAGGACTTTGCCCTGAAACCAAGATTTTGCCCTGAATCTTTTCTAACTTGGATGCATCTAGAAGGGTAGTAAACAGAAATGGATCACCATGAAATACACAAATAAATCGTAAGGAATACTATGTTCTGGATGTTATGAGGAAGCAGTGAGAAAAGAGAGATGCACAAATGAAGTCATCCTTCCACTCTTGTAACATCTGAAGGAAACCACAACCAGTGAGATTAGAGGATTTTTTCCCCTTGGGGATGCTTGCCTTGGGCTAAATTAGCCCTTAGAATTCCACAGAAGGACCCAGCCTCTGGAAATGCAAAAGTTCTGCAAGACTTGACAGGTTCTAACAGAATCTGAATGGAGACCCTCGCCCAGCCCCACTCCCCGCAATCCTCCTTCCTATCTACCTCAGACTTTTGGAATTGCTTCTTTGGTTATAGACCAGGGGTCAGCAAACTTTTTCAGCATGGGGCCGGTCCACTGTCCCTCAGACCATGTGGGGGGCCAGACTATATTCTGAAGGGGGGGAAGAATGAATTCCTATGCCCCTCAACTAACCCAGAGATGCATTTTAAATGAAAGGACACATTCTACTCATGTAAAAACACGCTGATTCCTGGACCGTCCGCGGGCCGGATTTAGAAGGCGATTGGGCTGGATCTGGCCCCCGGGCCTTAGTTTGCCTACCCATGTTATAGACCCTGGCTCTGGCCACATCCAGAGTGCTGCTGTGGCTAAAACAGTGATGAGGAATCTCTGGCTGGATTCAGCTCTCGATCCAGCCCACCAGGTCAGGACTATTCTCTGCAGTTATGTTCACTTGCAGGTCCAACCTGCCCAGATGGCATTCCTCCGCCCCCTTTCCTGTGTGCTTTGCCATGGCTGCAGCACTGAAATTAATCTAAACTGGCTCTAAAACATGGTTTCAGAAACAAGATTATTGCCTTATCTAAGCACTCATGTCTGCCTTGTATAGCTTTCTCTTGAACCAATCAAGGTTGTTGTAGTGTTCTCCAGGCACAGATTTGGACTAGTCCACACATTCCCTTCTGATGTTAAAGCACTGTAAGCTGTCCAGAGAGACAGACATAGGGTTGTCTCCAGCTCAATTCTACTCAGGGTAGACACATTGAAATTATATCCATTAGGGGCGCGGGTGGCGCTGTGGTGTAAACCACCGAGCCTCTTGGGTGTGCCAATCAGAAGGTTGGCAGTTCGAATCCCTGCGACAGGGTGAGCTCCCGTTGCTCTGTCCCAGCTCCTACCAACCTGGCAGTTCAAGAGCACGCGAGTGCAAGTAGATAAATAGGTACTGCTGTGGTGGGAAGGCAAACGGCGTTTCCGTGCACTCTGGCACTCGTCATGGTTCTCCATGCACCAGAAGCAGTTTAGTCATGCTGGCCACCTGACCCAGAAAACTGTCTGTGGACAAACGCCGGCTCCCTCGGCCTGTAAACAAGATGAGCACCGCAACCCCATAGTCGCCTTTGACTGGACTTAACCGCCCAGGGGTCCTTAATTATATCCATTAATTTCAATGGGTCCACTGCTATCATTGGATGCAATCCACAGGTTCAAATTAGGATAGGCCCAAGATCTTTTGGTACATTAGGCAAAGGACAGCCCTCCATTCCAAATAGCAAATCTGATTGGATTAGGACAGTCTCTTCCTCTGCACCTGAGGATAGCAGGCTAACTTAAGGGGAGAAGAAGGCTGCTTGGAACAAATCTGCTTTGCAACTTTTTGCATAAAGTGACTAAGAAACTAACTAACTAACTAACTAACTAACTAACTAACTAAATGCCACAAACAAATGGGGAAATAAACTTAAGACTGGAACAAGTGGAATGAGAAACCGAGAGAAACAGAAATTGATGGATATGCCCACCTGTACATGAATCATAGCGGGTGCTGATAGCCCAGTCACCATTTCTCATCAGGATGTACTTCACAGGGTTGGGAAAGCAGGGAAGAGAGAGTGAAAAAGCTTGTATGCCACCCCAAGAGTGAGATAAATATATAACAACAAAATAAAACTCTTAGGCCCAAACATTAAAAGGCAGGCAACACTTTTTCAGTGTGTGCTATTCAAGGAGCTTGCTATTCACTGAATGGTGATTTGTAGCAAGTGGCAGGCAAATTGGCAGAGTTCCCTGCATGGGTCCAAAAGAAAATAGCTGTTTATTCTTGGCAGATAGGAGATTTAAGTAGGTGATGTGGCATGAAGGAGGTGTGGGAGACTGACTCTTTTTTGCCAGCAACCACCCTATTTTGTGACTCGCAGAACAATGTGACATGAAAATAATCTAACTCCAAAAAAGTATGGCCTTAAACATCGTTAGCAGGGTACTTATTTAAGGTCCAATCTGGTGAATAGCCAAGGTTAGCTTCACTATAAGGTGAAATTGACCATTGTGAACACAATCACAAATCTGAAGACACTGCAGAACTACAAGTGCATTTCTGAGAAACTAAACACCCCCCTTCTGAGCAGAGAAAGGCCCAGGAAGGAGATTGTGACCTGTGTTCCTTTTCTAGCAATTGTAGCTCTCCACAGCTCCTCGCCTTCCTTGCCCTCTGCCACTCCTTGCCAAAATGCATTGCAACAACACAAAGAGAATTAATTATGCTAACGAAGCAAGCTTGAATCATTTGAGCACTTAATTTGCATTTCCCCCCTTGGCACTAAAATCTCTCATAACATAATCCCCAAGCCTCCCCCTACCACTCGATCAAGATTTTAAAAGCTAAATATACCCACAATTTTTATACAAAGGTGAAGTGTTGGTGCACTATGGCACTCCTGAACTGAAGACTGTACAAAATTATTTGCTGAGGACTCTTAAAGAGGGATGGGGAACCTGCAGTCCTCCACATGTTGCTGGTCTGCAACCCCAGTCACCCCAGATAGTTGGACATGCTCCAGGGCTGATGGAAACAAGAGTCTGACAAAATCTGGTGAGCCATAGATTTCCCAGGACCAACCCAAACATTAGGTAGAGTGAAGCAGCTGCCTCAGGTGGTAGGTGTGTGGGGAGAGAGAGGAGGCAGAGGCAGTAGCCCTACCCAAGTGATCCTCCTGAACCCCAGCCAGGTCCTGAGTTAGCAGTCCAGTGGATAGCAATGCCTTTTCGTTGCTAACCTGAGCTGGCTAACTGCCTAGCTTCCTTCTCCCAGCATCTTGCAGATAGTGGCAGTAGAAAAGGCCACTGACTGGCTCGGCTCCCTCCCAACACACAAAGAGGCTCTTACTTGGATGAAGGAAAGAGATATTTACTCAGGCAAGTAACACCGCAAGCTCAGCAGCAGACACAGTTCCTACAAGTCCTGATTCAGGAGTTCAGGCAGGGCAAAAAGTTTCACAGTACAATGGTGTCTCTGATTACAAAATTAATTCGTTCCGGAGGTCCATTCTTAACCTGAAACCGTTCTTAACCTGAGGTACCACTTTAGCTAATGGGGCCTCCTGCTGCCATCACGCCGCCACCACCACGCCAATTCTGTTCTCATCCTGAGGTAAAGTTCTTAACCCGAGGTACTACTTCTGGGTTGGTGGAGTCTGTAACCTGAAGTGTTTGTAACCTGAGGTGTTTTTAACCCGAGGTACCACTGTAGACAAAACCAAAAATATTAACTGCCCTTCTCATTAAGCTTTTAAAGACGAGGCATGGCATACTCACTTTGTGAGGAATATTGAGAGTGCATGCATGTGATCCCCTGCGAAGGATGGTCTGCTCCTATCTGTGAAGGTACTGTCTAGTTCTAGATGACAAGGCTGCAGCTTCCTGCCTAGTCAGCTATTCAGTTGCTGCCTTTCTGTCGTCCCCAGCTCTCCAACTGGCACCCCTGCTCCCCCTTTCCAAAGCACCTGACATCAGGGTGGAAAGGGGAAAGCCCTCCTCCCCAACCATGATCCCCATAATTCAGACCCCCAATCTATTTTCCCTTCTTCTCTATCAGAGCCTGCCAAGCCAAGCCTGACCCGGACTGCACTGTGGGGCACGTGCCATTTTCTAAGCCCACAAAAAGAACAGCATGCCACTGCTGCATTGTAGCATTTATCCAAGTTAGCAGCAAGGTGGTGCCAGGCAGGCAAAGCAGAGAATGAACTGTGAGAAGGTGCTGGAACACAGCGCTGTGTGTGCCACATGGACTGCCCTGCCCCTCATTAGCTAGCCAGCTGTCCTCGGGTCCAGTGAAAAATGCTGTCTCAGCATGAGTATCAAAGGAAGGTTCCAATGTCTGCCTGGTTGGCTTATGGAAATAGAATGGGGAGGGCATAAACTTGTCCATTCCAGGCCTCAAAATCTCTTGGGTCAGCCTTGAGTGCTGCTGATCAAAAGTGGAACTTAATTCATATGCCCTTTAACTACTGGCAAACAATTCGAAGGATAGGCGATGAGAGGCTACAAAAATGCAGTTTCAAAATCAACCGCTTAAGACCAATATCCCTGGATGCAAAAGATGTTGTTATTAATACAGTCCACTGGATTTTCTCAACTCTGCTTTTCAACTGTCGAGCCAACAGCTGCCAAATTAAGAGTTTAAAACAGATTGTGGGATATTTTTATTCAAAGCCTGCAGTGGCACATTTAAAGTCATTTCCCTGGCTCGATCATCTCCATGGAAATCGTCTATAAGACTTGAGTGCTCTTCCAAGTAGTGTTCCAGTGACTGGGATTCGAAGGATAAGGCTGTCAGTAGCTCTGCTCTGCATCCACAGTGAGAGGCAGGATGCCTCTAAATACTGAAAACCAGGAATCAAAAGTGCAGAGAGCCTGTTGCGCTCAGTTCCTGTGTGCAGGTTCCCCTTAGGCACTTGCCAGTCTAGATGGTCATTTTATGAACTTTCCTAATTATTTCAGAAGTATAATCTTTGAATCCCCACGACGGAGTGAGCTCCCATTGCTCGGTCCCTGTCCTGCCAACCTAGCAGTTTGAAAGCACAAAGTGCAAGTAGATAAATAGGTACCATTCCGGCGGGAAGGTAAATGGCATTTCCGTGTGCTGCTCTGGTTCGCCAGAAAAGGCTTAGTCATGCTGGCCACATGACCCGGAAGCTGTACGCCGACTCGCTCGGCCAATAAAGCGAGATGAGCACCGCAACCCCAGAGTCGGCCACGATTGGACCTAATGGTCAGGGGTCACTTTACTTATAATCTTTGCAAAGACATGGAGCAGGTGCTAAGCAGAACTACCTTGTCCATATTCAAAGCTCAGTGTTGTCTACACGGACTGGCAGCAGCTCTCCCAGCCCTACCTGGAGATGCTGGAGACTCAACCTGGGATATTCTGCATGCAAAGCAAATATGCTACCACTGAGCTGTGGTCTTTCCCCATAAAGATAGGGTGGACTACAGTATCCAGGGCTGGATCTAGGTTTGAGGGGACCCTGCACAAAGTGTCCTCTAGCAGCTCTGCTTCTCTATTGGTCGCCCATGGCAAGCTATCTGGCAGCACCACTCCAAGCAGAATCAGGTAACTGAGGAATCACCATCAGTGGCGTAGCGTGGGTTGTCAGCACCCGGGGCAAGGCAAGTAATTTGCGCTCCCTAACCTGCGGATTTTAGCACTCGAGTGCGAGCGCGCCCCCCAGATGTTGCGGCCGGTGCGGCCGGCCCCCCCTACAGCCCCCCACGCTACGCCACTGGGGCTGGGGGTGAGTGAAGGAGCCAAGGACCCCCCCCCCAAAGGCTCAGCAGGAATTTATTAAATTTATTATTTGCGGAGCCCCCGTAGGCCGAGGCAGCCGAAGCCCCCTCCCCTCGGGCGCCTCCCCGCCCCATCTCTCCTTGGGCTGTAGGTGGAGCCCGCACTCCGAGGAGCTCCAGATCCGGGCTTGGCGAGCGCCTCTCCTCCTCCCGGCCGGGTTCGGGGGCTTCCAGCCGCGCCTCGTCCTCCCCCCCCCGCAGCTGAGACTTGCACTGAGAGCCGGAGCCAGTGGTGCCCCCTTCCGCCGGGAGACCCTCGCCCACCCGCTGGCTTCCTCTCGGAGGGTTTTGGGGAGGGCAGGGCGTGTCAAGGCCCCTCGGAGCTCTCCTCCCTCCCAGTCGGCAGAAGCAGCCGCCGCCTGTGGCTGGGCCGAGGGGATGGCGGCGTCGGGGGCGTCGGGGTGCGGAGGCTGCCCGTGCCCGGCCAGGCGTCGGTGGCGGCATTGGCACTGCTGCAGCGGCTTCTCCTCCTGCGAGCAGTGAGTGGAGCGCAGCCGCAGCGACGGCGGGGGGCACGCGCACGCTAGGGCGCAAGGCTGGCAGTGGCGGCGGGGAGCCCGGCGGAGGAAGGAACTTGTCCCTTCCCTCTGGACTCGCGCCCCCCCCCCAGATGTTGCGCCCGGTGCGGCCGGCACCCCCCACGCTACGCCACTGATCACCATGTCAATTTCCCACAATGCCCCATAATGACCCTATGTTGGGAGGAATTGTGGGAAAGGCAGTGTCAGATTTGGGTCCTCCTAGCATGCTGAGAGTTCAGCAGGTGGCCAAGAATACCAGGTCTTGACGCCAACTCTCATGTGATCCGTTTCAACACTCAGCTGATAAATATACCACAACGAAACTCCTGATCCAGCTTCCTCCTTGTTTAATTTCTGCTCTAACCAATGGAAAAGTGAGTTCTGACTTGCAATCAAGGTGAAGTCTGTAACTGAGAAGCTGGCTTCATTTGTCCTTGCATCAGGAGAGAGAGAGAGAGAGAGAGAGAGAGAGAGAGAGAGAGAGGAGAGAGATTTGGATTCTCACATGGCAGAGTGCTAGAAGAACCGTTGATTGATATGCACTCTGGTTATAAATTTACCCCTTTATGACCCATAATCACATCAATAAATTAAGGCTACTGTTGGCAAAACAAATGCTTAAGATGCAGTTTCCATCTCTCTCTCTCTCTCTCTCTCTCTCTGTCTCTCTGTCTCTCTCTCTTTCTCTAATGTGAATCTGTGAACAGTACAGGTAAGATGGGGATACTAACAAAAGGTGGAGGTAGTTTTATATATATATATATATATATATATATATATATATATATATATATATATATATATATATATCTCACTGGGAGGGACACTCACCATGACCCTCTAGCCCTTGGGCCTTTACTCTTTATAATCACTGCAACACTGCCAGCCTCCTTCCGCATTCCTGCCTAATTACCTCCTCCTGTCTCTCCAAGCTCTCCCCCTCTGTCAGCAATGGGACGCAGCTGACAGGGTGGCTCTGACTCGACCTTCTGCTGGGCTCCAGGGCTTCTGTCCCACCAGTCCCTAGAGGCACCAGACACCCCTGCCCCCACCCCACCCCAAAACCCAAAGCTCTCTAACCTCATACACCTGACTGTGGTTCAGGATAATCCTATTTAAACTACTACTACATGATCCATCAATTGCATTTTCATCCCACCCTTTCTCAGACGAGCTCCGGGTGACATACATTTTGTTTTCACAACAACCTAGAGAGAAATGGTTTGCAGCTTGCATGAAATATAATGCTAACATCGGGAGAGAAGTGGCCTTGAGAGTAGACAAACTGTGGTTAAAGGCTACTTATGCTGCTTCTGCAGCAATCTGAAGGCACATGTAACAATCCTTTAAAAATATTTGTATGGGACTTTTTAAACATGCTAAGTGCTTTGTACACAATGTCCAAGTGAACCCATTATAACAGAGTCTAAAGGCGGAAGAGCAGTAAATAAAAAAATTACCTATATAATAGTAGGCTAGTTTCTACACACACTCAGACACACTCCTCTCCATTCTCCACTTTCAGATACATTATCAGAAATTAAGGACACTTTCCAGCCAGGCAAAAATAAGGATACAAAAAAATTAAGGGCAACAGCAACAACCCCCACCCCCAAGAAAAACCCTTAAACATGATTCTGTTCAGCAGCTTCCGCTTTTTTAGCTGGAGTCAATCAGGCGCCCACCCTCCCAGGCCAGGTGGAGCACATCTTCCAGGACTCACAGCCAAAACAGTCTGCATGGCTGACTAGTGAACCCAGGCCTTGATATGTACCCAAGCTGCTGTATCACACTTGATGCATAATTCTCAATGAGAGGTGTTAAAAAGGAGAATAAGGGTATCATTTCAGGGATAAAGCACCCAGCCTGTTATGGAGCATAACCACTTGGGAAACCTGAACATTTATTAAAAACAGGAATCCAATTATGCCATGGAACCAGTGGAAAAAAGTGAATCCCTGCAGTCACGAATGAAGTAATTCAGTCAGGCAGAATCCAAAAACATCCCCCAAAGCACTATCCCCCTTTTCACTCGTCTGTCTGTCTTCTGATCAATCCCATTAAGCAGAAATGTTGTTTTCCTTCAGCATTTCTGTTTGTGACCTTTATGATTCCTAGGTGTATTGACTTACACGCTCTGAATGAGAACTCAGAAGTTTTGTTGATCTTGGCTTCTTCTACTTTTGTTTTTTTGTTTTTTAAGTTCTCACCCCTCAGAGAAATTCAGGTGCAAGTCTCACCTGCTTGCGCTGAATCAAATATGTGTCATCTTATCTGGAGGGAAAACCTGAAGATGCATCACGCACAGCAGGGTTTGCCAGGAAGAAGATGGTGCGAGATGCTACAGTGCAGGGAACTGTGGTGTGGTGTGAGCAGGGAGCAGAGAGAGTGTTGAAAGCAAGACACTGTGGTGAAGCGGCTAGAGCAGAGGGGGATGGAACCATTTTCTTCCCAAGGGCCACCTTCCCTCATTGCAGCCTTCTGGGGGCCACATGCCAGTAGCAGCCAGGGCCAAAGGCAAAAGAGGGTGACACAATGAATGTGACTCTCACCTAGGTATATTGGAGGGCTCTGACAAAAAGAAGGAGTGGAAATGGCTGGTGTTCACTTAATTGTCGGATGTTCAGAACAGATATTCTTTCAGTGAATATACATAATTGGTATTCACTGTTGTTGTTTTCAGGCCGCAAACGATCCATCACTGATCATTCCCCCACCGCCAACACTAATTTGCAGAAACAATAACATTGTTTTTGTTGGAAGCTGAACTGCAGCAGAATTGAAACAGCTCTGCATGTGATGATGTGGAAAAAGAATGATGGCTTCTGACATTCTTACTCTTAGCTTTGTACAGTTCTCTGCATTCCAGCCATACAAAAGTTTTGACGCATACCACATATACTTCCTTCTAGGCAAGTAAGAGGCATCACGACAGTCCAACAACACATGCCAGCCAGAGAAAAGCAGGAGGAGGGTGTTGGGCAAGACCCGTGAAGATCATGTCTTGGGAGATAGTGTGAACTTAGCATAAGACAGCTTCCTATGTTCCACGTGATCTGGGGAGAGTTCAGGAGAAGGTAAATAGAGAGGACAAAAGGGCTGCATTTGGCCCCTAGGCCTGACTTTCTCCACTCCTGGGTTAGAAGGTTGAGCTAAGGGGTCAGCAAACTTTTTCAGCAGGGGGTGGGTCCACTGTCCCTCAGACCTTGTGGGGGGCCAGAATACACACACACACACACACACACACACACACACACACACACACAATATATATGAATTCCTATGCCTCACAAATAACCCAGAGATGCATTTTAAATAAAAGGACACATTCTACTCATGTAAAAACAAGCTGATTCCCAGACCATTCACAGGCCGGATTGAGAAGGCGATTGGGTCAGATCCGGCCCCCGGGCCTTAGGTTGCCTACCCATGGGCTAAGGTGGCATCTGCAGGCATCAAGGTGCCCACCAGACAGTATCCACTGAAGCACCCTACAAAAGGTCTCAGTAAATATCTCCTCAAAAATCCACAATGTGCAAGTGACTGATTGCTCACCCTGTTCATTTGCATTGACTGAGCCTCTCCTGCATGGAAAACCCACCACTTTAAACTTACCCACATTTCATTGCCTGCCAGGATTGGACACCCACCCGTTTTGAGCAGAGAAGGGGTACAGTGGTACCTCGGGTTACATACGCTTCAGGTTACAGACTCCGCTAACCCAGAAATACTACCTCGGGTTAAGAACTTTGCTTCAGGATGAGAACAGACATCATGCTCTGGCGGCACAGTGGCAGCAGGAGGCCCCATTAGCTAAAGTGGTGTTTCAGGTTAAGAACAGTTTCAGGTTAAGAACAGACCTCCAGAACGAATTAAGTTATTAACCCGAGGTACTGTATGTTGTCCTAACTGAAGTTTCAAGAAGCCTTCAAAAGGCAATTTGAGAACCTAACAGATCTGTTGGATCAGACCAAAGGCCTATCAAGTCCATCATGGTGTTCTCACAGTGGTCAACCAGATGGATATGGAAAGCTCAGAACTTCACTTTCAACAAAGTACAATAGTCCAGCCTATAAGTCACCAGGCTATTGATAACTGTGGCCAGATTATCTCAGGCTGGGGGGGGGGGGGTCACAACTGGTGTACTAGCCTCAGCTGGCAAAAGGCACTGCACATTACAAGAAGTACTAATGTATTCACTGTCCCTCCTAGATCTGTCCATACCAGTGGTCTGGGGTAGAAAATTTCCCACTGAAAAGCTTCCAGATTTTATTTTCCCATGAGTTTTTTTGGGGTGGTGGTGGAAATCTGTTTCATAAGTTAATTAGTGACAAAGAATGGATGCCAACTGCAAACACAATATTAGGCAAGCTTGGCAGTTTTGATGCTTTTAGCTTTGTTTCCAAAATGCAAGGAAAATTAACATGCTAAATTAGGTTACTCTCCAGAGTATCAGAAAAATTTCAAATGCAAATGAGGGCAATTTGCATTGGAAAATGTTATGGAAAACCCACATCACCCCCAGACCAGAGACCTAGTTGTTCTGGAGGAGCATGATCTCATGGAAGAGTGGATAAGCAGCAGCAACTTGGTCAGGTAACTTACCTGCCATCTTATCTGGAGCCTGGATAACTGTTCTTGGGAAGTTAGCTTACACTACATCAAGACTGATTGTCTATCTTGCCATCTACAGCTTCTTTCCAGGGTATCAGGGGAAAAGTATTTTTTTTTACTTGATCTTTCTTTTTAACAAGACATACCACGTATTGCGCTGTGGGTTAAACCACAGAGCCTAGGACTTGCCGATCAGAATGTTGGAGGTTCGAATCCCTGCAACTGAGTGAGCTCCCACTGCTCGGTCCCTGCTCCTGCCAACCTAGCAGTTTGAAAGCACGTCAAGGTGCAAGTAGTTAAATAGGTACCGCTCTGGCGGGAAGGTAAACGGCATTTCTGTGCGCTGCTCTGGTTCGCCAGAAGCGGCATAGTCATGCTGGCCACATGACCTGGAAGCTGTACGCCGGCTCCCTTGGCCAATAAAGCGAGATGAGCGCCGCAACCCCAGAGTCGGCCACGACTGGACCTAATGGTCAGGGGTCCCTTTACCTTTACCACATATTGAACCTGGGATCTTTTGCATGCAAAGCAGCTGCTCTGCCCCTGAGCTGTAGAGCCCTCTGCTCTTGACTGTCAACAAAGTACGACCTTCTCTTCTAGCCAAGCTCCAGCTCTAGCAACTAGCTGGAAGTACATGGGGTGGGACAGTACTAGCTCCAGATACAGCTGCCCATAGCCCAAGCCTGGCCCAGACAGGTTATCAAATTTCTGCACCCTTGGCATTCCAAGGCACCTTTCCCCAGCCTTTTTCTCTTGCCAGGGTATTTTCTAGAAATGTGATCTACCACCAAATGCCACATGGCTGAGCCAAGAGCTCCTGCTTTTCCAAGGTGACAGGAGTTTCTACTGAAGCATGAGATACTATAGGCAGGATTCTGTGAGGCTTGATTCCCTAGACAGAAAGGAAGAAACATGCTTTCCTGGAACTTAATTATACAGCGGTACCTCAGGTTAAGTACTTAATTCGTTCCGGAGGTCTGTTCTTAACCTGAAACTGTTCTTAACTTGAAGCACCACTTTAGCTAATGAGGCCTCCTGCTGCTGCCACACCACCGGAGCATGATTTCTGTTCTCATCCTGAAGCAAAGTTCTTAACCTGAAGCACTATTTCTGGGTTAGTGGAGTCTGTAACCTGAAGCATATGTAACCTGAGGTACCACTGTATCCTATTCTCAGCTAACAATGTGTCTACGTAAGAAACACATTTCAGATAAAGGGATACTATTTACCAGCCCACACTTCTGACCAATGATGAACAGGCTGTTCAGATGGGAAGATGACTAAAGGTCATTTTCTCCTCCTTTTTATGTGTACCTATCTCATTCCACCATTCTTTCTATTTCTCTCCTTACTATTATTTGGCAACAACCCCCATCCTACATTTCAACCCTCTCCTCTTGCATATCTGCATTTCTGATGGAGAAAATGAGATTCCAAACTTCTCCCAATGGAAAGAGCTGACACTTTATCTTGGAAGAAGGGAAGCCAAGGCCTCAAGACCATGAGGGGGCTGTATAGGCTTTTCCCAGGAAAGCTTTTGACAATGGCCAGTGTCCTCCATAGAATGAAACTGTGGACAAGAAAGATTTCTGTGAATATGTGGACTATCTTTCTTGCTTCATTTACATTATGATTGTGTTAAGAAGTAACATTAAGCCATGGGAGGTCAAGCTTCTATACGATGCAGCACAATGTAGAAGTTCCTTTCCTAAATAATGGAAGGCGATGAAGCCTATGGTGCAGTGCATGGATGCGACCAAAAGGCTCAAATGGTGATAACTGTGGAGGGGGAAAGAATGACTGGGCTATTATTGCCAAAATCAGCATCTGAAATCAACGAAGCACAGGTTATCAGAGTAAATGCATACATACAGAATATAGCAGTCACAGAAGAGCCTTTCACAACGTGCAGCATAATAAAATAAGAAGAGTAGGTGGACCATTGGCCCACCTCCTCCAGCATCCTGTTCTCACAGTTGGCTATTGGAAACCAGCAAGCAGGATTCAAGCATAAGAGTACCGTATTTTTCGCTCCTTAAGACACACTTTTTTCCTCCTAAAAAGTAAGGGGAAATGTCTGTGCGTCTTGTGGAGCAAATGTGTGGTGATTGCTGGCTCCCTTTCTGGCCCCGGGCCCCTTGTCCAGGCCTCCATTGTTGAATGTTCTGCAGATGGAGGTTGTTTGTTTCCCAAGTGACATGTGACTGGCTGATTAGATTATCTGTCTGGAAAGTGTAGGAACGGCTCCCTTTCCTTTCCTAAAGAAGCTGCAGAACTGTGAGTTGAACCCCATAAAAACAGGATTTTTTCCCTTTGCAAAGTAAGCTCAACAACTTTGAGATGATCCTCAAAAAACAGGGGCTATTCCCCTTTGCAAAAGAAGCTGTACAACTGTGAACTGATCCCCCCGACAATGGGGGTTTTCCCCTTTCCTCCTCTAAAAGCTAGGTGCATCTTATGGAGCAAAAAATACAGCACCCTTTCCTCCTATGGTTTCAAACAACTGATATTCAGAAGAATTGCTGCCTCTAACTGTGAAAGCAGAGCATAGCCATCATGGCTAGTAGCCAGCAATAGCCCTCTTCTCCATGAATCTGTTTAAACCTCTTTCAAAGCTATTCAGGTTGGTGGCCGTCACTACCTCCTGTGTGAGAAATTCCCATAGTTAACAGTGTGCCACATAAAATAGCTTCTTTTATCTAAAGCAACACAATAACTTGCTTGATACGATGTCAGACCACATTTCCCACCCCAACCTTAAACGGCCTGACCTGTGCCATTGTTCTCTTGCTGACAGAAAATATTTAAAACACATACCATCCTAGAGGTGTTATCTCTAGATGCACAATAATTTTGATGATGCCCAAACTACACAAATTTAGCTAAATGTTATGCAAGTTTACTTTGAAATGAGTCCCATTTCTTGCAACCTCCAACTGAGCATGCATTATTTTGACCTGCAGCCTGAATTTAAAACAAACTATTCCTGTTTTAAACTTTTCCTCAATGGAGGGAAAAAAGCAAACAAGCAAGCAAAACCTTTATTCCAGAAAATGCCCAATTATCCCACATCACCATGAATATCTAAGTCCCTTTTATGTTATCATATTGAGGCATAGCAGAAAACAGCTTTTCTAAGCACCAGTGATCATAAGCTTTTTACCTTTGAAATCTGTGCTTTGTTTGAAGCTCTGCAGAATACTACTCTAGGCTCTGCACTTCTAAAGGAAATGGGTCAAAGGGCAAAGAATGCATCCCAGAATCTTCTGGAAATAGAACAAACTGGATGGTGGAGAAACAGTCCCTTAAAATAAACAAAGGTACAATTGCATACTTCACATACACAAAGCACAAAGCCCTTTCAGTCCAAAATATTGTTGAAAAGGAATGTAAAAGGGACTGAAGAGTGATCAACCAATGAAAGTTACAAGAGTACAACAAGAACAACATCTTATGAATTATCAAGAATGGCCATAAACTGTGCAGTGATACTCCTTGTGCAGCTGACAGTGCAAAATGAACATGATAGTCCTTCTTAACAGATAGCTAAGGACCTGCAGGGGCTCAAAACAGCTTATATGTTATTGCAAGTTTGGAGGAGATTTATTACTTGTCCATTTATTTGTTCATTCATTCAAAACATTTTTATTCCACTCACTCACAGATGGACATAAAAATATCAATGAAGAAGTAGCCCATGCCTTCAGGACCATAATTTAAAAGGCACAACATAAAATGAAAAGGAGATGGGGAGGGAGGAGGAAAAATACAAATCCAGATGTCAGTCTTCAGCTGTAGAGTTCTTCTATCAGCCACAACAAGCATGCCCAACAGCCAGGAGTGATGAGAATCTAACAAAATCTAGAGGACTACACTTTTTCTACTGCATGATAAAGGGTTCTCAGATACTGAAGGTGTGTGTGATGGTATATGTATGTACACACAAACACACATACCACTACACACACACTTACTAAATCCTCTGTGTCCCTCCTCAGTCTGCTATCCAGGAGGTGCTTATGGATGGGATTGCTCACTGATTCCCCCACTGGGGGGGGGAAACCTGACTTAAAATAGAGGACTGCTTCTGCAGAATTCTGTGGGCACTTGAGTTTTATAGGGAAAGCAGAAAGCAGGCAGTATCAAGACACAAGCTGGAGTCAAGCAGAGAGCATCCAAAACCCCAGGCAGCTCCAAAACATAAGACCTATTTAAGCAGCTAGAATACAGGACCTTGGACAGCTCCAGGGATACTAAAAGTGAATATTCTGGAGGACACTAGAGACAATCAGATTCATATGGAGGCCTGCCAGTCCTGTAGGTGATAGGTTCTGTCTTCCTGGAGGAACTAGAAGCTTCACCTATTTTGTTAGCCACTGCCTTCTGCAAGGTTGCCGAGACAGAGGTATTGTCAGGAACCCTAACTTTGAGTTAGCTGTGGCCTACAGACAACAGTAGCTCATATTCAGGTTCTGTTGGTTCTTCCTCAAAGGAAGTAGTCTGAACCTTGTCCTTATCCTAGTCCTCAGTCTGTCCTGCAAGATCACCAGTTCCAGACAGTTAGGACACATGCCCACCCTAGTTTAAGCTGGGATGTCACATGGACAATAGCCTTTCTGAGCTCTTGTTCTGAGACTAATTTTCACATAAACAGGAAAATTTGGGATAAATTACACAGCTTCCACCATCTTCAAGTTTTGTTTTCTTTTTGTTTTGTTTTGTTAACATGGCAGACATTACATGGGGAGAGAGGACTATGGCTGGCTCACATGGGTAGATGATGATGATGATGATGATAGATAGATAGATAGATGATAGATAGATAGGTATAGATATAGACAGACAATCAGTGATCATAGAGAGAGATAAATCTACTTGTGAACTCCTCCCCCCCCTTTGATTATTGAGCAATAGATGTACTGTAAGGCTAAGAAAAAGTTTTGAATTTCTTAGGATCCCTTGCTAGAAGCAAGGCTTACATGGCAATGAATTAATGGAAACAGCCCTCGTGCGGAATGTACCAAGGGACAACCACAGACTCCCTTGATCTAATCAATAGCTGCCACTCAGCTTGAATGTGGTGTTGTAACGAACAGAGCTTCTTCCCCCTAAAGATATGTTATTTTGTGAGATATCAAATAAAACAAAAGCACAGGCTTTTGACAGCTCACTCAAAAAGAATGATAATCAGCTAGAGTTCAAGTGCGTGAATGTTACCCAGTAGACTTATACTGGAGAGAAGCATGCATGGGTGAATTTACAAAGTTACATTTTGCAACTGCTTTTACCGTATTTTTCGCTCTATAACACGCACCTGACCATAACACGCATATCGTTTTTAGAGGAGGAAAACAAGGGAAAAAACATTCTGAATGAAACAGTGGATGTATCATTTTTGTGCTTCATGCTGTGGCCACAGACATGTGATCTGATGGTGAATTTGGGGTGACCCAATGCAAAAATCCTGAGAATCCCTGTGGATCCATGCTTTGTAACCACGTTTTTGCACCATTGCAGCCCCAGGCAACAGTGGGTGTGTGATTTTTGGGGGGCAGGCTGTAGCCATGGACATGCTATGTGCTCTGATGGTGAATTTGGGCTGACCCAATGCAAAGATCCTGGGGATCCATGTGGATCCATGTTTTGTAACCACATTTTTGCACCATTGCAGCCCCAGGCAACAGTGGGTGCGTGATTTTTTGGGGGCAGGCTGTAGCCATGGACATGCTATGTGATCTGATGGTGAATTTGGGGTGACCCAATGCAAAGATCCCGAGGATCCATGTAGATCCATGCTTTGTAACCACATTTTTGCACCATTGCAGCCCCAGGCAACAGTGGGTGCGTGATTTTTGGGGGGCAGGCTGTAGCCATGGACATGCTATGTGATCTGATGGTGAATTTGGGGTGACCCAATGCAAAGATCCTGAGGATCCATGTGGATCCATGCTTTTTAACCACATTTTAAGTGGGGAGGGAAGGAAAAACACAGAAGGGACAAGGAGCAGGAGAGGGGTGTGCAGAGAAGCAGCTGGCTAAGAATGCAGGAGAGGGGTATAACGGGAGGGAGGAAAGGTAGGCAAAAGTTTTCCCTCACCTACCCACCCAAGCCAGTCAGCTCTCGCTCGCTCTCTCTCTCTCTCTCTCTCTCTCTCCCTCCCTCCCTCCCTCCCTCCCTCCCTCCCTCCTGCATGTTTTCAGCAGCACCGGAGCACAGAGACGACACTCTGCTTTCCCCTCTGCTTGCCTGGAGGGGAGGGGCTTTCCCTGCTCTTTGTTCCGTTTGAGCAAACACAGCAAGGAAACAGAGGAGGATGGGCAGTAAGACCCTGAGGCAGAATGCAGGAAAGCAGCCGCTTCCTCTTTTCAGGTTTCCCTTCTCCGAGACGCGCAATTTGATTTTTGCCTGATTTTTTTTGCCTCCCCTCGCGCCATTTGGCTCCAGGGACCACACATTCGCTCAATAACACGCACAGACATTTCCCCTTCCTTTTTAGGAGAAAAAATCTGCGTGTTATAGAGGGAAAAATACGGTAATTCTCAGTGCGCGCGCACACACACAATTAATTGCTCAGATGTTGAGCAGGAAAAAATGAGACAATTGGGCTATTCCCACCCTTACTCGTACCTCCGTTAAAATGATATCTAATGGCAAAAGACGGCTAACCCATCACATGCTGTTCGACTCTGAGGTCCATCGGCCCTAGCCAGCATGGGCAATGGCCAGGGATGATAGGAGCTGTAGTCTAGTAGTAACTGGAAAGTCATGGTTAACCAGTCTTATCTTAGAAGCTGCCATTTGTCCATCTAACACTACTGTCCACACTGATAAGAAGAGGCTGTCCAGGGTTTAAGACAAAGTTCTGTTCCAGCCTCACCTGGGGGTGCCAGTGATTGGCCTTGCTTGTCACCATTTCTGTGCAATGTATGTGCTCTGACACTGAGCCAAGGCTCCCCCTCCCCACATCATTATGACACTGATGCCCCACAACTCTGGCAACACAACAATCAGCCATCCCTCTGCTTGTCGGAACATTCAAAATATGCTAGAAGGGGCTCTGCATACACACCAATTAACATGTTTAGACATCATCATTAAGACGAGGAACCTTGGCCAAATCAGGGTCCTGTCCCCCTTGTGTGAAATAGTGGTACATTTGTAGAGTACCCAACTTGTAGCTGCAGTGAGAAGGATCAGCTGGCTGTATCAGTTTCAAGTGATAGGACTAGTTAAATGCAACCTTGGGACTCCCCTCATACAAACTTTCAATATGTGGGAGGGGGCTCAAGTGAATCCCTCCCCCATGTGTCTCACAGTGTGTGGAGAAGAGGCTTCACAACAGTGGTTTCACTTTGACCTTTGTGCCCCTCCCTGACCAACAGGCATAGATCTGAAGGTCTCCAAGGGGACTTCTAAGCTAGGCTTTCACAGCTCTTTGTGCAACAATATTCCACACATGCATAACATGGGTTTCTTATCAGAGGGAGCATGCACAGTTACTGTATAAGCATACATAGATGCCACTTAACAGGCACGTGGCCCTACATGTAAAGATCAGAGTTAGGGCAAGGAAGGTACACAAAGTCTGAGCTGGTCCAGTAATGCAATTCTATTATTTTTCTCTTCCCCCACCCAGCAACATTTAGGAGTACCAATCCACTGGGAGAAAACCACTCTGTTTGACCATGTCTTGGCACTGAGCCCTAAAGGAAAAGGGAAAAAACTCCCCTGTCCCCTTAGAAGACCATCACAGACATACAAGGCAGGAGTGTTAAGCATAAAGCATTTGAGGAGACTCTTCAACAAGCCTTTTCAGCTCCTCTCGGTATAGCCCACACATCTATACTGCAATCTGTGAAAATGATTGAATTAGAACACATTTTGAGGGATCATGGTGCAGGAAGCCTTGCTGGAGGTCTAGGCTTGGTTAAGTGCCTGCCTAGGTGGGTGTTGCCTTCAGTTCCATGAAAGAAGGGTGGGATATAAATGCAACTAATAAAGGCAAACACATTTTCAAGAATGAGATGTTGTCTGGTAGGGTAATAGGGTTCACTCACCAGTGATTACAACATGGCTCCTCTCCCCATTCCCTCTAAATTTATGTCAGAATGTGGCAAGTATAGTAAAGCAGAGAGAAATGTCAAGGAGTCAATATAATGTGGTGGTTATAGACTGGACTAGGACAGTGCAGACCCAGGTTCAAACCTTCTCAAGCCAGAAAGCTTAGGGGGTTTGGGGTGGGTGGGTGGCTGGAAGTTCACCCAACAGTGGTGACTGGTGCCTATTGAGACTGGCAAAGCAGAAGGCAGGGAGACCAACAGTAGCTGGATCCAATGAAAGGCACAGCCAGTCGAGTTTTGCCCTAATTCTTCCCCTCGCTGAGTTGTGTAAGGGCAACGCTGAGACTAGGGAGCTGTGAGACAGTACCACTTAAGAACATAACTGGAGCCCAGCTGCATCAAACCAGTGGCTCGTCTAGTCCAGCATGCTGTTCTCATAGTGCCAAACCAGATGCCTATGGGAAGATCCAAAGCAGGATCTGAGCACAATGGCACTGGACTGAATTGCTTGAAAGCAAGAAGGCAGGTTAAGGTTTGTGGAACAGAGTCTGCTTAGCCCTAGTGGGTCAGCTTCCACTGCCAGCCAGAAATGAGCATACACACAATTTGTTGTTGTTGTTGTTATTGTATTTTTTAGCATCAGTTAGAAAAGAAAACTGGAGGAGAAATAGTGTCGGGAGTACATTTTGGTTGTATGCCAAATTATATGAAATCAACATTTTAGGACTGTACAGAGTATACAGAAATTCAGGATGCCCTGAGCTCAGATCAGAAATCAGAATCTTATGGGTGAAAAATACAGCAGATGCATAGTATTTGTAAGCACTACGCCTTGAAAGTAAAACAAGTATTGATATTCCAGCCGCACAAGGTCTAAGATCTATAAGGAAGTCCATAAAATGCATGTTATATGCATTTAGTAATCATACTGTGTTTTCAATAAATGGAAGCAAGGGTTAGTGGTGTCCATAATTCACAAGGCACTTTTGCAAGAATCACAGTACTTTATTACAATATAGTTATCCTGCTAGATTATACTTTACACTGTTGCGTGCAAGAACTATAAATACACCAGTATCTAGAACAATGAGCAAAGGTCCAAGCCGCCTTTGGAATGCTTGCAGCATTTTATGCAAGTTTCTAAATATTTTGTTAATGGGTTTTCAATAGAATGTGGACTGGGCTGAGGAAAAATTATTTTGCACATCCATTACTTAAACTAACAGCTCAGTTGAGTTTTTTACCAACTAAAACATTCCATTAAGTTGTCAAAAGCTGTGATGAGTGCTTGGAAAAGCAGCTCTTACTCAACATACTCAAGACTTTCCTTTCTTTAATTAAACGGAGAAATGTTTTACAGGACCGTTCAAAATATTTTGGGACTTGGTCTAACCTGCCTGCTTTTGTCAAAGGCTAGTAAGGTGAATCCTTTGTTAATTATAGCATTGTAGAGGACCCAACCAGGACTTGTATTCTGGTCTACTGACCTTGAACATGTGAAGATTGGGTTGCTCTCCTATTCTCTAGTCTATTGAAGCTTGTGCCATAATAAATCTGAAACTCATATGGTGTCTAGTTTCAGACAGGTTTCAAAGAGAGCAGGTAGCTTAATCTTTGGTAGTAAGTCCAACACGAGCAAAGACAAAAGTAGTGTTCAATGCCAATCCATAATACAATCAAAATACAGTGGTACCTTGCTTTTAGAACAACTTAGTTTATGAACAACTTGGAAACAGAAGTAGGTGTTCTGGTTTGTGAACTTTGCCTTGGAAGCTGAACATGTTCCACTTCCTGTTGAGTGTGTTCCGTTTGTAAATTGAGTCCCCTGCTGCTAATCAGAAGCTTCCTGTTGAGTCTGTCAGCTGTTGAGTCCTGAGTATCCACGCAACACAGAGGCGATACTGTATCTGGAGCTTGTTTTTGCTATTTTTTGTGTTTTTGTTTGTATGGCTTTTTCACTTTTTTGACTGTGACTTGTGACTGTGGTTTGTGACTTCGTTTTTGTGACTTGTTTTTGTGACTTGTTTCTGTGACTGTGTGAAAGCCTGTTCAATACTGATTGATTGTGTGGCTGCAGAAATGGATAAAGCCCCCCGTCCAAATAATGACTGTCATCAGTGCAGGTAAGAAAAAATTATAATTTTAATTTTTATCATCTACAATACTGTCTTATTTATTTTATAGTACAGCACATTGATTATTGCTTTCATTTTATGGATCAATGGTCTCATTAGATAGTAAAATTCATGTTAAATTGCTGTTTCAGGGGTTGTTTTTAAAAGTTTGGAATGGATTAATCCATTTTGCATTACTTTCTATGGGAAAGCACGCCTTGGTTTTGGGACGCTTTGGTTATGGAACGGACTTCCGGAACGGATTAAGTTTGGGAACCAAGGTATCATCACTGTACAAAACAAAGGGTCAGACTAGAGACAAGGTGAAGGCAGTCCATGCTCATGGCCAGCCACTCCAATAAAGTCAAAACTGGTACACAGGCAGCTCTTCCAGCCGGGGAAGGGGGGGGGCGTAATCTTGAGCTGCTGGAACAACATCCTGACCTCCTCTGAGTCCTCTCTTTATCCAGGTGGCTCCTCAAGGGATCAACTTACTATTGAGCCTGCAGCTGGGCACTCTGGATGGGGAAGGTTTTGGTTTGGCATTTGAGGTAATGTCTTTCGCTCAGGCTTGGGACTTGTTTAACCTCATTGCCAGATGAACTCCCTCACAGTGCAGACAGCCCCTTTTTGGTCTCTCCCAAGGATCCTGACTCCTTGTTCCCAGACTGAGCCTGCTCTGAGGCTTGATGCAATGCCGGACCCTCCAAGTTATCCTCTGATGAGGAATCCTCTATCTCAGTCATAACATAAAATGCCAGAAGACACATTGTTGTTCTGGCTAAAAGCTATTTCCTCTCAGAGATGTCCGTCAATGAGATCCCAAGTTTGAATGTACCTTCTAGTGAACACTGATAACAACATGGCAAGGAGGGAAGGAGGTTTTTAGCTCTGTAAATGTCAACACACCAAATTCTTGGGCAGCTGCTCATGTCCCAGCAGGGGCGACTTTCCTATCCCCTCATTTCTGATTTCCTAAACTGATTATACTTGCTGCTTCTTTTTATATAGTGGAGAAAATCCGGCCCATGGGCCAAAAGCAGCCCCCCACCTCACCCCCGGCACCACTTTATGGCCCTTGGGATTCTTCTCAGGCTGCACCATCAGCAGATGGCTCCACACACTCAAGTGAATTTTGCTCAGCTTGAATGGGTTCTTGAACCACAAAAATGCATCTTGCTTGCATGGGTGGAGGATGGAGAGGTGTGCGTGCAGAAATCTCTTGACTGTTTGCATGCTTGGCTATTTAACCTAATGTACAAGGGTAAGTATGGGACGTGGGTGGCGCTGTGGGTTAAACCACAGAGCCTAGGACTTGCCAATCAGAAGGTCGGCGGTTCGAATCCCCACGACGGGGTGAGTTCCCGTTGCTTGGTCCCTGCTCCTGCCAACCTAGCAGTTTGAAAGCACATCAAAGTGCAAGTAGATAAATAGGTACCGCTCCGGCGGGAAGGTAAACGGCGTTTCCATGTGCTGCTCTGGTTCGCCAGAAGTGGCTTAGTCATGCTGGCCACATGACCCGGAAGCTGTATGCCAACTCCCTCGGCCAATAAAGCGAGATGAGCGCCGCAACCCCAGAGTCGGTCATGACTGCACCTAATGGTCAGGGGTCCCTTTACCTTTACAAGGGTAAGTATCATACACTTTGTTCTGTCCATTGCTGCTTGTGGCCCCACCCACTTTTAACTCTGGCCCTGCTCACCATTGGCATATCTCCAATTCTTCCCCCCCCCCATGAGAAAATGCAACCCTCCTTCAGACTGAAACACACACAATTGTTCAATGTCTACATCTGCTGACAATATTTTGCTTGAAAACAATAGTATCAGTCAATTTTTGGGTTGCAACAAAAATTGACAGATATGTTCTGCAGGAGGAAGGGAGAGGGTTGGCAAAGAGGGGACATTCGATGTATCTGTAGAATTCTCTCTCTCTCTCTTTGTGTGTAATATATTGAAAATCAATAAAATTTGTTATTTTAAATGTCACTGCTTATTATTTGGATATAAAAATGTAGATTTGCTACTTTTTAAAGTACACTCTCTCTCTCTTTCACACACACACACACAGAGAGAGAGAGAGAGAGAGAGAGAGAGAGAGAGAGAGAGAGAGATGAGTGGTATAGAGATGAATATGCATCTGCAGGTACAGGACACTGGTTTGATCCACATGGACATGATTAGTTGATGCCAGTTTAAAATGATCACTACAAACTCAAATAATGTAAGGAGCCAATGGACCAGTAAAATTAATGGACTGCAGTTCCTGCATTGTCTGAGCATATCCTTTGCTTCTGTCCCTGAGGTAACAAAGATTCACCCTCTGAAGAAGTAATAAGGTGACACAGACATGGAGATTACTCAAAACTTGACCAAGTGGATAATGACCGAGTGCTTCCCCTCTACGGGTTGACAGCAGCCTCAGAACGCAGCAACACCGTGGCTATTACAGATCAAACAGTAGGAAGGCATTATCACTAGTGAGCCAGAGAGGATGTGATAATTTATCCTGTTTGCTGACTCTATCACAGAGAGCCAGAATCTATTAGTCATATTGATTCTGGATGTTCCACCTTTGATGGTACAGAGCTGCACACAATGACAGAATCAAGTTATCCACATTCATCATTGTTTTACTTTGAAAGTAAATGAGTGTGTCACCGCAAAGTGGTGGCTCCTACAGTCAGTATAACCTATAAAATGGGAGCGATAAAGTTCCCCAGGCAAGAAAGCACCAAGAACATGCTGTTTGAAGATGAGGGCTATGCGGCCGAGGATTATGGATACGGTGTGTTACCAGGTTGTTTTATGTGCTAAAGATAGAAGATAAACATGCCACTATATCATCTTTGTGGTATGGAGAATCATAAGTGTGCCTTGCATTTTGTTGGGTATGCATTATGACCTATGATTTATAACACAGAAATCCAATGGAATCCACAGTACAAGGGAGATTTCCTGAGCACACAAAGCACAAAGAATGGATCCCTGACTTGCAAACTGGAGGAGAGAGAGACTGTATTTGAATTGCCTGTAAAATGATCCAATCCATTTGCCAACCTTGTGGTCTGGAACAAGAAATGTTGAAGAATTCCAACTAAAACAGGAGCAGGAAGTTCACTTATCCGCCCTATGTCAGGAACAGAAATCAATCAATTGAATATGATTGACATTTGCTCTTGTTGTTGCTTTCAGTCCACAAATGATACACAATGGATTATGTCCTCGTCCACCCCATTTGCACTGTATTCCCACTGCACTGAAGTGAATAGGGTGGAATAATGTAGCAATAATGAAACTTGTACAATTTGTGTAATTAATTATGAAAACTGCATAAATTACAAAAAATTTGCCAGAGTGGACAATGTGAAGAATGTGGTTTTGGCAAGGATACAAACTTCAGTGGAACAGAAACTGGGTTGCACGTGTCAACACTGGGGAGAGAATAAAAACTATGCCTCCTTATGTCCCTAGCAGAGACAAAAGGTTTGGAAACAAAATGGTATTTTGTCCTCAGCTGAGATCCTATGTGTGAACCAGTATCCAGGTCATCATTGAAAATTAAGCTCAATTCTATAAAGAGGTGAGCAATGCGATTCCACATTGTCAGTCCAGTTTTAAGCAACATTGTCCTATCTCTGGTAGAAATGGTTCCCCTTCTTCTTGTAATATTTTGTTAAGCCACTTTAGAACAGTAATTATCTCACATGGGATGCCATGCAATTTGAGCAGCTGTATGTGAGTTCGGATGGACTGGCCCCAAATATATTGATGGCTTATCAGAGATTTGAGTTTCATTAGCAGCAACTGATCAGTAAATTCATGTATTGTATCACATCTCTGCCTTATAATTTTAGTTCATGTAAACCAGCCCACACAAAGCCTACTCACACATAGAAAGTAATGATTATACTGTCCCAGGTTGGACATGATTACCATGACTTAATAAGCTGAAATATGTATAAGCCTTATGCCCATCCTTCTGTTGCTCAGTCTTTCCCTTTCAACACATTTTAATTTTTTTAATTTTTTTTAAATTTATGTACCCCCCCAAGGATCACAGGGCAGTTTATAATATAAAAACACAAAAATGCATAACATAATAACAAGCAAAATAATAGGCTCCTTCCCCAATTTAAAAGGCCATATATATTGTTTAATTAACCAAAGGCCTGGGAAAAGAGAAATGTTTTCACCTGCCACCTAAAGATATGTAGTTAAGTTTCCTGAGAACCTTCCTGGGAATACAAATGGGGAGCCACTACAGAAAATGCCCATTCTTCTGTTGACGCCCCCTAGACCCTGTGGGGACCACATCACCCCTGAGTTAATTAACCACAGTATTCCAAAACATCTAAAGGCCATGAGGTTGGCAAAGGCTGCCTTATCTATTGAGAATTACAGTGGTACCTTGGGTTAAGAACTTAATTTGTTCTGGAGGTCCGTTCTTAACCTGAAACTGTTCTTAACCTGAAGCACCTCTTTAGCTAATGGGGCCTCCCGCTGCCACTGCACCACCGGAGCACGATTTCTGTTCTCATCCTGAAGCAAAGTTCTTAACCCGAGGTACTATTTCTGGGTTAGCGGAGTCTGTAACCTGAAGCGTATGTAACCCAAGGTACCACTGTACAGGCAGAAGGACAAGCTTTTGTGGCCGCTTGGATATGGACACTGATTTCCAACCTGGTCTTCCTTATTTACTGAAAATTCAAATATTATTTCCATTAATGATTTAATTGTGGTAATGGTAATTCATAATACTCACATAGCATTCATTGATTAATTTATAAACCAACTTAATTGCCAAAGTGGCTTCTCCTGAGCCTAGCTAACTGAAACATCTCATTCCAGGTAACCACAAAGATTTCTTTTAGAAAAAGTTATTGGAATGAAAAACATTTCATTGGAGACCAGTGCCTTGAGCCAGGACAGAAGCCTCATAAAACTTTGCATTCAGTCAATTGTGATGTAAGGTGTGCAGAAAAACATGACCTGCTAAAACGTGGGACACAGAATGCATGCAATAAAGAGTGAACGGGAAAAGTTGAAGTGGGGGGCGGGGACGCAATGGCAATGCTTATTTTCAGCACACTGTAAAGTACAAAAGAGACCCCATTTATGAGCAAAGCAACCGAGAAAACAAGAGCGATTCACTGATAAGCGGAGCTTTACAACACTTCGGAACAATGCAGAAGAAACAACATCTAAGGAAACCAAAGCAAAGGACATCAGCAAAGAAAGGGCACCATCAGGACATTCTCTTGAAGGAGTAAGTGAGAGACGAAAGAAAGAAAAAGGAGGATTTCTTTGCTATACAAAACATCAGACTTGCCTCAATGGAAAGATGTTGTGGAGTCAAATAGCCTAGGTCTTTTATTGCTTGTTATTACAAAATCAAACAGCAGTTCAGGCTTTTGTGAAACATAGAACTTGGCTGATTGTAAAGAAGGAGGGAGATAAAATAGTGTGTCTGTTTTTACATAGCAACATTATGTGCTTTTGGTTGAAGAAAGAAATGATAACTGAATCTCGGCAGGAGGTCAAATGTAAGTCAAGCTGGGGGAGAATTGGTGGGGGAATGGAAAAAAATCAACAACTGGAAGTATATCTTGCAGACTCAAGCTTGAAGCAGACAGAATGCAGGAGGATCTGTAAGTCTCCCCACTTTTTAATATTACTTTTAAACAGATAGGGGTCTGTGAGTGTGTGTTTATCCCATCCTTGTTGGGGGCAGCTGCACCTGACAGAAGTGATTTTAAATCTATAATTACAGACAGTTTTCCCAGATCAAAATCGTCCCTGGAGGCCCTGTGAACTCCTCAGTGGGGTAAAAACTACACGCATTCCTCCTACAGCAGGGATAACAGCAACTAAGGTAGAAAGGAGCAAATTAAATGTTGCTTTCAGCATCTGGGGCTGGTTGATGAAAATGTCCCACAGGTGGGTTGGGGTTATAGTTATTCTGTCATCAGAAAGCCAAATTGTGCTCATGCTGCTAGCTAGCGTGTGTCCTACATTACAGAGGATAGCCCCTTATTTGAAGAGCTGTTCAATCCACCTCTGATTTAAAGATAAGAAGGGATAGCAGGGGCCTTGAAGTTGTCGTCAAGCACACGGACAACAGATTCAGTAGCACCCAGCACCACTGTGAGTAATAAGAGTTCTACTGAAATCCTATTCCCATGACTGTAAATAAACATATGCAAAGTTTACACAAATCTCCCTCAATCTCCGTCCTTCTTTTTGGCAATGTGGAAGTGGTAACTGTACTCAAAGCTGTGGAAGATTTTAAGGTATTGGCAGAGGGTGTCACTGTGAAAAGAATAATATATGTGCCTTGCTGTGAAGCCGTGCTTTTAAAAGGCTTTGAGTACCTCAGGCTTTGGTGTGACCCGAGAAACTTTTGCACTGGGCGCAAACAGACTGAACAGTCCACAAATAACTACCTGAATTGCTATCTTAATGTCAGGTTTAGCACAAGACATGGAACGCTGGCAGTTTTACCAGTTGAGGTTTATTTAGCAATAACAGGCTTTCAGCAGTCTGAGCTTCCACAGCTCATTCCTCACTGTCAGAGTCAGTTGACTCGACTGGCTTCTGGCCCCTCCCAAGGCCAGATATACACCACGTCCTCCCCCATTTCCTGCTGGTCTTCCTTTGTTCTAATTGCTTGCTCCGCCTCCTGCTTCTTGGAGACTCAGGTGCAGCCAATTCCTCCTCCTCTGGAGCTGAATCCAAACCCCTCCTATCTCCTGCTCCTGCATCTCTGTGCTGCTGCAAAAACTTACAGGCAGCATTCCAGAGCGAGAAGGGCGTATCTCACTTTCTTAGTGTGAAAGAATCAAGTTCCTGTTTACCTCTGCTTCTTCCGACGCCTCTCTGCTGGCTATTGGGATTTCAGCTCCGTTCATCTGAGCTGATAAGGCTCATCTTCCTCCAAGCCCTCCCAGCAGAGCATTAAAACAACAAAGTCCACAACGGAAGGATGAGATAGGTACGGGCTACATTGCTATGCTTTATTACTAAGCTATGCAGAAAGCAAAGAAATATACATCTCCTCTCTGTGAGAGCAGAGAGCAACTGAACAAAGGAAACAACAGAACAAAGGAAACAGGAAACCAGTAACGTCACATCCCGTCTCCCTTTCCCGTGAGACTCCAACAGTATCTGGACTCTGTGGAATGTAAACAGAGTCTTGTGACTGCAAGCAGCTGCACAGTGAGGAAACAGAAACTAACATCGGCTATGTCTCTGACACTTGAGTTGGACAAGGAACAGATGAGAGGCCATAGATCCACACGGAATAGCCCCGACCTCATTCACCTGCTTGGCACACATGAAACAGAGTTCTATGTGCACATCAACATGTGCATCTAGAGATCCTGCATGTGAGGGGGGATCCTAGAAGCCCCCCACTCCCACTGCATGGAGGTCAGTGTGCATTTCTCCAATAAGCAGATGGTGCGGGATTGGGACTGCTGGATGCATCATTCAGTGACACAGGCAGGGCTGGCTCGTACGGCTTCACAACCCACTTTACACATTCCTCAGGTGTGTGTGGTTGTTTGGGTGCCATATGAACGCTCCATGTAACACTGCGTCGGGACATCTACCAAGACCAGGGGTCAGCAAACTTTTTCAGCAGGGGCCAGTCCACTGTCCCTCAGACCTTGTGGGGTGGGGGCGGACTATATTTTTTGGGGTGGGGGAATGAATGAATTCCTATGCCCCACAAATAACTCAGAGATGCATTTTAAATAAAAGGACACATTCCACTCATGTAAAAACACACTGATTCCTGGACCATCCATAGGTGGGATTTAGAAGATGATTGGGCCGGATCCGGCCCCCAGGCCTTAGTTTGCCTACCCATGACCAAGACCTATACAGCTTAGGATCAAGATACCTAAGATATCTCACCCACTTATGTTCCCAACTAATCTTTTTTTAAAAAAAATAAATGTTTATTAAAGTTTTACAAATAAAAAAGTTCATCATTTCACATAGATCATTCCATTAAATAAAGCTCACAGAAAAAACAAGAAAAAACAAAAATAAATAACAAAAAAGAGGGAAAAAAAAGAAAAATCCACTTTTTTAAAAAAAAATTACAAAATTCCATACCCCTCTGTCCTGACCTCCTCACATCTCCCTTTTTTGTGTTCCTCTTTATTCCAATCAAATTCAGCAAGTTCAAACCCTTATTTAAACCATGCTTAAATTATATTCTTCTAATTATTATGTCCCAAATTTTCATTATTTTAGCCCATTCCTCATCTTATATACTATGACATAATTTTATTCTGTTCATAACCCCCTTCTCCTTTTTAACATTCTTTTTTTTCATTCACATTTAACCAAATCCCACAAGCCCTGTTGCCTTCACTTCCCACATCATGTTAACACTCAAACATTTGCAGTGTTTTTGTAAATAGTCCTTAAACTTTTTCCAGTCCTGTTCCCAACTAATCACTGTACTCTGCAGATGAAAGCCTCCTGCAGATACCACCTTTATCACACCTTAACACATCTTAATGCAGGAATTTGGCCTTTACAGTTGTTACCTGCCCTTTGGAATGCACTCCTGTTAAATGTATGACAGCCACGCTTCCTTTTCCAACAAGTCTTTTAAGAAGAAATCTTCCCCCGTCTGCAACTATATTGGAATTGTTTTTAGTTGTTTTTAGATGCTTTAATTTCTCTGTTGTTGGGATATTTGCTGCCCTGGGCTCCTCTTGGAAGAAGGGCATGGGATAGGCAGCTTGTTGCCTGACTCCAGTTCCCATCAGTCCCAGCCAGCATAGCCAATGGTCAGGCATGAGGGGTACCAGAGTCCAAAAGCCTCTGGAGGACCATAAATTCCTCATCCCTGTCCTACGTCCTCAACCCACAATGTACTTTCCTTACCAGTTTCTTATTTAAATAAAACATTAACCTTGAGTTTTGTGAATTTCCAAAGCTAGCTGAGTCCTTTGCAAATTTTTAATTGGTCCTAATAAAGGTATAATAGAGCTGCTTTGTGAATTTTACAGAAGCTCTGCCACAAACAGTCAACTGAAATCTGCTGCCGAAATAATTAGGGCAGGGCTGTGCCTTTCAGAGCAACATTAAAGTTGGTGCTGCCTCAGCAGGATCTAAGCCCCTTGATTCATGCCTGTGCAACATTCAAGCAGAATTCCAAAACTGTATTTCCTCATTTTCAGGCCTCCCTAATTGTTTGCTTTTGCTAATGTGCAATTCAGCTTAAAGACTATTTACCCCCCCCAAAAAAAAACAACAACACCTCAGCTGTGCATCAAGAATGCTGCAGTGGCCTTTTATCTGTAAATTAATTTGATCCAGGCAGATCAAAGCTGTGGAACTGGATCATCTCACTCCCTCTCTGTTAAGCACATAAAGTAACAGGACTTGTGGTGGGGCTGGGATAGCTTTTATGCCCACACTAGGTGCAGCCTCCCTCTCTTTCCAGCCCCAGAACTAATAGTAGATGCATGTTATGGGACTAGGGGTCGGATAATCTGTTAATTACTCTTTCTCTTGCTTTCTCATTGCTCCAATCTTCAGTTATCTCTGTTTCAACATCAGTTTGTACTATTTATTCCTACAAGCCACCCCAATCTCTGCCAAGCAGTAGCAAGATTCCAGGGGTCTTTGCACTTAACCGGGGATTGTGTTCCTTTGAATGAGTTACAGCGGAAACTGCAGTGTCTTTAAGAAATATGGTTTAGTCACACATACTTACGCCTGAGTCTTATGGAGGCAGTGCAGAACATTCCACCCCATGAGTGTCTCTTTTTGCTCCCCTCTCAGCTTCAACAGGCTTGGGTCTAGAGCAGAAAAGAGCCATGCTCCCCAGTCTCTGCATGCAGCCTCTCCCAGCCAACACCACATTGAGTTCTGGCCCCTCTCTTCTTCTGCTTCCTCAAAACCCTTGCTCAAAAATCTCTGTCTAAAAGAACACATTTTCCCTGTGGTGACATCATGCCCCCTGTTACCCTGGCAACCTCTCTCCCCCAACTCTGCTATTGCCTTTTGCTAACACAACTGGGGAGGAAGTCCTTCCCTCACTTCTTGCCTAACGCTGAATGTCTCACCTCTTGTCAGGGCAATGACCCTGCCATCATCTTCTGTCTCAACCTGTATTTTTACACTGTGCCTGGCATCTTCAATACTACTCCAAATATTATCTAAATTCTACCATTTACTAAATGTAAGAATTTATGGGGAATGCCAAGACAGTGGTACCTTGGGTTAAGTACATAATTCGTTCCGGAGGTCTGTTCTTAACCTGAAACTGTTCTTAACCTGAAGCACCACTTTAGCTAATGGGGCCTCCTGCTGCTGCCACTGCACGATTTCTGTTCTCATCCTGAAGCAAAGTTCTTAACCCGAGGTACTATTTCTGGGTTAGCGGAGTCTGTAACCTGAAGCGTATGTAACCCGAGGTACCACTGTACACACATTCCATAGCGTTTCAGAAAGTGTGAATTAAATAGATTCACCATGAACCATCCTGAGACCTCCGGGTATAGGGCGGTATATAAATTTGATAAGTAAGTAATAAACAAAAGTGTGAATGAATGTAATTTCTCCCTCACTCCTACGTGAATGTGGATCATTAGTGATCATATATAGCCCTATCTACAAGGAACTCCCCACTGCATTCTACCTATGACATCAATAGACACAAATCTGACATCAGAAATGGAAATATCCATAAACCAGAAGGAAAATATCTCATGATACCAGGATGCCGTGCTACTGATCTCTAGGTGGCTATCCTTGAACCAATGAATTTCAATGGAGGTTGTAGCATGATAATTTAAGTTCATCATGAAATTCAGCTCTATTCATTGGGGTATGACTAAAGACAATTGTATCCTTTCCCATAATAGATGCTATTAAACATTTACTGGTTTATTGTTTGTATTTATATCTATTTAGGTTGTCTGGTCTTTGACAGCAATAAAGATGACAGATAGATAGATAAATAAATAAATAAAGGTATTTAATTTTTTTGCACAATTTTTATCTTAAGAAAGGGAAGGAAACTTAGAAATGATTATATGCTATGAAAGTTAGAATTTCTAGATGGGCTGAAGGAGGCTAGGTCCTCAGTAATAGCAAACACTGATTGATTGTGCTTTGTCAATACAGTTACTATGAAATTCGTAAATTGCTCCATTTTGTAAAAGCTCAGAATTGCTGTATTGCATTGTTTTATGTCGCTTTGTTTTCTTCAGATTTCATAATATAAGCAGCTTCTATGTAAAGATAATAAAATGCCTTTAAACAAGGCATTGCACACCATTAAACAAATGGATTTGTTTCTGTTACAACCTTGTGCAGTCTTTATGCAACATTTTATGCTGCCTCTCTGAGTTGTTAATGAGCAATTTTGAACCCTGATGAGATCCCCAAATTATTATCTGCCATCAAAAGGTGATGTCATGGTAAGGCCACTGCATTAGACTGATGAATTTCCACATTTTTCGCTCTATAGGACGCACCCGACCATAGGACGCACCTTGTTTTAGAGGGGGAGAACAAGAAAAAAAAATCTCCCCCTCTCTGCTCAGTCCCCTTCAGCGAAGCAGCAGGAGAAAGACAGCCCCTTCCATTTCTCCTCCCGCTTCGCTGAAGGGGCACTGCACAGCTCTCCCTCTCTGCTGAAGCCAGGAGAGTCTTGCTCTCCCGGCTTCAGCAAAAGGAAGCCTTTGGAGCGCAGCAGGACCTCCCGCCTGGAGCCAGGAAAACCCTGGAGCCAATGCAAAAGGAAACAGAGAGGGGAAGGAGAAAAAGGAGAGAGAAAGGAGAAAAAAGAAAGAAGCCCCAACCTTGCCATACCGCTGCCACCACCGCCGCTAAGGAAGAGAGGTAGGAGAGCGCCGGGAGGGCAAGGACACGTGGCCCAGCCCAGACCCGACCGAAGCCTACTCCACGGCGGCTAGCACTCCAAGAGAGCAGGCCGGGGCCCAGAGGAAGGCCACGCAACAGAGGAGACCACAGAAGAGAAGATTTTAGTTCTTAATTTTTTAAAAAAAACACAAAACTTTTTTTTTAAAAAAACTTTTTTTTCTTTTCAAAAAACAGTGTCCCCAGATTCATTGAAAAAAATCTGGTAACCTTAATTTAGATTCAGCAGTATTTCTCACTGTGTTCCATCAGACCATGGTGAGCCTGTGTTACAGGAATTTCTCAAGACAAAATCATTCCTTATAGTGAGCTGACAGCGTGGTCTGCACTAGCCTCCTGATGATCCCCTTCCACTAAGCAGGTTGTCAAAAGGTTGGTAGGAGGTGAGCTGAGGCTGTATATTGAAATAAATGAGCGTGTCACCTGCCTCTTCAAAAGGATGCACTCCAATGCTTGCAGCTTTCCTGCAACCATGTTCACCTGACGTCAGAATGTTGTTTATTCCATGTGTTAATTGTGGCAAGGGGCCTTAATTAGCAACGTATTAAAAGAAAAGAATCACGCACTACACTGCAAAAGAATTATGGATGAAAAAAATGCATGCTAATAATGATTCAAGTTATGTGTAAAAATCAGAATATGAAGTCTACATTCCAACCAGCTTAATTTTTTCCCTACAAAACCATTTGCATTTGATCATGAGCTTTTTGAGGGCAGAGAGAGGAGAAGCAGAGCAGATCACGGCTGGCTGCACCACCTTCCAAAAGAGCACAGCCTGGTCCTGTGTTTTGGAGTGAATTAGCTGTCTTGCTCATAAATTACCATACTTGTCAGAACAAAGGAATGTACAGTCTGGAATTCTATTGCTGTGGGGGAGCACACAGCCATTTATTTAAATGTAGACCAGGTCTCCAAAGGTTATGAATTATTACTCTGAGTAGACTGCTTACCTTGATGTGAAGAGAGAATTAGCCTTATACACTGAGCCTTTATGGGAAGTTTTATTGTCCAGAGCAAATATGACCAGTTAGGATTTACAGACTTTATTAGCAGCAATAACCATTTTACAACCAACACCAGTAAATCAGGGTTTATTGAGAACTCCGCCATTTTAATCTGCAGAAAGCCATTAAAATGTCGCCTTTTTTATCAGACATCATTCCTAACTTTTATGAAAGACAGATTTTCCATTTAGCTGGTAAATGTAAAGTATTATAGTTCGAAATAATGAATTGATCTGAAAGTAGTCAAGTGGGCTCTGTCTCAACAGCCACAAGGGTTAACTCCTGGGATGGTGTGAGGGTTTGATGAAGCCATTCCGGACATTACAGCATTAATATATGCAGTTTATAGGAAGGGGAGGCTGATTTTAACAGCTTTTAATCCTCTACCTAATAACATCTCAGCTATTTTATTTCTTCCTGTCTTCATGATAAGATTGAATGAGAGCTCTGTGTTGGTTATACCTTTGATGTACCAAGTCCACGATAACGGCAATACATTCAGAGGTGTAAGCTTTCCCGTAACTAAAGGAGACTATTGTCTTGGTGAATTGCCATATCCCAAATTGGAAGATTATATGAACTCTTCCATCTCGGGAAGCCATTTAATGACTGTGGTTAAGCCAACACCACTGTAACTGTGTGGCTCCTAAACTGTCCCTCCAGATGTGGATGGGTCCTTCTGATCATTGAATGAATGTTTTAGGCAGCAATCCAAATCCCTGGTAGGCAGTAGTGGGGCTTAACAGAGTGGTGAAGCTACTGCCATATCCAGAGTTCTGTTGTTTCCACCAGCGAAGGCGGAAGGTGCAGGGGGCACAGGAAAATCCTAGAATTTTGCTGCACCAGGTCCAATAGCTGAATTAGCTTAAGACCCAACTTGACTGCACCATTTTTGTCCCTGCCCCACCCTAAAAGCAATTTGCTGGAAGAGGAAAAGTGGAACTGACATCAAGGGATGTGTGCCCTTTAGCAGCTGAAAATGCCGCTCAGTTGTTCCCTTCCTCATTCCGGATCGAAACTGGTTTGGGGAGAATCACATCAAAACACAGTATATCATAAGAAACGGCAGAACAACAGATATGGATTATGGCTATCATCATGTCTACGCTGCTTCCCTAAACAGTGGTGGGAGCACGCCGGATGCAGAGGAAATGGGAGCGTGTACACATGGGAGAAAACAGTTTACACACACCCTCTCTGCACAAAATGATCACAATCCTGATTCCGCCCCCCTGCAGATGCTACTTAATGGCAACAAAACCACTGGTGTTAAATGCAATCATGCATTTAACATAATGTGTGGTTTGGCTCTTAGACACACATTTTATTTCCTGTTCTCATTTCTATTCAGCGGTTTTGCTACTCCTAGCTAGCTGGAAGCTTATTCTTTGGAGTAGTTGGTTATCTTTTTCCTTTCTTTCTTTTTTTGCCTTCCTCCTCCCAGTTTGCCTCATTACTCATCATATAAACTAGTTTCCAATGGCATGTGCTCAGCAGGCCCTCTGACTAATGAACAGAATGTGCTGCTTATTCTTTAGAGTTTTATTGTTTCTCTGGCTTCTTCTGTCCACCCAATTAATAAGATACCATAGTGATTTTGACTGAGATGAGAAGCAAGCAGCCTCTGGTTTAGATCAGTTTCTCTCTCTATCAATGTGTACCTAAATAGCAGCAGCGCAGATGCGGCTCTAAGTCTTGTTGGAGAGTAAACTTACCACAGCACAGATGGAATTGCTGGCCCAAAGCTCCAGCTCTGAGCTGATAGATAGAACCAACAACCTGCTGTAACGCAAGCACCACTGCTTTTCCAGCTGTGTCCACAGAGAGAAAACTGGCAATCAGGCTGAATAAGAACAGAAGAAGAACTTGCTGGATCAGGCCAATGGCCCATCCAGTCTAATATTCTGTTCTCATGATGACCTACCAGTTGTCTATAGGAAACCTACAGACTCCCCACCTGCAGTTTCCAGTAACTGGTCTTCAGAACCGTTACTGCTCCCAGCTGAGGTTTATTTGGGGCACCCCAATTACAGTCCCAATCTGCAAAAAGGAGGATTTAATATTGTTCATGGGGCTTCTACATTAAAGGCACCACCACCATCAATTATCTCGGTACCAGGCAGCAACTCTTATGTTAAGGAAGCAGGTGAATGATTGCTCAGTGGTCAAAACCATACTTTGCATGCAGGTCCAGTCCCTGAAAAGATCAGGTAGTAGGGTTCTGGGGAAAACCACCGGAAGAGACAATGCAAAATTGCCGCCAACCAAAGTATGCGATATTGACCTAGATCAGTCTTCCCCAACCTGGTGCCCTCCAGATGTTTTGGACTACAAGTCACATTGGACCCAGATGCATGGACTATGGTCATGAATAATTGTGTTCAAAACTCTGAGGGCACTGGGCTAGGCCTTGCTCTTAGGTTGGAAATATACACCGAATGAACACACAGACATAATTCTGGAATAGTCTGTTTGGACATACCTGGTGGGAGGGTGTTAGCTGTAGTAAATAACACCAAACCACCTAGTGTCACACTAGGACTGGGAAGACCCAAGCTCAAAACTGTATGAAGCCATTAAATTTGCAATATGACCTTGGGTCTGTCACTTGCTCTCAGCCTCTCCTACTGGCAGGCCACTGCCAGCGACTACCGGCCAGTTGCTGAGGAACGTAGAAAGGCAAGGGAATATTTATTACAACTATCTTTTTATTCAGTATTTACAGAAAGAGGCTACAGAACCCAACCTCTTGGATAATGGTGCTGTCCTGAGTCAACCCCCCCCCACTTCCTCATTCGTCATTCTCGTCCTTTCTCCTATGGGTGCTGCTACGTGCCCTCTGTCTTTGAGCTCTTTGCTCTCCTATTTTCAAGGCTCACCAGGTTCGGGGGGGGGTCTGGAATGTTTTCTAAAGACACTTCCTCCTCCCTGGAAAGGTCTAGCTGGGGAGGCAGTCTCCACCATTCCTCCTCTGCCCAGTCCCTGACATCTACCTGACAAGGTTGTGAGAACGGAGGGGTTGCATTATGCATGCCACATTAAGCAATTGGGAGCAAGAAGTTGAGATATAGATGCTGTTCTTGTTACTATTTATTGTTGCTAGTTTTGTGGTCAACATTATTGTGTGTGTGTGTGTGTGTGTGTGTGTACATAGAAAGGTAGAGATGAAGAGAGGTTATGTACATGAATTCTGATCAGTTACCTACAGCGGTCTGTGCTTATTCCCAATTACTAATCTGAAGAGTGGGCAGTTGGTTCCGTGGGGAGGATTGAAGAGGATCTTTCAGGGAAGCAATTGCAGCATAAGTAATTACAGATACAAGCTGACCACTTTCAGTAATTGTCTGTCATGATACTGAAGGAGGAGCATAAAGCTTGAAGAAAGAGCCAGAATGGCAAGAAATTTGTGATCAATGGCAATGATCAAAAGAAAACTACAAAATCCAGGCAAGATGTTTTATTTAGCTGCTTGGCTGGCCACACACAATTAATGTGTCAGTGTTTTCATGGAGTTTCCAGTACTCAGAGGACTAAAAGCACTGCATGCTGTTATTTGCCTTCCAACTGTTCAATACGCTTCCCTTTCTAAGGTGCAATCTACACAAATAACTCACTACATGGTAAAACTGGTCTTGGAAAGGGGAGACGGAGCCCAGAAACTCTTTTAGTACATGATGTGCTATTTGTCTACTCAAAGTGGAAGCTGCTCTCATAAGAACCTAAGAAGAGCCTGGTGGCCCATCTAGTGCAACGTTCTCTTTCTTGCAATGTGGCCAAGCAGATGCCCATGGAAAGTCATTGAGCAGGATCTGAGCGCAACAGCATTCTCCCTTCCTGAGGCTTCCATCATTTTACTTAAATTATGCAACATCATGCATTAGCACAGCGATATGGGAGATATGTGCAAAGGAAACATATCATAAACTCCCCTTATGGTTACTCTGGAAAAGTTTGCTGGAGTGGTGTTGATCCCTACCATGGCAAAACTCTTCCTATGTTCCAACAGTATCATTTAATATATATAAAAAATGTCCAGTAGCACCTTAGAGACCAACGAAGTTTGTTCTTGGTATAAGCTTTCTTGTGCATACACACTTCTTCAAATACACAGAATTTAATGACATTTAATGTCATTTAATGACAGCTTTGGCTGGCCCCTTTCTTTTGCTGGGCAGATTACTGGTTATTGGCACAGGATGGTCAGTAGATAGTTTCTCAATGGGAGATAATGGAAAGGAAATCATTGCTGATATCCACACTCAGAGCATGTCAAAAGATTCAATTTGTAATACATAGGAGGTACACAAATATTAATTCACCCGGGACGGGAGGCTTAAATAAACTTTTAAGCCTGTCTTGCAGTGCTTAATTCATATTTAAATGCACACTGCAACCTGATTAAACCAAAGGAATCCAAACATAAGAACACAGACACTGTTGTTGTTTTTTGTGAAATGCCATGGGCATGATCCCTCACCTCTGCGGCAGGCACTCCCTCTGGTGGGCGACAGTGGAGAACAATCATGCCTTCAATAGGAACTTCCCTCCCCTGAGGGTCTTGCTCAAAGTTCTTGCGCAAATCTGTAAAGAATAACACACGGCCGTTAACCATTCAAAAAATAAAAAAAATTCAAGGGGGATAAACAGGTTAGTCCCTTGCAGCAGATATAGTTAGCAGGCCAGGGAACTTCTTCGGTCTTAGGGCCCCGTTCCATTTTAGAGAACCTATTGAAGACCACCAGAAGCATGGCTGACCCAGGGGTTTCTGCACACACATTTGTTCATCTTGGCAAGCAAGAAATACTGTCACAGTTCAAAACCCCTCAAGCAGGGCATCTGAGGAGTGTGGCATGGCCCAGGGAGAGTCTTGGATGCCATATCCAGAGGCCGAAAGGGCCACATCCAGACATAGGGTCTGAGGTTCTGTAGCAAAATATATGTCTGGGCTGAAAGGAAAATCTCCAGCAGCGTTGATGAACAACAAAAGGGTGTTTATTGCTAGCAATAAAGGCTCAGTGGGATCACTCTCCAAAAGCTGAGCAAAGCCCCAAAGGGTGGGACCTGCTGTTATCTGTTAAAGCAATACATATGCATAAACTTCCTCCAATTTAAAGTTACGACACAATACTAATTACACCATGTATGGTCTTTCCTTCATTACCTATTCACTAGGCAAGAAAACAAAGGACTCTCTCTTGTCAAATGTAGACACTTAAGAATGTTGTTTACAACCTTGGGAGTAAAGCTGCTCCTAGCACAAAATAAGGCACAAGGCCTCTAGCCTGGCTAGTTAGCTGAGCTTATAGGTCTCTATGTGCAGCAGTTCCCCATGCTTGCATCATGAGTTCTGTGGCACCTTGAAGGCCAGCACATTGACTACAGTATGAGTTTTCATAGGCAAGCAGTTATTTCACCAGATGTATAAAGTGGGACAATTTAGATGGAGTGTGCATTTGTACATATATAAAGAAACAGATAGAAAAACTGGAATGCACTCATACACCACCCCTTCTATGAGGAGCTCACAGCAGCATATATGGTTTACCCCCCCCCAAAAAAAAACCCCAGGTGATCCCCACAACACCCCTTTGAAGTATGTTAAGATGTGAGAGACTGACTGGCCCAGTGTCACCCACTGTGCTTTGTAGCTTAGTGATGCTTTGAACCTGGGTCTCTCCATTTCCAGCCCAACACTAACCACTATGCCAGACTGGCTGTCCTAAAAGGCTGGAAAACAGCATTGCAAAACACGGAGGAGTGTGGATTTCCGTTAATATATTGGTTAAAGCAGTTCAAGGATTGTAAAATTGGTAGGGTGATGTGAATGAATGTCTCTCCCATTCCTAAATCCTAAGCACAATTACTGAGGAGCTAGTCTCATTGGGCATAGTGGGACTTGGCTCGGAAAAAGAATGCTAAACATAGTGCTGGACAGCTCCCATGCCTGGGAACTGACTAAATGCTTTCTCCCCTGCAGAGAGAATGAAATTATAAGAATTTGCCTCTCTTCATATTGCATTGTGAGGTCTATCAGAGAAGTCTTCCCACTCACTTATGTATGTTTCTCTCCCCACTCTTTCTCTCCCCCCCCTTAAAAACAACAACGAAAAGCAGTCTCAGACTTCATGGTGCAGAGAGAGAGAAAGATCAATTCTGAAAATTAATAGAATTTCACTTCAAGTGCGAGTTTTTTTAAAAAATAATGTTGAATTTTCTAAAACAACACACACACAAACAAGCAAACACATTTTTACAAGTGCATATGTTCAACTGAAATGAACCTGGGTCTTAAACCCAGGTTGAAATCCAAAGGGAGCAGAGATTTACTTGATGAAAAGCTAGTGGAGCAGCTCCACCACATCCAGAAAGTGATGTCTGCCTTCATTCCTACCTGGTGATGCTACAGCACTGAACCTGAGGCTTTTTGCATGCATAGCAGGTGCACTACAGCTGAGTCAGTATAATTCCCACTTGCAATTTCCCGCTCCCCCCCGAAGGGAGTCTCTAAAAATGTTAGAGACCCTTCCCTTCCTGCTTTTCCCTACACACACACTACATACCCATATACAATAGAGAAAACAATATATGTAAATAAAGCAACACAGCTTTATTGAGAAAACAGAGAAAGTTGCTTTGCCAATGGAAATAACCAGAGTACTTATTTTAGTTATATCAAGGCTACATAAGAACTCCTTACCAAGGCTTTGTATTTTTGGGGAGGAAAAACTGCAAAGCCACGCTGGACATGGAGAAAGCAAGTAGCCGTGTCCATGTGGCTTCAGAACTTATACAGCCAGATCGATCCACCAATTAATTTCATGCTCCCTTTTCACACTTCCATGTTAGGAAAGAAAATTCATAGTATATGGCGGGGGGAGAGAGAGTCAATAAAAATCCAATTCCGAATAATAGCCCTATGCAGCCCTGCAAAACGGGAGAATTACCAGCTCCTTCAATGTAAGGGCAGTTAATTCAATGAAATAAAAATAATTTACGCATTCCAAGCAAACCAGCCAATGAAAAATCACTGTCATTTATAAAAATCATGAAGCTGCTGTGTTTACCCAACTGTTCAATTTAAGGCGAGCGTCCTTAGAAAAAAAAAGTGTGGAAGAAAAGTAATATCTGAAATGCACAGGAAAAAGGGGGGGATATGCAGAAAGTGGGCCATCTAGGGGCTCACCCCAAAGAAAGGTTTAATCTTCTGAACATGCTCAAATAATGTGTACACAAATGGACAGATCTATTTCCTCTCGTCCTGCTGCTGACTCCTCCCCTGTAAAAGTATTTTCTGGAGGCTGGGAAGACTCCTGAATCTAGCAGTGTCATAACCCCTGAATCTAGCAGAGACATGGAGTTGGAGACTGCGGGGGACACCAGGTGGGGAGCCATAAATGACTGTTGAAGATAGGGAGACCATTGTGCTTGAGCAGCCCCCAGAGGAATCTCTCAGTCCACCAGGACCTGTAGGGCCAGAAATCAGAACCTCATGGTCACCTTCCCCCGAGGAACCAAATGCCTCCACAGCACAGCACCCGTCCAGCAGTACAGGAAGTGCACCAGGAGGCAGGTTATAGAACAGAGGAGGAGGGTTGTCTTCAGGAAGAGGGTTGGCCCTTTAAGGCTCTTCCCTGCAAATGGAGGGAAGTTGGAGGAGGTAGTTTGGAGACAGAGACTTAGGGCTCTTCATGTCTTGTGCCAAGAAAGCACAGGTCCAAGCAGTTTTCCACTTGTCATTTGCTTTCTAGGCATGATTTTCCCTTTGCCCCACTATTTTCCCCCTGACAACCTACTCTTTAGCATTAAATCAGAACAAATGAGAATCTGCAGAAAACCTGGTTGTTGTTTGTTCTGATTCAGAGCTAAACAACGGGTTTTCCTGGGGGAAAGCAGCAGGGCAAAGGGAATTGTGGATGAGGCCTTTAGAGGCTTCGAATTGTTCCCTCGGAGCTGACTGAAGTCCAGGAACTTTTAATCAGCCTTGCCTTTCTGCTTTCTCTGTGGGATCTGGCATCAAACCAGAACACAAAATCTCTCTAGAACAGATGGGGAGGGAGAGATTGAGGGGTCAAGGTAGAGAGAAAGAGGAGTAGTCTCATTGAGCAAATGGAAGTCTGTGTTTGGCACCACCAAATGCCTGCACTTCTAAACAGTGTTCATCTGAAAGTATGCATTTCAATCATATTCTGGCACATTTTTGTGCTGGGAACCATAACCCCCAAAACTGGAAATGTGTATAATCAAAAGAATGAGGTTCCAAAGTGGAAATGAGGCCAAAAGGTGTAGGATCGTGTCAGTTTGCTGCAAGATTCACCGAAATAAAATTCTTTAAGTATCCTGAAACGGGCGTGAGATGAAGGTTCTATTTGAGTACAGAATCTAACACCTTCTGGTACCTTCACACAAGCCCAATATCCTCTCAAATTATTTATCTAATGCACTGATTACCTGTTCATCATTGCAAATGCAATCTTAAATCCACATACTGTATATTCTGCAAGTACTAAAAGGTGTGTCTGGCTTTATAATTATTACAGGTCACCAGGTCTCCTGGGTTCCAAAGCATTCCCCAGGTCATGCTAAGCCTTTTCATGCATCATGGCTTTGGGTGCACCATGTTGGGATGTAGTTCTTCCAAGTCTCAAACTCTCAAGATTAGCCAGGGAGGCATTTATGGCTGGTCTTGTTTCCATTTTGAATCTCTGGCAGGTCATTCCCAAATTGGAACTGGAAACTTGACAAAATTGCTATATACAAATCTGTTTCAGCTGAATATTAGGGAGGGTGGATCCAAATTTATCTCAAGTTACATGTGAAAGAAGATTTGCATGTGCTATTTAAGCATACTTCAGATGTCCCATATATTCACACAGCCAATGAAAGTAGGGGAAGTGGGACTGTGGGAGCAAGCACCTTACTCATCCACAACATATGAGCATGTTGTGCACATGTAGGCTCATAAGTAAGGCTGTGGACTGTGCTTTTGCCACATGACTGCATGTGTGAGTCTATGCATGTTGTGCATAGACAGCATAGATGCATAAATAAGCTTACAGTGAGGGCAGAACATTCTGCTGCAATCCCAGTGTACATATGGATATTTTGACTCAAAGCCTGAGCAAATGTCTGAACAGTATTGTCAACTTTTAGTTTTACTTTTAGTGTGTCTTCTCATATGGAGCCTTATCAATGTGCTGTGCTTTCCATTCTAGTATTTGATAGATGCATTTTTTTAAAAAAATGAAAATGAAATGAAATTATGCAAAAACAGAAGTTGCAGCTGATATACAGCTATCAAACACACCATGCATTTAAGGGGACACACTTTGTGAATTTCATTTAGCGAGAAGCCACACAGTGGGTCTATGATCTGCAGCTTCTCATGCCCTGGAGTGGCATTGAAGGTTGGTACCATACAGTAAGCTTATTGTGGGGAATTGCAGTCAAATATAATTGAAGCTTCTTTGTTCACTCTCTATCCACCATGTGAAGCCGACCAGGCAACACATCCGGGCTTGACCACCTCAAGCCCAGACTGTGTGGTCAGAAGTATTTTTCTGAATTTTGTAACCCAAGAATTTCTACCTGTGTTTTTCTTGTTGCTACATGGAATAACACATGAACCTGAAGTTTGGAGTCTGCAAGTAAAGCCATTTAAACTTACTAAAGGTGTGGTCTGTTCATTGTGAGTGTGGTAGAAATGGGGGAAAGTGCTGTAGGCAGGCTAAATGGAATATTTAAAAGGTCTAACAGCCTATTTGTAACACTTCACTGTTGCTGCATTTTGTGACTTTTAAAGCTCTGCTATAGTTCTTTTACTGGAGAGTGCATTTAGCCCTGTGCTTGAGATCCAGATGATTATTTTATTAATTTATGGACATGGTTATCTATTTCCCCATACATTTCACCAGCAGCAACTATGTACTTCTCAATCATATGAAATCACCTTTTGTTAACCACAGAGATAGGGGACGAAGCTGTCAAAACATGTGAGTATTCAGCTACAGCAGATATATTTTGTACTTGTTACTGTATTTACAGTAACTACACATGTATTTCCCATACACTTATGAGGGACCCAGGCAAATTTTTAAATCCCAAGCTTTCTCCTTCAAACTAACAAAGTGAATGTCCAATACTCACATGACCCCTAGTTGTGAATACTTGGAAGGGGGACACTGCAACTGGTATGGGGGACACTGCAACCCATACTCACTTCAGCATGTGTCAGCCTTATATTTTGTTCTCAGGAATTGTAAACTAAGCAGAAAACTTAGTAAGGAATACATCTTACCGCTCACAAGAGAGCTTGAAAACACTTGAATGTCAGAAGTGTTATGGTACAATTCTGCTTTTTTCCCTCTGTGTGTACATTCACCACCCATGCTTTCCCTATTCTTGCTGCTTTGTCAGCCGCGCTGACCACCAATGTTTGGACAATGGAGACTGTCAAGTGACCCAATGCCCAACAGTAGTCTACAGGGTTCATCCTCAAACTTCTGTAGCAAAGCTGGACAGCACTTACAGGCTATGCGGACCGAAGCTTTTCTGCTCTTTGAAGTCCCTAAGTGGCTCCATGCAACACACTGACACCAGTAGTCCTCTGGCCCATGAAAATCTTCTACTTGCTGCCTTGTCACATTGATGTATGCCTCACGAACCTTCAAGCCTGAATGGGAAAGATACAGGGAAATTAGCTGATAGAGAATGTCTTACTCAGACATAACACTAAGGTTAGCCAAACCTTTTCTTTTTAATTAAACAATTCCATTTTTTAATCAAGGCAAAGCTTTAATTACTTTGACAATAATATATGGCTGCTAATTAAATTCTAACAGCCAAGTAGGTCAGAACGCATGAGCTGAAAGCATCCGCTTGCCAAGATGTGATTCCAGACTATGCAATATCTGCCTTTAAAATCTTCTGTTGGCACTTTCGCTCTTAATAAATAAATAAAGGTTGGTTTGTTCAGCTTTTTTCAAAAAGAAAATGCAACAATAACACAGCAAGCAAGGCAGCAGTCTTCTAATAAGTGCTGGCTGCAATTCTAAGCACAGATTCTTGCTTAAAACAGGGCTTTCTTCATAGGTGAGTGTGTACAGTAGTATTTGGGGTGCATACTTTTTTTCATCCATCGGCTGTAACAAAGCATGGCAGCAGAATAATGGCCAAAAATAATAAGACAAGAGTGACTGAACGACAGAAAATCAAGAAATATACACAAAGCAACCCCAGAGAGAAACAGCAGCCCAGTGGCAAATGGCGCTCAGGAGCTGGCATTATTTTCATAATCCATCATCTTCCCATCTTTCCCATCAATACGGCTTGCAAAAGTTAAAAACAAACAATCACGAAAGCAACAATGGTTAAAATTATAAAAAATAGAGTAGCAGCTTATCTATGTGTGTAAATAGATAACACACAGTCAGCATTTACTGTGAATAGTCCCGCTTTGTTCACCCACTATTTATTGAGCATCTGCACAATGACATGAGCAAAATATCCCTGTCACATTTTCCCTATGCAGCCTCCTCTCGCTGGTGCTCAAGAAAGCACAGAAAGCCTGACTTAAAATCTCAGTGGAATAGCTAGGCAGTGTCCCTGGTGCAATATAACCCATGACCCAGCTATTCTCTCAGTATATGCCAGATCGCTCTAATTTCTAGGAATGGTGAACTTGTCAATTTCCGTTTCTCTCCATTTCTCATTTTCCCACTCTTTCATTCATTTCAAAACATTTCCACCATAGTGTTTTGTTTTTTGTTTTTTGTTTAAGTAAACCCTCCTGAAAATTCATCAGCATTTTAGTGCAGGTTTCTCTTATTAGATATGCACTTGTATGCAATTTTGCCTAACAGACACAAGTTTACAAAGCAATTTTGCATAAGCCAATGTACCTCTGCATGTTAATATATGCTTTTTAATGCATACTTCATCCATATTTATGCTTTTTGTGTATATTACTTGGCTGGAGAACTGTGTTGCAAAATTCAGTGCACGATGGCTGCGTTCCGGTTCATGTATTATTTCTCAAAAATATGTGAATTACATGAGTTCACCTTTGAATCCTAAGTGATCCAATTCCCACCCACCCCAATATCTAATTATTTCTAACAACAACAACAACAACAACAAAATTTATTTATACCCCACCCTCCCTGGCCAGGACCGGGCTCAGGGCGGCTAACATCAAAGTATATGATACATTAAAAACATAAATCAAACAGCTTAATCCTAGATGGTTCTAGCCCTCTGCTTCTCTATAGATTCTTTCTACGAATGAACATCTCTCAAATTATAACATCCCCCTTTCCAAATAGCACACCTGTGTTTTCTTAGGCCCTCTATACTTGAGTGAGGGCATTCTAAAGAGATCACAGCAAGAGTGGAGGGACCATTTAACCCTTTCCCCCAGCCCTAGTAAAATTCCCTCTCTTCAATATTTGGGTCTGGGGGAAATGGGGACAGTCTATTTGGCAACTAAATGTTAGAAGGAAGCTGCCTTATTCTTATTCAGACATTTGGTACATCTAGTTTAGTATTGCCCACACTGACTGGTAGTGCTCTCCAGAGTTTCAGACATGGTTTTCTCCAAGCCCTATGTGAAGTGCCAGGGATTGGACAAGGGACTTTTCCATAGCAGTCAATGTTTTCCTTTTTTTAAGGGAAATTCCCTTATTCCAAATAGGATTCCTCGCAAGAAAAGGGAAAAGTTGACAGCTATGGACCTTTCTCATAAAAAAAACAGTTGTTCTATCACTGAGCTACAGTCCTGTTCTAGGCCTAAAACAGAAGAGAAAGGACTAAGTGCAACTGTATCATCCACGTCTGGAATCACATGAGAGAGAATGCCAGAAAGTCAAGTTTAAAAACTATGTCTATGTGGGTGCACACACACACAAGACCTTTATCCACCAAACAACTCTAAAAATAAATGTATTGTTTATGTTCCAAAAAGACCAAGGTATATTGTGTGAATCAAAATATTTTTGCCATTACTTCATAGTTGCTGGATCAAAGTAGTCCCAGGATCAGAAAATTCATTCTGCTGGTAGCCTGGATAAACACTAATTTCTATCAGTTAGATTAAATGCTCATATTCTCACAGGCATTGCTTCAGAAATATATTCTCACTATTTTCATGCACATATTACATGGGATGTTTTTTCCCTATCTCCTCTCTACAAATGCAAAGTTGCAGACTGAGAGGCCCTCTGTGATGCCGTCTGTCTATAATAGTTGAGGTTGTGTTAAAAGTTTTGCACCTACGCCATCCTCAGCATCATCTCTGCACATGGATGGATTTCTTGTCCTCTACATAAGGATGCAACATTGCAAATTGATGTGTAAGCAACCAAAGGGAGGTCAACAGATGCACTCACATCTGTTAATAGCTCAGAAATGGAATGAAGGAATATAATGCTTTGTCTGGGTTCCGATACGGAGCAGGAAAGTGCAACTGCCTGCCAGCTGCCACAACCCTATTACAGACTGCTAAGAATCACTCAAATGGCAGCTAGGGGAGAAAGGGCCTTGGGTATCATGTTGCGAACCACCAATTAGTCAGCGTTTCGATAGGGCAAGATGCAACTCTGGTCAGTATTTCAATAGATCTACCTAAAGTAGGACTAGCATTGGATACAATTCACTGATTTTGGGGGGGACAGTTCACATTTTAATAGGAACCTACCTACTCTGCACTTCCACAGACAATACACAAAACAAAGCACAATTGGCCTTCAAAATTCCAACTTCCCCAACCAGAAAATGTACACAAATATGTTTATATTAGGAGAAAGCAGGCATAAAAATATAGAAATGAGTGAAAAGAACATACAACCTGGCATTATACTAAGGAAAATGTGTCTGCTTTCAAATGTTCTTGGTGACTTTTAAAAACAACAAAATAGAAATCACAGACTGATGTAGAACCGTGGATAAATGAATTTAAGACGGGGAAGGGGGGGAATTAGCTGTGTTAAACTGAAATTGGTAAAGCCAAGCTTCCAGCAAAACACAATGTGATCTAGCTAGTACTTATTGATATGAGATGTAAGCAGGTTACAAGCCTGTCCCTATTTTTATCAGTTAAATGTTGGAAGGTATGCAAATCCTAATCATCTCCTAATTAACATTACTGGTAATTGAGTAGTCCAATTAAATTTGCTAGACATCTGCAAAGCAGTTCCCAACTACTTTGGCAAAGTAACTAGCCCTGCACTTTGTAACACATTTCCACCTCTTTGAAGGCTCATTTGCTTCCAAAGAGCCTTTCTTTCATCTATAAAGCTCAGATCTTGGACATTTATAAGCCTTGCAGAAACTGGTGTTTGATCATGATGTCGGGGACTTTGCAAATTAATTCGGAGAAACTTTGCTCAATATGAACTGCTAGACATCTCAGATGTAAAGCAAACCTTGTGAGAAATGACAACTCAAGCTAAACAAAACGAGACGGTGGCTTCCAACAGGAAAGTACTGAGAGATACAGAGACCAGGCTTGTCAAGGGCTCAAAATCTTAAATGCCTGTCACTTCACAGATATCAATACAATGGACTTCTCTCCAGAATCCAAATTTAAATCTTCCAGCATCACTAGCTAATGCCTTGATTAAATATCTCAGAAAAGCTTTCAAAAATCCCCAGAACAGAAACACTTGGGCAGATATATAACAAGGCTGGAGACAGTCAACAGATATTGAGAAGGGGGGAGGGGGACGGAGGGAGGGAGGGAGAGAGAGAGAGAGAGAGAGAGAGAGAGAGAGAGAGATATTTGCATGGCAGGTATGTAGCCTACCATACAACGTAAGAGTCACACCTGTTCCTCAGGCTACTGTTGCCTCCAAACCTGCCCACCATTGATGTGTGGCCCCTGGAAGATAGTCTATGAAGGAATGTGTCCTTCAGGATGAAAAATGTGTTCCCTTCCCTATAGCAACCCTAGTGCCCACCAGACAGTGTGGACTACACCTCACATAAAACCCAGTTAGCATGGAAACATAATAAACTTCACAGTGGACTTTGTGCCTTAGTCAATCCCAACATCATAGTACAGTCATACCTCATGTTACATTTCATCCTGAGGTGACCCGGAAGTACTGGAAAGGGTTACTTCTAGGTTTCGCCGCTTGCGCATGTGCAGACACACAAAATGACGTGGAACGGATGCCGTTCGCAACCAGAGGTACCACTGTAAAGTGGTACCTTGGGTTACATATGCTTCAGGTTACATACGCTTCAGGTTACAGACTCCGCTAACCCAGAAATAGTACCTCGGGTTAAGAACTTTGCTTCAGGATGAGAACAGAAATCATGCGGCAGCGGTGTGGCAGCAGCGGGAGGCCCCATTAGCTAAAATGGTGCTTCAGGTTAAGAATGGACCTCCGCAATGAATTAAGTACGTAACCAGAGGTACCACTGTACAGCACACTACTGGAGTCACAGCATCTTGGCAAAGTCAATTACTGACACCCTCCCCTGCCACTTTGATCTTCCCTCCCTCTGCTCAACCCAAAGAACTAAACAACACTGCGTGCCTGAAACTGGAAGCTGCCGCTTTTGTTTCCCACAATGCCCTGGGCACTCAGGTATTGTGGGAAATTTAAATGTTGTTTCCTAGCCACCTGGCAAAGATTAAAGTGCTGCTGCTGTCTCCACCATCACGTAAGCCTGCCAGGTTCACCAAAGCAAAGCTGTCTGCTCCCCTGCAACAATATTATCAGTAAACATACTTAAAATTGGGCTATAAGTGGATACAAATGTGGAAAAATAAGCTAAAGCAGGGTGGGGAGGGAATCAGGCTTTCATCCTCAATGGAGAAATCAATGCATCTTGTCCTTACAGCACAGGTGACTAACCTGTGGACAGACAGATGTTGTTGGACTTCAACTCCCATCTGACCAATTAGAGTAGCCAATGGTGAAGGATGATGGGAGTTGTAGTCCAGCAAAGATATGAAGGACCAGAGGTTAACCACCCCTGTCTTAGAACAACTAATGAGAACTATTTCACTACTATGCACCACTACATTGCCTATATTTGATGCCATCACAGAGAATGTTTCCATTTCAATACCCCCGGAAGGAGATGAGGATCTACCAGGGCTCCTGCAGGTGACCTTTTTAATGAGCATTCATCCTGATTTGCTTACAATAAACTTATATGGAGGTTCGATTGTGAGCATTTGAGCATGTTGGCACGAAGGCCACAGAACCATGAATATTCATCTTGGTTTGCTTGTGGCATGTTTGCGAATCTTCCTTTTAATCATCTGTTCATGCCACCTTTTCCCCAAAATGTTTCCTGTCAGTTTCATAACCACAAAAGAATATGTTTCCTTTTAAAAGTATATCAGTTGAACTAGGACAACAGGGAATTTTAATATGCTTTAATTGGGAAAATCTACATTTCCTGGTGTGCGCTTGAATCCATCCCACAAAATACTGATAGTTGGAGATGCCCCTCCTCAGTTCTTGAAAATATCATTTCTGTTCTTCACCATTCCCAGAGTTAATAATTTGTTATTTTCAAATTAAGAGACCTTTCAAGTATAAGATACCTACACACACCAAAATAAATAAGCACATTTCATTAATTTTCATTAATTTGTTAAAAATGGCACTCTTCTTCTTAGGTCACCTTCCCATGCATGGCATATAGGGTCTGAGGACATCTGCATGGCAACAACCCACACTACCGATGCTCAGGGGTGAGACAAATCCTTCTTGAACATTAAGGGGGGAGCTAACAAGCTGTGGGCAAATTCTTCCTGTTAATTATAATTATAATGAACACAAAGCCCCTTTGGGTGCAGTGGACATTGTTGTGTCCTCTGAGGATGTTATATAAATGAGCTCCAAGGCAAATGAGAAGTGGAAGCGAGATAAATGGAAGACCAGCCATGCCATACAAAGAGAGCATCAAACCCAGAAAGCTTATTCCTTTCATTAGCTGCTGTAAGAGAAAGGACACTCAATGGGTTGTTGCTTCCTTTGAGCACATCATTCCCACCTTTCAGCCAGGGTACTGCCTTTTACCCACCTCTAAAGAGCTGGCAGAGGCCTTCATCTCACCCCTGGGATCAAGAGATAAAACCCCTCTTTTGAGAGTGCTACAGCACTGTTATTAGGTGATGAAGAGCTGAGTCTGCTCTCTAAAGAGAAGGGAGCACATTTGCTATCCTAATCTCAGTGCAGAGCTGAGATTGTGAGGTTCAGCTCTTAGGGATGGTGGGCCACTTTCTACAGCTTACTGTGCTGGGCCCAGGGGTAAACACAAGCAACACAGTCCAGGTCCGGTCCCAAATCCAAGGGTTCTGTGAAGAGTCAGTCCAACAGGGTCAAGGCAGGAAACCAAGCTAGGTCAGGCACACAGGCAGGTTCCAGCAAGCAACAATGTTTCTCCTGCAACCTGGGGTAGGGTCTGACAACCTTTTATCTCTGTTGGGGTAACAGCCAATCCTGATCCCCTGGTGACTCAGCTCCCTGTCTCACCCAAAGGCAAGCACTCCTCCTACAAGTACTCAGGTCTCTCCTTCTCTCAGACCTAAGCCTCTGCAGCTCGGGAGATGTTGCTGGGTTACTAGACCCAGAGGCCACCTCAGCCTCTCCTGACCCAACCGGTAGCGGAGCAGCTGTAAGTGATTGCCCAGCTGAAGGCAACAAAATAATCCCCGCATCTGGAGCCAGGGCAGGCTCAGGCCCCTGACTCGGCCCAGCTGGTGCTTGTTGCAGGGGAACCTGTGCAGACTGGGGCTCTTCAGAATCAGGCCCCAGACTAGGTTCAGATGCTGCCTGAGGCAGAGGATCCGGTTCGGACTGAGACTCCTCTGGTTCCGAGTCCGAGCCCGAATCCCAGGCCATCACACTTACTGTGATGGATCTTGCCTTGGACGCATGAGTTCGCCTCCCCTGTTATATGAGGTGAGTACAATTTGTAGACTAACCCTAAAATTACATTCCAAACTGATTTGGAGAAAAGGTGAGTAAGATGAGACATAACAGAGGCATATACAATTATGGATGGTGTGAAGAAAGCTGACAGAGAAAAGCTCTTTTTCCTCTCTCATAACACCAGATCTCAGGGACATCTAATGAAGCTGAATGTTGGAACATTCAGGACAGACAAAGAAAGCAATTATTCATACAGCACATCGTTAAACTATGGAATTTACTCCCACAGAAGCTAGTGATGACCACCAGCTTGGATGACTTCATAAAGGGATTAGACAAATTCTTGGAGAATGGTTGCTAACCTTGATGGCTGTGTTGTGCTTCTGCTATTGGGCACTGTAAGCCTCAAACTAAACAGCTGGTGTAAATCAGAACTGGGGAGAGTGCTGCTGTGCTCAGGTCCTGCTTGTGACATCTGGTTGGCCACTGTGAGAACAGGATGCTGGACCAGATGAGCATTTGGCCTGATCCGACAGGCTTTTCTCACATTCTTAAACCTATGGACTGGTTGAAGCAAGCTGCATCTACACTTTTGCCCAGTATCTGGGAAGCAATATTAAGTGTGGTAAAGAGAAAATGGATAGAGACAATTGGTTTTGCTCCTCTCATTAGACTACAACTCGGGGTCATCCAGTGAAACTGATGGGCAGTCGATATAGGACAAGCAAAACAAAGTACTTCTTCACACAGTGCCAAGTAAACATATGGGAATTTTCTGTCACAAGATAGGTCTGTCTATGGTTCCTGGTTCAGAGAGATGATGAATAATTCAATTTGTTATTTGTGTAATACAAAACTTCTCTCAGCGACTTAAATGCACAATTAAAAACCAACCAACCACCAAGTTTAATAATAAAACAATATCCCCAAAATGCAGACACACAGAGAGTTTACGAAGGATACTGAGCAGCTGGGATGTGTGCAGAGGAGAGTGACCAAGATGATAAAGGGTCTGGAAACCAAGCTTTGGATAAGTTTAGCCTGGAGAAGAAAAGACTGAGAGGTGCTATGGCAGTCATCTTCAAATATTTGAAGGGTTGTCACATGTAAGAAGGAGCAAACTTGTTTTCTGCTGCTCTAGAGTGTAGGACCCAAACCAATGGATTCTAATTCCAAAAAAGGGAATTACAACCAGACATTATGAAGAATTTTCTGGTGGTAAGAGCTTCTCAACAATGGAATGGACAACCTCAGAAGGTGGGGGACTCTCCTTCATCTGTCAGCTGTGGTTCCTGCACTGCAGGGGGTTGGAGTAGATGACCCTTGAGGTCCCTTCCAACTCTACAATTCTAGGATTCTAGAATTATAATAATCCCTCAGAAGTCTAGGAGAAGATGTCTTAATCTGAAATAATGTTAAAGTTTGCACCTGGTGGATTTTACTGGAGAAAGCATTCCATAGCCTCTTACCATTATTTTCTGGGAGCACACAATAGGGATGTGGTGCTTGTGGACTTCCTATAAGCAACTGGCTACCTACCATTTGGAGCAGGATATTGGACTGAACAGAACTTTGATCTGATTCTTCTTATGGGAGTAGGGCTCAAATCTACTTTCTTGAAAGCCCTCAGGGCTCCACTGTTCTCAGTTCTAACCAGTGCAGATCTGTGCTAGCCTGTAAGACCTTTGTAGGAGATGAAATGAACTAGGGTGACAGGTTGGTGGGCAGGCAGCTCTGAAATACATGCAACTGAACCACAGTTGTTCTTTTGGATTCATACTCCCAACCCCCAGTCTTGTCCAAGATCTGGATGCAAGATGAAACTCTCTGGGCTTTTTAGGATCTGCTTCTATAAATAAATCTGATTTGCACTTGGTGACTATTGATTTTCAGCATTGTAAACCTAGAGTCTCTATAAATCAGCACCCACTTAATCGCAAGCATCAAGAGGCATTCAGGAGTTAACCCATTCCTTCAGTGAGCAACAGAGGTGCAGATTTGTAATATGTACAGAAAAGGGGAGAAAGATCCGCAGTGGATGAAAAGGTGAGGAAATGTCACAGATGCAACTACTAGAATTGTTAAAGGGGGACACATCTCCAGTCCCCCCACCCTATAACTCTGTAGCTGGAAAAGCCTCTTCTAAAGCTGACACATATCTTGCTCAAGGATGTTAAGTGAAATTTTTGGCAAACCCAGCATTCTATCTGCTTTACCATCCAAGGACAGCAAAATCAAGACAAGGTAGTTGAGACCTTTGTTTCCTGATCTATATAGATTATAGAAGAATAGGTTTAGCATTGGCATTGGTGTGGATACATTGATCAACCAAACTGCTTTCTGTTTTTTTTGTTTTTTTAAAATAATTTTTATTAACCGGCCAATCAAATCAAATTAAATCACATCACATAAATTCTGAATTACAAAGCTGAATTTTAAATTTTGTTGGGGGGACCCATATTTCAAGATCCGAAGGGGGATTCTGATCATCTTCTTGCTACTGCGTTAATGTCCAAATCAATCCAAATCAGTCCAAACAGAGTTCATAATTCTATCCAATCTTATCTTGCTGTTTCTACATCACATCTTGTTCATATATTTTCTCTTTTTCCTTTATGATCTCTTCTGATAGTCTCCTTAAGCCGATAAACACCAATAATAATCCTGTGTGAATTTTTCCGTTCTTCCAATCCTCAAATTGAGATGGTTTCCATATATCATCACCTTCATAGATAACATCGCTCTTTCCATCATTAATCTCGCAAAACTGTCGCTCTTAAGTCCCTCTGAGGAGTTTCACCCACAATATATAAACAGCTCTATTTCTCTCTTTCTCCTCCCAGACTCAAGACCTCCGACAGAACTTCCCAATATGGCGACGGCATTTTTAACTGCGTCATTCCAAAGCTCTTATACATTCCACGCTCTTCTTAACAACCAACCTGCTTTTTGGTTGATATGCTCTAAGCTGACAGATGGGGTGGTGGCCCACATTGGAGTCCTCTATGGCGTGAACCGCTTCTGGTGGACCCCTCCCTCCTGATTGCTATGAGGTAGGTGAAACCCCACAAGACCAAGCCAATCCACCCGTGGCCCATAGCAATGTTAATGGATGACCACTATGTCCCTGTAAAAAAAGTAACTGTCAAAGTAAACAGAAAAGAATGGGTGAGAAACCTAGACTGAGACTGAGTGTTTGAGACAGGCCTCCCTTTCTCTCTCTCTCCCAGGGGAAGACTTGATGAGCGCACTTCTCTGTCAGGCCTGCTCTGATGCCCTGCCCCTCAGGGAGCCTAGCCTGGATGCCAATTGGCTCCCCAGGTCCCTCTGTCCATTTCACAACTTTCAGTATGGTTGCAATGAATGCAACCAGCCAGCCACACACAAACACTCAAGATGGTGACTGTCTCTCCCACCTGCCACTGCCAGACTGCAAATGACACTTGTTGGTACATTAATACCAAGGTTCATCAGTATTTTGGAACTTTCAGTTCCAGTTCATATACTGCCTGTCTTGTGTTGTGTTGTGTTGTGAGATTCAGACACCTTGGAGCTCACATACTTAGTTGAGACACATGCCATAGGAAAAACCCTGCTGAATTAGTGAAGAAATCCATCTGGCCCACCATTGTATTTTCCACAGTGGTAAATCAAGTGCTTCTGGAAAGTCCAAAAGCAGGACATGAATGCAATAAATAGACCTACCTCTGTGCTTGCCCCCAATCAAGTGGTGCTCAAGAACACATTGCTTCTGCACCTAAAATATCCAGAAATCCATCATGATCACTATATATCGTCATTTAATTATATTTACTGCCTACCTTTCCTCCAAGGAGCTTATGGTGGCATACAGTATGTAGCCACAACACAGAAAATGTCCACATTTGGACACCATGCCAAACCTTAATTTAGTGCAGGGATGGGATAACTGGTGGTCCTGCAGATGTGGCTGAACTACAGCATCATCAGCTGCGACCAGTCTGACCAATGTCTGGGGAAGATGGAAGCTGTAGTCCAGCAACATCTGAAAGACTGTAGGCTTGATGTCCATGGCTTATTGTGCTGAGAATGAGCCACAGCAAGCCTTGAGCTTGGTTCAGAAGCTTTTACTTCTGGTTTAGATTAACTGTAGCTTGCTATGAGGTCCAAACCCACAAGGTTAAACAGGGTTTATTTGAAACAAGCCAGCTTCAAGATGTGGGTTATGATGCTGACAACAAAACATTGTTGACGTTGTCCACAGTTTAGGATCTAACTACACTTTAGGAACTAACAACACACTAAACTGCAGCTAATCAAAGGTAAAGGTAAAGGTACCCCTGCCCGTACGGGCCAGTCTTGCCAGACTCTAGGGTTGTGCGCTCATCTCACTCTATAGGCCGGGAGCCAGCGCTGTCCGCAGACACTTCCGGGTCACGTGGCCAGCGTGACAAGCTGCATCTGGCGAGCCAGCACAGCACACGGAACGCCGTTTACCTTCCCGCTGGTAAGCGGTCCCTATTTATCTACTTGCACCCGGAGGTGCTTTCGAACTGCTAGGTTGGCAGGCGCTGGGACCGAAAGACGGGAGCGCACCCCGCCGCGGGGATTTGAACCGCCGACCATGCGATCGGCAAGTCCTAGGCGCTGAGGTTTTACCCACAGCGCCACCCGCGTCCCAGCTAATCAAAAGCCATCATTTTTTTTTCTTGCAGCCTTACTGGAGGAGGAATGGGGAAGAGGTGAAAGAGCCTAAGGCTTGTTACCACTCATTTCTGTCATGCTAAAGCACCGTGGCCAGTATGTTTGCTATTATTTGCCAGCTGTCATAATGCCATCAATATAAATTACAAAGATCTCAACAGTACAGAAAATAATCTAAGGGATATAAGAACCTTTGGTGTGATTACATGTACAGTTCTGGTAACTCTATCTCAAAAATAGCATTACTGAACTGAAAAGGGTACAGAAAGACAGCTAGAATATCAAGGCCTTGGAGAACTTGCTTATGAAGGAAGGCTAACTAATATAGGAATTTTGGGGAGAGGTGATGGTGACCAAGGGGAGGGAATCAATTTATCAAATTAATGAGTGGTTGGAAAGAACAGACAAATTAAACACACACACTCCTTTCTTAATACAAGAACTTGGGTATTATCCGGTGCTTAAAGGTAAAGGTACCCCTGCCCGTACGGGCCAGTCTTGACAGACTCTGGGGTTGTGCGCCCATCTCACTCAAGAGGCTGGGGGCTAGCGCTGTCTGGAGACACTTCCGGGTCACGTGGCCAGCGTGACAAGCTGCATCTGGCGAGCCAGCGCAGCACACGGAAACGCCGTTTACCTTCCCGCCAGTAAGCGGTCCCTATTTATCTACTTGCACCCGGGGGTGCTTTCGAACTGCTAGGTTGGCAGGCACTGGGACCGAGCAACGGGAGCGCACCCCGCCGCAGGGATTCGAACCGCCGACCTTTCGATCGGCAAGCCCTAGGCGCTGAGGCTTTTACCCACAGCGCCACCCGCGTCCCTATCTGGTACTTAGGAGTAAACAAGAGGAACAGCCACCCCTCTCAGAATGCCTGTGTGAGAGCTTCCAAACCCAGCTGACTGGCTAAGTTCTGCAAACACAATGGATTTGATCTCATTCAGCATTCAAAAATAATGCATGAGGCTCAAATAGGAGGGAAAAAATATGTTCTTGACAGATCTGCTCCACCATGACCTTAATATGTTGAGTTGGAAAGACTGAAAGGAGCTTCTAAGCATGTTCAGACAGGAAAAGGCCTCACCAGACATTCCCAATGTAGGAAAGCTGAGGGTGCCTGAGGCACACAAACACTGTGGGAGGGGTCAGCATTTTGCACCCCTCCCTGGGGCCCTTATGAATTATTTTGAATGCCTGAAGAAAGACTGAGATGAAGCTCATTGATTAAAAAGTATCCAGGTAGGGACTTAATAATTTGTGGTCCATGCATGAAGATCATCCTTTGCTTTTAAAAATCTCATTCTGAGCAGCAGTTCATAAGGTGGACTAACCAGGCATTTCTAATTGGAAAATCAGTCACACACAGTTCGCCATTTGAAATAAAAATCATTAAAAAGTCCAAACCAGTCCAGAGTTTAGCTAATTTCCTCCCTGCCCCCACTTCCTTCTGTAATCCTCCAAGAGAGGTTTCTAGACTTTGAAGGGGGATCAAGAGACAGTTGTACCTTGGATCCCAAATGCCTTGCGACTTGAACATTTTGGCTCCCGAACACCGGAAGTGAGTGTTCCAGTTTGTGAATGTTCTCTGGAAGCTGAGCGTCCGACGCGGCTCATGTGATTTCCAACTGAGTGCAGGAGGCTCCTGCAGCCAATCAGAATCCGCGCCTTGGTTGCTGAATGTTTTCGGTTTGAACATAACTCTAAGATAAATTTATTTAAAAGTGAAATTAAACTCTGCAAAAGTCCTCCTCTTGGCTGTGAGGAAGGGGATGCTTCACTTAGGCTCCTTGACACTGGCCTCCAGAGGGCTAAACTGTGTTCAGCATTACAATCAAACTGAGCCACTGTGTTCTTCTTGTTTTAGAAGTAAAAATGCCTCATTGATATTCTAAAAGCAAAAGGGTTTTTGAAAACATTTTGAAAATATGCTGAGATTTTCTCCACCAGACACCTGAATAAGTACACATTCAATGCACACCAGAAACCAAGAGACCAAAATCTAGCAGACCATGCCAATAAAACACACAAACACACACACACACACATTCTTAAAGGTTCAGTCTATAAGATTCATGGCCGAGTGGGGATTTGAAGCCCTCGATTTTCCACAGGCCAAACTCCAACAGACTGCAAGATGCAGTTGTGGGGAACATGTTTCACCTTTGTACAGTCAGCTAATTTGGGGGGAGAGAGAGAGAGAGAGAGAGCTCTGTATCTTCTATCCAGGGAAGCAAGAGTCATTACCACAATCCAAGCGCAAAATCACTAAAGCAGAATGTGAAGTAAGGGCAGTGAGGGGCTTGGTCTGGGGAAATGAGAGTGTGGCTGAGGAGGATGAGTCCCAAGGGCCAGAAAACAAGGCCTTGAGGGCCATATTCAGCTTCCCCACTTGTGACATGGAACAACCTCATGTGTCTCCATCAGAGGGTGGGGTGCAAATTTAACAAATAAGACAGGCACACCAGGCACAGTTAGGGAGGGAGACCTCCTTGCTGAGAGGGGAAATATTTTGCTGTTTCCTTAAACTACAGATCTCCCCTGCCTCGACGGGAACGATAATAATAGAAATTACATGGCAAGAACCTCTAATCAACTCGAGTAAGAACCAATGCATTATAAATGAAAACCAACATTGTTCCCCGATACCTTATGTAATTCCAATTCACAGTGGTAGCCCATCCCTTTAAATTATTGTGCAAATTATAAGCATCATCCTTTGTCATCCAGCACAGCCTCAAAGAATATGGGGAGTTTTGCCTCTGGTATTGCTATGCTAATAAGCTTTCTGCACTGCTGGGTGGTTTAGCAGCAGACAGACTAATGCTAGCAGAGGATGAATAATTGCTTGGTATGTGCTAAACATAACGGAGCAAGCACCAAACTTCATCATTTGTCAGCTTTATTTGTTTAAATGAGAAAAATGCTGACAGCAGTTATTGCTGTAATCTTTTTATTTATCAGACATGAAAACTTTAGTTACTCATAGCAGGTCTCATCCTACTGGGAAAACAGGAGTTGGGAGTACTTTAGAGCCAATTTGAAGCATGCTCTCAAAAATGTTAAAATTGAAGGGGGGGAGGCTTTCCTTTTTCTCAATTTATTTTAAACTCTTAACTAGCTTTATCTGCATCCTAGAAGCGTTCGGTTCATAACAAAGGATGACTTGTGCCCTCAAGCACCATCAAGCAACAGACAAAGCAAGCTACCATTAATCAGTCATGTTCTGACATCATGCCAAACCATTGTTTAGCATGATGAGAATGAGACACAGTAAGCGTCAGGCTCTCTCCCTCTGGTATGCCATGAGAAGGAACCAAACATCCTGGTACATATGGAAGTAGAGGCACCCCAAGAGATTCTTCCCCACTTCTTCCTGATAGCACTTAGGAGATGTAGCATTTATTGTTATAACCATTTAGAACATGTCTTTATTCTTTCGAATATTCAAAACATACGACCCGTAGGGTAGGCCAGCATTATTGTTCCTCTATACCATGGCCTGCAGGTATTTCAACCAGAAGCATCTTGATTCATTATCCTTTGGCCACCGCACCAGGTCTGTCTCAAATATTTGTTCCGGACGTCGATATTAATGGCATTTTAATTCAATCCAGGCTTCTTCAACTAGGTGTCCTCCAAATGTTTTTTGGACTACAGACCTGGCAATAATGTCCAATGCTCAGGGACTATGAATGGGCACCAGGTTGTGGAAAACTGATTTAATCTACATACCCCTTGCGCACTATCCCAATCTCTGAACAGTGTGAGACTTCACAGATTCCAGGTGCTTACCCAGGTTTCGGTTTCCTCAGAATAGGGACAGCAGAGACCATGGTGTCTTTATGATATCTGGCTTATTTACATATACTGTATATACAACCTGAGTACAATGGAGGGGCTCACAGCATTAACACCCCAAGAGAGTCATGTGTCTCCCATAGTTAGGGGGCCATTACCAAGAAACTCCTATGGTTGTTCCAGCAATTGATTCTCTACTGGATCCAAGCATTAGAAGGGACTTAGGCAAACAACCTACAGCCCTCCAAACTCACAGCACTACAGTGGGACCTCGGGTTAAGTACTTAATTCATTCCGGAGGTCCGTTCTTAACCTGAAACTGTTCTTAACCTGAAGCACCACTTTAGCTAATGGGGCCTCCTCCTGCTGCTGCACCGCCGGAGCATGATTTCTATTCTCATCCTGAAGCAAAGTTCTTAACCCGAGGTACTATTTCTGGGTTAGCGGAGTCTGTTACCTGAAGCGTATGTAAGCTGAAGCGTACGTAACCTGAGGTACCACTGTACTAACAAATGAATCTCTTTATGGGCAGACCTATTCTAGGGTACTTACCATTTTCACAAGCATATAATTAAGCTTTGAAGGATTTTAAAAGGTCATATAAAATATACATGGACAAAACCTGAAGCAAATGTTTGCTGCCTGTCATTTTTATGTTCTTTTATTATTTTGCTTTTAAATGTTATTTTCTTATTATTTTCCCCAAGAAGCTCAAGGTGGTCTCATGGTTCTCCCCCCCCCCCATGCCCACATCATGTTATCGTTACAATAACTTTGCGAGGTAGGTTTGGTGGCCAGTGACTGGTCTCAAAATCACCCAGTGAGCTTCATAGCTGAGAGGGGATTCAAACTCTGCCCTCCCAGGTCCTAGTCAAACATTCTATCTGCTGCATTGCACTGGTTCTCAGGGATGTAAGAGCCACAGGTGAAATAATGGGTTCCTGGTAACTGCACTTATCCATTGGCTGAACTGCTGTGATGTCAGAGTCATCACAGGAAGTGGGTAGGTGGGAAGGCTTGGCGAGCAGTAGGAATAGCAGCTAATAATAGGAAGCCAGAAGATTTGAGCACAAGCAAGGGTAGGAATTGAAAAGAGAGGGCAGTGGCCAGAGCTGGCTCAGTCATTATGCAGACTAAAACAGCTACCTCAAGCAGCAAAAGCCTTCAAGGAGGCATCTTGTCATCTCCACAGAAATGACGCTGGTATTGGCCAAAATTGGCACTGATGCTGTTATTGCTACTCTGCCAGTAGGGGAGGTGGCAGTAGAAAAGTGGTGCTGGTGGCATCAGGTATGGTGGTGACATTAGGGCAAGGCAGTTCTTCCCTTTTCGCCTCAAGTGGCAAAACAGGACTTGCATCCCCTAGTGGTAGCAGGGACAATGGAGAACAGGGCTGCTAAAGTGTCAGCAAGGTAGGTCTGGCATGGGCAGAGTTCTCTCTTTTGTAATTTATTTCAGTATTTTGAAACTGTGTAGTTTTCCATCCAGAGAGATCATCAAAGTAACACAGAATTACAAAAAAGCAGTAATAAATGAACTCTGACTTTTTAATCAATTCAGCGCAGCTACTTATTTCCCAGCAAAGCTGCAAATTCCTTTCTTTCATTATTCTTGTGCCATAGACTGACTCAAACTCCACCCAACCAGCACACTGGCAGCCCATGGACTATCGATTTATCCAAAAGCAAACTCATGCACTGCGTTTCTGACTTCATTCCTATTGCAATTAGCTCCTCTTTCCCACCCGCACCACACCTCTCTTTTAATCATGGATATGCTAAAAGGAGTCTGCAGAGATGCTGAGGCAAATCCCTCACAATCGGAATTACGTTTATCGCTAGCAGCGTTTTACCCACCCTCCATCTGAGCCTGCCAACCCAAGCCTAACCCTGACAGTGCTGTGATGCTTGCAACAGGGCTGCTGGATTGATGGCACTGCCCTGACTTAGTGCACTCACATGATTCTGACCCTGCCTTGGTCCCAGCCCTGCCCAGGTAAACAGCAGAGACATCAGTTTTGGGAGGGCAGTTTCATCACACTGCATGCCTCACTACTGCTTGAACAAGTCCACCTTCTGCTGCTGCCAGTGTCTCAAATTTCAGTGGCACCCTGTGTAATGCAAAATCCAGCACGACTCCCGCCTTTCACCTTCCAATGGACTTCACAGTTGTGGTGCCTGCTGCAGCACCCCAGAAGCTCCGCGCCCGGTGCAGTCGTGCTCCCCTAGAACCGTCTTTGCTGCTGCAATCCATTCCCAATCCACATACCTATCCAGAGTTCAAGGCAAGTGGGAAATGCTGCTCTCTGTTGCCACTGCTCACATCTCAGAGAGGACATGTGGGGAGGCACGGATAGCAAAGAGGAGAGGAGAGAACAAGAGGGGTTGCAGTGGTCCCTTGCAAGGTAGGGGAAAAGCTAAAGGACCCCTGGAAAGATAAGTGCAGTCAAAGGCGACTCTGGGGTTGCGGCGCTCATCTCGCTTTCAGGCTGAGGGAGCCGGCGTTTGTCCACAGACAGCTTTCAGGGTCATGTGGCCAGCAGGACTAAACCACTTCTGGTGCAACAGAACACCATGATGGACACCAGAGCACACAGAAATGCTGTTTACCTTTCTGCCACAGCAGTACCTATTTATCTACCTGCACTGGTGTGTTTTTGAACTGCTAGGTTGGCAGGAGCTGGGACAGAACAATGGGAGCTCACCCCGTCACAGGGATTCGAACCACCGATCTTCCAGTCAGCAAGCCCAAGAGGCTCAGTGGTTTAGACCAATAAGGCCGGCCAAACCCAGCAGTCTGACAACTGTACTATATTGTCTCCTGTTGGATCTCACATAGTAAAAGCCACTTTGAGGAGGAAGCTCAAAGGCTGGGCTGGCAAATTTCAGGCTCTGTAGCCTGGAGACTCTGAAACTCAGACTCTGATAAAGATGGATGCCCTTATCCTTTCGGCTATGCAATCTGTGTCTCAATATAAATAAATAAAAGGAACATCAAGCTGTGCCACTAAAGGGACCACGCAGCATCAATTGCCAGAACAAGTGGATTCATCTCTCTGATGATTAGATGCCTGCAGGCTGAAATACCTGTACTGGCAATTTGGATGTGGATAATTAAAAAGCAGAGTCTTATTAGAATTTCTTAAAGCTAATTATTAATTGAAACTAAAATGTCTTTTAAAGCTTCATCTTAGCAACGAGATTAAAGAACTACATTTTATTAGGGTTTTTCCTTTAAAGAAGCAAAGTTTGAAATACTGTGACTATCTGACAGTATAGTCTGCTGCTAGCAACAGCTTCCAGGACAGCGGTTGCTTTTGATACAGATACCACAGAACGATGTCTTGCATGAGAATACAATCCAAGAATATGCAATACAGTGTACTCAATGCAAGGATTCCTCTAGAAACCAATTATATTTATCTTATGCATTATCTATATATTCAAATATTCCTCTTGACATAGCCATGGAGTGTGTGAATGTTAAGGGCAATAAAGCTATTACCCATAAATATTTTTTGCAGCATTATCAGCTTGCAACAAGTACAGCTGTTACTCAAGATATACTTTTTCTTTAGGTGAGCCACAACTTCTTTAATGTGCATTTTAAACGAACATCGTACAACTACTGTTATGAAATCTGGATAAGAGCAAGCACAAACAAGGTCCTTCCTCTGGCTACAAATGAGGAGGGAAAGAAAGAAAGGGATTCTAAGGCTTCACCCAGGCTGGTTCCTCAATGTGAACACAACACAAAACCATGGTTTGGTCATGCTGTGTGCGAACTATTGGAATTATTCCAATGTGTGGTGCCCTGGGTAAAATTGCCCAGTTTGTGCTATGAGCCACTCCTAAAACAGGGGCAAATTGTAAGAAGGCTTTCTCATGTATATATATATTTCAGTCTAAAGCTGCCAAAAAAAAAAAAAATCCATTGGAAGATGACACTATGAAAATGATGTATTTTTTCTTCCCCATAATCTGTCAGTCAACTTATTTCCTACACCGTTTTAGAAAATGTGACAATTTTTAATTGCATGTTCTTCCTTGCTATTACCTATTCAAGGGTGTGTGTGTGTGTTTTCTCTAAGAGAATATTATATTCACATTATTATTTCCAAGACACAGAGTTGCCTAGCAATCTGGGAAAGTGGAAGGGTGTGAGGGTGTGTGTGTGTGTGTGTGTGTGTGTGTGTGTGTGTGTGTAGGGGGAGTAATAACAACACAGGCCTGTGAGATTACAAGGCAGCAGAACCGTTAAATTGGTTTGCAATACTTATCAAGATGTTTGTTTCTAAATGAGAAAGGATATAGGATTTGCTCGGAGCCTGATAAAATCTGTGGATCATTTCTCAACACCCTCCCCAGCCTTACAAGCTCTCGCTTTGCAGATATGCCTTTATTGCAAAACAGAGTTCTTCCATTTAGCTTCATTAGCTGCCAAACAACTAATAAGGGAGTCAGACTATGGTGCTGTGAACTGCTGGCCTAACATTTCATGACTGTTCCCAACTCAACGTGGGGCAGCAAGCTATGCAGAGCCATTCTCAAAGAAAAAGCCAGCAAAATGTCACAAAGCATCTAGCATAGTCCTCTAAGACTGCAACCCTAAAGACTCTTGATTCTGAGTCAATACACTTTCACTGCACAGTTAACATATTTAGCTATCACAAGACCTATTTGGGCATACAAGTGACATAGAGGAGATAAGGATGCAGGACATATGAATGAGTCCTGGTCCCACCCTTAATGTCCCCATCATGCAGGAGTGCCAGCTCAAGGGGGTCAAGCCCTTTTGGCCCCCCTTATGTTTTGGGGTCGGGCCCCTCCAATGTCCAAGTAGCACAGAGGCTCCTTTGCCTCCTCCACCTGCTGCGGAGGGGAGGGAGAGTTGGAGCAGCCTTCTGCTGGTGGCAGAGCCAGGAAGAGAAGGAGAAGGAGCCACCAGCCACTGAAGCCACACAGCCACCCCCGGCTCCTCCCAACATCCTGACATCACACGCACGATGTCGGGACATCACATGTACTCCATTGCCCCCCAAATCACTCTCGTAAGCTGGCACCTCTACCACCATGTGTATACCATCCTTCCCTTCCCTTCTTGAGAAGGTAGGTCTGAAGGGGGCTTCTCTGTGTGTTTGCATGGACAATGACAACTATGGTCAGCTGAAAACAGAAGCCCCTCTTCACACGTTCAGGCATTATAACCACTGGCGGAGGAAGAGGAGTGCGGGGGGAGCACATCGCCCCTGGCAGCGCAATCCCAGTAGGAGGCCATTGTGGCTGCCCCCCTGCCCATGCTGGGCACCACGTCCCTGCGGGTGATGCACCCCGCCCCACCTGCTTTCCACCTGCTCTCCATCACAGAAGCTCCGCCACTGATTATAACTCCCTCATGAAAGAACATAAGAAGAGCCCTCCTGGAGCCAGCCAAAGGCCCAACTAGTCCAGCATCCTGATCTCACAGTGGCCAGACAGATGCCCAAAGGCAGGACCTGAATACTATAGCTGTGATTCCCAGCACCAGGTATTCAGAGGCATACTGCATTTGATAGGGAAAGTCTTACACATCCATCGTGACTGAGGAGCCATTGGTAGCCTTACTGATAACCTAACAGAACCACAACTTCCAGGGTCCTATAGTTTAACAATCATCCCCTCTTTGTAGGGAACTATAGGAATTGGAACTTTGTGAGAATAACTATTTACTAAAAACTCTCAGCAGCCTTAGCAAACTACAAAACCCACGATTCTTTGGGGGGGAAGCTGTTTAAAGCGACAGAATACTGCTTTAAATGTGTAGTGCAAATATGGCCAAAGACTGGGGGGCAGGGGAATGGAAAATGGAGAAAGCCATCCGTAGACCTGAGATACAAGTGAACAAGGATAATGACCAGTGTGTTTGGAGCAGATAATTCATTCAGTGCCACACGGAATTTCTTCCTTACCTGTACTTTCGTCCATGCTCTCCTCAGAGACATGCTCATTTTGGTGCACCCACTCCCCATTGCACTTGAAGAAGATCTGCATTGCAGGCACAGCTCGGCAGCGCAACACAATAGGGTTGCTTTTGATTATATACGCATCGTCTGGCTCTTGCAGAAAATGGGGCAGTGTCCCAGGAGCAGACGGGATGGACTCTGGGAGGGTTTCACCATTGTCATTGCCTGCAAATGAAAAAGAAAGGAAATGTCACACATGAAGGAATCCTGGTCAAATACAAATTAGATCATGGCCCAGATAGGATGCTTGGACCTGGGTGTTGTTGTTTACAACATTCGTGATACATTTGGCCAGCAGCAACAGTTAACATGACAAGATCTGAAAGCAAAAGTTCTCAGCAGGTTGGATCTGGTCCATGACTGGATAGGAAGCATGCATGGTACTTTCAGTTCCATTTAAGAAAGGAAAGATGATTATTATGATGATTTAACTAACTAACTAGTGAACTGAGACAATGGGGGCACACCTAGCACATCTATGAATTGGCAGTTCAGTGAGTGTGCTCACAACTCAGAAGAATTTGCAGCAGACTTCCCCAAGCTGGTGCCTTCCTGGTGTTTGGGACTAGAACTTCCAAAAGCCTTAATCAGCGCACCCAGTGCTCAGGAATGATGGGACTTATAGTCTAAAGCATCTGGAAAGCACCAGCTTGGGGAAGGCTGACCTACAACCATCCAAGGGTGCAAATTTGTTCAGTAAGATTAAAGACATGTAGCACAAAGGAAGAGAGTGAAATTCTAGCCCAAGGGGAATGCAAGAAAGCAAGTTTGCTGCGCACATGACAGAATTATCATATTAAGAATAAAATATGCATCATTACTGATGTGAAATATTCACTAAAGTGGAAAGCACTGATATAGTATCAACATCCACCAAGACTCTGACAGGTATCCCCATTTTACAAAACGGAACAGAGGCTTCATATAAAAATTGCTCCAACATTTCACAGGAGAAAATAGAGACAACCCTTTGCATGAAAAGCTAGAATGAGCCTGCAGCAGAGTCCAGTTGCCTGAGGAGAACATAATCCAGCCTACAAGTGTGACATAAGTAGGAACTAATTAAACATATGCAACAACCGAAGGTGGTGAGTCAACCCACAGACAACTATAGGTCAATGCAATTAAGTGTGTCGAAGGTATGAGAGCTGCTGAGGGATTTTGCTGTTCCAGGCCCATTAAAGCTATCATTTAAGTCACTAGCCCTTCTAGAATTAACATGATCAAACATAATGTGAAAGCACCACTCAAAACAACTGCTTGGTAAGCCAGTGGGTGAAGTTAGAGCAGGTGGACCAGATCTTTGCCTCTCCCGCCCTATATAGGTAACTTTGACTGACAAGACAAGTTCAGAGATTTTCTCATAAAAACAGCAGAGGAGCATTTATCTGCACTGGTTGCATGGGAACAGGACAGACACACGAAACAGTTTTGCCACTGTCACACTGCATTTTGCCCACTGGATCACAATTAAGTTAGTCTTTGGTAAAGAAGGCAGTCGATGCTCTCTTAAAGTCTCCGAAGTACTTTTGCTTTAACGTAAACACGTGCATGCATTTTTTAAGATGGAGCTGCAGGGACATTTCATATGATTTAAATTGCACTCACACACTCCTTAATGTATTGTTAAAATGATGCAGTTCACCCATTTATGACATGTCAACCGACAGTAAATATTACATCCCTGTAGGCTTTATTAAATCCATGCATTAGAAGGAACAAAAGGCATTAAAACATTTTATGCGAGAAAAGAACTCCCTGCTTCCATCGGTGCCTTGAGCGATGTCAAAGTTGTACATTTCGACTTGTACTTATGCAGTTTAATAGCCCGTGAAAAAAGGGTGGAATATTCACAAAAAATGTAATCACCTAATCATAGAATATTAGAAAGGGCCCAACGGGGCATTATAGTTCATCCAGAACCCCAGGGGCTTCTTGTTATCTAAAGCATCTTTTACATCATCACCACCATGATCCGTGTAGATTTGCCATTTCATTAAGAGCATTGCAGAGTAGAATTTCAGCTGAAAAGAAGCTCAGATATGATTTGCTTAGTGTTATATATATATCCATCCCATTTGGGTGGTGTCTGGGGCACTCAAGGCAGGCCCAAAACAGAATCTGGTAGGCGCTAGGCAGATTAAAATGATGGATGTTCCGGCAATCTTGCTCTCTCTGTGGAAAGTATGTGTGCATAAGAGAGCAGAGGCAGAGCAACAGTAGCAAGAAGAAAATGCACCCACTCAGGTGAAGTGGCTCAGGTGAAGCAGGTGGGAGAGCTAGCTAATAGCATCTGGACAAAGGTCCATCCCTCTCACCACAAAAGAAAAAAAAGACATAAATCTGGAACCAGCACAGATACCATGTGATGTGCATCTTTAAAAATATACAGGCAACAATCGTCCTATCAATTTCTTCCCAAACTCGCTGGTGTGTAGTGTGGCCATATGCCCCACTGTACCAAGTATAGTCCTTTATCTGAAGGAGTCCTCTGTCTGAAAGGCTGTCTCGCCCACAAGTTCAATATGAAAATACAAAACCCTAAGAAGGGAAAGCCAGGGGGACCATCAAGTTGCTCATCCAACATTTAGCAGCACCTGGGCAGCAGACCGAACAGGCACACATGGGTTACCTGGCCTCAGCCTTCCCCACTATGGTGGCATGTGTTGTAACTCTATTTAAATCAGTTATCGTTTCTAAATTTGCATACATGCACAAATGAGCAGATGCCAATGTTATGCAACTCTGTATCATTTTGGGGAGGGCGACACATTTCCTCTCGAATTAAATTAAGCCACTTCCTGGTTGACATCACCACAGCAGCCCTTGAACGATAAAGAAAATAAAACATTGTGTGTGTGTGTTTGACAAAATTGTTTAGCATCAAGTGGGGCTCTGAAACATTTCTGCTTGCAAATTATTAGCACTTTTCATGTTTATATCCGTCATTTTTCAAGATGGAGGCTATTCGTAGCTTCAGGGAAAGAGCGTAATGCCGCAATGAATGACAAGACCCAACAATCAAACATATTGTGTGCTGTTGTTTTCGTTTGCATTCTTGGGAAATTACCTTTCAGAAAGTGTTTTGTGTTTTATGCCCCATGTGCTCACGTAGTAGGTCCTCTAATTCTTTTTATGACAGTAATGAAAAGAAGAGGCGAGAGAGTTAGAAAGAAACAGGAATGCAGCGTTTGTCATTTTTCAAAGCCCTGATAGCAGCAGAAGCAACAAATCTTTACAAATTTTAAACAAAATGGAAATATAATTAAAAACTCCCCCTTAAAAAAACCAAGTTTCCTTCTTTTAGAAGAAGATAGTTTGAATGATGTTAATTCTTAGCACTATGGAAGACACATTTTAAATTAAAAAAAGATTTCTTTAAAAACTGAATTAAACACCCTCTTATGGAAATAAACAGCATTAGCCATGTTATAGCAGGTGCCGGATATGCCATTAGCAAAGTGCTACATTCTAAATTTTTCAGGTTTTATGGACTGCGATTTGGTAGCTTTTTACCATTTATACAGCCCTATAAAACCAAACAGCGTATTATTGTAGAAAATATGCCTTGGGAAGTACCTGAGAGCAAGGAAGGAAAGGTTTTTTGGTCATAACAAAACTAATATCTTACTTGCCTAGAAATGTTCTTTAGAGCAATGTGCACATTTCCAAGTATAAAAACAGGAAGGTAATGCACCACTTGCCATAAAAGGTGAACAAGGATCTAGATCTTTTTTGTGAGCTCAGACTGTTCTCTGAAGAAAACAGAAAACAGGGATCACATTTGCAAGCAGACCGACAACTGGAGATGGACATTACCATTTTTTTTCCTGTGAGCACAAACTGTTTATCACCTTCTATACAAATGGTTGTCTGGGATAGGGACTTACTATAATAAATAATAATAAATAATAAATTTTATTTATATCCCGCCCTCCCCAGCCGAAGCTGGGCTCAGGGTGGCTAACAACAATCAAAATAATCCAACATTCTAAAAACATTCATTATAAAATTAATTAAAATCAAATTAAAATCAAATTGATGGCAACCATTAAGCAAAATTCTGTGCAGATTGCCAGAGGAGGGGGTCAGGCTGCACCCTGACCAAAGGCCTGGTGGAACAGCTCTGTCTTGCAGGCCCTGCGGAAAGATGTCAAGTCCCGCAGGGCCCTAGTCTCCTGTGACAGAGTGTTCTACCAGATTGGAGCCGCGACCGAGAAAGCCCTGGCTCTAGTTGAGGCCAGCCTAACCTCTCTGTGGCCTGGGATCTTCAGGATGTTTTTATTTGCAGACCGTAAATTTCTCTGTGGGACATACCAGGAGAGGCGGTCCCGTAGGTACGAGGGTCCTAGGCCGTATAGGCCTTTAAAGGTTAAAACCAGCACCTTAAACCTGATCCTGTACTCCACCGGGAGCCAGTGCAGCTGGTATAGTACTGGATGAACATGATCTCGCAGCGAAGACCCCTTAAGGAGTCTCGCCACGGCATTCTGCACCCGCTGGAGTTTCTGGGTCAGTCTCAAGGGCAGCCCCACATAGAGCGAGTTACAATAATCCAGTCTGGAGGTGACCGTCGCGTGGATCACAGTGGCTAGGTCAGGACGAGAGAGATAAGGAGCCAACTGCTTAGCTTGGCGGAGATGAAAAAATGCCGCCTTTGTTATAGCTGTAATCTGCGCCTCCATAGAGAGGGAGGTATCGAAGATTACACCCAAACTCTTAACGGACGATGCTGGCACTAATTGCACCCCCGCAAGAGATGGGAGTTGCCCCCTCAATCCCATATCACTCTGTCCCAGCCAGAGGACCTCTGTCTTCGAAGGATTTAACTTCAACCGGCTCCCACGTAACCATCCAGCCACAGCTTCCAGACATCTGGTCAGTGTGTCTGGGGCCGAGTCAGGATGGCCATCCATCAACAGATAGAGTTGGGTGTCATCAGCATACTGATGGCAACCCAGCCCAAAACTCCGGACAAGCTCGGCGAGGGGGCGCATAAAGATTTTTAAAAGCATCGGGGAGAGAATCGTACCCTGAGGCACTCCACACACCAAGGAGTGGCGCGATGACAATTCCCCCCCAAGCACCACCCTCTGTCCTCAACCAGAGAGAAACGAGCGCAGCCATTGAAGGACTGTGCCCTGGATCCCTACGTCGGCAAATTTAACCCTAACCCCCAGATGTTGCGGCCGGTGCAGCCGGCCCCCCTGCACTCCCCACGCTACGCCACTGCTGGAGAGAGATTAAAATGGGGGCTGGCTTGGATGTCACTTGAACCTATGGTTTCCTGGTATATGCATAACACCTAGGCTGACATGTTCTCCCTCTCCTCCTCTTGTGTGAGTACAAAGCGATTGAAAGCTTTTATTCTACAAATAAGAAAATTAAACTGTGCTATTTTCAGGTTTGCATTCTTAAATATTCCACATTTCTGCATTACACCTGAATACAGATAACTATAGTTTGTTTTTGGAGCAATCCAGGAACAAACCATAGTTCCCTGTGTCTTCTAACATTTTCCCCAACCCTCTGCAGCACATTTGGGGTGGGTACTGAGCACATGCAGAGGGTGGAAAAGGATAGAGGTGGAGTTTGTTGTGCAAAATCCTTGCACTAACAAAATGAATGCACTGGATATTCCCCCATAGTGCTGTGCATGCATAGCTGGAAAGAGTATTTTGAACTTGGGATGGGAAGAAATTTGGTTCCGTTCACATTTTAATATGAAACGATCTCATTCACTCTTCTCAAAACAATACAAAAAGCTAAAATGCAGCTATCTTTTGAAATTTGCACTCCTCTGAATTTGTGATGCAGTTCTCCAACCAAGTAATGTATACAAAAAGGTGTAATAAAAATGCATAGATTATATTAGACTTGCAAAACATTGTACATTAGAAAAACCGAGAACTAATTTTTTTTATCAGCACCTTTTAAAAAAATATATATATGCAAACTGATGCAGAAATGAGCACAATGGAATTTAAGATTGAAAAATAAATGAGAACTGAAACTGACCGATTTGTCCATCCCTATTTACAACCTCATCAGCACCTATGATTGGCAGGCAGCATGAACCCCCTGGATTGGCCAGAGCTGTAAGAAATGCCCAGAATAGAGTCCTGTGGAGTTCAGTGGAGCTTACTTCTTAAAGTTAAGTGGGCACATGATTGCAGCCTCCGTCTTTTCACGTCAGTCACATCTTTGCTTGGCTGCACAGCCAGAGGCTCCTGGCTTTATGCTAACGCTCAGTTTTATGTGAGCAGATTAGAGCAATGCAAAACTATGGCAGTGAAAGGCAAGCCCTACCCAAGGGTTAACTCGCTGTAGGTTGCATAAGAGCATCACACAAGCGATTATTAGCATGGAAATCACATTCATTATTCAGATGGGAAAACACAATCAGATGGGCCTTGTCTGTGTGCTCTTAATCAGGAGAGCAGAGCCCCCCTCCTGCTTTTGCATTAGGATTTCTTTTTGAAATTACTTAAGATGTTGATGGGAGCTGGAGATTTGATGTCCACACAAATCCCTAATACCTTTGTACCTTTAATACATGGATTTACTAAAGCCTACAGGGACATGGTATTTAGCAAAGATTGACAATAAAGGAAACAGCAAGAGTGGTCAGCAGTAGAACATGCATGCTGATTTGTTCCATGGCTTATAAAGGCAGCAAAGCCTTACAATATTTGTGGCGTGGGGGCACTTATTACTTATTTGGTACACTGAAAAAGTAAGTTGGGATTTGCATGACTTCAACATGAACATAATTTCAAAGGGCTCTGCCATAACTCACCACTGCATCTGTTCTTTACAAGTTACAGTGCACTTAGGTTAACCCCATACAGATGCTCTGCTTGATGAGCAACCCCTTCTGGTATACCTATATCCCCACCTGTTGGCCGGATGGTAAAGACTCACTGGGGTCACCCACCCCAATGTCATCTAAATACAGAATTGGTGGCTATTCAAATTACAAAAACTGAACTATTAAGCAGCTTATAAATACTTTTAAATGACAAAGGAGTAGATAACCCAGAGCCTGGGCTTCCCACACAACTAGACATATATCAGCAGGAAGGGCCAGGCAAAACACCTTTTGGATTCTACCTATGCGATGTAAACAGATCTTGTATAGAACAAGGCTTGATTAGGGCCTGCTTGTGCATGTGGCTTGTGAAATAACGAGACACTGCAGGATGTCTGTGTGTCAGGACTGAGTCATAGGCAGCAGTCAGAAATGAACCAGGAGCTGAGTCAGAGCCAAGGAACATGCAGAAGTATACCAGAGTCAGATAAAACCTTGGCTGTGATGTAAAATTCATGCTTTACAGTCCTTGTACAATGGGGTACAGTGGCTAGTATGGTGGGTAGAACCAGTCCCAGTGCTGAGAAGAGGAGCACAGCAAGCTGCCTTATACTGAGTCAGGCCATTGGGCCATCTACCTCAGTACTGACTACACTGACTGGCAGCCAGGGCTGTCCTAAGCATATGTGGTGCAGGGGTGCAAAGATCCACCCAGTGCCCAGTCCCAGGTTGCCCAGTCCCAAGTGCACAAGGGGGCGGAGCCGGCTGGCCACCTCAGTGTCTTGCTGGCTTGGGCGCCGCTGAACTCGCGGCGCAGAGCTGCCCGCAGCAGAAGAGTCCACTACGGCGCTCTGAGCAACGGGCGGGCTTTTCCCTGGACTCAACTCTTGGGACCCGGACTCTCGGCCTGGCGCCTCTGAGAGCCTGGCGCCCGGGTGCCCCGCACTCCTAGTGCCTATGGGTAAGACGGCCCTGCTGGCAGCAGCTTTCCAGGATTCCAGACTGGGAATATTCAGGAAACGTTGGAGACTGAACCTGGGACCGTCTACATACCAAGCAGATATTCTACCACTGAGCCCTTCCCCATAAAAATACTTCTTTGCCTGGAAGATGCTTCCCAAGTGCAATTCTGATGCCTCACAACTAGGGATAGACAGACCCATTGATGTCTTGTCCATTCCAAATCTCAGGGAGGACAGAACTGTCCTGTTTTGTTTCAAAGTGGATTTTAATGGAAAATGCTTAGCATTCTACCCAGTAACACAAACTTTTTAAAAAAGGACTTAGAAAGTAATCTGAGGGTTGCGCATGTCCTCTGTGCCCATATTCTTTTTTAAAAAATGTAAAACTTCTAAAATAGAGTAGTGTGTGTGTGTTTAGTACCAAACTTACTGCACAAAGGTAAAAAGAAAATGCATTTGTTGCTCCACCCACTTTTCCTGCCCATCACTCTCATGTGGTCCCTGGAAGATTGCCCAGAAGGGAATGTGGCCCTTAAGTAGAGAAAGGATTTCCACACCTGCATTAGGAAATGCAACCCTTCCCTTAAAAAAATAAATAAAAAAACAATCACCTAACATATTTAGCCCTGCAAAAAGGTAAAGGGACCCCTGACCATTAGGTCCAGTTGCGGACAACTCTGGGGTTGCAATGCTCATCTCGCTTTACTGGCCGAGGGAGCTGGCGTACAGCTTCCGGGTCATGTGCCCAGCATGACTAAGCCACTTCTGGCAAACCAAAGCAGCACAGAGAAATGCTGTTTACCTTCCCGCCAGAGCAGTACCTATTTATCTACTTCACAGGAGCAGGGACTGAGCAACGAGAGCTCACTCCATCGCGGGGATTTGAACCGCTGACCTTCTGATCGGCAAGCCCTAGGCTCTGTGGTTTAGACCACAGCGCCACCCACGTCCCTGTTTAGCCCTGTACCTAAGCTTTTAATTCTACGTGCCTAACAAGCTTTAAAATCTAAAATGCTCCGCAAATGGCAAGCTTTGAGCAGTCGTGGCCACTGCCGTGCAAAAGGTTTAGCCAAGCAAGCTTGTTCATCATCATCATCATCATCATACAATAATAATACCTTTATTGTCAATGCACAACCTGTGTACAATGAAATTAACCGAGCCTCCCCCCCCCACATACAAACACTCAATCTCATTGCACTCTGTGTGCTTGTTGCACAACACACCAACCCTGAAAGTCAGTTGCACTATATTATTTTCCATTCAGCAGCCTAACAGCCCACAGATAGAGCCCAGCTCTAAGTATTGTACTATGGAGAATCTTGCTGTAATACAAGATAACTGGCTACAGCTTCGTAGGAACAAAATCTCTTCGATGTTGCAACAATGTTTGGTTTGCCGGGAGTTCTCATTTATTGCTACCTAACAACCCTGAATCAGATCAGCCCTAGATGCTGCTCTCAAGACAGTTACTGCTCAGGAAAAGAGAAGGAAATAAAAAAGGGGGCGGGGGAGGGGATATCCAGCGAAGTAGAAAAGCCAGAGGCTGGGGAATGGAACACGTATTGATCTTCTTCTATCATTCTTTTTCGAAGCTTCAGTGCAAACATTTGGCTTTCTGAGAGTCAAATCAGGAGGTGTCCCCCCCAGGTGGGGGAAGAAAAAGAAAACAAGCAGGCAAACAAACAAAAGCAGACACAAAACCCATGCACCCCTGCTCATCCAAAATTCCAACAGAGACTTCCTTTCTTCTTTGACAATGCTTCATCAAACCAGAATCGAGTTTGTAGTCAGAGACTGAACCATGGATGCACTGTGAAACTGTTTAAAGAAACAATAAAAGTTTTTGGTCTAATAGGCCAACTTCTCATCCTGCTTCCACAGAGGATCAGGCTATCAAAGTCTATTGTCCATTATGACCATGTTGTACCTCCACTGTCAGAGAGGTACCAGTTGCTGAAAATCACAAGTGGGGAGGGTCCTTAAGAACTTGGGGCCAGTTTACCTGTGAGATCGCCTTGCCCCAAATGTGCCCCTTCGACTGCTTTGATCGGCGGAATTGGCACTACTACAGGTGCCACATTATAACTCGATCACTTAGTGAGCTTCCCGTACCCATCCTGTTGGCCATCATGAGAAAAGGACATTGAAGTAGATAGGCTTCTGGCCTGATCCTGCTCGATTCTTCTTACATTCTGCTCCAGAAGTCCTCACTCCAGATTTACCACTTTCTCTCTTTGTCTGGGTTATGGGTAACCCTGCTGATGGTCTGCCATGGAACAGGATTCACCCCATCAATAAACCAGTGGATCAGTTACCAACAGTAGCATGCAGCCTGAATGCCATAGTGAAATTTCCACAGAAAACACATTTTCTGAATGAGCAATTCATCATCTGCAAGGTAGGGTATACTATGAGTTTGCTTAGCAAACAGATTGTGTCCAAGGAATAGTCTGAAGACAGTGTGCGGTGGCAAATTTTGAAAGTGCAGGAGCCTATTTATGATAGCCGCCATAGCCACTCCCTAAACAAAAATAAATATTTTTTTTTAAAAAAAGACAGGCAAGACAGCTGTGTCGATCCAAATGACACACACTCACACCAAGGAGCAGGAGTATGTAGCAAAAGCAATTTTCGCAGTGATGGAATAGTGAGCGGGCAAAGGGGCGGGCGGGTAGTGGCTTGGTCGGCATCTTGAACTTTGGCTGGGGAGACCTGGATTCATAGCCCTGATCACATCGTCAGTTCCCTGGGTAATCTTGGGCCAGACAATGTTGGAGCCAAGCCTACCTAACAAAAAGGGACCATGAGCAAGGTGAAATAGTTCTCTTCCCTTTCATATCTGTAAACATCGCAAACACCGTGGAGATGCTGTAAGCTTCCGGCGCTCTCTTTTTCAAAGGAAACGTAAACCGCCAGTGCTACTCCTGTAATTTGTCGTCACAATGCAAGAGTATGTTAAGCCTCCCTTCTGCAGATGTAAGACGCTAAAGCATTTAACTAATATTTGCAGCTTCGAAAATGGGGCAGGCGTTAGAGATTCCAACGGCATGCTTTGATTTAGAGCTTGCAATGCTACTCACATCAGCGTCCCCTTGACACTGTTGAGATGTTGTCTGTGCATCGCACTGTCACACAGAGAGATGTGTTAACATTGCCCCCCCTTTTAACGCCTTGACATTGAACAGTTGTCTTCCCACACTCACAATGACATTATTCTGCTACATCCTGATATCAGAAAGTCATCTCTGTTTCTTCAGCACAGGCATCTCTTTTGTTTTCCCGTGTTTTTCTTTTTTTTTCTTTTTGACATTGTCTTACCATATCACACTTGTAAGGATATTATCTTGGCAACCCAATTATGATTGCAAGTTCCACTGAAAAGAAACACAAGCACTATCTCAATGGAAAATCTAAGAGGAAAGAACACATCATGTGCAGAATGGCTTCCTCTGCCTTTGCAGCATGTCAGGACATTTTAGCCACCTCACCATCTCTTGCAGATGAATTAAATTGTGCTATATTTTCTTTTGCCTTTGCCTTTCGGGACTCTTGTGCATGCAAGAAATGCTGTGTGACCCAAGGCTTGTCAGTTCACTGTGGTATATTGCCAACTGGTGGTATTAAACCATTTTGACCGTGGTTCTGCCTCCTCAGTTGTAAATTGCTTATTCTGGAATGACTCTATAAACATTTAGAGAACACTTTAGCTATGCTTGCAAACCACGCTTTGCCAATTAAGGCAGCAGGGGAAGGTGGAGTCTTGGCATATATATCGATGTGCTGCCAGGCAGGTATTGGAGAACTCATCCAGCCGTTTTAATAGGGCGAAACAGTGAAGAGTATCAACTTTGCTGTTGCTGCCCTTAGTGTGTGGCTGCCCTGTGTTGTGAGCAGGGGGGAAGGAGGAATCTGCCCTACTTGGGCATTCCATTATGAGGCGGTCCAAGAGCTGTGGGCATCTGGGTCCCCATCCACCCCCACAAAAACATAATGAAAGCTGCTACTAAAAGCAGCTGATTGTTTTGTAAATGCAAACGTTAGTTGTAAGCAGTATGCTTTGACAAGGACCCCACGAACATACCTTTCATCCATTGTTATATGTCCACTGGAAGGAAACATAAAAGCAATCAACAAATGTAATTTACAGCAGTTCAACTAAGGGATGGGCCATTCTGTCAGTTTGGGTATCTCCGTTTTCCAGTCTTAAGTCTGGTTCTCCGTATTTCTGCAACAGTTTGTGATTCGTAGTTTTTAATTCCCCATGAAATTTTATCAGAACTTCAGAGCAATCTTCTCCTGTCATACGCTTTTGAATGCCATTTTGCATAATATGCGTAAACCAAGTTCCTCTAATGTAATGCACCTTTGTATGTTATTTTCACTAATATATGCATTTATATGCACAGTTTGCCTTATGTCTCTGTGTATTACTAGGCTGGATAACGGCATTGCAAAATTTGGAGAAGTCTAGATTTTGAAGAATGGGAGCATTTCATTTCGTGACTCTTCTTCAAAAGTGCAAATTAGTGAGATTTGCCTTTAAATGTGGACTGAAACAAATTCGTCTTGCCTTCCTAGTATGTTCACACACACACACACACACACACACACACACACACACACACACTTTTTTAACTGCTGAATGATGCAGAAACGGGAAACTGACACAGACTGCTAAATCTGATGCAATCGATCCTTGTTGCTAAGAATCTGAATTCCAGCTGTGCTTTCAGCTGGAAACTTCCATCCCACCTTAAGGTCATGAAGACAATAGCCCTCTCTTACTATTGCTGCTCAAAACTGATGCTCCGATTCTGGAGCTCCCATAAACTCACCATATCTAACAGCCAGCAGTGACAAACCTAGGGCTCATCCACACTTCTGCTTGTTTTGTGCCTATAAAGCTTTTTTCTGCTTTCTAGGCAAAGGTCTGAGTGGTTTTGCCTTTGCCCTGCTACTTTCCTTCAGAAAACCTACTCTTTAGCACTAGGTAAACGTAAAGGAGGGACGCGGGTGGCGCTGTGGGTAAGAGCCTCAGCGCCTAGGGCTTGCCGATCGAAAGGTCGGCGGTTTGAATCCCCGCGGCGGGTTGCGCTCCCGTTGTTCGGTCCCAGTGCCTGCCAACCTAGCAGTTCGAAAGCACTCCCGGGTGCAAGTAGATAAATAGGGACTGCTTACTAGCGGGAAGGTAAACGGCGTTCCATGTGCTGCGCTGGCTCGCCAGATGCAGCTTTGTCACGCTGGCCACGTGACCCGGAAGTGTCTCCGGACAGCGCTGGCCCCCGGCCTCTTGAGTGAGATGGGCGCACAACCCTAGAGTCTGTCAAGACTGGCCCGTACGGGCAGGGGTACCTTTACCTTTTAAATGTAAAGGACCCCGGACAGTTAAGTCCAGTTGCGAACGACTCTGGGGTTGCGGCGCTCATCTAACTTTATTGGCCGAGGGAGCCGGCGTACAGCTTCCAGGTCATGTGGCCAGCATGACTAAGCCGCTTCTGGCAAGCCAGAGCAGTGCACGGAAACGCCGTTTACCTTCCCGCCGGAGTGGTACCTATTTATCTACTTGCATTTTGACATGCTTTTGAACTGCTAGGTTGGCAGGAGCAGGGACCAAGCAACGGGAGCACACCCCGTCGCGGGGATTCGAACCGCCGACCTTCTGATCGGCAAGTCCTAGGCTCTGTGGTTTAAGCCACAGCACCACCGGCGTCCCTCTTTAGCACTAAATTGGAACAAATGGCAATCCGGTGAAAACCTGATTGCCATTTATTCCACTGCAGAATTAAACTGCCGGTTTTCCAGGGTAAAAAAAAATGGGACAACTGGAAGTGTGGATGAGCCCTGAAGCGCTGCATGAAAGCCAACCTTTCATCTCAAAACTGACTTCACCAGAGCTTCCCCGGCTTCTCCTAATCCTTCTCATCAGAAAGTTGGGTGACAAGTGGGAAATTGTTCTGCCAGTGAAAGAAAACAAAATTCATTTCCCCTGGCAATTTTCTGCAAGGATGCCCCCCCCAAAATAAGAATGTGCAATAAGTTGTGGAAATAAATATGAAATATTGCACTAGGGCAGCACACACAAAATCACCAGCTAGAAATCTATTCTAAGATTATCAGAATGTCAATGGCTTCTAGCTGATTTCCACTAATGTATATTAAGGCAAGGCTCACAGTTTTACACAGAGTGTTCCTGTACGAAATGAGAAGTTGTATTTTTAAGCTTCCTAGTTTTCCTTCCCACTTTATTATTATTTTTTAATGTTCTTTGTGCCTTCTAATATCTGACTACACATTCACTTTACACTTCATAGAAGAAACTTAGAAAGCAGATGTTATCAGACCCATTTTACAAATGGTAAGTGGCCAATATTTGTTAGGTGACTCTAAACAGATCCCAAAGTAGAAGTGTGAATGTCAGCCTGAAGCAGGGATAGGCTTGGGTAATGTTTCGTAGTATGTCACCCTGAGAAATTGGGTCAGTAATAAATTCCAGGGACAAAAAAAAGGAATGGTGAACTTTTAACACACACAACCCTCTTTTTGAACCAGAAGTGAGCTTCCATCCTAGTTCATCTCCTTTCATCCATCTCCTTTCAGCATAAGCCTTCCCAGCCAGCAGCCCTCCATCCCAGAAGCACATTCTTTTTATCCTTTTAAAGCTGATACGTCCCATTTAACACAGGAATGGAGCACCTGTGGTCCTCCAGATGTTGTTGGAATACAACTACAACCATCATCAGCCATTGACCTTGTTGGCTAGGCCTGATGGGAGATGGGAGTCCAACAACTGGAGGACCACAGGTTTCCCAACCTTAATTTAGCAGTTATTGCTGAACAGATCTCCATAAATTCGACTCATCTTCTTAAAAGTGATCTATGCCAGAATCCACCAGCATTACTTTAACCCTATCAAGGGGTTCTATCCATAGATGAGACCGATATGTTAGCACAGCCATGTTGATTATCCTACCCACCCCACCCCCCAACATCATGTACATTTCCAACTCTATAATTCTATTGTTCATTCACTAAACTTGTGCATGGGCCTCGGGGCTGTGTGCTCCTCACTTCCCACAACCATGAGGACAACAAAAGGTTTTCACTTCCATTTTTGATTGGCAACAGTTTATTGTCACATCCAAAACCTAACCTCTAGTTTATCTGAACTACGGTTTAGGGAAGAAAGCCAACTTAATACACCACAGTTTGAAATTGGATTACTAGTGTGGCTTTTTAAAAGAATTAGACAAAGGAATGGAGGATAAGACTATCAGTGGCTATGAAACCTGAAGGCTTTGTTTCACCTTCACTGTTGAAGGCAGTATGCTTTTGAATACCAGTTGCTGGAAACCACAACAGTGCTCCTTCTTGCTGGTGTCACACAGGCATCTATTTGGTGACTAGATGGGCCACAGGCCTGACCCAGCTGGTTCTGCTTATGTTCAAAAGGCCATAGCTAAGACCAGGGGTCAGCAAAGTTTTTCCACAGGGGGGCGGTCAACTGTCCCTCAGACCTTGTGGGGGGCCCCACTATATTTTGGAGAAAAAAGATTCACCACTGACTCTCCCCTCCCTTCTGCACAGCACCGGATTAGCCCTGGTGGCTGCTTACCTGTGCCTTGTGAGTGGCAGGGGATGGCGGCGGCAGCGGCAGAGGGATGGTGAGTGGCGCGAAAGGGCTGGCTCCGGAGCGGGGCTGCTCTACTTTAAATGGCACTCAGCCAACCGCGGCTCCTGCACCTTGCGAGCGGCAGGGACTGGCGGTGGAGGGACTAATAACAGCATGAAAGAGGGGATGCTTAAAATGGCGCTCAGCCAACCGCGGCTCAACAAAGCCCAGCCTCCTTCCTCCTCTAGGCAGGGCGGGGAGAAGCCAGGAGGAAGGAGGGAGGGAGGAGGTGCCACTGCGGTGTGTGTGAGGGAGAGGGAGGGGGAAATGGCACAGCCCAAATGATCAGAATCTGCACACCGATCCACGCCGCGATTCCCGGACCATCCACAGGCCAGATCCAGAAGGCAATTGGGCCAGATCCTGCCCCAGGGCCTTAGTTTGCCTACCCATAGTTAAAACTAATTGCACTGTGTTCAGGCTCAGATGCAGTTCTCAAATGCAGTTACTTAAAAATGGTAGTGTAGCCATGCAGAATGAAAGGGGAACAGGGAACGAATGAAGCGGAGGCTTCTTCATGTAATGCTAATCTATTGTTTAGCTCTTAGTCCCAATGAGGGTAGCGTGAACCCATGACACCATGTAAAGCCCCGTTGCTGTCCTAGCCATATTCTGAAACACTGATTTCTGACAAAGAGCGCTCTTAGAAACAATTATCATCAGTGCTTCCGTAGCTGCTCTTTTGTGGATGGCAGAAAGACCACATTTTCCCTACATAGTTTCTATCACACATTTAAATATTTCACTGATGTTTTCCGTTGTACTCCCTTCAGCAGTTTCATGTGAAATTTACACTTTGGGGAAATTAAGAGAACCATTTTGCATAAACCCAATTTATAATAGTTGCATCAGGGCAGAGAGTTTATCTCCACCAATGAGGATTAATATGATCTTTAGAAAACACTAGTGGCCTTACCTTGCCAGGCGAGATGAATGTGTTATCCTATTGTAATCCCGTATGTATTCTAAATCTGTGTCTTACTTATGCATATTTATAAAAATGATATATTGCATTTATTAAATATTAAATGGATTACAAACTTGAAGAATCCTTCATGCATTTATTTAACATCTAGGTTTTTTTAAAAAAGGAATATAAATCTCCTTTTCCCCTTTAAATTCACAAAAGGTTTCCTCCACCAGCCTTCCAAACAGGCAAATCTGTAATGAAAAAGCTTCCAGCATTCAGTGCAGAAAGAATATAAAAATGCAGGAGGTGGGATGGGGAAAGAGATTTGACTCTTAGAGGCATTAAGGGGCAATGTTATGCAATTTTATGGACAGACTGATATCTATCCGATTCCAAACTATATAGACAGGGAGTCCAAAAAGCCTTCACTGTTCTACTCTGTACCTTCAGGAAACTCAAACAAATTTCCCCAGCCTCAACATTTAATGATAGTTGGTAACACAGATAATAGTTAAAGCTATGGTTTTCCCAGTAGTGATGTATGGAAGTGAGAGCTGGACCATAAAGAAGGCTGATCGCCGAAGAATTGATGCTTTTGAATTATGGTGCTGGAGGAGACTCTTGAGAGTCCCATGGACTGCAAGAAGATCAAACGTATCCATTCTGAAGAAAATCAGCCCTGAGTGCTCACTGGAAGGACAGATCCTGAAGCTGAGGCTCCAATACTTTGTCCACCTCATGAGAAGAGAAGACTCCCTGGAAAAGACCCTGATGTTGGGAAAGATGGAGGGCACAAGGAGAAGGGGACGACAGAGGACGAGATGGCTGGATAATGTTCTCGAAGCTACCAGCATGAGTTTGACCAAACTGCGGGAGGCAGTGGAAGACAGAAGTGCCTGGCGTGCTCTGGTCCATGGGGTCACGAAGAGGCGGGCACGACTAAACGACTAAACTACAACAACAACGCAGATAATCACTGAGGGGTCAGTTTAAAGCTTGGACACATATAGATGTATTTAAAACACCCCACCAAGACAATACCAAGACAATTATCACTGAGCAGGTGGAGATAACATCAGCAGAATGATCAGTCACAGCTGAATGAGCAGTTGGTCCAGTGTTAGCATCACAGAAGCCTTTGTATGGGAGCTTTCAGCAGCGAGCAAGAGAAGTTGGCCACTGTGAGAACAGAAAGCTGGGCTAGGTGAACCCTACTCACTTGGATCTTTACTCGCTTGGTCAAGCTGCATGAACACCACAGATTTAAAGCACACACTCACCCCCTCAAAGAATTGTGGGAACTGTAGATTACTCAGCTCACAGTTACAATTCCCAGCATCCTTTAACAGACCACAGTTCCTAATATTCTTTCTTTGAGGGGATGACGCTTTAAATGCATGGTGTGCACACAGCCTTCTTCTATTCCTCAGCTGTGTCAGTTTTGCATGGGCTTGTTCTACCCCATTTCTACATTAATTTGATCTTTAAAAAAAATAGTGTCATGAATCATCACATTTAAATATGTGTTTTATCACAATTTATCACAATTTATTCTAAATGTACACGTTTCTAAATGTATTTGTCCCAATATAACATTTTAATATACTATGAAACTTTCTTCTTCTTTGGAGTTGAGAGCTGTATCGCAACATTCAAAGAAGTTCAAAATCCAAAGTAAAATCAAGGGATTCCTGAATGCTCTGGGCAACTTTTGCATTAACAGAGCTGACATCCTTTCAAGACCCTCCTCTCAATGTGGAATGGTGAGATGGAAAGGTCAATATGATTGCTTCTAATAGACCATGGGTAGGTAAACTAAGGCCCGGGGGCTGAATCTGGCCCAATCACCTTCTCAATCCGGCCCGCAGACGATCTGGGAATCAGTGTGTTTTTACATGAGTAGAATGTGTAATTTTATTTAAAATGCATCTCTGGGTTATTTTTGGGTCATAGGAATTCATTCATTTCTCCCCCCCGCCAGAAAAATATAGTCCAGCCCCCCACAAGGTCTGAGGGACAGTGGACCGGCCCCCTGCTGAAAAAGTTTACTGACCCCTGTAATAGACCTTTGCAGAACTGCAGAGGTCAGATAGCTTCCCCTACCAAACCAGTTTTCTGGGAGCCAAGGGCAATAAAACAGACCGGACTGTGGCTAGAGCGTAGATAGCACAACTTTAGGACTGTGGCAAGTCCTAATTGTGCCTCCTATTCAGCACTGCAACTTCAAGAAGTCATCCAGCTGTGCTGCTCCAAGTTGTGACATGCCTGCATGAAATCAACTTTAGGCAAAAGATCCACTGACACGTAAGCAAGGCAATTTGAGGATAAAACGGTTCTCTGTGTGCGGAATGCCCTCGCTGGTGAGGTGGATCTGTCTCCTTCATTATTAACTTCCCAGAGTGATTTAAAAACATTTTTTATTTACCCAGGCATTGGATAGCTGAAAGATACTCTTCCTGGCAATCTTGAAAGTATAACTTGTGCACCTGCAAATGCTTTTAATCATTTTAAAATAATATTTTTTATTTTTTCCAACAGCATTAACTTTTCCATGTTGCCACCCTAGGATCCTTTGCGAGGAACAGTGGGTTATTAATTTGCCAAACAGATATCCACTCTAGTGTACATGCTACATTTGATAAAATCCCTGTGGATGTTTTTCAAAGCACCGTGCATCTGGTCATGGATTGTGAAATTTCAATATATACAGCCTGGGGATCTGAACGAACCCTTGCGGTGGTTGAGTATAGCACCCGTACTCTTAACTAGGAAATGGGGCAAAGGTACCCAATTCAAACAGCTTCATGGAAGTCCCCTGCATAGGAATGATCAAAAATATAGAGGCAACCCTGGTGTAAATCTTCAAGCAAATGGATGAATTTCCTCTCCCCAGTCCACCATAATGTTACAATTTGTCTCGAGGAAAGTCACATTGGAGAAAAGCAAAACCTTGGTGAATATATTGAATTGCTTAACTGCACTATTTAGTTTGGAAATGTACATTCATATTAATGCTTAAATTGACTCCCCCCCAATCCCGCAAAAAAAAAGAAGGATCTCTATAAATATTATATTTGCATAATGACAGTGCTGTAAACTTATTCTGCTAAGGAGCAGCAGTGCAATCTGTTTACTTGTTTTCCAAATTGATATTTCCCTCTCACACAATCCAATTACAGTGTCAGCTTTTTATTTTGTGTTTTGCTTTTTCCTTCTATATGTCTTCTGACCAAACTACACACAATGTTAAAAACATGGTTTAGCATTGTGTGTATCAGGCTTCCTCAATCTTGACCCTCCAGATGTTTTGAGACTACAATTCCCAGCATCCCTGACCACTGATCCTGCTAGCTAGGGATCATAGGGATTGCAGGCCAAAAACATCTGGAGGGCCGAGGTTGAGAAAGCCTGTATACATATAATTCTTTTAATGGTGAACAGCAGCTGCAAGGAGGTAGATCAGGATTTAGACCATAGCATGCTGTTGAAACCTTCCCTCCTATGCTGCAATCCTTATGAAATTTATCCCCAAAGCCACAATTTAGGGCAGAAGCTCCCATTAATGCCAAAGGAAGCTTCTCCTTCTAGCCTAATATCATATTTTTATTTTTGAGGGGTTTTGGGGGGGGGCATTGGGACTGTGGCACAGGAGACATTATTTTTCCCCTCCCACATGCCACGGTCCTGATCTTGATCACCCCATCCTAAGCTGCTATTTTTTAAAAACAAAACAAAAACAAAACATTAAGTATTGCCAAACCACAAATCTTTAATATCACATGATAATATATATAATAATAATTTATTATTTATACCCTGCCCATCTGGCTGGGTTTTCCCAGCCACTCTGGTTGGCTCCCAACTGAATATTAAAAACACAATACAGCATTAAACATTAAAAACTTCCCTAAACAGTTTGGTCTATAGACTGGGATTTTGTGTGTGTGAAATGGAAGCAGTAAGGAGAAGAGGAGATATAAATAAACTACAACCTGATCCTATGCATCAGAAATAAGGAACCTGTAGCCCTCCAGAAGCTGTTGGGCTGTAGCGCCCATTGAAAGATCAGGCAAATGGCCCATATAGTCCAGCAGTCTCTTCCCACAGGGGACAACCAGATGCCTATGGGAAGCCCCAAAGCAGGACCTTACCATTGGGCCATGCTGCCTGGGGCTGATGGAAGTTAAAATCCAATAACATCTGGAGGGCCAGAGGTTTACCGCCCCTGCTACTGTATACATAGTTAACCTGACCCTTGGTATCTTATTTATAACGCAATCATGTGGAATTTATAATGCAATCATGTGTTCCAACTCTCCCTAGTGACTATTTACTGACATCTATACCTGGAATTGTCACTGCCTCAATTTATTCTGCTGGGACAGGCATTAGGCATGTTGTTATTATTTTGTTAAGTGTGTCCACAGATTCAACACAATCCTTGTAGACTCAACACACTACCACCTGTCCCTTACCGAGGAATGTCTAAGTGTATCTCCCCTTGCAATGTGCACCCATGTGAATGGGGACAAAAGGTTGTATCTAACTAAGTTTTACTCAGAATGAATGGGCCCAAGCTAGTCCTGTTCATTAATTTCAGTATTACTGAACACTGGAGACAACCAACTACATTCACTGCTTCCCTGCCATCCCAACGCTCCTTATTTGGGTATTTCCTTCCAAAGAAGAATGTGAATCCTAGGCAAAAGTGTGTTTAACTAACTAAATGTCTAACTATATTTAAGACTCAAAAGATTAGAAACTGATAGAAGCCAAAACTGGAAAAAGATTTATTCAGAAGCTTTATTCAGCCTTATGGAAGTGTTGTACGCAACACCTCCAAAATATGAGAGGCCATGGGAAGCAGTTGGCCTTTGAACAGCCTTTGCTAAAAATAATGCTGTTAAAAGAGATGGATCTTCACAAGAAGGAAAATGTCTGAGAGATCCCATTTGACTGAAAACAATGAGTGGAAAGTAACTTGCCTTTCAGGTTCCATTATCGACTTAGCATAGTAGCTTATCTGACATTGGACCCAAACTGCTTTGCTGATGCAAGCAGTTGCATGTAGCGACAGGGCAATAATAAATATAATAGCTGTACTCAGCTCATAATTGCACCTTGTGCGACACTGCTTACTCTTCGCTAAAGTAGCATTTTATTTACTGAACTCAGTGGTGAGAATGAGCCAGAGAAGGCTTTCACCCCTCCTCCCGCCAACTGGATTCGCAAATCAATTGTCATGATTAAGGTTTAAAGGCTTTGATGGGGCTAACTGCTGATTCAACGGCTGGAGGAGATGCTTACCGCTGAGTTATTGGACTCCAGAATGGACTGGAGAGATAGAGCATGCTGTAGAAAACAGAAGCCATTATTACAGATAGTGGGTAGGAGGGACAGCTAAGTTAAGGACAGACAAGAGAATCATCAACACATTCTAAAGAGACGGAAGCCACCAGGTGGATTTAAGAGGATGAGAGCTCTGGAGGGACATGTTTTCAAATGCCATACCAAAGTTATTGTAGGATTCATAAAGGTGTACATGTTTATACCCATGCAGTCATGCCTTGGTTTTCGAACAGCTTAGTTCTCTTAATGTTTTGGCTCCCAAACGCCAGTTTGAGAACTATTTTTGGAAGCCGAACATCCGATACGGTTTCCGTGGCTTCCGATTGGCTACAGAAGCTTCCTGCAGCCAATCAGAAGCCATGCTCTGGTTTCCAAACGTTTTGGAAGTCGAAAGATAGCTGAAGAAACACTGGTCTTCAGACTGGCAAAGAAACAAGAAGAACTGAAACTGACAGATTTGTCCATCGCTAGCCTGAGTCTCCCCAGCCCTAATCTAACCAGGACCTCTATATATACCACACTGAAAGCTATATATGACAAAGAAGACACTAAGTAAGGTCATCACTGTATGATTTTGAGCCTTTCATCCAATCTAAAGGCATTGTGGGTAACATCTGTTCTAAACTGATTAATTCAGGAGCCTGATATTAATTCTTAGAACATACCATGAGATTTGAGAACTTTATCTACTCTGTCATCGACCACCCAACATTTCATCGTTGTTATTGTTGCTGTTGTTCTTATTTTGCATGTTTGCACTCAAGTGCCCCAAAGCAAACTTACACAGCAGACATAAAATGACAAAGACAATAAAATCAGATGAAAAATCAATAAACAAAACAAAGAACACTCACCCAACAATATATTTAAAAAGAGCTATTTAAAAAAAAAACAGGAGGCAGATTCAGGACAGATCATCTTCCTCACATAGTTAGATAGATGATGATGATAGATAGATAGATAGATAGATAGATAGATAGATAGATAGATAGATAATTTATTACGGTCGGAGACCAGCTTATAAAACACACTTGGGGGTACAATCCCAGAAGGAAAGCAAACATTTAAAACAATGTACAACAATAAATTTAAAATTTATAAATGTGAAAAGCGTATAGATGCTTAAAATTTTAAGATAAGCTACCGCAGAGAGATGACCCAGAATCACCCATGGAACTGAGTTTGGGGATTTTCTTAACGAACTGGTTTGAGTTGGGAGATGGTCTGCGCCTACATATCTGTACACAGAATCTGGCTACCATCTGGGTAGTCTTATGATCTTTGCCTAACAGGAAAAGGTCAATTTTTTGCTTTTCTGGGAGGTCAGTGAGCCTCACCAGCAGGGGATCAATGGTCTCACTACGTGCCTTTTCCTAAAAGGGACATCTAAAGAACAAGTGCTCTGGGCTTCCTATCTCCCACAATGAACAGGCACAAAGTCTCTGAGCATATGGGACTTTTTAAAAAGATCCTTCCAGGACCGGCGAGGTTCTGGTACCTTCCTCACATAGCACATCGTTAAACTGCACAACTCATTCCCACAGAAGGCAGTGATGGCCACCAGACCAGGCGGCCTTAAGAGAGGACTGGACAAATTCATGGAGTGTGCTATCAATGGCTATTAGCCATGAGGCTTATGCTCTTCCTCCACAGAAAGAGGCAATAATGCTTCAGTATACCAATTGCTGGAAACCACCGGAGGTGAGAGGGCTCTTGTGCTCAGACCCTGTGTGCTGGTTTTCCACAAGAATCACTTCAGCCACTTTGAGAACAGGATGCTGGACCACATGGGCCACTGGCCTGATCCAGCAGGCTCTTCTTCCGTTGTTAACAAGTACTACCCATCTCAGTTCAAATGTGAGCACAATAAAGGCCACTGACATATCAAATTACCATCCCCATTAAAAACCATAAACCTAAGGAAATGAGAATGCTTTTGCCTGAGGCCTAAAACCAGTCAGCAATGGCACTAGACCAATGATTCCCCAATTCTCATTCCAAGGACCCCTGTTCAAGCCTAGAGGTATGCACAGAGGAAAAGGAGTTTTACCTCTGTGCATGTTGCAACTCTTTCTGCAATTTCTGTGCCCTGATTTAAAGACCAAGTGAGCTTTTTTTGTGAAGATACACTAAAAAATAAATAAATCTTGTAATGTATTATCAGCCATATACCTCAGCAGGTGAAGCTGTGTGAAGTGTGTGCTGATAAGGGAGAGACATGTTTTGTTGCAGCTTTGGCAGATGAAGGCGCACTACAGACAAGATGAATTATCACCCCACACAATGATTTGTATTCCAGAGATACGGATCTGAACTAGAGTTCTGTCTGTCTGTCTGTCTCTCACTCCCACTCTCTCTCACACACACAAAAAAACCACTTTACAGAATTTTGTCCAAATACTCTTCAAGTTTTTTAATGTGGTGGCCGCCATTTTCTCTCCCAGAATATACTGACACAACACTATGTCCAAGGCACTGCAGAGAATGTAAAATGGTGGTCAGGAAGCTTACATAACTGTTGCTCCCACCCCCTGATATGAGTATTCCTGGGGCCTTGCATTTTAGTTGATAGGCTTCGTGTATTTTATTTTATTTGTTAAAGAAAGAAAAGTATTGCATTTTGATTGCTAGCATTGTTTTCCCAAGTTGGCCTACAAACAACCTTGCTTTGAGTGTGATCAGTATCGACCCCAGCTTTCTCTCCCTAAAAACATCTGCCTTAAACAGAAGGCAGAGACAGACTGTCACTGTTGTCACTGATGCAAATCTTTATTTGGAAGGGAAACAAGATATGCAAAAGTATCGTCATTTTTAAAAGAGCAGCAGCAAGTGACCGTTCATATTTAGCAAATCTCTCTGTAGTTGATGGGATGTAGATGCCATAAGGATTAGAAGATCAATCTAAATTTGTCAATCTGCTTAATGAAACTGACATGGACATGGTCCATGTATGTGAACAGGGCTAAGCTGGGAACATGGAAGCATGGGGCCATGCTACAACTTTGCCCACACATCTTATCTGTCGATGGAGGAGGAGCCAGCTGCACTCATGTAGGTTTTTCCATATACATTGGTACCTTGGGTTACATACACTTCATGTTACAGACGCTTCAGGTTACAGATGCTAACCCAGAAATAGTACCTCGGGTTAAGAATTTTGCTTCAGGATGAGAACAGAAATCACGTGGCGGTGGCACAGGGGCAGCAGGAGGCCCCATTAGCTAAAGGGATGCTTCAGGTTAAGAACAGTTTCAGGTTAAGAACAGACCTCCGGAACGAATTAAGTTCTTAACCCGAGGTACCACTGTAGTTCAGAGACCCATATAATAAGGGAACCCGATTGCATGTAGAAGCCAAAGGTGCACAGCCAGATCCCCACCGAGGTCTTCACTGAACATGAAAAGGTCAAGGCAGTGGCGGAGCTGGGATGTTTGGTGCAACAACGTTGGCAGGAGACTCAGAAGACATGGCCTGCCTTTCACTCCATGCTGAATGTCTAAAATAAGAACCAGACGTTTCTGACCCAATAAAGAGATGACTCCATGGCTTCAGAGTAAGGTTACCAGATTTTTTTCAATGAATCTGGGGACACTTTTCAACTTCAGTCAGAAAGGATGGATTTTCTTAGGGGACTGATTGGTACCTTATTTTTTGCTCTATCAGACTCACTTTTTCCCTCCTAAAAAGTAAGGGGAAATGTGTGCACGTCTTATGGAGCGAATGCAGGCTGTGCAGCTATCCCAGAAGCCAGAACAGCAAGAGGGATTGCTGCTTTCGCTGCGCATCGATCCCTCTTGCTGTTCTGGCTTCTGAGATTCAGAAATTTTTTTTCTTGTTTTCCTCCTCCAAAAACTAGGTGCGTCTTGTGGTCTGGTGCGTCTTATAGAGCGAAAAATACGGTAAATCCAGGGACTGTCCCCAGGAAACGGGGACATCTGATAACCTTACTTCAGAGGTGGGGAACCTCAGACTCAGGAGCCAAATGCAGCCTCCCAAGCCTCTCTGTCTCTACCTCAGGACTCTCCACACTCCACAGTCCTTCTCCCCATGCTGAATGCCCCTCATCAACTCTGCTTCTTGCCCACGTAGAGAGGGATGTGCAAGTGAGTTGAAACTAGCCAAGTATGCGAAGGCAATTCTGACAGTAGCTGCTCCACCAACTTTAACCTCTGACCCCATCCACTGTTGATATGCGGATACTCCAAAGGTTGACCAAAAGGTTCCCCACCCCTGTTGCACTTGATTAAGCAGCATTTCCCGTGCAGCACACAGAGTCCTGTACCATTTTCTTTGTCGAGTGTTCAAAGCCCTGAACATATTTCATGGAAAGCATTTGCTAAGTGTTTCCAAACTCAACACGCAGGCAACATCAAAGGATCATTTGGATTTCTAAAAGCACTGCAGCTGCAGTTCATGATCCCAAGCCAACGCAATGTTCTGAATCAAATAGCATGATGTGTAATCAGGCAAAGCATCCAGAGCCTTCACAGATGCTCAGTCACTTCTAACCTGTGGGAGTAGAGATGAAAGAAAAGACACCCAAGATATGTACCGAACCCATGAATAATCCAGCCCTCACAGTGCTCTGAAATAGCTGATATTCCTAACCATGTTAATTATGCGATTATCTAAAACGTTGCTCCTATTGAAAATATTGCCATTTCTCATTAATTTTCTTCACATGAGTTATACATATAACTGTGCTATGAATCAGACTTGAGTAACCACCCACTGTCACCGAAAAGCAAGCGCTGAAAGATCAAACTCTATGATTCTATGATTCTATGCATGATGTTAAAATGATTAGCACCTTGGGTACTCAAAAAGGACAGCTACAAACACAGAAGTCAAGTTGTTCTGCATGATAAAAGGAGGATTCTGCTTTATGCAAATCACCATCCCTCCTCCTCTTGAAGCCAACTTCCCTATTCATAACATACTTATTTAGCAAAACCTCTGCTGAGCTCTATTGAATAACCAAGGCTGTGTGTGTACATTATCCTTTCACCCAGGCTCCAGCGGACTCCTACTGCTGGTGTTTACAAATGACAGTAGTAAAAATCCATATCTATCCTGTAGAGTCTTGAGAAATACTGCTGTTTGATGCACCCCCCCCAAAAAAAACCATATTCACTTCACATAGACTCATAGAATTGTAGATTTAGAAGGGACCCTGAGGGTTTTCTAGTCCAACCACCTGCAATGCAGGAATCTCAACTAGATCAGACATGGCAGGTGGCCATTCAACCTCTGCTTGAAAACCTCCGAGGAAGGAGAGTCCACCACCCCCAGTTCTCCAATCTTTCAAGCTGAGGTGTGTACATTTGAGACAGCTGTTGCACCTGCTCAGATGACAGCTTCGTAAGTAGAAATTTGGGGTGGGTTGCAGGAGCAGGGAAACCAAACGGGTAATGCATATTAAGTGAAGACATCCTTTCTCCCTCTCTGGTGAGTACAGCAAATGGGACTTGAAAAACAAGGGGCGGAGGGGGGGGAAGACAACCTCACTGCATTTCAAGATGCTATTGTGTACATAGCCCTTGTCTTAACCAATTATGACAATTCAGATGAAACAGATGAGATCAATAATCTAGTCACATAAACAATCGCACAGAGGGAGCATGCTGAGTAGAATGATTAACAATAGATAATGTTAGATCAAGGCTAACACTTAGCATTTGATACTAGTTTAATGGGATTGCACTCAAAAATCATCCTAGAACAGATATGCTACCTATTGTCAGCTATTGACTTTTTAATGACTTCTAGGGTCCCTCTTTTTGAATGGACTGCTGCAAGGATGCATGCAAAAGCACGTTCAGAGAAGGCTGTACAAAATCATGGTGACACTCTGATCTGATTATGGTTTAAGCATTTATTTTATTGTTCTGTGCTTATTTAACGCAACGTTTTGTTCTTGTTTTAAATCTGTGATATTATCTATACATAGTATTTGTATTTGTGGATATAACTTTCTGTATAATGTGTTTTTGTGTTTCTTTGAAAATACTAGCAAGACTAGTTTGGCCTGCCCACTTAGGGTGAGTGAAACCAAAGAGAGTTACTGCAATATGTGTTCAGGAAGTGAACTGATTATGCAGTGTTCCCTTAAAATTTAAGGGAACCAAGGGGTGGGAAACCTTTTTGGCCCAGTGGGTGAGATCCTTACTGGTCCCAACCCCTGCAGGCCAATTTGACAAGTGGGTTGTCCCACCTACCTCTCCAAGTGAATGTCGAACAGTCCTATGCCTGCTAAGTTGCTTTCTGTCTGCTCGGATCAGCTGTGCAAACAATTACTCAAAATGATCCAGCAGGCTTGAAATCCCCAGCCATCAACTGATGGGCAGTGACTTAAACCCTGCTTTTTGCAGACAGTGCCTGTGTGACTAAATTCCCCATGAAGAACTTGGTCACACAACTGATCTAGCCACATCTAGAGACATCTTCAGCTGCCTCACACCTGTTAACACACGGGGAAACAAATCTGGTTTTGGGCTAGAGATTCCTCACCTCTGCTTTAAATAAAGTCCATCTTCCCAAATCCAAACAAAACACACAAATGTTATGTGCTCGACCTGCAAGAAACTGCTGCAGACAGGCATTAAGTACTGTGCCGGGGAACTGTAAATAGCCCTATTTTTTTAATTATTGTTTTTAAGTCTAACATCTAAGTCGAATCTGAAATGGCGATAAAGGCTACACAGACAAGACACTCCATTGGCAGTTGGGTATTGGTACCCTTGGATATAGAACAAGGTACAGTATCTGTACCTCACAGCAACCAGGAAGCTGGATTCCAAACAAATGTTGCATTATCACAAAACCCACAACCACACACCCTTCTTTAAGAAGCTGAAGTTGTATCCAATACACTCACTCCATTTGCACAAGGATTTCCACTGGTGCAAATAAACTCCCCCCTCCTTCCCCCACCCGTGCTTCACACCCTCCCTACAGGGTTGAAGCCTTAGAACAGATTTTGGGAGAGCACGGTGGGTCGGTCGGGGGAGAGGAGAGGGTGTGTGTGTTCCATTGTGCAAGCAGAAATCCTTTCACTGGTGGAAACCTTGTCACACAACACTACTTTGGATTCGACCCTACATTTTTAATTTCCAAGTTTCAGGGAAAACTACTGATTTTATGAGTCAATCAAAAGCATATTGGTTACAAATCAAAGTGGATGTAAGTAGGAGTCTTTGCAAGGAAGGAACAGATGCCTGGTTGGAGTTGAGTAACAATTAACAGGAAGGTACATTAGGAGGACGTTTACCGTAAGAGAGCATTCAGTAGACTGGAAGAGGTATGGGGCCTATGCAACACTTGTATTAATTTCAAAGCCCCCAACAACTTTGCTCCAGGATGCTTTGGCTAGGAAAACATGTCCATCTGTATGGGGTCAAAGGTTTTGCTAATTTTAAGGATCTGCCTATTCTAAGTAAAGATAAAATAAACCTACTCCTTATAGATGCTTCCTGAACGGATTCCCACGGCCTAAAGCCCTCCAAAAAGTTGCCTTTCATTTTCATTCAATTAATTTATTTTAAATGCCTTGTGTAATGTTTGGTTTGGAGGGGAGAGGGGAAACTACTCAAATAAACTCAATAGTCAAGACTGAGGTACCACAGCTTAAGTCAAGCAAGAGAACAATTAATCCCTAATGATCTAATTAAAACCAAGTCAAAGAAGGCTGCATGTAATTTCGGCTTCCTCAGGTATCTGAAGCTTAACAAGGACAACAATAATTCCATTATTAACAACATGGTTATTAACAACAACAACAATAGTGAAAATAATGATTTAATAACAATAACCCACTCAGGAGGGGCAAATCCCAAGCCACAGTGTATGACATGGTACTTGAGAGAAATGCAACTGTTCATAATTAGAATTATATGCAACACAGCAGGATCAAAATTACAGGGGTTGATCTCAATTAAAATGCAGAACATAAGTCTTGAGAGTCACAGACTGACCGACCTTAGGCCGCAGATCTGCTGAGCTATTTTAAATCAATATGTGCAAGTCAAACAACTCTCCAAGCTTCTTTTCAGTAATAACACACAATTTTGCCGTGTGTTAGGGTTTTCCCCCTACACACACACTTCTTTCTCGTTTGCTTCCTGCCGGCCAGAGATCTGTCCCTCTGCCACCTTTCCCTAGCTGACTCCTCTGCAGTCCATTTGTCATATGGGCAACACTATCCCTATATGTTTTCGCCAATTTTCACTTCCTTTGTAGAAGGTGCATGGATGCTTCTGGGTTTACCCCAAATAAATGCTGGGTTTCAAATCCTCGGGGCACCACCAGGTTCAGACCCATTTGTGTACAAAGCACTTAGGTGTGGAGATCATGGCATGATTGTGTTCTTCTTCTCCAGTGTGGGGGCTTGGAGAGGAGCTGGTGCATGGGCTGGTGAAAGCAATGGGGAGGAGAGCCAATAAGGGGTTGGTGAGGCAGAGGGGAGCTAGTTGAATGAGGGCAGTGCTGGGATTGAGAACCAGCATGGGGAGACACTATGGTTGAGAGAGCTAACGCCGAGCACAGCAGCCACCTACTTTCCTTGTGGGGCCCAGTGCTTTGGAACTTTTGTATCTGTTTACAGTGTGGATTTTGTGTGGGGTGGAACTTTTATGTGTAGTTTTATAGGAGACTGTTTTGTGTTTTCGCAGTGTGAGCATTTTATGTCTTTTTATGTGGTTGTAATGTATGATCAGTGTTTTTGTGTTTGGTTTGTGTTGGCTTTTGGAAAAGAAAGGGTGTGTGTGTGTGTGTGTACTTTCATGTTTATCTGATGTCAGGCATGTTATTTGGCATTTGGGGCAGAAGTCCCAAACTCTGCCTTGGACTCTTGGCCAAGTTATTTGTCCTTTGTGACTTGCTAGGCCAACACTGGCCGCCATTTTGTGACTAGCTAGGCCCTACAGTGGTCATTTTGTGATGGTTCCCATAATGTTTTTCCCCGATTTCCAAATGTGCCCAGTTTCTCCTCAGAAAATTGGAGGTCCTGTTTTACGCCTATACTCTCTGTTGAGGCTTTCAGATGAATGCATGGAAAGTGGGAAAGGGGCCAGATAACTGAAGTTAGAAAAGCTTACACAACGGAATAAGAGAAAAGAAAGAAAAGCAAAGGATTCTGGAGGGGAAAGGGGTGATAAATTATCAGAAATGGTGCAAGCTAATGTGCCAAAAGCATCCTTGGAAAATTCACACTACACACACAAAGGCCTGGCAAGTTTACTACATCCATTGTTATAATGCAGTTGGCTCCCAGCAACTTTGGGCAGCTTTTGGTGTTATTTTTACTTCATATGCCAAATCCCATAGTACCTATTATCCTCACAGTCTTATTTGCAGATTTTAAAGGGAGTGTGTCAGCTAGTACTGGTCTTTGTATGGTATATCTGAGCCTTAAGGTGGTATCTCCTCCCCTCCTCCTTAACATTTTCAAAGTGTTATTGTTCTATTTTTTGTTGCTGTTAAATCTGAGTGTTCAATTATGATGCTGGAGACAACAACAACCCTCCCCTCGAAAACATGCCTCTGTTTACTCATGGGTATCTTGTAATTTTCTGAAGGTCATCTTAAATCAATCCTTTTATTACTATTATTCTGTTTATCGGTTCCTATGGCTTTATTGACTCATTCTGATCAATCTAATAAATTTGCAATTTCCTAGTCTCTATTAAAATTATATATTGCAATGAATATTTGTGTGTGTGTGTGGTTTAATACCTTGCTTGAAAATTGGAAAATAGAACTGCAAGAGGCTGATTCAAGTTTGCACATAAACTACTCAGTACTTGTTCCTCAGTTTTACAATGCACAGGCATAAAAAAAAAAATCCATTTTGTTTTCTACATGCCATACTTTCATTCAAACATCAAACCAATCCATGGTTGTATTAAACCTAACCATGATTAGAGTTCCAAGGGAGGTAAACTATAGTTTAGAGTCGCTTTCCAGGTTTCATTTTCCACCAGCTCAACACCATGGTCTCTGGATGTGGAATATTGCAGGGGTAGAAGAACATCTGTAAATAGACTTTAGTCATTTTAGCCATCACAGAAAACCGTAGTTAATACAAATTACAGTCTGCTTGTCATTACCAGATTGTTATTAATATACAGTAAACTTAAAACAAAAAATATAAAATACAAAAGGAATCAGCAAATATAAGCATTAAATCAACTTACACCTGCAGTAAGTTAAAATTCCTATGGATTTCAATGCAAAGACACCTTCGTATCAGAAAGTTGTTGTTTGTCAAACTGTTTTCTTCTGTATGTATGGGTTTTTCTGAGAGTTCTGCTTAGAGTATTTTCTGTGTGTTTTATACAGTGATACCTCGGTTTATGAATTTAATCCGTTCCTGAATTCTGTTCTTAAACCAAATTCATTCTTAACCGAGACATACTTTCTCTAATGAGGCCCTTCCACCGTTCGGCTTCCATTTGTAGACCGAGGTAAAAGTTTGCAAACTGGGACACTATTCCGGTTTTGTGGAGTTCATAAATCAAATAGTTCATTAACAGAGCTGTTCGTAAACCGAGGTACCCCTGTATTTATTTCTTGCTTTTCCTCCCAGGATCTCAAAGTTGTGAAGTTGTGCACATTATCCTCCCTGCCCTGCTCCTATCTATCTATCATCTATCTATCTATCTATCTATCTATCATCTATCTATCTATCTATCTATCATCTATCTATCTATCCAGGAAATCCTGATGCATCCCAGACTTCAGGTAAAATCAGTGCAAGAATGTGATGGAAGCCGAATCACACCCACCAGCACAGCTAACTGTAAGGTCTGGGGCTTAGATTTGGTTAGGTTGGCAGAGAATCTGGGGGTGGCATAGGTAAGGCGATAGTCATGTGGACTAGAAGCAAGAGGCATTGTCATGAACAAGCTAGAGGTCAAATAATGAATTGGAAAGATGAAGCAAAGTAGGTGCTCTGTTACTTGGTGATATGAGATGTTCAGACTCTCCAGCTGGCCTAGAAGGAAGACATTTGTTGGGCTTTCTGACTCTCCATTGTGTTGGAGGGTCATCTAGCCATCTTCAGGCTGTGGGGTCCACTAACAAAGGCCAGGACAACAGTGCTGAGAAGGGCTCTTGCCCAACAGGACCTAGCATGGCAGACTAATTCTGGCTTTCCTCCACAGGGGTACCTTCCAGATGTGTTGGGCTACATGGTCACGGATTATGGTCACCAGCACCCAGAGCACTGGTGGCACAGGACATTAAGGTGCTGAAGTTTTGGCATGAAGGCCCCAGTTTAGGATTCCTCTGGGCACTTTATATTGCATGGCCATGCAATAATACAAATAATATGTGCGCAAATAATATGAATGTATGGTATTTTTCCATGTTGGCTCTATACAGACGTTTGAATCAATTAGTGAAGGTTAGGGAGCAGGATTAAGAAGCAATTCCTTTCCTCCCATCCACACATTGAGTAGGGTTTATGTGCTTACTTTAACATGCATGCAGTTACAAGAGTTAGCTAACAGCTCTATTAAATTTTTGGATTTCATTCTGAAGATTTCATTCAAACACAGATCCTCCCTCCCTCCCCCAGTTTACACACAAACTGATAAAGCATTTCAAATCAAATCCTAAAATTTAGGCCTATATTTACACATTAAACATTCATGATTATTTATTTAATCCACCTTCAATATGCTTATCACATCGCAGATGTTCCAAAATTAACAGTGCTGTAAAGATTTAAGGTTAAGCACAGTTCAGAGTCATTTCAAATACCCCTGTATTTTAGTTTCTGCTCTGTTCATTTTATGTTATTAAATTGCAATTTCAAATATTTAACTGAATGAGGTATGTACGGGAGAGGGAATGGACACACACACAAAAAATGTGGGGGCGATTCAGATGACAGGTGGAAACGACAAAAATATTAGAGAAGCAGGGAAGTGCAACAGTACTTCTCTTCAGATTAATGTTGCTATACTACCATTCATGCTGTTTAAGTCAAAACAACACATTTTGCACATTTTATTATACAGAAAGTTTTATTATGCGAGAAGTTATGTTATGTTGTTGTTTTCCATAGATTTTTTTTTATTTGAGGAAAAAAAAGATAATCCTTCTGCAATGCCCTCCAGTTAATTGTTTCAGCAGATACAAATTGTTCTTTGCAAATCTGTTCCTTTCCCTGTTTTTCTCATCTAAGTAGCAGAGAGCTATTACTTAGCTCTGCAAAAGCAAGGAACTCCTGCCAAGATGAAGAGGCCAGGAGGAATTCTTTCATCTCCCCCCTCCTTTTCTTCTTCTAGTGCAACAATAGATCTTTACAACCCACTTCAGAGTATATTGTGGTTCAGCCAGCATTTGCTATGCTCAAGGAATTTCTAATTTACTCACAGACCTAAACACCAAGGAAAGGAAAAGCTAAAATGCAAAAGTGGCATTCCCAACAGAGAACTGTTTTGACCAAGGCAACTGTGAGCAAATTAGGATAGAAGAGGTATTTTTTATTTATTATTATTATTATTATTATTATTATTATTATTATTATTATTATTATTGACTCACATTTGTATTCTGCATTCTTAGGTAAAAGGTAAAGGACCCCTGGACAGGTAAAAGGTAAAGGACCCCTGGCGCTCATCTCACTTTCAAGCCAAGGGAGCCGGCGTTTGTCCACAGACAGCTTTCCGGGTCATGTGGCCAGCAGGACTAAACCACTACTGGCACATGGAGGACCATGACAAGTGCCAGAGCACACAAAAACACTGTTTAGCTTCCCACTGCAGCGGTACCTATTTATCTACTTGCATTGGCATGCTTTCGAACTGCTAGGTTGGCAGGAGCTGGGACAGAGCAACGGGAGCTCACTCCATCGCAGGGATTTGAACCACCAACCTTCGGATCGGCAAGCCCAAGAGGCTCAGTGGTTTAGACCCTCTCCCCACCAACAAAAGTTCTCCAAGTAGGAGGATACACAGGGGATGCTCATGGGGTAATGCTTCTAGACCGCTGTTAACAGAATATAAAAAACTATTGGATTCTGGGTTCAACATCAAGGGTTGCCATGGTCAGGCATCCACTGAGAGCCCACAATGCATCGGGGTGCCTATGCAACTTACATTGTTATTGACTGGAAGTTATACATCTATAGGGCTGCGGGTGGCGCTGTGGTCTAAACCACTGAGCCTCTCGGGCTTGCCAATCAGAAGGTCAGCGGTTCAAATCCCTGTGATGGGGCGAGCTCCCGTTGCTCGGTCCCAGCTCCTGCCAACCTAGCAGTTCGAAAGCACGTCAAAGTGTGGGTAGATCAATAGGTACTGCTCCAGTGGGAAGGTAAATGGCGCTTCCGTGCGCTGCTCTGGTTTCGCTAGAAGTGGCTTAGTCATGCTGGCCACATGACCTGGAAAAACTGTCTGCCGACGAACGCCGGCTTCCTCGGCCTGTAAAGCGAGATGAGCGCTGCAACCCCAGAGTTGTTCGCAACTGGACTTAACTGTCAGGGGTCCTTTACCTTTACCTTTTTTGTACATCTGTATGTTCTTTATGGGACGCGGGTGGCGCTGTGGGTAAAACCTCAGTGCCTAGGGCTTGCCGATCGCATGGTCGGCGGTTCGAATCCCCGCGGCGGGCTGAGTTCCTGTCTTTTGGTCCCAGCTCCTGCCCACCTAGCAGTTCGAAAGCACCCCTAAGTGCAAGTAGATAAATAGGTACCCCTTTATAGCGGGAAGGTAAACGGCATTTCCGTGTGCTGCGCTGGTGCTGGCTCGCCAGAGCAGCTTCATCACGCTGGCCACGTGACCCGGAAGTGTTTCTGGACAGCGCCGGCTCCCGGCCTCTTGAGCGAGACGGGCGCACAACCCTAGAGTCAGACACGACTAGCCCGTACGGGCAGGGGTACCTTTACCTTTACCTTTATGTTCTTTATACTGTTTAACCTACTGCTAATTTCCACCACAGACATAATGTGGGTCACACTGGGGAGGCAGTAGGTGAAAGGGAGAAAGTGTCCCAGAATTACAGGAATCTCTATTGTTTCACTGGATTCACTAGAAGCCTAGTCAAACAGTGGGGCATTGTAGTGTCTGCGCAATGAGCACTCTGTATTTTTGTATTAGCGAAAATCTTGCGGTGTTAATTGATTGGCAACAAAGCTCCTGCATGAACGCTAATGGGTGGAAGGTCCTGTCCATGCAACTTCAAAGCTACAAGTCTCATCATCCAGTGTGGCATTGAGAGAAAAGCATATAGAGCATATAACCAGAGGGATCTTTATCAGAGACATAGCTGGGCAAAACAAATTAAATCAAATCTGAAAAGGCAAATGGATTTTCTGCAGGGGCAATTTCAAACAGTAATTCACCCTGTGTGTTTTACCACCAGCACCTGCCTAGATAGATGTAGCTCTCATCTCCCAGATAATGATATTTTAAAATATTTAACACTGTATGCATTTTTCTTCCATAATATTGTTTTTTTCTATAATGCCTCCTGTTTTTAGTACTAGCTACAGAAGAAAACCCCTCATTCCTCATTCATTTACAGTCATTCCTTAATTGTACAACACAAGCAAGATTGGGTAGCTGAGATCATCTCTGAGTGTCACAACTAGATATGTTCATTTGGCCTGCATTTTAAAAGGAACAAACAGATTTGTGCTTCCTGGACAAACACATAGATCAGAAGGTCATTATCCTTCACATTTTGCAATATGGTTCTTAGATTTTTTTCCCCCTTTTCTTTTTTTAAGTACCAAAATGTGTAATGCCCACAAAAATAAGTATGTTAAAGTATGTGGCTCCCGGTGGAGTACAGGATCAGGTTTAAGGTGCTGGTTTTAACCTTTAAAGCCCTATACGGCCTAGGACCCTCGTACCTACGGGACCGCCTCTCCTGGTATGCCCCACAGAGAAACTTACGGTCTTCAAATAAAAACATCTTGAAGGTCCCAGGCCACAGCGAAGTTAGGCTGGCCTCAACTAGAGCCAGGGCTTTTTCGGCTGTGGCTCCGACCTGGTGGAACACTCTGTCACAAGAGACTAGGGCCCTGCGGGACTTGACATCTTTCCGCAGGGCCTGCAAGACAGAGCTGTTCCGCCAGGCCTTTGGCCAGGGCACAGCCTGACTCCCTCCCTCGGCAATCTTCGCGGAGCTCTGGCCCAATGGTGGCCAGTGGCTTGAATTTAATTAATTTTATAATGAATGATTTTAGAGTGTTGTTTGTGTTGTACTTTTGTATTGTTTTATTGTTGTTAGCCGCCCTGAGCCCGGCTTCGGCTGGGGAGGGCAGGATATAAATAAAATTTATTATTATTATTATATTATTAAAATGTTTGTGAAAATGTGTATTTTATGAAATAATGCCATTTTAGTGCATTTTTTAAAAAAAAAACTGGAAAGAAAGCACAGAAATTGATGTGGGACAAAATGTGAATGAACACATGTGAGACAGACATGGACCGGAAATAAAATAATCTGCCCATCTCTGTTTCCTCTTTGGGGAAGGGTCTTGGCTTTGTACGCAGAATGTCCCAGGTTCAGTCCCAAGCAACTCCAAGTAGGACTGGTAATGACTGAAATCCTGCAGAGATGCTGCCAGTCAGTGTGACAATACTGAGCTAGACAGACCAGTGGTCTGACTCTGTATGGCAGCTTCCTGTGTTCCTATCTACAACAAGCAGAGAAACCTGATGTGTCCTGTGATAGGTGAAGTCTGCATCTCCTCACTCTCTTGGCTAGACGGGCACATTTCAAGATTGCTCTGTGTTTAATGATTTGATCAAAGTTGCAAAATTTGCCGTCTCTTTTTGAAAGACTGCACAATACTTTTATGTACCATGCTACAGAAACGTTTTCTGTAGATGAATTTTAATAATAAAGCTGAATGACACACAAAGACACAGTGTCTCTGAAATAATGTGTTCTAACACAGGTTAGAAGTGTTCTAACACTAGGTTATCAAGAGAAAAGGCCAGGAATGGTGCTTCACATGTGCTGCTCAGCTGCTGCAAGGGACTGGGAAGCAATAACTTGGAAAAAAGCAACACACACAAAACTGCTTCCGCCGCTGCCACCCATCAAGGTAAGCCCTCTCCAAGGACGGGGGCGGCGGGGGGGGGGGGAGGAAGGAATTTATCTTCCCTCTCTGAAAATTCTTCCCTTGTTCTCTGCCCCTTCCCCCCATATTCGGGGGGGGGGGGGGAGGGACGGGACAGATGTACCTAGGCTAAAGCCTAGTTAATCTAGTGATTTAGTTAAACAGAAGTATGGGAAGCTGATCACTCCTGTCTCCAGTTTCATGCTTGTTTTACACAGAAGCAACATTCAGGCCCCGCTTTACACCAGAACTGCAGGTAATATTTTGAAAAGTTAAGGCACTTCTGTTAGGTCTCTGGAAGGGATAGGATACAGGGCAACATGTTTCAGAACCGGGAAAAGTGAAGCAGAACTTGACACTTTGTCCAATACACTGCTTGACTTCCAGAAAATGAGCAGAAAATGAGGAGCGACAACTGTAGACAAAACCAGGCAAGGGTCAAGTTCCAAGGCAATGAGGGGGAAGTGAACAAGGGCTTAGGCATTATCATCACATCAGAGTCACATTGCTTAGACTACGGGTGCTTTCTAGCTACAAGGCTGAGTGGTTTTGCCTTTGCCCCATCGCTTCCCCCCAAAAAACCCCACTCTTTAGTGCTAAATTGGAACAAATGGCAAACCATGGATTTTCCCAGGGAAAAGCAATGGGGCAACTAGAAGGACTTAATAGATAAGTCCTAAGGTGCAGGACACGACTAAACGACTAAACAACAACAAAAGGTGCAGGGTCTAAGGCAGCCTTCCCCAGCCTTGGATTCCCAGATGTTGCTGAAGTATAAATCCCATAATTTATGGACTGGTGGCTATGCTGGCTGGGGATGTTGTGGATTGCAGTCGTAACAGCATCAGGGAATCCTCTAAGGCTAGAGCTTTATAGGACTTTGCACTTGTCAAGATTGCCCTGAGGAAGGTCAGCTGGTTGGATGCTCAGGCAGGTTGGTTCTGCAACTGATCTCGCATCCCCAGGCCACGGATGGCATATGAGGTAAGATGTCAGGGCCTGACTGCTGGATGTCTGGGTTCAAGACAACACCCTTCTCCAGTTCTTTACAATTTCTCTGTATTTGTTTTATGCAAAATTGGCGATATGCAGGGCTAGTTTGACTTGCAGCCTCAAAATCCCACAGCAGGCATGGTGTTTATACGTGGACTATAAAAGATGGAGAAGAAATCAGTTTGCAGGCATTGTTCAGCTTACATTTGACCAAATGTCTACATGTTAAGCTACTATATTGGAAATTTAAGAACAGTATGATTTATAGGCGTAATAAATAATACATAACTTCTCCCCCAGAATCAATGAATAAAAAATAATTGATGTTGCGGTCTAGCCCATGCATTAGCTTCATTACACTGGAGTCGACCTAAGCTTGAAGATTGGAAATAGCTGGCAAAGGGAGACACAATTCAGTGACCTCCCCTGCCACAAAACAAACCTACAAGGCACACTCACACCCCATTCTCACACAGTGCACTGTGCAATCGAAATGATTAACCAACATGGAATCCAATGTAACTGGCATGTGGGATGGTAAGGAAACCACAAATCCCGCTAGTCTAGCACTTTTCACTGACAGACTATCCTCCCAAGAGAGGATTAAACCTCTCCCCTAGCAAGCCTGGAGACAGCTTTCTGATAAAAGAATTTTTCCTTCTCCTTTTTTTTTCTTTTTTCTGCTGGTTTTGCATAGGCGTCAGCTAAATCACAGTCTGCAAGCCTACTGGCCAATTAACAATATGAGATTCCCCCCTCTTTTTCCCCTTGAGCAGATGCTTCCTGAATAGCTACCTCAGCCTGACAGTTGCATTTTTTTTTCTGTAGGAATGACAGTTTTAAAAAAGTGAAGAAACACAGCTTGGAGCAGTTCTCCCCCAACTTCCCCCCAGTACGAAGATATAAAGCCATTTAGAATGTAGAGATTTGCCTTTATTTCACCCTCTTCCCAACTGGTTGAGAACGGAAGGTGCAAGTGTGAAATTGCTGTTTTTGTTTGAGAGAATGTTCATCTTTAGCATCTCTTGTCAAGTGAAAATATCAATTAACTATCAGATGGGGAGATGTCTTTAATGTGCTTATTCAACCAGGTTAGGGCTTTTGGGGGCTATTCCAGATTCGCGAATAGAATTTGGAACAGGGACAACTTACTCTGACTTAAGTTAAGACAGAATTAATTCTGCAGGTTCCCGATACTTAGAATTCCTCTGCTCAACGCTATACTTAATGGGCTTATGGGGAAAGCTCTTTAGATGTTAAAGTGTATAATTTTATAGTGATGTATTTGAAGGTTCTCCTCATTCTGTTGGGTGGAGCCCTGGACCTTGATGCCACCATTAGTACATTGGCTTAATTCCAAGGCTCACGTAGCTCTTTGGTAAATATAAGAGCATCCCTGCTGCTTCAGAACAAAGGCCCATCTAGTCCAGCATCTTGTTTGCCACAGTAGCCAAACAGATGCCTCTAGGAAGCCCAAAACCAGGACACCGAATTGCAATAGCCCTCTCCTGCTGTTGTCCTGCAGTGTTGAGTCAGTTGGAAACTGTGAACACAATGCTATCAAATTCAACATATATGTAAAGTGGGAAACTGCCAGAAGTACAACAAAGTCATTTTAACTTCAAAAGAGGAAACATTTTTTTAAAAAGTGAGGTGATAAAAAGGGGCTGAAAAGGAAAGTCAGGAAGGTCAAATCTCTCCAGAATGCTTGAGGGTTGTTCAAAACCCTCAAACTTAATAAGAGCTCACACAGAATATATACGCTGATCAGTAATGTACCAGAAGATACCAGCATAGAGTAAAAGAAAGCTTCCTTCAGAAAATGGTAGCCTTGCTCAAATGAGGAAAAGGAACTTTGTCAAAATAAATAGAAAGTAGTTTTAATTCTATCCGTGTTTAATTATGGGGTGGGTGGGTGGGTGGGTGTGGTTTTAAAAATGTTTTCCCCTCTATGTTTTTAGCTATTATTTTTATCTGTAAGTTGCCTTGTGCCCCTGTCAGGGAAAAAGGTGGGACTTTGTGCAGAGAACACATAAGGAAATAAAAAAGCTGTAAAGGTTCCTATGCAGTCAATATCTAATGAAAATACCACTCACTTGGGGAGTACCGTATTTTTTGCTCTATAAGACGCACCAGACCATAAGACGCACCTAGTTTTTGGAGGAGGAAAGCAAGAAAAAAAAATTCTGAATCTCAGAAGCCAGAACAACAAGTGGGATCGCTGCACAGCGAAAGCAGCGATCCCTCTTGCTGTTCTGGCTTCTGGGATAGCTGCACAGCTTGCATTCGCTCCATAAGACGCACACACATTTCCCCTTACTTTTTAGGAGGGAAAAAATACGGTATTCACTTTCATTCTGGTTGTAATAAGCAGTATTTGGATGGCTTTTCATAAATGCTTCAAGCACTCCACACATAATATTTTATTAATAACCGCAACAACCTTGTAATTTAAGGTCAGTATTATCGCCCCTGTGTTACAGAGGAGGAGAGCAAGTTTGATAGGCTGTGTTTGTGTGCCAGTTCATTCCGTCTTCACAACTTTCTCCTAACTGTTAAGTTCTGCGTTATATTTTGGCAAAAGCCACTTTTGGAACTGTAGTGGAGTACAGTGCAAGTTCCATGCTCATCTCTATGTTATATGATTCGGGGGGGGGGGGGTCAATTAGGAAATAATATGGAATTGAGTACCAAACCTGCACCAGAGTTGTTTTTCAGGCAGCTTGGTCAAATCTATGGTACAGTGGACGCTCAGGTTGCGAGCGTGATCTGTGCAGGAGGCACGTTCACTACCCACAGCGTTCACAACCTGCGTCTGTGCATGCGTGGGTTGCAATTCGGCACTTCTGCGCATGCGCAAAGCACAATTTATCACTTCTGCACATGCGCGACCGCCAAAACTGGAAGTAACCCTTTCCGGTACTTCTGAGTTTCGGTGGTCCACAACCCGAAAAAATGCAACCAGAAGCGTCTGTAACCCAAGGCATGACTTTATTGGACTGGAACCACAAATAGAATAGAGGTCCCACCAGGCCTCGGGTGGATCAGCCCAAAGGCCCATGGAGCCCAGCATCCTATTCTCAGAATGGTCAGCCATATGCCTATGGGATGCCTGCAAGCAGAGCTCAAGTTCAACAGCACATTCCCCCTCCTGAAATTTCCAGCAACTGGTACTCCTAGGCATACTGCCACCAACAGTGGAGGTAAAGGTAAAGGTACCCCTGCCCGTACGGGCCAGTCTTGACAGACTCTAGGGTTGTGCGCCCATCTCACTTAAGAGGCCGAGGGCCAGCGCTGTCCAGAGACAATTCCGGGTCACGTGGCCAGCATGACAAAGCTGCATCTGGCGAGCCAGCACAGCACACGGAAACGCCGTTTACCTTCCCGCCAGTAAGCGGTCCCTATTTATCTACATGCACCCGGGGGTGCTTTCGAACTGCTAGGTTGGCAGGCGCTGGGACCGAGCAACGGGAGCGCACCCCACCGCGGGGATTCGAACCGCCGACCTTTCGATCGGCAAGCCCTAGGCGCTGAGGCTTTTACCCACAGCGCCACCCGCGTCCCAGTGGAGGTAGGACACCACTATTGTTTCCTAACAGATTTTGAACAAGATGCTCAACCAAGCCTTGAATAATGCCTGAGATAAAATGACTTTTTCCCTCATCAAAATGGATTAGTATTGCGTGTGGAGACAGTGGTAGGTGAAATCTAAAGATTGTTCCTATAGCTGAAACGGGAAAAGTGGTTTTCCATCACTTTTCATCTTCCCTTCAATACACAGCCTGACCTTCAAATTTCAGCGTCAACAGCGTCAGCCTCCAGGGTCAAGAGGGCTTGTGCAGCCAAGCCCAGCACAATTTCAATTTAATGGAAATTCATTGAGGAGTGTATACTTCAATAAAGGCTCAACCTAAAGAAATAGTGGTCAGGGGATTAAGGAAATCAAGCTTTCTTAAAAACAGCTGAGAACACGTCCAAGAAAAAGGGATGGTGATGTCATCTGAGATCCCTTGAGAACTTCCTCTGGCACCAGTGAAGCCTCTTAGCCCACTTCTCACTGCCTTATTTGTCATGGGGTGGTGAGGGTGGTACATTCCGCATGGAAAAGTACATAGAGCTGCTTGCTTCTCACCTAGATGTGCTTCTCAAGGCTCAGATAGGAGCCAGAGCTGCCAAGCTACACTTTGAAAGCATGTAAAGAGGTAGAGTGAAACTCTTTCCCACTTACTCTTTCAGCTTTTAGGGATGGAGGAGAAATTTGATTCAGTAAAGCCTGAGAGACAAGTGGAAGGGGCCAACAAAGGCGGTTGGATTCAGTTAAGGGATCAGGCTCAATACACATTCATATTGCCTTGGAAATAAAGGAAGGTTTCTAAATATGGAACCTAACTAGAAGCTAGCAAAGTTCCTCAAAACAAAACCTACCTTTGGTCTGAAAGATCTCATTGAGTAATGGGATGAAAGGACAACAGAAGACACAAGGCAATTATAAAAAGAGGTCAGTTGGAAGTGAAACATCAATGCTTTGACATTCCCTAGCCACAGATATGAAAAGTGGGGAAAAAATTAATATAATTTTCACGCCTACTTAATTAATGATTTCTCATTAGCAGACTTCCTTCGTAAGATGGTGAAGCATTGCTCCAATGCTCTGCCCAGTTCGACACCATTGAGCCTTCAATAGGGGAAAGGATGATTGCTTGCAAGGATGCATATTTCAAACCCTTGGGGTTGGAAAGGGTCAATGACAAGCAGTGAGAAGAATGCTTTTTGCTAGGGAAACCTCAGGCCTGGGGACCAAATGCAGCTCTCTGGGTCGCTCTGGCCTTCAGGAGTCGACTCTACCCAGACCACATGTCTCATCATCCCTGCTCCATTATCTGTTTGAGAGCTTGTGCCTTGTTAGAATGTGTCCTAGAATTCTGATCATGTCTCTTGGTTGTCTGAATGGAGGACAGAGAGGGTTGTGTGTAGAAACAGTGTACAGAGGTGAAATTCACATCCATTGTTCCTCCCACTTTTGACTCTGACACTGCTGATGGCCCCCAGAAGATTACCTAGAAGGAAATATGACCCTTGGACTGAAAAAGATACCCTGTCAATGCACTATGGGTTCAGTTTCAGGTGGGAAAGTCATTCACAGTAGATTGCCAATACTACCAGTCATTTCTATAGGGTTGTCATAGTTTGAATGCCGACTTCTACTTTTAACTATGGATCGCTATGACGACTCTACCCATGAAAAAGAGGACGTGTCCTGGAAAAAGAGGACATATGGCAACCCTACATTTCTGACAACGAAACAGAAAATCCAGAGGTTCGTGTGAGCAGGTTCATGGCACAGAGCTTAGCAGTTTCAGAACTTGACACTTTATGAGGAAATTGAAGAAAGGGGCTCACAGGCACTAGTGAGCATGAAAAGCTTGGCAGGAGGAAGCCATTTTGGAAAAATAGAAGCCCTTTGTTAAACTAGTAAGGCAGACTAAGGCGCACCTCCATTCCACAGCCTCTCATCTTGTGCACACTGCTGTAGGAGTGAGGTCCTGTGAGAGAAATTTAGTTTCTCAAGAGAAAGCTGCTGTCAGGGTCTTGGCTCAGGCCCTACAGGCTCTGGGGTGTACAGGAGGTTTTTGGGGTGCTTCTGTCTCACAGCCTCAGGCACCATGGTCTCCTGATTTCCAGCAACCAGCTCAATGCTCTGAACTTGGACTGGATTCAGGGACTGTGATGGCGAACATATTTTGAACACGTCAAGATCCCTCTCACAGGACATTTGATGGTAGATTCAGGGAGGAGGGTTAGTATAGCTGAAGAAAGCCAGCCTCCTACTCTTTCCTGGAATCTTTCCCACCAGACAGTTGATGCTAGACCACCCTGTAGGGGATGGGGATTTAATGTAGGCCCTGAGGTGGCCTTGCAAATGCTTTCATGTTCCCTCACATTCTTCTCCAAGCCAAACATACCCAGTTCATTCAACCATTTCTCACAAGACTTATTTTCCCATGCAGCTGCTGACCGTTTTCATCAACCTCTTCTCAGCTGCCCCCCATTTGTTTACATCCTTCCTAATTTGCAGTACTCAGAATGGCACCCACATGAGGTCAATTACATCCACGTGTCATGAGTGCCCCATAGTTCCTTGTCGAGCTGCAATAGGTAAACCGGATCTGAAATGCATCCCCCAGGGAAGAAATACAACTGCTTTAAGTAAGCCAGGATAAATATGGAATTAATTGAGGATTTTCATGGTAGTGAATGAGAAAGACAGTGTCGATGTACATAATTGTGACATTTTCCCAAGCAGTGAAAAGCTGGCTGGTGACATCAGCCATCAACAGAAAGAGACGTCAACATAGCTGGCACCATGTCTGTCAAATTCTCCCTAAAAGTTGGCACTTGTTACAGTTAATAAAGCCCAGCACCTCTAAACAAAGATGGAACTTGACTGAAACATTATGCCTGTGAAGCTAACCAGGATCTGAATGACATAGTTGGTCATTTTCCTTGCCACGCTGAGGAAAAATGGATTCTTGAAAGGTGTCTGAGGTTTACAGTGTGAATCATTGCCATGGAAGCTGATACCAATGATCAGAAGAGATGTTAAATTGTCAGCTCAGAGACTTCTTTTTGACATGGCTGACATTCACTTGTTATCCCTTCATTGCTGTCTTCCACACAATTGGAGTTCTTAGCAGAAAACCATTTGTTGTTCCCAATCCCAAACACCTATCTGAGAGGCACTGACCAGGTCCAGACCTACTTAGTACCAAGAAAGTTGCATTATTATGTGACTTCAGACTATACTAAGGTCTATAAATGCTTGCATTTAAGTGAATTACAGTCAGCAGGGGAGGCCCTGAGAGTGGTGACACTATTGGTGGTTGCCCACACAGAAGAGGACAGCCAGGGCAGCAAAGGGTCTGCAATCAGATCCTACAATAAATGGATGAAAGAGCTGCATGTATTTTGCCTCAAGAAAATTAACAGTAGGCACAACCTTCAAAGATCTCAGGAGCTGTCTCAGGGAAGATGGAGCAAACTTGCTTACTGTTGCTCCAGAGAGTAAGTTTTAGACCCAGTGGGTGAAAACTTCAGGGAAGCAGATTCAACAGTGGAACAGACTGCCTTAGGAGGTGGTCACTGGAGATATAAAACAGAGGTGGGATGACCACTGGTCAGTGATGTTGTAACTGCATCCCACATGGGAGATCGTGCATTGAGATTAGATTTGAGCTCCGGGGCACAAACTCTAAAATTCTACGGTTCTGCAAAACATTTTCTTCACAGAGCCTAGGCACATGCACCTTGTTATAGGCATAGTCACTCTCACCATGCAATGTGTAAAAAAAGGGGGGGTTAAAGGGGGGCATTGTTAACCGTGGGGCTGAAAGGTCATGAAATGTAAGTGGTACAGTCTGTAATTTTCCTACCCAAAGCCAGGGCGAATGCAGGCTAAGGACAGTGACCATTCAAAAAAGCAATAATTTGTGATAACAAATCTCCCTGGTTTTGCTATGATAATTTAACACCTGAAGTGGCAGGCACCCTTGACAATCACAGCTGATGATGATGGGCACTATGTTTATCTCAGGTACAGTTGAGCACTGCATAGAAATGTTGCAGATTGCATCTCTTGCACTACATGACGTGGGGGGAGGGCGGTTCTGAGCTGTTGTATTTCCAGGTAAGGCTGGGAAATCCTGGAGAGCTGCTGCAAGTTAGTGAACTAGATCGAACTGAACTAGGTAGAGCAATGATCTAACTCAGAATATGGCAGCTCTCTGTCTCCCTGTGCACTCCCCCTATTCATATACAGTGGTACCTCTAGTTACGAACTTAATTCGTTCCGGAGGTCCGTTCTTAAACTGAAACTGTTCTTAACTAGAGGCATGCTTTCGCTAATAGGGCTTCTTGCTGCCGCCGCGCTGCTGGCGCATGATTTCCGTTCTCATCCTGGGGCAAAGTTCTCAACTCGAGGTAACTCTTCCAGGTTAGCGGAGTTTGTAACCTGAAGCGTTTGTAACCTGGGGCGTTTGTAAATCGAGGTACCACTGTATTATAAACACACACCAGGGAAACAATGTAGCATCATGCTAGTAGGTTCCACCCATGACCTATGCACCTGTGCAGAGTCCCCACATGTCAAAAAGGGAGTGGAGTTCAGTGGTCGAACATCTCTCTCTCTCTCTCTCTCTCTCGGCTTCAGGTTCAATCTCTTGCATCACCAGATGCATGTGAAAAGATCACATGACCAACAGGGGCGAAAGAAGGCTCTCTGGCACCCGGTGTGGGGTGTTGAGGGGCGGGGTGAACTGCTCACAGGGGCGGGGCAAACCGCCCAGTGGCACATGTGCAGCACCGCTACATATGGCGTCACTCAAGCACCATACAGACAGTGGCGGAATCCTCTGCTCACGGCTGCGGCGGTTCAATGGCAGTGGCTCGCGCCGCCACGCCTGGGGGCAGCAGGGCGAGCCCCCCGTGGGGTGCCTTCTTGTCACCCCCCTCAGAGATGGCACCTGGGGTGGACTGCCCGCCTGCCCCCTTCCTCCGCCACTGGTGATGGGAAAGACCTCAGCTTAAGACCCTGGAGAGATGTTGCCACAATGGGCTATTTGTTGGTGGACAAATAGTCCAAGCTGATAGGATGCCATTTCCTCTGCAGAGCTGGGGTCCTTTGCAATCTGCCTGGAATGCTACACCACAACAATATGCCTTACAACACAAGACTCTGCTGCAATTAACAAAAGGCATATATTTGCGGCTAGCAGAATGGTTGATAGCCAGGAACCTGATACCTAAGTTAGAGGCACATCTGCACTTTCAAACGTATCAGTGTTACACCAGTTTAATGGCCTCTCCAAAGACATCCAGGAATTAAGGTTTGGTGATGTGTGGAAAATTTCCAACTAGAGATCCCAAGCCTCAACCCTGCCCCCCCCCCCGTCCTCATAGGATCCTCGGGAGGGGGGTGGAGAGAGAAAGAGTGCTCGTTCCAGGACAGACTAAAGAAAGGACTTCTTCACATAGTGAAGTCACTCACACAGGAGGCAATGATGGCCAAAGAGGAAAAGACAAATTCATGGTGAATTTGCTTTGCCTGCACAGTCAGAGGCAGGATACTTCTGAATGCTAGTTGCTGGAAGCCACAAGAGGGAAAGAGCTCTTGTGCTTTGGTCCTGTTTGAGGGTTTCGTAGAAGGATGTGGTTGGCCACTGTGAAGACAGGATGCTGGACTGTAGATGGGTCATTGGCCTGATTCAGCAAGCTCTTATGTTCTTATGACTTTGCATAAGGCAGCTGCCTATGCTGTGTTAAATACTGTGAGCTGTGGTGGAGCTACTTGAGCGTTTGCGATGGCTGTTGTCTTTCCTATTTACATTCTCATCTGAATTCTGCATTTAATGTGAATCATTGTTCCATTTGTATTCCTCCCCTCCACCTCCACCTCTTTTTATGCAATGGCCTATAACTAGACCAAATAAGAATGCAATAAAGTATAATAAGGAGACACCCCCCCAAAACACATTTGTGTAAAAAGTCAGGATAAATGAGAGTATTATCTCTTTGTCTAAGGCGGTGCCTCCATGAGACATCATAGGTGAATCACAGTGCATATGGATAAATCAGGAGATTTGAATAATAGGGGTTCTGCTATGCATAGAAATGTCACATTCCATGATCATGTAGCTTCTGTGGAGGAGGTCAGTTAACTGAAGGCATGCTCTGATTCTTAATCACTTTTGCTATGACAAGCAAATGTTGCTGCGCTCAGTAGACCAAATTTAAAGCTAATTACCAGTGCTTCTCGGATAATCTGGCATTTAAAGCACCTTCCTACATCAATTATGTGTGCCACTTGGAAGATATTCAGGAGAAAAGCAGGTGGCCAGACAAGGCTTTTCCTTTCACCCATGTAAAATCTACCTTATGCTGTCAGAAAATAATTGATCTCTCCAAAGTCAGTGGAAATCAGAGGGAGATTGCCTACTACAGACTAAGGTCCAACACAACACAGAGTTTTCTCTGTCTATGAAGTAAGACCTCTGAAGAAGACACCCCAACCTGGTTTCCTCCAGCTGTTGTTGGGCAACAAATCTCAACATCCCTGAACATTGGCCATTCTGGTCGGCCTGATGAGAAGTGAAGTCCAACAACACCTGAAGCATAAAAAATATCTGCATCAGATGATAACTAACAATAGTCAACACACAGCTGTAAATTTCTAGTTACTTTACATAATTTGAAAGACTGAATAATTATTTACCAACAAGGCTTAGTTTAATAATTACAATCAGTTTACCTGTTTCATATCTCGGAGACACATACCCACACATTCAAGGAGGGTAGTTAAACTCCTAGTTTGGCCACATTGACATCTGTCGCCAAGACCGATTACAATCTGCTGATTAGCAAGGTTCTATCTTCATGTTAAGTATCTGCACTATTAAGTTACACAGAAACAATAGCTTTCGATTATATCAGGACGGATGGATTAAGACTATCTTTACACAAATTGGAATATGATAGGGGAAGCTTGTTCAGCAGAAGAACAGTGTTTTATTTACAAGCCAGTGAAATGCCATTAGAATGTAGCTTGTATCTGTAGTGGGAAGTCATTGAGAATAATTAAGTTCTATGGGAGAATGGAAAACAGCTGTAGTCAGGGTGAGTGCTGAGTAGAGGGAAGCCATGCCTCACATCTTAGGGACTGGTAACCCCAGGGAAATTTGAAGAGTTTGATCTTTGACAAATTCTGACCCAAACTGATTTTATCCACACTGGGACAAATCAGCAGATACTAATCAATCAAATTTTCATGGCTCAAAAGATAAAAATCCATTTATAACATGTGTATTTTGAGAAAATACATTCAATGTCATGGGCGTAGCCAAGGGGGGACAGGAAAGGGCAGTCCCCCCCCATCAATAAAAATACATAGCTAACTGAGGTTCTGCCCCCCCCCCAACAAAAGGCCTGCGCCCCACAAACAAAAATCCTGGCTGCACCAATGTTCAGTGCTGTGTGAATCAATCTGGGCACACAGATTTTATTTTATTTTAATTTGCATTTCATTTTGCCCAATCTGCCTCAGATTTTGCCCCAGTGGAATGTTCTGTGTGCCCAGAGGGAACTTAGATATGATTCTAAGTTCCCCCAAGTTTAGGGCTTTCTTCCTGGATGTAGCTCTTGCGAATAAATCATGGGTTCTATAAGCATGCAAACTTTGGGAGTGGGGGGATGGGATGACCAGGCATGGGGAATACTGCTGAAGCTGTCCTACCCAACATTTTGAACAAGGCAACCACCAGTATTTCCCATGCTGGGTTGAAGCACCTCAAGACTGCAAAAGAAAGCCCTTATGAATGCACATACAAATGTAGAATTAAACTGAGCATGTGGGAACACTGAGGATTAAGAAGAACATACGTAGAAGACTGCTTATATTTTAGACCTTTTTTAAAAAAAAACACCTCTCCAGAATAATGGCAAAATGGAAAAAAGTAAGGTCAAGATGAATATCATATGGTACATTATTTTTGTGGTGGGAACAGGCAGGAGCGTACGAGGTGGGGGGCAGAGGGGGGGTTGCCCTGGGTGCCACTCGGGTGGGTGTGTGACAAGATGGCCCCTGCCTCCCCCCAGCTGTAGAGCGGCCGAGGGTGCGTGACGTCCGTATGGGCTGCTGCTCTCACACGACATCCATACGAGCATCCATCTGGGCTGCCACACGTGCGCAGTCCATATGGACGTTGTGCGTGCTTCACTGGGCAGGCCGTCCTGCCCCAGGTGCCAGAGAGGGTTCCTCCGCCACTGGGAACAGGGCTGGCCTTACCATGATGCCAATGAGATTCCTGTCTCTGGTGGGACATATGGGGGGGGTGTTCAGGAAGACAAAACAAGTCTCCACTGTGCCCACTAAGATAACCTGCAGTGGAAAACACTGACCTGTCAGCAAAGTTGAAGAGAAATTCAATTTTCAGGCCCTTTGGATTTTCTGCATGCAGCGGCAGATGGTGCCAACTCAGCATTCGCCTCAGGCAGCACAATGTCTTGGGCCGGCCCTGCTTGGGGTTGGGAGATTGGCGGCTACTGAAAAATGAGCGCTGACCTTGCTGCTGTTTCAAGTGGTGATGGAGAACAGGAAAGTGGGGGAGCTTGCCCACCACTGTTTCTAATGGTGAGGTAAGCATCCCTCCGAAATTCAACTCCCCCCCCAAAAAAAAACCCCATCACCACCCCAAGTTAAGAAGTAAAGAAAAACACCTCCCCAAGTTCAAATACAATAAATAGAGCTGGGAAGGGGGGAGGGGTTGACAAGAACAAAGGAATATACTGATTCACACCATTAGTCATTTAACTCAGTACTGTCTACCCTGACTGGCAGTGACTCCCCAGGGTTTCCGACAGAGGTCTCTTCCCAGCCGTACCCAGAGCTACCAGGGATTAAACCTGGGGCATTCTGCGCCCAAAGCAGATGTCTACTGCTAAGCTATGGTCTCCCTCCTACCCTTAGAAAAATGGCAACATCTCCAAAACTGAATTTGATGTTTTCACAGCTAGCACTGATATTCTAGATAGCCTCGATCCCAAAAGCCACACAACAAAAGCACCAGGAAATTGAAGAGTCATGGGGGAGAGAGAAGTGATGGTAAAATTCAAAACTGCCTTAGAACTTACTTATATGCTCCTAATAGGGGCACAGGCATTCTACACACTTCTAAAATGCTAAACCCCCAGATGTCAACATGCTTTGCAAGAATAGCAAAAAAAATACTCCGAATGCCATTTTCTCATGAATAATTGACCAAACCTGTGCACTGGATCTATAGTCTGCCTGAGACAAAGACAGCTTAACTGAAATGAAAAGCAGTGCTCTCCTCACCAAATGCAACCTGATCCTAAAATGAGCTCTCTGATGGCCGTGGCTGGTTCTGTTCTTGGCTTCTCACTTTCCCAAGAAAGTTACCCTTTAGAATCAGCCTTTTCTGGGTAAGCTGGGATTCTTTTTTTGGCTGCTGGAGGTACACAATACAGCTTTCAAATAAATCTCCCTGTTTCAGGATGCTTTGATGAGCAAAGCAAACCCTGTTCAGCAGGGCAGCCAACTTGGGCCGCAGGTTATGGGGATGCTGTCCGAGGCCTTGCGAGACCTTGGAAGTTGTGTGGAAGCCCTGCAGTGTGGGTGTTGAGCACCCGCAACAAAAGTTTTGTGGTTGCCCAGGCACCCAGAGCCCCCCATACTTGGTGTCCCTGCTGTCCAGGCATTCTAGTCCTCATGCAATGTGGGAAGAGCAACGACACACTTTCTAACTCCTGTTCCTACTGCTGTACGCATGAGGGATTCTAAAACTGCACAAGGAGCTTCCTTGTTTATAGGGGCAGCTTCTCCACTGCATACACGTTTCTTCTAACATGTGGAAGGTGGTGGGGCTTGGTGAAGGCAATACAAGTGAGGGTGTGGGGCCAGGGAGCACATCCCAGCTCTCCTCTCACAATTCTAGTCATGCAAGGACTAGAACTCCTGAACAAAACTACAGAGAAGGGTGCAATTTTGGGCAGTCTTACTAGGGAGCAGGTCCCAATGAACTCAATGGAATTTGCTTCTGAGAACTGTGGTTCATGTTTGGTTCTCTCGTTTTGACTTCTCAACTTCCTGCTGCCTGATCTTCTACAGTTGCTGCTTTGTACCAAGTCAGATATCAGCCCCAATGGCTCAGTATTGTCTACAACTGACTGGAAGCAGCTCTCCAGGTTTCTGGACTGGGACATTCCCAGCCCTACCTTGAGATATCATGAATTACACCTAGGACCTTCTGCGTGCAAGTCTACTATAGAGATACACACAAAACCTTTGGCATTATGATATCTCACAACGGTAGTGCTGTTTGTGGGAGTTTGGGGACCAGCACACTAAACTCTGCTTCCTCCATCCACCTTCACAAGTTGAAGATCAATTTTCTGAAATGGGCAGCCCCCTGTACTCCAGGAAACTCCTCAACTGATTCAGAATCCATCATGCAGCGAGCTTGCACGAGTACAGGAAATGTTCAACTTGTGGAGGGTGACCGGGATGGTGACCAAGAGGATAGGTTTTAGCATGCCCACCCCCACTTTCTCCCATAACATTTGAAGAGGCACGTTGCATCTAGATGCATGCGTGTGTTCATCCTAATGCGTTTTTTTCTGCTGTTTGACTCATTCTCGCCAGCTCTCCTTAGAAAAACAACTTTATTAATCTGGTATGTTTATCATTGACTATGGAGTGATTGAAAAGACTTTTGTTCCCAGACTGAGAGACTTATTTGTCAAGCCAGACAGTTTAGTGGTAGCCTTGCAGCTAGCACCAGTGTCTGAAAAAAAGAAGAACAAGAATTTATAGCAGGAAAGCACAAGCAATTGGTAACAATAGAACAGAACTGGGAGGTAGGGAACAGAACGGGGAGAAGAGTAAATTAAATTCTCAGTTCCTTACCCGTATGATCATCTGTCACTATACAAGTCACATAGAGAATTTTATTATTCTTTACATTGTGTTCTATTACGAGTACATTGCATTCTTGGAACATAATCTAAGGATGAGGAACATGTGGCCTTCCAGATGCTGTTGCATACCCAACTCCCATCATCCTCAGACAGAATGGCCAATGGCCAGGGATGATGGGAATTGTAACCCAAAACATCTGGAGAGCTACAGTTTAGCTGACATAGTCATAAAAGGGTTGGTGTTATGGACTGGCTGGAAGCAGAACAGTGATGGGAGGCATCAGCTGGGGAACCCCCCAAGGCAATCCTTATGAGAAGAAGGCTCAAAACCAGGGGGTTGGTGGTCAGATGACGATCAGAGAGAGCAGACTGGGCAGAGGAAATGTCAGAAACTGGGGAGGCAACAGGGTTTAGTGAGCAGGAGGAGGCTGTGGCAGAGAATAGCCCAGACTCAGAGGCAGAGGGAGAGGGGGGTCAAGAGGCAGAGTGGAGGTAGGCTGTTGAAGGTGCCAGGGAAATAAAGATGGCAGAACAACGAGAGACAAGATGAAGGAGCCTTAGGCTGCTGGGGAAGGAACCAGGGGAAGTGTCTTAGAGAGCAGTTGGAAGGTGGGGACCTTCAAGCCTTGCCACTGCCTCATTGGGGCAAGAACTACTGGGAAAAGTTGCTGTGACAGTTCAGTCGTTGTCTGGTCTGTGACAAGACAATATGACTGCACATGTGTTCATTCTTAAATCTGTTCTATCCTTTTATTTTCTCATAAATATGGGGGGGGGGGGTTGAAATAAGAAATTTATATTTAAATATGTATTTCATCAATACTGTTTGCACTTTTGGGGGAAACAACTTAGGCTGAGAACTCTACCACAAAATTCAGAGAAGTGCAAAATCCATGTATTGCTCTATGAGGTGCTAATTAGGTTGGTTTGCTTAAAAACATGACCATGGCCGAACAAATTCTCTTTCTGTAGTTATGTATTTACTTTGCTTTTCATATAACCACTTGATTCGTGAAAAACCTCAAAGTTCACAAAAAGGCAAAACAATTATCAAGAAAAATTTGCAACAATAGTTTCAAACTTACAAAAAGGGAGTGAGATTTAATTTGGTTTCACTCTTGCATTAACTTAGGACTGACATAATGTTCCAGCTAAAACAAAATACGATCAAATGTTCAGATTCTGCTCTTATTAAATCAAAGCACAGTTGCAGGCTGTATATATTTTTTCATGCAGCAAGGTCCCATGCCCACTGGTGGAGGAACAGAGTGGGTGGGGGGAGAGCACCGCCCCCGGCACCATCAGGGAGGGGGTACCACTGCAGGCCCCCCCCCCGGACATGCACCGTGCACCCACCACCACCACCCTGGGTGCCACACCCCTGCGGGCGGCATACCAGCCATGCCCCCCCTGCTCTTCGCCCCCGGTGCCTGAGCATGCAGCTTCGCCACTGCTCATGCCCAGTCCAAGGCATCTCCATTTTAAAGGGTCCAGCAGCAGGTGATTGGAAAGTCCTTTGTCTGCCTGAGACCCTGGAGATACAGCTCTACTCTAGAGGGGGAAAGAGCCATTGTGCAATGGTAGGGTCCCAGGTTGAACTCCTGGCATCTCCAAGTAATATTGAGAGAGAGCCTTGCCTGAAATCTCAGAGAAAAGCACTTCTTCATGCAGCACATCATTAGACTATGGAACTCACTCCCACTGGAGGCAATGACAGCCACCCACTGGGAGATTGCTTTAAAAGAGGATTAGATGCATTCACAGAGGACAAGACTATCAATGGCTACTTGCCACAATGGCTGTATTCTACCGTCACTGTCAGAAGCATTCAGCTGCTGAATACCAGCTGCTCAGAATCGCAGCTGGGCAGAGTGCTATTTTGCGCCTGTCCTGCTTTCAGTCTTCCCAAAAAATATCTGGTCAGAACAGGGTGCTGGACGAGACGGGACCACTGGCCTGATCCAGCAGGGTCATCTTATGGTCTTCAAGCTGCTGCCAGTTGGTATAAATGATGGACCACTGCCAGTCATCTCAGCCATTTCCATATAGTCAATTACTGGCAGAATCCGAGACCAGGGAGAAGAGTTGGTGGAAGAAGATTGGAGGAAATTTAAAATTTATTTACAGAAGTATTGTAAAATGTATGAATGCTGATGACATTGAAATAAAATGAAGGGGTTCTAGTAATAAGAGATAAAAATTATAAATTATAAATTTGGGAGGTAAAATATATAAGGACATAGTAGTAGGATATGAATTCGCTGAACTATTTGTTAAAAAGGGATATAAAAAAGGGAGGCGTGAGGAAGTCAGGAAAATAAGTTAATTGAAGATGAATAATTAGAAAAGAGTGATCTGTGTTCTTCTTATTCTATTTTTTGTGTGTAGATTGTTCTTTTTTTCTCTTGTTAAATGTTTGTATTTTATGTATTGTAAAAGTGTGTATTGTGTTTTATATTTTCTCTGTGTCTTTATTGTTCTATTTTTCTATTGTTAAACTTAATAAAATATTATTTAAAAAAAATTAAAAAATGATGGACCACTGGTCTGACTATCAGGCCGCTTCCTACGTTCCTATCTACCACCCCAGATGTAGAAATTGTCTGTCATAGGGATGTCTCCTTATTGTGGGAGATTTGCCAACATCTGTGTTCTTTTCTATACGTTGCTTTTCTATACAATGCAACTGAGAATAATGGAAGGGGGAAAGGAAGCGACAAAGAAAATTGCCATAAAACAGTTTGCTGGGGAAACTGCTCCATATATACATATGTTTGAAATGTAAACTCCTTCCTCGGGGGAATTCTCCCTTTTAAAAATTCCTATAGTGATACATCTTATGTTTTCTGCTAGAAAATGTTGGGTTTCCGTGAATGAAGTGTATCTGAGTTCCTGTTGTACTCCCATTCCCTTGGGTTCTCTCTTTTTGCTTTGGATGCCAGGGCAAAAAGGAGTGACTCAAAAACATCCATAAATTAGCTGGTTAGTTTGGAATAGAAACTTGCCCAGCTCATAACCAAACCTTCCTTCCCTCAAATAGCTCAGAATGGGGGGGAGGAGGGGGGAGAATAGACATGTTGTGTTGTTGTTGTTGTTGTCTGCATGTGTGTTTTGCCTTTCAGCTTTCACAGGGCAATCCTTTGCATATTTGCTCTGAAGCAAATCTCAATAAATTTAAATGGAACTTACTGAATAGTTAAGAATATTGAGGATTGTGGTATAGAATAGACTATTTTTAATCCTGCAACCCATGTACTAGACACCAATTGTTGTTCATGGAGAGCTAAACAAATGTCCCAAAGGGAAATATTCAAAGGTCTAAGGACCCATTCCATCAGCAAAGATATTATAGATTTCTCTAGTTGATCCAACCTAATTCCACAACCTACAGTATATGTTCGTTAAAACTTTAGCTTAATGTGCAACATTAAAAGGTGAAAGAGTTCCTCCCATATGTCTCATGGTCCAGCGCAAAAGTTGCAACAGAACTTGCAGGATAAGTTCAGAGTGATGCAATGGGGATCAACTTACACATTGCTGAAAACAATTAAAACTATTAATAATAAAGGGTCCAGTAATGGTTCTTTCTTATTTGGTGTCCTGAGCACTTTTTCTTTGGTTAAAAGCAGCTGAAAGAAAAGTGGATTTTGAATCTGTGCTTTAGAGCTAAAGGATGGGGAATTAAAGCTTCCCTCACAATGTTCTCATATCTAAATTGCCCTGAAGCTATTACAGTCTGTGGAGTAGGGGGGAAGGGAGGAACAGAACCCTTTTTGCATCCCCCCCCCCACCCATTAAGCAGCTAGGTAAAAGGTAAAGGACCCCGGGCAGTTAAGTCCAGTTGAATTAAACTTAGAGGTGCAGCGCTCATCTTGCTTTCAGGCCAAGGGAGCTGGTGTTTGTCTGCAGACAGCTTTCCGGGTCTTATGGCCACCATGACTGAACTACTTCTGGCGCAACGGGACACCATGACAGAAGCCAGAGCACATGAAACACCATTTACCTTCCTGCTGCAGTGGTACCTATTTATTCATGCTGGTATGCTTTCAATCTGCTAGGTTGGCAGGAGCTGGGACAGAGCAATGGGAGCTCACCCCTTACAATCAGCAAGCCCAACAGCCTTGGTGGTTTAGACCACAGTGCCACAAGCTCCCTTAAGTAGCTATTAAGCAGCCTTGAGATATATATTTAAGTCAGCAAAAATGTTACAGGTAAAATGAATAAACAACCATCCCATGTCGCTTTTAACCAATCTGATCACCTACCTAATCAATACTTTTTCATATCATACCTCATATGCATAGTTTAGCCCTAATTCAAGACTTGTATTTACTAAAGGCTGGAATGACATCAGTCTCGTCCCGCCCAGTGCCCTACATACGTGTTAAGACAAGAACTCCCATCAGCCATAGCTAAAGATGTGTGCGGAACCTCTGGTCCTCTAGATGCTGTTGGACTACAATTCCCATCATCCTCAGGGAGATACAACAGGCATCCACTGTCAGTACTTTCCAGCAAAAAAATGAAGACCTTTTTATTTTGACAGATTTTTCCAGCTGGATGAAAAGGTCTGTGCCTTAGGTGTTTTTATTATTAGGTGTTTTCAGACCTCTTTTTTCATTTGTTGTTTCATTGTGCTGTTTTAAAAACCATTTTAACAGTTTTTATATGTCTTTTATAAATCAGCTTGAGACATATATGCAGTAGGTGATTCCTCAATATATCACAGCAGTAATTTTTGAGTGATAATTTTATTGTCTGCTGGGAGTGTTCTCGTACAATCAAGCGGTAATACCATATTTTTCCGTCTATAAGATGCCCCCAAGTATAAGACACCGCCTATGTTTGGGGACTCCTATTGAAGAAAATGGGGGGAGACCTATTCATGTATAAGAGGCCCCCAATTTTGGACATTATTTTTAGAGGGAAAAACTAGTCTTATACATAGAAAAATACGGTACATTTTATGGAAAATTGTTGTTGTTGTTACTATTATCTGCACCAGTTCTCCCACATCTGGACTGATTTTTAGCCCCAAACATCTGGAAGGCACCAATATGGATGCGAAGGCTGCTTTACACAAATGTGACTCAAAAACACCATAGGAGCCAACTCCTAATGGCCATAGGAGCTTCAGCCCCCACAATATAATATTTGAGGGGGCCGGGCCACCACAAAGTTGATGGGCATTCCCATTCAAATGGTGCATGTACACTGCATCACGTGACTGATTATAAGAAGTGGGGCTTACCTGGGCCCCCACAATATTTTATTCAAGTTGGCACCCCTGAAACACACACTCTCTCACACACCTCTCAACGAATAGCAACAACAGATTGTCTGTTTCACTCCAGTAAACCCCTTGCCTCTACTCTCCCCAAAAATATTTCCTTTCCACCCCCACATTTAGATTTGGCATTTTCTGCTTCTGTTTCCCTTGCTTTTTGCCCTGCATGTAATTTATGTTGAAGAACCAAAGGTTCTTTTTATCCCCTTGTTCCCATCAACAATTAAGGAGATATAGATTTGTTAAGGAGTAGCACAGCATCTCTGTATAACAAAGCACCATTTGGGATGCTCAAAACTATGCATTTTCTTCCAGCTATGATGCGATTTAATTTAATAACCAAATGCATTTTATATTCTGCAGGCTCAGAATCTAACCCAGAACTGTCATGGGCAAATAGTAAACCTGAGCGTGCTGTAAGGTCAACCGGCAGTAAACGAACAGCACAAGATAAGGGCAATATATTAGTGAGGCAAAACTCCATCTGAATCAATTGATACTACTGGCCTATTTCCAGCTCAATATAACTGGCATATTCCATCTGCAATCAGGCCTACGTACCTGCCCTTGTGTGGCAGGGCACATGTGTGCATATGTAACAGGTACATGCGCTTAAAATTACACGCATAAAAAGAGACAAGACAGGCAGGTGCAACAGTGACAGCTCTCAGATTCGACACTGAACACCGAACCTGTCAGAATCTCCCTTATGTGATTTAAAGCCATTTAATAGAGTGCAATAAAGTACAGAGTCTTCTGCCCAGTCTCTACATATCTCACTGGAGCTGGATCACCTCCAATTATACCAAAAGCTGTTTTGTCAATGCAAGAGGAATAAATCACGGAAGATGCATTTCAGCTTTAGGAGAGCCAAGCAATCAGCCAATCCATCATCTTCCATCAGTAAGAAATTTAGCAAATAGCAGCGGAACACGAGTCGATAAAAAGCGCTTAAATACTACCCTGGCTTTTACTTGCTGTGCTTTTAATTTGGCAAATGAATGCCTTCCGTTGGGCTCACACCCCTGGAGTCTCTGCAATGACGTGGATTAAGTGCTCTGTTAGCTCCATGGTGCTGAATGGATCTCCAAGGTACAGCAAGCTATAATGGCTTTGAAACATTCAGCCTAAATCTCCCTGCTGTTTAATTTCAAGCATTAAAAGGTGCTGGGGGGGGGGGTTGGGGGAGAGAAGTAACAAAACTCTAGAGATAAAAAAAATAGACCTTTTTTAAAGGGTTTTTATTTAGTCTGTTTACAGTACAAATAAGAAATGTGTTTCTCGCCAACAAGAAATATGGTTCTAATAATATCTGGTACCTTATAGACCACCCTGCAGATTAAATCAAGTTTAGCCTTAGAAGATTTCTCTCTGAACTTTCTTAATTAAAAATCATAGTTTGGGAGGAGGGACTATTCATGTAGGGGGTGTTGTGCAGCAAAGAGTGAATAAAGTTTGCTTATGGGTTACTCAACTGTAAGATTTAATATTAATCTTCAGTAATTTACAGAGAATGCAGCTGTGATATCAACATTTGTAGATACAAAGAGCAGCCTTCGGTGGAAACAGTGGTCCGCTAGTATTGTTTACCCAAATGGGTATCAGCTACAAGTAGGAGTCTTTTCAGCCACAGTAGTAACTGGACATAAACATGTATTATGGGCATACAAAGAATTCAAGTTATCACTGATGTAGTCATGCTCCTAGAGAAACTAAGGCAGCAATCCTAACCTTGAAATAAACAGCACTAAATGCATTAGGACTTACTTCTGAATAAGGATGGGCAAATCTGTACACTTCAGTCTGTCACACTTTCTCATTTTTTCAATCTTAAGTTCATTTTAACACATTTCAGTAACAGTTTCTGATACATATGGGTTTCTTTTTCAATGTCCTCATGAAAAATCATCAGTAAATTTCTCCAAATATACCTTGCCTAATGTACAAATTTTCACAAAGCAATTTTCCCTGACGTAATGCCTTTTTAAAGCTTATTTTCGTGCATATATATATGCATCATTATACACAGTTTCCCTTAGTATATGCATTTTCGTACATGTTACTTGGCTGGAAAATGGCATTTCAAAATTCAGAGAAGTGTGAATTTCAAAGGATGGCTGTGTTTCAGTTCATGCATTATTTCGAAAAGTGAAAATTAGCAGGTTTACCTTTAAATGTGAATTGCATTGAACATGCTCTCACACATAAACCATAGTTCTGAGTAGACACAGGATTACAGTGTAAAATGCTATTTAGTAACAGATGAATTCTCAGTACAGATAAATTCCGAGATGCTCGGTTTTCGAGCATCTCGGAAGCCAAACGTTTCAGAAGCCGAACAACGAAAACCCAGAAGTAGTTGCTTCCGTTTTTGAATGCGCCTCGGAAGTTGCTGTGTGTTTTTCTTTTTTCTCAATGGATTTTGCTGATGGCCCCTTGCTCCTCGGTTTTCGGACATTTTGAAAGTTGAACGGTCTTCCAGAACGGATTACGTTCAAAGACCAGGGTTCCATTGTACTGCCAAGATGAACGTATGGGGCAATACGTTCAAAGACCAGGGTTCCATTGTACTGCCAAGATGAACGTATGGGGCAATACGGCTATTAACTTAACAAACTGGGCTCCAGAAAATCACAGGGCCTCTTCGTGCTAAGGAATCCCTATCTCAAAGGCATTTCTATATAGGCCTTCTTGGCGGCTGCTCCCAGACTTTGGAACTCTCTCCCTGGAGAAGTTAGCCTGGCTCCCTCCTTGTCCTTCCACCAGAAGCTGAAGACCTTGGCCCAACAAGCTTTTGGGAAACTGCTTTTAATGAGGGGGCTGGTGCTGTTCTGTTTTTGTTGTGAATGTATGTTTTTAATACACACACAAACACACACGTATATAAGTCTATTAATCCTGAATTGTTTTTAGTAATGCTTTCCAACCTTTTTAAGCTTTGCTTATTTTATCTGTAAACAGCCTTGAGTCCCTGTCAGGGCAAAAAGTGGGGTATAAATAAATATATACAGTGGTACCTCTGGTTACAAACTTAATTCGTTTCGGAGGTCCATTCTTAACCTGAAACCGTTCTTAACCTGAGGTACCACTTTAGCTAATGGGGCCTCCTGCTGACGCCGCACCACAGCCGCACAATTTCTGTTCTCATCCTGAAGCAAAGTTCTTAACCTGAAGCACTATTTCTGAGTTAACGGAGTCTGTAACCTGAAGCATATGTAACCTGAAGCGTATGCAACCTGAGGTACCACTGTACTGCTAATAGAAATTGCTATGAATGCTTCTGTAGGCAATTGCATACATTTTACAACCCCTCCCCCCAACTTTCATGATAACAGCTACTACACAGAAGTACACAAGCCAAGTGCGCATTTTAAGAACAAAAACAAAAGCTGTTTAGATCAGTTCAAAGGTCTCTGTGGGCACTTTCTGGTTAACACATGGAGGCTGAAGTATGGCCGGGGGTGGATTGAGACCAATGGTGTGAGGGATTCTGCACATGTCTACTGCACAGCCAAAAGCATCTCTGCTCCAACCTTCTGTTTCCCATGGCAACCAGAGCACATGGAATTAAAACAAGTTTTGCAAAACATCCTTCAGTCACCTTCCTAAGGTTAAACAAAACACCCCAAAACTGGCCTAGCAAGCCTCCTTACACTGAAACCTCTCCCAGCCTGAAGGGTCAACAAGAAAGAAAGGGAAAATAAAAGTGGTTCTTATTACCTCAGCTTATCATCAAGCTATGTAAGAAAACAATGGTGGGCACACTCAGGCTTCAATGTGTGTGGCTGAAGAAACCATGCCAGGTATGTGGGACCAAAAGGCTTCTCTTTGCTCTCCAGCCTTGTATGATGTAGTGACATGGGGAGGTGGGGACAACTGAATAGGGCTGTTGTTGACAGCAGGGGTGATTAGAATTTTGAGAAAACGTCACAAAATCACAAAAGCCATTTTCACAGAATTGCAGAGTTGGAAGGCACCACTAAATGTCACTCGTGATCCCTTCCAACTTTGCAATTCTATGATTCCATGAAAATGGGCCGCCGTGGGGGTGTGGCATGACACAAAATGACTGCTTAGAGGGGGTGCCGCAATACAAAATGGCTGCCACATCTAAAGGAGAAAAGGAACACATGTCTCCATCACCCCCATCAATGGAAAAAGGCACCTCTTTGTGGCTCACATCCGCTCAGAACAGGTGGGAGTTTGGGCAGCCACCCAATAAAATGTTATGTTCTGGGATGGCAGCATATGATATCAAGCCGGTACAAACAACACCTGAGCAAGAAGAGCAAAGTCTTTTGTGTATTGTGGATCTTTGAAGAGACCCTTACTGAGACCTTTCCTGGGCGCCACAGGAGGTATAAGGGGTACACTGGCACCCATGGGGGCCAGATTGGCAGCCTCTGTTGTAGGTAAAAGTAAAGGTAAAGGTACCCCTGCCCGTATGGGCCAGTCTTGACAGACTCTGGGGTTGTGCGCCCATCTCACTTAAGAGGCCAGGGGCCAGCGCTGTCCGGAGACACTTCCGGGTCACATGGCCAGCGTGACAAAGCTGCATCTGGCGAGCCAGCACAGCACACGGAAACGCCGTTTACCTTCCCGCCAGTAAGCGGTCCCTATTTATCTACTTGCACCTGGGGGTGCTTTCGAACTGCTAGGTTGGCAGGCGCTGGGACCGAGCAACGGGAGCGCACCCCGCCGCAGGGATTCGAACCGCCGACCTTTCGATCGGCAAGCCCTAGGCGCTGAGGCTTTTACCTACAGCGCCACCCGCTCTACAACAAAAACTAAAATGCAGAGAAAGGGTATAAAATATTATCCAGGGGCACTCCACCTCGTGCTTATTTCAGACTTCACATTTCGACAGAATGTTGCGTGTGGGCATTTTCTTCTTATAATTTCCATTTCTGTATGTGGTACTTTTTTTCTTGCATGTTACATTCCCTATTGTGTGACATGCAATCCGAGAATAGGATGAACATGTGTCCTGCTTTGCAGAAGACAATCCTTTATTTGGCTGCATCCTCTAATTGAAGGATGTCTGGTTAGAACCACAAGAGGAGAGAGCAGGGATCTTAAAGTTGCCCATCAAGAGTCAAATGCCTGGACATCAGCCTGTCTTCACAATGATGAAATCTATTTGACATCTATACATATAAATCAGCACATGCAAATGTTATGAAAATCAGGATTGCTTTCTGTTTCCTTTCTCAGCAGTGCGAAGGTAACCGCAGTACCCTGGAAACAGATACAGTGCCATTTGCACTGACTTTACTTTGCGTGGTTAAATGTTACGTCCTGTTTTGCCCGCTGTTATTAATACAAAACTCCTGCTTGCTGCTCTGTGACCCCCCAGTTTATTCTCATTTCCTACTCCCTGCCCTTATAGAAGTAGTTACATGCTAAAGAGCCAATGACCTGGTGAAAGTTAAGCAATTTTAACCCTGATTTGATTGCAAGAGATTTATGCAGAGGCCGAATGCTCTCACTGAATTCAACAGGATTTGAAAGTGCTTCACTTTGACCAGATCATGCCCTAAGGCACTTTAACAATATTTTTAGAAAGGCAATGAGACTCCCCCCCCCTTTTACCATTCCCCAAACAGTTGTATAAATCAGAAAAGCTAAACGTAAATGCTCTTAAGTTAAGCAAGCCAGAGAGCCCCAGTTTGTTCCTTAAAAGACACGTTTTATGGCCATGACAGCAAGGTTGTGAAATATCACCTAATGGAGATTGGAGGTGATACAGAGTGGGTTGTAAAAAAAAAAAAAAACCAAAAAAACCCCAACAACCTCCAAATCCCAGGGTAACAGTTACAGAGCCTTTTCATTAACACACACACACACACACACACACACACACACACACACACACACACACACACACTGCTGCAGGGGAGGGAGGGAGGGAGGGAGGGAGGGGAGAGAAAGAGAGTTACTGCCTTTTACTAATACAGTGGTACCTTGGTTAAGAACTTAATTCGTTCTGGAGGTCCGTTCTTAACCTGAAACTGTTCTTAACCTGAGGTACCACTTTAGCTAATGGGGCCTCCCGCCGCCGCCACGTGATTTCTGTTCTCATCCTGAAGCAAAGTTCTTCACCCGAGGTACTATTTCTGGGTTAGCGGAGTCTGTAACCTGAAGCGTCTGTTAACCGAGGTACCACTATATCCATTCATACACAGTCAAATGAAGTTCTTATTTTCTTTCTCCATTCTCATTTGAATCTCCAAAGCATGCACTATTCCATCTCGGTGCCAGAATTAAGACGTGGATTCAGGTTGAAGTCTTTAGAATTAATTGTTTCTCCAGGGGCCAGTCAGTTCTGTGAGCAAATACATCAGGTCAGAGGGTCATTCTAATAAAACTTTGGTATCAGTTAAGCCGTGCTAATGTGCATCCTCTCCCTCCCTGAGCAGGCAATGAACCAAAACACAACAGCTGGAAATTGCATCCATCTTGTCATCTGTCACTTTGCCTGCTCACCTCAGCTGGTTATAGAGTAGCCATGTGCCCTACTATACAAGACAAACGACTGCATCTGGAGGTCTGATAGAGGACAGTCTCCTATTTGAAAGTGCCCCAGGAACCTGTGGTCCTCCAGATGTTGTTGAACTGCAACTCCCATCATCCTCTGCCAGTATGGCCAATGTTCAGAGGGTGGTGGGAATTATAGTCTGGCCAGGGCTGTCTTAAGCATATGCAGCACCGGGGTGCACAGATCTGCCCAGCACCCCCCTCCCCAGTTGCCCAGAATTGCCAACCTTTTTTTTAAGCAGAGGAGCCTAGTGCAACAAACCAGCCCAGCAGGCTGTCAAGGCGCACACAGCAGAGCTGGCTGGCCACCTCAGCAGCAGAGGAGCCCAAGGTGGCAGTGGTGGCAGAGCCAAGTGCCGGGGGGGGGGGCAGCCAGCGAGCAAGCAGAGCCCATAATTGAGCCCGAGGTAGCAGCGACTGAGTGAAGCCGAGCGTCTCATGTGAGCAGCGTGCATGCGCTGGGCGGGCCTCTCGATGGCCCACCAATACCAGGCGCGTAGGCGGGTGGAGCCTGCCGGCTGCCTCAGCTCCCACAGCAGAAAAACCTGTGGCGCTCCGACGGGCTCTGCTGCGGTCGGCAGCGGCTGTCGGCTGGCCTGGCTCTCTACAATCCCCAGACTCCAAAACTTGGCCTCGGACTCTCGGCCTGGCGCCCCTCGGAGCCCAGGTGCCCCACACCCCTAGGGCCTATGGGTAAGACGGCCCTGAGTCTGGCAATATCTGGAGCACCAGAGGTTCCAGAGCACATAATTATAAGAAGGAAGAACAAAGGCTCGGCATTGCTCACTAACAGCCATTCATTCAAGTTATTTCAGAGTTAAGCCTTCATAAAGCAATAGGTGAAGGACAGGGCCAACTCAAGCCATTTTGGTGCCTGAGGCAAAGGACAAGATTGTGCCCCTTCCTGGCAGTTGAATCTTACTTCTGTAATACCAATGGGATAGTGTCCTTCCAAGGGCAGTAGGCTAAAGAGGAATGGCTAGGGAGCTCAGGAGGAATGCCGGGAGGAGTGCAACTGCTGCCCCTTGACACCTGCCACCTGAAGCAATTTATACTGACAGTGCAATGTAAATATATATAAAAACAGAAAGTCAGATAGAGCAGAAGAACTATAGATAAAAACAAATATATTCCATGAGAGATACTGAAATTGATAGTCAACATGCTCTTAAGGGAAGGTAAGAGTAAAGATGTAAAGATTGTAAAGGTCTTGTTGAATGGCGTAATTTACAACATCGAATGAATGTAACTGGAAGAGGGTTCCACAAGGGAGGGGTCAACACCACCAAGTCCCTGTCTCATGCGCTGGTCAACCAAACCCATTTCAGGAGTGGACACACAAGCACGACCTCAAAACGCAGATAACAGCTTGTAGGCAAATATAGTTAGCACTATCTGGGCAGCAGACTGAGCAGCCACGAAGGTCATCTGGCCACAATCTTCCCTGCTATAGTGAAATGTGTTGTATTTCTATTTATAGTAATTATTCCTAATCTGTATGCAAATATAACAATAGCCATATACAATTTTTTATGCAAAAGTGTCCTCTTTGGTTATTTTTTGTTATGTTTACTTTGTGCTGATGTGTAAATGATCACCCTAAATCATTAGCAATTGTCTCCTCATTGCAATAGGGCTTCTCGTGTCCTTTTCAGATTTTTGCTCTATTCATTCAAAGAACATTCTGCTCTCCTATATGCATATTCTTTAAACATGGGGAGCAAATTAATGAAGGGGCTTCTCTTTCCCCTAGATGGGAATAATGCAACCAATATAGATGGATTATGCAAGAAGCAGTGCCTTAAAGGACAATTTTGTTATGTCAGACCCACTTCTAGCTAAGCGTAAAACTGAACAAAAACAACAAGAAGGTCCTTCAGTTTAATTCCTATGTGCTCCTTTGAATTAGCTTACCAACCATCTCACAGTTGATGTGAGCATCTGTCGCATCTAAGTGAAGTATGAAACTGCCCCCTGTACAGTTATCAGAATAATATTGCATTGTAAAAGACAACAACAACAAGGAGGGCACTGTTCTAGTTTTATATGGTTTATTAAACATAATGGATGGACTACCAATGAGTAAAACAGTGACATTAAAAAGTTACTGGTAAAAGTAAAATACAAAATCACAAAGACAGAACAAAACATGCACTTAAAAAGTCAGCTGTCCTTTCCTTCAAATGATTTTGGGGAGATTGCTCAGGTACTTTGCACAAAAAAATCATTGGTTTAAGGTGACAGGTGTACATGACGTATATTACTTATATGCGCGTAACAAGATCAAACATGCACCATGCTCTAAGCAACAGGAGCTGTCTTCCTGATCATAGCTGTCAACTTTTCCCTTTTCTTTCAAGGAATCCTATTCGCAATAAGGGAATTTCCCTTAAAAAAGGGGAAAAGTTGACAGCTATGTTCCTGATGCAGAATGCAATGTCTCCATTTTCATCAGAGAAATGAATGAATAAATGAATGAATTTTTATTTGCATCAGCCATCGGCCATAGCAATAAAACAACAATACGATATACAAAGAATAGAAATCAAAAGTCAATTATATAAAATACATTTTAGGGTTTTGAATCAATAGTCAAATAGTGGATCTTATTCTAATTGCCCCAGCTAAAAACCTTTCAACCTTTGCTGTCACCTGCTCCTCTTGATCTGCCAAGAGAAAGGACAATGTGGCAGTGGTTGGGCGACCTGGAATGGACAATAAAAGAGGGGTGATAACCTCATCCCTCAAGTCTTTATAAAGAGTGCAAGCCAGAAGGGCATGCACCACCAGAGAAAATGTTGGAGGGTATGCATAGGAACATACAAAGAGCTTCTTGGATCAGGCCCATGGCCCTTGTGGTCCAGCATCCTATGCTCACAGTGGCCAACCAGATGTCTGTGGTAAACCTGCAAGCATGATCAAAGCATGTGCACGTGCTCTTCCTGTAGTTCCTAGCAACTGGTATTCAGAAGCAAACTGCCTCTTTCCTGAGGATTTCTCCCCCATCCCTATCTACAAGCAAGCAGAACCTTCAAAGGCAGCCTGGAAGGAGACCATTGCATGGGGAGACATTGGACATGTGACTGGCATGTGTGCCCTCACCCCTCTGCAGAGGTTTAGCCCTCACCTATGCAAGCAAATGCCTGAAAAGCCTTTTAGATGTGGCCCATCCCCCCATCCCAGCCTTGTAAGAAACTCTCAAAAACAGAAATTATCTACTCTGGCCAGCACTGGATCACCAGACTCTATGGCAGGAGTCTTCCGCACTTACTGGAAAATACTGGGGGTTGAATTTAAGATCTTATACATGCAAAGCTTGTCCTCTTCCACTGAGCTATGGCCCCCTTTTTGGCTCCTAGGCAGAGCTTTAAGTCTGTAACTCTGCTGCAGTGAGGCAGGCTGGCTCCCTTTAGTATCAGCTGAAAAGCTCTGCTGTGCAGTGTTTACCATGAACTCATTTAAATTCCACTTTGTTTATATTTGATGGGAAATTAGCATTTGCTCATACAAAGGAAAAGTGTTCCCTACCTTGAATACTGTCTCATTCAGCACTTTATTCAGACCCAAATTAAATCCCCAAAGCCTTTAGAGTTTCTAAGGGATTAATAGCACTGATATTATGCTATTAAACGTTTTATTGGAGAGGGGAAAAAATCTGTACTCCTAGCATTTGTTAATTAGCTGGTATTTGCAGAGGTAACAGCACGTAGCTCTATATAAATTAGGCTTGTCAACCAATTATAGTGTTTTCAGTTTATTAAGCATCTTCCTTTTAAATGATCAATCAGTTAATAATTAAATTGATATACATTTGTATATTGTCAAAAGATCAATATTAAGGGCTTTTTGGAGATAATCTCCCTCCATCAAGGAAACAGAAATGATGTAACTGATTATTAGCAAGAAAGGTCATCTTTAATATCTTCTTTCATTCCCTATTGCAACAACACACCTGAACTGAAATAGCTTTTAAATTTTAAATGCTGTATTTAACTCAGTGCTCCTCTCGGCAAAAACAGACTTCACCAACTAAGGCTTTAGTTGATTAACCTATCCATTAATAAAATATAGCCCTAATACAAATACTTTGTTTCATTTAATTTGAATATTTACATCCTACTTTTTCTTTTCTGTAGAAGGAACAACATGCAGAACAACATCAAAAGTAGCAATACACTGAGTTCCTAAACTTACCTACCTACCTATTAGACACATTAAGATGCAAAGCTGTCCTGGCATACCAGAGGGCCTAACTTTGTTCCCAAGGCCATTTCCCCAAAGCCACACCCACCTGTCAATCAGATGGTGTTGCTGGTAGATGCCAGCTTAAAGGCAGGGTACAGCAGACACTTGCAGAGAGCATCACTGAACCCTCCATTCATCAGCTGGTGAGCAGAGAGAGTCAGGCCTGCAGGGTGCTGCTTCTCCAGCACATTCATGGCAAGGAATGCACTGGTGAAACAGATCTCTCTCCCCCACCCCGCCCCTCATGTCACAGATCAGCTTTGAAAGGTAAGCAGAATCATATACCGTATTTTTCGCTCCATAAGATGCACCTGAACATAAGACGCACCTAGTTTTTAGAGGAGGAAAACAAGAAAAAAAATATTCTGAACAAAATAGTGGATGTATTATTTTTGTGGTTCATGCTGTGGCCACAGACATGTGATTTGACAGTGAGTTTGGGTTAGCCCAATGCAAAAATCCTGAGGATCCATGTGGATCTGTGCTTTGTAACCACATTTTTGCGCCATTGCGGCCCCACACAACAGTGGATGTGTGATTTTTTTGGGTGCAGGCTGTAGCCATGTGTGATGGGATGATGAGCTGCTTGTGCGTAAAATCCTAATCCCTCAGAGTTTGGCTAAGTCCCCAAACCTCTGTCTGTGATGGAGCTCCTTAAACATGACTCCATCAATCGCTCGTTGAATCGGACAGTGGGCGTTTACGGAACTTCTTCCAGCATAAAAGCTCCTTAACGGAAACGCGTCTTCTGGACTCTCGGCGTGACAGTTTCCGCCGAGGAGTGGGTGTCCCTACAGGAGGTCCTGAAATCTCCCCGCTGCTCCCGCTTGAAGTGTCTCTGAGCCCTCCCTCCGACTTACTTTCCCTTGGAACTCCACTTCTCCCCCTGCTGGTCCCCTCCTCCGCTGAATGGTCTCTCTCACCCTCCATGAGCCCTTTCACCTCCTTAGTCTCAGATGGCAGTTCCCTGACATCCACCTCCCCTCCAGGGCCCCCTTCACCCCCTTCCCTCCCCTCCTCTGCGGGAGGCGAGGGAGCAAAACCCCTGAAGGAACCTCCCTCATCTTCCGAAGTTTTGAACACTTCCCTCCACCTTTTGCTGTCTCCGGTTTCCAAGTACTCCTCCTCATCGGAGTCTGTTCCTCCTTCCAACTCCGATTCCCTGAATCCCTCCAGTTCCTCCTCATCGTCGGTGGTGCCAAAGTACTCCCTCCGAACCTCGCTACTGGCTGAGGTTTCCTGGGGAACCTTTGGTGGAACGTTTCGATCAAGATCTCGTCACGGACCTCCTCTGCCTTCACCCAGGTGTTTTCCGACTCCGGTTCCCCTTCCCACGCGACCAAATACTCCACCTGATTACCCTTCCACCTGGAGTCGATGATTTCCGCCACATGGTTGCGGCTTTCCCTTTCTTCTATGGCTGGCCCCCGTGTGGATACCCCTTCACCTTCCCCCCTGTATGGTGACAGTAATGACCTGTGGAATACTGGGTGCAGTTTCATGTGGTTCGGTAACCGGAGTCTGAACGCCACTGGGTTGACCTGTTGGATGACCTCAAATGGTCCCAATCTTTTGGGTCTCAATTTCTTGCAACCCCCTTTGAACGGCAACCCTTGGGTTGATAGCCAGACCCGACTCCCCACCCTAATTGTTTCACCTTCCCTTCTGCTCTTGTCTGCCTGCCTCTTATATTCTTCCTTGGCCCTTTCTAAGTTGAGTTGGAGTTGACGATGGATCGCTTCCATTTCTTCTACAAAAAGTTCCGCGGCCGGAACACTCCATCTTTCCCCTCCTTCCCCTGGAAACGCCCTGGGGTGGCACCCATAATTAGCCAAAAAGGGGCTCATCCCGGTGGACACATTCTCAGCATTATTGTAAGCAAATTCCGCTAGTGCCAACTTTTCGACCCAATCGTTCTCTCTGTCATTGACATAACACCTCAGGTATTGTTGGAGAATACCGTTTGCTCTCTCCGCCTGCCCATTGGTCTCAGGGTGCCTGGCAGTCGAAAAGTTGACCTCTACGTGCAATAAGCTCATAAGTTTCCTCCAGAATCTGGACGTGAACTGTTTCCCTCTGTCGGAAACCACCCTCAAGGGGGCGCCATGCAGTCTGAAAATATGTTCTACAAACAATTTCGCTGTTTCTTCCGCCGTGACTGCATGTGAGCAAGCTACAAAGTGACCCATCTTAGTTAACAGGTCTACTACGACTAGTATGGCGGTTTTCCCCTGGGATTTGGGCAGATCAGTCATAAAATCTATCGACACCGCCTCCCACGGTCGTTCTGGTGTGGGTAACGGTTCTAATAACCCCGCTGGTGCCCGCCTTTCTCCTTTGGCTCTCTGGCATTGGTCACACCTTCTCACATACTCCCGTACATCCTCCCTCACCTTGGGCCACCAAAACTCCCTGGTCACCAACCACATGGTCTTGTGTTGCCCAAAATGCCCCGCTGTGGGATTGTCGTGCAGCTGTTTGAGTACTCTCCCCCTCAATTCCCCTTCGGGTATATATAGCGCCCCTCTGTAATACAATGCCCCGTTTCTTTCTTCAAAACCCCCGGGGTCTTCTCCCTCTCTCCTTAGACCTCTGAGCTTGTCCTGGGCGTACTCATCATTTACCGTTCCCTCTACCAGTTCTCTTTGCCCCACCCAGGCCGCACCACACACCCAGTGGTCCTCTGGGATAATATGTCTCTCTTCCGGCGCTCCCTCCCCCTCCAAATATTCAGGTTTGCGAGAGAGAGCGTCCGCTCTGATGTTTTCTGGACCTGGCACATAGCAAATTTCAAAATGGAATTTGGAGAACTCCTGGGCCCATCTCACTTGTCGTTGGTTGAGCACCCGTGCCGTTCTCCAATACTCCAAATTCTTGTGGTCCGTACACACTTGCACCTTATGTTGTGCGCCAATTAGTAAGTGTCTCCATCTCCGGAACGCTTCGTGAATGGCAAGTAGTTCTCGGTCATATACCGTGTAGTTCCTCTCGGATTTGTTCAGCTTACGCGAAAAGAAGGCACACGGTCTCCATTCCGACTTATTGCTCCCTGGCTGAAGCAGCACCGCCCCCACCGCCCAGTCTGAGGCATCAGTTTCCACTCTCATGGGTTTTTGTAAATCCACATGCAGGAGCTGTTCTTCCGAAGCGAATGCCCTTTTCAATTCCTCAAAAGCATGCTCCGCCTCCGCCGTCCAAACGAATTTCTTCTTGCTGCTTAGACAGTCCGTGATGGGAGCCGTTAAGTGGGCAAAGTTCTTGATGAATTTACGGTAAAAGTTCCCAAACCCTAAGAACCTTTGCACATCTTTTTTCGTTTTCGGTGTCTTCCATTCCAGCACCGCCTGGACCTTCCCTGGATCCATGGCTAATCCCTTGTCTGATAAGCGGTACCCCAGGAATTCCACCTCCTTGGTGTGGAACTGACACTTCTCCAATTTCACCCACAACTGGTTTGCTTGCAGCTGGCTCAGCACTTCCCTGACATCCTTTACATGCTGCTCCTCATTCTCTGAATATATCAGCACGTCATCGAGGAAGGCCACGCAGTTCTTGTAGAGCAAAGGTCCCAGTACGTGGTTCATGAGCGATTGAAAACAGGCGGAGCCTGATTGTAATCCGAATGGCATAACGAGATATTCAAACGCCCCCAAAGGGGTGAACATGGTGGTTTTCCATTCATCCCCCTTCTTTATTCGTATCAGGTTGTATGCTCCTCTCAGGTCCAGTTTCGTGAATATCTTTCCCTTCCTCACCCTGGTCAAAATGTCATCAATCCTGGGCATGGGGAAAGTCACTGGTTCTGACACGGCATTTAGGGCCCGGTAGTCCACGACCAATCTCGGTTTATCCGTGTTTTTTTTGTCCACAAAAAACACTGGGCTCCCCCCCACCGCTCTGGACTCTCTGATGAAGCCCCTCTTCAGGTTTTTATCAATAAACTCCCTTAACTCCTGCATTTCCCTGTCTGACATGGCGTACAGCTTGCCCACGGGGAGCTGGGCCCCAGGGACCAGATTAATTTGGCAGTCAAAGTCTCTGTGCGGTGGTAATTTATCTGCTTCCCTTTCACTGAAGACCTTGCTCAGGTCAGCGTATTGTTTGGGCACCTTCCCTTTGTCCGCCACTTCCGTCCCTGCTAGAGAGGCTTTTGCCCCTTCTGGCACCTTTCCCTCTCTGCAGTGTTCCAGACAATGTGCTGACCCAAAGGAGACCACTCTCTGATGCCAGCCCACTAGCGGGTCATGCAACGCTAGCCAGCTCATTCCCAAAATGACTGGAGCCCCTCCCAGGGTGGCTACATTGAACGCTATCCTCTCAGTGTGCCTGGCCACCCTCATAACCATTGGGACGGTTTGTAGGCTGACTTCTCCTCCCAGCAGCTCCCTCCCATCGATCGTGGTGACCTGCAGGGGGTTGCTTAAAGGGAGTGTCTGTATCTGGTGTTCAGCTGCAAACTCCTTGCTCATAAAATTACAGGAGCTGCCTGAGTCCAGCAGCGCCTTAGTCTTTAGTGGGTATCCGTTTGCCAGCTCTAGCAACACCTCTATTACTAGGGCTGGTCTTGGAGGTTCCGGAGTGGGCACTTTTACTGCTCCTTGGCCTGTCTGCAGTGCCCTGACAGAGGCAGACAGGCGTTGGCTTTTACTGGCTCCTGGACTTCCTCCTCCTTCCCCCCAACAGCTCCAGCCATCCCTTGCCATTCCTTTCTTTGCGGGCAGACTCTGGCAAAGTGACCTGGCTGCTGGCAGAGATAACATTTCTTGGCGCTCTTTCCCTCCTTCTTCCTCCCTTCACTGGGATTTGAAACTGCGCGCGCGCGCGCTGTTCCAACTTCCATCGGCTCTCCTGGCGGGAAACTTGGTTCTGGAATCTCTGGAATGCGGAAATCCCTCCAACGCTCTCCTTTCCCCTCCCGCTTCTCCAAGGCTCTTGCCTCCTGGCGTGCTCCAATGGTCAGCGCTGATTTGGTCAGCTGGTCCATAGACTCCGCCCTGGGCGCCCGGGAAAGTTCATCTTTCACCGCCGAAGAAAGCCCCTCTTCAAAGAGCATTTGAATGGGTTCCGCCGAAAGGTCCCACCCCAATCTATGTATCAACATTGTAAACTCAGTCCAGTACTCACGAACCGATCGGCTCCCCTGTTTGCACGCCATCAATTGTCTGCGCACCAGCCCCTGTTCAATCTCGCTGGAAAACATCAAATCCATGGCGCGAAAAAACTTCCTCGCGTCCTTCAGCATGTCACTATTCCCTGCCATCAGGGGTCTGACCCAATCTCTCGCCCCTCCTTCGAGATGGCCAATCACAAACGCCACTCTCGATGCCTCGTCGGGAAAGTCATTAAACTGCAGTTCAAGAGCATACTGCATCTCTGTCCTAAAGGCTTGGTAGTTCCTGGGGTCCCCCCCAAACTTCTGCACCATTCCTGGCATCTTCCTTGCTAGTGTAGCGCCTTTTGCCTTTTCTGCATCCTGCGCCCTCCTTTCTTCTAGCCTCGCCGTTTGCATTGCTAGCTGGAGTTCCAACACTCTGTACCTTTCTTCCAGGCTTGGACCCTCTCCAGCTCCTGCTGCTCCTCCGGCTCCGGCTGGGTTACTCATGTTGCCTCTCTGCACAAGCTGCTTTCAGGGACTGTCCGATTGCTGTGATGGGATGATGAGCTGCTTGTGCGTAAAATCCTAATCCCTCAGAGTTTGGCTAAGTCCCCAAACCTCTGTCTGTGATGGAGCTCCTTAAACATGACTCCATCAATCGCTCGTTGAATCGGACAGTGGGCGTTTACGGAACTTCTTCCAGCATAAAAGCTCCTTAACGGAAACGCGTCTTCTGGACTCTCGGCGTGACAGTTTCCGCCGAGGAGTGGGTGTCCCTACAGGAGGTCCTGAAATCTCCCCGCTGCTCCCGCTTGAAGTGTCTCTGAGCCCTCCCTCCGACTTACTTTCCCTTGGAACTCCACTTCTCCCCCTGCTGGTCCCCTCCTCCGCTGAATGGTCTCTCTCACCCTCCATGAGCCCTTTCACCTCCTTAGTCTCAGATGGCAGTTCCCTGACACCATGGATATGCTATGTGATCTGATGGTGAATTTGGGGTGACCCAATGTAAAAATCCTTAGGATCCATGGGCTTTTACCTCCCCCCTCCCAGGCAGCCTCTTTTATTGCTAGCGCCCCTTATCTCACTCCCGATCGCTTGCCAATCAGTGGCTTTGTTTCAACACCCACTTCCCTCTTTCAAAAAAAAAAAGAAAAAAGCATGATCTGCTTTTTGCCCCTGGGCAATTTGGCTCCAGGGACCATGCATTCACTCCATAAGACGCACAGACATTTCCCCTTGCTTTTTTAGGAAGAAAAAAGTGTGTCTTACGGAGCAAAAAATACGGTACTCATCCACTGCCTGATGTTATTATGGCATTATATGACTGACATGTGGGTGGCACCACCCATCTGTCAAAGTTCACCCACAAGGTGGGGGGGGTGAAGAGATAAAGATCTGGCCTACTAGGCCAAAAAGGTCTCCAGCTCTGCACTAAACCATGCTTTAGTACAGAGGTTGGGATATATATATATATTTCTGTCAAAGGCCAACTGGACAGCTCAGTTGGTAGAGCATGAGACTCTTAATCTCTGGGTCATGGGTTTGAGCCCTGCATTGGGCATAAAGATTCTGGCATTGCAGAGGGTTGGACCAGAGGATTCTCTTGGTTTCTTCCAACTCTCCAATTCTATGATTCTAATATGCTGGTGGCATACTCCTTTTCTCTCTGTCTGCTGCTTTCCCTCACACCATTTCACTCTCCTTGTCACTCACATTAAGTTAGGTTGTAAAGGTAAAGGGAACCCTGACTGTTAAGCCCAGTCACAAACGACTCTGGGGTTGCAGCGCTCATCTCGCTTTATTGGCGTACAGCTTCCAGGTCATGTGGCCAGCATGACTAAGCCGCTTCTGGTGAACCAGAGCATTGCACAGAAACGTCGTTTACCTTCCCACCGAAGCAGTACCTATTTATCTACTTGCACTTTGACGTGCTTTCGAACTGCTAGGTGGGCAGGAGCAGGGACCGAGCAACGGGAGATCACCCGGTCACGGGGATTCGAACTGCCGACCTTCTGATTGGCAAGTTTAGACCACAGCGGCACCTACGTCCCAAGCTAGGTTGAGGTCTGTATAAAAGCTAGGTGGTGGTAATGGTTAAATAAAAAATTGGGGTGGAGAGAATTTACCAAAAGCAGCAGCAGCAGAATAAAACATAAAAATTCTATAACTATATTAAGCACTTCCAATAGTTCACACACCCAAACGGCTGATGCCAGGGAGTTTAAAATAATATAATGTGTTTGCAACTAATGCATATATCTAATAATCTATTTATCATCACAGTCAAAGTGCGTGCATATAGGAGATGAGAAGCAGGGGAAATGTCTGGACTAGGAAGAGTCTCTACCCATGAAGATACTCAGTCTTACTGAATTCAAAATAGGATTGGAATACCCTCCAGGTCCTAAAGTATATATTTAAAAACCTGCAATGAATAGGGGGTCAGAATGGGAGGCTGCTCAACTGCACATCACACCAACCATAGGCTCTAAACACCCCTTTCTTATCCTAAGACAAACCCTCAGAACAGCCGTGGAGTCAAAGAGGGCAAGCTAACACACCAGCTTTCCACCATGAGTCTTTTACGGTTGGACAGGAGGACTTGATCAGATCCTGTTCCCAAACATTTTCCAAAAACACCCTTGCGTAAAAGACAATGCAGGATACTCAGCACCCCATGTTTCACACACAGCAGGTCGAACCCTCAACCTTTTCAGAAAGACTTGTATCTGAAACTCTGGAGAGCTGGCAGTCCATGGAGACAACACCAAGCAAGATGGAGCAATAATCTGATGGTTTAAGGCACCTTTACATACACTGATCAGCGGCCGAAAAAGTGCTCTCTGGGATGGACGCCAACTCATTTCCTATGCCAACTAAATGCAGCCTCACCCTTGCAGAAACATCAGTGTTAAACTGCAATATTCCTGTAAATATAATGCAGTCGGGAGTGATTTAAAATGCACACAAGTGATTTATTAGGATAATAACGAGGAAGACCCACACAAACCACGGAAGCAAAAAGTTAATGCTTTTAAAATTATCCTTAATCCACCCCGATGTTGTCAGTTTATTAGAGTGGCTGGCCTTCCCTCTGCCCCCCAATTGACCCTCCAAGCCTTGATGATTTAAAAAAGAAAAAGGTAGCAAGCCTGCCTGTGATCAATTTTTCAAACCTCTTTCAACCCAGAATTTTACAGCTTTAACTGGAGAGTGCAAAAGGGCAATAGGCTTCCTCAAGACAAAGTCTTCTTCAAGCCAGGCCCTTTGTTCCTCCAACCAACCTTCCCACCCAAAAGGCAGAATGGGACTCAATCAGTTTCAGCCAGCAAGACCAATGGCCACAGATGATGGATGATCATCAAAGCTGACACAGGAGTCCTGCAACATCTGGAGGACCACAGGTTACCCTTTCCTGCCCTAGTCTAACATTATTACTTAGGCTGCCCCACATTCGCCACTGCTGCCGCCGCCTTGATTTCCCCTGAATGGAATGGAATAACTTGCCTAACTATACTAAGAAGGGGAACAACAGTTATTTATTTCCTTCTTGGATTCAGGAAAAGCAACCAGATTTCAGGACAGAGTGAGGCAGGGGTGGGACAAAACCTAGCCATGAAGACTTGGCAGATATTTTCAGATATGACCTTGTTTGCTGCATTAGCCTTTGGCAATATGAACCAGGTTAGTTTAGGAACAAAGGAAGCTGCATTATAATGAGTGAGACTCTTAGTCCATCTAGCTCACTACTGTCTACATTATCTGGCTGGGGCTCTCCAGTCCTAACTGGAGATGCCAGGGTTTGAACCTAGGACCTTCTGTATGCAAAACAGATGTTTTATCACCAATCTACGGCTGTGTTTGTTGCTATCCTTCTACAGTCCTGACTCTAGCTTTGTCTTGATGAAGGAAACAACCCCATAGTGCTATATTTTGCAAAGAAAATACATTGGATTTGCAGCATCAAGACACAGTTTAGAAACTCTAGAGCTTCACTGAACAACTGAATGTATGTGAGTACTGGAAAAGGAAAAACTCACTTTCCTTCCATCTAGTACCATCCAAGAGGTGTAGTAGCATCAATTTAAATCATGGGTGAGAAACCTTCTTCAGCCTGGGGGTGACATTCCCTCATGGAGAACTTTCCAGGGGCTGCATGCCACTCAGTAGTGGGCAGGAGAAGAGGCAAAAATGTGATACTTACTTTTATATGGAAGCCTATATTCCAGCCACAGAAAAGTAAAGCAGTTCTTCTTATCACACCCCTTCTCTCCATCCAGGCAGGTGACATGCAATGTTATGGTTCAAGGACACATTTCAGCCTGGCAAAAACACCCAAGGAGTGTGAAGAACAGAGCTGGTGAGGGGCATGGCCTGGGAGAATCATGAGGGTTGGTCAGAGGTCTGAATATTTGCCCCCCCCCCTCGGCCTGAGGTTACACACCCAATTTAAATTTTATGCACATGGCCTTTACCATCACAGCACCACATGAAATGGATATCACATTTCATACTCCTTATCATGGGCACCATCACAGGGATGACGGCACCAACATTCATATCCTTTGTCGCAGTTCCAACAGTCTACAGATGGTTCACTTAACTGAAACAATAGATGTTGTGAGGAGTTGTACAATAGTATGCTTGCTGTCCAGAGTACCGCAAACGTAAAGGAGCATCTCTCAGTAGCTTCCCTTTGTACACTTGGGCTGGGGAGAAGAGCCTTGCTGAAAAGGAAGCAGGTTCACTAGCTGAATAGTACCAGGGTTTCTCTTTTGCAACCCTCAGCAGCAAAACATCAGCTTTCTAAAGGCATAAGCATGGAGACAAAGTCTTCCTTTGTCTTTTTGCCTTCCTGTGATTCATAGCATCAGCCCCAGTGATTGTTCCTGTGTGAAGCCTTCTTCAAGAGTTAAAAACACTTACAATGAATAGGTCATAGTCAAAATGCTAGTTATTCGTGATTCATCTCCTCCTACACTATCATAGTGCACACAAGTTATGAGCCTGAGACATTACCGTAGAATCATATCATTGTAGAACTGGAAGGAACTCCGAGGGTCAAGGGAATTTACTTTTGTCCTCATAATTTGTGCAGGTTTCTTAATTCATGTATTAATTACCTGCCCTCCAATCATCAGTCCCAGAGCAGGGTACAATGTATGTAGAAAAGTCACTAATTTCATACAAGGCAATTGAAACAATAAAAAACTATCAAATCGCCAGCAGTGCACATTCAGAGCAACTAAGACAGAATGACTACCACTAAGGATTGGCTACACCCAGTGCAAGTTACCAGCTTCACTCTGGCCCTCAGCCAGCCAACATCTGCCAAACTTCTTACATACAATCCATCCAGACCTGTCAGCCTCCTCACTTCTACCCCATGGAGGCAAAACCTGATGAAAGGAGACCGCCTATCTTTGGCTCAGGATCCATCCTTCTCATGACCCTTTTTTCTTTAAATCTAACTTTGATGAGACCACCCTTCAAATAGGCAAGTTGTTCAAAAAGAGTCCTTCAAGACAGAGAATGTAGGATTGTCTCCAGATGGTCCTTCAAACAGAGGACTGTACTCTATTAAACAGGGAAAATGGACTAAGCCAACCCTTGTTTTACCATGCCAAACATGTTGTATGAATCAGCCCTCACTCTGGGCTAACCTACCATGATCATTGTGCTTTTTGCAAGTCTACCCATTTTCGGACAGATTATTCTCAATTCAGTCCTAAAGCACTATACTGTGAAACGTTCAACCTTTTCAATGTTTAGCAGATGAGAACAGGGACTCTCTTGGCGATGCACTTAGTGAATTTTAGACTCTGGTCATAACCATCTGACTGGGGTGGGGGGTGCGCCCTTCAGATGGAAATGTGTGATACTTCACTTCCTTAAAATGGTCTTATATCCTCACTTCTCTTGAGGTGGTAATTTGTGTCTTACTTAGCTCTAAATGCAATGAGCTAGCCCAGTTTCATTTGAGGGGCATCCTGCACGTTCTGCTGTGTGGGGTCCTAGATCTCCTCCCCCAAAGCCCTGCTCTGCGAAACCCAGCCAGATGGGTGGGGTATTATTATTATTATTATTATTCCCCTGGACTTATTTGTGAGCCCCACCTCCATTCTCAAAGCAAAGATCACAACAACAAGACACACAGAATTGTTGAAATCCTTTCACCACTTCCTGGATTTTAAATTGACCATAAGAGTTTCCTTAATAAAAACAACTGAATAATGTTTTAACAGAGCCTGTGTGAAATTGCCTATTGAATTGCTGCAAGTCCAGTGACATTCAGTGACATTTACTAGAGATAAGCAATGATGGAGCTGGAGATTTTTTTAAAAAAAGGAAGACTGCTTTAATGGAAGAGTCATGAAGACTGTGTCGGCACATCCCTCCCTGTATTTTTTTTCTGAACCGCCAAACTCCTAAAGCTTTAGTTCAGTTTATCCACTGCTCCTTGGACTTACATTGACTCTCATTTGGAGACTTCCTGAAGTTGTTTCTGTAGGAGTGGCTTAGATTGGACATTGGGCTCCTTTGCATCTTCATTTTTCCTCCACCCCAACTTAGCCAATCAGGATTCCCCCAGGAAAGCATTGAATTAACCACAGGATTTTAGCAACTTCCCCAACCAATTTCAAAGTGGGTCAATCAGAGGCATGCATTTGCAATCTGTCTGATGCTTTTCTGAGCCTAGACCGATTGTTCCCTCAATTTTGTGCACAGGTATTAGTGCATAACAACTGACCCTAGCAAATAGGGTCATTTAGACCATCTGCAAATTCATTCCACAGTTTGAAATGTCAAAGCCGTCCTTATATAAACTAAGCAAGAGTGTGCAGAATCTGAGTCTGTATCTGTGGCAAACTGCAAAGTCAACGTATATTGAGTTAAACTAGACAATAAGTACATGCTAAAGTGTGTCTGGTTTTTTGTTTTTGTTTTAACCAAGAACAAGTAATGGGGTTCATGATTAGAACTGCAGGGCATGAGAGAGCTGTTAATCCTTTCCTTCATGACACGGTTCTGGTGGCAATCAGCCCCTAGCTGGGAGGAGCCAGGGGAGGAACCGAATGCAGCAGCTGATTGGCTTTGATGGCCACTGGATCCTCCAGCGGGAGACTGCTTTGACCTTCCTTCCCCTCTACAGCAACAGGAAGAAGACAAGGAACCTCCATGCTTTCCAGACATTGTGGGGGGCCAACCCCAACTCCCAAAACATAGGGGGAGCCAAATGGGCTCTGCCCCCTACAGCTGGCACCCTGACAGTTGGCAAAGAGAGAGAAATATAGGCACACAGGAAACTGCCTTAGTCTATTTCGCTCAGTAATGGCTGCACTGAGTGGAGATGGTTCCCCTAGGGTTTTAGGCAGGAGTCTAGCAATTGAACCTGGGGCCTTCTGCATGCAAAGCAGATGTTCCACCACTGAGCCGCAGACCCTCCTGTGATACATAAGTAGCAGTCAAGTACAACATTCCTTGTTTTCCTAGCGTGGACATGCAAGGGAATGTTTCGTCCAGCCATTCGAAAACTTCCTGTTTCCTCCTGGCTGGGACATACTTCCTTTGCATGTGACTAGAGGTGGGCGTGACCTTACCTGTCCAAGTAAAACAAAAGGACAAGGCATGCAGCACTCTCTCTCTCTTTGATTTCCTCCATCGTTTGAGCAGCTTTTTAGCTAGAATTGTTAGCTTTCAGCCAACAGACGACACTGGGATTATCTCCATATGGGATAGATCCACATGTATATACTTTGTAACTAAGTCTGCCTTCAGGGATCCAACTGTGAATTGATGATGTGAGTAAACTCCTTTTACTGACTTTAAATAAGGTTGCCATGTGTTTATTCTTTTAAAAGGGATATAAGGGAACTTACCAGGAACCTAATAGTGAGAGGCTTACACAAGCCTGCAACCAGCTATCCACTGTGCGTTTAAAAGGGGAATGTAAACTCTGCTAAGTAAAGGAATTTGCAAACGCAAGTTAGGAAGGATATTAATAAACAATATATCCTCTCCTGCCTCCCTGAACATTCCCACACCTCCCAATCAAGACCATGATTTGTCAAGAGCGTGGCCCACAGGGTGGGAAGACGAATCCCCTCCATGTGAGTTGTGGTCAAAATCCAGATCAAGAGTGATTTTGTGTGTGATTTGTGCATCATTTAACGTATCATATACTTTTGGCTTAAGACTATTTGACATCAGACAGATATGCATCAGCTATTTGGTAAGAAAGACTGGGCAGCCTTTTGCAAGCAATAACTATGTGCCAACGTTTTTATTCAGAGCTGTACTTAATAAAAACAAAATAAAATGCCCTGCACTGATGGCATTGCAATTTATCTGTAACTAACATGCACTCCGTGACTCAGACTTTGCCAGTCCATTTTGTTCAGCTCTAAATGAGACCAAGATTGTGTTGCTTGCACTTCTAATCTCGCAAAACCCCACGGGCGATACCATACGTGCCATGAGGGAAGGATTGCTAATTTATGTAAAATATTACAGAAAATGATCTATATGACAGGTTTGATATAAAATGTTAAATGCAAGCCATTACTCACTGAAGATAATTTGAAACAGTACCATGTCAAGGGAGTCATTAGATTAGAGGATAAAAAGTAGGAATAGGTATTCAGATATTTAGACATATTTGCATAATCATCTGAAGGAGATAACAGATGCTCTCCTGGGCCCAACTAGCACACAATGAATAGAACAACAGTTTGAAAACTTTGCATTTTCTTCACATAGTGTCATAACACAGATCATGCTCCCCCTCCCATCTTTGTGCTTTCAAGTGTGCTAGTAGAATCTGTTGTTAGGGAGAAAAGACAGTGGCAAAGGAAGCAGGGGAAGATAGTTTGGGGGAGCAATGGGGTAGCAGAGAATGGATTTTATTCAGGAGTGGGGAACCTTTGGTCTCTGAGCCAATCTTGGGCCACCAGGGAATCCAATTTGGTCTGTGAGCGCATTTTCCGCAAACCACACCCACTTGTCAGCAGCCAATCAGAATGGTGGAGATCACAGATAGAATCACAGAATTGTAAAGTTGGAAGGAACCCCAAGGGTCATCTAGTCCAACCCTCTGCAATGCAGGAATCTCAACTAAAGCATCCCTGACAGATGGCCATCCAACCTCTGCTTAAAAACCTCCAAGGAAAGAGAGTCCAGCAGCTTCCAAAGGAGTCCATTCCAATGCCAAACAGCTCTTACTATCAGGTTTGCATTGGCTGCTCCCAACACATTATTTAACTGCCATTCACCAGCGTAAAAGTGGGCGTTAAATCCCATTAACTTTGGCTGTGTGCACCACAGTGCCAGTGTGGTGTAGTGGTTAAGAGCAGTGGACTCGTAATCTGGTGAACCGGGTTTGATTCCCCGCTCCTCCTCATGCAGCTGCTGGGTGACCTTGGGCCAGTCACACTTCTCTGAAGTCTCTCAGCCCCACTCACCTCACAGAGTGTTTGTTGTGGGGGAGGAAGGGAAAGGAGAATGTTAGCCGCTTTGAGACTCCTTAAAGGGAGTGAAAGGCGGGATATCAAATCCAAACTCCTCTTCTTCTTCTTCTTCACCTGTTCCAGAGAAAAGCACAAATAGCCAAAGAAAGCCTGTAAAATACAGGCTTCTTCCTTTATCCTGCCCAAGGTGGAGGAGAGAGACACTTTGCAAGCCCAGGGCTCAGCAATCCCCAAAGTGCCAAGCACAGGGCTAGAAACACCCGTTTGTGCTGTGCTTCCCAGGCACGCAACAACCAGCCGGCTGCCAGGCTCTTGGGAACCGTGCTCAAATGATCTTGTCATGTGGGCAGGAGAAAGGACCTGACAAATTTGGCCCACAAGGCTGATCCTGATTAGGATCTGGCCCACTGAGCCACAAAGGTCCCCCCTTGTTTATTCCATGATATACAGCAGGGGAAGGGACGCAGGTGGTGCTGTAGCCGAAACCACTGAGCCTAGGGCTTGCCGATCAGAAGGTCGCGGTTCGAATCCCCACGACGGGGTGAGCTCCCGTTGTTCAGTCCTAACTCCTGCCCACCTAGCAGTTCGAAAGCATGTCAAAGTGCAAGTAGATAAATAGGTAGCTCTCCGGCGGGAAGGTAAATGGTGTTTCTGTGCACTGCTCTGGTTCGCCAGAAGCGGCTTAGTCATGACTCAGAAGGTGTATGCCAGCCCTCTCGGGCAATAGAGCGAGATGAATGCCACAACCCCAGAGTCGTACACGACTGGACCGAATGGTCAGGGGTACCTTTACCTTTATAAAGCAGGGGAGGGCATTCTGTGGTGTGGGTCCACCTGCAAATCCTGGGCCTGATCAATGAAGGCCCCAGAGTTACCTGACTTGGCTTTCTTCCATTTCGCATTCTTGCATCAACAGTGGAAAATCACAAGAGAGAATCCCATCTAAGCATTCTGAGTGGGGCTTACATAAACGTGACGGTGGGGGGGAGTGTGTTTCGGCATGCTAACTCCACCACCACAACCCATCCCTAGGGACAGGCAAAGATGTCAATTTTGGTTTCTCTCAGTTTCTCCTCCCTCCCCCCAAATGCAAATTCTGTTCTTCACATTTCCTATCAGTTTGTGATTTTTGTTTGTATTTTAGTGCAAACCTCTCCTACTATGCATAGTTTTGCATGCTATTTTGCTTTATATGCTTTTTTTTTTGGAGGTGCAAATCACTTTCCCCTAATGTAATGTATTATTAGCATGTTATTTTCATGGATACATGCATTTACATGCAAACATTACCCTGGTATATGCCATTTTGTACACATCACTTGCCTGTAGCACACAAGTCACCTGTTCACATAATCATAGACAATTTTTTGGAAGCACATTTGGACGAGGAGGAGGAGATACTATCTTACCAGTGATTAAAGTTTATAGCCTATGCTTGTGGCTAGTGACTGTGGTTTGTATCCAAAGTACTGCTGAGCAACATAGCATCATGATTGCTTCTTGCACAATGGAACTCTCTCCACTCTCCTCCCTTAGGTACCTCCCTAAATGTGTCCTGGGGTCCCTCAACCCTTCAGAGGGTGCAAGGAACATGGAAGGGTGGGGCAGAGAGGAGAAAGCCCCCTTGTGCAAGAGGATATGTTCATTGGTTACCGCCCAAAATTTCTTGTTTATGCCCTTTGGAGCACGCCTCCAACCTTAAGGTTAGTAAATAAAAATAAAATAAAGCTTCACATGCCCATTGGTAAACTTGGGAGAAATTTGGTCAAGGATTAAAGAACTTTCAGAGCATCATCAGCATACTGGAAAGGTATTCTCAGAAAAGGCTTTCTGGAATAACCGAAAGAAACTAATGGAGTGCTAAAAAATAATAATTAGGTTGAATGTGGCTTCCACACCTTGAAGGCTGACATCTCTGCACTTCTCGTATTGTGCATTCTATGGCAACCATGTGCTTACCCAAGACCTTTGGAATGACTCTGTCTGGAGCAGGGAGGCTGGCATTCAAGACAGCTCTTTATCTGTCTGAATAGCTGTGTGTGTGCACGCCTCTGATTATCCCAGATAGTAGACTAACACTGTCTCAGACAGATAAGCAGCTCAATATTATCCAGCACTCCATTAAGGAATTTAACTGAATCTGCAATATATTGCAGTCCCCTACCTTGGAAACTAAATTGGTATTTGAAGTCAGGAGGACAGCTGCTGCTGCTGCTGTTGCTGCTGCTGCCATACATGGAGAAATACAATATTAGCTTTTAAACAAGGGAGAGCATTTTTTTTAAAAGGAAAGAAAGAAAAAGAAATGGTTGTTTAATAAGAAATGTTTGCTGTCAAGTGCAGATTTGTAAAAGCCTTATATAGGCATATTCATACAGCCCAAGCTGAACTGCGTCTGCAAAAAATTACAAGAGCATCCATGACATTGCCTGTTTTGTGTGCCTTAGTCTCATACAGGCGACACCAGATGGCAAGGACAAGGGGCCAGTGGGTGAGAACCAAGTTCTCCAGGAGAAATCTAAGAGGCAATCTGCACACATTTGGATATCACCATTAAATCATTACCGTCAACAGACCAGAAAGAAGGCAAAAAATAAAACTGTGCAATGCACCACACTCTAAAGTACAGAGCGAAATACAAAAGAGTTACTGTATTTTTCGCTCTATAAGACGCACCAGACCACAAGACGCACCTAGTTTTTGGAGGAGGAAAACAAGTAAAAAAATATTCTGAATCTCGGAAGCCAGAACAGCAAGAGGGATCGCTGCGCAGTGAAAGCAGCAATGCCTCTTGCTGTTCTGGCTTCTGGGATAGCTGCACAGCCTGCATTCGCTCCATAAGACGCACACACATTTCCCCTTACTTTTTAGCAGGGGAAAAGTGAGTCTTATAGAGCAAAAAATATGGTATTTATTTATTCTGTTTACATCCCACCTTCCAAAGAGAAAAACATGGTTCTCTTCCTCCCCATTTTATCTTCACAACAACCCTGTGAGGTAGGTTAGGCTGAGACATTGTGACTGGCCCAAGGTCGCACAGTGAGTTGCATGGCTGAGTGGGGATTTGAACCCGGGTCTTCCAGGCCAACACTATAACCACTATGCCATACTGATGCTCCATGTGCAACATAAATGCCATCAGCTCAAGTATACACATCTACAAGAGAACAAATGGCCTAAGTAACCTTAAAAAGAGATCCTTCCAGCTTCAGATGGCTACTTCCCTTTCTAAGATAGCAGCTAACTCCTAGGGGCCAAGGTCCCTTTGCAGCCGCCCCTCAATAAAACATCTGAGGGGGCCAGAGCCCCACAAAGTTTACGGTTGGAAATTGCCATTTGGGTGTTGTGTGTGTGCCATGTATTGTGATCAGTTCTGTAGGGCAGGGCTTACCTGCCCCCCCCCCAATATTTTATTCAATTTAGCACCTCTGCTTCCGAACATTTCAATATCAGCCACTCTCATGCATTCCAACTGTCTCACAGTGCAATCCTATGTGTGTCTAATCTCTTGTGGCAGTTTTTGCTACCTGGTGCCCTTCACTTCCATCAGTCCCAGACAACATAGCTGAGTTGGTTGGTGTCAGGGAGAATCCAGAAGAGCAAGTGGCAGAAGAGGCAGAGCAGGGGCTCAGGGATGCTGTGGAACCCTTCAACCGCCCAGAGACAGAGGAAGCGGAAGAGAGGGAGGAGATTAGCCAGGAAGAAGAAGGGCTCAGGGATGCTGCAGAGCCCTTCAACCGGCTGCCTTTCTCAACCTGTGGGTTCCCAGATGTTGTTGAACTACAACTCCCATCACCCCTAGCTAGCAAGGCCAGAGCTCAGGGATGGTGGGAGTCGTAGTTTGGCAACATCTGGGGACCTACAGGTTGAGAACTGCTGGCCCAGAGGCTCGGGAAGGGAGCTCAGACTCTGGAAGGGAGGGGGCCTTTCACATCAGCACAGACAAGGAGGGAAATGAAACGTAAGGATCAAAGAAGTCTCACGCGATTCCCATGCCTACTTTGTTGGCACGGGAATCAAAGGAAGCCACTCCCTGAATCTGACTCAACGGGTTCAGACGCGTAATCCTGAACTGTAGCTGTTTCTTGTACATATGTAATAAAGACTGTCAGTACCCATCTGACTGCCGGAGTGTTAATGCAAAGAGGAGATACCACCTTGACAGTTGGGACTGCTAAAATATCTGGAAAACCCAAGCTAGTGAAGGTTGCTCTATGGCGTTTCAACAAACTTACTGCCAAGGTTGAGTGTGTATAGCTTTGCAGCCTTATTTACTGGGAACTGGTGATTTCTTTTTTTTCTGGTACCTGTTCCTGATAAGTCATGGTCCCTATTTCTGCTTTTGGGAAATCCTATTTTGTGATGTTATAATCACGATGCCCTCCAGAAGTTGTTGAACTACAGCTCCCTTCATCCCATTAGAAATGCTGACTGGGGCTGATGGGAGTTAGGAGTCCGGCAAAACCTGGAGGCAGCACATCAGCCATCGTTCTTCCAAAAGATGCATTTCAGAGGGGAGGGTGGAGAGATCCTCTTCCTCTTATTCCTGTTACTACTTTAATTTGTGCATCCTTTTCCCACACTGATATTGGAGCCAAGTCAGCTCACAATGCAAGAACAGGGATGCACAGCAATGCATTGCTACACTAAATAACCTATTGCCAATTTATTTCAAAACATAAAATAGCAATCCAAGCAAACAACAGTTCACCTCAACCTTAGTGCAAATGTACGTAAACATAAATGCACCATGGCACACTATAGCACAGCACATAAGGGATGGGCAAAGATGTCCATTTCACTTTCTCTCTCATTTTTCCAATCCTAAATTTGATTTCCCACGTTTCTACATAAGTTTGTGATTTCACTTTAAAGTCCTCATGAAAATTTGTCATCATTTCCTTATGATTTTCTCCTACTCTGCACATTATTTTTTTTACTTTCCCTCAATATCCACATTTTTGCAAAGCATTTCACCCTATTTTCCCCAAATTATTCATTCATAGGCACCCTTTACAATAGTCAATGCATATCTGTGCATGCTACCTTGGCATTGCAAAATGTTGATGAATGAAGATTTTGAAGGGTAGCTGTGTTTGGGTAAGTTCACTTTTCAATGCGAACTGAATCGGATTTCTCCCCTTACACAGCCTGTCATTTCACACACTGTAGCTGCTGGGATGTTGGCGGAGGGGTAGGTACCTCTGGCGGGGGACACATAAGTTGAATGGCATCTTGTACTCCTCCTTCAGGCAACTTTTGCAATCAAGCTGGTGCCAAATGTATTGCTTGGTTTTCCTTTGGATCACACCAGCAAGGCTGATCATTTGGGCAGCCCAGAACCTCTACACACACTGCCCAGTCTTGTGCCCTGGAACACTGGCAGAGGAAGGTGGGTTTGGGGGGGACACCACCCTGGGTGTCATCCCTGGGGAGGGGGTGACAATCGGCACGCCACCCACCCGCGACTTGGACTCCCACACCTACCGCAAGACGTTGGGGGAAGGGGGCGAGCTGCTGTGCCGCTTTGCTCGCCGTAGGTGTGGGAGTCTGATTCGCGGGCAGGTGGCAGGCCAAATGTGTCCCCCCCCCTCTTTGTGACGATGGCAAAGCGGCACAGCAGCTCCCCTCTTCCCCCAATGGCTCACGGTAGGTGTGGGAGCTGCGGGAGGGCACCCTCCGTGCCCCCCCCTCGGGAGTGCGCCCACCCTGGGCAATGCGGGCATATGCTCCATCACTGCACTCCAGTGCTGCTAATGCAGCAAAAACAACACAGGAGGCAGCAGTTACACGTTACAGGTCTCTGCAGCCATTGCAGGTGCTATGATTCTCCAGCAGTTAGACTTCACCCCCAGAGGCGCACTCCATTGACTCTCAAGACAGGCGGATGCCAACTAAGCTGCTGAAGTGAATTTTGAAATGTTGGTATCATTCCAATGCTTCATCTAAGACACACGTGGATTTCAATAGAAATGGTCTGGACACTTATTCAACATGTTATGGGAGTAGTGTGGCATCTATGACCCTCCAGATGTTACTGGACTCCAAATCCTATCATCCCTGACCATTGGCATTCTGTATTCAAATTGAAGGCCTGCGGAAAACAGTTGAGAAAGCCAGACAGATATTTTTATGCAATTTATGTTGTACACTTCAAATAAAGGGGGTGGGTATACGAAAGTGATTTCATATGCAGGGAAAAGTGCCTCAGTGTAGAATATAGTTTTCAACCTGATTAGGAAGGACACAAATTTGAACTCAGATGAGCCAACCAGGTCTCTATAAACAAGCAAGATTTTGCTAACAGATGCAGGTGTTTTTGCACACAAAAACATATGGTATCTTCAACTGCAATTGGGATTTGCACTGCTGCGTTTCTGTTTTTTACCATTAACTCTGTATTTGCATTTGGATGTAGTGAGGCTGCAATAAGCATTTTCAGCCACTGTTTTGTTGTTGTATTATTTATTATTATTATTATTATTATTATTATTATTATTATTATTATTATTATTAATCACCACTGTGAAATAACCTATCCAGATAGGAAGGAAAGGAGTCTGTCCCCAATGACATGCCTCAAATGTCTGTGAAGTTTGCTGCCTTGGAAAGCACGTGGAAGCCGGATAATTTTAAAAGCAGGAACATATTTTGCTGAGGAGCCATCTTGCATCCAAGATTGGGGGCTTGGCACACGTCACATGTGTGTGACATCATACGTAATGTCACATTGTAGGGAGTCAACCAAGCCTTGAGCTGGCACAGTTGGGCTTCAGTGGCCAGTGGCTCCCGCCCTCAAGCTCAGGGGGGGCCTACAGTGTGCTCTGCTCTGCACTCAACCTCCTCTGCCCCCTCAACATTACAGGGTCCTGGCCCCCTGCCAGCAGTTACTGAGGGGGCTGAAGACACCTCAGCCCTATAGAGTTGGTGTCTCTGTATTACAGCATTTTATATGTTATAGGTGTCCATGTAATGAGGAGAATCAAGATGGTGGGTGGGTGATACTTGCACATCTCTCTATAAGGGCACAGGGGAACATGTGGCAAGTATAGTGTTGTAAATGTGTAGGGCACTCTTCACATGATCAGCTCTGCTCAGGCTGGGCTTTGGGATTCCCCTCCATCAACACCACCCCAGCTATATAAGAAGGCCAGGCCTTGCCCAGGGCAACCCAAAGCAACTGACAACCAACCAATCATTCTTACTGGATTAAGATGTTCATTGTCTCTTTTTAAACACAGGAAAAAGAAAGAACGAACGAAAGAACCCTTTGATACTCACAGTACTCTTGCTCACTGGCTGCACCTGACATTAGTCAGAGTAGAAATTAGCAGACATGACTCACTTAGGTCCAGTGATTTTGGTTAGTCTGCTCTGAGTACAACTTAGTACAATAACAACCCCGTGATTGCAGACATGCTGCTACGTTGAAGAAACAGGGGGGGTTATACAAAGATCAGCTACAAAGACCAAAAGAAAAATGAAAGCATCAAAACCTAAAGGAAAAATTCAGAGAGAAATCAATAGCCTATTGCTCGAACCATTTAAAATTTATTGGATGCACCTAGGAAAAGTAGAAGGGGAGCCGAGTGAGAAAGTCATCATCCTGCAGCCTGGAGGGTAGGAATGCATCACTGGCTTAACACACATTTCCAGGCTACCACCTCACAGCTTTGTCTCATGAACGGTTTCTTTCTTTGAGCCGAAATAAAAGGAGGTGAATCACTCATTATGGATAACTGTCAGACAGCTCAGGATTGGAATCTATGGTTTCCTTAGTAAAGGGTCCGATTGTGTGTTCGCGTGTGATGAATTTTCTGCATGAGATATCAAGGTCATTTGCTGTTGGCATAACCGAAGAGAGGGATTCTTCCCATAATAAGATGCCACAGAGTTGAGTAATTTCCATACAACAATAGGCAATACTTCGAAGTCCTGAACAGGCAAAGGACCCCTTTCCAAAAACTGCTGTCAACTTCTGAAAGAAAACAGTGTCTTTGTCTGATCACCTGGATTCACTTTCAGTAGTCTGACATAGCAGACAAGCTCTAATTCCAAAAAAAGCCTCAAAGCAGATACGAGGAAGGTTTGGCCCACCAGTTATTACTGAACTATAACATCCATCAGTCCCAGCCAGCATGACCAATGGTCAGGGCAGGGGCGGAGCAAGGAGGTGTGATGGGGGGTGGTCTGCACCGGGTGTCACCCTGAAGGGGGGGGTGACATTCGGCACCCCCCCTGCCTGCGACTCCCAAGTCTCCTGCAGAGAGCGGCGGCCCAGGAGGACAATAGGGACCGCCGGCAAAGCAGCAAAGCTCCCCCACTTTGGCCCCCTGTTCGCTGTAGGCTTGGGAGTCATGGACAGGTGCCATTGCCCCGTTGCCCACACTCCCAGCTGGAGGAGGCAGGCAGAGGAGAGGACAGGTGTCTTCCCTGAAAGGGGGTGACTTTCGACTCCCAAGCCTAAAGCAAGCGGTGGCCCTGGCAGCCCTAAATAAATAAATAAATAAATTTTATTTATACCCCACCCTCCCCAGCCAAGACCGGGCTCAGGGCGGCTAACAACCAATAATAAAAACAAGTTGATTGAAATACAACTTAAAAACAAGATTAAAACACAACATTAAAACATTAAAATGCAGCCTCATCACAGGAGGAGAAAGGAAAAATGAAAGAAAGAGGGGGAGGGAATCAAACTGATTCCAAGCCACAGGCCAGGCGGAACAACTCTGTCTTACAGGTCCTGCGGAAAGAAATCAGATCCCGCAGGGCCCTGGTCTCATGAGGCAGAGCGTTCCACCAGGCCGGGGCCAGTGTTGAAAAGGCCCTGGCTCTGGCTTGCTGCTGGCCAAGCAGCAAATCTCCCCCCCTTCCCCCAGCTCACTGTAGGCTTGGGAGTCGCGGGCAGGGGGATGACAAAAAAAATTCTGTGCCGGGTACCGCCTGACCTTGCTATGCCTCTGGGTCAGGGGTGATGGGAGTTGTAGTCCAGCAACATCTGGACAATCCCAAGTTATCAGTCCCTGGGGTAAAGACTCCAAGGCTGGTCTTAGCATCTGGGGAGGTTATAAAGCAGGAAAGAGTTCCTTTAAACATCCTGGTTCTGGAACTGAATCCAGGTGTTGAGACAAATAACTTTTTTTTCAATTTCAAGGGACATTGATTCCCTTTTTCTATCATGCCACCTGTATGCTATAAATAGCTAATAAAGTTATGATGGCTGCTAAAATGATTGTGGGCTACTAAATTCAGTCAAATTATCACCTGTAAGGTCAAGTTTTTAGGTATCTACATTTATTCATGTTAAGCAAAAGTCCTTCGTACCCATGAAGATGAAAATCATATACAGCAACAAATGTTCTTGCAACCTCTGAAGAACTCGTGAAGGTCATTTACGAGTCTTTGGAGGTGTTGCTTTTTTCTTCAATAAAAAAAACAGAATTACTTCTTGATAAAACTTTGGGATTATCTCTCATTGAAGTACTCAAAAGCAATCCCAAAGGCATTGAAAATGTCTTCAAAAATATGATAATAATCCTTTGTAAGTATTGTTTGTTAAACACCTGGCACACAAAAGTGTTGGCTCACCTTTAAAAACTCTTCCTACTCATCTTGTTTGCTAAAAAGCAAAAGGAAATCAGCAGCAAAAAAGGCACCTCTTACTTCACTTCTGGGCTTACCACTTGCATCAAGCTAGGAACATCATAAGCAGCCCTGGTCCACCCTGATTAATTTTGCCTATACTTTATCTCTCCCTGTTCTACCTAAAGATGCTGGAAACTCAACCTGTGACCCTCTGCATGCAAAGGAGATGTTCTACCACTGAGCTACAGCCCTTCCCCAAAGTTTAGGTTGTACATCTTGAGACAAGAGTTAACATAGTCTTGTTGTTGTTATTAAATAGCAGGTGCAACAAGATAGCTCATACCAGTAACTAACTTAGTTGGTCTCTAAGGTGCTACTGGAAGGAATTTTTTTATATTGTTTCGACTACGGCAGACCAACACAGATACTTACCTGTAACTAGTTTTCTTCTGCAACTCCTTTGGCCAGTGAGGCTGCAAACCCTCGCACCATACTCCAGAGAGCATCTCTAATCTCCCACCCCAATGTTTCTGGCAAGGAAAAGTCTCTAAATCATTAAAATCACCACACCTCCTATGAACTGGTCCATGCCATCTCTTTTCTGGTCGTTGATGCCTGACAAAAAGTGACTTGGTCTTTCCTCTCATACAGAGCAGTGTTAGAAGCTGGGGTAGAAAAACTAGGAGCCAAATGGCTTCTGGGACCTGGGTTGTGGGCACCAAAATAGACTGTCTAGTCACCTGTGTGTGTGTGTGTGTGTGTGTGTGTGTGTGTGTGTGTGTTTCAGCATCACTTTATTTATTATTCTGATAAGCATGAGTTAATATGCAATTCACATAAGTGATGCAATGTTTAATCTTTAAGCATGTTTAATTTGGTGTTTACAATAAAAATTTTGGTACCATACTTCAGCTTTCAAAGCACTTTATTTTTTATTGTTAAACTCAATGACGTATTGTCTATTCTTAACATATACTTTGGGGCTTCAAAACACATACATTTTAGTAATCCTTGAGTGTCAGCCAGACACAAAAAGTGGCACCCAGACTTTCTGAGGCACTCGCAAATGGAGAATCTTTAGGCGCAAAATGCACCTGGCGTCCTGCTAATTTCGAACCCTGATACAGAGCAGCTATGAAACTACAGTTAGCTCAGTATGCTGCATCACAGTTGCTCAAAGAAGTGGAAATCTGTCAGCATATTCTTGGCTTGCTCAGAGATCTGCAGTGCCTGCCAATTTGTTACTGGGCTAAATCCAGTGTGTTATAAAGGACTATATAAAGCCCTCAGCAGCTTGGGACCAATTTACTTGAAGGATTGCTTTACCCTATATGTACCCACTCAGCTGCTTTGATCTGTAGAACATGATGCTCATTCCACACTTGTAAGGAACTGACCTTTTAGCGTGGCAGCTCCTATAATCTGGAACTCCCTGCCCAGTGACATGAGGCAGGCACCTTTGCTGTCCTGTTTTTGGTGCCTGCCTGTTTTGGCAAGCCTACCCAGGCAGGTAATTTTAACTGCATTAAAAAATGCTGATTTTACTTAGGTTTTGAGAACCGTTTATGTCACCATGTTTTTGAGCATTGCTCTGACTGGTATTTCACAAGAGATGCTGTAGGTGGTGCTTGATAAATTGCTTAGAAGTTTTCTGTTGAGAATATGCATTTTGTTAAGTAAAAGAATTGTGTCAGAGCTCTTAGCCTTGCCTAGACATGTGTCAAGGGTTCTCCCCATCCAAAAGAAAGCACACACAGACAGATGACTCCTTATTGTCAATGAAAACACAGCCGTTTCCGCAACTATGGATACCTACGCACATCAATCTAGAATCTAGTCAGCTACAGTGGTACCTCGGGTTAAGAATTTAATTCATTCTGGAGGTCCGTTCTTAACCTGAAACTGTTCTTAACCTGAGGTACCACTTTAGCTATTGGGGTCTCCCGCTGCCGCCATGCTGCCCACCACACAATTTCTGTTCTCATCCTGAAGCAAAGTTCTTAACCCGAGGTACTATTTCTGGGTTAGCGGAGTCTGTAACCTGAAGCATCTGTAACCTGAAGCATCTGTAACCCGAGGTACCACTGTATTCCCAGGTCCATGCTCTATTGAAGGGACCAGTTTATGTATCTTCCCCCAATAGGCTGCATGCATGCAGCCTGAGACTACACCGCATGGAAACTTCCTCTGCTCATCCCTTTTCAACCTGCTCTTGGATTTGGGAGACAGTGGTGGAGGAGAGGGTGGGGAAACACCTGGCCTTTTGCTTGCCTGACCTTTCTCTTCCTCCTCTTCTTCTGAACCATCCTGTGCTCCACCCTCCAGTTCTGAAGCTACTCCTGCCTCCAGCTTTTGCCTCTTGGCAGGCACAATTCTCCACAAATCACTGGCCCTCTCTCTCCCCAGTCCCCCTTCCCCCAGTGCACACTCATTGGTGACCTGCCAGCCACGGGCACCCACGTACTACTCTCATGTAGGGCATATACAGTATATGATTATGGTAGAGTGGGGCAAGGCTAGATCTTCTTTCTTCAGTAACCACAAGTTGGGCGTGATTCTTGAAGAGAAGTTTGAACATGCAATCTCCTAGTTGTGTGCAGGGTCTCTGCACAATCCAGACACCCACACAACCTGATCATGCAGAACCCCTCCATGTGAATAGATACTTGTCAGTTTGGTTTTCTCTGCAGGCAGCTGCTCCCAACACATGGTTGCTGCAGAAAGGCCACCTAGGGGTGAGGCTAGAAGCACCACCTGCTTCCCCATCATTACAGGTTTGCCCTGCACATGAGTAGTGCATGGCTAGGGCTTACACTGTATACACATTCTTGCTGTGTACATGCGTTTGCAAAAGTGGTTGCTAGAATGAATAGATAGATAGATAGATAATACTTTATTCGGCTATAGGCCCACAAGGTAAAACCAATCAATAAATAAAATAGCATTTTACATTCTAAAATATCAACTAAAATATTTCAACGCATAATCTCCTTCACGTTACATACAATCTCTAGATGTACCATATTGTGGCCTTGAATATAAAGATGGTGGATAGAGTTTACTAGATTTTTAATAGTCATGCAGCATTCCATGAAGTCTTTTATATGAAAGAACTGAATTCAGGAATCTGGCAACCTGTAATGTTCTATAAGAGTCAATGTCCTGGAGTAGATAGGCTAGATGTAATTCAGGTGGTTTAGCAACAGTTTCCAAAATGATTGAACTCAGAATCCTTGATCGGGGAACAATATATAAAGGACAATTAAACAAGATATGATAAAGGGATTCTATTGATTTTTTTTTTTTATTAAATATTTATTAGCATTTTCAAAAATTAAACAAGAGCAAAAAATAAACAAAACAAAAGAAAGATACAAAAATACATAACAAAATTAAACAACAAAAAAAGAAAAAATAGAGAAGAAACACATAAAATTATTCATACTTATTGTTCTTAACCTTATTTCTCAGACCTCCTCACACCTCCCCTTCTTGTATTCCAATTTAAATTATCAGTTCAGCAAGTCCTTAACTTATTTCTTTACCTTAATTTATACATTTATTCTAACATACCATTATTTTACTTTGCTTCTTTTTTCCATTTCCTCCATTTATTTTTTACAATCTTATTTTCAATTAATTTAAAAAAGAAGAAACCAATTTTACCTTATTAAAAACACACATCAATACTTATACCTCATTAATTGTTCTTAAACCTTTTTCCTAAAGTCGACCAAAATTTCCCTTCCACGATTTACCCAATTTCCTTACCACTAATTAAAAATGAAAAGAAAAACAAATTATCCTTATGTACCCTTTGGATTCCCAACCTCCACCCGCCCTTTTTCCCGGTTCCAGTCCCCAACCAATGTCCATCAGTCTTTATGTTATTTATTTAGCCTGGAGACCTCACGTCCGAGGCCCTTTTATCTCTCTCAGTTCCTTTCTGCCGGTCTCTTTGATGGTCCTTAATGTTAAACCCCAGGTCTCGGAGGGGCTCCGGCCCAGCAGAATCCTTGTTGCTTCCAGCCAGTCTTCCATACTTGAACGCAAAGCCTATGGGGGGCTCCAACTCTTGTTTCAAATTTCTTACAGATCCAGATGTCCCCAAGGCTCCAGCTTTCACCTTCCGCAGATTTATAATCTCCCATTCAGACCAGGCTTTCCACATCCAATTTTTATTGTCCTTTTTTATCATCATGTCAGGCCTCATATTGTAACTCTCCTTTAACTCCTGCACATCTCCTGCTTCTCCTTCATTTTCTTCAAAGACAGCACCTTGCTCCATCATTTCTGCACTTTCAGTTTCATTTACTTGTTCAGTTAAGTAGGCTTCCTGTTTCAAGTCCTTATCAGGCTCAAAACTGTTGTTCACTGTCCAGTGTAGTAGTGATATCTTTGTAGACATAACATTGTATTCATCTTTCAAGTTTCCCAAGAGAGCGAGTGTTCTATCCAGTTCTGCTTGAAATTTACGTACTCCAGCCATTTTTGTAATGTAGTATCCCTATTACCCCTCTAGGGGGATTTTAGTTCCTTAATATTCCTTTCAGCTCAAAACCAAAAGTCCAGTTAATTTGTATCAGCCCTCGTTATTTTCAAATAATGCAACAAAAACAGCAGAAACAATGTTCTCTTTTTCCAGCTGGCAACTAGCTGACTCGCAGCTCTCTTGACAGCTGTCAAAATCTTCCATGCAACAGACTTTCTCTTAGAACGTTCCCGGGTCTCGGGGGGGGGTGAAATTTCAGTCCCCAAATTCTTTTTATCCTCCAGTAAATCCTTATAGTGTCAAAACCGTGAAATCAAGATCTTTTCACTAAAAAACAGGTTCTCTCGACCTTAGTTGCCCAGTCCTTTGCTTTAAATTGTTTACAAAGAGGGGGGGGTGACTTCCTTTTTAGCCCCTTCCCGCTCGTTCCAAATCCAGAATTAAGTTTTTTAACGTTCCAATCTCCGTATTACTCACGGGTTTATATTTTAGAGTCCAGTCGGTCTTGGAAGAAGTTGGCGCTCTCTGTCCATGGCTTGCGGCTTCACTCCGTAGGCGAGGGAGTACTCTCAGCACCACGCCTCACCCTGCCTCCGCTCCGAAGCCTTTAAAAAGGCTCCGGCGCGGATTGGGGGGGCGCAAATGGTGCCCGCCGAGTCTCTGTGTTCACAGGCATCCGCGCCTGTGATTTTAAGGGTCCCCGCTTCGCCGCAGCGGCCAGACCCAAACGCTACGGAGCCGATTCCCTCCGGAGCTCGGAGGGAATCCGCCATTAAACAATGGCGCCAACCCGGAAGTCCAAAGGGATTCTATTGATTTGTTGTCACATGCGCATAAAACAGAGGTTGAATGAATAGGTAAGTGTTCCTATCCAACAGGGCTAGAGCCAGAACACAGCAGTAATGGACGCCTGTTGAAACTCACAACTCTGGAGGGAGCAAACTGCCAGCAGGATGAGTCCAGCAACATCCTTGTTCCTACTCCTTATGCTCAGTGCCAGTTCATTCCAAAATCCAGGTGAATGACCGATGGCCTCTGTTCACCTTGCCCTCTTTTTCTCTGAACAGCTGCATGCTTTTGACCGAAAGGGAAAGAACAACAGGAAATTGTGTCACTCGTGGAAAATTATGCCCTGCTATGGATATCCCGTTCCCCCAAACCTGGAACCCGCAGTGATACTCAAAGTGAATATCCTCATGAAGGGATATCATGCACTAAATCTGGGGTAACTGCATTATTACTTCTGTACACCCGCTTGCTACATGGCTGTGGGAGTAGCTGAATGAGTGGCACCTGCTTTCTGTGTACCAAATCATCTGCCAAACCACAGAGATAGCAACAGAGAGCAACGCTGTTTGTCTATTGAGCATATGTTGTTGATCATTAGCCCTTGGTAATATTTCCTGCATGCCTGTTTACTACTTCATTTCTGCTGGCCTACTAAGCAAGATGCCATCGAGGAACCAGCTTACATCAGCATGCGTAATTTGGTCAGCCAACTTCAGATATGATTCACAAACAAGCTCCACGGTCAGAGGCAGCATGTCTATGTATACCAGATGCAGGGACTCACAAGTGGGGAGAAGGCTCTTGAACTCAGGTCTTGCTTGTGGGCTACCCAAAGGCATTGGTTGGGCACTGTGAGAAATTGGACCAGGTGGGCCTTTGGCCTGATGATGACTATTTTCAAAAGCCAGGGCTTTTTCGGCTGTGGCTCCGACCTGGTGGAACACTCTGTCACAAGAGACTAGGGCCCTGCGGGACTTGACATCTTTCCGCAGGGCCTGCAAGACAGAGCTGTTCCGCCAGGCCTTTGGCCAGGGCACAGCCTGACTCCCTCCCTCGGCAATCTTCGCGGAGCTCTGGCCCAATGGTGGCCAGTGGCTTGAATTTAATTAATTTTATAATGAATGATTTTAGAGTGTTGTTTGTGTTGTACTTTTGTACTGTTTTATTGTTGTTAGCTGCCCTGAGCCCGGCTTCGGCTGGGGAGGGCGGGATATAAATAAAATTTTTTTTTATTATTATTATTATTATTATTATTATTATTATTATTATTATTATTTTCTAACTCTACTCCTCAGAGGCACCATGCCTCTTAATACCAGGGAATGACAGGTGGGCAGGTGTGTTCATGTCCAGCTTGCAGGCTTCCCACAGGTCAGCCAGTGTGAGAAAAGGATGGTGGGCAGGATGCCACAGACCTGATCAAGCAGGCTCATCTTATGTCTGGAGGACTGTCCCAGGAAATAGGGAATGTCAGAGCATACGGTGCCACAACCATGAAGAATTTTAGTATCACAGAAACCAAACCATATAAAGAATGCAAGACACATACACCCCAATTTCATGAACTGAGACTCTGTCAAGTATTAAACACCGAAGATTGAGCACCTTGAATCAGATGCAGATGACAAACCCTAATAGATCCTTTGAGCTCTACAGCAAAGTAAAAAGGCAAAATGAGGGACACCAGGAGGGAAATTAAACAGGGAAATGACAACGACTTCCAGGTCTCCAAATATAGGCCATCTGTATACAGCTCCAACTTTACTGGGTTAATTGGTATTTAAGGGTTTCCATAATGCTACTTATGTCCCAGTCTCAGCTTCACAAAGCTGCTCTAACATGCCATCTAATTAAAGATTACTCATAACAACACATTTAATAATCCTTCCAACCCCCTTGAACTTGACAAAAAAATGCAAGCGTGTCACCCAAGACGCAACCTATGAGCCAAGAAATTATTGTTTTGCCAGAACCTTTGCTCAGGCTTCATTTGTAGACACAGTTGAATCATTTGGAGACTTTAAATCATGCCTCTTGTTAACATCAGGCAAATATAAAACATTTACAGCAATTACACTTCAGTACTGGCATATGGGACTAACACCAAAAAGCCAGAAGCGCTGAACAGGCCTTCCAGAACCTCAAGACTCTATTCACAGGCATTGTTCTGCCTGCTTCCACCAAGTGTTGTGAGATGGCTGGCCATTTATTACACTTCACAGATGCAGACCACAGTCCTCTCTCAGAAGGGCTGACAGATGACAGTCCTAAATTATAATCTGGTTTAAAGATAAAGAATTCAAAGATGACCAGGGGACTTGACATTCCCCATCAAAGTCAGTAACACGTGGGCAGTAGGCTGAGCAAGACCATAGGTCACCTAGTCACAGTCTTCCCTACTGTGGTGAGATGTACTGTATTTCTATTTAAATCATAGCAATGGTTTCTAAATTTCCATGTATGCAAATAAATTCGCTCATGCAAATTTTCCTTTTTCCTTTTCTTTTTAGCAATGCATTAGTGGCCTCCCTAGTGGTTACTAAGAAGAGAGCCTTCTTAGTGCTGGGACCTTGTCTATACAATAGCCTCCTGAGAGAAGGTCACCTGGCACCTTCTCAATGCCTTTTGTTGTGGCAAGCAAAGACTTTTTATTTTATTCCTGGCTTTCTAAACAAACTTACATTTGAAACAAACCTTTAGTTCTCCGTGTTTTTATGTGTGTTTTTAATTAATCTGAACTGCTAATTGTTTTATTCTGCTCTCAGTAGAAGGAAAGCTTAGACTATTTTTTTGGTCGCTTTCTTTTTTTAATTAGTGCACATGGTATTTTTAATATTGAACTTGTTTCACCTGTTTTTGTGGGGTTTTTTGCTGCTTGCTCCATAAACCGCTCAAATACTATTTGTTGATTGGCCATATAAATTTAATAAATAACAAAGAACATTAAGAGTGCTCACCTGCTGTAAAATGTTTGCTTTACAAGAAGTGTTTGTTTAGAGAGTCTCGCCCAACCTCGCCACAAAGCCCTCCAGCCAGCCTGCTACAAATCCTTTACGTTTGATTTACTCAATTCATTATTTTAAGTGTATAGCACATGCTATATGCTGCAGGCTTGGACTATAGGAAACCATAAGTTAAAAGCAAGTATAAAAGTATCTCATTAAAATTCAATTAAAATCTAATTAAACTGCTCAAAATGTAATAAATGTTACAAGTCCCAGTCCTCCGGAGGATTAACCTCACTCCTCTCCCCACCCCTAGTCAGCCTGAAGATCTCCCAAGATGCCAAAAGACAGGGAATTCTGGGCTTGAATATATGAAGCTGCCTGATCATTTTTCCACAAAGCTCAGTGTTCTCTGCACTGGATGTTAGGGCTGGAATGCTGGAGAGCAGCTGCCAGTCAGTGTAGACCAGGGGTTGTCAACCTGCAACTACCGCCCACTAATGGGCGTTTCAGGATTCTAAGTGGGTGGTGGAGGTTCTATGACACAAGCTGAATCCTCCTTCCATCAAGCGCTGGTGGGCAGTAAGGAAAGTTTACCATCAAGAAAGATGCATTACTGGGTGGTAGGTATAATAAGGTTGACTACCCCTGGTTTAGACAATACTGCTCTAGGCCAGTGGTCTGACTCAGTACAGTCATACCTCATCTTGCGTCTGCTTCAGGTTGCGTGTTTTCATCTTGCGTCCCACAGCAACCCATAAGTACCAGAACAGGTTACTTCCGGGTTTCTCCGCTCGCACATGCGCAGAAGCGCTAAAGCGTGCTTCGCGCATGTGCAAAAGCGCTAAATCGCACCCCGCGCGTGCGCAGACGTGGCACTTCAGCTTACATCACTTCCATGTTTACGAACAGGCCTCTGGAACAGATCCCATCTGTAACACGAGTTTCCACTGTATAAGGCACCTTCCCTGCATAGTTATCCTATTTAAAAGCCATAAAACTGGTTATCAGCCACTGAACCCGCAGCCTCCTGAGCAATGGCCAGGCAAACCTACCTGGTCAGTCACATGACTGCTATCTACCAGGAGGCAGAGGAGGTGGGCCAAGGTGGTTGTGAGTCCAGCACAGTGCGCACACACCAGCTGAACCAATCTGGTCTCTCACCAGTGTGTTTGCACTGCACTAACCCTACCTCTATCTCCCACTAAGCAGCAGTGACACAACCGATCAGAGGGCAGGCGATCACCGCTACCCCACCAAAATATCCACTGCTGCCCACGCCCAGTGCTTTTTTTCTCTCTAGAAAAATAGGTGCAGGTACTCATGAAGTTGTTACAGTAAGTGTCACACTTGGGAGGGGGAGAAGGTCTACCGTATTGGCCTGAATATAAGCCGCACTTCCCCCCCCAAATTCCAACCATGAAAAGTGAAAAGTGTGGCTTATATTTGCAACCTTACGGTATGCAGCCAGGAGCGTGGGGCAAACAGCACCAGGAGCATGACGAAGTGGCGCCCACCCTGCGCGTAGTCCCCCGTCATCTCCTCCAAGGTCGCGAAGGGAGAGAGTGTGGAAGGGGAAAGGCAATGCAGCGTGTGCCCCCCCCCACCCCAGTATGCAGCCAGGAGCAGCGAGGAAGGGAGAGGCTTATATTCAGGTTTTTTTTCTCTCCACCCCGCTTCCAATTTTAAAGCTGCGGCTTATATTTGGGTGCGGCTTATATTCGGGCCAATACGGTATTTCCCTTTCTATGTTTCAGTGCCCTGTTTTTGCATTTTATGGAGTACGAGTTTTTTAATGTTGTATTTGTGCTTATTCTTGATACGTGGCTTGCCAATCATTTTCCTTGGGAGTTCAGTGACAAAACAGTATAAGGCAGGTTCTTTGATGTGCACATTCATAGCAAAGAAGTAGTGGATTGGCAGGCTGGTGGGAACAAAAGACAGGGCCTTTTCAGTGGTGGCCTTCATGCCTATGGAGCTCCCTCCTTAGGTCAATATTTATGGCCCTTATGCTGGTGAATAATTCTTTTTCATGGCCTTGAATAATTCTTTTTCATACCAATCTGCTGTTAATTGATATTTAATGTTGGTTGTTTTATGCTGCTGGGTTCTAAATGTACTATTTTTACTTTCTGTTTTTTTTACACTTGCATTATTTTAGTCTGCTGGGATTCTTTATATTTTCCGATGTGACAGTTTTAGAAGTCTTCTTGTGTTTCAGACAATGTTTTCATTATTTTATTGTTTACAGTGTTATGGTTTTTGTTGTTGCTGTTGTTGTTTTAAATGCTGGTAGAGGTCAAACGTTCATCTGACGCATCTCTACCCCACAGTCTCCCCACAACTCCCAAATGGAAACAAGTGCGTCTTTACTATTTTATTTTATTTTTGCAGCAAAATGGCAAAGTCATTTTCATTGCAGCTACTTGGGTTATAAGCAATTTCAACTCGAACGACAAGAGTTATGAACCAGAAACTGAATATCATTTTCAATATAATTAAACAACATAATTAACTGAGGGGGACAAAATATATTCAGCCAAATGTACATTTTGGTTTGAAATGAAGTTTCAGTATTACAGATCTCCCAGCAGAAAGAACGGAATTCAAAGCATGCATAAGAGGCATACCATGTCTAAATCTTTTTTGGTTGTTGTTAAGCCTATTTCCCCAAAGGTAAAGGGATCAAAGTATATTATTCATTTTTATTTCTTCCCCTTACATGGCTTCCTGAACTTCCAACCACCAATTGCTGCCTGGTAGGGGAGAGGGAAAGGAATTGAATCAATCTGTGACTCCCATAGCCCAACCAGGGTGGGCAATATTATTTTCTCCGGAATATTTATATTCTGCCTTTCGGCTCCACACAGGCCCCCAAAGGCAGCTCAAAATATAAGTTAAGAAAAATATATAGTCAAACCCTAACCAATAAAATAGGAACAGAGAGTCAAACACAGCCGTAGTATATCCACTCAAAATAGAAATGCAGGACAAAAAAACAAAACAAAAAAGCATTCACAATGCCCCAGACTGCCAATGGAGGGGAAGCCAATTTGGCTTCATAAAAGAATGCTATAGTCTTGTTGATGTAACTGAAAAAGGCCCAGTCCTGTGCTAGCCAGACGTCCAGTGGCAGTGGCCCACAGAGCTATTAGCAACAGAAGGAGTCCGGAGAGAAAAGAGTCCTGGTGACACTTCACTGTGGAAGCCGAACAAAAACAATGCACAGTTTGAGAAGAAAGGAATAGGGAGGGTTTTTATTTCTTGCTTCAGGCCTTGTACACAGCAGGGTGACATTCAACCAAACATCCAGGGGAAAAACTCCCTCAGAACTACACATCCAATCAGATCATACGCCAGCTCCATAGAGATCATACCACTCTGCTTGGTTGCTAAGGAACATCTCCACGAGCTCCCTCTTGGCTAGCGGACTTCAACAATAATAGAATTAACCCTTAAGTTACACACGGAATGATCCTTGCTGTTGCACTTTAAACAGGATCAGTACCTTAGATGACCACAATGGGTGGGTGGATTTGTGTAGAAAAAGACAGCCTTTCAAATATCCCAGTTCAAATCCATTTAGGGTCTTTGGGTCTTTTTGTACAGTAGGCTAGTGTTTATGTGCACACTCTCCAGCTTCCAACCAAACAAGAGGCATGATAAGTACAAAGAAATATTTCAGGCAAAACCAGTCAGGATGTGAAGGATGGATAGTGTAGTACATGGTCTGGGGAGAGTTTCAAAGGGCAGAAAGAGAGACCTGGAGGGCCACATCCAACCCCTAAACCACTGGTGTTAATGGGAGAATGAAAGCTTAGGGTTCAATCTGCTGATTGCACTGACACGCTTTGTGGTTGAACCAAAGAGACTTCTTGTCTTTTTTTCAGCACTGTGCCCACAAATGCGGTAGAAGGAGCTCAACCCCAACAGCTGAAATACAGTCAGTTGTACCACATGAGAGCCAATGTGGTCACAGGACTCGGGTGCTGCAGTAAGGCCACAGAGTCTTAGGTTCAAATCTGTGTTTGCACATGAAGCTTGCTAAGTGTATCTCTCAGCCTAAAAATACTTCACAGAGTTGTCACAATGATTCAATGGGTGCAGGAATGACAATATTTGTTGTTTAATCATTTAGTCATGTCTGACTCTTTGTGACCCCATGGACCAGAGCACACCAGGCACTCCTGTCTTCCTTGCCTCCCGCAGTAGCTTCGAGAACACTATCCAACCATCTTGTCCTCTGTCGTCCCCTTCTCCTTGTGCCCTCCATCTTTCCCAACATCAGGGTCTTTTCCAGGGAGTCTTCTCTTCTCATGAGGTGGCCAAAGCATTGGAGCCTTAGCTTCACGATCTGTCCTTCCAGTGAGCACTCAGGGCTGATTTCCTTCAGAATGGATAGGTTTGATCTTCTTGCAGTCCATGGGACTCTCAAGAGTCTCCTCCGGCACCATAGCTCAAAAGCATTAATTCTTTGGCAGTCAGCCTTCTTTATGGTCCAGCTCTCACTCCCATACATCACTATTGGGAAAACCATAGCTTTAAGTACAGTGGTACCCCGCAAGACGAACGCCTCGCAAGACGGAAAGCCCGCTAGACGAAAGGGTTTTCCGTTTTGGAGGCGCTTCGCAAAACGAATTTCCCTATGGGGTTGCTTTGCAAGACGAAAAAGTCTTGCGAGTCCCCGCGGGGTTTTTCCGCTCCCCCCCCTTTTCCTAAGCCGCTAAGCCACTTATCAGCTGTTCCGCTGATAAGCCGCTTAACAGCTGATCGCTGAAAGCCGCTAGACCGCTGTAGCGCTAATCTGCTAAGCTGTCAATGGGCTTGCTTCGCAAGACGAAAAAACCGCTAGACGAAGAGAATCGCAGAACGGATTCTTTTCGTCTTGCGAGGCACCACTGTATATGGACCTTTGTCGGCAAGGTGATAAATGTAATAAATAAAACTATCTGTAACTCCATAGGTCACAACCCCTAGGGAGTAATTCTTAAGGATGTTTGAAGGGCCTATCTAATACAGCATTCTGTTCTCACGGTGGCCAATCAAAGGCCTATGGAAACCCACAAACAGGAGCTGGATTTCCAGCAAAAGGCATGCATTCTCTGATAGCAGTGCCCCTTATGGCCTTATCCCCCTTACTTGGAGGTTTTGACTCCTGGGCTGCACTGTAAATGATGAAAAACTGTGAGAGCACCATTTTTAAATTTCCCCATGTCAGCATTACCAACAGAGGGTTATTCTCTTATAGGCTTTGGTCATGCAGTGAGAAGGATTAACATCTCATATGATACGTACGGATGTAAGAAGGCAACTTTTCCCAGTTTGCCCTGAGTTCATCACACGCAGCACTGTTTCCATTACGCTGCAGTTCATTTTCTGCCCAAAACTACATTATTCATCTCACCTCTCGCTGTGGCGATTTTACATAACTTGCATAACTTATGTAGATTATGTTTCCCCACTCCCATCATTTCATTGCAAACACAATGCAAACATAATCAGTTCCGTATTGTTTGCACACTGAAAGCAAAAACAGCAAAAATCAACCAGATTTTCATTTTGCATATGAGACAAATAAGCAAACACTTCCTGTTTTTGCCAGAAATCTCTAATATCTCTAGTGATAAGTCAGGGGCTATAAGGATACGGTATTGGTAATGTCTCATCACAACACCACACCGAAACAAGCAGCTTTCCGCACCATTAAAAACAGCTTGGTGGGTGTTTGAAAGTAGATCTGACCAATTGTTTCCACCCACACTTTTCAAGCTGGTGTACAGCATCATCCTGTGAAATATAGGCTCAGCTAATCCAGGAATTCCGTGAGAGTTAGGGCTGTGCATTAATTTGAACCCAAATTTCCTATGCTCAAACCCTTTTAGTGTGCATTTAAGAAAAAGTGCTTCTGTGTGCATTTAACAAAAAGAATGAGAGCAACATGGTGCCATTAGTCAAGTCCCTCTTTGGTTGTCTGGCTGACTAGTATGTCAATATTAATCATAACCAATGCTTTATGCATTTGTGATTGAAGTTGTTTCCCCCCCTTCATTATTTGATATTGTAACATGCTCAATTTTTTAATTAAAAATGTAGGCAGTTCAAGCAATTATTTTTTTCCGATGCTCAAATATTGAATGCACATTAGCAAAGAAATAGCAAGGAGCAAAATCTTTCTTTCCTCATTTTTCAACCCCCTTCCACCGTACATGCAAAAGTGGCAGAAACACAAATGTGATGGATCCATTCATCCCTAGCAGTAACGTGGCCACAGAAACATAATCTCAGTGCAAGCACTGTAAGTCTGGTAAAAAAGATGTGGTACAGTGGTACCTCGCAAGACGAATGCCTTGCAAGACAAAAAACTCACTAGACGAAAGGGTTTTTTGTTTTTTGAGCTGCTTCGCAAGACGATTTTCCCTATGGGCTTGCTTCGCAAGACGGAAACGTCTTGCAAGTTTGTTTCCTTTTTCTTAACACCGTTAATACAGTTGCGACTTGACTTCGAGGAGCAACTCATAGAACGCGGTGTGGTAGCCTTTTTTGAGGTTTTTAAAGCTTTTTGAGGTTTTTGAAGCTTTTCCAAAACTTTCCCGACACCGTGCTTCACAAGACGACAAAAATCGCAAGACGACAAAACTTGCAGAACAAATTAATTTCGTCTTGCGAGGCACCACTGTATATTCTTCCTGGGACTTTACCACTTCAAACATGTTGCTAGAAAACTCATTGACTGAAGGCTTGCACCCCACCTCATCTCTGGAGACATCTGAATACAGATTCCGCATGAGGTCATGACTTACATAGATACTATAAGGCAGCTTCCTATGTTCCTAACTATCCTGAGTCAGACCATTGGCAGTGGCTGTCTGGGTTTTCAGGCAGAAGTCTCTCCCAGCCCTACCTGGAGTTTTCTGGGATTCAACCCAGGACCTCTTGCATGCAACCTGGATGATCTACCACTGAGCTACAGATCTCACGCAGTTAATGTGCTATTGGGATGGAAAACCAAGTCCAACACATACTAGAGCCAGGATCGAATGAACTTTCAGAAACAGGGCAGTGCCGGATTTACGTATAAGCTAAACAAACTATAGCTTAGGGCCCCACTCTCTGGGGGGGGAGGGCAGAAAATGTAAAGGGGGGAAAAACTGGATGTACATTTCCAAAATATAAGATAAAAAACAAAATAAAATAAAACCTGTGTTGTGTAGGCTCCTATGATATAACTAATGGGCACCACCTGCTAGCCTGCTCCCTAAAATATATAGGGTGCCTACATTCTGCATGGACAGGTTGTATGGCAACATGTGCAAATGGCTTTAGATACCTATTAGGTCATAAATTCTTGAGTTTCAGTGTCTTCAATGCCACAACACCTTTGGTAAAGGCTGTTCTCCACCTGGAGCGCTTGCAGGCCAGTGTTTCCCAGTTGTCGGTGTTTATACTACATTTTTTTTTAGATTTGCCTTTAAACCTCTTTTGTTGACCACCGGCATTACACTTTCCATTCAGAATACAGTAGTTGCTTTGGAAGATGATAATCAGGCATCTGCACAACATGACCTGTCCAACGAAGTTGATGTTGAATAATCATTACTTCAACACTGGTGATCTTTGCTTCTTCTAGTACACTGGTATTAGTTCGCCTGTCTTCCCAAGTGATGTGTAAAAAATTTCGGAGACACGTTATAACATATATTCAGCACAAAAATCAGTGACAATTTGTTGTTGACAAAGGACAGCTGGACATATAAAGGGCCCCATTACCTTTAGTAGCTTAGGGCATCAAACCTAAATCCGGCCTTGGAAAATGCAGAGGTAGAGCAGGCATAGGCAAACTCCAGCCATCCAGATGTTTGGGACTACAATTCCCATCATCCCTAGCTAGCAGGATCAGTGGTCAGGGATGATGGAAATTGTAGTCCCAAACATCAGGAGGGCAGGAGTTTGCCTATGCCTGAGGTAGAGGAACAAGTTTGAAGTGGGAATAAGGTTCCATAAAAGCTTAGCCTATTAAAAGCATCTATTTCACTTGGAAAGGGAAATCTGGAAGGGAACATATGACTGGGGGGTAGGGTGTGATGTTGAAAGAGAGTGGTTTTTCTAAGGCAGGCTTCCTCAACCTCAGCCCTCCAGATGTTTTGAGGCTACAATTCCCATCATCCCTGACCACTGGTCCTGCTACCGAGGGATCATGGGAGTTGTAGGCCAAAAACATCTGGAGGGCCAAGGTTGAGGAAGCCTGGTCTAAGGGTTCATGGTGTAGCAGGAACCCCCCCCCCCAATCATTCAGTTTGTACAACCTTCACACACACTCACACACTACATACACTACGCTTCTGTTATAAATTCATAGAAAATCAACCATACATCAGATTTGCACTGTTCCATTTTTATTTTACTCCATTAAGGAAGGACTACAAAATGGGGAAGGTTTGATACAGGGCAGCCATAATCCCTTCAGCATACCAGCACATCCATGGGAGCCCTGCCCAGTTGCTATGCCAACCCTGATGGTCCTAGACAGAAAACCATCAAGATCACAAAGAACTTGCATATGGGAGTGGATTCAGCACGGACTGGAACAAAGGACAACAATCAGCTCTTCCCTCTCGGGGCAGGAAACTGCAAACTCCCCTCTGTCACCTGGAAAGTACTCATGGGGAGGGGGAAAGGGGGAACCAGCCAGGTGACAGGACACTCAGGTTATCACCACAACTCCTCCCTCAACCCCTCCTTTCTGTGATGTATGTTTCTGGGGGTGGTCTTGATCTATAGGATGGGAATTTCAAAAGTCTTTATAAGACCTTGCACACCATTTTTTCTGTGTCTTTCCTCTTTCCTGCAAGTGAGGGGAGCACCCTGTTGCAACAGTTCAATAAAGGCCAAGCCTACAGGCTGCTGTTTTGCTCCAAGTTATCCTGGTTGGTGTCTTTGTTTTTGTACAAGGGAGCCCTCAGATTTTTCCATTAACAATAGTGCAGAGGAGACTTGAAGCCAAGACTTCCTAGCTTGCAGCTTAGCTTCTTGGCAACTAGGTTGCCTTGCCTTGACCCGAGCTGTATTTCACTCTTGCATTTTACATGGTTATCATTACTTTTCTTCTTTAGATAATCTTTGGGCCAAACAAGATGAAGGGTGAAATGCATGAGTGCATATTAAAAATTTTAAAAGGGTGTGTGTGTGCAGATCAGAATTTAAGCAAGGAGATTAAACATTTTCTCCTATGTGCTGCCATCTTGATGACCTTCCCCCCATCAAAAACACACACAAAAGACTGCTAGCAGTACCTTCTCTCCTAGGGTAATTATGAGCTTTGAGGGAATTTTCAATCAAGGCAACAGCACAGGGGACAGACCCAAGGCCCTCCCAAGACTGATTGCCCCAACCCGATGGCTGCCATTTATTTATATATGTGATCTCATTTACAGATTCCTTCCCATGAAATATCCCGCAGAGTTTCAGTCATCATACAAAATCATTGCACAAACATCAATAAAAACTTCAGCAAAAGAAAAAATATTTTAAAATAGTTGAAGTAGTAGATCCATGCAATTCATTCGTGCATGCCATATATAATCTCGTTTGACCCTTCATCTGTGGAAAAAACATTCTCTTTTCACATGCCTAAAAGGAGAAAGAAAAGGGAATTGCCCTTTCAACATTTTCATACCCCCCCATAAATAAATTTAGCAGAAAGGTGATCCTTTGTAACTTATTGTGATGAAACCACAGCATAATACAAACCAGGGGGTGGGGAGCGTCACTCAGTGCTAGCAGAAATATTTGGGTACCATGACTACCTTCTGCACTGAAGTTATTTTGCCTCATCTCTTTCTCCTCCCTTCTTAGGGGAAAAAAATGTTTTCTTTTTCAGGATGACATTCCAAACTCAGCAAACATCTGAACTGTAAACTTTATGTGAGATTACGTTCCCTCCTCCCATAATCCAGCGCCTGTTTAATTTTAACCATTCAATATTCATACAAAATCACTTAGACGATTATACAGAAGAGGCATCACATTAAGAAAGGCTATGACAGAACACTTAGTTAAATGTTCTATTAAAGATTCATGGTAAATTAAATATTTATAAGTATTCAACAGATCCTAGCATAGTTCAAATCCATCTGTTACTATCAACTACACTTTTCCCTTTATCTTAATGTATCCATATGCCACAGTGTAATAACCAAATCATTTGCTTGTAATCCTCAGAAGGGAAGGTCATACTGAAATCTGAGATGCAATGTTTGCCTAAAGGGGATAAAGAGATTGGGGAGCTTAGGATGACTCTTATAATAGGATAATGTTCCAACAATTTGTTGCATACAGACTCTTGAGCGAGGCTGTTAAAATTGTTCCTTTGAGTTCCATTGTCCCTTTGAGTTTGGCACACAATGATGTAGAGGCAGGTATCGCATGCGACACCTCGCAATCTGGTCTGTGCCGGAATCGTTAGATACTCATTAATACGGCAATATGCCAAATTGGATTTATGACTGGCATTCTGTTGAGTCAGCATGAATCCTTTCCCAGCAATCATGTCAGTGTGTGTGTGTGTGTGTGTGTGTGTGTGTGTGTGTGTGTGTATGATTGGAACTAAGGGAACCTTCGGGCTTGCAAGCTCATCTTTTCCTACTCAAGATTGGCAATAGCTCTGAAATATTATGCTGGGCTATTGTTATTGTATGGCTTATACAGACTTGTAATCGTATTTAGGAAGAAACTGATGTTTTAAATGTTTTGAACAGTTTTAATTCTATTCCACTTGTTCATTATACGGTCAAGGACCTGCTAAAACAATTCTACTATTAATTCTATAGTTTATTGTATATGTGTTTATTGCATATATGTGTGTTTATTAGAGAGAGAGAGAGTTTGTAAAAGTAAAAGGTAAAGGTAAAGGAACCCTGGACGGTTAAGTCCAGTCAAAGGAGACTATGGGCTTGCAGCGCTCATCTCTCTTTCAGGCCGAGGGAGCCGGCGTTTGTCCACAGACAGCTTTCCAGGTCATGTGGCCAGCATGACTAAACCGCTTCTGGCACAATGGGACACCGTGACGGAAGCCAGAGCACACGGAAATGCCGTTTGCCTTCCTGCCGCAGTGGTACTGGCATGCTTTAGAACTGCTAGGTTGGCAGGAGGTTTTATATCTTTTATATAGTTTGTATTCTGATTTGGGAGGCATATTTTGTATGAAAAGTGGTTTTATATTATATCTATGTAGACCGCGCTTTTTTCTAAAAAATAAAATAAAAATGTTTAGGGGTACTTTCATTTTGACTCAAGAAAATCACCATTTTATAGTCCAAATCAGGAAAAATAAATACAGTAAATTTACAAAGTACAAAGATTCACAAAACGTTTAGGGGTATGTGTAGCCCTGCGTACCCCCAGAAAAAAAGGACTGTATATATAGTTACAGAAACAGTGCTACCTTGGATTAAGAACTTAATTTGTTCTGGAGGTCCGTTCTTAACCTGAAACTGTTCTTAACCTGAGGTACCACTTTAGCTAATGGGGCCTCCCACTGCCACCGCACCGCACTGCACCGCTGGAGCACGATTTCTGTTCTCATCCTGAAGCAAAGTTCTTAACCCGAGGTAATATTTTTGGGTTAGCGGAGTCTGTAACCTGAAGCATATGTAACCTGAAGTGTATGTAACCCGAGGTACCACTGTATATAGTCTCTCTCTCTCTCTCTCTCTCTCTCTCTCTCTCTCTCTTATTTACTGTAGCACATATGCCGATTAATGGATAGATAAAGCATTTTAATGGGGCTTAAAGCGGTGTACGTGGAGAGGATCTCATGGAGGCAGTCACCAGATCCAGACCTACTTTGCTTCAGCAAGATTGTTACACCGTGCATCTTCAGACTATCCCTTGGGACCTTTTCATCCACTGAAAAAGAATGACATGATAAACCAGCCCTAAGCAGTAACAAGTAATTATTTTTTTTCTAGTGGTGCAAATCCATCTGTAGAAGACACCTCCTTTGTCTAAACATATTCCCTCTGAAGGAAATGCCTCTTCTGAGTTTGCTTTACACTGATGTATTTGTAAAATTCAATTGATTAACAACACAATCCTATCATTCTCACTGAGTTCAATGGGGTTCACCCCCAGGTAAAACAGGAGACTGTCCTCTACTGAGTCAAACCACTGGTTCATCCAACACTGTGCTATCTGTAGCGGGGTAGTCTACATGGTGCCCTCTAGCTGCTTTGGCCTCTTAACACTCATCAAACCACCATAGCCTATAGTCAGGGATGATGGAAGTTGTAGTCCAAATATCTGGAGGACACTGCATTGGTTATGCTTAGTCTGTGATCCTATGCTGACTGGCAGGGGTTCTTCAGACTGTCAAACAGGAGTGTCTCCCAGCCCTGGAGATAGCAGGGATTGAACCTTGATCATAGAAACAGAACTGAAGAGTTGGAAGGGACCTTGAGGGTCATCTAGTCCAACCTCCTGTAATTCAGAAATCTTTTGCCCAATGTGGGGCTCAGACCTATGACCCTAAGATTAAGAGTCTCATGCTCTACCAAATGAGCTATTCCTCCTATATACCATGCTGCCTACCACTGAATGACAGCTCTACCCCTTAAAGATTGCAGCCTACGTAAAACATACAATGAACAGTGAAATCCTATGCATTGCTGCTCAGAGGTAAGCTTCATTGAGTTTAATGCAAATTGCAAATTACAGGTAAGCATGCAGAGGATAACCCTATATGTCAGGCATAGGCAAACTTGGCCCTCCAGATGTTTTTGGCCTACAACTCCCATCATCCCTAACTAGCAGGACCAGTGGTCAGGGATGATGGGAATTCTAGTCTCAAACCATCTGGAGGGCCAAGTTTGCCTATGCCTGCTCTATGTACTAACCTGGAAGCCGTTCCCATTGAACTCAATGAGCATTACAGATTTGCATTAAATGAGTGACAGTTTATTTACCTCCATTCGTTATGGACTGATGATTGGGTGAATTTTGCATTATGAGCTTTCTAACTGCATTTTGCATCATGTCTTTATATACTCAATGAAGATTGATTTGTAAATGTTTATGTAAATGATGATATATGTGCGCTTTGTGCACTGAGAAATTCATCATATCACGCATTATAATTTACAAGTTTGGTTTTTGAGGGTTTACTCAAACTGTCTTTGTGGCTTCAGTACTCACAATAAATCTTGATTGCAGAGACGTGAACACAACACATATAAGTTCATCATCAATTCATTCTCCAATAAGCACAGTGGAAAGTCTTGCACAATTGCAGCAGCAGAACCGAAAGTTCCTCTGTATAACACACTACTTAGAATAAAAGGCTACTTGTTCACATCAAAAGTTGGAAATGGGGCCCAAGACATTTAGCTGTCTGAAATGAAGGACAAAATGGCACCCCACAATACCATGCATGGAAGCCAGTTGGACATACGGCTGAATCTAATTTCAATATCGGCAACAGGATAGGGTTCTCCACCACACATAAAGACAATTGGCTAGTTATGGAATGGCAATGCAGGACAGGTACTACACACAGTTATGTGCTCCAACAGAAGGATGCAGATGGCAGAAAGAGGTAGTGAGACCAAACATACCCCCGGCCCCACTTCTGTGGTTATGCTGTTCTTGTTTTTTAGACCTGCACTTGAGACCAAGAAGAAGAAGAAGAAGAAGAAGAAGAAGAAGAGGAGTTTGGATTTGATATCCCGCTTTATCACTACCCAAAGGAGTCTCAAAGCGGCTAACATTCTCCTTTCCCTTCCTCCCCCACAACAAACACTCTGTGAGGTGAGTGGGGCTGAGAGACTTCAAAGAAGTGTGACTGGCCCAAGGTCACCCAGCAGCTGCATGTGGAAGACCGGAGATTCGAACCCAGTTCCCCAGATTACGAGTCCACTGCTCTTAACCACTACAGCACACTGGCTCTCATTCAGAGAGGATGCCAATGTAGACTTTAAACAGACTTCCTCTTCTCAGACATCCATGTTGAACACGAGGACATTAGTGAGCGGAGTGATGAGGCTTACTTCAGGTTCCACCAAGTTCTACCCAGAGAAGAAACCTTGAGATCAATCAACCTAAATTAGCCATGCCCATTACCTTCAATTAATCTACTCTGAGTGTAACAAGCATTGGAGTCAACCCAATGGGATATTTGCCAATGTGAATGAAGCACGGGGGGGGGGTCCATTTTATTTAGCTATTTGCATTTTTAAACAATTGGTCCTATTCTTATATTGCCCATGCACCACATACACCTCCACAAATAGGTTTGCTGGATAAGAATTATTGTGGAACACCAGAAGTGGATTTGCATGTCAAAGGACTTGTGAGCTGTGTTCCGGCACTACTTGCGAAGTCCCAGGATGAGCATGAACCCAGTTCCTTGCTTATTGGGCTGCAAAAACACCATACATTTGAAGGACACACACTCCTCTAAAGAATCCTGGAACTGTAGTTCATCCCCCAGACAGCTACAATTCTCAGCACCCTCAACAACCTCCTGTTCACAGGATTCTTTTTTGAGGGGGCTTGCTTTAAATGTATGGCGTTATCTGAAGCATTGAGGTAAAGGTAAAGGTACCCCTGCCCGTACGGGCCAGTCTTGCCAGACTCTAGGGTTGTGCGCTCATCTCACTCTAGAGGCCGGGAGCCAGCACTGTCCGCAGACACTTCCGGGTCACATGGCCAGCGTGACAAGCTGCATCCGGCGAGCCAGCGCAGCACACGGAAATGCCGTTTACCTTCCCGCTGGTAAGCAGTCCCTATTTATCTACTTGCACTTAAGGGTGCTTTCGAACTGCTAGGTTGGCAGGCGCTGGGACCGAACGACGGGAGCGCACCCCGCCGCAGGGATTCGAACCGCCGACCATGCGATCGGCAAGTCCTAGGCGCTGAGGTTTTACCCACAGCGCCACCCGCGTCCCGCCATCTGAAGCATTAGGATACATCTAAACAGAGCCCATATTTTTCACCTAGTTGTGAAAAACAGGGGAGAGCCAACACTATAACCCTGAAATCTTCCACCCCTGTCATAGAATAATAGTATAGAATAAGGCATTTGTTTGTCTGATAATAAGAATCATAGAATTGTAGAGTTGGATGGGACCCTGAGGGTCACCTAGTTTTTTGGTGCCAGCAATATGAAGTATTAGTCTCTCCACCCACAGCAGCAAGCTTGATAAGAAAGAATATCTGAGTACATTCATCCTTGTAGGAACCTGCTACAGAGAGAATGCCTGATTACTAGTGTTCTCTATTGTGACAGAAGCTGAGAAAATAATTTCCATTAATCTGCTGTTATTAGATATGATTGCTTCACAGTCTGCCACGCACCGGAGAAGAATGTTATAATGGATCTGAAGTTGCAGCAACATCCATTAATAAATCTGTTTTCAGACCCTGATGTTTTAAGGTTACTAAAAAAAGCCTTAATGGCTACAGATGGCAGAGAGCCTAATTCCCAAGTGTAATGTATCTTGAAATACTTAAGCCAACATTCTCTCTGTTAACTTTTCAAAATCACCATAGTATGAACGGAGAAATCAGACTATCTCCTTCCAGTCCATCTCACCTGCATACATGTCAAACCCATTCTGTTCTGTTCTGAATTTATCTGCTTTTTAAATTTTAGTTCTTAAAAAGTCCCCCATTAAACAACTTTTAAATCTGTTTCCTCTCAAAATACACATCTTAAATTGCATTCCCATGCGATTTTGGGGGAGCCAGTAACTAAGAACAAGCCTACATCCAAGCTCATATTTAGTGAGGAGAGAGCCCTGGTTCAGACAACCCACTAAGCCAAACAATTCATGAAAACCTAGACCCTGAGTTAAAAGGTTTCATGAAGCTTTATTGGAAACACCCATCCAGTTTCCCAGGAGCATTAAAATGAACAGAGAGAGTACAATCAGTCAAGCATGGATAAAAGAATACAGATAAATGTATTGTACAATTCCAGTGGACCCAATGTTCTACTAGTAGAAAAGACCTTTCAACCTGGCCAAGGCAAGTCAAGGAACCAAAGCCTTCTACGCCTCTTTATACAGTTCTTAAAGTACAGGGGTTCCATGAGAAGTAATGTGCCACATTCCAGGACTCCATTGGTTCTCTGACCTTCTCCCTTTCATCACATGAGACTTGGGCCTACATCCTTCAAGTCTCCCACATGAACTCCCAATCTGTACGTTCCAGTATGTACGTTCCAGCAAATCCCTGGCTCTTTACTTCCCGTCTCTGTGTTTGCATGTGCCGTGCAGTACACATCATGCGCAGGCTACCTTCACGCACCCCTGTTCCCTGACATTTCCCTTTGTGCTGCTTGTTCCCCATTTTCTCTCCGCGTTTTCACAAGTCTAACCACAAGCCTCTCGTGGCAAAGTTGGCTTACGTGTTGAGAAAGCGTTCTCCCTGCCTGCCCACCTGTGTGCCTATGTGCTTGCGGTTTCATGCTCTTGAAAGAAATGCATTGATATACATTTTTCCTACAGGTTCCTGATTGCACCAAGGTTTCTAACCACATTCATCCGAAAGCACTTAGAAGCCTCTTCAGAGCATCCCGATCAAAGTGAAAAGGACAGGGAAGCGAACACTATGCATCCCCCACATGCCCAAATATAGCTCCACTGAGGACATAACAATGAATCGCAACTCAACAAAGCCTAGAATAGTGTAGATGGTTTTTAAAAACCCAAGAAGACGGGACTTCTGAAAAACACCATTAATATACGTGGAGGGGTGAGGCTTAGCTCTATAGATAACATGGACTCTGACAGTAAACAAAGAAATTTCCCTGTGTCCCTTTCAGTACTTTAATATTTTGAGGCATTTGTCATAGCTGCATTGGGCATAAATGATAGAATGGGATGTCATTTTCATTTAAAGCTATGTACGTCTTACTCAAGAACAAAGAAGAAAAGGGAGAGAGTGGGGCAGGGGGGAACGAACACAAGGTCATCTCCATGGAGTTCCTCCATCCATTCTCATTACCCAACACAACAACAATACAATATCTTCGTACGAGAGCCTTTTGATTAGAAATACTAAATTAAGATTTACTGTTTCTTGCCAGTGGGAACGGTATACTCAACTAAAGAGAAAGCCATTTAAACCCTTGCTTGAATCCTTTTGGAAGAGCCTATTTCTTCAAAAAGGCTGGAGATTTACAATAATTGCCTCCAAACCCTTTGGCTAAAGCAAACAGCATTAACAGGAAGGTGCAGAAGCATTTAAGTTTAAAGACTGAAATTAAATGCACAAATCTTGTTTAACTTCATATTGGGCTGGCAAATCCGTTTTCACAAACAGTTGAATGTGCCATTTGAAGCCCAATTCTTTGAGAGGAAGATGGGTGGGGGAAAGGAAGAGAGTTGAATTAGAGGCATAAATTTCCAGTACTGTTGATGTATTACTTTTATTAGACAGTTTTACATTCAACATATTTTAGACAAAGAAGTGTAATGCATATTTCATATTCCCTTTGTTTTTGAGAGGGCTCAAGAGGACATTTAAATAAAACTTTATAGGGCAGACCCAGAAACACACTGTGTTGCTAAATCTCTAATCTAGGTCTAAACTGGATTTATGGTGTTCCATCTCAGAGGACAGAGGAGAAGGTGTAAAAGGGACAAGGCAAAGAAGGCTTTTTCTTACAGGAAGAAATCTAGCAATGGTAACAGTTCCTTACATGGAAAACTACCTTTTCTGGGGTGAAGGATCTGTGCAGAACAAGCTCATACATTTTTGAAAAATCTATGTCTAAAGAACCTCGCATCAAGCAATAAATACAGATGAATGCAGCAAATTGCAAACAGCAGCTTTGGATCTATCGCTGCATTCAGAAGCATTGTAAGAATATTGCTGAAACACCAGGGAATGTGCTAAGACAGGGATGGGGGAACATTTGGTCCCTCAGGTGTTGCTGAACTACCCAGCATGCATGGTCAAGGGGCCAGGGATATTGGGAGTTATAGTTCAGCAACATCTGGGGTGAGACAAAAGTTCCCTGCTCCAGTGATAAGCTCAACATGCCCCAAAAGGAACTACCATATTTTTCACTCTATAACACGCACCCGACCATAACACGCACATAGTTTTTAGAGGAGGAAAACAAGGGAAAAAAATATTCTAAACGAAACAGTATGATTTTTGTGGTTCATGCTGTGGCCACAGACATGGGATCTGACGGTGAGTTTGAGGTAGCCCAATGCAAAAATCCTGAGGATCCATGTGGATCCATGCTTTGTAACCACATTTTAAATGGGGAGGGAAGGAAAAGCACTCAAGGGACAAGGAACACACGTGGGGTGGGTGGAGAAGGATGCTGTTAATAATGCAGAAGAGGGGTATAAAAGGAGAAGCAAGCAGGCTCTGCTTCTCTCCCTCCTCCCCGGCTCGCTGAAAAACTTTGCTGCTATTTAGCCAGTTGAGTGGGGAGGAGAGAGGGACAGAGAGCCTGCTTGCTTTAAAGGAGCCAAACGGACAGGAGCCGCTTACACTCGTGTAAGCGGCTCCTCTCCTCTCCCGCTTTGCTCCCTTAAAACAAGCAGGCCCTCTGTCCCTCTCTCCTCCCCACTCAGCTTCTCCTGCTTTGCTGTTTCAAAGCGAGCCACGGAGGAGGGAAGGAAGGGGAACCATGGATCCTCTGCTCACGACTGCAGCAGATCCCCCCACCATCCGTAGGCATTCGCTCCATAACACGCACAGACATTTCCCCTTACTTTCTAGGAGGAAAAAAGTGAGTGTTATGGTGCAAAAAATACGGTAATTCCTGTCCATGTTTGTCTCTTTACAAGAAAGTACAGTGGTACCTCGGGTTACAAACACTTCGGGTTACAGACTCCGCTAACCCAGAAGTAGTACCTCCGGTTAAGAACTTTACCTCAGGATGAGAACAGAAGTTCATAATCAGAGGTACCACTGTAGTTTTGGTCACATTCAGTTCACAGTTCAAGCTCATCTGAATGATCCTCTGGATTTTGTTTTCCAGCATTCAGAATGTCACAAGCTGTTGTACTGAAGTATAAAATATACTTAAGATTAAGAAGACATAAACCCAAGCAAGGCACATGCACACGAACACACGAGAATTGTTTGATTCCACACAGACCCCAGAAAAATGATATTTAAGCTTAAAGGTCCAAAGAGTCTAATGAGTTAAGACAAAGCACATGCAAGAGAATTAACTTGAAGGTGAACTATCCCCAAATGAGTTTGATTTGCTTTCAGTTCACTCAGCAATTATGACATTTACTTTCAGGCACAGAGCAAAGGGGTTGTTTTTGTTTTAACTAAGTTGGTGAACTTTGCTAAACCAAACTTATTTCCAAGTAAGGATATACACTGTTCCAGTCTTAATACTGTGCTTAAAAACCCAACCATTGGCCCAGTATACCTGAAGGAGTGTCTCCACCCACTCAGCTCACTGTCCTCCTCCGAGAATCTTCTGCTGGTTCTCTCACTGCAAGAAGTGAAGTTACAGGGAACTAGGCAGAGAGTCTTCTAGGTAGTGAAGCCCTCCCTGTGGAATGCCCTCCCACCGGATGTCAAGGAGATAAAAGAACTGCACAACTTTTAAAAGACATCTGAAGGCAGCCCTGTATCGGGAGGTTTTTAACGTTTGATGTTTTATGATTTTAGATATGCTGTAAGCCACCCAGAGTGACTGGGGAACCCAACCAGATGTGTGGGGTATAAATAATGTGTGTGTGTGTGTGTTCATTCCAAACACTGGTTAGGAGCAAATCAGTTTACATTCTTATGATGTGTTTAGATTAATGCTGTGTACAAATGAACTCCTGAAATTTTCTATCTAACCTGTGAGCAGAGAAAACTGGGGTGAGGGTTTTTACACAATTTCTCCACGAATGGGAGCAGCACAATTTATTTCTTTCCCCCTAAACTTTATATGAAGGTTTGACAATGTAGAATCCATGACCTACCAATGTGCCTTTCCTCTGCCCCCAGGATTCTCTCCCCATTTTGAAAATACGTTTGAAAGAAACATTATGTTGCAGTCAAAACGACTGGATGGGGTGGGTGGGTTTGTGTGTTATGCCCACCATCACTTATCAGTTTATCTGGCTTGCAAATGTGCCCATAGGTTTTAAAAGGATGATGACCCCACACCGCCCTCTCTCTGTGTGTCTGTGTGTGTGTTTTGGAAAATACATTGAATTTTCCATAAGACTCACCATCGCCATCTAGTGTCACATCGTATATTGCACTTAAAACGTTTTATTTGCAGTTGTATAGCTGAGTCCCTAGTGTCATTCCATAGCATTGTGGCCAGATAATGGCAGCCATTACAAAAACAAACAAACAAATAAACAAAAAACAAAGCAGAGTGGAGAATATTCTATTTAAAGTGACCCTTTTCTAAGAGGGTAAGAGACAAAGGAATACAATGGTACCTTGGTTTAAGAACAGCTTAGTTTATGAACAACTTGTACTAAGAACGCTGCAAACCCAGAAGAACTGTTTTGGTTTGTGAACTTTGCCTTGGAAGCAGAAAATGTTCCGCTTCCTGTTGAGTGTGTTCCATTTGTAAATTGAGTCCCCTGCTGCTATGGGAAAGCATGCCTTGGTTTAAGAATGCTTTGGTTTAAGAACGGACTTCCAGAACAGATTAAGTTCATAAAGCAAGGTACCACTGTATATCAGAAAAAGCATTATTGGGAAAGTTTGGGTTACAGTGGTACCTCGGGTTAAGAACTTAATTCGTTCTGGAGGTCCGTTCTTAACCTGAAACTGTTCATAACCTGAGATACCACTTTAGCTAGCCTCTCACTGTCGCCGCACCGCCGCCACGCATTTTCTGTTCTCATCCTGAAGCAAAGTTCTTAACCCGAGGTACTATTTCTGGGTTAGCGGAGTCTGTAACCTGAAGTGTTTGTAACCTGAAGTGTCTGTAACCTGAGGTACCACTGCACTAGCAATACATAATATCAGAATGGCATCTCTACTGGGTAAAAAGTTTCTGAAGTCAGCTCCATCCTGTGAGCTAACACCCTGTGAAGGAATGGGTGCAAGTATGTTTCTAGTTACTCTGCCCCTAGTCTCAGACTCCTGCAGAGGCAGAAGATTTGGGTCAGAAGGTGCATTTCTGTTAACACAAACACTTCTGTACACAAAGGAAGTTATTGTCAAGTTTGTTTCAGCTCTTGTGGCATAAAAGATGAGAGCAAGACCAAAAATGCCTATCAGGCAGAATGAACCTGTTTGCAAGTGACACAGAAACAGCAGGAAGGTTGAGGTGCAATTCTGTCTTCCTGCACAGCCAACCAAGTATCTGAATATACAAACACATGAAAAACTGTGTTTCAGCTTTCACACATATACACCTAATGAAAGAGAGGCTCAAAAGCATTTCAACAGCGCAGTCTGAAGTGTGTTTTCTTGGAAGTAAACCCCACTGTGTTCAATGGAACTTACTCCCTAGTAAGTGCATTTAAGGGTTATGATTCCAGCACAATCCTTCACATGCTTACATAGAAATATGTCTTTTGTGGCCATAATGCTCAAGTAAATGGATCTAGGATGCAGGTGAAAGTGGTCTCCAGCTGTGTTTCCTAGAAAGTAAAACCTACTGAAATTCAGTGGGACAATTTCTGAGTAAGTATATCTATGATCACTGTGGATGGAGGAGTCTTACCAATTTCTGTCCATCTCTCTTAAATTCAGTTCTTCAGATTTCCTCAGCAGTTTGCAAAGGGTGAGGGTTAAAGAAAGACATCCTCTTAAGAACTTGGCAGCACCAGTGGATTTCTCAATGTAGTTTTGACCATTGGCCTTTTCTGCTGGGGCTTCTGGGAGTCGTTGTTCAGCAACTTCTGACAGAGTCCCTCACCTGCTATAGGCAAATGGGCAAAGGTGAGGCAGGATAGGGCAGGTTGTGAACGTGCATCCTGCACGGATCACATTCGCAACCCAAGCGTCCGCAACCCAAGCGTCCTACCCAAGCAAAGCTGAGCTGGATGTCCTGATGAGCAGTCAAGAAAAGAGGACCATATTCTGACAGGTACCAAGGTGGACTGCAGCCGTCTCCCGTATTGGCAGACAGACAAGGCAGCAGCAGCAATCCCTGGAGGTTACATGGGGTAAAGCAAAAGGTGTTTCTCTCCACCATTGTTCCCCAACTCCCTGCTCAGGATGATTCTGCTAAGAGATTTCTGCTTTGTTGTTGTTTAGTTGTTTAGTCGTGTCCAGCTCTTCGTGACTCCATGGACCAGAGCACGCCAGGCACTCCTGTCTTCCACTGCCTCCCGCAGTTTGGTCAAACCCATGTTAGTAGCTTCGAGAACACTGTCCCACCATCTCGTCCTCTGTTGTCCCCTTCTCCTTGTGCCCTCCATCTTTCCCAGCATCAGGGTCTTTTCCAGGGAGTCTTCTCTTCTCATGAGGTGGACAAAGTAAGATTTCTGCTTAGCCAACCTGAAACTCCTGCAGTTCCTTTCTCTAATCAGCTGACCCAGTGATGCCATGAATAAAGGACAAGTCTACCTCAAGACTACAGTGGACGCTTGGGTTGCGAATGTGATCCGTGCAGGATACATGTTCACAACCTGCAGCGTTCGCAACCCGCAGCGGCGCATCTGCACATGTGCGGGTTGCGATTTGACACTTCTGTGCTTGCGCAAAAGTGCAATTTAGCGCTTCTGCGCATGTGCAACCACCGAAACCCAGAAGTAACCTGTTCCGGTACTTCTGGGTTTCGGCGGGTGCGTAACCCAAAAAAATGCAACCTGAAGCATCTGTAACCCAAGGCTGTACTGGGTAGAGGCCAACAATACCTGATATATTGCAACCTTTTAAAATTTGTTCCATTCAAAGGTCAATATAATCTAATAATTTGACGAGGGGTTATCTGATTGTCGTGCACAGGGTGGGTAGCCTTGGACGGTCATTTAAAAAATGCCTGTCTTTCAGATGAAAGGCCCCCACGATAGGAGGAAGCTATGTGATACCCTGAGGAGAATGGTCCCTGCGTCCCATGGCAGCAGCTGCCCTACCCTACAAGCCAGTTTTAGCTTTGATTCCTCACCAGGCCAGTGTTTATGTAGCTCTTCATCATCCTTAAGGAAACAAAAAGACAAGCTGCAGCTCAGGTGGCAACGGAGAAGAAGACAGAGAGCTAAGATTGGGCTCTGTGCACATATTAGGTTGCCAGCTATCTACTTCAGAGAATTGACTTGGGAGCAGTGGACTTTGGTTTCAGTTACAAATATTACAAAACACCAACAAACCCCCAGTGAATCTGTTCCAGAGGCAACTAAACCCAGTTAGGCACTGCACTCCTGGAATTTCTCACCCCTCAGAGATTAGGATAAATTCTCACTAAAAAACACTCATGAATTTTCATGAGGCTTTTTAAAAAAAATAAAAATAAAAATGCAAATTGATGCAGAAATGTAGAGAGCTGAATTTAAAACTGGACATAGGAAAAAACTGATGGATCTGTCCATCCCAAGGTTATGGCTGTATATCAGCCAACAAAGTTCCACTCATGTTGACTTCAACACCTATTATCTTTGCTGAGGAGTAAATGGTAGCGTTTTTGTAGAGACAGCAGCCTCCCAGCCGCCACTGAACAAAACCGCAAGGACTGCAGTTATTAATTTTGCAGCAACATCTCGCTATTAATATCTGACAATTACCTGGGGCATTTAGTATTGTTTTTAAAAAGGCTTAGAAGCATGGTTTTTGAGCATGTGCAATTTCAAACGCATTCAGATTCAGTTAATGATGATATCTTATTTCTACATGCAAGACGCCGGCATAAAACAAAAACGAAAAGAAACACACGAAACCTACGGCATAATTTCAAAGGTAAAACGTTCAAATGGTTTGAAGCTAATGCCAGAGAATCTAAGTATTCAATAGCGGTTCATAGATGCTAAAGATTCCGCCTTGTAAGCCATTTATGAGAAGTGTAGTAGTTAGAGACAAAATTGCAAATGGGGAAGTGTAGATTGCTTTGATTCAGAAAATTGTTGCCATTAAGTGGTTTACAAATAGCCCAGTGTTTCTGCATCATTATCCCCAATGTGTCAAAGTCAGTGGTTTCACAATATTTAAAGCACTCCCAAATTCCTCATAAATATCATTTATATTCTGGTGCAGCTATTCAGCATATCAAGGAATATAATTTACATTCCTCTATAGTTATACAGTGCGACTGCCTGAACTGATATATGCTAACTTGACATCAATAATGACAACATAAAGGGCAAAAGATTGTTTAAAAGGTTTAACGTATAATATAGCTCAATGTGAGCCACAGCTTGGGGTTTATTGTTGTTGCAGCATGCCTGCAAATGTGGAACAAATTTCAGGTTCTGTTGCTATTAGAGAAGGATATAAAGACATTTTGTGCACCTTTACGAGATGTGAGATTCTGGGAGGGTGGTGAAATGTCAAATCCTGGGTCAAGTGGTCTTCCAAGAGTAGAGTGGGCTGCAATGGCCAAAGGGCGAGGGATCTAAAGCTTGGAATTTGACTGGTCACTTTTAAGCACCTTCACCCTTGTGCCACAGGTGCGCCAGCCAAAAGCAAACAAGACAGCCCAGGCCAGTCTTTAGAAAGCTGGTGACCTTCAGATGTTTCAAACAATGACTCCCATCAGCCCCACAGCTGGGTTGAGTCAATGATCTGCAAGGCATGAGGTTGGTGAAGCTGAGCTGGACTCTGTGGGTTAAGGGTGCTCTTTAGGCTGCAGTTCCAACCTGAACACACAATGCCATTGAGCTGAATGCGCATGCTACCTGGGTGTCCTAGGCCATCCATATAAAGTCCTGGCAAGCAAGTCATATCCTAAATCTGAGCTCCTTTTCATATCAAGTTACTGTATGGATTCCTTTCCCCTTGGCTTCATTGCACCTGAGATACAAACCTGTCCTGAGTCATTTGAATTTAGGGCTGAGCTGAAATTTCTCAGAAAATAAATTTATTTATTGGATCAGGTTTAGACTTTTCCAGGTTACCTGTTTGTTTAGCATTATCCAGATCCATTTTCGCAGAAGTTATATGATGTTCACTGTTTATTGAGCATCGATTTGTTTGCATGGAAGTTATAGACACGGTGTCAATCAATTGTTATTGTACATATGCCCGGGGGTAAACCCCGGTCATTTCCTTACTGAATAAGTATTATTTGGGGGGGGGGAGTGATTTTGTTGCACAAATCCACTTTAACTGTGCAACCCTAAATTTGTTGGTAAATGATTGCATTCAACCCCCAAAATGACAGTCTAGAAGCAGCCAATCTTTAATTGGGTGCCCCCAGAATTGTTGGGAGAAATTCTGTCCTCCCCTAAAGAATATTTTATGAAATGCCCTCTCCAGTTTCATCATCCATGAATTGAGCAGTACAACCATATACAGTCATACCTCGGGATGAATACGCTTCGGGTTAGGCAAATTCGGGTTGCGCTCTGTGGCAACCCAGAAGTAACGGAGCGCGTTACTTCCGGGTTTCGCTGCGTGCGCATGTGCAGACAGTCAAAATGACGTCGTGCGCATGCGCAGAAACGCCGAAACATGACCCGCACACAAGCAGACACACAGACACGGGTTACGTTCGCTTCGGGATGCGAACAGGGCTCCGGAACGGATCCCGTTCGCATCCCAAGGTACCACTGTATCTGGTCTTAATATTGTTCTATATTCTTAATGTTGAATGAAGCAATGGGCTTGGCTGCTACTCCTTCCAGCCCTCCCCTTTTAGCCAACAAGATGAGCTAACTATTGTGTTATTGAACATAAAATGAGCCCAAACTTATGTCTCTTGACCATACTGTAACACAGTGGGGGTTTTTTGGAAGAAAAATAAGTGCCACTATGCGCTATGCCCCCCCCCTGCTCACCCCCCCACCTTTGCTACTTTCTCCATCACTCCCGGAGTTGCTTTGGCACGGCCCTTCCAGGAAGGTGCCTGACAATCATAAAGCTCTGGTGCGCCCTTTTTACTACCATCCCAGAAGGTGATTTAGGGATTGTAAGGAGCACCAAAGCAACTCCAGGAGGCTGTGCCTGCAGTCACAGGAAGCAACAGTGATGGTAAAGGTGGGGGGGGGGAGGAAGCGGCGATGGCAGGGGTGGTGGCGGGGGGAGGGGGTGGTACGCCATACCAACAGAAATACAGTGGTACCTCAGGTTACAGACGCTTCAGGTTACAGACTCTGCTAACCCAGAAATAGTACCTTGGGTTAAGAACTTTGCTTCAGGATAAGAACAGAAACCATGCGGAGTGGCGGCAGCGGGAGGCCCCATTAGCTAAAGTGGTGCTTCAGGTTAAGAACAGTTTCAGGTTAAGAACAGACCTCCATAATGAGTTAAGTTCTTAACCCAAGGTAACTGCAGTGTAACAGCACCCAGGCACTACTTCAAGAATTTGCTTGTTGTGTCTGGTTTTGATGAAAAAGTAAAACATAGCTGGTTAGCATACAGAACAGGGGTCAGCAAACTTTTTCAGCAGGGGGCCGGTCCACTGTCCCTCAGATGTTGTGGGGGGCCCAAACTATATTTTGAAAAATAATAATGAACAAATTCCTATGCCCCACAAATAACCCAGAAATGCATTTTAAATAAAATCACACATTCTACTCATGTAAAAACACCAGTCAGGCCCCACAAATAATCCAGAGATACATTTTAAATAAAAGGACACATTCTACTCATATAAAAACATGCTGAATGTCCATAGGCCGGATTTAAAAGGCAATTGAGCTGGATCCGGCCCCCAGGCCTTAGTTTGCCTACCCATGATATAGAAGATCCCACATTGCAAGAACTATAATCAAGGCCATCTTCAAATCTGAGAAGGCCCTGGGTGTTTTTAATATTTTGGGGGGAGCTGCCCAGGGTGGCTGGAGCACCCAAGTCAAATGAGTGGCATATAAATAATAATAAAATATTATTAATTAACATCATCATCACTCCCTCTTGTTTTGTTTTGTGTCTATCCCACCTCCCAAAGGAGTCCATTCTAACAAACAACAAAGCAGTAAGACAGCACAATTAAAGCCTTTAAAAGTAAAAAGCGCGTAGAGCATTTTAAAACAATAAGAACATCTGAAAACCCATAAAGACAGTCAAACACCCTTACAGCTAATAATTTCAAACTTGCCAGGAACAGCATCTTTCAGCCATCAAATGTTTTTGAAGTGAGTGGGGAGAGAGCAAACTTGATAATCACAGGGTTGGGGTTCCTTCCTTAGGAAGAAAGGAGTTTTAGGTGGGAGAAAAATGACTTAAGTGGTGCTGCCGGCGGCTGCGGTAAGAAAACAGATTTATATGATTATGAATTCCAAGAAAAACGCATACCATTATCTTATACTACTTGCACTCAGAAGCCTTATTCTGTAGTTTACATACACACACAAAATTAGAGCAGGGACAAGTCTGTTGGCCACATACAGACATACCATTGCGTCCTTCTCGACCAGTCCACTGTACTTTTAGGCAGAGTGACACAGCTGAGGAGTGAGGTGTTAAGAAGTTAGAGCTGTGTGTGTCACACAGCTTGCCCTATGCCTTTTAACTGTCGCAGGAAACCCCCCCCCCCCATCATTCAGTTTGTACAAACTTCACACACACACACACACACACACACACACACACACAGAATGCTTCTGTTACAAATTCATAGAAAATCAACCATACTGCACTGATCTGCACTGTTCCACTTTTATTATACTCCATGAAGGAAGGACTACAAAATGGGGAAGGTTTGATACAGGCCAGCCATAATCCCTTGAGCATACAAACACATACACACATACACATACATCGCCCAGTTGCTATGCCAACCCTGATGGTCCTAGACAGAAGACCATCAAGATCACAAAGAACTTGCATATGGGAGTGGATTCAGCACAGACTGGAACAAAGGACAATGATCAGCTCTTCCCTCTGGGGACAGGAAACTGCAAGCTCCCCTTTGTCACCTGGAAAGTTCTCATGAGGAGAGGGGAAAGGAGGAACCAGCCAGGTGACAGGACACTCAGGTTACCACCACAACTCCTCCCTCAACCCCTCCTTTTTGTGATGTAGTTGTGATGTAGTCTTAGGGGTGTAGTTTAGGGGATTAGTAACTAATAAAAGTTGGGGTCTTCTTTTGTTATGGGCTTCCATTTTGCTTCATCTTGTTGCGGGTGGGAGTCCTGTCACGACAGTATTCAATAAAGGCCAAGCCTACAGGCTGCTGTTTTGCTCCAAGTTATCCTGGTTGGTGTCTTTGTTTTTGTCCAAGGGAGCCCTCGGATTTTTCCGTTAACATAAGCTAGCTTATTGTTCTCAGGTGAAGCAGAGAACACTGTCCTATCATCACCAGTCTTGAATTAAGATTCAACTGCCAATCTAGTTGGCTTTTATGCATGGGAGAGAAGGAGGGATTCATCCTGTACTTTGCCCTGCTTGCAGCCTTCCACATATTAGAGGGGCAACTTCCACAGAAAGGAGATTGTCACACCATTTCCAACTCCCTACATGGTTCCATGTGTTAGCAAAATCACTTAAATCAGTGATGGCCAAACTCGGCCCTCCAGCTGTTTTGGGACTACAACTCCCATCATCCCTAGCTAACAGGACCAGTGGTCAGGGGTGATGGGAACTGTACTCTCAAAACAGCTGGAGGACCAAGTTTGGCCATCCCTGACTTAAATAATGCAGACAGAGCACAAAGAGAAAATAAATCATGATAATGTTTTACTGAGGAAGTTTGAACAAAAACAGTTGCATCGTTTGAGGATAAAGGATGTCTTTCTTACTTCAGGTCCTGTACACAGCAAAAAGACATTCAACCAAGCATACAGAGGAAAGACTCCATCAGAACAACAAGCCAACCAGAGCAAAAGATCATTGCTACTCTGCCTGGTTGCTAAGCAACACTACAAACTTACCCCTCTTCATTAGCTGACTTGCTGAAAACAGAATCAACCCATAAGTTACAAGCTGAATCATTCCTGCGGTTGCACTTTGAACATTCAGAACCTTGCAAAGATAGAAGTTTCACCTATGGGTTTGCTATGGCTAGAATGACGAGTATAATGTTTACAGAGAGAAGACAGAAATTTTGAAAATAAATAAATAAACAAATCACTAAAGCTCTGGGATGTAAACTGCCAAACAAAGGCAGAGGTAATTGCAAGAGCCAGTCAGCATCACAGAATAGCACTTCCCGCTTTAAGATGGAGCCACAGCAAAAGCATGTTATATGTTAGCATCAGAGGAGTTCACTGCTGGAGTACATGCTCTGAATGAGCAAAGTCCTAATTTTGATCTCTGCAATATCTGCTCCCTGGTAGCTGTATTAGAAAAAGCTTAACTAGAGACCCCTGAGAAGTGCTGACAGTTTTCTCTCTTTCTGTCTCTCTCACAATACAAGGTAGTTTCTTATATTCTTCAGATCCAGACTTAATTTTACACAGCATGCTCCAGAGCAGAAATTAAATTTTCACACACCACCTTCAGTTACTATTCTTTTGTTGTTTGAAATGCTGCAATTCAGAGAATCCAGTCAAGTCAATAAAGATTCTGGTGGATTTCTTCAGGTTCCCTTCTTTCACCCCTTCATTAAACACTAGCCAGAAGAACCTGGATGGAAACAACCATATCCCAAGTACAGTTTTACTGTCTATCTTCATGCACACATAGCTGTGTCTTTTAACTTATATTGCAGATATTTTCTGTGTGTATATATACTTTAATTCTTTCCAAGCATAGCTGGCAACCGTCCCTTATTTGGCGGGAAACTCCCTTATCCCAGCGCCGTGTCCCGCTCCTGTCCCTTATTGATGATGTCCCTTAAATTTTCCGGGTTTCAAAGGAAGCAGCTCCTCTCCCTCCCTCCCTGCCAGCCAGGGAGGAGGGAGGCTCCAACTGTGTTGCTTGGCTGCGTTGCTCACCCAATAAGGAGTCTAAGAACGACTGGGGGGCGGAGCTTGCATGCCTTGTGCCGATCAAATCGGCTGTGTTGCCTGGGGACTCGCCTTTGCTCAGCGCTTCCCAGTGGAGAGGTGACGGTGGTTTTCCTTGCTGCATCCCCTTTGCCGGGTTGCTGCGCTGTGGGAACCACCGCTTGAGGCTTCATTTGGCTGCTGGCTGGGCTTTCTGCCTTTGGCCCAGAGGGGCTCAGAAGTTGAACATACCTGTGCTCTGAAAATCCCTTATTTTGCCGATCCCTTATTTTCGAGGCTGCTGGTCCCTTATTTTCAAATCTGTAAGTTGACAGCTATGTTTCCAAGGGTAGAGAGGCCTGATGCCCAGTGGTGGAGCTTCATGCGTCTGGGGGTGTGGCACTCCACCCACGGGGTGTGGCATGTGTCCTGGGGGCATGGTGTACCGCCTGCGGGGGCATGGCACCCCACCAGGATTGCACTGCCAGGGGCAGTACACTCCCCCCACACCCCTCTTCCTCCACCAGTGCCCATGCCCATTTTGTGGGCTCTTTGCTACATCAGTGGACCATGGCTGTTTTTTTTAAAAAAAAGGATATTTATTGAAATTTTCAACTTTAATACATTAAAAAAGAATCAAAAAAGGAAAAACAAAAAGGTTTAAAAACACATAAAGTTCACAATCCTTATTTTTCTATAACATATTTCCCTGACTTCCCCACACCTCCCCTTCTTATATTCCAATTCAAAATGTTAGTTCAGCAAGTTCTTATCCCTAATTTTAACCTTTTTCTATTTAGTTCATTTTAAAAAACCAATTTTGCCTTATCCAAACTTAAACACAATACTTATGCATCAATACTCGTTCTTAAAACATTTTTCTAACGTCGACCCAATTTCCCTTCCATGAATTCCCCAATTTTCATACAAATAACAAAATAAAATAAAAATAAAACAGATTGTAATTATACACCCTTTGGATTCCCAAACTCCACCCCCCCTTTCCCGGTTTCAACCCCCAACAAATGTCCATCAGTCTTAGTCTACTATCAGCCTGGAGATCTCATGTCCGAGGCTCTTAATTCTCTCTCAATTCCTCTCTGCCGGTTTTTTTTTATAGTCCTTAATATTAAACACCAGATCTCGGAGAAGCTCTGGCCCAACGGGATCCATGTTTCTTCCAGCCAGACCTCCATACTTAAAAGTGGAGCCCGAATCATGTTTCTTATTCCTTTCAAGTCCAAATGTCCCCAAAGCTCCAACTTCCACCTTAAGCAAATTTGTAATCCTTGGGTCTTCAGATCTCCACATGAGGAGATCTCTCCATTCTTCAATCTCCAATTCAAGCCAGATTTTCGACATCAAGTTCTTATTTTCCTTTGTAGCCATCATGTCAGGCCTCTGGCTCTCCTTTATCATCTGCAAAGTTACAGCTCCTCCTTCCTTTTCCTCAGGAACAACATATATCTCCTTCTCCACACTCAAAGCTCTCAAGTTTCTCTTTTTGTCCAGCTGCATGGGCTTCCTGAGTCAAATCCTTATCAAATTCAGTGATGTTATTTACTGTTAAGTTCAGAGTTGCAACATTTGTAGCCAAAACATCAATTTGGCCTTGTAACTTTCCCAAGAGAACAAAAACTTTGTCCAACCCAGCCTGAATTTTCCCTCCTCCAGCCATTCTTGTAATGTCCCAAATCCCCCTCTAGAGGGATTTTGGTAACTTAATATTCCTTCCAATTCAAATCCAAAAATCAAGTTAGTTTGTAACAGTTCTTCCTTGTTTTCAACAAATTGTAACCAAATTGTAACAAATATAGCCAGCAGAAGCAACAGAAACAAAGTTCTCTTTTCCCGTCTTGACAGCTAAATTTGACAGCTGTCAAACTCTTCAATACCTCATCAGCAGGCTCTCTCGCGGAGCACTCCCGGGTCCGGGGGGGTGGCACTTCAGCTCCCAAGATTAGCTCTTTATCCTCCAGTAAGATTACTTATATTGCCAAATCGTGAAATTAATGTCTTTTACCAAGTAAAAAAGAAAGGGTTCTCTCGACCTTAGTTAGCAGGTCCTTGCTTTAAATTATTTACAAGACGGGGAGACGGACTTCCTGTTTGTGCCTTCCCCGATCGTGCCTAATTAAAAATAAATAAATTTCTTTCCAATTTCCGTACTACTCACGGGTTGTTGCTTTAAAGTCCAATTGTTCACAAAAAGAAGTCAGCGCTCTCCGACCATGGCATGCGGCTTCACTCTGCAGGAGAAGCAGTCGACTCTCAGCACCACGACGCTCACCCCGTCCCCCGCTCCGAAGCCTTTAAAAAGGCTCCTTCACAGGTCGGGGGGCACAAATGGTGCCCGCCGAGTCACCAGGTTCACAGGCTTCACCACCTGTGATTTTTGAGGGTCCCCGCGTCGCTGCAGCGGTCAAGACCCAATCCTGCGGAGCCGATTCCCTCCAGAGCTCGGAGGGAATCCGCCATTAGCCGATGGCGCTAACCTGGAAGTCGGACCATGGCTGTTTTTGCAGCAGGCCACAGTGGAGGCTGGTCTGTTAGGGTGAACAGAGCACTGGACCATCAACCTGCCCTTAGGTAGTCCCAGCCAACCCACCTGCCCCCTTACAACCTGCTCAGAAGGTGGCACTGCCTGCCAGCTTCCTGGATGCCTCAGTGTTACAGTTGTAGAACTCACCAGGGTGGGTGATGGGGGGGGGGAATGGGAATTAGTCAGATCTGCACACCATTGGTTCTGACTACACCTGTTGCTGGCCTCCTGCCATATCCCTACCCATCACAACGAACACCAGTCATCACTGGCAGGCCATTAAAACTTCCCACAATGCTCAAACTAATGCATAAATTGAGGATAATGTCGGAAATGGTCCCAAGGAACCCAGGTATCACTGCTTGTGTGCCCTGTCAGGGCACTGAACCCCATGCAGGTGCCCAAATGTGGTGAGAGTGCCCCTCTTTATATGCATATATTATTAGGCTCAATACTTTCTCTACTCATTGGGTCACCCCTGATCTATGCACAGGGAGTGGACCACCATAAGCTATGAGAGAGATCTATTTCCTTCTCCCTCCTCCAGCCAGCTCCCGAGGACGTGTAGATTGCCAAGTAGATCTGGGTTTTTGTATGCATAACACACATACACGTGCACACACATTGAACATTTTACATCTCTTATTATAGTCAGATTACAAAGTCTTTATTATGCAGTCATACAGCTGAACATTAGTACAGTCAAATTCATTGTATTAGATAAATGACAGGCATATGTGATTATTCAAAGGCTTTGTGTCAGTTACACTGAAGTGCATATGAGGCATTAGGTGTTCCTTAGGTTATTTATCTGCATACATTTATCTGCAGTTCTCAGGATGTCTCCAACTGAGGCACTGAGCAAACCAAGACCTGCTTAGCTTCAGCAGGCAGCTTTAGCACCTGCCTTCACCCAGCTTCTTTCCTCAGGTATTATTTTAATCAACATTTCTTCCTTCCCATCCTCCCCTTTGGTTCATTCCTAAAGTTAGCTATTTATAAATATATACACCCTCAAAAGGTTCCTGGGCAGTGTGCAAAATTGTAAATAGAAATTAATTAAACAGCATGTAAATACAATATGGAACCAGCACATACATACAACACAATATAAGATAAAAACCCAACATAATTAGAAAGAAAGAAACCAAATAGGATACAGCACAATAATAAGGATCTATTACTTCATATAACTCAGCTTGCACAAACACAGATTGTGGTTTTGCTTTGCTCCTTTTTGGTGTGTGTGTGTGTGGGGGGGTAAATACTCAAGTGTGTGTGTGTGTTTTTATTAGCTACATCCCATTTACCTTAATACTGTGTTCAAGTCAGAAGTAGGGAACCTAATTTTGCCTCTGGCCCCACACACCACTGGAATGTAACCCCTGAAAAATTGCTTTGGAATAATATGGCCATACGGCTAAAAAGGTCCCCCATCCCCGGTGTAACTATTAACATTGCACTAGTGACCAAGAGAGAGGCATGGGAGTCAAACAAATCACCAATGCCTAGAAGCAACAACTCTGGATGGGTGACAATGCTGCAGTCACTTCAGTTACTTAGAGTGTAGACTTCTGCAAACTTATCCACAAGTCGTTTCCACTGGACTTAGCTGTGAACACATATACAGCAGGGGTGCGGACAATTTTAATCCCAGTCGCTTCATTCCCTCATTACCAGCCATTCAAGTACCCCATACCAGCAATGAATCAGTCCAAAAAGGGTGGGATAAGACTCTCACACACTCATCACAGTCTCCCACTTACACTCGCACACTATAGACACAGGAAAAGGAGGAGATTCCAACTACCATATTTTTTGCTCTATAAGACTCACTTTTTCCCTCCTAAAAAGTAAGGGGGAATGTGTGTGCATCTTATGGAACGAATGCAGGCTGCGCAGCTATCCCAGAAGCCAGAACAGCAAGAGGGATTGCTGCTTTCGCTGCGCAGCGATCCCTCTTGCTGTTCTGGCTTCTGAGATTCAGAATATTTTTTTTCTTGTTTTCCTCCTCCAAAAACTAGGTGCATCTTGTGGTCTAGTGTGTAAACATCAGGAAGAACTTTCTAACAGTAAGAGCTGTTAGACAGCAGAACGGACTGCCTTGGAAGGTGGTGGACTTTGCTTCCTGGCAGGTTTTTAAGCAGAGATTGGATGGCCATCTGTCATGGATGCTTCAGCTGAGATTCCTGCATTGCAGGGGGTTGGACTAAATGACTCTTGGGGTCGATTCCAACTCTACAAGTCTATGATTCTATGACAGCAGGCACATAGCTTCCCTCTTCAGCTCATTTGTGGTTGGGGAGGGGCATTTTCACCCTCACTACACCACTGTGATAGGCAGGGAGGCTCAAGCCTCTCTGAACAGTGGAGATGAAAACAGTGCTGTCCCCACTCAACCTCAGAGTCCTTCCTGCCCACCCCCAGCGGTGATGCCACTGTCAGGAAACTGAAGTAGACCTGGTGGACCACTCCAGAAGACTTGGTGGGCCAGCTGAGGCACATAGGCCAGAGATTCCCTCTCTCTGAGATAAAGGATTTTCAGCACAAACCTCACTTAAAGGTAAAGGGACCCCTGACCATTAGGTCCAGTCATGGACGACTCTGGGGTTGCAGCACTCATCTCACTTTACTGGCTGAGGGAGCTGGCGTACAACTTCCGGGTCATATGGCCAGCATGACTAAGCCACTTCTGACGAATCAGAGCAGTGCACGGAAATGCTGTTTACCTTCCCGCCGGAATGGTACCTATTTATCTACATGCACTTCGTGCTGTCAAACTGCTAGGTTGGCAGGAGCAGGGACCGAGGCAACAGGAGCTCACCCCATCGTGGGGATTCGAATCGCTGACCTTCTGATTGGCAAGCCCTAGGCTCTGTGGTTTATCCCACAGCACCACTTTAAATATTGACAGTGTTGCCTATTTCATCATTGAGAAAAGGAATCTATTTTGATGAGCAGAAAAGGGATATCAATCCAATCTCTATACACTCAATTGTGCACATAAAGAACTATACAATCTGTACCATTGATACTTAAAAAAAAAGAACTAGATTGTAACACATTTTTCTAAAATTACAGTATGGAATTCCCATCAAACACTCTACTACTGTCAATAGTGGTGCCTCCTCTGTGGACCCTCAGCAGCCAGCTTGCAGAAATCCCTTTGCTTGCTCAACCAATAAATTGGAAGCATTTCATCTTGGCGCACTGTTTGATGTTTTGCTGGAAGACCACTCTGGTGACACTGCTTCCAACTGTTACTGAAGACTTATTTGCAGAACAGCCTGTTTCTAAGCTCCTCCGTGGGACACAGGCCGTCACCAAAATGTCTTGTACACACAGCCCAGGGCCTTGAAATCCGAGGAGAAAACATCTGATTATGGGCCAATGGCTTCTATATCAACAAAAGAGACAAAACCCAGGCAGTCTGCCTTGAAATAATTTGTGGGGATTGCACACCTCTAACATCAACATTTACTTTTCCATGGATTGAACGTTATTTTCAATCTCATGTGACAGGTACACAATTCTCATTTTGAGGGATAGAGAGTCCTTTTTTTCTGAGTGGTTAACACTAGGGCTGCAACAGTTACCATTAAATTAATCAGACACAAACATATTACTTTATCTATTACTTACTGTGAATACTTATATCCCACTTTATAGCTCGGGGAAGCCCTTAAAGCAATCAGAAAAGGTTCTAACCAAACAAGCAAATGCAGTATAGAAAGAAAATTTGCACACGATCCATAAAGGAGCAGGATTATTCAGACAGCAATTTCTGCCATCACCCCTGTTCTGCCCTGATGTCGTACAAGGCAGTAAACCCCAACAAGCTCTTCTTAAGGAAGAGAGTGGGGCTGAGAAGCAGGGACAGGCTGAGCCTGTGATGGAAACAATCTTTCCTTACCGGTCCTTGGTAGTTGTGTTTGTGTATGTGTATTCCTATATACATAAAAGTGTAATGCTCTCGGCATGCTGGTATTCATATGGCCACCAATAGGTGGCAACACCAACTCTAGTTTGATGACAGAACCTTAGACAGGGAAGTGAGTGGTGGAGGTGGCAGGTGGCCTGGACAAGCTGTTTAATGGAGGGGGGCAGACTTCAGAACACTCTCTTAAGTGCTGACACATATACTTTACCACCCCCTTCTCCTTCTCTTAGCTGTGGGGGGAGATTAAGAATGGCTTTCACATTCAAGAGTCAGAGATCTCTCTATCTCTCCCATTAAAATAACATAAGCTACACTCATCGTGAGCCATTAACTAGTAATCTACTTGACAAAAACAAAAAATAAAAATGGTCAGCATTGCTATGCAGCATTCATAACACAATGAAATTACAGAAAGATTCTGCCAAAACGTTCTTCCTTAGAGGGAAAACAAATAAAAACAGGACAGAAGAATGTATAACCCAAGCAGAATTCCGGCTGTTGGCTTATTTTACGTTCCTATAAATCCCTTTCCAGGGGATCAGATCCATTAACATTCTGCTGTCAGCTGGTCCTTCTTCAGATCATCTGGCTAAGTACAAAATGAAAGATAGAATTACAGCCTATGGCTCATAAACTTCCAATACAGGAAGTGTGTAAAATACAAGAAAGGAGACAACGAACTTGAAGTCAACCCGTATTTTGCAGACTGTCATGAGTCCGGTGGAGGTGTGTTGTGGAGTGGGGTGGGTGGGAGCAACTGCGGGAAGCTGGGACTAGAAGATCCTGGTCACTGATTGTGGTATCAGGGAGCAACTTAGCCCTCTTGCAGGTGGACAGCTGGACAGTTGGACACCAGGGAAGGCTCCAGTCGGCTGGCAGAAAAGTCCCCCCAGCTCTTCCCCCTGTTAAATGTAATATATGAACAACTGTACAGTTTTTACAAGAGGATGTGGGGTTAATGCTGCTCTGAATGGTCACTGTTGCTTGAGAAGTAATGTCACAGACATTATTGTGACATTTCTTTTTTTTTAAATAATATTTATTAGTTTTCCAACAAATTAAACACAACACTACAAAAAACCAAAAAAGACAACAATACAATACAATACAAAAAACACTACAAAACACTAACACATACAACTAACAAAACAAAACAAAAACCATTTAAAACACAGTCCAATTTCAGTATCTTATCTTTCTTTCACTTATTTCCACGACCTCCTCACGCCTCCCTTTTTGTATTCCACTTCTATTGTTTCAGCAATTCCTTTCCATCTTCCTCTGTTTTCTATCCTATAATTGTCTTAACACATTCTAACCTTATTTTTCCCTTTAATACTCTATTAATCTATTTATACTTAATTCCTTATAACATTTCTACTAAAGCCATATAACTTCATTCCAACATTTTTCTAACATTCATTAATTTTACAGTATTTCTGTAAATAGTCTTTAAACTTTTTCCAGTCTTCTTCCACCGACTCTTCTCCCTGGTCTTGGATTCTGCCAGTCATTTCTGCCAATTCCATGTAGTCCATCAACTTCATCTGCCACTCTTCCAGTGTGGGTAAATCTTGTGTCTTCCAATATTTTGTGATGAGTATTCTTGCTGCTGTTGTTGCATACATAAAAAAAGTTCTGTCCTTCTTTACATTATTGTGACATTTCATGGCCTTTTAGCTTCGTATTTGCCAACAAAGGAGGAAAGTTCACATATCTGACAACCCAAACTCCCAGTCTAGGGAAGTAAAACTCTTCTGGTTTAAAATGTTGTAATGTTATTGTTGTTATTGTTTCACTGATAGTTTGGTTCATTTAGTGAGTGTCCAGTCATTTTAATATTAGAGCAGAGGTGCAGAGCAGGATTGGAGAGCAGGATTAGGGAATCTTTTTCATCCCAAGAGTCACTTTCCCTCCTGATTGGGCAGTTCCAGGGGTAAAAGTGGGTTAGAGCAGAACATGTAAATTCTACTCTGAACAGTAGGGTAGTTTCTCCACAAACACACCACTTGTCTACACTTCATCCAGAGTTTTTTGTAAGAATTAAACAGGGCAGGGGAGAACAGGGGAGAACCCTGGGCTCTTTGAATGAAAGGTGATAAAGGTGATTTACAGGGAACCAGGCAGAGGGCCTTCTCGGTAGTGGCGCCCGCCCTGTAGAACGCCCTCCCACCAGATGTCAAAGAAATAAACAACTATTGGAACTTTTAGAAGACAGCTGAATGCAGCCCTGTTTAGGGAAGCTTTTAATATTTGATGAATCATTGTATTTTCATATTCTGCTGGAAACCGCCCAGAGTGGTTGGGCAAACTCAGCCAGATAGGTGAGGTATAAACAAGTTATTATTATTATTATTATTACTGTAATTTTAATAATGAATACATAAAGCAAAATGAGGATCCAACCTCCCCAGAACATCCCATGCAGGTTTGTCCTGATTATTCTTTACTTGGCAGGTCTGTCTCAAATGATATCCATTTCCAGTCCCGGCTTGGAGGCGCCATACATCTGACATTTCCCCTCCCATCTGCTACTTTGCCATCACATTTTAAAGAAACTTTGGAAGATGCTAAAGTGCCCCCCAATACTCTTGCATAGTTTTCTAGATAACGAAAGTACACTTTGACTCCTACATTAGAATCTCTACAGAGATTGCTTAGGTCCATCAGGCGTCCCCATTTGGTCTGCAGGGCTGTTTTGGTCAAGCTACACCAACCTGCCCTACAAGTGATATCGGATGTGAGCCAAAAGAGGATTTGCAGCCATCCTGATCAGCAACGCCCTGTGGAAAGTTCTGGCTATCAATATATATTTTTATTGTTGGCCATCACAATACAATATAAGAACAAGTCACACAACTACAGAATGAAAGACATGCACCAGACCAAGACAAATCTACACACACACACATTCTTTACCATCAGAGGAGCTGCAGTGCTTTGTGGGGCCCATTTTTGGCATGGCTCTGAAATGACACCCTCATTCACCAATGGAATGAATACACAAATACACACACACACACACAACCAGCTGTGCTCTGGCTGCCATTCAGCAGAAATTCATCCATTCTGCTCTCATGAATCTATAGAGAGGCTTCATCAGTACAATGTCCCAAGGCAATTTCAATTTATGTTCAACTGTTATAGATTAGAGGAGTCTGTTTCATGGCAGCTTCTAATGCAAATTGCCTTTGTGCCGTTCTGTTTGTTTTTTGTTGCGGGGGGGGGGGTGTTGCAACTTTCTGGCTCGTTTCTCCTTCCCACATCTTCAAAGCCATCCTGTCCACCAAGGAAGGCTAGAATTTAACTCAATGGCTTTGCACGCACAAGAACAAGGGATGTCTAAGCTTTGTTTGAAACTCGACCACTTAAGAAAGGGGGGGAACAGTCCATCCTTCAAGTACATGCTCCTTTTCATTTCTTACACAGATCTTACACTGTCTGTTAATATTATTCCCCAAGGTGGCATTCAGCCGTAAACTCAAGACAATGAGAACTACAGACAGATTAAAGGAATTTTAATAGAGTCTAGTGCTGCGATGAAGTTTGGCCCCCAGTTTCTCCAAAGTTTTCTTTCCCTACGGAAGAGGCTTCCACTTTCCCCCCAAATGTCTTAGCATTTCTCGGAACACATTCCTCAAGTTTCCCAGCTGATCTGAAAGAAGCCACAAAGGGGGAGAGTTATCTTGAGATGTCCTCCCCTGGGCTTTAATTGGAGCACATACAGCCATGCAGACAGCAAATAATGATTTGTGCAGTGAAAGAAAAGATTTTCACAAGCACCCTTCAGCCACCTTCAAAGTAAAGTAAGCACAACAAAAACTGTGCAACCCACCCATGAGAATTTCAACAAAAAAAATTCTCTCCCCTTTGATAATGTTCAAACACAAAGTTTCTCCCCCTGTTAATTGATGGAGAATGCTGGAAAAAAGTGAGTTAAATTTTTTTGGCATACCACTAATTAATTCATCATATGAGTTTTAGTCCCATCACTCAACCTGAGGCTCCCATCCCTGTTATAAGTGAATGTTTATTCATCTTCAGTACATAATAAATCATCACTACTTTACTTTCTTTAAAAAAAAAGAGTGTGTCCAAGTGAATGGTGGATCCAAACATTATTCCAGAAAGCATTTTCTATTCTCTGACCAACAGCAAGCAAGGGAGTGCTTAGGGGTTTGTGAACTTGGATCTTCGCCCATAATATTAACAAGCTGTTTTAAGTGTTCCGCATAAATGGAGCTGAAGAGCAAGGATCTGATGACCATTAATGGGTAGGTGGTGACTGAGCTGTAAAATGAGGCATAATGCAGAACTCATTTAGGAGCAAAGGTTTGTGATGCATGCAACTCCCTTGCACTGTATACAGAGGCCAAGAGTTCACTGGGCTGTGAGTTTTGTGAGAAATATACTGCAACTGCTCTATAAAGTAACGTCATTGCACAAGACAGAGAGGACCCATTTCCAGATGGTTTGGTTTAAGTCCAAACAGCAACCAGATTCCCAATGTCCTTCTGCAGAGGAACTCTTTAGGGTAAGAAATCAGTTGAAAGTACCCTGAATTCCAGCCAGCGAGCAGAGATACATCTGGCTTGCACCCATCAAATTGTTATGAAATGAGAGCAATAGCTCTAATCTTCTGGGCACTGGGACCAAGGAAGGAAGACTCTTCTCTCCCCACTGGAGGAGCACTGAATAGCCATTTGAATACAAAATGATTGCACACCTGGATGCCAAGAGCTACCAGGGTTCGAAAAGGAACCCTCATATCTGGAGATTCCTGCTCCATGTTGGCGGCATGCCATAAAGGCTGAGGGTCCTGAGCTGCAGAAAAAATTGGCCCTGCCAGCTTAACTATTGATTCCTGTTACTCAGAAAAGCTTATACTGGTGCACTCTGCCAATGCTTTCAAAGTACTTACTAAGTCTGGAGAACTTATGTAGGTCAGGGGTGGGGAAGCAGCCATTCTCCAGATGCAGTTGGACTCCAACTCCCATAATCCCTGGCCAGGAGGGCCAATGGCCAAGGATGATGGGAGTTGTAATCTAGCAGCACCTGGAGGGCCACAGGTTCACCACCCTCAGTATCAACATTTGACAGTGGCCTCATGTGCACTTTACATTTAAAGCAGAATCATACCACTTTAAGCAGTCATGGCTTCTCCACTGCCAATAAAATAAAATAAACAAATCCTTGGAACTGTAGCTTGTTCAGGGTGCTGAGAGTGGTTAGAAGAACCCTATTCCCATCACAGAGCTACAGTTCCCAGTGTTTCCTGGGAAGAGGGATTGATGGTTAAACCATGCTGAGAACTGTAGCTCTGTGAGGGTCTCCTGACAACTATAAGCAGCCTTAACAAGCTGCACCTCCCAGGAATCTTTGGAGGAATCCTTGACTGTTTAAAATGGCATGATAATGCTTTAAATGTGTGCTGCAAATGGGGCCTGTGACTATGTCAAGACACTGAGTGTTGTCTTTTAGAATGCTTAATTTGATCAAAATGCATTTGGCGTTTTAAATGAAGTTTAATTTTGGCAGCTCTACTGATAAGCTGATCTACTAGAGCGGACCAATTTGCAATTTCCCTTTGGAGATGTTGCATGACAGATAAGACAGGCCTAACTTGTTAATTTCACTAAACATATTGTGAGCAACATATAGGAATTAATTGTTTTACGTGTTGTTAAAAGGGTTTGGGTGCTAATTGTTAGAGACCAATCATTTGTGGTTCATTTTATATACAAAAGGTATGTGAGAAGACTGTAGGGGTGAGCAACCAGTAGCCCTCCAAGTATTGTGGAACTAGAGCTCCCATCAGTCCCAGCCAGCATAGCCAATAGTCAGAAATGCTGGGAATTGTAGTTCAGAAACAACAGGGTAGCAACACCTGCCTTAACACTTGAAAACATTCAGTGGGATTGTTTCATATCCAAAAGCCAAGTTACTAGGAATGTTGATACACTTTGCAAACATGATAGATTAAGGAAAATCCCTTTCTTCAACAAATCTCACAGATATGCATTAGCAAGGCACATTAAAACAAAGAAGAATAGACTCTAGCGGTTGTCTCCGATGGTGCCAATCATCCCTTAGTAGGGCTCTTATTCATAGAATGGACAAAGAAGTAATTTTTGATGCAGCTCGCCTGCCCTCTAAATATCAGTGGAGGCTGGTCATTTTGCAAAAGTGGGGCACAGCCCCACCATCCAGTCAGCCCTCAGCAGCCGGCCTTAGAACATGAGAATATGAGAGCATAATAAGAGTCAGGCCAATGGCCCATCCAGCCCAGCATCCTGTTCTCACAGTGGCCAGCCAGATGCTTGTGGGAAACCCACAAGCAGAAATCAAGCACAAGAGCGCTCTCCCCTCCTGTGGTTTCCAGCATCTGGCATTCAGAAGCATTACAGTCTCCAGCTGTAATTAGATGGCTCTGCTTGTCATTGGCTTTGTCTCAGCCAATCATTGGATTTGGTGCCACCTAACTGTTGGGCGGGGACGTGGGTGGTGCTGTGGGTTAAACCACAGAGCCTAGGACATGCCAATCAGAAGGTCGGCGGTTCAAATCCCCATGATGGGGTGAGCTCCTGTTGCTCAGTCCCTGCTCCTGCCAACCTAACAGTTTGAAAGCACGTCAAAGTGCAAGTACATAAATAGGTACCGCTCCAGCAGAAAGGTAAACTGTGTTTCCATGTGCTGCTCTGGTTCGCCAGAAGCAGCTTAGTCATGCTGGCCACATGACCCGGAAGCTGTACGCCGGCTCCCTCGGCCAATAAAGCGAGATGAGTGCCGCAACCCCAGAGTCGGTCACGACTGGACCTAATGGTCAGGGGTCCCTTTACCTTTTTAACTGTTGGGCAGACACATCACCTTGCCAACAAAGGTCCATATAGTTAAAGCTATGGTTTTCCCAGTAGTGGTGTATGGAAGTGAGAGCTGGACCATAAAGAAGTCTGATCACCGAAGAATTGATGCTTTTGAATTATGGTGCTGGAGGAGACTCTTGAGAGTCCCATGGACTGCAAGAAGATCAAATCTCTCCATTCTGAAGGAAATCAGCCCTGAGTGCTCACTGGAAGAACAGATTGTGAAGCTAAGGCTCCAATACTTTGGCCACCTCATGAGAAGAGAAGACTCCCTGGAAAAGACCCTGATGTTGGGAAAGATGGAGGGCACAAGGAGAAGGGGACAACAGAGGAGGAGATGGCTGGACAGTGTTCTCGAAGCTACCAGCATGAGTTTGACCAAACTGTGGGAGGCAGTGGAAGACAGGAGTGCCTGGTGTGCTCTGGTCCATGGGGTCACGATGAGTCCGGACATGACTAAACAACAACTGTTGGGCTCTTTGCCTTTTGTTCCACTGGTCCCAACAGCTGCCAAACCTGCTAAATATGCTCTAGAGATTCCCCATAACCCTCTGAAGTGAATCTTAGCAGAATGGCACGGTTACATAGGGGAGGTGAAAACACCAAAATTTGTTTCATTTCTCATTCTCCTAACTGAAGCCTCACCACCAGCTGAGTGAGACAACTGGATATAATGCAGTATGTGGATTTAAATACTTATTTTGGTCAGTGGATGCTGGTTGAACATTCAGCTATGTTCTGATTTGTACTTTAGTCTGAGAGGTGCAGATCAGTCCATTACATATTGGGATTACCAAAAGGGGGGCTGTTAAAGGAGATACAACTTTGGGCAGTAACTCCTAGGGCTGTGCACAGCCCCTTCCTCAACCTGGATTTCACCCCCAAATTAGTTTGGTGGGTGGGACTAATGTTTAATTAGCTTTTCATAAAACCCTAATTAAACATAGCTCAGTGTGAAGAGCTTGAGACTCTTAATCTCCGGGTCGTGGGTTCAAGCCCCACATTGGGAAAGTACTATAATTCTTGAATTGCATGGGGTTGGTCTAGATCAGGGATGTCCAACAGGTCGATATTGTTAGGATATTTCCGTTCCACCTTAAAAGGGGAGCAGGTTGTTGTGTCACAGCCTGCGTATTTCCTGTTCACAGGAAGTTTCTGTTTTTGTATATAGCTGTTGTTTTTTCTCTCTCTGTGCCTGGACATCAAAGCAGGCAGTCATGTTTTTTCTTTGTTCTGACCAACGCTGAATAGAGTTGTAAATAATGCTCTCCTGAGTGCTCTCCTGAGTGCTGAACTCTGCAAAGGGCGTGCACAAGTCCTTGGAATGTGGGACAGCTGTTTCTGAGGCTTGTGTTGCTAATTGACTGATACTGCGTTTCTACGGGAGATCGATGGATCGTCTGGAGACGGCGTGGGGGCATGATGGCCTTTGTCTCCCTGGCAGTATCCCAACAGATATATCTCCGGGAGGTTTTGGTAGATCGCAGTGGATCGCTGTGTCCCTTCCCTTAGCGTTGGTGAAATCGAATCCGGCCCTGACTCCTCACCCCGCTCTCCATTGTTGCACAATCTACAGAATGGAAGATGGAGTTTATTCAGTGAGGCTGTTTGTTTCCCCAGTGATTTGTTGGGGAAAAAACCCTTAAAAATGGGGCTTTTCCCCTCCTCCCCCCAAAAAGCTCAACAACTTTGACCTGAACCTCCAAAAATCGGGACTCTCCTCCTCCCTAAGAAATGCTAAACAACTTTAACCTGAACCCCCCAAAAACAGGGGTAGATCACTTCAAGTTTTTAATTCTGTAAGTAGATCACAGTCTCTTGGGAGTTGGCCACTTGTGGTCCCTTCCAATTCTATTACTCTATGAAGGGGGAGGAGGAGATAATGCATCTCCTTCCCCTGCTCTTTACCAAGAGCAGAAAGGTTCAATCCTGGCAGGTTCTGCTTTGCAAAGGCCTTTCCTCCCGCAGGGTGCCGTTTTGAAAGGATCTTTTCTGCAATGAAGAAAAGATGTTGGCAAAACAACCCCCTGCAGCCTTCTTGCCCAATGCCCAATGCCCCTCCCCCTGACAGCCCTGGATTATTCCAAGCAGCCCAACGCAGGACTTTCCTGACCCAATTCATCCCAAGCCCAGATCCCTGCAAATCAGCCTGCTTGATTCAGGATCTGGCCAAATCTGGTGCACAACCCTAGTAACCGCAAATCTTGGTTTGACACAACATTTGGGGTTTGTGGCACAAAATGGCACCAGGCGAGTACAAAACTTTGGAATCAGTTTGGAGGGAGTTACAAGTGTGAGAGTTTGTAACTAATAAGCCTATTAGAAAGGGTTCCTTTTGCAGCATAGGGTTACAGTAACTATCCCTTTAGCTGTAAGATTTACACCAAAGCTAGTTTTTGTCCTCAAAGTTATAAAGAGAAGGAAAGAGATGTGCTGAAGGAACCAAACATTCACCTTGCCAAGTCTTTACTATTCTGTTCCAATTGTGCCCAGATTCAATTTCATCATTTAATCTTCAAGCACATAATTGGCTCACAGGCTGCAGATAAAATATTAAATGAAAGGTTGTACAAGTGGCCCATTTCTAAACACTCGGCCCATCTTACAATTTTGCAAGAGTGACAAGCATTTTCTATAGACAGACCTGCATTTATCTCCCCCTATTCCAGCACACAATATCACACCATTTTGAAAACCAAAAATTTAATAAAAATAGGAATTAAATTAGAGAGAGTGAGAGACAGAGAGCACTCAGAAACTGCGGAAAAGGAAGCTAACAGGCACTTCTTAAGGGACTAAAAATGATGGTGTTTCATTTTGTTCCCTCGGGGTGAAATGCTTTACTGTATCACAATGAACTCCACTTATGCTATCATTTTTACGTTTGCTTATCACTTTATCCTCATTTTTTGTATAATGCAAAAGCAGGAGAATACACTCAAAAGCTAACACATCAGCACATTAAAGAGGGTTGTCATGGTTTGCGTCAAGTGCAATTTCAAAAACTTCTATAGCACTGCCCCCAGCTTTGCCACTTCGTTCTAATCAAAGCTGGAATGAGGGCAACTTCCTTCAGTCCAACATCTTCAAAACACCAAAGAGTTAAGAATATGATTATATCTTTCCTTTCATCCTAGATCATCTCCTCAGCCAAGGAGGACCTCAGCATCAGGATATCTCTGCCTCCTCCATCACTCTCGGTAATTTCTTTTGGCCTTCTGTTCTGCAACCAACACCCTCCCACACAGCTACAAATACTGTTTGTGCACTGACTGGAAAACAAGAATTAAAAAGGTGAAGCGTCTTGGAAACTTCTGTAAGGATCATATAAGAACAGCCAAGGTAAACTAGGCCACTATCAGGCACAACTCTTCTCAGAAAGAAAAGGAGAACTAGCACAGAGTAGATACACAGCCTACCCCTCCAAGGGGGGAAAAAGCAATTGCAAGGTTATGAGACGCTGAGGCTGGTTCCATAGCTGTGTATGGACTGAGGCTAGATGAATATTGGGTTTGCACACACCTCCTTCTTCTCTGGCACAAATGCAAGAAGGGATGGGAAAGTCTTTGCTCCCATTTTTTTAAAAAAATAATTTTATTTAATATATATTTATATACGACTTAATACTCCAGAAAGTCACTAAGCAGTTTATAAAGTAACTAATGCAATATGCATGTGTGAGTGTGAGTGTGTGAACATGAACACACAAACTTATATTTTACCCTATTTTTATCAAACCCTTTCTCCCAAGGGATCCCAAACAAGGAAACAAACTATTAAACTGATGAACTGCAGTATAATACAATACAATAAAACAACCCCCCCCCCAAAAAATAGCAGCATATTTTTAGACATCTTTAGAGTCAAGGATTAACTTTGTTGGATACAAACCCATCTACGTAGGGTTACCTTTGAAGGTGACTCAGAAACCACAACTAATCCAGAATGCGACAGCTAGAATGGTGACTGGGGGCAGCAGCCAGGACCATATAACTCCTCCCATCAGATGTTAAGGAGATGAATAATTATACAACATTTAGGAAACATCTGAAGGCAGACCTGTATAGGGAAGCTTTTTACGGTTATTGTTTTACCATGCTTTTATATATGCTGGAAGCTGCCCAGAGTGACTGGGGCACAAATAAATAAATAAATAAATATTATTAATAATTTAAAATCAATGAATGGCATCAATTAACAACAGGCTACCAATAATTCAAAATATACTTCAACATATTAGCACAGAGATAGCCAATGTCGTGCTCTCCAGATGTAGTTGTACTACAACTCCCAGCTTCCCTGGCCATATTGGCTGGGACTGATGGGAGTTACAGGCAAGCAACATCTGCAGGGAACAGTGTTCTAAACTCCCATTGTTCTAGGCACATTTTGTGACAGAGAATCTCCTTAGCGTGAGCAGTTTCTGAGCTCTTGGAACAGTACTGAGCCTAAGATTTCAGATTAAAACTGCAGAGTGGAAGGAAAGAAGGACCTTTTTCTGCCTCCACACTTCCAGCTACTCTCTGAAGACTGGAGAATAAACCCTCTTAACACTATTAGAGGGGTGGGCAGGGGAAGGACTAGACCGTGTGAAAAATGAACATACCAGTAATATTTTAGCTGCAGTTTATTAGTTTTCAGCTTTGTATTCTTGTTATTAAAAAGGTGCACCTAGACATTCCGTTGTTGTGGCCATAGCCTAGGTTTAAGGTGCCATTTAGCTTCTAGCTTTCATAGCTCAGTTTCTAATACTGGGAGGGAACTATGTTGCCTGACCTGATATGATGCATCCTCTCTACACTCAGAGCTAGATGACAATTCTAGCAACCAACACATTACATATTTTAGCAAAGCAAGAACAAGAATGAAAGGCAAAACAGGTTCTGGTAATAGCTAGATCCTATATTTATGTCCAAAATCCTGTAATAAGTGCATCTGTCTTATGGTCTTCAAAATCAAAGAAGGATGCTTTATAAGGCAGTGTCCCATGTTCCTTGATTATTCAGGAATTCCCAGCTTTGATTTTTCTTCTTCAGTCCCAAATTATTCTCTCCTGCTAGAAAAATTCCCTTTTCATGTACAATGGTACCTCGGGTTAAGAACTTAATTTGTTCTGGAGGTCCGTTCTTAACCTGAAACTGTTCTTAACCTGAGGTACCACTTTAGCTAATGGGGCCTCCCGCTGCCGCCGCACGATTTCTGTTCTCATCCTGAAGTAAAGTTCTTAACTCGAGGTAATATTTCTGGGTTAGAAGAGTCTGTAACCTGAAACGTCTGTAACCCGAGGTACCACTGTATTAACAAGTGACTTCTAGCTTGCCTGCTGATAAACTTGGGCTAGCCAATCTGGGGCCATTGAATTGTTGGATGCCAAGCCGCCATCAGCCCTAGATAGCAAGGACAATGGTCAAGGATGATGCAAGTTTTAGTTCAGCAACATCTGAAGGGCACCCCATTGGCTACCCTTGCCACAGAAGTGGTCTCATGTGAAACTGACTAGTATGATGGAGCCCATCAATTTCAGGTCACTTCCAGCCCTTTGGCAACACCGTTCATGGATGCAGACACTGTCTTCCCATTTTGGAATGGGGATGGGAAGAGAATAGGTGATGTGAACATGCACTGAGACTGAGCAAGTGTATTTAATTTGCACATCTTCATGTGGGGAAATTTTCACCTACATATACCCCTTATATAGTACATACATTTTGTTCCCAGAGTCTATATTTGTAATTTTCAAGTTTGGAGTATTATTCCATTTATTTCTTCTTCTTTTTAAAGGCTTCAGTCATTTGATAGATCTGCACCTGTGCTCTGATAAAAAGAATCAGAAATCTAATTTCCAATCCCAGCTACTCTAAATTGTATGATTGGTCTGACACAGAGATAGACCGCAAGCTTTACAAACACCGCAAGTCAATAGAAAGCCTTCAACGGTACACAAAACATTAAATTTTGAACAGCGCTGAAGAAATGGATTGGTTCTGATCACAGCCTTTTTGGACAGCTCTTGAAATGACTGCCTAGCTTAGACTCGTACTCGCTGTCATTTCAAGTGACAGTTAACGTTACTGGCATTCAGGACACAAATACATATTTGACAATTATGCCATCACGGTTAAGTGGTTTGGATGTTATTGTAAACATCTGAAAAAGCTATGCAGAGCATAGGTCACGATTGCTAGTGCTCTGGGCTGACAGGAATCCATCTCAAAAGATTTATTACACATGTAATTATGCGCAATTATATGGCACACGGAACTAGAGATGCAACAACGCTGCAAACAGAAAACTCGACCACATCTAACCCCCTGGGATGTGATACTGGTTTGGGTTTCAGGAACATGGCAGCAGCTTAATGTCTGCACTTCAGATAATTGCACACTCAAGCACAGATGTGCAGCCACTATCTTCTGCTGTGTCAACCAATGATCAGGTTTTGGAACGCCTGACTTCATTCATTTTGCAAAGTAGGGAGAAACAGAGCTCACCCATGATACCTAGAATGTCTGGGGTTTTTTTAAGGATCTCAGTTAGCAGCGCTGGTCTCTGCCCAAGACCTTGGAGAGTTGATGCCAATCCGGATAGACAATGCTAGACTAGATGGACTAATGGTCTGATTCAGCATAAGATAGTGCTGTATGTTTATCTTCTTGTCTTTTGATATTTGGCTTTGTGGTGCTGTGATGGACCACCATGTCATTTCCTTCCAATCTGGAGATTTGTCCTTAAAAGGAAGCAAGATAAAGGTGTAGAGCAGGGATGGGTAATATAGGGCCCTAAGACCACATAACAGCCTAGACCTACTTGGCCTATTTTCACATGGGTGGAAAGAAGCAGGGAAATGGGGGAGGTCAGATAGATTAGAAAAGCTACTCTGGCCTCATCCACCCCCAATATTCAGCTCCCATGAAATTACTCCCAAGAGAATATAGCCCTTGAGAGGAGGAGGAGGAGGAGGAGGAGGAGGAGGAGGAGTTGTCCACCCCTGAAGTGAACTATTTTCTGCCTTTCTTTTAGACCACAGACATGTGTGGCAAGAGGACATAAGGTCTTGAGTTTCCAACAGCCACCAGCACTCTCCCTCTGTCCAAGCAACTTGTCTATTTTGTGAAAACCTCAATGGTGCTCTGGAACTCAACTTGTGTGACTCTGACCCTTCAATTGATGATCAGGTCCTGGAACCAGACTGTGTGGCTATAGCTGTGCATGGGTAGGAGAGCTAGTAAAAGGATACATGGACTAGCAACTCTGCTCACATTATCTTCAGCTATTCTCCATCGGAGGTCAGGGAGAGGTTTCTTGGCTGTGATCCTGTTTACAGAAAGCTCTCCCCAGGAAAGGCTCAGGGTCAAACTACATGTTACACCTAATGGCAGCCACAGCTTCATTTTTATTTACTTAATTACAAGCACAGGGTGGGACCATTTTTATTTAGACCACAACATATTTCCCCCTCCCTCCCTCTGAGCTGCGCCCTTGAATAAAAATCCATCTCACTGCAACTGTTAGTATAAAAGAAATGATAAGAATGAAATTGTGATTTAGACGGAATTTTTGTACCTTGCCCTGAAATTGATGTGATATAGGAGGGTGGTCCAACATGCAGCCCAAGGGACACATACAGCCCTCCCTGCCCTCAGCTGAGAGAGCCTGGACCATGCTCCTGCTTGCAACATGAGTAAGAGCGGGATCATGGCTGCTCAGCTGGTGAGCACAATAAGACATGCCATATCAATAAATTATCCCATCCTAAGATAGTGAGGGACACGGGTGGCGCTGTGGGTTAAACCACAGAGCCTAGGACTTGCCGATCAGAAGGTCGGTAGTTCGAATCCCCGCAACGGGGTGAGCTCCCGTTGCTCGGTCCCTGCTCCTGCCAACCTAGCAGTTCGAAAGCACGTCAAAGTGCAAATAGATAAATAGGTACCGCTCCGGAGGGGAAGGTAAACGGCGTTTCCGTGCACTGCTCTGGTTCGCCAGAAGCGGCTTAGTCATGCTGGCCACATGACCCAGAAGCTGTACGCCGGCTCCCTCGGCCAATAAAGCGAGATCAGCGCCGCAACCCCAGAGTTGGCCACAACTGGACCTAATGGTCAGGGGTCCCTTTACCTTAAGATAGTGAACTGTCCTAACAATTCATATTAAAGCCTAGCAATAATAATTAAAAAATACCAGCACAATTTTTTATATGCTAGGAGCAAATTGATTCTCCAAGTGCCTCTTCTTATGTAGCCAAAACATCACTATCCAGGCACAAGAGGAGATGGAACAGCAGGCTGCAGTCCTACAGACAGACTATGGAGGGATCTAAGAGAGGGGCCCCCAAAACAGCCCAATGAGGACTGAGCATGCTCAGTGGCTCCAGAATACTGATTGAGTTGGAGAAAAATGAAACCAGACAGACTGAACAGAGGACATTATAAAAGAGCATGGCTGGCTGGAAGTATGGGCACTGAAATGTGTTGCAAGTCACATTGCTACAAAATAAGAGCAAAATAATAGGTCAACCCAAATTAAACAATATGACAATAATAGGAAGTAAAATATAAAGCCTGTGAAATCTGAACAGGATTTCCCTAAGCCATGTTTCCATGGTTGGCCTAACTGTACTCGTTTTAGGATTGTAGTAGCTTCATTCTTCTTACCCCTAGTTCAATGACGTCAGCCTTGAGAAGTTATAGGGCTGGGCAGCGGAAGGGAGAGAGATACAATGGTAGATGTTCCATGTGTACATTTGCAAGGTTTCAACAATGAACATTAGAATGTCGTGTTGAAGGTTAAGGCACAGCCCCTCCCTAGGGTCTCTTGTGCTTAATTAACCTTGCAAATCTCATCTCAGGCTCTTTGTAAAAAACAGATTTATTTATTTATTTTGGAACAACGCTGACCTTCATTCTCCTACATAGCACATGAACACACAAATGCTGTGCTGTGATCTTACAACTGATTCACGGTTGTAGCTGAAACACTGATTGAATGGGATAAGCCCCCCCCCCCGCATTACTAGTATTATTACTATTTCTTCAAACATTTCAAAATATGCTCTCCAATGATTGGCTGGTGCTCCTGATTCCAGAAGAAGAAAATCATTCATCAGACATTTTTTGCTCAGCTGCAAAGTTTTAAGGCTTCCTCTGGCACATGCTTGCAGTATTGGTGGTTCAGTGGTAGAATTTTTGCCTGGCATGTGGGAGGCCCAGATTTGATTCCCATCCAATGCAGCAACATGTCTTTGGTCTACTGGAACAGCTCAATTGGTTAGAGCAAGGTGCTGACAATGCCAAGGTTGCAGGTTCAGTCTCCATAAGGGGCAGCTGCATATTCCTGCATTGCAGGGGGTTGGACTATATGATCCTCAGGATCCCTTCCAACTCTACGATATGACAGGGCGGCTATAGGTTCAACTTAATACAGGATACTCCTGTATTTGAAGGGCTATCAGATCTACATCTTGTTTAAATGCTAAGGGTCTTAGCCAACCAACTTCTACTCAGAGTAGATGCACTGAAATTAATGGGTCTAAGCTAGCCATGTCTATTAATTTCAATGGATCTACTTTGAGTAGGACCAGCATTGGATACAACCCAAAGAACTCTAAGACACATAAGCAGGGGCCTTGAATTGGGTCAACATTTGGTACCAGAACAATAGACTTAGAAGGTATACAGATCACCTAGTAACAGTCTTCATGACTAAGATAAGATGGATTGTATTATTTTTTCCCCTATAGCAATTACGTCTAAATTTGGATTTGTAAATTGTCAAATGCATTATTATTATTTTAAAAGAAATGTAAATTTGAACCTTCAATCCTCTTTTTCTAATGCGTAACAGGCAAACAAGCCACCTTGTACTTTAGGAATGGACAAAATCCAGACAAGCAAGGACAAAATCGAGGGCTTTTCCTTCACCCCCATCTGCCTAATGTGGTGAACTGGTTAGACTGTATGTTTGTTCAAGGTGCTACAGACATTGTACCCTGGTTCCCGTGAACTAACCACATGAAAAAGGGTTCAAATTCTGTGTTGAATTGACCATCTCCAGTCAAACGAATAGCCAACAGCACAGGCCTGTCTGAAGCTCAACCTTGCTGGAAAGCATAATCCGCATCAAGAAAATCTCAGCCTAATGAATTCAAGCAGTGTCTACTCATTTGAAGTGTTGTATTTTGTACCACCCACACCTGCAGTTAAGCACATATTGCACATATCCTGCCGTCAGCAGAACAAGTGGCATCGCTGGCGTGTTGACCTGGAAAATGATCTAGTGAAGATTCTCTATCAGCTCAAGAGAACATCCTGATGAAATATTCATTGCACTTAGTAATTTGCAAATCCTCAAATGTGTGTTGGACAAGTTATAGCAAAAATGTTCAGGGACAGAAGACATGGCACAGAAATGTCACAGATCCCTTACCAACTTCAGCCACCCTATATTTTGTACTTGCGTTCATGTATTGCTCAGCCCAGCAGGAAGTGTCTTGGGTCCACCCTGAAAACACACGATGCAGGTCAGATACGGTAGTCACATTTATACCCTAAATCAGGGGATGGGGAACTGGTGGTCGTTGCTGGAATCCAACTCCCACCATTCCTGACCATTGGCCATGTTGGCCGATGGGGCTGATGGGAGCTGTCATCCAAGAACTGCTGGACAGCCTGCTAGTCATTCCAGACGGTATTTCACCATAATCTATAGGAGGAGGATTATTGCTGCTTGTAGAGTTTCTGGAAATCTTTCTGGTTTTCATTCTATATTCACTGGGCGCAGTTCAAGAGAAGTCCACATCACCACTGAGTCCTATCCATGCTGCATATATTGTTCCTTTTTAGAGGGCTGCAGGATTAATGCCAGGTTATCTTTGCAATGCAGCGGGATCCTGCAACAGATTCCACCACCCCCCATTAACTGTCAGAAACACCGCACTGTGCCCAACATGGTACCTTTCCACAGTCTAAGCCAGCCTTTCCCAAACTGGTGCCCCTCCAGATGTTTTGGGTGGCAGCTTTGCTTCCTAGGGCCTGGTGGGAGCTGTAGTCCAAAAACATCTGGAGAGAACCAGGTTGGAGAAGGGTGATCTAAAGAGCATCTTTAGAGGGAAAGATGAGGAAACAGACTGAAAGAACGAAAGAAACACAATGCCAACATGCCATGCCTAAGGAAAAATGTCAAGTCGACTTCAACAAGAACAAAAAATTGATGAAGTTACACCATCAATATATAGAGTTGTCTCTCTCTGTGGTGGTTTCTACAGAAACACAGCAGGCTTTAATGTGCACACTGTTGTGTGGGTGCTTTCTTCCCCAGCTGTTTTCTCTTCTTCAAGATATGCTCTGGTGTGATACTTTTGATACTTAAAAATTGACACTAGGTGGTGATGTAGTGCTATTCTCATAAGAAATATTAGCTCAAAGAAGAAACAGGGAAAGTTCTTATATTTAAAAAAGGGTTGCTATTCTTCACCCCACCTCCACCTCTTTAGTACAGATAACAAACTTATTTAGTTGAGTAACAGGACTGCACACAGTTGACAGAGCCTACTAAGGGAAGTATCATGTGATTCTGTCTAGGCACATTCAATGGTGCTGAGCAAGACTCAAGGATGGGAAGCGACTTCACAGAGGAAGCCACATCACTGTGAAATATTTGAGGCCCTTGTTCTTGACCTGACATTCAAACCCATATGAGGGTTATGAAGTCATGACTGATTCAAGGGGCATGATACTGCTTTAATTGTACAGTGTGGATGAGATCTTGATCTTGCAGATAGAGAACTGCCATCTGAAAGCCAGTATGCTGCATCTCTCCAGAACATTAAAATCCCAGTTTTCGGTTTCAGTTCATAACTGAACAGTTCATAACATAACAATTGGCTTACTTGAAAATTGTCCTTTCTTGCACACACAGATTTATACTTCATCTGAAGCAAGCATGTGGGTAAGAACAAGAGAAACAAGAGCCTCATAGCGATGTGGGAAAGCGACGGCTTCTGTTGCTGACAGATATCACCTTATATTTGTAACGTAGGGAAGAAGTCTGCTGTCAAACATGCAAATTGTCTCACAAAGAAGTGCTTTCCCCAGAGGGCACAGTAAGAAAGCAGTAATTGGGAGTACCGCAAGTTTTGTTTCCTGTTAATATTAAAAAGAAAAAAGAAATCACAAAGCAGCATCAAATCCAGTCTCTGGTGAAGCTACTATTAGGGGAGTCAAATGCAATGCAATCAAAGGATTTCCATTAGCTTTAGAATGTGCCAAGCTCCTCAGAAGATCAACACAGAGACGCACTCCACAAAAAACCAGAAACAGTCTAGAGTAATCACTGCTAGTTTCAAGACCAAAGAGCCCAGGCACAAGGCAATATCCTCACATGAAGTGCAGCTGAAAATAGCTATGTGTTGCCCCAAACCTGCAACATAGTTACATAAATGCATGTGTAAAGGTAAAGGACCCCTGACAGTTAAGTCCAGTTGCAAATGACTTTGGGGTTGCAGCGCTCATCTCGCTTTACTGGCTGAGGGAGCCGATGTTTGTCCACAGACAGTTTTTCCGGGTCATGTGGCCAGCATGACTAAGCCGCTTCTGGCAAAACCAGAGCAGCGCATGGAAACATCATCATCATCATCCCTTTATTGTCAATGTACAATGAAATCAACCAAGCCTCCCTGCCCCACAAACACTCAATCTCATTGCACTCTGTGGGCTTGTCGCACAACACACCAACCCAAAAATTCAGCTGCACTATATTATTTTCCTAACAGCCCACGGATAGAAACTGTTTGTTAGCTTGTTGGTACGACTGATTATACTTCTATATCTCCTGCCCAAGGGTAGAAGATTAAAGATTTGCTGACTGGGGTGTGAATCGTCGTTTACCTTCCCGCCAGAGCGGTACCTATTTATCTACTTGCACTTTGACGTGCTTTCGAACTGCTAGGTTAGCAGGAGCTGGGACAGAGCAACAGGAGCTCACCCCATCACAGGGATTCGAACCGCCGACCTTCCAATCGGCAAGCCCTAGGCTCTGTGGTTTAACCCACAGCGCCACCAGCGTCCCAATGCATGTGTAGGAGACCAATATAGATTCCACTGCCAAAAGGAAACAAGGGAGCACCACTGGGACCTGCAACGAAATGTTGCAGTGTGAAGTGCTCTTATTTAGTGTTCCAGTCAGCCAGCATACCATGCCCACTGAATATACACAGTCCTCATATTTGAGGCTCTTTCCTCTCTCCTCCAACAAATAAAGGTTTTCTGTGCCTGTTGAGATTCTCCCAACCTTCTAAGACCAATCTTTCCTGTGTGGGTGAAACCATTTTGGCTGTGAGTAATGGCACTCACAGCCTGAACATTGGAAATAGAGGGAGTGACTGTAAACCTAATTCTCAGCTCACATGGGAAAGCCCTGCCTCAAATATTGTGGCCTGAGCTCCTCTTCTGGGCACATTCACAATGAAGTTAGTCTGATACAACAGTGGTACCTCGGGTTAAGAACTTAATTCATTCTGGAGCTCCGTTCTTAACCTGAAACTGTTCTTAACCTGAGGTACCACTTTAGCTAATGGGGCCTCCCGCTGCTGCCGTGCTGCCACCACGTGATTTCTATTCTCATCCTGAAGCAAAGTTCTTAATCCGAGGTACTATTTCTGGGTTAGCGGAGTCTGTAACCTGAAGCGTCTGTAACCCAAGGTACCACTGTATTGTGTTATCCAGCACAGGTCATAGAAAAATAAGCCCCATCTGCACTCTACAGTTAAAGCAGTATCGTACCACTTCAAACAAGCATGGCTTCCCCCAAAAGAATCCTGGGAAGTGTAGTTTGCTATGGGTGCTGAGAGTGGCAATAATAATAATAATAATAATAATAATAATAATAATAATAATAATAATAATTTATTTATACCTTGCCCTCCCAGGCCACAGCCAGGCTCAGGGCAGCTAACACCAGTAAAATTACAGTAAAAACATAATAGGGGGGGAAACCCAATTTAAAATACAGGTTAAAATGCAATTTAAAATGCAGTCTCATTTTAAAAGTAGCCCATAGATCAAAACCATAAGGGGAGGGAAAACATAAGGGTCAGACTGAGTCCAAACCAAAGGCCAGGCGGAACAGCTCTGTCTTGCAGGCCCTGAGGAAAGATGTCAAGTCCCACAGGGCCCTAGTCTCTTGAGACAGAGCGTTCCACCAAGTCGGGGCCAGTACTGAAAAGGCCCTGGCCCTAGTTGAGACCAATCTAACCACCTTGTGACCTGGGACCTCCAAAATGTGGTCCGAATCTTCCTAATAGCATGGACTCTTGCAATAAGGCTGGTTTTCACACCTTAAAACAGGGGTTGCCAACCTAGCACCCATGGGTAACAGTAAAGCTCTTAAGTAAATATTCTCTTTAAAATCCCCAGTGTATGAGATGGGTGTTTTTCTGCTCTTTTAAATATGACAGTCATTTTGTGTTATGCCACGCACTCCACAGCAGCCATTTTGCATCGCGCCACATACCTTGCGACCTCCATTTTGTGACTGCCCCCCAAAAAAACTTCCTCAAAATTCAAAATGTACCCATTACCCAAAAAATGTTGGTGACCCCTGCGTTAAAAAAGCTAACATCAAAAGGGGCTACTAGCTAAGCTTGCACCAACCAGGTAGTAAATTCAACACAAAAAACCAGGACACCCCGAAAGTTGTTGAGCTTTTGTTAGACAAACCCCAAAGTTTTAGAGCCTTTTTACAAAAACGCCAAGAGAATGTCATATGATTGCCTTGCCTAAGATCCAGGACAATGCAGCACCTTTCGGAAATTACCCCAAGACATCAATTTCGGTAATCCCGGTAATGTCTAGGAAAATCCAGACATATAGCAGCCCTAAACACAATCATTTTTCCCTACTGCCTTTGGTAACCAGCCTACTATTCCATCCAAAGTCCTGTTCAGTCAAGCTTTAGCTCATTCCTACAGGCAAGGGAGTGCTGCTCTCAACAGTAATGTTTTTCCTCGTGTTACTAAAGCCTGACCCTCCCAGCCCTTCACCCCACAATTTCTCCTATGCAATGTTAAGATGCACACTGACGTCACGTCAAGCTGCCAGTGATTCGAAAGTGAACAGTGAAGTTATGTGGAAGCCCTGCTTGTGATGATAATACCATTTAACAGTTGTCAAGATAGATTTGAGGGAAGACAGGGGTTTAAACTCCTACAAAGTGTTTTTCATCTCTTTGTAGAATCCTAGGGAATCCATAAGATAAACTTATTCTTTTGAAGTTGCTGTTTTAAAAAGTCAAGATACCAAAATGTGACATTCATATTTCTGAATACAGATTATTAGTTGGCAGGATTATGAAGAATTTCTTAGCAGTGAAAGCATCCGCAAAGCCTGGGGATTTCTGCCGGCCCTCCATGCATGAAAGGCCAACCTAGTCGGGTTCTAATGCAGACACTCCTAAGTGTAAAGACTATTTGGGTTACTGGCTTAGTTTCCCGGTTGGTGTTGAAATATTTCTTAATACTCCATTCTTAGCTTCTCTGCAGAGGGTTCTGAAACTAACAACCAACACTGCTAAGTATAATTTTTCTTCCTTCCAGAAGTTTTGTGCTCTTTCTTTCAGTAAAGCATCATCATAGTAAAACTGAAATGCACAATTTGAACCCACGGTTTAGTTCAGCTCTGCCATCCAAATACCCAGTATGATTGGCAGCATCTCAGATAGGACCTGTTACAGAAATGACAGGGGGGGGGCACATCTTTAAGATCGGGTTTCCGCCTTCCCCCTTTACTCTTAAGCCATGGGATGATGAGCCCAAGCTCTTCTCCCCATCAGTCGCACAAGCACAACACACACATCTTTTGATTGCCTAAAGTTGTTACAAGGTGTTGGAAACTGGCCCCCTCGGGAAAGGCTGGCTCCTCTTCCCAGCCATGTCGGGGCCTGTTGCCGGTGACCTACCCTGGCTGACATCCTGGCAGACCAGGGAGATCTATGGAATAGGCGACACCTCCCTGATGAAAGGTGCACACCCCTTCCCCCTTGCATAGCAGCAGGAGAAAGAAAAGAGTCAGAAAGTAGTCTATTTCATCTCTACTTTATTCCTGACTGTACACTGTACAAAAGCATGTCTGCTCACTCAGAATCCTCAGAGCAACTGCTTCAGTCCTCCTCGACACAAACAACAGGAAGATCTCATGTTACACAGAGTACATAACCCTGAGAATCGCCTGGAACATCCTGTCCCATGCTTAGACCCATCATGTGATGTAAACATCGAACTGCTTGTTCGCAGCTGCGTAGTACTCATATCATAACACAAGGTTACAACTATTATGCCTGAATGTATCCTTTTGACTTGATAGCTCAGGGAAGATACCTAGCTTATAAATTTGTAGAAAATCCATACTTTAACCGATTCTCCTCATTCCAATGCCATTTTAACCCTTAAAGAAAGATGAATTTGGGCTCCACCTCTCTCCATGAACCATGAAGCGGGAAGTCACACAGGCAGCAGGAGCAGGGCATCCCATCCCCAAGCGTGAGAATTCCCCCAAGGGAAATTCCCCAAGGGGGCAACAACAGACATCTGCAGAGGCAGTTTAGCAACTCAGGTGTTCTGAAAGCCCATCTTCTGGAAGGCTGGAGGGCAAGGATATGCATAGATAGTTTTATTGTTCTTTGGGTGGCAGGTACTTAAGGTGTCTGGGACTAAATCTGATAAGCAGAGCAAGCTGTTGAACTTGGGTAACCATAAAGAAGGCTGATCACCTACGAACTGATGCTTTTGAATTACGGTGCTGGAGGAGACTTTTGAGAGTCCCATGGACTGCAAGAAGATCAAACCTATCCATTCTTAAGGAAATTAGCCCTGAGTGCTCACTGGAAGGACAGATCCTGAAGCTGAGGCTCCAATACTTTGGCCACCTCATGAGAAGAGAAGACTCCCTGGAAAAGACCCTGATGTTGGGAAAGATGGAGGGCACAAGGACTGAGGACGAGATGGTGGGACAGTGTTCTCAAAGATACAAACATGAGTTTGACCAAACTGCGGGAGGCAGTGGAAGACAGGAGTGCCTGTCATGCTCTGGTCCATGGGGTCACGAAGAGTCGGACAGTACTAAACAACAACAAGAACAAACCTCAAGATTCCCCTCCCTCTTTATGACATGTTGATGATGTATCAGTGATTTATCAATGATGCTTCTGGAAAGATATTATGGGTGTGGAGTTTAAAAGAGCTTGTAACCTATGTTCGGGGTTCTTACTCCATGTGGGAACCTGCTGTGCAACAATAAAGATTGTGGTCTACTGACCGCTGTTTTGCTCCAAATTACTTGGCTGGCACTTCCTTCTTTTACTGACCACATGGACCCGCAGGATGAGCTGGGCTGTTGAGTAGTCTCTCACCCCAGAATTTTTCTGTAACAGGTCCTGATCTTTTAAATTGGAGATTCCAGAGATTTATCTGGGACCAGCTACATGCAGCTCTTGAGGTCTTTCACTAAGTTCTGGCCCCTCTACAGCTGAACCCACATGTGTTCAGTTGTACATATTCCCTTCCCAAGGATTTCAGCGCTTTCCTCAAAACAGAAAGAAAGAAAGAAAACTAGTTCTGAGTTTGAACTTTCTGGGGAGTTCTATGCAATTTACCCATCAAATCTACCTTTTCAAATCTGCAGATTGGAAAAAAATATTTCCATTTGCAAAGCACCATCACATTCTTTCTTTTTGGCTCCTGGGCAATCAAGTGTAGGATTTTTCCTGCCTTCCAGTTCCTGTTCTTGTAGCAGCAGATAAGAGCAGCAGCATTGTCACTGAAAGACAGTAAACCTAAAAATAGACTGTGGGCTGCAAATGGAAAGCAACCAGAACACATTGGTTCTTGCCAGAAGTTGTGACCAAATAAATGAGAAATATTCTGTCTTTGAAGAGAGGGGTGCTACATATTGGCATGTATTTATTTAAGACATTTCTATGCTGCCTTTCAGAGAAAAGCCCTCTCTGGGCAGCTTACAAGAATAACTAAATGTATCTTTGAAACGTAAAATATAAGGGTTGCATCCAATATAGTAATAAATTGAAGTCACTTGGTGCCAGACTTATTCTTGCAAAAGAGAAAGCATAAACAGGTTGCTGCTAACTTTGTTGCACAATCCATTGCATTCCCACTAGCACAACTGTTGCCTTTGTTGTGCAACATTAAAACTCACCCATCTGCTGCTGCAACAGGCCTTGCACTAGCAGAGACTGTTGGATTCTGTTGTAAAACCCAACTCACAGCACTTGTAATAAAAAGCAGATTGAACGTCTATTTAAGAATGAGTAAGTATGGGGGTCACACTTTTTGGAGAAAGCGCCAGAGATATGGGGGAAATACTGAAAAGGCCCCGTTAGTGCTCCCCTGTTTGATAGATCTAGACACAGATATCAGAGAGCATCTGAACTACTCATTCATAATGATTACCAGTTATCTTTCTAATTGCTACTCTTAGGAGAACACAAAGTGGATCTGAATCCATACTTCTTTTTCTAATTTCCTCAAAACCATCACCCTTCAGGCTTTGACTGGCTGGCTAAACCAGGTGAGAGTAGTCAATGGGTCTCAAACCCTCAGTATGTTATGGACTTCCCCTGCAGGCATAGACAGGCTCCGGTGGATTGAGCAGATGAGACCTAGACGTGGAGATATCCTGTCCCTACATCTTGGTCAGAACTCCTTCACACACCTACGTTCACAAAGCCGCATTAAATTGTTCAACGCTGAGACAGGACAGGTAACATTAGCCATCTATCACTACTTCTGGAAGTTTTCATGTCACAGTTTCGTGCTCCCACCCCTCTCAAATTTCCTCTCATAGTATCAAGGCCAGATTAAGATTTTTAGAAGCCATAAACACTGAAAAGATTATGTTGCCGCCACCCCCAAATGTAATTCAAAGTAAGTAAGTAGAAAGAGAACAGGAAAATGGGGTAGGGTGTAGTAGAGCATAAGAACTCTAACAAAGTTCTGCTTTTTCCTATGACTACTTCAGAGCTTTAAAAAAATGCCAAAATGCTTTGCGGGTGCCCTAAACACATGCTTCATCTGCCTATTGGGTAATTCAGCACTGCATAGCACAGGGATCTTTATTTCTTAGTTCAGAGGTATGAATATATTAGATATTAATCAAACATTGCTGTGGTTATGCTGCAACATTCCAAATATTCATTAATGGCACAGTGATTTTATGCCTGTTATCTCTGCCTCCCCCAAACACACACACACAAAACAACAAATACTGTATTGAAATAGCTTTCTTCTGGATACACTTTCTTGGGTTGCATACAGTTCAGGCCTGTTCCCAGGGAAGCACTCTATTATCTCCAGCAAAAGGTCTCACTCCTCTCTAGGAGCAGTTACAGATAGGTAGCCGTGTTGGTCTGCCATAGTCAAAACAAATTTTTTTTTTCCTTCCAGTAGCACCTTAAAGACCAACTAAGTTAGTTCTTGGTATGAGCTTTCGTGTGCCTGAAGAAGTGTGCATGCACACGAAAGTCACAACTTTCCTTGATTTTCCGGATAAATGATTTTCCAGGTTACAAAATAAGGGATGGTTGTTTTTTATCTGGTCTGGGGTGGGGAACCTCAAGCCTGGAGCAGGCGGGGGGGGGGGAGAGAGTGACAGCCGCCCTCCAAGCCTCTCTGTCTGGTGCCCAAGACACACACTCCTCTGCCACAACCTCTGATCTCCCGCTTTGTATGCTAGAGTTGCCATATTACGAAGAGCAAAAAAAAAAAGAGTACACGTTTAGGGCTGGGCCGGGGGGGGGGGAGAAAAACGGTAGTAATGGTTTTTGTGCAGTAAATGATAAAAAGGTGTACAGTGGTACCTCGGGTTAAGTATTTAATTCGTTCTGGAGGTCCATACTTAACCTGAATCTGTTCTTAACCTGAAGCACCACTTTAGCTAATGGGGCCTCGTGCTGCCGCTGCGCCGCCAGAGCATGATTTCTGTTCTCATCCTGAAGCAAAGTTCTTAACCTGAAGCACTGTTTCTGGGTTAGCGGAGTCTGTAACCTGAAGCGTATGTAACCTGAGTTACCACTGTATTGATGAGAGGTGTACGTTTCAAAAAGACTTTTTGGTTCCTGAAATTATTTGATTGCGCAGAAAAATGTAACTGATAGAATTCTACAGGATGTGTTGCTGGTGTGTGAAAGCAGTCAAGATTCAAGGATCCCCAGACATGCACCTCCAGATGGTGGAGACACCAGGTGTGATCCTGGTGCCTGGGCATCTTAACTTGGTTGTAAGTGGCCAATAGCCAGGTGCAAAATGTGCCTGGTGAATTCCTAACAGTGCTTGTGGAACACATGTGTAAGATCTAGTCTTGCCTACTTGTGGATTCCCACATGCCCATGAGCCTGTGTCTAACACTGATACTAATTTAAGGATCTTTACTGGAGATGATTGTTTGCTTTAAATGATAGTGTTTACTATGTCGGCACAGAAGGACTGATTCATTTTGCAACGCGATGGTATTATTGACATCATTACTTCAGAAACACTAGCCGTGACCAATAGATATCACTATAGTCTTGCTTGCTTCGGAGGATTAAGAGAGAAGCACCCAGGTTACTATGCTTAAAATATTTATTTAAACAAAATAACTAATAGAGAGAAAATGGCTTATGCGGTTTGAACTGTCAATACAGAGAAAGAGTCAGCTGATTAGTTGTTGCTCAAGCAAACACACACACACACACACACACACACCCCGACTTTAGGGACTAGACTCTAGGCTAATTGAAATCCAAGGTTATCTGCATATTCATTCTAAGGGTATTCCAGGCACAGAGTGACTGAAATCCACAGATATGCATGAACCTGAAGTTCATCTTATTTATTTAGATATGGATTTAGGAGTCTCTAAGAACATATTCAAGGCAACTAGCAATATTAACAAGCATGAAATATATATGAGATAAATAAACGCAGGCCTGCTGAGAACGCATTGATGTTTCAGAAAAGGGAAAAGGAAAATAAAATGTGTCAAAAGCAGCGAAGTCTTTGCAATTTTGTGAGCCTATTCAAACTACGAAGGTGCACATTAGTAAGATGAGTTAGCATAGGGTAAAGCATTCAAGCCTTGCACAGAGTGATTTAACAAGCTTCTTTCTTGGCAGCTCTTGGAAGGAATAAAGACTTTTGATTTGGAGCCAGCAATGCACAATTAAGTGAGAGTTAAAAAAACAGAAAAATAAAATGAGGAGGCATCTGGTGAAATATTAATAGCCAGGCACATCGTGTGTCTGGCTTAAACACCCAGCAGTAGTATTATAAACTCAATGAAAAGTTTCCAGACAATTGTCCCCTCCCCCTGTTGCACATGCACACCAAAGATCAGATAGATTTGCCATGTATTTGGGGTCCACTGTGAATAGGGATTCTGTCTATTTCTAGTGTCTAGAATTCTTACATGTTTTAATCATAATTTCATTTCATTCTGCTGCAGGAAACTAACAGAAGAAGTGCTACGGAGCACCTGCTTTACATGAAGGATGTCCCAAGTTCAATGCCCAGCATCTCCAGGCAGGGCTGGGGAAAGACTTCCGGACTTAAAACTTTGGAGAGCTGCTGCCAACCAATGTAGAAAACACTGAACTGGATAAACCAATGGTCTGCTTTGGTATAAGGCAGCTTTCCATATTCCTACAGGTACCCCTCTGGAAATATTTAAATGTGAAGTTCCCACATCCACTAAGTTTATTTAGATTCATCATTTTCTGGAATGCATTTTAAAAAACCCCACAAAACATGTGTGAATATTATTTTCATGAGGACTGTCACTGATGTACACAAATACAATCAGTAATGGTCGTGTCTAGCAGGTGATAATGGGTAGTCGTGAGATTTGACCCACGATGTCTCACAAAGCTCCAATTTTCCACCTTTGCTATTCATGAAGCCACAAGGAGATTTCTTCAGTATTCATCTATACTCAGCTCTCTCTCTCTCTCTCTCTCTCTCTCTCTCTCATCAAGGTTCTGGACAGGTTCCTGAAAGTAGCAGTGTAACTGGTTCAAAGAAAACGAACCTGAATCCATTCAGAAAGTAGACTTGGACAGAGTCCCACTCTGATGGAAAGGGCAGATTCATAGCTCCTGAATCCAGAGCTATTGCTTGGAGTGCCTGTTTTCAATTACAGTGGTACCTCTGGAAGCGAACGGGATCCGTTCCGGAGCCCCGTTCACATCCAGAAACGAATGCAGCCCACGTCTGTGCGTGCAATTCACCGCTTCCACGCATGCACGTGACATCATTTTGAGTGGCAAAACCCGGAAATAGAGTGCTCTGTTACTTCCAGGTCACCGCAGTACTCAACCCGAAAATACTTATCCCAAAGCTACTTCGACCCGAGATAAGACTGTATAGTTGGTTCCCCACCTACAGACCTTCCTGGAGAAAGGGTGACCTGGTAACAGTGATCCATTGCTTTGGCAACCTCCAGAGTCATGGGGGTAGGGGAGCAAGAAGCAAAAAGGTTTTTTAAAAAGTTGATTGGGATATATAAAACAGTGTGCACAGAGTTTTTTGGACTTCTATGCACAATTTTGTAATCGTAAAATATATATTTAGTTGTAGAACTCCCTGGTGACTGACCTCAAAATTCCATAATGTATTGAAAATTACAAATTTTCCCCGACCTCTTTTTCCTGTGCTCCCTATGACCACCACCACCTGGGTTTTCCCCCCTCTCTCTTTACTATCCTAACCACCGAAGACAGCAGGATATAAAGGAGATGAGTCAGCTTCCTCCTACACTTAGGAGCACCCACTGGAGAAGCTGGAGGAGGAGTCACCAGTCTAAACATTTGAAGTCATGCAGCCCCAATCAAACAAGAAAGACATCTGGTGCCCAGAAGATGCGTCAGATTCAGTCTGCTCAAGCATGGTGCCTTAAAGCAGTGTTTCCCAACCTTGGGCCTCCAGCTGTTTTTGAACTACAATTCCCATCATCCCTGACCACTGGTCTTGCTAGCTAGGGATGATGGGAGTTGTAGGCCAAAAACATCTGGAGGCCCGAGGTTGGGAAACACTGCCTTAAAGGATTGTGTCTCTATAAGAGACCGTCTCAGAAAACAAACAAATTCACCAAGGTACTCCCGTTTCAGATTGCAGATGGCTAATTTACTAAGAGCTGCATACATGGGATTTCTCCTTAAATGCAGATTGAATTAAGTGAATAAGCAAATGGTGTGCTCTCCAGGCAATGGCTCAGGTATCACTCAGCAACTACTGCTAATGAACCTCAAGTTTCCTCTAAGAACCAAGGACACTGAGTAATTAACACAGGCTCCCAGACTGAACTGCTCCAGATTATGGCACTTTATAGATCTACGGCTTTCGGATTATTGGCTGTGTATCACACAGTTCTGGGGCCTAAAGGTCAAAGCAAATAAACTGTCTCCAAGGCATGTGGCTCCAAGCACGGGCATAGCTAGGATTTTTGTTGGGGAGAGGCAGCCAAAGTTGTTGAACTTTTCTTGGGAAATCACAGGTAAATAGGACATTGCTGGTCAGGCAGAACCTCAGTTAATTGAGTACTTTCAATGATTTTCAATAATATTTGTGGATGTGGGGGGGGGGGGGACAGCTGCCCCTCCGGCTACACCCATGGCTTCCACCAGCCATTTGCTGGATGGCATCCTCACACTCGCAAGTTCCATGCATTCTGCGGTGATGGATTTGGGTTAATTTAAAAAGAGAAACACTGAGGCAAACAAACAATAACCTTTTGATGTGTTTCACTGATACCAAGAGTGGGGAAACTTCGTTTAGACCCATTTAGCCTTTATTCCCTTGTGTGCAACCTTCTGAGGGCCACATGCTAATGGTGAGCAGGGCAAGAAGCAAAGGTGGGTATGGCAAAGGATGCGGCTCTCACCTTTGTGCACTCCCACCCAGTGAAAGCCAGAGGTCTTTCACATCCATCTCACCATCCATATGGCATGCCATAGTTCATGGGTGCAGTACAGACAAGCAAAAGGACTCAAGGAGGGTGTACAGCAGGGCCAGTGAGGGGTGTGGCCTAGTGGGGTGTGTGGCCTAAGGAGAGTCTCGAGGGCCAGAGAAAGAGGTGTGGAGGACCACTTTCAAGCCTGAGATCCCAACCCCTATTTTATGCACGTTGTTATTAAACTACTCTATGGAATAAGAGATTGCCAGAGAACATTAAGGGTGCATTCATAGTGCTGCATCCCATAGCTACTGCAAATAGAAGTGCTGCAAGCTAGCAGAGGCAGGAGGCAGAACTGCATTACTATGCTGAGTCCAGAGGAGAGAGCTTGCATTCTCTGGCAGCCCACTTACTTTCTGTGGTGGGTGCAGGGCCTGGGATGACTCCACCACTGACTCACCTACTGCATGCAGTGACTACCAGGTTTGGGCCTGGATACAACCAGTAACCAGCACAGCCATCGCAATATAGGTGCCATATGGTCACAAAAGTGGACCATGGCCAGCATCCCTGATGATGCATTCTTGTTCAAATAAAGTTTCCAGAGACCCTTTGAGGGCAACTCATGTAGAACACTTTGCAATAATCTAATTGGGATGTGACCACGAATATATTTCATATGCCATATTATTACATTCTAGTAAAAACAACCAGTGATCTTCGAATGAAGGGAGGTATAAAATTTTAATAATAATAATAATAATATTTTTTTCCTTCCAGTAGCACCTTAAAGACCAACTAAGTTAGTTCTTGGTATGAGCTTTCGTGTGCATGCACACTTCTTCAGATACCATGCACACGAAAAAGCTCATACCAAGAACTAACTTAGTTGGTCTTTAAGGTGCTACTGGAAGGAAAAAAAAAATTTTTTGTTTTGACTATGGCAGACCAACACGGCTACCTATCTGTAATAATAATATTGATGAAGATGAAATACCTGATGTTTTGTACCTAACGGACAAAAATAAGAAGTGCAGGCTTTGCTTGCAAGCTTATAGACATAAGCATGGAAGCTTCTAGGACACAATTCTGGAAATTATGCAGCCCAGATGACAATTGCTTCCAGGCAGGCTGAAGGCCTTGCTAACTCACCTTTTCCATCGCATGCAGCTAGGCTGAGTCAAACAAAGGTACTTCTCTCCCTGCTGCAGCCAGCTGGGAAACCTGCTTAACTCCTGATTGCAATATCCTGGGATACGCAAATCCTTCCATGCTATTTCTGAAGATGTTGCCACATGTCTCAAGAAGCACCGCCACATGTCCAAGGCATTAATTCATAAAAGTATATATTTTGTGTGTGTGTGTGTGTGTGTTTGTTCAGACACGGATTCCTATCTTAACAGTGCAAACTGTACCCTGTAAGTTTAAAGACACATCTACTCCTTACTTCTTTGCAAAATGCATATGTGCAAATTCTTCCCTTAAGCCTAGAATGAGAGAGAAGTGGCTTAATTGCACATTGTTCCTCAAAGTGCTGACCAGCTTACTATGCTCATCTGGTTCCTCATTCAAATCCCCAGCTGACTGGCACACAATTATCTAGTTCCCCAGTCAAAGCACTGATCAGCTTGCTATTATTATTATTATGCAGGGAGCTGACTACGGCTCCAACAGACCAGGCTTATATGTGCAACACCTTCCACAAGAAGGCATCACTTTCCTTTTTTGTGAGACACCTGGGATTTAACCTGGGGCATTCACATGCAAGATGGTCTATCTCTGAGCTCATCAAGTGGCTTTTAATATATATATTTTAAGTCCACCAAAATGTCAACAGTACCAAGAATGAAAGGTTGGGAAGTTGGGACAGGTTGGCAAAGTTGGGAAACTTTTCCATGATTTAGGTCCTGCAAATGAAAAGGCCCTCTTGCCTGTCCCCATCATGGTTGAAGAGGGAAAAAAGCTTTTCTTTTTTGCATTTATTTCTTTTATTACATACTAAGGGGGAAATCCTATTGCACCTAGGAGGGTCGCTGAATGGTCACAGGATGCTACAGACCTCCACGGGGTGGGGGAGAGTGGGAGGTCTGCAGGCACAGTGTGGTACCATAAACCCCCATTGCTCCACAGCTAAAATGCCCCCTCCCAGAATTTGCTATAATACATCACAGTGTGGAGGATGACACAGAATTTTCAGAGAGTGGATAAGTCAGACAGAATGGAAGAACAGCATGGGAAGAGTTGCTCCCCCCATTCTCTGTAGCCAGCCACTGCTCTGATTCAAGTGAGAGCTACTCGCTACAACTTATTTTAAGTACGAAATAAAATAAAATCAATGGGAGATCCACTCATCTATACATGGTCTCCCACATCACCTATGCATCAGACCCTAGAGTCTTGTTTGGGATGGTTAGCCTTCCCTTAGAGTGCACCGATCAGTTTCAAAAGCTATCATTTTGTAAATGCTACAGAATCTATTCCCCGATTAGATGAATGTGATATGATGGCACTGAAGAGGTTGTAGTAAGTGACTCATGGTTTTAAGGAATCTGTGTATCTCATGCCAAGGCCCAAAATAGTAACAGTGCTTAGGTAACCTCTATTCGTCTCTACCTCTTTTCTCAAGGGAGAAGAGAATGCTAGCAAATGCTTGTTCAGTAACAGAATACTACGTCAACACCCTTTCTGTGCCTAAGAATCTGATATGAATGTGCATACATAGGAAGCTGCTTTTGGGTCCATCTAGCTCAGTAGGGACACGGGTGGCGCTGTGGGCAAAACCTCAGTGCCTAGGACCTGCCGATCGTATGGTCAGCGGTTCGAATCCCCGCGACGGGGTGAGCTCCCGTCTTTCGGTCCCAGCTCCTGCCCACCTAGCAGTTCGAAAGCACCCCTAAGTGCAAGTAGATAAATAGGTACCACTTTATAGCGGGAAGGTAAACGGCGTTTCCGTGTGCTGCGCTGGTGCTGGCTCGCCAGAGCAGCTTCGTCACGCTGGCCACATGACCCGGAAGTGTCTCCGGACAGCACTGGCCCCCGGCCTCTTAAGTGAGATGGGCGCACAACCCTAGAGTCGGACACGACTGGCCCTACGGGCAGGGGTACCTTTACCTTTACCTAGCTCAGTATTGTCTACACAATGACTAGCAGTGACTCTCCAGGTTTCCAGACACACCTGGAAACGTCAGGGATTTAACCTGGCACCTTCTGCATGCAAAGCAAACCTTTGAGCTATGGCCCTTCCCTTCCTCTCTCTCTCTCTCTCTATATATATATATACACACACACACACATATGCAATTACTACAGTTGCATTTCCATCACCAAAGGTGGACAGTGTTAAGTATTTAACACTTGTTACATCTTCATCCCACCCTTCTTCCAAGAAGCTAAGGGAGGCACTTTCCTCGCTCATTTTATCTTCATAACAATCCTGTTATTTAGCTGGGAGATAGTGACCAGCCCATAGTCATTCAGTGAGCTTTGATCAGGGCCAGCATGGCCATTGGGCAAAAGGGGGCAACCACTTCGGACAACAGAAGTTGAGGGACAGAAGCACCACCTCCTTGACTGTTCGCCTCTGTTGGATGGCAGCTATCAAAGCCAGAGCTCGCTCAAGACATTTTGCTGCCTGAAGCAAAGGACAAGATGGTGCTTCCTAATCTAGCCAGCAGCTTTCAGGTGTGCTGGAAGATGCTGCTATCCTGCTGCCAGCACTGAAGTTTGACTCAGCTCTCAGTCCAGTCACCTTTTGAACATGGAAGGGGAACACCAACTTGCCCTTTGCTTCAGGCAGCAAAATGTCTTGAGCGAGCTCCAGCTTTGATAGCTACTTGGTAACTAGCTAGCTACCTACAGGAAGTCGTAAGAGACCATGCAAGAAGTTACCTAGTTGGAAACATATAAGTAATTGGATTGCTTCCTACTTGCATGCCCTCTGTTGCTTTCTGTTTAGACTAGGAGCAAACAACCATGGCCGCTAGGCAAACAGCAGGGCAGTGAATAACCCAGGCACTGTTTAATATAGGATGTCAGCTGTCTCTTATGGAAGGAAAAATATTATTACATGGGAGCAGTAATGGTTTACTACCTGACTGTAGCCTAGCGCTGTCTTTCCCCAACATGGCAACCTCCAGGTAGACTCCAGTTCCCATCAGTTCCAGTCACCAGGGTCAATGATCAGGGATGATGAAAGTTCTATAATCTACAACACCTGGAGGGCATCAGTTTGGAAAGACAAGACCAATTTTGATTTGATATTTGCATTCCACTTTTCCAACATTGAGCTCAAAACAGCTCACAATAAGCACAATAGCAGCAGCAGCATCAACAACAATAGCAAACCCAGTAACAAAAAAGCAACAAAAAATTGCAACAAATTAATCAAAACAATTAATACAATTCAATGACGTCATCGTCTTCATGATTCCAGGCTCACCTGCCACCGAACATCTAATATGACTATTTGTGCTCAGCAAACTGTGGCTGCAACTTTCCCAACAGCCTGATCTGTTTTGTATGCTGTCATCTTAATGAGTGGCCAGACTTTATCCAGCCACTCTGGTTTAAATACTCTCCAGACTGTCTAGTGACATGCTAATCTAGCTGAAACAAGCATATTGAGGAGTTGACAACCTATCTTGCAACCAAGGCTCTTTTTAAAACACAGGTGTTTTAAAGAATTTAATTAATGGTTTCAGTTACCATATCCCAGGAAGCTACTGCAATAGTTGTGCGTACAATGAGATTTTGTGCAAATTCCAGGGTGTTCAATGCCACTGCATTAACATCTTAAAATGGTTTCCTCTAATATTCAGACATACGGATAATTTTGAACCCCATATGACTAAAAAAAGAAATACTTCTGCTGATCTTTTGTTATAAATCCTTCTACTTTACCATGAAAGGATCAGTTGGTGTGTGTTGCTTAATGGAACACAGTCTAGTTTCAGAAAGCTTAAGGTTTATTGTAACCAGATGTTCTGATTTTCAAAAGATCTCTCAAATTATAATATAATCTCTTGAACGTTATAAAGGTTCTGACCTCTTGCCTCCTCCTATCTATGGGAACATGAGCTGTTTTCCTGTTCATTCCAAAAGCTGTTGGGTGTCTTCCATAGGCATGGATGACCTTTCTATGCAACAACTTCTTGATAGTTCTATTCTTCGTAAGCAGAGTTTTGCTGGAGCAAGCCAAAGGCCCATCTAATCCATCTTCTTGTTTTTACAGTGGTCAACCAGATGCCTTTGGCAGAGGTGGAGGACCAGTTGTGACCTTCTACATGCAACACAGATCTCTCATCACTGAACTCTGAACCATCACCTCATAGGAAGCTACCCAGTCATTGGTCCATCTAGCACACTGATCTTCAACTGGTGGGTTGGGACCCACTGATCCAAGGTGGGTCATAGCAGCAGCACTATCACCCTGCAAATATATGCTAAAAGATTAAGGGTCCCCAAATGCATGTTTTGGTTAGTGGGTCCTAGGTCTGAAAAGGTTGAAGATATCTGTTCTAGCTCATTAGAGTTTACTCCAGGGTTTCATTCCCAGCTGTACCAGGAGATGCTACAGATTGGACCTGGGACCTTCTGCATGCAAAGCAGATGCTCACTTTTTGACCCATTTCTCTTGCTGCACAAACTCAACATAATATACAGAGCAGGAGGCTGTGATTTTCCTTCTACTTCTAGAGATGCCCCTTCCCTCTCACCAGAACTGAAGAGACTGTAATGATAAGCGACACTGGGAGGCAGAAATTCACTCAGGAATAGCTCTGCCAAGCTACTGATAGCTGTGATTTCATCCCTGAGGGTTATAGGTTGGCAAATTGCTAGCAAGGAGGATGGAGGCAGCCTCCCAAACCCTCTGCTCTGTGCATTCATTTGTAAGAATCTAAGTGAGCTTCGGGGAGGCACAGAAGTAAGAAAAAGTGGATGGCAAAGTTCATGCCACATTTGCAGAGGGGAAATTAAGTTTGGCCTTCAGAAGAAAAGGCTTGCCTCTCACCGTGGCAACTGCGCGTCCTTTCCCCAATGCAGAAAGCAGCCCAGAATATTTATGGCCTGTATTTTCATGAAGCCACTTTAGAAAGGACAAAGAGAGAGAGAGAGAGAGAGAGAGAGAGAGAAAATAAGAAATGTAAAAAGGTAGAGCCGTCTGTTTTGCTGCATTCTACTCTTTTGCTGAAGTTGCTATTGTCCTTTGAAAGTCTGAAAGCTCTTGGGCACTTTCATATTTTTTCAAAGGGTAAAAGGAGCTAAAGAACACTCTGAATTTCAAAACACACTGCACACTGGGAAGGCAGCGAGTGTCTGCAGAAGTTGCTTCCTTAGAAAATGCAAAAAGGAAAAAAAACACAGCAAGAAGAAAAGTGTAGTACAGTGGTTAGGGTGTCAGACTAGGGCACAAGAAATGTGGGTTCAAATCTCCACTCTGCCAAGAAGCTCACTGGATGACCCTGGGCCACTCATAGTCTTTCAGCCTAATCTACCTCACAAGGTTCTTGAGAGAGTAATATGGAAAAGGGGAGAACTCTACATGTCAGCTAAAGCTAATTGGAGGGAAGATAGGCTATAAATGAAGTACTGGATTTTTTTAAAAAAACACCTCTGCTTACCTCGCCTCTTGGACTCTAACTGCAGCATCAACTTTTGAAACTTCAGAAGCACCAGCCAGCTTTCAAAAACTTCCCAAGCTGAATACATGACCAATGGCTCATTCTACGGCTCATTCTATGAGGGAGAGACTAATCTGTGTTCTCTGCATGTAGAAGGTCCCAGGTTTAATTCCTAGGATCTTCAGTCTAAAAGGATCAGGTAGCAGGTGATTGGAAGGGCATACCTATGCCCAAGATCAGGGGTCGGCAAACTTATCGCACCTCGGGCCGGTGTCTCCAGCGCTGATCGTATGACGGGCTGGAGGGCGGGGGAGCGCGTGCCCATATGCGTGCGCACACGCTATTTCCAGCGCACTTCTGGGTCGGAGGAGCACCGGAAACAGTTTGTGCGCGTGTGCACGGGCCTCCTCTGACCTGAATGTGCGCTGGAAATAATGCATGTGCATGCGCACAAGCTATTTCCGGTGCTCCTACGATCCGGAAGTGGGCAGCCATGCAGCGCAACACCGGTAAGAGCGGGCGGCAGCAGGCATTGCCGTGGGCTAGATAAACAAGTCCCTCGGGCCTTATCCGGCCTGCGGGCATTAGTTTTGAGACCTCTGCCCAAGATCCTGGAGAGATGCTGCCAGCCAGAGTAGGAAATGTTGGGCCAAATTGACATGACTGAGGTTCCTGTGTTTCAAGATAGGTCTATGTACACAGCAGGAGAAGAAGGTGGTTGAATCCTGAGGTAGTTGTGGACATTGCTTCTGAATACCAGTTGCTATATACCACCGGGGGGTAAGGTTGCCGGGGACCTGATTAAAGGTTTCCTGAAGGCATCTGGTTGGCCGCTGTGAGAACAGGATGCTGGACTAAGTGGGCCATGGCCCTGATCCAGCAGGCTCTTATGTTCTTGCAAGTAAGACAGGGATGAGGAATTTGCAATCATGCTCGTAAAACTGACTGTTTTCTTCCAGTCACTGCAAAGCAGTGGGAGCAGGGAGGGGGAAGCATACAAGTGTAAGGAGGAGAAATCTATGGCTAATTGAGTTGCTAAACAGACTTTGGCAAAAAGTGGAACTTGTCCACTACTACCGCAACAAATTACAGCAAGAAGCAATAGAAGCAGCACTCAGAACATTAAACCAAGGCTATTCCTCTTTGAGTTAAAAGTAGGGGGCGAGAAACAAGAAAGGTGGCCTATTAACAAGCCCAGGGATTCAATTGGAATGGAGCAGGAATATTTAAATGATACACATAAATTAGATTCGTAACAGTCTTTATAGGAATAGGCAAGTCAAGTAGCAAAGTTATCTTTGGAAAAAATCTATTAGCGGTAATGGAATGATAATCCTCTTAGATTCATTGATGCTGACAGATTAAATTCGCTCAATTCATTTTTTATTTGGTTAGCTCATTTGACACAAGATAAGACCCAGATTCTCTCTTTCAGAGCTCAGCTATTCCTGCTGGAAACTGTGGGAGCCAGCTGGAATTGCCAACATTAGGTGCTGCTGTCAAATGGCCATTGGGGAAGGGGAACTTTGTTTAAAACAGGGGTCAGCAAACTTTTTCAGCAGGGGGCCAGTCCGCTGTCCCTCAGACCTTGTGGGGGGCCAGACTATATTTTGGAGAGAGAACATGAACGAATTCCTATGCCCCACAAATAACCCAGAGATGCATTTTAAATAAAAGCACACATTCTACTCATGTAAAAACACACCGATTCCCGAACCATCTGTGGGCCAGATTTAGAAGGCAATTGGGCCGGATCCAGCCCCCGGGCCTTAGTTTGCCTACCCATGGTTTAAAATAACAACACACACGTATCCAGTACATCTAAAGTTGCATACACCCAAGATTTTATTCTACAATCAATAGAGAATACCCCCTTTTTTTCTTCTTCTGAAAAGCACTTCTTGGAAAATTGGCTTCATTACAAAATTAAAAGTTCATTACAGATGTGGGTGGTCCCAGCAACAGAGTTGCATCTACACCTGTCCAAATACATTGTAAGTGGCTGTATACCGAGACTGTGATTGCCACTTCCTTCTTCATTCACGTGGGGCATGTGAAATGAGGGAAAGGTGTGGTTATCCTAATCAAGGGGAGGGTTTTCAAATATGCTTCAGGTAAAAAAAAGCCCACCCTCATGTACACTAGGACCTAGAATCAATATCGATTAAAAGTTTGGGCCACCCAGCTTTCAAAATCCCTTTCCCTCCAATCTTAAAAGGGAAGCAGGGAAGAGACTCATAAAGGCTTTTGCAAGCCTTCTCCTCCTCTAAGTTTCCGGTTACAGAGCAAGTTGTGGACTGCTAACTTCTGTGAATTTATTCACAAAACTGCAATAAACTGCCTGTTGTGGTATTGCTGCTAACTATATACCAAATAGGAGCAATACTTCAGAAGAAGAAAATAATTCACCACTGGAAGTTCAGAACCAACATGTGATGCTGCCTTCTATCAAGTGAGACCACCGATCCTATCTATCCCAGCTCAGATTAGCAACACTTCTCCTTTATCTGGATCAGAGGTCAGCAAAATTTTTCAGCAGGGGGCTGGTCCCCTGTCCCTCAGACCTTATGGGGGGCCGGACTATAGGTGGGGGGAAAATGAACGAATTCCTGTGCCCCACAAATAACCCAGAGATGCATTTTAAATGAAATCACACATTCTACTCATGTAAAAACACACTGATTCCCCGACCATCCACAGGCCAGATTGAGAAGGCGATTTGGCTGGATCCGGGCCTTAGTTTGCCTACCCATGATCTGGAGTCTACTTACATGCACAATATCTGCTCTTCCCTTAAGCTATAGCTTCTTGGAAACACTAAAACATGGGTAGGCAAACTAAGGCCCGGGGGCCGGATCTGGCTCAATCGCCTTCTAAATCCGGCCCACGAACGGTCTGGGAATCAGTGTGTTTTCACATAAGTAGAATGAGTGCTTTTATTTAAAATGCATCTCTGGGTTACTTGTGGGGCATATGAATTCATTCATTCCCCCCCCCTTCAAAATATAGTCTGGCCCCCACACGGTCTGAGGGACAGTGGACCGCCCCCCTGCTGAAAAAGTTTGCTGACCCCTGCACTAAAACACTTTATATAGGAGGGCATCTCTACACTAAAAAGGTCCATATGTGCCTCTGCAGTGGATTCCACCCAAAAGCTTCATGAATTGTACTCATGGAAAAGAGGATGGCTTTGAAGTGGAAGGTTAGACAAATTGAGTGGGAGTAAGGCTTTCAGTGGCTACTAGCCATAATGGTTGTGTATGTCCTCCAGGATTTGAAGAACTACGATCTGAATACCAGTTGCTGGAACTGATAAGTGGGGAGACTGCTTCTGAACTCAAGTCCTGGTTGTGGGCTTCCCATAGGCATATGTTTGGTCAATGTGGGCTGGATGGGCCATTGCTCTTATCTAGCAGGGCTCTTCTTAGGTTATGTTCTCATATTAATTGAGTGACAATACTGTCTGTTAAGTGGGGTGTGTCATCTCACAGTCCTCCTCAACACAGGAGCAATGGCAGGTAAGCCAGTTGGTTTGTTGCATCAACATGGCACAATCTGCAGAGACAGTTTGCATCACCACCATGTTCATGTGCATACAATGGGGTGCACACATGACATGCACAGGAAATCCACACATCATAGGGAAGACAAGGAACAACTCTCATTGTGCACATCTGTACCTCCCAAGCGTGCAAAGGAACTGGTGCATCAGAAAAGAATCCTTAGAATTTAACTCACCCTGGCACAAATTCCCACTAGACTGGATTGCCAGAGCAAGCACTAAGGGACCACAAAACCAGCTAGCATGCTATGCAATGATGCAGACAGTATTAAATACTTGCTGGGGCATAATTCAGGTCTAGAATTAGACAGCCATCTGCTTACCATAAATCCATCCAGTAATGATGTACACAATAGTATTTATTGCTGTACACAGAAGTAGTCAGAGTACCCCCTAAAGTGGAGGGTAGTTGATCTTGGGAAGGGTACAAGGTACCGATATGCAAAGAAAGCCAAAGTCATAGAGCTCTCCCAAGAAACCATAAGCTGAAGTGAAAGAAAATGTGAGCACATTCACACATTATGTTAATTATATGCTAATCAGTGGCTGCTTGCTGAAGCTATGTTCCTGTTGCTCGAATCTCACCAGGCCCTCCTTACATGCATTCAGCTTGTTTTTAGTATACTGACAGCCACTGATGCTCAGAGAAATCTTGAATCTGTCATCTTAACTGGGAGCCCCTTCTCTCTCAAACTGCCATTTGTGAAAGCTCGTTGACATTGCTGTTCTGAAAGTCTGTTGGAAGCATGCACAGAAAAATTGTGCCAAGAAATAGAGATGGACTATTCTGTCAATTTTGGTTGCTCATTTTGCAAGCCTTTAATTCAGTTCTCCACATTTCCAGATCAGTTTGTGATTTATTTTTTAAGCTCCATAAAAATATGCCGGGCTTTTAATTTTGCCTAATATATGCATTTTTGTATGCATTTTTGCAAAGTAATTTCCCCAAATATAATGCATTTTTGTACAAGTTGCTTGGCTGAAGAACTTCACTGCAAAATTCAGAGAAGTAAGAATTTAAAATGGTGAAATGGTGAAGATTGTAAATAGCAGCAGCACACCAGCCATGGCTAGAATGCCACCATTACCATTGTGCGGCCTCCATTTCTCCACAATAATCACAAAAATAATCCTCCTCCCTATTTTTCTCCTATGAATGGGGTAATGAACAAGGCGTGACATTTCATGATAACCCTAAACATGACACTTGCTAAAGATAAACCACCTTCCATATGGTAATGGCTCTATGCAGTAGAGCAAATCATTTGCAGCACCTCAAGAGGATCAGGATCTGACCTGAAATACCTGCACCAACCACCTCCCTCGCAATTGGGACAAATCACCTCGTAATCACCTTGCAAATCCGATGGCTCGGCTTGATGGAGTTCTTCCCGTCTAGACATATTTGTCAGTGGCTACCATCTGAGAGCTATAATAGCTTGAATCAACACCTCCGAAGGGTTAAATAGGGACTGCAAGCTGACAAGGAGAAACTTGATTGCTTTAGCTTCCCTGCAGCAGTGGAACCCTTCTTTATTGAGGGCAAAGACCCCTGCCAACTTGCCTTCTCTCCCTTCCTAAAATCCACATCATTTCCTCCCATGGCAGATACCATGCATTCCAAATAAATTCTAGAGCTTAAGCCTGCTTCAAGTGAAGTTGAACAACTGGTGGAAGGTGGAGCAAGAAGGGCATTTGATTCAGGAGTTTCTACTCTGGCTGTAAGGAAATTGATCATTCCTTTCTAGCTGTCTGCATTGCTTTCCCAAACCTCAAACAATTGGGTGGCAGAGGCACAGAGAATGATTACATGAATAAGATTGAGCTGTGACTCTGATGCCCTGCTCCCACCTGCAGAGAAACTAGACTAAAACTCCATTTGGCTTCTCTTCTTTCAGAACTGATTCCATTCCAGATGGTCACCTTAAGAATAATCACATAACTTTAAAAACTGCTGCCCGGGTGTGTTTGTTGTCCTCTTCCCTGCTCATCCCATTTTCCTTTCATGTTGCATCTTCTATAATGCCATATGGCCGACTGCACACTACTCTGGGAGCATTTTCAGCTGAAGTGTTGGCTAAAAATGGTTTTAAATGAATCAATAGAAAACTTTCAGAGACGCCAGTACCATCTTTGCTGTTTGATCATTATTTTGTAGAAATGAATCCAGAAGAGCAATGATTTTGTATCATTATTATTATAAATTATAATTATTATTATTATTAATTGAATTTAAATTATGCCCTATACCCACAGGTCTCAGGAACATTGAAAACTGTCTTACACCAAGTTGGACCATTGGTGCATCTAGTTCAGCATTGCCTACACTGGCAGCAGCTCTCTGGGTTTCATAATAATAATATTATAATTTGTTATTTATACCCCACCCATCTGGCTCCCTGTAACTTCATTTCTTGCAGGGAGGAGACCACCAGAAGGCCCTTGGAGGTGGACCTCAGTGTCTGGGCTGAACGATGGGGGTGGAGATGCTCCTTTCAGGCAGGCTTCTATCCCAGCCCTACCTGGAGATGCCAGGGAAGGAACCAGGGACCTTGTGTACACAAGGAAGATTCTCTACCACTGAGCTGCAGCCCTTCCCTGTCACTTCCAGAGATAGCCTCTCTCATTGTAAATAAAGCCCACATTCAGACTAACAGCCAAACAGAGCTTAGCCTGCACTTTCTCCATTTCAAAAGGAGTTTTGCTCCAAGTGTTTTATGGATTGCGAAAATGCCCCAGGATATGGGAGGTGATAAGCACTAGAGAATAGGTGGATTTGTGTTGTATCACAAAGAGTTCTTGTCAAGAACAAGTTGGAAGACTTTAATCTCTTGCTATGATAATATCCCAAAAGAAACTGATAATACCAAAGTTTCAGTAGCAAAATATGATGATGATGATAAGGTATAAAGCACGCTAATAATTATTTTTAAGGAAACTATTCCCCCCCACTTTAACAGCTTGTCATTGAAAAACAAATGCTTTGATATTTCTCTTTTGTCAGTCATGACCCTGCTTATTTCTCTTGCGATTCCACATGACAAGATAGATTGCAATTTTTAAGTTGATGAAAGACTGGGCCATTATTCGCTTTTTTGCAGGTTATATTTGAATGAAGAAAAACAACTAGTTTGTCTGAACACTATATTTTGCAACCATTCATTTTGACAGAAGCTTTTGAATGAAAGGTTCATCAGTACATTAGCTACAGAACTGGAAGATTAAAACTGTGCATTTCAAAAAAACAAAACAAAAAAACATGAATCTTGGGTTCTTTCTTCACTGAATACTGAGCAACCATTTGCATGGAGGTTTGCTTGCTTTTTTCAGATGTAGGAAAGGATTAAAAAATGCGGTCCTTCACCAGAACTCTGACATGGTCCATTCTACCAGCTCAGAGCTCTACTGTCTCACTGTTTTTTTATGGACCAGGTCCTAGAGACCACTCCCTTTCCTCTGTTTCATGAGAGAATGGGCTCAAGAAGTGATGGGAAACATCTGGCCCTCCAGATGTTGTTGAACTCTCATCTCCCATCATCCATGAGTCTGTGACAATGCCAAATGTAGTTGATGGGAGTTAGAATCCAACTACATCAGGAGGGTAACTTAGTGGCTACCAAGATATACAGCTGAGGCAGGGAACCTCAAAGCCTGGGGGCCAGATGTGGCCTTCCACCCCTCTCTAAATGGTCATTGAGACACTCTCTCTAGCCAGGGATGTCCAAACTTTTTTCAAAGAGGGCCAGATTTGATGAAGTGAATATGCATGAGGGCCAACCAAACTTGTTGACCTTTTTAGGGATTGAAGTTGTTGAGCTTTTTAAAGGATTTTACCCCAGGAAATAAACTGCCACAGGGGCCAGATTAGGCCCCTGAAACGGACTTTGGACATGCCTGCTGTAAGCCATGCCTCCTCCCTAAGCCACACCCTGGTGAGTCCTGATCCTTAAGTGCTTTTGCCTTCCTGGAATTGACCTTGAACTGTACTGCCTCTCTTCTTTTCTCTGCCTCCGGCTGGTGGGATTTGGTATTCAATAACATCTTGAGAGCATCAAGTTGGCTATCCTTGATGTAAAGGTCTCCAGGACAACTGAGATTCACCTGTTGCAAAACAATTTCCCTCAAAATTCACCTACAAACATTTGGATGTTGAAATATTCTGCTGGCAAACTCAAATTATTTGCAGAATACCCTGACATTTGATCTCTTTATGTGCCATCCAACAGCACTTGATTTCAACATTTGACAGTTGGTACTTGACAGCTGACATGCAGCAGCGTTTAGTATTGACAGTCTTTTATGGCTGATGGCTTATGAGATTTCACATCTGAAGCCTGCCAGAAACCAATCAGGATATGCCGGTGAGTATAAGGCACTCAATTTTTAAGGTAACGTTTTCTCACTCAAACTGAAGCATAATCACAGAGATATCAAGATCAGGAGAAATAAAAACTAACACTAATAACAGGGAGAAATGGAACAGCTCCTTCTAAGTGTCTATCTTCCTCCAGGTTTCCTCGCAGATTTCCATGGAGAAGTTGACTAATAACAGGAGAAGCAAACAGTGTTGAGCCTTAGGGTCCCATTTCTTTCTGGGGAACCTTTTGGACAGCAGGAGGTGTGGCCAAAGGCAACAGTGGGTGGAGCTATGAATATTAATATTAACTTTGTACAGTAGCTAGTTTTTGCACATGCTGACACACAGCCATCCTACCTGCAAAGATTTCCAAGGGCCAAATACCAAGGCCTGGAGGGCCAAATTATAGTGAAGTATGTGATGAAGGAAACTGGCAACCACAACATCTCCACCTTCTACAGAAAATAGAAACATGCCATCATTAACTTTGTTTGATAGGATACTCTACCAAGTGTCACAACAGCTTGCCCTTGTGGTCCCTGGTTCTCTCACCTGCAAATAATTTGCATTGCAGGTGCTTTTAGTGCTATCACACAGCAGTCAGGTGGACATCCAGCAGCCATGGGAAGCCTGCGGGGGAACCACCTCTCATTGCTTCTAAAACAGTAAGTCAGCAAATTTATACTTTTTATATAGCAAAGGAAGCAAACTCCCCACTCAGTTTGAGATCGCCATTTAGTTTGCCAAGTCAGGCAGTCAAAAGAAAACAAAAACATATTGGTGCATCCTTCCTCCTACTTTCTATGTCCAGGCTGTGAGTACTGTTCCTCACACAGACCTCAGGGAAACAGCAAGCTTTGCTGAGGTGCCAAAAAGGAGAGCGGAGGAGGCAAGGTATTGGTTAGAACACAGAAACTCTCACCTATCCCCCAAGCAAAAGAACTGGACATTGAATGCAAACTGACTACTGGGACAGGAAACAGAAATGGGGAGATTGTGGGTGGGATCCTAATCAGCAGCTTGGCACATGACGAGATGATGTTGCAGGCCACGCAGTTCCCATTTGTTTTTAGTGAAAGTGTGTCCTTTAATTAGTCCTACCCAACCAAATGTCACTCAAGATCACTCAAGCCTTTCAGGACACAGGTACCTTTCTGGTGAAGATAAAATCCACCCCTCTTTATGTTTTGACCCTTGGCAAGATCAATGCCTCCATTATGATCACATGTTCTTCCCTTCCTCAGCCCCAGTTAAAGTATTTTTGAAAATTCTGAAAACACTGATATGGCTTTGTTCATTAGATGGCCTCAACTGGAGAGTGACACTCTCAATGCAGTATGGAGGATCCCCTTGGTGACACGTCACAGAGGTTATAAAGCCATGCAGAAATGGACTTTGGTGGCCTTTCATCTAGAGCCAAGTACTGCTTTATAAACTGTGCCATTTGATTCTCTTGTTCAATTTTCTCTGTCAACAACTTTGTGTTCTGATAAAGAGCCATATATATAACACTTGGAATATGAGAATGATTGCTACTGCTAGCCAGAGGGCTTTCGAAAGGAAATTTAAAAACATACCACCACCAACACAGTCATTTTCATGCTTACGGACTTCCAAAAGGTATTTCTTTGGCCACTCTGGGACACAGGGCACAGGAACTAAAGGCTGTGTATATGTATGGGACTGCATCTGTACTGGACTTGCAATTGTTCTTATTTAAGAATGTAAAGGCCCTTGGCCCATCTGTTCCAGCATCCTCTTCTCACAGTGGACCACCAGATGCCCATGAGAAGCCTCAAAGCAGTACCTGAGCTCCACAACACTCAGCTTTCTTGCGGCTTCCAAATGCCGGTATTCCGAAGCATCCCTGCCTCTGACAGTGGACATACAGGATACCCATCAAGGTTGGTAGCCACTGATAGCTTCAGCCTCCACAAATTTGTCTATTCCTCTTTTAACACCATCCAACACTGTTTTAAAGCCATACAAAAATGCTGATGTTGTTATTCTTAAATGTCAGTGGAATGTTTTATGGGAAGCGATTCATAACTGAAACCAATTAAATAAACGATAACCTTTGGTGTGATCAAGAAGGGCTCTTCTCATGTTCTTTTAAGCAGGTCTTGTTTTTAAAGTCACCTCCAAATCTATTTCTCCCAAATAAACATACATCAATATGGAAGCCATCTCAGCATTTCTCAGTCAATGGGGTTTAGCCTTGTGATTCATAAGAAACATGCAAGTTTCTGTGCTCTAACCAACCCTCAAGACCTCCCATGTGATGCAACCTTGGGTAGCAGAAGTCTGATGGGAGTATTTATTTATTCATTGCTTTGATATCTCACCTTCTTCTCAAGGAGTTCAAAGCAGCATACACGCGTGTCCCAAACTCCACAACAACCCTGTGAGATTTACTAGCCCAGGGACACCCAGTGAGATGCACTGGCTGAGTGGGGATGTGAACCCTGGTCTCCCAGTTCCCGGTCTGATACTTTAACCACTATACCAGACTGGCTCTAAACATGGGAGTGATGGCAGGAGTGATTGTTTGTAAAGGAATAAACTGATATATATGCGTATCATAATCATTAGGTAAGGCTACATTACGCCATATACAATATGCTGATGTTCTAACTGGGTGCTCTGCTCATGTGGAAAACCTATATGCAGGGCTCTAAGTTGCACAAGGAGATTCAAAGAGAAGAATAGACCCCCACCTTCAGCCTTCAAAGGTTGGAAGGTGGCAAGTACATGTCAGAGATTAGCACAGCACACAACACAAAGCTCTCCACATTCATATGTTGATGTTACATGCGATCAGAACACCCAACAGGGCTTTAAAGAGCTTTAAAAGTTGAAATGGGGTGGGAAAGAATGACATAAATTCCTATTTGCTATAAATGAATCTGGCCATCTGCTCCACTAAAAGTAGTGACAGTCGGCAAAGCAAAAGAAACAGCAGCCTCTGGTGTCAAGATTCTACTCTTAAGCTCAAACCCCACACTTCCTCAGCAAGCCAGGCTAAAAATACAGAGAGGAGGAGGGAAGAGAGAGGGAGAGGACAGCATCAAGTTTCCTCAAGGGAACCCTTGTACCACAAGTAATTTTCCATCTTAGTGTACGACAGAATGGAGGGGGGGGGTTTGCTTGCATGCTGCAGTTAGCTATGGAAGTTATTATATTAGCCAACATTCTGCCAGTTGAACATTAATCCTGGGAAAAATCCTTGCCTCTAGGAAACCAGGAATATAAAAAAGCTGACTTACACCAGACCAGCTGGTTCACCTAGTTCAGAACTGTCTACTCTGGCTGGCAGTGATGCTCCTAAGTTAAAGGCAGCCATCTTTCTCAGCCCTACACTGCGGTCTCATGGATAACCCAGCAGTTGATGTCATACTTCACCAATATTATAAGCCCAGCTACAGCAGAAGGTGATTGAGCACTATGATACGAGGTTGTCACCTCATGCTTTTCTTGAACAGTAATTGTTCGGGGACAACATCACAAAGGGAAGAAAAGTCAAAGCTGCTATGAAGCCAGCCATGTGCTGGCTTCAAAACTTTGCCAATCTGTCTCCGAAGAAGAAAAATACATGTGGGGAGAAACATTAACAATATCACCCATTCAATGGTTCTGTCAGCAGTTAAAAGTGAAGAGGATCATGAGGTTCGCACCCTGCCAACACAGGACAGCAAACCTGTATCCAGTTTGCCTGTGTTGCTACATAAACACAATGTCTATTTCCCTTACTGGATGTCACACAGAGAGAAAGGAAAACTGGATGCCAGGCTGCTGTTTTCCGTAGCAGCCCAATGGTCCAACATGACTTTCCCTTCCAAGAATGACAGGCATTGTAAGCTTGCAAGACAGCAATACCTTTCCATCTGCTTGGCATGTGGACCATCTAATTCTGTATTTTCTCTTCTTCTTAAGACTGCCTAACAAATTCACAAAGGAATCCCATCTGCAGCAGAGAGCCAGACACATTGACTGGCTTCCAACAGCCTGTGTTATTGCTCGTTGTTCCTTTAAGCAAAGTAACCACAGATAATATCACGCCTGATGAGAAACAATGAAAAGCAAATAAAATTGGCATGTTGGAACATGTGCAAACTTGACATTAATTCCAGCGACAGGCTCCAGTCCCTTCAAGACCTTCATGGTGGGCAAATCTTTATATTTGTAACTATGTACTACTGTTCAGCATACAAATACCTTTAGTATTTTAACCCATTCAGTTTTACAATAGGACTGTGAGCTAAAATAGATCTATCAATCAGGTATACAAAAACTGACTTATTCAAGGCTTCCCAGCGAAGATTTGGTTGAGCTGGAATGATTTCCTTAAGCATGTTATTCCCAGATAGACACATCTGAGTCTGCCATGTCACATCTAATCATATGGTTGCCACCTACCCCAAGGGGAGACCCTCTGAGGACCCCATTTAAGGCAGGTTTTTTGTCTAGTGATCCAATTTAGATTTATGGGGTGTGGTAGGCAGGTCAGCATTTTCACCCCTCATTCTGTTTGTGGATGGGAACAAAAGTTGCATACCTCAAGATCAGTGCAGGGCCAAACCAACTAGAAGTCACAAACCACTTTTTCACAAAGTGTGAAGGAGATATTAAATAGCTCTGTCTGCCCTTGGTACTATTTAATCAGGACTTTGAGAGAGAGAAAAGAAATTGCACTCCAGTACCTGGTTGGCCTCACAGACCCTGACATATGCCACTGAATGAGTTTGTTGGGTGTGTATAATCATAAATCAGAAGCCATGCAAAGGACTATCAGGCAGTGTTGTGGATACAAAGGCATCGTGCAAAGTCAGAGAAAAAAATCTTTTAGCTGCTACTTAGAACTAAGGCTGTCACCTGATAAAAGATCTTAAGTTGATGAATCATATGAATATTAATGGAGTGAATTGTCATAAGTTTGCATATGAATAAAGTAGTTATGGAGAAAAAAGCACACAGGTTTTAACGATGTTCTGGCCTAACATCCTAATGTCTCTTAGATCATTAAAAACCCATTGTGCATGTGTGCTTAACTGTTTTATTTCTTTCTCAGGCATGCAATGATTTTGATAAAGGAAAACATTGCAACAATCAGCTACAGCATTTGCTTAAACTACAAAAAACAAAATCAAAATCAACCTGACCTAAAATGTCACCCCTTTTTGTCTGAAAATTTAACAGAGAAAGGAGAACACAGAGCAGGCCTAGGACATTTGCAGAAGACCAGGTGCATGGAGGGGCATTGTTTTCTACTTGTCTTCCTTTCTGGAAGACAAGCTGGTGCCACTTTCAGCCAGCAAAACAAATCCAACAGAGGTCCCTCCCTTGAGTGCTAAATGAGGATTTGAATGGGATGGGGAGATAAGCCACATGTAAGGGAATGGCATACTAAGGACTTGACTGGGTGTGAGGAGAGAAAAATCATAGCTCAGTGGTACAGTTTATGCTTTGCATGTAAAATGCCGCAGGTTCAATCTGTAGCTTCTCCAGGTGAAAAGGGAACAGGTAGCAGATCATGGGAAAGTCTCTGGGCTGAACAGACTACCGGTAGTTATCTGACCTGGTTTAAAGGCAGCTTCCTATGGCCTTATGAATTAGTGACAAGGTGTTGGTTAACCCTGTTTAGGGAAGCTTTTAATATCTGAAGGACTATTGTATTTTAATATTTTGTTGGAAGCTGCCCAGAGTGGCTGGGGAAACCCAGCCAGATGGATGGGGTATAAATAAATTATTATTATTATTATTATTATTATTATTATTATTATTATTATTATACCAGATGAATTGGTTAATCTGGTCCATCAAACCAACTTAAGGCTGTAGCCCTAGTTAGAACAAGACCCACTTGAAACCCCATTCTAATCTTGGGGCTGGCAAGGGGGTGGGGATGGAGGAAGAGAAAAGAGAAAGGAAAAGAAAACATAATTTTCACATGGCAAGAGAACTTAGGAATGTCACAAACAGTCCTTCAAGATTGGTTTTGTTGCCATCAATAAGTTTTTTTATAAAAAAAACTCAGGTCAAATTATTAGCTTCCTGGGTTCTATATTCAATTTATTTTAGATTGCCTATAAAAGGTGTGTTGTAGGAAAGAAGGCAAATCTTGTGTACACATGCATACTAATAGGCTAAGATGCAGACTGGCAATGATTTTTTAAAAACCAAACAAAAACATCATCTCACCCTCCCCAATCTGTTGCATACACTCTTTGGAACACTCCATAAAGAACTGTGATGGGAATGCAATTTCTCTTTTAGCTGGCCCCCAGACAACTTCCCAAACTGTAGCATTATCACTCAGTGGGTAGCTTCTGGGGTTAAGTGCTCCAGCTATAGCTACATCTAAACACTAAGCAGGATCAAAACAAGGAAAACAAAGGAAAAGACGGCAACAAAGCTAAAAATACTATTCTCTCCCATTAATGCCTAAGAACAAACCCACAGCAAATCAGGTACCTAAGCATCCAGTAGGATCATAAACAGAAATTAAGGTGCTTCTAAAGATTGCAGAGAAGTGCAGCATTACTACACATGGGTTGGGGGTGATTTCAGATGCTAACTATGGCCCATCCTGCTGCATTCATCTCCAAATGTTCTTGATGTGTAGAGCAGGGTCAAAACCCTTAGCCCTCCCATGAACCACATTTTGCTTTGCGGTATATTTAATATGCACAGCTGCTTTCCATAAACCCAATATAAAGAGCCACCCTATTGGCTGGGAAGGAGGAAACGGAGGCTGTCCTCTGCTCCCTTGATACAGTCAAAGTTCACATTTCATGGAGCAAAGCTGCTGTCCAAGGTACCTAAAAATAACAACTCTGTTGTAATTAGACGGATCCCGGAATGTCTTGTGCCTCCTGCAAGCGTTTCTTTCCCATAAGCCAGGCAAGCAAGTGGGTTTTATTGTGAAAACACAGACAGGGGTGGTGGTCAGACAAGGAGAGTCTCAGAAGCTGACAAGACTTTACAATCAGCTCCCTGCCGAAGGCTTAATTTTAGACATTGAAGGTGTAACCCTGAATTGACTGAAGATAAGGGTGAAGCCCTGGGGTGGGAAGGGGATACACTGTGATGTTACCAATTTAAAAAATGCTGGGGCTCACAGATGTATGCAAGAGTGAAAACGATTCTTGCTAAAAGATGGCAAATACTTTGATGACATATTTTTAACCATTTCCCTCCTTATTTACTTAACTACAGACAACGGAGAATGCTAGCAAGTCAGCTCCCTTCAGGACGGAGGCAGAAGCATACATCCAACACACCCAAGCCCAGTGGTCTGGGAGAACTCCACCAGAGAGTCCAAAAGGTCGCTGTAGTCAATGGGGAGACTGTGGCATCTCAGAACCGAGAGTGGCCGTACGGGGAAAGCAGCGGAAATAAGAAGCGGACCAGCGCAACAAGAAACTGACTCGCACAATTACAACGACAAGCTTGCAGCACAATCCGATGCATGTTTACCCAGCAGCTCAACGGGGCTTACTCCGGAGCTCGGCGTGCTCAGAGGATCGCAGCTTCAAGCGGCGATCAACGGGACTTGCTCCCAAGTACGAAGAGGCAAGCACTTTTGCCAAGTCCCAAGGATCCAGCCACTGTTCTAGGGCTGATGGCAGACCAAAGCCGTTTGGAGAGCATCTTGCACGCACATGCACACCCCCGAAAAGATGCTCACTCTCAAGCGAGCACACGCATGCACACGACCCTCCATGCCTCAAGCCAGCCCAGCTCCGTCTGAACCCGTTCCCTAGCACTCCGCGTCTCTCCAAGCGCCGATGCTCTCTGCTGCAGAACCCAATCCGTCCAGAAACCCTATTTTAAAACCGGATAGGCCCCATAAAGCAGCCCAACAGAGAGAGAAGGCGAGGGAGTCTCGAGGGCAGGGGAGTTCCGGAGAGATGCCCTCCCCCTTTCCCTTCACCGAGCAGGGAAGAAGAGGGTGGGAGGGAGGCGGCGTGCATTGCACCAGCTCCTCTCTCCGCCTGCCTCCCTTAGCAAACTCGCTTCCACATGCAAAGACTCCAAAAAATAAAACTGGGGATGGGAAGGTATCCATTCTCCTACTCCAGCAGAAGACAACCTGTGGACTCCGATCAATGCTTGCTAGGAGCAGAAAAGAAGGAAGCGGCAAGGGGGGGGGGGCTGACCAGGCAAAGTTGCCAACCCTGGAGCCCCTCCCCATTCCTTTCTATGGGGGGGGGAGAGAGGTTGATCCCACTCACCTCGCAGCGCCCCAGTCCCGGCGAGCAGATCCGGCAGGAGCAAGAGCATCAGCGCCAGCCCGAAGAAGGGCGGGGTCTCCATGCTGCAGGATCCTCAGGGCCACGAAAGGAGGCTCAACTCCGCGCGGCTACTCCAGCCGAGGCAGCGCGGGGCTGCTGCCTGCCCCTCGGCTCGCTCGCTGGCTTTCCCACGCGCCCGCAGCAGCAGCAGCAGCGCCTCCCCGCCTGCCGCCCAGCTCCAGACTAAAAGCGAGCAGCCGCGCGCCTGCATCCCAATCAGACCCCCTCCTCCCCGGCAGCCAATTAGGCGAGGGCGGGGCGGGGCCAGCGGCTGAAAGGGGCGGGGCAAGCCGCCCGGGGTTCCGTCGGCGAGCCGCGGGGCGGGGCTTCTGCCTCTGCTGCTGCCGAAAGCCAAGTGGGCGCGCGCTCGGCCCGGGCAGCTCCTGCTCCGGATGGTGCCGATCAGAGGTGCGGGTGGTGCTGAGCCCGGCGCGGACCGGAGGAACCGCGGCTGCCTTGGCTTGCAGGTCCCGGCCGGGCTTTGCTTGGGAACTAACCGTGCGATGCTGAGCGTTAGTCCCATAGAAGCCCGTGGGATTTACTCCCAGGCAGGCGGGATTGGGATGAAGCCTGCACTCCTAGCAGCGTTGACCTAGGATCAGGGCCGGATTTACCTATAAGCTAAACAAGCTATAGTTTAGGGCCCCACTCTCTTGCCCCCCCAAAAAAATCACTATTAATACACTTATTAATTGTATTTCAGTTCAACAATTACTTTGATAAAATACATATTTTGTTATGTGCAAATGGATTTGGACTAGATACCTATTAGGTCCATAAATTACCATATAGCATATATTCAACACAAAAAACAGCAACAATTTGTTGTTGACAAAGGACAGCTGGACATATAAAGGGTCCCGTTGCCTTCAGTAGCTTAGGGGATGGGTAGGCAAACTAAGGCCCGGGGGCCGGATCCGGCCCAATCACCTTCTAAATCTGGCCTGCGGACGGTCTGAGAATCAGCATGAGTAGAATGTGTGCTTTTATTTAAAACACATCTCTGGGTTATTTGTGGGGCATATGAATTTGTTCTTTTTCTTTTTCTCAAAATATAATCCGGCCCCCCACAAGGTCTGAGGGACAGTAGACCAACCCCCTTCTGAAAAAGTTTGCTGACTCCTGGCTTAGGGCCTCATCAAACCTAAATACAGCCCTGCCTAGGACCATATACCCGATCAACTCTATAGGATTTACTGTAGTTCTCAGTAGTCAGGATTAGGCGTGCGCCATGAGGGCAACTTCACTGACTTTGGAATAAATATGCACAAGGTTCTTCTGTAAGTCACCTTAATGGAATTTACATCTGAGTAAAAAGGGGGGGGGCTTCTGGCTTTAGGCTGCCTTCTTAGGCCACCTCCCTGAAAGGAAGCCAATGGGAATCAATTATTTTTTTATTTTTTTTAGCAATGTGTTGTTTGGGGACTGTCTGAACATACGGTCTTCAATTTGGGACCCCTCCAAAGTCCTACCCACCCTTGTATTCTCCAGCATGTCATTGATACAAAAACAGTGTGTTAGTGGTGGGTTTCTTGTTTATTTTATTAAAATATATATACTGCTTGATTGAAAAAAAGCACACACACCTCAAAGTGGCTTACAAAAGAACAAAACAATAAAATTATTGATAAGAACTATCAAAACAAAATTAAAAACATTCAAGAAATTAAAACCAGCACTAAATTTAAAGCATCTGCATCCTATATATCTGCATAGGCTTATCTAAACAGAAATGTTTTTAGCAGCTGGTGAAAAGAGAGGTGCTTGCCTAGTATCAACAGGCAGGGAGTTCCAAGGTGTGGCTGCTGCCGCACTAAAAAAATTGATTTCTTACAAATGTGGAATGTGGAACCTGCAACACTCAGTTCCACAGTTCTACACCTCATGAGTTGTTTTTTAGTTGTTCTGAAATGCTTTCCCAATGTTGCCACATTATTGCTTTCTGGAGTACAACCAAAGTGGGACAAAAAACCATATTGGAACATTTGTGGTATAAAAAGTTGCAGCATTCCAGTGGAAAGAGATGGGACATACAGTATGTGCAGCCTGGAACTTTTGCAGGCACAAGGAGTATTGAAAGTAGATTTGCTCATTACTGCCCTGATACCATCATGAACAAAAATCATGAATGCACAATAAAAATGAAATATTGTGCGGGGGTGGGTTTTTTTTTGGGGGGGGGGCTTATTTATTCCCCTTCTTCCCCCATAGTTTTCTCTTTTTCTCTTATTCATTTCTTTCCTCTTCTGCTGTTTACCTTTCTTGCCTCTCTTTTCCAGTTGAATTTACCTTTGATGTTTCCCTCGCCCTTTGTTAGTGATTCATTTTTCCTCTCTTTCATCCCTCCCTTTCATTTATTTTCTTTCCTATTCACATCCTTACTTATATGATGGACTGACTGGCCCAGAGTTACCCGGTGCATTTACTAGCTGTGTGGAGCTTTAACCCTGTTCCCCTCAGTTCTAGTCCAATACTCTAACCACGACCTCACTCTTTCAATTCAGACTACAGTCATATTATGTTTTTCACCTTGTCCTTTGAACATAACACTTTTGAAGCTGCCTTATACCACACATCTGACTCAGTACTTTCTACTCTGGCTTAGGCTGTGTGCACACCTTACATTTAAAACTCATCCAACATTTACTGTAGTTTAGGGGGAAGACGGGATGCGGGTGGTGCTGTGGGTTAAACCACAGAGCCTAGGACATGCCGATCAGAAGGTCAGTGGTTCGAATCCCCGCGACGGGGTGAGCTCCTGTTGCTTGGTCCCTGCTCCTGCCCACCTAGCAGTTCGAAAGCATGTCAAAGTGCAAGTAGCTAAATAGGTACCGCTCTGGTGGGAAGGTAAACGGCATTTCCGTGCGCTGCTCTGGTTCGCCAGAAGCGGCTTAGTCATGCTGGCTACATGACCCGGAAGCTGTACGCCGGCTCCCTCGGCCAGTAAAGCGAGATGAGCACCGCAACCCCAGAGTCGGTCACGACTGGACCTAATGGTCAGGGGTCCCTTTACCTTTACCTTTTTAGGAGGAAGACGAGCAATAGAAATTTTTGTATGGCATGGAGAAAGTGGATAGAAAAATGCTTTCTCTCATATACAATAAAGCTGAATGCTGGAAGATTCAGGACACATTTTTTAAAAGTGCCTCTTCATGCAGTACATAGTTAAACTACGGAACTCACTCCCACAATAGGCCACCAACTTAGATGGCTTTAAAAGAGGATTGGACAAATTTTGATCTTCAAGCAATTTCCCCCTTAAAGAATTCTGAGCACTGTAGTTTGGGTGGCTGGGAATTGTAACCCTGTGGGGGGAAACTACAATGCCCAGAATCCATTGTCTAAAATCATGTGTTTCAAACATGCTTTAAATGGGTATGCACAGCCAAGCTCTCAGGTAGAGTCTTTTCCCAGCAATGCTCCTAATACCATTTGAATGATGTTTGCGGCCCAAGCATGAGTATAACTTGCAAATATATATCCAATGTCAATTCCCCCCCAACATTTTTCTATTGTTGAGGGAGGGAGCCCCACCTATTTGTTTTCTGACACAGAATCACTTCATTTGTTACGTTAATGACCCATACTTAGGGGTCATTCATTACCAATAAACTTGTCTAGCTACTCCAGCAACTGCATCCTTGTTAGATCCAGGAATCACAAGGGACTCAGACATACACCTACACCCCCCAGACTCACAGCAATATATTTTAAGTAAGATTAAATATAACTTAAATAAAGGTTAGTTTATATACCACTTTCATGTATGGAGTTTGTTAGTTACTTCTGAGTATGTTACATGGAAAAGCAGGGAGCGAAAGTATTGAATTTAACCAATCTGTTAATTTTCTTCTGTCATTGTTGTTTTATTTATAATGGCCTTTCTATGTATATTATGTTCAAAGTGATATGCATCAATAAAATTACAGAAATAATAGCAATAAAACAAATAGACCCATAGCAATATATCCAGTTCATAAAAGTGATCTAAAATGACTTTTAGTTGTATCCAACTAGGCTCTATCAGACACACTGAAATTAATGAACCTGTATTAGACATATCCATTAACTTCATTGGGTCTACTCTGAGTAGAAGTAACATTGGATGCAAGCCACTGTGTCTGTGAACAATTCCCACACTTCTGAATGTACACAAGAATCATCTCTCTGTGCTTCTTTTATTTTCATCCTAGAGAGGTAAAAGTAAGTTGGTCGGGTCAATTATATGCCACAGCCCTAAGCTAACTCAGAAGTAAATTCCATTGGATTTACTTCTACATAAATATGCTTAGGATTGGGAGTGAGGATTCAATCAAAAGGCTGAAGACAGCAGCTTCCCATAATATTGGCTGAGTGTAATTTAGTTACTAAAGCACCAAAGGAGAAAAAAAAGTCTTAAGGTTATGCGGGATTTTGTGCAATGATCTCTTCAAAGTCCCTCGTTCAGGTTGTGCCAATTGTACTGAACCACTAGCTCCTTGATCTTCAGTCTGAACTCGCAGGGATTAGCACGGCCTTATGTGTGGGTCTGCTGAATTAGTTCCCATGTAAGCACACGATGTGTAGTACGTTATGTTATGATTTATTTATATACCACTGTTTGGCCCAAAGGTCCCCCAAAGCAGTGGACAGAATATTAATACAAAACAAAAATGCGAAAGAAGTACAACGATTAAATCAAAACAATAGAAAATTGGGGGGAAATCACATTGGATATATATTTGGGAGCTACACTCATGCTTGGGCTGCAAACACAGTTCCCAGACATCCGTCCTCTCACTTGCAATCCAGGTTAGTATGCCAAATCAGTGTTGCTAACACCCAAGAAAGGCAGACATAGACATGCAGGAGCCATTTATTCTGTGACTGAATTCCACAAAGGCTGCATTCAGATGTAAGGTTTGTTGCATTCGTTGTCCTGGATTTAATGCCAGCACTTCTTATGCAATTTCTATTATTATTATTATTATTATTATTATTATTATTATTATTATTCCCATCTTTCCCAGAATGGGGCAGTGGCAAGGCAGTAGAGAGGTCTTTGTATGCCATACCAGTGTATTGGAAGAAACAAAGATCACCAGTGTTGAAGCAATGATTTTTCAACATCAACTTCGTTGGACTGGTCAATGTTGTGCAGATGACTGATTATCGTCTTCCAAAGCAACTACTCTATTCCGAACTTAAAAATGGAAAGTGTCATGCTGGTGGTCAACAAAAGAGGTTTAAAGCTTTAAAAGCTTTTTAAAATGTAGTATAAACACCAACAATTGGGAAACACTTGCCTGCAAGCGCTCTGGCTTTGAAGAGATTTGAACTCAAGACGCAAGGGAGAAACATGCTAAGAGGAAGGCACGCTTGGCAAATACACACTGTGATCAACTCCCACCTGGTAACCAATGTCCCCACTGTGGAAAGACATGTGGATCCAGAATTGGCCCCCACAGTCACTTATGGACTCATTGTTAAAACCATATTTATGGAAGACTATCTTACTTGGCTACGAGTGATCACCAAGAAGAAGAAGAAGAAGAAAATACAGAATTGTCCCATATTTCAATGTAAAATGCTACCTCCTGTATTGATACAGTTTTCTGCTGTATTTCAGGCCTTCTCTCTCTCTCTCTCTCTCTCTCTCTCTCTCTCTCTCTCTCTCTCCCAAGCAGGCATGCCAACTTGCACCCCAGGTTATGCGTACCCTACCACGCACAATGTGACATCATGACATCAAGCACCTTGCGGCCTCAGAACCTGACTTCCAGTGGCACCAGAAGTCAGGTTCTGAGACCTCACAAGGCCTCAGACAGCATCTCCAAGGTCTCGCGGGGCCTTGGATGTGACTTCTGGTGTTTCACGAGGCACCAGAAGTTGCATTGGGAGCCCTGTGGTGTGGGTGCTGAGCATCCACAAAAAAATTTTTGCAGGTGCTCAGGCCCCCCTAGAGATGGCGCCCCTGGTGCCAAGTTAAGGATCTTCTCCAAATGCAGGTGTTTGAAAGGGTCTGTGAAAGGTCATATATTTAAGCTCTGGGTAGCCAAGCACAGATAGATTTACAAGTGTGTGTGACAAATTCCAGAGAGGGCCTCCTGTTAGGCTGCAATACATTGTAATGGATTGCTTTGAAGTCACTTCAGCAGAGATGGGGGGGAATATCCCCCCAGCCACTCTGCCCCGTCCCACCTTGTCCTATATTTTGCTAAAACAAATGTGGCAATCCTAAATGGGAGTGTCAGCTTGGCTCTGCTGTGGCACCGACAATGTGCAGATTGCCTTGTCCCTTTCCCATTCAGTAACCAGCTGCAATGTGCAGCGTTGGAAAACCAGGACAGCGACTCCATACCTTCCAACATTCCACAGATGAAAATAGGGACATTCTATTCTACATCAGGAATCTTCTCCCACATTTGATCTCCAACACAGATATATGTCTAGACATATCCACCCTGTATAGGGAAGCTTTTTAATGTTTAATGTTTTATTGCGTTTTTACATTATGTTGGAAGCCACCTAGAGTTTTGGGGGCATCTCATTCAGATGAGTGGGGTCCAAATAATAAGTTATTATTAGTGTATGCATCTGTCAGCTTGAGCCAATTACAACCTCTTGACCTAACCGACCTCAAAGGTTTGCTGTAAATGAAAAATGATCAAGGGAAGGGGTCATGTATAACACCTTCACCTTCAAGATAAATGGAATGAAATAAAAATTTAGCTGTAAGCTTCCTTGTGTCCCTGTCAAGAAAAAAGTGGGTAATAATAATAATAATAATAATAATAATAATAGAAATAGAGAAAGATCAGGAACATACCAGAGGGTGCTTTTTTCTAGGGGTACGCAGGGGGATGCATACCCCTAAACATTTTGTGAATCTAAGTTTGGCCTCATTGAGGGGCACTATTTTAATATGAATAGGAAATTGAGAGTACCCCTAAACATTTTTTAAAGAAAAAAAGCACTGGTAAATCCTATTGAACTCAGTTGGGCTGAGTAAAAATGCTTAGGACACTGCACAGTCTTTACCCAGTTACCTGAGAGTAAGCTCCAGACACCTCGACTTCTAAAGAAGTGAAGCTTTGGAGTCAGACTTGAAAGAAACCTTCAATTACAGTCAGTAGGAGGCTTCTTTAAAGACTACTTGCATTTTGATATGGAAGAGTCCTCCCCACTCCCTTGGGACTCTACTACCACATTCTTGTGCATGGGAAGACTAGGCCTGACATTTCTTTATTCACAAGATGATCCAAGTTTGCATAACATGAAGAAATAATCCAAGTGGCACTTGATGTCCCAGAAGTCTGTATCACATCTTTTATTATCTGTGTATACAGGTCAAGGGATGCGGGTGGTGCTGTGGGTTAAACCACAGAGCCTAGGACTTGCCGATCAGAAGGTCGGCGGTTCGAATCCCCGCAATGGGGTGAGCTCCTGTTGCTCGGTCCCTGCTCCTGCCAACCTAGCAGTTCAAAAGCACGTCAAAGTGCAAGTAGATAAGTAGGTACTGCTCTGACAGGAAGGTAAACGGCGTTTCTGTGCGCTGCTCTGGTTTGCCAGAAGCGGCTTAGTCATGCTGGCCACATGACCCGGAAGCTGTACGCCGGCTCCCTCGGCCAATAAAGCGAGATGAGCGCTGCCACCCCAGAGTCGGTCACGAGTGGACCTAATGGTCAGGGGTCCCTTTACCTTTACCTTTATACAGGTCAAATACTTGGAAGGGGATTGCTACTTAGCCCCCCACCTTCCATCTTCCAGCCTGCTTATTGTGTGCTTATGAAATTTCAGTGGCCTACAGTAGGCCTGATGCAAGGAATTTTCAAGGGATAAAATGCAACCTGCCCTTTCTCTAAGGAACAGAGGTCACCTACACTGCAAGCTCATTCCAAAATTTTCAGCGTGGAGCAGAGTGCCAGCCCTGCTTTAAACAAACAAACAAAAAGTCTGCTTTGCTGAGGCAGTTGGATGAAATTTAAAAACTCACCCCAAGCACTTTTTTTTTTGTAATAGACATGGGCGCATCACCACGGCTAGCCAATTGTCTACATAAGGAAGCAAACTTTGCTGCAAGATATTACACGTCAGCAAAAACAGGGAAAGGAACAGAGATGGTGCTTAGAATTCTGCCTTCAGAGCCTTGGGGTCCTGACACTGCAGCACTTTCTCTCTCTCGATCTACATACTCAACTAGATTTGCAGTGAGCCCACCTAATTATGCACTCTTGGATAGGTCTCTGAGTGAATATTTTATCCGAGACATCAAAGTACTACCCAGCTCCTTGTTGTTCATATAGTTATGGCAGAGGAAGGAAGGGGAAACAATATTTGAAAGGGAGGGAAAGGAGGAACAGCTGGTGGCTGTAATCAATGCACCATGAGCATTGAGTATTCAGAAGTAACCAATGGGGTATGAGAAAGCGGCGGCAATTCCCACAAAAATCTGATTCCACTGCTTAATCTGACCCAAGACTGAACCAAAGAATCTATGCAGGATTTCTTATAATACATGAATTGAGACATTTTCCCCACCCAGGAGGCTGGAGCGGGGCAAGGGTGCTTCTGAGTACGTGCCAATTGCTCTTCTCATTTCTGATGTTACGCGTGAAAGATAAGAAACTAGGGATTCCTTTGCACGGCAGGAAAATAAAAGAGCCAAGGGAGAAATGGGTTGGGATCTTCTGTTTGTGGCAGAAAGGTCTACAGATGGAGGCTAGACTCTTCAAAAGTGTTATGGATGGCATGCATGTACACACAGAGAGAGGGAGAGAGAGGGAGAGTGGGAGGGATGGAGAATTGCAGAAGGAAGGCTCAGGTTTGGGACAGGGAATGCGAACCATACTCAACCAGCATCCCCATTTCACAGGTGTGGCCCTCCTGATGTTGCTGAACTACAACTCCCATCATGCCGTGGTTGGCAGGGGTGATTGGAGTTGTTGTTCAGCAACATCTGGAGGTCCCATACCTGCCATACTATCTTGCAAAGGTACCAAACACCCACCAAGTATGGCACATAGTCCCCCTGTCAACACAGGTCCACCATCTCTGCATAGAAAGGAGGCCCCCAAACTGCAGGAGATAGCAAGCAAAAGTGGAAGTCAGAGTAACAGTACTCTAAATCAGACACAGGCAAACTCGGCCCTCCAGGTGTTTTAAGGATACATTTCCCATCATCCCTGACCACTGGTCCTGTTAGCTAGGGATGATGGGAGTTGTAGTCCCAAAACATCTGGAGGGCCAAGTTTCCCGATGCCTGCTCTAAAGGATAACCATAGTTGCCTTAAACAGAGGTCTGGCAGCAGTAGGGAATTCATTAGAAGCTATACAGGTGGCACGAGAATTCAGAATGCCGAAGCCCAACTCCAGCTGATTAGTGGACATTCAGCCATGAGTGGGGAACTTCCAACCCAAACCTCAACTTAGGAGGGGGTGGATAGCTCAGCTGGCTAGAGTGTGGTGCTGACAACAACAAGGTTGCACGTTCAAACCCTGTAAGGGACAACTGCATATTTCTGCATTGCAGATAATTTAATTAGATGATCCCCAGCATAGCTGTCAACTTTTCCCTTTTCTTGCAAGGAATCCTATTCGGAATAAGGGAATTTACCTTTAAAAAAGGGAAACGTTGACAGTTATGATTCCCAGGGTCCCTTCTAACTCTGTGATTATACGAGAAGCACATTTCTATGAGAAGCCTGCCTGTTTGGTCAACTTAGCCTGCATGACTAGGCTGCACCCATCTTCCACTCACTTGACATCGTATGATTTGGGTACAGGACAAATAATGCCAGGAAAGATTTATGTGAATTGAGAAAAGGGAGCAAACAAACCCCAGGGGCCACCCCGGTGCTTCTAGGAAGCCCTCCAAGCAAGCTATGAATGGCAGAGTAAAGGTAAAGGTAAAGGGACCCCTGACCATTAGGTTCAGTTGTGGCCGACTCTGGGGTTGCAGCACTCATCTTGCTTTACTGGCCGAGGGAGCCGGCGTACAGCTTCTGGGTAATGTGGCCAGCATGACTAAGCCACTTCTGGCGAACCAGAGCAGCGCACGGAAACGCCAATTACCAGCTTGACTAAGCCACTTCTGGTGAACCAGAGCAGCGCACGGAAATGCTGTTTACCTTCCCGCTACTTGCACTTTGACGTGCTTTCGAACTGCTAGGTTGGCAAGAGCAGGGACCGAGCAACGGGAGCTCACCCCACAATGGGGATTCGAACCGCCGACCTTCTGATCAGCAAGCCCTAGGCTCTGTGGTTTAACCCACAGTACCACCCGCATCCCTGAATGGCAGAGTAGACCTATCCTAATGTCCCATCAACTGGCATTCCGTGGCAAATGGTTGTCTAATTACAGATTTGCAGTCATGTTGCATCTAAAAGTGCAGCAGCAGATGTTGTGATATACTTGAGATAAATACTGATAAATAGGAACAGTTGGATCCTACTTAATGTCTGTCTCATGCTGGGACCCAAGGAGGCAGAATGAGGGTCTTTGTGATCAGAGACATCTCTTGGGGAGGGATCATATTTCAGTGTCAGAACTCATGCCTTGCAAGAAGAAAGTCCCAGGTTCAGTCCTTGGGAACTCCGGTTAAAAAGAATCAGAGAGTAAGTATTGAGTAAGACCTTTGATGGAGAGCCCAGAGAGCCACTACTACTCCAATTAGAGAATGATGGTCTTTGTCACAGCTTTCCAAACTGTGTGTTGTGACCGCAGTGAGTTGGCTGCAGTGTGTGTGAATGTCGCGTGAACGCTCCCCGCACTCCCCCCGGGGCTGGGAAAGGGTTAGTTTAACCTCCAGTTTGTTTGTAAAACTGAATTACTGTGTAGCAAAATGATGCATGTCTACAAAGTGTGTCACCAACATGAAAAGTTTAGAAAGCTCTAGTCTAGGTGGATGAAGAGATGAGAAATCTGATGTATTAGGCAGAGACCCATGTGCTATGAAGCTTGCCCAATCTACTCTGTTAATGTGTTGCTTCTATGTGTTAGGTATAAAGGTGTTTCCAGTCTATCAAAGTCCATGTCACCTTTTGTATATATGCCCACCTCGGGGAAAATGCTGTGGGAGTTGAAGAAAAATTAATTAGCTCCTGAAAGTGCATTGGTGATACTTCTCTTGTCTGTCATACAGGTGTTCCAAGGTGTTATTTGTTACAAATCTTACTGGGGTCTTTCCGGTTGATATTTGAAATAAACAAGATTTAATTGCCTCGCTGCAAACTTTATCTGATTTGTACAGGGGTGGGAAAGTTTAGAAGGAAGAGAGACTTAAGCTGCATTCAGACAGCACTTTCTTCTGCTTCCCCAACATTTCCTCACCTCAATCAATAGGGAAGTCACACTTGGGTCTGATCCAAGCATATAGAAAGGAGACCTGCTGACATGAATGGAGGCGTGCAGCGAATGCTGGATGGAGTAATACTCCCCATCTAACTTATGCCCATTACTATAATGTGCTTTCGGTGAGGATGATGAGGAAAAAAGAAAAGAGGTACAGTGGTACCTCAGGTTACATACGCTTCAGGTTACATATGCTTCAGGCTACAGACTCCGCTAACCCAGAAATAGTGCTTCAGGTTAAGAACTTTGCTTCAGGATGAGAACAGAAATCATGCTCCGGCGGTGCAGCAGCAGCAGGAGGCCCCATTAGCTAAAGTGGTGCTTCAGGTTAAGAACAGTTTCAGGTTAAGGACGGACCTCCGGAACGAATTAAGTACTTAACCTGAGGTACCACTGTACAATAAAGGCTGTGACAAGAGTCACTAAAATGCTAAGCCTGTGGATGTTCTTTCCAATGTCTGTCAGGTATCCTCCTCTTTTCTCTCACTGAAATTAGGCTAGAAACCAGCAGTGGATCATAGCCAACAAAATAGGCTGTAGTGTTTGGTTGCAGTGCAGTACCCACAAAAAAATCCCTGGGCCCCAGAAGATTGGTGGCTCTGGGAATAATGACTGTGGGAAAGCAAGTGGATGCCTGGGGAGTCCTGCCCCACCTGACCCCTTTCGTTGTTAGATTTGGAGACCTCTGTCTCTTATTTCTGATCAAGTGGATCAGAACCTTGTTCAAACAACTGTCACCCCAAAAGCCAATGTGGCTCTCAGAAGCATAGCTGTCAACTTACAGATATGAAAATAAGGGACCAGCAGCCTTGAAAATAAGGGACCAGCAGCCAAAATAAGGGACCTGCAGCCTCACCTGTTCCAGGCACTCCAGTCTTCCTGTCCTCCTGCAGTCTGGTCAAACTCATGCTGGGTAGCTTCAAGAACACTGTCCAACCAACTTTGTAACCAGAGGTTCAACTGAATAGAATCTGAATCACATGTACCACAAGGCCTATGCAGCCTCAACTTAAGATGGCTCCCCGGCCTGGCTTTGCACTGCAAAGTTTGCAGCAGCACGTGCAACAAAATGGTGTCCAGCATTCAAAAAACCCCTCAGCTTGCATTAACTAGCCACACACAAGTCATGCAAGCTCCACCCCCCAGTCGTTCTTAGACTTCTTATTGGGTGAGCAACACAGCCAAGCAACACAGTTGGAGCCTCCCTCCTCCCTGGCCAGCAGTGAGGGAGGAAGAGGAGCTGCTTTATTTGAAATTTAAGGGACATCATTTAAGGGACATTTAAGGGACATCCATCAATAAGGGACAGCAGCGCGACATGGCGCTGGAATAAGGGACTGTCCCTTCAAATAAGGAACACTTGACAGCTATGCTTAGAAGGCTTGCACTCTTTGTCTATATGAAACTATTTACCTGGCTATCTTTCATGATCTAGAGTCAATGCAGTTTGTTTACCTCTGAACGGCCTCAAACTCCAATTATTTTCAATGCACAAAAAGCATTTAAAACAAAGTCTGGGTAAAATGATAGACAGATTCTGTCTCTCACCCCCGCTTGCCTCCACTTTATGCTGCCTCCTTAATATCTTACACAAAGATGAAATGCAACTCTTAGGTTTCTGGGTTATTATGCTTCACAGTCATCAAAACTGATGCAAAACCTTTTATCTAAAGATCCAGATCTAACATCATCTGTGATGGTGAAAATATGGGTTGAGTTTTTAAAAAGAAAAAGAATGAAAAAAAGTTCTAAACGATTCCACATCACTCACTTGAAACTAAAGTCACCATATGGGCAGTCATAAGCCATCACTTTTGATGAGATGAAAATCTATATTATTTTCAAGCTGATTAACCCAAGATGAATCACAACACAACTGTTTGCAATTTCCCCCTTGTGTTTACACTTCCTACAATTGACAAACACCATAAGGCAAAGTTAATATGATAAAAGAGAGAAAGATTTTTTTTTTTGAAAAAGTGGTTGGATTTACACAAGCAATGAAATCTGGGGGATTAAAGTAGCAATTGAATGCCCATACTTTAAATTCCACTGATCCATTTAAAAATTAGGATGCACCAGCAGTTGGAAACAGTAAAATCATTTAACATATCATTAAGGCCTTTGAAAAATTTGGTAGTGATGCTGATGGTCACTGGTGCCAACTCCAGGGGGCTGTGGGGGATTTGACCTCCACAATAATATATTTTAGGGGGCTGTGCCCCCCCCAAGTCAATAGGCACCACCAGACCTGGCTCTGCCCCTGGCTCCCCCGCCTCTGCCTCCTCCTGGTCCGTGAGAGATGAGGAGGAGCCACTTCCACTGCTGGCTGCCATGTCTGCCTCTGCCCCTGGCTTTCGAACTGCTAGGTTGGCAGGAGCTGGGACCGAGCAACAGGAGCTCACCCCGTCCTGGGGATTCAAACGGCCGACCTTCCGAGTGGCAAGCCCTGGGCTCAGTGGTTTAGACCACAGCGCCACCCACGTCCCATTATCCTGCCATAGCTTCATGCGAATCCAGGATTGTAATTTGTGGCACTACAAGTCCTCCAATGAGGACTGCGTGACAACAGCCTTACATTTCTATGTATATGGGAAGACACAAACACACACACACACACTTCTCCACATTCCAGGCAAGCAAGAGACACTATCATAGTTCAATGACTCATCAGGCAAACACATTCACGAACCATTCATATATGTGAGGTGTGCAGCCTGGGAGTCTCAGGGGCCATATAGAGAGGGCCTTGGAGGGCCACATTTTGCTCTGAGGTTTCCCACACCTGCTGTAGACAGATACACTCCCCTTCCTCTAAGGGGCAAAGAGGATATTTTGAAATTTCAACCCAAACAAATAAACACCATTTCCTATTTCACTTTATTGGTGTTCATTTGTCTTTAATCCGTCCATTCCTTTGCTGTTGCTGCTGGTGAGTTAAAGACACAAGACAGCCATTCACTTTATTGAAACTGCTGCATAAAAGGCAGAGAGAGACAGAGAAAGATGACAGAAATGTATAAAATATCCATTAGGAGGTGTCAGTATTTTCTTTTTTCCTAGTTAATATTACTTCTTTAGAGTTCCTGATATCTGAACTTACCAGGAGGGGGAGATGGTTAACAAGCACCAGATATGTAACAAGGGAGCATGTATGGTGCTATTCATTCAGGGACAAGAGTGGGAATGGAGAGCAGAAGGAATATGATGAATGCACAGTGGTGGGAATAAGTCTCTAGGTAAAGGTAAAGGGACTGGACCATTAGGTCCAGTCGTGACTGACTCTGGGCTTGCGGCGCTCATCTCGCTTTATTGGCCAAGGGAGTCAGCGTACAGCTTCCGGGTCATGTGGCCAGCATGACTAAATTGGTTCTGGCGAACCAGAGCAGCGCACGGAAATGCCGTTGATCTTCCCGCCGGAGCGGTACCTATTTATCTACTTGCACTTTGATGTGCTTTCGAACTGCTAGATGGGCAGGAGCTGGGACCGAACAACGGGAGCTCACCCCATCGCAGGGATTCGAACCGCCAACCTTCTGATCGGCAAGTCCTAGGCTCAGTGGCTTAGACCACAGCGCCACCCGCGTCCCTTGTGAATAAGACTCTACCTTTCAGCAAAAGGGGAATTATTGTGGAGTTTCTTCAAACACACCCTGCACACAGCATGTGCAGCACAGAACATTTGTGTTAACAAAGTCACTTTAGTAAGACAGATAGAGTCTGAAGAGAAAAATCACGATAACACTTTACCGAGAAAACTGAACAAAAACAGTGAATAATTAGAGGAGAAATAAATACGTACAGCAGTATTGTCTTTTTTGGTTCAGGCTTTCTACAAAGCAGGGAAACATAAAATTTAAGCATACAGAGGAAAATTTCCCACAGTCCCACACAGCCAATCAAGGTAACCTCAGCAAAGATCAAGCCACTCTGCCTGGTTGCTAAGCAACACCTCCACATATCCCCCTTATGGCTAGCTGACTTTGACATTAACAGAATTAACCCTTACATTACAACATGAATGATCCCTGCTGTTGGACTTCAAATACTCTAAGCTGACGGGGGGCTGTTTATGCCTGTGAGCAAGAGGAACAGTTAAACAGCATGTGAGAGAAGAGGCACCACCACAGACAAAGAGTTCTCCCCCTCTCTCAGGCGAAGGTCATATAATTCAGTGCTATTTTCATCCTAGGCAGGTTTGCTAGTTGTCCTCTGAAGGCTGCTGCTGAACAATTTCAAATCCTTCTCGTCATCAAAGGGGAATTTACTCACCTTTGCTCCTCTGAAGTCAAACCACCTGGGACCTAAGGAACACCTGACTAAAAGGCTTCCTTCAGCAAATTAAAAATATCCAGTTTTAACCACCCCGTGAATGCTATAAAGAAAGAAGGGAAAATTCCCTCTCTCTCTCTCTCTCTCTCTCTCTCTCTCTCTCTCTCTCTCTGCATATAACTAATTTTACTGAAAGAATATTGTAGTCCAACCCCCTACAATGTAGGAATCTCAACTAAAGCATCCATGACAAATGGTCATCTGAACATAGGATGGAGGAGGAGGAGGAGGAGGAGGAGGAGGAAGAAGAAGAAGAAGAAGAAGAAGAAGAAGAAGAAGAAGAAGAAGAAGAAGAAGAGTAGTAGTAGTAGTAGTAGTTTGGATTTGATATCCTGCTTTATCACTCAAAGCGGCTAACATTCTCCTTTCCCTTCCTCCCCACAACAAACACTCTGTGAGGTGAGTGAGGCTGAGAGACTTCAGAGAAGTGTGACTAGCCCAAGGTCACCCAGCAGCTGCATGTGGAGGAGTGGGGAATCGAACCCAGTTCACCAGATTATGAGTCCACCTCTCTGAATCACTACAGCACACTGGCTCACAGCATTAGCACCCCAACAGATTTTCCTGTCTCCAGCTTCCAGCATCAGCCCAACTCATCAGCTCTCTCATACTCAGCCCCACCCATTGTTAACCATACTAAGATGACACGGCATCCAACCAGATGAGGGGGGGAAACCCACTTGTCCCTATGGAGCTCGGCATTTGTCAGGCTTCAGGGAGTCTGCTTCCTCCCCCCTGGCAGTAGATAAGCAGAACAAAGGAAAAGGAGCCCTCTTACCAGTTAGAAACTTTAATAACCACAGCAAGGGAACAAAGAACACATCTAAAAATAGCGGTGCTCCCAATTAAGGAATCTGCCCCCTACCGTCCCTATTAATCTACATTGCTTCTATGTCTTGTAATCTGAGTCTGTACCCTCTGTGCTTTTTGTTCTGCCACTTTCTGAGCACTCTGTGACTTTGGAGAAAGGGTGTGTGTGTGAATGCTGTCCAGAGACTGTGAATCTGTTAACATTCTCTCTTCCAGTGTTTCTTCTCCTTGCTGTTCCCCATCCAGTATTTCCCAGCTTCTGCCTTCTGAAGTATGACCCTCTGCAAACCACTGTTCTATTTTTTTTTTTTACGGTTAATTTTTTTATTGATTTACAAATAAAAGATAAACAAAAAGTAAAAAGAAAAGAAAAAGAAAAAAAGAGAGAAAAAAATACACGTTACATATTTCACATCAAAAATTTCACATTTCCATCTCTTATAAGACTTCCTTCAGCTTGTCCGTAAATCATTCGTGGTAATAATTGAAATTACGCATTTCCTAGCTTGTATTGACAATATATATCTCTCTCTCTTCTATTCCCTTTAGTCAATAACTCTTCGTCTTTCACAATGCTTCTTTAAATCCCCTTAACGTTGTTTGTCCCTCACTTATATATTCCAGGTAATCTACATATTTTCCCCATTCCTTAATGAACTTTTGGTCTCTTAAATATCTAATCTTTCCTGTCAATTTATCCAACTCCGCGTAATCTAATAATTTTGCTCTCCACTCATCCACCGTTGGTATTTCCTGCTGTTTCCACTTCTGGGCTAGCGTTACCCTTGCTGCTGTAACTGCGTAGTACACAAATTTACAATCCTTCTTTTGTATCTCGTTCCCTAGTATCCCCAATAGGAAGATTTCTGGTTTCTTTAAAAACGTATATTTTAGAATCTTCTTGAGTTCAATATATATTTTTTCCCAGAATTCTTTCACTTTTCTGCACTCCCACCACATGTGGTAAAAGGAGCCTTCCTTGTCTGCAAACCACTGTTCTAAATCTATACTGTCCTCCTGCTCTGGGAAGATTCAGGAGCAGGAGCAGGAGGAGGGGGAAGGCTCCCACCATTCCTCCTCAGCATGGTCTCTGACATCCTTTCAGGGCAGCTAAGGCCATTACTAACACAAAGAAACTGGTCTGACAAGTATTCCTCTTGTAGATTCTACTGCAGGGGTTGGCAACGTTTTTTGAGGCCAGGCTGGTTCACTCCCTGGCAGACCTCTCGGTGGGCTGGAGTGTGCGTGCCCACACATGTGCTCAAGCTATTTCCGGCGCTTTTCTCGGTTGGAAGAGTGTCGGAAATAGCATGTGCACATGCGCACAGGTGCTCCTCTGTCCCAGAAGTCAGTCCCTGTGGTGGTGGGGGGGGGGGGAAATGGCTCCGTGGGAAAAAAAGCATGAAATCTCCACACCAATCCATGGAACAGCCGTGGGCCGGTTCCAGGAAGCTGGTCCATGGGCCTTAGGTTGCCAACCTCTGTTCTACTGGCATAAACACAGGATCATGGGATTGGAGGGTATGCCTGGGTGTCATTCAGACTGACCCCCCAAAATTAATAGCATTACAGTAAACCAAGCAACTGGAGGGACGTGGGTGGCGCTGTGGGTAAAACCTCAGCGCCTAGGACTTGCCGATCGCATGGTCGGCGGTTCGAATCCCCGCGGCGGGGTGCGCTCCCATCGTCCGGTCCCAGCGCCTGCCAACCTAGCAGTTCGAAAGCACCTTCGGGTGCAAGTAGATAAATAGGGACCGCTTACCAGCGGGAAGGTAAACGGCGTTTCCGTGTGCTGTGCTGGCTCGCCAGATGCAGCTTGTCACGCTGGCCACGTGACCCGGAAGTGTCTGCAGACAGCGCTGGCTCCCGGTCTATAGAGTGAGATGAGCGCACAACCCTAGAGTCTGTCAAGACTGGCCCGTATGGGCAGGGGTACTTTTACCTTAAACCAAGTAACAGAAGAAGTTTTATATTTTCTGGTACTGTGTCAGCCCAATACAAAACAAACATACTCCTCTATAAGCACATTGTTCTGTCTCCTAGCCTCTCTCACCATTAATGCATTAGTTAATTTAACCGTTTATTCTATACCCTGAAGTTTCATAGTCCATTCTTTGGTAGTTGGAGTTTCTGATTTCTTCCAATTTGTTGAAATCGGCATTCAAGTTGATGCGCCCCCATTTCTATATGCACAGACAGAATTAATTCCTTTACAAATCCAGATAGTAGCATTAGAGAATCAAATGACAATTTATAACCCATAATATGAAACTGAAACAATCCCTTTCCAATAATTCCTTATCATGGGGGCAAGACCAAAAAGTCTTGGGCCATGTTAGTGTTTTCTATTTTATATCTCCATCCAAATTATTGGTATCATTTTAAATATGGTTAAATTGCTTATGTTGTTCCTAAACAAAGAAGGTTTCTGAAGCTACTCTGACTCTTCCTGTGTCTTGGTTTTAGGGCAGGTGGACTGAAAGATCATCTCTCCCTCTGTGCCTACAGAAATAAAAGAGGCAACCTATATTCCAGCCATTGTATCAGCAAGTGCCTCCTTATCAGTAAGTTTCAGGCAGTGCAAGAGAGTGCGGGGGGGGGGCTGTTTTTGGCAGCAACGCCACAGAGTGGAATTAAATTCAACCCAAAATTCAGGAGGGATGAGACCTGGCTAATAATTGTATGCCATTTTCAGATCAGGTCCTGTTTCTCTGCAATGACGCCTCTGGCTTTTATACAAAACTCAACTGTATATCATAGAAGCAAATCCTACACGTTTATCATTTCTCAGAAATTGCTACAAAGCAAATGTTTAAAATGCAGGAAGAAGGCTAGGATCTCTAAATTAACCCATAGATTAATCACCTCTCTTTTGGGGGGGCACTTTTTTAGCCCTTCTGGACAATTTTCTGGGGGGCCACATGCTAAAACGTGGACAGAGGCAAAATAATAATAATAATAATAATAATAATAATAATAATAATAATAATAATAATAATATAATAATAGTAATAATAGTAATAATAGTAATAAATTTATTATTTATACCCCGCCACTCTGGGCGACTTCCAACAAAAGATTAAAAATACATTAGAACATCAGGATAACTACACCAAAGGATAAATGGATATAAATCTGATATCAGGAATCACAGGACTGAGAAACCAGTAGGAGAACACTTCAATCTCCCAGGACATTCTATACAAGATCTCAAAGTAGCTGTCTTATTACAAAAGAATTTCAGAAACAGACTGGAAAGAGAAGTTGCTGAATTGCAACTTATTACCAAACTTAAAACCATGGAGAGACTTGGTCTGAATAGAGACATTGGATTCTTATCTCATTATACATGATAAGCTATTTTTAGCCATCTCACCCCTTCCTTTTTTCTGTAAGACCAATTGCAGTCGTTAACAGTCGTCAACAGGTTTACCACACCTATCAGCTAATCACCGATTCCCATTACTTCTGTGTAATACCCCTCACCACCCTCTCACTATATATAAGGGTCTAGTGACATCTGTTTCAGTGTATCTGAAGAAGTGTGCATGCACATGAAAGCTCATACCAGTAACAAACTTAGCTGGTCTCTAAGGTGCTACTGGAAGGATTGTTTTTATTTTGTTTTGACTACAGCAGACCAACACAGCTACCTACTTGTAATTAGAACATCAGTCATTAAAAACTTTCCTAAACAGAGCTGCCTTCAGATGTCTTCTAAAAGTCAGATAGTTGTTGCAGATGAAACTGATTGACTGTATGGGACTGGCAGAATTGACGAGCAGAATCCGTGACCAGGGAGAAGAGTCGGCTGAAGAAGATTGGAAAAAATTTAAGGACTATTTACAGAAATACTGTAAAAATTAAGGAAAGTTAAATGGTGTTGGATTGAAATTGAGGGGTTTCTAGCTGTAATGATATAAAGGAACATAGATGGGGGGGGGGGGAAAGGGTTCGAAAAATGAGGTAATGTTACAAGCTGTAATGCTTTAAATGAAGGATTTGCTGAACAAATAACCTTAATTGGGATACAAGGAGGAGAAGTATGAGGAGGTCTGAGAAATTTGTTATTTAAAAGTATGATTTATGAACTTTATGTCTTTTTTAATGTTTTTGTTTGTTTTGTTTTTGTTTGTTTGTTTAAAAAATTGGAAAATCTAATAAATATTCTTTAAAAAATAAAATAAAAGTCAGATAGTTGTTTATTTCTTCGACATCTGATAGGAGGGCGTTCCACAGGGCGGGCGCCACTACCGAGAAGGCCCTCCACCTGGTTCCCTGTAACTTCGCTTCTCGTGAAGTGGGCGGAGAAATGAAGGGAAATGTCACCTTTGGATGTTTGTATCCTCTCTATCCTCTGCCCAGGAAAGCAAGAAGCATGATCAGAGTTCAAGAACACATTCCAGCCAGGAAGTCACACTCAAGGAGGGTGCAAAGCAGGGCCAGTGAGGGCTGTGTCCCAGGGAGAGCCTGATGGAGAGGTCCAGAGAGTTGCATTTGGCCTCTGGGCCTGAAATTCCCCACCTCTGGCCTAGGAGCTCCCCTTCAGTTCTGCAATTTATGACAACAGGTGAAAGAGGACAAGTCACTATTTCTGATCATCCAAACTTCATAACACATACAGGATAGCTCAGTTGGTTAGAGCGGGGTGTTGATAACACCAAGGTCATGGGTTCAATCCCTGTATGGGACAGCTGCATATTCCTGCATCGCAGGGGGTTGGATTAGATGATCCTCAGGGTCCCGTCCAACCCTACAGTTCTATGATTCATGGCATAATCTGGGAAAGGGTTAGGGTTAAGTGTGGAATTCCAAAGGGTCTATCAAAGTAGCAGAAACTGTAGTAGCAGGCAGCTTTCTCTGAGGGGCACCCTACGCCTATATTTTCTGAAACAGTGGTGGCAGAAACCCTGGTCCTCAGAAAGTGTTGGCAAATCTATGCAGACCTGCTCCCCAAGGAAAGTTACAGGAAAGCTGTGGGGCTGATTGTGCCAGCTTACCTGTTCCGGTGCAGCCTAAGGGGCACGCCACACATTTCTGTCAGCAAATCTTCAAAAGCCAGGGAACACGCACACCTCAGGATCAAAGCAAATATGCAGAAAGACAAGAAGCTCAAATTAAATCCCTAGATATATATAAAAAACCAAATTGCATATTCAGCTGGTTACTTTCTCATCTTTCACAAGCAAAGCCAGCATTCACATCTCCTTCGCAGTACAAGTAATACATGTTTGTTCCATCAATAGCTCTATGATTCATATAGGGGGATTGTCAAGTTTTGCAGACAAAACAAGACACTAATGCCATCTATTGTAACCAAGTTGGTATACGGTGAAGAACTGTCAGAGTTGGAAAAACACAGAACATTCTAATAGGTTGGAATAATATTTTCATGAGGATTTTTTTTAAAAAAAAATCTTTCAGTAGAAATTTGCAAGTCAATTTTAGGCTGAAACGAAGAATTCCCAGTGTTTTTAAGCTGGGACTAAGCCTGCTTGGGACGCGGGTGGCGCTGTGGGTAAAACCTCAGCGCCTAGGACTTGCCGATCGTATGGTCGGCCGTTCGAATCCCCGCGGTGGGGTGAGCTCCTGTTGTTCGGTCCCAGCTCCTGCCCACCTAGCAGTTCGAAAGCACCTCAAAGTGCAAGTAGATAAATAGGTACAGCTCTGGCGGGAAGGTAAACGGCGTTTCCGTGTGCTGCGCTGGTGCCGGTCGCCGGAGCAGCTTCGTCACGCTGGCCACGTGATCCGGAAGTGTCTGCTGGCTCCCAGCCTCTAGAGTGAGATGAGCGCACAACCCCAGAGTCTGTCAAGACTGGCCCGTACGGGCAGGGGTACCTTTACCTTTTTAAGCCTGCTTAGACTAAGCCTGTTCCTATGGAACAGCAAATTTGCGCTTCCTGAAGCAACACAAGAAGCAAAATGAAACAAGCCTTCCAAATTTACAGCTTCCAATTTTGTGAAATGGTGCTCTAACCATGCACCCAAAAAACTGCATATATTTGAGGAACACACACATGAAGGGTCATACCAATGTTAGTCCTACTCTGAGTAGATCCATTGAAATCAGTATAAATTAGTTAGCCATGTCTATTCACTTCATTGGGTCCACTCTGCATGGGACTAGCATTGGATGCAACCCATAAATGCCTATATTTGTGAAAATAACATACCAAAAAAACCCAAACCCCAACTAGTATTAGGGAAATTTCCTTGCCAAAAGAAAGAGTATATATTAGGCAAACCTGCACACAGAGATGCATAGACTGGCAAATGAAAATACATATGTATTTTCATGTGGACTGAATCAGAAGCAGATGTAGAAATGGGACTAGGTGAAACCTGGAAAAATGAGAACCTGGAACTGACAAATTTGCTTGTCTCTAATTTCTAGCAGAATTTCTGCTTGATCAAACATGCCGCCAGTATTCTCATCAGCACAGCATCAGGGATTGCTTTATGAACACAATCTGATAAGAGGCTGCTGGATCAGGCCAATGGCCCATCTAGTCCAGCATCCTGTTCTTGTAGTGGCTACTAAAATCCACAAGCAGGATCTAGTGCAAGAGGACTTTCCCCTCAGTGGTTTCTAGCAATTAATATTTAGAAGGATTACTGCCATCAACTGTAGAAGCAGAGCATAGCCACCATGGCCAGTAGCTACAATAGTCCTCTTCTCCATGAATTTGTCCAGTCCTCTTTTAAAGCCATCTAAGTGGGTGGCCTTCACAGCCTTCTGTGGGAATGAGCTCCATAGTTGAAGTATGTGCTGCTGTCAGGGATTGGGCAGAAGAGGAATGGTGGAGACCGCCTCCCCAGTCTGACCCTTCCGGAGAAGAAGACAGTTCAGAATTACAACAGGGGGTTGAGGGAGGTCATAGCTCACAGGCAGGTGAGGGGGAAAGCTGGGGAATAATGGGAGAGAAGGAAGAGGAAGAAGAACCAGGAGGGCAACAACTGATGGACACAGTGTCTTTAGAAAGCATTTCAGACCCCCTCCCAGAAACTGGCGAGCAATGAAAGAAGGAGAGCAAAGGGCTCAGAAGCAAAGGACCTTCAGCGCCACCTGTAGGGGAAAAGGTGACAATGAGGAAGTGGAAGAAAAGAGGGTGGAGAGTCACTAGGGGCAACACCATTATTCCAAGAGGCTGCATTTCCAATTCCCTCTGTGTATATTGAATAAAAAGCAGTTGGTAGGGACCATAAAGAAGGTTGATCGCCAAAGAATTGATGCTTTTGAATTATGGTGCTGGAGGAGACTCTTGAGCGTCCCATGGACTGCAAGAAGATCAAACCTATTCTGAGGGAAATCAGTCCTGAGTGCTCACTGGAAGGACAGATCCTGAAGCTGAGGCTCCAATACTTTGGCCACCTCATGAGAAGAGAAGACTCCCTGGAAAAGACCCTGATGTTGGGAAAGATGGAGGGCACAAGGAGAAGGGGACGACAGAGGACAAGATGGTTGGACAGTGTTCTCAAAGCTACTAACATGAGTTTGACCAAACTGCGGGAGGCAGTGGAAGACAGAAGTGCCTGGCGTGCTCTGGTCCATGGGGTCACGAAGAGTTGGACACGACTAAACGACTAAACAACGACTTTTTCTTGTCTTATCCATTCCTGGCAACCTGCTGTAGGAGGTTGGATTCTCTGCCGTCTGACAGCTGCATGGTTTATTATTTCCTGTATGCACACTCCACTAATTCCGTCCGCAGAAGTGGCACGGTTATGAGTGCCACATAATTCCACACTTATAAGAATTCAGTCTTTTAGTGTGGCAGCACCTACAAGGAGTTTGGAACTCCTTGGCTTGTGTTTTTGCTTCTTAATGTTTTCTAAAAACATTTTTTGTTTAGGCAAGCCTATCCAGGCATGTGGAAGCTGTTGCGTGCTTTAATCTGTTCTTAGTTCAACTGTTCCTTTTAGTTATATCTTAATATTATTTTATTTTATATTATTTTATTTTTTTTAAAAAACAATTACTTTTTTATAAATAAAACCTCTAAGCGGTTTACAAAAACATAGAAAAAAAAGATTGAAATTGTTAATAAAAGGCCATCAAGAAGTATATAAAGATAAAGGTAAAGGTACCCCTGCCCATACGGGCCAGTCTTGACAGACTCTAGGGTTGTGCGCTCATCTCACTCTAGAGGCCGGGAGCCAGCGCTGTCCGCAGACACTTCTGGGTCACGTGGCCAGCGTGACGAAGCTGCTCTGGCGAACCGGCACCAGAGCAGCACACGGAAACGCCGTTTACCTTCCCGCCAGTAGCGGTCCCTATTTATCTACTTGCACCCGGGGGTGCTTTCGAACTGCTAGGTTGGCAGGCGCTGGGACCGAGCAACGGCAGCGCACCCCGCCGTGGGGATTCGAACCGCCAACCTTTCGATTGGCAAGTCCTAGGCGCTTAGGCTTTTACCCACAGCGCCACCCGCATCCCACAAGTATATAGATTTTGTCAAATAGAAATAAAAGTAACAAAACTACTTCAGAGTACTGCAAATAGCATATAGAAAATCCTTTTGACATACTGTATAGATGGTGGTAGGGTTGCAAGGAACAGCCTAATTTCATCCTTCATTGGTGCTAAATCATTTTGAGTTTTTGAAGGAGACACACACACCTGTATTTAAATCATATTAAAATACAATGCACACTTTTCAATGCATTCTTCCATAAAATATGCATTTTTCATGCAGCTGTTACGTAAAATGTCTATTTCTGTATGCACTTTAACTGCAATACAACCGGGAGTTGTATTTTGATTCCACAAGCAGGTTTGGGACTTCCGGAACAGGTCAATCTGCTGCAAAAAAACCCAAAAGGTAAACTAATTCCTCCCTGTTCCTTCCTAGATAGTGTTCTGCTCTAGTTGGGATCAGACATGATGATTATTGGTAAATGAACTACTAATTTATCCCCCTATGCATGCACTTTCTCAGCGTAGATAAAAAGTAGAGAAGAAAATACTTTCTTCTTCAGAAGTTAGTTTGCCAATTGTTTATTACATGCTAATAAGCCGGAAATGCAGCAAAATATTGCAGTGTGGACTAGAGCATCCATAAAACGGTAAAGGTAAAGGTACCCCTGCCCGTACGGGCCAGTCGTGTCCGACTCTAGGGTTGTGCGCCCATCTCACTTAAGAGGCCGGGGGCCAGCGCTGTCCGGAGACACTTCCGGGTCACATAGCCAGCGTGACGAAGCTGCTCTGGCAAGCCAGCACCAGCGCAGTACATGGAAACGCCGTTTACCTCCCCGCTATAAAGCGGTACCTATTTATCTACTTGCACTTAGGGGTGCTTTCGAACTGCAGGTGGGCAGGATCTGGGACCGAAAGACGGGAGCTCACCCCGCCACGGGGATTCGAACCGCCAATCATGCGATCGGCAAGCCCTAGGTGCTGAGGTTTTACCCACAGCGCCACCCGCGTCCCAGAGCATCCATATTCAGTTTTTTTAAGCCAGTCAGCCATTCTTTCCACTGGTATATTCCATTCTATTCTCCCTCCCACTCAGCATGAGAACTGGAAATAAAAGTGAGGTTGTATGATGTTCAGAGGGCAATGCTCTCTTTCCACTTACTCAGCACCCCCCTTTAAAATAAGGATCACCACAGGTGATTTACAAGTTCTAGTGAAAATGTCTGTGAAACTCTGCTCCCTTTGCCTCAGCCGTAATTGTGATACTCTTTTGGGTTCAAAGAACTGGAATTGTTTCGTAATGGTGACAAAGGTGATGCCGCTCAAATATTCTCAACCACGACGTTTTTTTCGCTTTCCATTTTTGACAAGAAATCCTGTGTCAGCCTCTTTTCTCATTAAATACTCCGTTCCCTTCCAGATTACTGGAAAATGGTTTAGAACAGAGCAGCCTGTTAGAGAAACATGAAGGGAAGTCTCAGAAATGACAAGAGAGGGTTTATCTAGCCTGCAACAGGGTGTTTTGACTTGTCCCATTTATTCCAGACTTCCTTTTTGCCTCTGCACCTTGCTCACAGCATTGGAAGCATAAGACAGAGCACGCAGTGATACTGCTAGCAGACCCATCCATGGCTTGGCAGCCTAATTTGTCATGGGTCCACTTTACTTGATTTGGGCAATTTAGCTTGAGCGAAGATCAATCCTGGCAGAGCTGGCTCATGCTACATTGCTGACCAAAGGGAAAATGAATTTAGCACCCTCCTCCCTGCCTTTTGTTGTAGACAGAGAAGGCAAGGGGGGCAATTACATATCTTCTCCAAGTGTTTGCTTTATTACACCCCCTTCCCCCTTGTTTCTTACAAGCAAATGGAGTGAAGGGAGGGGAATTTAGCTCCACTTTCTTGTATGAAACATGAATAAGTGAGATGAAATGATAGATATGCTTCATTGGCTTTCACAAACAAGAGCACCTTGCCCTACAAATCTGGTATGGAAGGGACTTATTAAAACAACTGCATCATTCTATTTGATTGTATTCTCTTGGTTGACAGGTTTTCTAAGATATTGAGAAGGAAGACAGATTCAAGATAACATTGTGTGTGTGTGTGTGTGTGTGTGTGTGTGTAAAATGGCACTGATGCTAGTAAAATGTAACATTTAGTCAAGCAACATAGCAAAATGAATGAACCAGGTTAAAGGTGTTTATTTTTTTTTTTTAAATATTTTATTAAAGTTTTCTTGGTTTACAAAGGTATGTCCAATCTCTCTTTTTTCAAGTTACATTTTCCATAGGTCAGTTTCATTTGTTGGGACATTAGGGTGTTTATTTGTTGGTGAAAGGTCATCAGAAAATAGGTGAAAATGGGGTCTCCTTTGGAGAAGTTGCTGCTAAATGCATCTCAGATAGAGGAACTTCTCCAGACATGAGTCTCTTTCACAGATGGATCCATCAACTTTTAATTTAAATCAACAGACTTCCCTAAAACTTAACACTGTTAAACCTTTGTGTTCGTTTTAATTATATGTGCTATTTCACCCCCACCCTAAGTTGCCTTGAGTTGCTTTTTTTATTTTAAAAATAAGTGACTAATAAGTGGAAATATAATGATTGTCACAATCAACAACAACCCCAATCCCCTTTTCCTTCCAAAACTGGCCAGCCCCCGACCTCAATGTAAATTATGAAGGGGGTGGGAAACTGCTGCCAGAAAAAATAAAATAGTTAAAGAAGGGTCGTTAGTGATTATTTAAGTCATCATTCTTCAACCTGGTACCCTCCATATATCGCTGGACTACAACTTCCATATCATCTGACTATTGCAGCCCATGAGGCGCAGTCAGGGGTTTGTGTTGCAGTCCAATGAGATAAACTGCTTACTCAGGGGAGCAGTGTCCAAGGTGCAATGTGGTCTCCACAAGCCATGGTTGAGCACAATGATCAGACTAGGTATAAAATATGATCCAGAAATGAGTTTGACATCACAGTGCTAAATAAGAACAAACGGTAATCCATGGAAACCTGATTGCTGTTTGTTCCAATTCAGCACTAAAGAACAGGTTTTCCTGTGGGAAAGCCTTGGGACAAACAGAGGTGTGGAGAAGCCCTTAGTCTCAGTGTTGTCTCTTGTGGAACTCAGCAGGGAGGAGGATGGGACGGAATGAGCATTAGTTGGCTGCTTGTCATTAGCTCTGGCTTAACCTACTCTTGGGTTCCCTGACTTTCACCCTGTGCATCCCAACGGGCAGCAGCCACCATTGCTTATCCCTGCCTTATTGTGGTAGAATGTGCCCCTGATTTGGGAGTTTAGGGTTATTAAAAATCTGTCGTAGTCTCTCTAGTGTTACCTAGCTTGTGCTGTAACCCACACCAGTGAACACAGCCAGCTTCTACTTCAGGCTGGTATTAAATTCCAAAGCAGAAAATTCCTGGTGATTTTGTGAATGATTTTGTAAACGTTCCAACATGTTGCTTCACTGAGAGATCCGAGTCAATTAGCTTGATTTTCGCAAATGAGATCAACTATCTAAGGCACACAGTTTCCAAGAAAGTGCCATTCATAGTCAAACCCTGAGCATGATACATATCAGACCCTGAAGAGTCCTGTGGCACCTTGAAAACTAACTGATGGATTGTGGCACAAGAATGTGCTTCATCAAATGCATGGGATGTTATCCTGAGCTGCCAGGTGTGAACACATGGGTGGAGGGGGAGAGAAACGTTAGTGGTGAGGTTGTAGGGAAATGAAGTGCAGTAATTTTGCGTTGTGAAAACTGTGTTGCTGCTTAAATGTATGCAAAGTAATTAAAGTGCTGATGATAACACAAACATTCTGGCATTGGTAAGCACAAGCTGTACTGGCTGTGCCCATAAAGGCCATCATGTTTGGAGATAAATCCATTGCCGTGATGTTTCATGTGATTTGTAGCTGAAAAGCAAGAAACATACCTTTGGAGACATTGGTTCAGGGCCAGCACCAGCTGTCAGCCAAGTTAGGAACTGGCCAAAGGCCCAAGAGCTCAGAAAGGACCCCTCAGTGGCCTAACCTCCTGTGAAGTCATTCACTGCCAAGCCTGGGTGTCAGTGTGCCGGCACCTCCAAGGAGCTGAACTCAGCATTCATCCGCAGTGGTCAGCTATTTGCCTCCACCTTTTCCCTCCTGGGTGCCCTGTCTGGGCTTTGAGAAAGGGCCAAGGGGGTCCTTTGCAGAGCCAGGTGTGCTGGCCAGGAAAATGCTCTGCCACCAAGGCTATAGAGGCCTTTTAAAATCATGTTCAGGCTACCTCCACATGTGGTGGGAGTGTCCCAAAATTCAACTATTCTGGACAACAGCCATACAAGAAATATGTAAAATAACTAAGCAAGTAATAGACATCACCCCAGAATTGGCCCTACTAAACATCTTCCAAGACAACAATGCCCATTTACACCACAAAGAACTCATAACCCACCTGCTCTCAGCAGCCAGAAACACCATAACCAGACACTGGAGAGACCTGTCAGGAGTAAGCATGGACCAATGGACCAAATAGTATGGGAAACAGCCCTACTAGAAAAATTAACTAATAAACTGAAACTGACGCCTTCACCCCGGTATGGCTCCCCTTTATCACATACACAGCCCAACAGGACAATGACAATAATCCACCAACAGCATACAAATCAATATGGCTAACCTGATCCAAAACACCCACCCACCTCACTCACATACGAAAACAAAGATCACCACAGCCAATCACAAGCAAACAATCACACCCTAGGCCAACCCCAACCTCTCTCACCACCAAAGGAACACAAGTGAACAACACAAGCAATGCTGACACCAAACTCTACATACATTAAACATAATAGAAACACCGCCACCCGACCCCACCCCCATCCATCTTCCCTCTCTCCACCCCCCCTTTCTTTTTTCTTTCTTTTTTCTTCTCCCCCTAATGCCTCAACAAATGAAACGGATTTGTAAAAATGTTACATGGAAGAAGAAGAAAAAATACGAGGCACTACACTTCTGTAAAACAAGAAAATCCTTAATAAAAAATATTTTGAAAAAAATCATGTTCAGGCAGTGACCAATGATGCTTGCCCAATATGTGTACAACTGTGCATGTATGCATTGCTGCAACCCAGAAGTGGACAGAAAAGGGGGTGGGGTCAGGGCAGGGCAGGGTGGGGGCATAATGTGGTGTGATGGGCTTCTGTGCAAAACAGTGGTTGCCTGTATTGATAAATGCATGTTGGGTGTCATGACAAAATTCCTGGCATCATGTGAGTAGCATTAAAGGGTAAAGGTAAAGGGACCCCTGACCATTAGGTCCAGTCGTGACCGACTCTGGGGTTGCGGTGCTCATCTCGCTTTATTGGCTGAGGGAGCCGGCGTACAGCTTCCAGGTCATGTGGCCAGCATGACTAAGCCGCTTCTGGCGAACCAGATCAGCGCACAGAAACGCTGTTTACCTTCCCCCCGGAGCGGTACCTATTTACTTGCACTGGCGTGCTTTTGAACTGCTAGGTTGGCAGGAGCTGGGACCGAACAACGGGAGCTCACCCCGTCGTGTGGATTCGAACCGCCGACCTTCTGATCAGCAAGCCCGAGGCTCTGTGGTTTAACTCACACGCTGCCAGCGTCCCATAAGTAGCATTACTAAACACCAAAGCAAATAGCCAAGTGCAGCGCTAACTTTTCACACTTTAGCACGGAATTGGCAGGAAATACATTGCCTTGTCACACATTGGGGAGGGGGGGAGGCCTAATTTGATGCCTTCTCCAGCCCTCACACTGCATTCCCAAAGCTGGCTAAGTGAGGCGCTGGGCTTTGGGGAGAAGGCAAAAGGCTCTGGCAGGGTCCCAGAGCCCTTCCCCCTTCATTTCCAAAGGAAGGAAAGTGCTAACTAGGCTCTGGGGAAAAGGTAGGAGGACTTTAGGACAGTGCCAGAGTCCTCACACCTCCTTCCCAAAGCCCAGTGCCTCGCTTACCCTGCTTTGGCCATGCGCTGGACCACCCTGTCCTACCCTCTTCATCCAACATGCCTGGCACTGAGGAAGAACCCTTTCAACACTGAAAAGCTGCTGAGGTGGCAGAGATAGCAGCAAAGTCTTTTTTTAAGGTGAGAGAGTTTCCAGGGGGTCAGAGGAGGATGGTTCTGCTATTGACACAAAGAGGAGGATGGGAGGTGCGGTGTCCGGGGCTGTGTGTGAGAGGGGGTATGAAAGGGTCCTTTATTTCTCTGGTTCTAGCTTTTTCTTGAGTGGTTGGAAACTTCCCCTTGTCCAAGGTCACGCTGGGCAGGTGAGTTCTTCAGGACACATTCTGCTATCATATGCTAAATATTCATGTTGCCATTATTGTGAGGTATTGTTTATCACACAATGGTAGATCATCTCAAATGATTCTCCCCGCAACATAGTATGAGTGTGCCCCGCTGTTACCATTTGCCATAAACCATGCTTTGAATCTGCCTTCTCTTGTATTTCAGACTCTTATTGAGAATCGCTTTGTTACAGGTAGATTCTGTAGTGCTCTGTATTCCTTGAACTCACTGAAAGCAAACTTGCTTTCAGTTTTTCATAAGACTCTATTTCAATACCTGGATGGTTAATATGCACATAACTTAATCCTCCTCAATTTCCTTTCCCCCCCTATACCAACTGAAAGCTATTTCTCCCCTCATACTTTACAGAGTGATGTTTCAGAGATGCAAGGCCAACAGAATATAACCTTAGCTGTTTGATATTGCCATTTTAATTAAAGCCCTATCCTAACACCCACCCCCCACCCCCCAAAAAAAGATGAAGGAGGAGGAGGGAGGAAAATCTCTGTGCTACTGAGCAGCTTGATAAGATCCTATTATCTGGAAGGAGCACATTTGTGATGTTATCTGGGCCCACGATTACCTGCCAGAACAAAAGGAATGTTATTAAAGGCAACGCTGTTTGAGCACAGTGGGAAGCCAGCAGAAATGTGTGGCTTTGTGACACACACACACACACACCCCACAACCACTGGTTAAACTTAAGAGCCAGGGATGCTCCTGGATCTTTTCTCTTCTGAATGTCTTCCTAGACTTTGGACTTATGAATTACTTGGTCATCACTCTGCTGTGAAAGTGATGCTATCCATTATTCAATGTAAAATAATTCAATGAGTCTTTTTTAAGTAGCGCTGGCATTGGCTGGCAGGTATATAAAACAGAAAATTGGAAGGTGGGAGATCAGTGGCAATGAAATGCAAAAAATTACAGTCAGTGATAATAGGAGCCTAAGTTCAATAGGCATGCCTTTTACAGTAACAGACTGGTGATGACATACTCATCATTGATGACATGATTGTATTTATATCAGCAATGGTGCAGGGAACCATTCACAAGAAATAAGAGACAGCACAGATATCTGGCATTGGTAAGTTAATTAGCATATATAGTGTGGTTAAAAACCTCTACCTCAGTTTAACTCACAAATGATGACACGACTAAATTCTACTCAGAGCAGACCTGATGAAATTAATGAACCTAAGTTAGTCAGGTTCATTAATTTCAATGGCTCTGCTTCAAGTAGGACTAGCATGGCATATAACCCAAAGGTTTACACTACAGCTTTCAAGTCATTATTTGTGTTTCCCACCTTTCTGCACATTGACAAACCACTCGACAAAAGCAATCTCATTGAGAACATCAGGCATGCAATTGCATCAAGATTATTATTTTTTAATAGCATTTTTTTTTATCATTGCCCATGTGCACCGCGGTGTATCGTGTGCTCAAAAGCAAATCAGATCTGATGGAACATTCAGCTGTATCAATATTCTTTGCGGGGTGGTATCTTTCCAAGGTGCAGAATTGGGGACTATATGCTGTCCTACCACCCCAAATTCCATCAATGCAAGATTTCAGCAATTTTCCAAGTTAATGGGATTGCGAGCTTTTTTATTTGCTGGGGAAAAATAGCAAGGGAACAACTGCTAAACATCTGCTAGATTGCACTAGATTCCCAGAAATGGCTTTTATGTTGTGTGAAAGGTAAAATGTGATAATGAACAGGCAAGGAAATGTGAAGGTGGTGTCTGAATGCAGCCCCAATTCAACAGAGACAAAGGAAGGGTGGAACGTAGGGAAGATTGAAGCAATGGAATGGAGCAACTCCAGTCATCCAAAGGTGGAGTATGAAGGTAGAAATTAGAAATTGTAGAGCTGATGGGAAGAGATGGTGGATGTTCTGCTGTGTTTCAGAAAGGTGTGTATGTGCTTCTTCCTCTTTCCTGCCATTTGTCATAGGCTTGGTGAAGAGATATTGACTAGCCTGAATTAATTTCTACAGAGTAGTAGAAGAAGATGGCTGAGGTGTTCTTCCCACACAAAGCTGTTGAAGTAGATTAGGACAGAACACAGAGCATAGGAAGTTGCCTTACACCAAGTCAGGCCATTGGTTGACAGAAATTGTGGGGAACTGTTGGTCCTCAGATGTTGCAGAACTACAACTCCCACCAACCCATGGTCATTGGCCATGCTTGCTGGAACTGATGAGAGTTGTAGATTAGCAACATATGGGGGTCCAAACATTTCTCATGCTTGGTCTACAGGATTGTCTACACTGACTGGTAAAAGCTCTCCAATATTTCACACTAGGCCTCTGCCAGCGCTACTTAGAGATGTCAAAAAGTGAACCTTGGGACCGTCTGCATCCAAGACACATGTTCTGCCACTGAATTATGGTTCTTCTTCCTAAATATGCTAGTTGGTTTTCTTAGTGAGAACAATGATCTTCCCCTCCCCTCCTCGCTCTTTCTTCCCTTCACATCTAAAAGCAGGAAATGTGTGAGGTTGTCTATGCATTTTGGTGAATTCCTGGGAAACATGAGGAGGGAGACAGAAAACATCCCTTCCCTCTCTACTTCTTTTCACTTCTCAGCCAAATAGCATGTCAGCCTCCTTGAGGCAACTGCTGGTATTTCTCTTACTCCCCCTCCTCTCTGCAACCAAATGAATGAAGAAATAAACAACTGGACTGTAAAAATGCTTCTAGAGCAACTGCCAAAGAGACTATAAGGGAAAAATGGGCTGAACTCTAAGGGAGAAAAACTGTCTGCTCAAGCTTGCATTCAGACCATTCCCACAATCTCCTCCTTCTGGTCCCAGTTCTCAGATCTTTTCATGTCCATTGCTATGTGAGAGGATCTCCACATTTGTGAAGTGTTGAACACAATGGATTGAATCCAGCAAAGTCATTGCATGAGTAGAACGACTCCCAGTCATGAAATGGGACTTCCTCTCTCCACCTGCCCTGCACCCCCCATGTGCCTCCACACCCCACATTTATGGAAATGTGAAATGGTTGCTTGTGAACTCCAGTTGTCATGGCTGTCTTGCTGAGGCACAGTGATAGATTTGAGCAAGCATTGGTTCTGCTCAACTAATCTGTTCCCTTGAGAGATCAGATTATTTTGCAAACCTCATATGCATATTCCAAGAACACACATATATCCAAGGGGAATATGTTTAGAAATGAAGGACCGCCAAGGAGTGCTTCTTACTGAATAGCATCTCTTCTAATCTGATAAGCATTTCATTTGCAAAGGATTCCAGGGTGCTTTTAAAAGATGGATGCATGCATGAAATTTGTATATTTATTAAGATTCTACCTTTCTTCTATTAAGATTCTCAAGGTGGCATACATGGGATTGCCAGCCAGTTCTCCCATCCAGGCACTGTCCAGACCTGTTTAATTTTCACAAGGCCACTGTATCATGTCCCTTCAGACCACAGCCCTCTCCACCCCCATCGTTCAGCCCAGACACTGAAGTCCAGCTCCGAGGGCCTTCTGGCGGTTCCCTCACTGCGAGAAGTGAGGTTACAGGGAACCAGGAAGAGGGTCTTCTCAGTAGTGGCACCAGCCCTGTTGAACGCCCTCCCATCAGATGTCAAGGAAATAAACAACTATCTGACTTTTAGAAAACTGAAGACAGCCCTGTTTAGGGAACTTTTTAATATTTGATGTTTTATCGTGTTTTTAATATTCTATTGGGAACTGCCCAGAGTGGCTGGGGAAACCCAGCCAGATGGGCGGGGTAGAAATAATTGATGATGATGATTGATGTTCGTACCTGATGCCAGATCCCGCAGAGAAATTGCAGGACCACGGACAGCTCTGAGTGAGCAACTTACTTTAATATAGATTTAGAGCAGACAGAACCTTTTCAAACATCTGTCCCCAAATTACCTCTTCTAGGCTATGCACCTTTTACTGAGAGAATTCTCTGACATAAAGACAGGCACTCTGTTGCAGAGCTTCTGTACTGCTGGGCTCCTTAAGTCAGGTGTTTGGTCCCCCAGGCTCAGAGGAAGGTCCCTGTGAATGTCTGTCTCTGGTTCTGACCTTACAAATCCTGATGGTGGGGGGCGGGTGCTGTTTGTTCCATGGGCTCCTGTCTTATCAGCCAGAGGCTCAGTGGTTTCCTGATCTGACTTCATAGCTGTAGACTCCTCTGCCTCTTACTCTGAATCTTGATCGCTGATAGATCTTGAGTCTTCCCAATAGGTACACAATCCAGGAAGTATACATTACTGTGGAGGAAATGGCAATAGGCAGACATGTCAAACATTTGATCATGAGATCCACTCTGTACAATATAAATTCAGTCTTTAATGTGTCAGCAACCACACTTTGAGACTTCCTCCCACTACGTATCAGACACCATTTCTATTGTCTTTTCAGTGTCTTTTGAAAACCTTCTTTTTTTCAACATGCTTTTTAAGTGGAGAGCTTTATCCTAATCTGTATCTCCATTGAATTAGATTTATAAATTATTATTATTATTATTATTATTATTATTATTATTATTATACATATGAAAGCATTTTGACTCTTTTATTGTTATTTTATTGTTGTAATTGTTTTTATAGATGCTGTATTTGTCCACATTGCTGACATTTGTTTTGTAGAATCTCTTTGAGATATTTTTTGCAGAGTGATTCATGAATGGAATAAGGTTAAAAATAAATAAAATGAATCCAGCTGAACCAGTTGAGCTGCCGATGTCACGTTGCTGTAACGAAAATTCTGTGCAAGGGCCGTAAAGTTTTGTTTTTGTTTGACTGTGTCTTTTGTGTTCTCATTTTTGTATTTTTATGCTATGAACCACCCTGTGATCTTTGGTTGAAGGGAGATATACAAATTAATTAAATAAATGAAAATCATACTGGGTCAGAACATTGACTCATCTAGCTCAGTGCTGTCCACACTGACTAGCAACAGTTCTCAAGGGGGTTAAATTCCCACTCTGCCAGGAGATGCCGGGATTTGAACGCAAGACCTTTTGCATGCAGAGCAGATGCTCTACCATTGAGCTACAGCCTTTCCATACCAATCTGCTCCCCAGAACTTGCTTTTCCACAGCTTTACTTATTATTTCTGCTTAGCAAATGTGACACTGCCACCATTGCTAAGGAGCCGGCAAGCAGCCAGTTTAATTTCTGAGACTTGATTTCTATAACTTGATTATATCACAGTCTCTTACTGCTTCAGGGACAACTGGCGGAACTGCAAGATGGTCATTGGCCAGCCTTGAGAAACATCACTATCTCTCAGCCTAATATTATCTCAGAAGGTTGTTGCAGTGCAAGTGAGATAAGAATGGTAAAGCACTTGTACTGGAGGAATAAATAACAAGAATAATAGAGAAAAGCACTTGAGAAGTAAATAATGGTTCGGCAAACATGTTATGCTTTGAATTGAATTCCATATGACTTTGGTTGCTTCCACACTAACCCTTTCATCTGGAATTCTTATCTTTAATTAATTCTCTTTTTACAGAGAATCCATATGGTGTTTTTGCCAACCTATTGTGTTCATTTTCTGTGAAATCTCTTCCCCACCCTGGCACCAGACCTCATTTGTGGCACACACACACACCCCCTTTCAAATTCAGTTGCAGAACCAGCCTGTCCAGTGTGGACTGGCAACGTTATCATTGTCATTGTTTAATTAAATTTGTATCTTATCCTTCCTTTCAAAGGATTCCAGGGCGGCAAACATACAGTTGATAGATAGGTTAAAGATCTAAAAATTCAATTCAGTGTAGATGCAGGAAGGAAAGATTTCTACTTTGTAGGCTCACTGAAAGAAGAAGGTATTCAGCAGTCATGGAAAAGATGATAGACAGAACCTGTCTAATATTTAATGGGAAGAAATGGCAAGGGGTAGGTAAAGGCCTCATTCTAAATTGTGTGACATGAACCTCATGGGATAAGCAGGAGGTTTTCTCCAGCAGAATACTTGGCCTTTAGTTAGAAGATTCTTTCTTTTAGGTTTCTGTCTCCTTCTCAACTGACTGCAGAGCAGGGCAGGGGATTCGTGATTATTGGTCCTTAATTGGACCTTAATTATTCAGGTGCAGCTGCCTACTTGTGGACGAGGCTTTACTAGCTAGTTTCTTATCAATTTTAATTTTGTTTTTTTTGTCATGCTATAGCTACATCTTTCCTAAGTAAGTAGAAATTTCAGGTAGCAGGGAAGGCCTCTGTCCACAGTTCATAACCATCTTAAGAGTGAAAGGAAGTGGTTTTTGCAATCATGTAGCACAACCAAGTTGTTGGGAATTGGACAATATTTACAGCTCTTTCTATGCCAAGGTTAGAATCCTCTGAGCCAAGATGGGGAGTTGGAATGGCTGGCTTTAGAGATGTAATCAGCATTCTGGAAACCTGGTGGAATGGAGAGAACCACTGGAGTATAGTTATCCATAGATATAAACTCTGTATGAAGGGCAAGGAATGACATACTGAGAGTGGTGTTGCTATATACATCAAAGAAGGCATAGAGTCAAACAAGCCAGAAATCTCAAATGGGGCAGACATCTTTACAGAATCATCACGAGTGGCTATACCAGGTCCAGTTTTTTTATATATATATAATTTTTTTTAGTATCGAGGATATATTATTCTTCCCTTCCTGGCCCAAATGCTAAGGGTGATCTTGAGATAGAGAATGAAATCATGAAGTACCCAAATGAAAGTGTAGTAATAGGTGCCTTTGATTAGACATGCATATATTGGAAAAATGTGTGTTCTGATAAAGAGGTAAAAATTCTAGACACACTAAAGGACTGTGCCCTAGAATAGATAGGGATGGAACAGACCAGAGTGGAGGCAATCCTGGATTTAATCTTAAGTGGTACCCAGAACCTGTAAGCTAAGTGTTGTTGAACTGACTGGAAACAGTGACCACAATGCCACGAAATCCAGTCTATCTGTAGGTGAACAAATGCCAAAGAAATCTTGTTCAGTTACGTTTGACTTCAAAAGAGGGCATTTCTCAAAAATGAGAGGGCTGGCATAAAGGAAGTTGAAATGGAAAACTAAAAGAGAGACAGATCTCTACAAAGCTTGGGGATTATTCTGAACCACAATAACAGAAGTTCAGCTAGAATATATAGTGCATATCAGGAAAGGTACCACCAAGTCCAAGAAGATGCCTCCGTGATTAATGAGTAGAGCCAAGAAAGCTATTAGAGGCAAGAAGGTTTCCTTCAAAAAAATAAAAATAGGAGAACAAAAAAAGGAACACAAACTTTCCCCCTGAAAAGCAAACAGAAAATAAGGTGCTTTTTTTTGGTTGAGGAGCAATAATTAAAAAAAAAAAATACACCTGAAATAGGAAAACAGCTAGGGAGATAGTTGGACTGTTAGATGATGGGGAGCTAATGAATTATAAGGAGATTGAATAATAATTTAAGACGATTTAGTACAGTATCCTGTTCTCACAGTGGCTGGCTAGATGCCTGTGGGAAGCCTGCAAGTGGGACATGAACACAACAGCACAAAAATGCTGTGTGAATTATTTGTGCAGAAATGGAATATCTTTTAGACACACCTATACTCGGACATAGGAATGAGGAATCAGTTTTATTCCCTTCATGCATAAAAGTGTACCTACTCCATTGGCAAGTTTTGAAACAATGCAGGAATTGAAACACAGCTTTTGTCAAAATTTTCACTTCTCCTAAATTTTGCGATGCAGTTTTCTGGCCGAGTAATGTGTGCCAAACTGCATACACACTGAGGTAAAGTGTACGCAGTACATTATATTAGTGAAAATAACATACAAACATGCATTATATTAGAGGAAATTGCCTTGCAGAAATGTTTGGGCTGGGCAAAATAGTGTACGCACATTTGTATGGTAGGAGAAATGTACACTAAAATGCTAATATAAATTTCAGGAGGGCTTTAAAAAACAGACATGGGAATGCGGAGAACTGAAATTGTTACAATCCTTACTCAGAAGCAGCGTACTCAGACCTATTCAGGTCTGTTACGTTCTATGAGGTCCATTTCCAGGAAAAATATTGAAAGAATTGCTGTTTTGATTGTTAGGCCAAATGTGATTTAAATGTCTTGACATTCTAGTGTGAAGTTGCAATGCTTGTTTTCCTTTTGACATTATAAAAGCCAACAGTTACTTGGCTCTCTCTTTCTGAAGATCTGTTGATGATCTTCATATTGAAGGCTGCAATTCTATAACCCCTTCCTAGGAGTAAATTCCATTTGAAAGCCCATGCTATCTCTAGTTCACTTTAGGCAGGGATCAGCAAACTTTTTCAGCAGGGGGCCGGTCCACTGTCCCTCAGACCTTGTGGGGGGCTGGAATATATTTTGGGGAAAGAAATGAACAAATTTGTATGCTCCACAAATAACCCACAGATGTGTTTTAAATAAAAGGACACATTCTACTCATGTAAAAACACGCTGATTCCTGGACTGTCCATAGGCTGGATTTAGAAGGCGACTGGGCTGGATCCGGCCCCTGGCCTTAGTTTGCCTACCCATGACTTAAGGTAAAAGCTTAACTGCCCCACAGCAGCTGTGGAGTAGCCCTATTAGCACCATTGAGATATCCCTGACAGGATGCCAGCATGTGGGCTGCAACCTGAAAACAATAGCAGCTGGCTCCCAAACTCCCCAGTGCTATTCTTTTGCCAGGAAGAAAATGGACCAGTCCTTTCTAGTATTTGTTTTGTCTCCTGGTGCAGCTTTGTTAGTTGTTGACATTCCTCTGCTTCCTGGCCATTTAGCTACATTGGAAGCCTCTCCTGTGATTCAGTTCATTTGAAGCAAGCAACAGTACCCATAACTGGGATTTCCTAATGGAAGAGTTCCATCCTTCTTTGAAATGCAGCCAGTGGTCTGGACAGAATCTCAACACTACCTTTGTGTACCAGCGGTGCAGTGGGCTGCACAGTGGTTAAGAAAAATGCAATTTCTCAGTTTTAAGAAGCGCAGTTCTGTCTAACATAATTAGCCAATGCAATTAGCCAACATTCTGATTGAGCCAAGATAGCAGGGTTAATCCCCAAATGCTAGACAGGATAAAAAACACATCAGAGTTTCATGGGATATCCTTGCAACATCTTTACCATCTGCTGCTGGTAGTGGTAAGTTTTACACCTGGTATGAAAGGTAAGCATCATCTGAACATCCTGCCACTGCATCCCTAGGGAGCAGATAAAAAAAGACAGGAGAGATCGAGATGGAGATAACAAGTGATGATTGGAGAATGTTTCCTCCCCTTTCTTACAGTTACTGAGGATAAGTGAGCTGATGTAGTTATTTAGAGGCAGGTGTTTCAAAAGACAAAATTCCTCCATCGGAAGATGCCAGTGTAGCTCACTCTCAATCATAGATAGGAGGAAATATCATCACCCAGTGGTGTGTTGTATCTTCGAAAATCTATTTTCTACTGGCTTGTCTTTCTTTTGCCTGTGATAGCATTCAACTGAGAGGAAACCATATTCTTATAGGTTGGCTTAGAGATGACATTTTCTAATGCAGGGAGATATAAGATACTCAGCCATCGTGATAGTCAAACAGTTACACCAAGGGTAAAGAACATTTTTGGCTCAAGGGCCAAGTTTCCTTCTGAGAAACATTCTGAGGGCCACATGACAGTGGTGGGCAGTGTCAAATCAAAACTAAGCAGAGCAACACACATATATTTTACCTTTGTACTGTATGCTAGTTTTGACATACACTTAAACACCCCATTCTGCTTCCTGGCAACCAAGAGTAATTATCAGACAAATTCCAGCCAGGAGAAAATAACCAGGGTGCAAGGTGGGACATAAGGAGAGTTTTGAGGGCCAGAAAGAGAATCCTGAAGGGCTACATTTGGCCCCCCAGGTCTGAAGTTTTCAACTCCTGAGATACACTGTAGAAATTGAGGGAGTTTATCTTGGCTTATTGTCTTGGCTATCACGGCAGGTTTTGTTCACGTCAGGAACAAAATAAATTAAACTGGGGCACTCTGAGCCTGATTCATTAACACAGAGTAATCACCAGCCCATTTGAAAGACTTGAAAACAAATAAGACTTTGGATGAATTATTTAAAGTTGACTGAATTTGGATGCAGTTGGGCAAATTGCAATGATACATATAGTAAGCCAGTGCAAAAACTTCACTGTTTTGTTTGGCTTTCTGAACAACCAAATCAACATCTGTTGGAATCGATGAGAATTGACTCTAAAAACAACAGCACACAAGGAAAGCAGCACAGGATAGGCAAAACCAAACAAGAGGACCAGAGGGTGGTAACATGAGAACAGGTCTTTCTGTGATGGCTCCCCGGTTGTGGAATGCTCCCCCCAGGAAGGTTCGCCTGGCACAATCTCTATACAGTGGTACCTCAGGTTAAGTACTTAATTCGTTCCGGAGGTCCGTTCTTAACCTGAAACTGTTCTTAACCTGAAGCACCACTTTAGCTAATGGGGCCTCCTGCTGCCGCCGCACCGCCAGAGCACGATTTCTGTTCTCATCCTGAAGCAAAGTTCTTTTTTTTTAAAAAGATATTTATTAGAGTTTTACAAAATGAAAAAAGAAAAAATACAAATAAAAAACAATTCCATCTTTCCATCACATTCTTTCATTTGCTTGATTCCCGAACCTCCTCAAACCTCCCTTTTTGTATTCCAATTTAATTTGTTAGTTCAGCAAATCCTTCCCCTCTTTACTTATCCTAATCTTTAAACTTAAAATAATGTAACATTAAATTTTTGTCTATTAATAATCCAATATTTTCATACTCCTTATAGCATTGTAGCTAAAAACCATATAACTTTTCACCCAACATCCTTCTAACATTCATTAATTTTACAGTATTTCCGTAAGTAGTCTTTAAATTTCTTCCAATCTTCTTCCACCGACTCTTCTCCCTGGTCTCGGATTCTGCTGGTCATTTTTGCCAATTCCATGTAGTCCATCACCTTCATCTGCCATTCTTCCAGAGTGGGTAGATCTTGAGTCTTCCAATACTTTGCAATAAGTACTCTTGCTGCCTGAAGCAAAGTTCTTAACCTGAAGCACTATTTCTGGGTTAGCAGAGTCTGTAACCTGAAGCGTATGTAACCTGAAGCGTATGTAACCCGAGGTACCACTGTATATCTTTAGGTGCCAGGCAAAAATTTTATAACGAGGCCTTTGGCCTTCAACTATCTGTCACCTTTTAGAAGTGGGTGGGATGTTTTTAATGAATTTCTCTTTCCTTTTGGCTTTGATGTACCTATGCAGGGTTTATTGTCTGTCAGTTAGTTTGCTAAGTCATTTTGGGTTGCCCTGGGCAAGACAAAGTAGTTTGGGTTTTAACTGCTCTGTTGCTTTACCCTGGTTTTATAATTCATGTTTTAAAATGCTGCATTTTTTAAAGGCACAATGGATCATACTGTCAAACCAATAAGCAAAAATATATCACAGTTAACTTCTACTGGATAGTACAATATGTCTGAATATGTTCCTCGCTTTACCCAGGGATGGTGGTCAGTTTGACATTTACCGGTAAGTGGAAGAAGAATCATGCTTGCTCACATCCTCCTGCAGTATTACAGGTGTTCTGCACCATCAGCTGAGGATCTTATGTTTCATGTTGTAAGCAAAGGTCTAACAATATGTGATCTTAAATGCATGAATGCTTTTAAAACGATTATATTTATTTCTAAATATCAGCCATGGTTGGTGATCAGCAACAAAGTGAACAGAATGTGTATGGGTATGCTACCTTTCTGCCCCCCACAATCCTTCCAGAACAACAACAACATGTTACTTCTTGTAACATGTAAAATGTTATTTCTATTTTACAAAAATTGTTCAAAAATGTCTCAAAGTGACTTAGCAAGGAAAAAACCACAAAAAAGATAAAATCAATTAAAAACAAGAAAGCTTAAAGCAATTGTTAGACGTATCGGTTGATTGCTCGAGAGCAATCAGGCAATAAGCTTCAATAGTCTGTTTTAAAAGGCTTCTTATTGGTGAAAAAAACCTTTAGAATGCAGAGCGCCTCTATTCTGTGTCTTGCTCATTCACTGGCAGAATCTGAGAGTGGGCGGTCCTTAAACCTTCCCCAGCGGAGTAGTTTTTTGACACCCAGTCTGCACCTCCCCTCTCGGCGCAGAAGCCTACTGCGCAAGGAAGGCGTGGGTAATGGAGGACCTCTCTCCTCCCCGCTTTGCTCAGGCAAGGTGTACTGGCACCGCCTCACCTCCTTCGAGCCCTGCATCTCCTCTCCACTAGAGGCGTGGCTGCCTTCCTCTGCTGAGGAAGTGCTGCATCCCACGATCTTTGGGGGCTCTCTGTAATCTATCCGGCTTTTCCCCTCTCGCCCCTGCGCTGATGGCACTTCCCTGACAGCAATATATAAAAAAAATTCCTAAAATGCTCATCCAAGTACACAATAGGACAAGTCCTGTTCTACCCCACTGAAAGATGAGTACCATAGATGGGGCAAGTTTAGCTACCAAAGTCTTCAGTAAATAAAAATACCTTGGCCTGGTGTCTATAACGATGGTACCAACTTTTAGCTGCAAGGGGCACCACTGAGCACTGATGTCCACTTTCTTTCTATGGCAGAAAGTAGCTTCTGTTTGAGATGGCAACAGGCTTCTTTTAAAAAAGAAGAATTTTCAAACTGATGTGGAAGTGTGGAGAACTGAACTAAAGATTTTTTTTAAAATGAGAAATTGAGAAAAATCAAAATTGACAGATTTGTCCATTCCTAACTTATTTCTAGTCTGGGCTTGTAAAATAATCCATTCTTTTAAAAAACAATGTCTACTTCTTCAGTGCAATTGAATACGTTAAGTGATCGTTACAAGTGCTCTCAGCCAACACAAGGTCTGGAACACATCATCGCAAACCACTGACAGCTGTTTGCAGTATATCTGCGCAACCCAAGAGCTAATTATGCTTTTAAAACACCGGCACATAAAGCAAAAAGAGGGGGAAAGAGGCCATTTAAGCAACTCTAAGTAATAGCAAGTCATAGTTTGAAGAAACATGGAAAATGAAGGCAATGGATAAGAAATGATTGCTGCACTTCATATTATTACACCCTTCCCCATGTTCAAAGATGTTTGGCAAATAGGAACAGATGTTGAGGAAAGTACTAATTCTACTCGCTAATTTAAATATAAGTCTCTCTGGAAAGAAATGCACCAAGGGGCAATTAAAGTAATGCATGTTTGCCTCCATGTGAGTAATTGGGACTTTCACTGAGTATATGGAAAAATCAGAATTGTTGAGTGGGAAGGGATCATAAAGGCAATCTCGTCTAACCCCCTGCAGGAAATCCACTGCTGCAGCAACCCTGACAGGTTTACATCCTGCATTTGCTTAAAAACCTCTAGCAAAGAAAAAGGGTAGTTTGGGACAATTTAAGGAAGTGTGATGACGTAACCACTAAGCCTGCAGACAAAGGCGTTTTCACAGTGGTTAGATATGGCAGAGGCGTATAGACAACTGGAAACTAGAGTGCATTTTGCTTTGTGTAAAATTGATCCATCATAAGACAATGAAAAACTACATAGGGTTGCAAAACCTCATTTTGCAGACGAAACAACTTCAAATTGTCTAATAGAACTTCCCATCCTTCTCCTGCCCTCATGCACTCAACCCATCCCATCCAACTCATCTATATGGGTTCCCCAATCCTCTGGAGCAGCTTTTGGGGTGTTTGAGGGCAGAGGGGTTGGGAGGAGAGAGAGTTCCATTGTATAAGGGGAAGTCATTCTTCTTGCACAATGTCTACATTGTGCTCCATCCTTAGTGAAGATTTGCTGGTGAGGAATGGTTAGAAAGAGATAATGATAGACTTAGAAATTTTTATTAGAATTTGAGGGATGAACTACGGTGATTTATCACTTACTCAAAATTCATAGAACTGTCTTTCCAGCACTAGTCCATATCATAATGTGTGGGCTACTTTTTGAAACAATTATGCCTCAGATAGAACCTTATGTGAAGGATATCGGTGAATTTCTGAATCATTTAGACACAGGGCAGAGCCACACCTTTAAAGAGCAACCAGTGCACAATTAAATTGTGTGACTTTCCCCAAAGGATTCTAGGGGCTGTAGTTTTCCCCCCACAGATCTGCATCTGATGGGTCCTGAGTGTGTCAGAGGCTTGGCTGAGGACCCTGGAGAGGACTCCAGTGGCATTGGGAGGTTGCTGCCTGATTGGGTGGGGGGGCACAATGATGAGGATTCTGGGAAGGGTCCAAGAAGGTGGGGGGGATTTCTCACAACCTTCTCTCACACCCCACCAGTCAACATGATGGGAACTGTGAGCCCCACCTTCCTCTCAACAGCTGTTGGAGTCTATCTCCATTGTTTCCACTGTGTCTATCACACCACCCCTTCTGTATCTAGAGTTTGCAGACACCATGCCAAGCCCTATCTTGCCAGAGGAAGATCCAGCCCCATCTGCTCCATGTGCCTCTGAGGAGGCAGTAATACTTCCCCTGTCTCAGAGTTGCCAACAGAGGTATGAACAGATGGAGCAGGTCCACTGTTCTTCCCGATGGAGTGCTAGATTGCTTGCCCAGTCTAAGGAACAGGACCACTTGCATTGCTGACTCATGGCCACCCCATTCCTTTGAAATAGAATTGCAAGGGGCATTGTCAGACCACCCCTGTGGTCCTGTGTCCAGTTCTGGGCACCACAATTTAAGAAGGGTGTTGACAATCTGGAATGTGTGCAAAGGAGGGCAAAGCGTGTTCTCCTTCAGGGAGAGCACATGTTGCGGTGGGGTCTGCTGAGCCACCCCCTTTGTTGCTGGGTGAGTTCTCCAAGATGGCCAGGGGGCAGTGATTGGATTGCTGAGTTGCTGGGGGAAAAGTTATGTTGCAATTTTGGTGGGAGGGGTAAAAGGTTTAAATACTCTGCACGCAGCCTTGTACTTTCTCTTTTGCTGCGTGCAACGGATCACCCGCCCACCCGCCCTAGAGTAAGGGGTTGTTGCGTTGACCTTGCTATGCCTGTCATGGGGTCGTCTGCCTTTGAGCAGGGGCCTGGTAGGAATTTTTCCACCTGGCAAATTGGCTGGCTGGGTGGTTTTTGCCTACTGCGTAGCAAATCGTCACAACTTGTAAGGTTGTGGTTAGGCATTGGTTATAAATCTGGTGGAGGAGGGGTTAGGATAGGCTGGGCCTGCCCCTCCATGGTTGCTGCGGAAAGGGAATTCCGTTAAAGGAATCCTGGGGCTTGCCATCTTTTCGTCCAATCCCTGGAATGGGACTAGGGCTGGCAAGCCTTCGGGGAGCAGGCGGGTGAGAGTTGAGGGTCTGTGACTCAGCTCCAATTCTTCCCCGACTTGTTTTCCCCCGCACTGTCTTTCGGTGGTGCCCGGAAGTCAGTTCTGTCCCCAGGCGGGGGGACAGATAGTCTTAACCAATGCCTAAACAACCACTCATGGTTTGTATTTTAATAAAGTTGTGGCCAAAATCATGCCAAAAATCTTAAACAAAAAATTACGTGTCCGTTGTGAGGTTTGGGGGGTGGATTGGGGACCTCGACACGCAACCAAGATGATCAACGGACTGGAAACCAAGCCTTATGAGGAATGGTTGAGGGAGTTGGTTATATTTAGCCTGGATGAGAGGAAACAGAGAAGAGAGATTCTAGCCATCTTTGAATATCTAAAGGGCTGTCACATGAAAGACGGAGCAAGTTTGTTTCCTCCAGCTCCATAGGATAGGACCCAAACCAATGGCTTCAAGTTACAAGAAAGGTGACAGTAATATCTATTTAACAGTGGAACAGACTCCCATGAAGAGGTGGACTCTCATTCCTTAGAGGTTTTTAAGCAGAGGTTTGATGGCCATCTGTCAGGGATGATTTAGTTGAGATTCCTGCATTGCAAGGGGTTGGACAAGAGGAGCCTCGGGATCCCTTCCAACTCTATGATTCTCTGTCATTGTTGGATCAATGTCTTTGCTTGAGTAGCCATACAGCCTACTGTGCCTTTGTTTAGCTATGCATATTACCTGTTGTGCCTTTGAATAACATTTTACATAACTACTGCACTGATCTGAGCGTTAAAGCTTCTTTGTTTTGTTTCCTGGGTTCAAGCTGATCATTAAATGGGAGCCAGGACACTGCAGATCTCTGTATCCTTAACAAACTACAGTTCCCACGTGCTTACAATGTGCTGTAAATGTATGGGATGGATCTGTCCACAGTGTCTGAGTGGAGAGGGTACAATAATAATGGTTGGTAACCATGCATGTGATATCCTTGTGTACTAGGATGCCTCAAGGACAAAGTGGAAGTGAGAAAATATACATTAAATGAGAGAAGGGATTTGTTACATCCAGCTACAAGGTTTATATGTTCTTTAGCTGAAGTGATTTTAAAAACAAACAAACTTCTTCTGCTTTCAGGACCAGATATCCGGCACAACTATGTGTTGTAAATGTTCTTCCAAATTGGCAAATTAATGTGTTCTGAATGAAAATAATTTGTTTTTCAAATATGTTGAAAGAGATATTTAAATGACATCTTTATGATTTTGAAGGGGCCTCCGGCAACTTTCCAGATTACATTAATAGTAAATATGGCACCATTAATTTTGACATCAATTATGACATGTGAAATATATATTTGTTGATATTGTAGTTTTGAAGAATTGGAATCCCATTAACATGAATGTCTTCATGAAACCAAAAGTTTCAATTCTTTTTTTGGTGTATGACAGCTTTTATTCTAGTTATATGAAGAAATAATCTTGCCCTATTCTCAAATGATAAGTCTGAAAGATTGCTGTAATGTATCTGACTTTTGTAGGCTGGCAAAAATATTGATGAGACAACTTCAAATCAGGGAATATCTTAAAATAGTTCTGTTGGAAGCTATGGCTAATGCCAAAAAGATGGAATGGAATAATTTTAGAGCTAAAATGAATTAGAAAGGTAAAAATAAGTTTTATTCTGTTTTTAGTGTTCTGTTGGGAGCCATAAATAATATATTATTATATTGGGGTATAAATAATAATATAATAATAATAATAATAATAATGGAAGCATAGAGAAAGACATGAGAGGACTAATAGAGGTAATTAGTCTCTTTTTATGTTGCAAACTGCCCTGTAACCTTTGGATGAAGGGTGGTGTACAAATTTAACAAATAATAATAATGGTTAAATTTATGCAATATTGGGTATTGCTGGTTTATAATTTATGGATCATATTACATAAATATTTGTATTTATGTAAAAAAGTTGTATATGATTGCTACATATTAATATTTGTATGCATTAGGTACGTTATAAAACAAATGTTTTAAAACTTAAATGAAGGGAGGATGAAAAGCGAAAATAGGGTAATAGTTCCTCTCACATTTGATGGATACAATGGGTAGTATCAATAGGTGATACTGAAATATTTGTATTTGTTACCAGTAAAAGCCCCGTGAGCTTAAATGTGGCTCTAACTCAAAAGGGATTTGTTGTTTTATAGCAGTGTTGGAATGAATATTAGTACATATTGGTACATGAATGCGGACTCATTTAACAAAATCATGAGTAACATTTCTTGTAACTGGGGCAGTTTGTATTAACTGTTCAGCTGAAGGAATGTGTAAATTCTGTGGATAGAAAGAAACATGTCCTGAGGGAATTTTTCAGTTGCAATGCATATGGTATTATATACACTGCACAGTATCCATGTAATCTCATTTATGTTCGAAAGACAACGAGAAAGGTCAAGATAATCTGCAAACATAAATGCATCAAGAGCAGGAGATTGTAAAGACTAGTGGTGAAATACTGTATGTTGTGGATCTGAGGGGAGAGAGAGAGAGAGAGAGAGAGAGAGGAAGTTTTAGATTCTGGAAAAAGTTCACTGGCTCTGGAGCTTAATTAAAGGTCTATTAAAGGTCTATTTCAGAAGAGAGGTATTTTGCATGTAATAATACAGTGGTACCTCGGGTTAAGAACTTAATTCGTTCTGGAGGTCTGTTCTTAACCTGAAACTGTTCTTAACCTGAGGTACTACTTTAGCTAATGGGGCCTCCCGCTGCCGCAGTGTCGGCGCCACGCGATTTCTGTTCTCATCCTGAAGCAAAGTTCTTAACCCGAGGCAGTGGCGTAGCATGGGGGTGCAGGGGGGGCCGGCCGCACCGGGCACAACATCTGGGGGGGCGCGCTCGCCGCCTCCGGAGTCGCCGAAGAGCCTCGGGCGCAGGCTGTAGCAGAGCCCCATGTCTCGCGGAACCGACAAGCTGTGCGCGCATCCGGGCTGAAGGCGTCCGGCAGGCAGCGGCTCTCAGTGCTCGCCGCGGTCCCCGCGCGTCAGGGCCGCGGAGGGCGCGCCAGGCAGCCCCTCCTCACAGCCCCGCCGCCGCCGCTGCAGCTGCAGCTGCTGGGCCATGTTGCATTTTCCTTGCCTCTCTGCCCTCCTCCTCCGGGCAAGCGGCGTCGTTTGGGCGGCAGCGCCAGCGGCAACTCGCCTCAGATCACCTGACACGGACCCGCCACCGCCGCCATGGCTACCTTACCGTAAATACCCCAGCCCAGGCAGCAGCAAGAAGAAGCTGGCAGCGGTGGCAGGTTAGGGGTTAGGGGGCGCAAATTACTTGCCTTGCCCCGGGTTAGGTGGTGCAAATTACTTGCCTTGCCCCGGGTGCTGACAACCCACGCTACGCCGCTGACCCGAGGTAATATTTCTGGGTTAGTGGAGTCTGTAACCTGAAACCTGAAGTGTCTATAACCCGAAGTACCACTGTACAGTAAAAAGGCAGACAGTGTCAATATCAGATTTTCATTTTTCCAGTGTTTTGATTCATCCCATTTCCATATAAGTTTTAGCACACTTTCACCCTCTTTTTCACAAGCCATTTTCCCTTGAGGGAATACACAAGTGTACGTGATTCCCACAAATAAACATATTATGGACACACTTTTCACCAATAAATGCATGTTTGTGCTATTTTTTTGTTTTGAAAATTTCAACACAAAATTTGGTAAAAGGTAAAGATAAAGGGACCCCTGACCATTAGGTCCAGTCATGGCCGACTCTGGAGTTGTGGTGCTCATCTCGCTTTATTGGCCGAGGGAGCTGGCATACAGTCATGTGGCCAGCATGACCAAGCCACTTCTGGCGAACCAGAGCAGCACACGGAAACACCGTTTACATTCCCGCTGGAGCGGTACCTATTTATCTACTTGGACTTTGATGTGCTTTTGAACTGCTAGGTTGGCAGGAGCAGGGACCGAGCAACGGGAGCTCATCCCACAATTGGGATTCGAACTGCCAACCTTCTGATCAGCAAGTCCTGGGCTCTGTGGTTTAACCCACAGCGCCACCCCAGATGGGCATCAAACCTCTGCATAAAAACTTCCAAGGAAAGAGAGTCTGTTCCACTGTTGAACAGCTATTACTGTCAGACAGTTCTTCCTGATGTTTAGTCAGAATCTGCTTTCTTATAACTTGGTTATAAGAATAATCCATGGTTCAGGTCCTAGCCTCTGGAGCAGGAGAAAACAAGCTTGCCCCATCCTCCATGTGTCAGCCCTTTAGATATTTGGAGATGATGATGATGATGATGATGATCATCATCATCATCATAATTTATTATTTATACCCCACCCATCTGGCTGGGTTTCCCCAGCCACTCTGGGCGGCTTCCAACAAAATATTAAAACAACACAGCATCAAACATTAAAAACTTCCCTAAACAGGGCCACCTTCAATTGTCTTTTAAAAGTAAAATAGTTGCTTATTGCCTTGACATCTGCTGCGAGGGCGTTCCACAGGGCAGGCACCACTACGGAGAAGGCCCTCTGCCTGGTTCCCTGTAACCTCATTTGTCACAGTGAGGGTACTGCCAGAAGGCCCTTGGCGCTGGACCTCAGTGTCTGGGCTGGATGATGGGGGTGGAGATGATCCTTCAGGTATACAGGTCCAAGGCTTTAAAGGTGAGCACCAACACTTTGAATTGTGCTTGGAAATATACTGGGAGCCAATGAAGATCTTTCAGCACCGGTGTTATATGGTCTCGGTGGCCACTCCCAGTCACCAGTCTAGCTGCCGCATTCTGGATTAACTGCAGTTTCCAAGTCACCTTCAAAGGTAGCCCCATGCAGATTGAGTGCCAAAGTGCATGGAGATGGAGTTTACTTTCCCACCACAGTAGTCCAAGCGAGAAATAACTAGAACATGCACCACTCTGGAGAGACAGTCCGTGGGCAGATAGGGTCTCAGCCTGCATACCAAATGGAGCTGGTAGACAGCTGCCCTGGACACAGAATTAACCTGCACCTCCATGGACAGCTGTGAGTACAAAATGACTCCCAGGCTGCGCACCTGGTCCTTCAGGGGCACAGTAGACCTTTGATGAATTGCTCAGTGTCAAAATGCATTGGGCTTCTGCTGTATGATGTTGTGGATTTATTACTGAAGTATTTATTTATTTGATAGCTATTTCATAGTAATACAAATGTACCTTTTAAAAACACGGCTCCCCTTAACTCTAGCTTTTGTTGCTGTTTTTGTGTTAAGGATTATTTTAGAGCCCCAGCTGCCCACCCTGCCATATCCGATAACTAAAGGAAAGCATGCTTCCTTCAAATATTGTAGTCCTGGCAAGATTTTCACTTCTGTGTGAACCACTTAGAGGCTTTTGTTCATTAAGCAGTTTTGTTGATTAAGCAGTATTGCTCCAGAAAGGCCTCATTATTTTACTCTTAGTGGCAGCATGGTCAACCAAAGCAAGAAGCTGGAAAACATCATCTGACTCCTCACTTACCAATTAGTATAAAGGTAAAAAGTAGAGGACCCCTGGACGGTTAAGTCCAGTCAAAGGCGACTATAGGGTTGCAGTGCTCATCTTGCTTCAGGCCGAGGGAGCCAGCGTTTGTCCACAGACAGCTTTTCTGGGTGATGTGGCCAGCATGACTAAACTGCTACTAGCACACGGAGGACCGTGACGACTGCCAAAGTGCATGGAAATGGAGTTTACCTTCCCACCACAGCAGTACCTATTTATTTACTTGCACTGGTGTGCTTTCGAACTGCTAGGTTGGCATAAGCTGGGACAGAGCAATGGGAACTCACCCTGTTGTGGGGATTTGAACCGCCACCCTTCTGATCAGCAAGCCCAAGAGTGCTTTAGACCACAGCGCCACCTGTGTCCCTAACCAATTAGTATAGGCGTAGTTGGCAGTTAGCTCTTATGAAAAGGCAAACACATGATCTACACAGGGCTAAAGGTCAAGTCTGATATGTATCATATAGTGTGATCCCTGTTTTTATCCTTTACTAATAAATACTTCAGCACAGGGCATGCAACTCTCTGGGACTCAACTTGGGTTTTGGAGGGGATGCATTAGATGACACACTCTTTGCAAATGTTGCTATTTCAACCACTTGTAGTTACAGTGGTACCTCGGGTTAAGAACTTAATTTGTTCTGGAGGTCTGTTCTTAACTTGAAACTTGAAACTGTTCTTAACCTGAGGTACCACTTTAGCTAATGGGGCCTCCTGCTGCCGCCATGCTATTTCTGTTCTCATCCTGAAGCAAAGTTCTTAACCCGAGGTACTATTGCTGGGTTAGCAGAGTCTGTAACCTGAAGCGTCTGTAACCCGAGGTACCACTGTATTCCTAAAATGTATTGATATATAGTGGCACCTCTGGATACGGACACCTCTGGTTGTGCATCCTTCAGAATGTGAACACAGCAAACCCAGAAGTATTTTTCCGGGTTTCACCGCAATCGCATGCACAGAGAGCCAGTGTGGTGTAGTGGTTAAGAGCAGTAGTCTCGTAATCTGGTGAACCGGGTTCGCGTCTCTGCTCCTCCACATGCAGCTGCTGGGTGACCTTGGGCTAGTCACACTTCTTTAAAGTCTCTCAACCCCACTCACTTCACAGAGTGTTTGTTGTTGGGGAGGAAGGGAAAGGAGGAGGAGGAGTTTGGATTTGATATCCCGCCTTTCACTCTCTTTAAGGAGTCTCAAAGCGGCTAACATTCTCCTTTCCCTTGCCTTATGAAATTGCCTTATTCTAAGCCAGACCACTGGCCATCTAGTTCAGATCATCTTCATTGACAATGCTGGCAGCAGATGACTCTCCAGAGGTCAGGGATTGAACTTGGGACCTCCTAGACCTACCACTTACCTCTACTTCCTGCCTTACAGTCCAAATTTTGGTCCGGGGGGGACCAACAGAAAGCCGACAGAATAGAGAAACATTTTGGGCATTGCATATGTGAAGAGTCAGGATGTGTTCTGCTTTGTGCCTTGAATGAAGTCTGCACCTTACATTTACAGTGCTATCATACCACTTTGTGGTCTAAACCACTGAGCCTAGGGCTTGCCAATCAGATGGTCGGCGGTTCGAATCCCCATGATGGAGTGAGCTCCCGTTGCTCGGTCCCAGCTCCTGCCAACCTAGCAGTTCGTAAGCATGTCAAAGTGCAAGTAGATAAATAGGTACCGCTCCAGCGGGAAGGTAAACGGTGTTTCCACACGCTGCTCTGGTTTCTCCAGAAGCGGCTTAGTCATGTTGGCCGCATGACCCGGAAAAACTGTCTGCAGACAATTGTCTGCTCCCTCAGCCAGTAAAGCGAGATGAGCGCCGTAACCTCAGAGTCGTCTGCGACTGAACTTAACTGTCAAGAGTCCTTTACCTTTTTTACCATACTCCTTTAACAGTCGTGGCTTCCCCCAAAGAATCCTGGGGAATCTAGTTTCTTAAGGGGGCTAAGAGTTGTTAGGAGACTCCATTCCCCTTCCAGAGCTACAACTCCCAGAGTGGTTTATCAATCCCTCTTCCCAAGGAACTTTGGGAGGGCAGCTCTGTGAGGGGAATAGAGATCTCCCAATATATCTCAGCACCCTTAGCAAATGACACTTCTGAAGATTCTTTGGGGGAAGCCATGACTGTTAAAACGGTATAATAGTGCTTGAAATGTAATGTGCTGATGTGGCCTTAGTGTTCATGTGCATGCATGAGTCTACATGTGAACTAGAGGTAAGGTGCACCTATGTCTCACCTCCCCACTGTTGCCAAGAGGCTGAACAATGCACACTGACAAAACCCTAGCAAGGCACCCACAAAAGGCAAATACAAGGCTCAAATTGGGACAGTGATTTACTAAGTACCCAAAAAGAAGGGCTGCCTTGGTAAATATAGACTACTGAGATGTATGCAATTGTCACCTCCTTGGACTGTTGCATTTCTGAATGAGAAAAAAGGCTGCAGCCTGCTATCCATATTATAAATATATATATGGCAAAACAGTGCAGTATATCATATCTTTATTGCTGTATCCATAATAGACTGGGAAACACATGATTCTTCCTTGCTTCTGCTAAAATCAGTGGGGAGACTGTCAGTGTTGACTATCATGGGGCTTCAAACCCAGTCATTTTTCATTAGGCCATAGGAGTGTGATGCATTATAGAAATGCAGCAAGCAAGACCAGTTCAGTCTCTGTTCATGACCTGATTTTGCCTCTACTCGCAAGTAATTATTTCCTCTCCAATGAGATTTATCATGTTTGTCTTCCGAGCCACCGGGATGTACGATGGGTGTAAGCAGAGGAGACATTTCATATGCTAACACATTACCTCAGAGTAGTTATTTCATTAAACTTTGATAATAACAGCTTGTTGACATGGTTAGCCACTCTGAGGGATGAGAATTCTGCTATCAAGCGGTGTGGTTGTCCTTTCCATAGCAAGAAGGTGGGTGAGGAAATCGCATATGAACAAGAACAGTGCTTTGGGGAGTGTTAAGTCCTCAGTTAACACATGAATATGAGATTTCAGGAAAGCAAAGAGAGTAGAATATTGCAAAGGCAGAGGAACCTGCTTTAAAAAGGGTGCCTTTGGATACATTTGCTTCAGGGATGGGGAACTTGTGGCTCTTCTGATGTTGTTGGACCACAGCTCCCACCTTCTTTGGCTATTGGGCATACTGACCAGGGCTTATGGGAGTTGTAGTTCAACAACATCTGCAGAGCCACAGGTTCCTGTTCCTGCTCTATTATTCAACAAGGGCCTAAATGTTGTACCCCGCAATAATCCAAGGCTACCAGTTCTAATATGCATGCATATTAAAAAGGTGAAAAACCAAACAAATCTTCAGGCCAGTTTGCACTGTGATTTTCACAAGATATATTATTCAGATTGACGTCTGGAATGATGCTCCTATAACAGAGCCAAATTTGAGTTAGGGATGATTGCACCTTGAGTGTTTTATGTAGATCAGCAGAATGTGGCACTTCCGCTACTTGGTCCTATTTTTCTGATATCATCTGTCAGTGGAGACACATGAAGGAATTCCACAGATGCTGAACATAGTAATGTGTTTGTTTGTCTATTATTATTTACTTATTTAATGCATGTGTATACTACCTTTCAGCCAAGGTGGTTTACAATTTCTTTATTCTTTAAATACAAAACATATTGTTCACATATTACAATTGTTTGTTGTGCTTATTTCCCAGTCACCTAACCCATAAAAATGATTAATATAAAAGTGATTGGTGATAATATATAACCGTGTGTGTATCTGCACACTACCCCAATCTCCAAAAGTGGTGAGAGTTTCTGGGGTGCCTACACTTACCCAGGTTTTAGTCTCCTTGGAATGAAGGTCATAGAAGACTCTGTTGCCTTTAGGGTATATGGTTTTATTTACACATATGTAACATGAGCACAGGATGGAGGGGCCCACAACGTTAGTACCCCAAAATATCTGGCTTCTGCATTCGTTTTCCAGAGGAGCCCCAAGTCCAGACCAGAGCAGGCATGTCTCCATGTCCCCAGCTTCTAGCATCAGCCCAACTTGCTCAAATCCAGCCTTCCATGGACTATTGTTCTTCATTTTAGGATGACATGACATTCAGCCAGGTGAGGTTGGAAAAGGCCTATTTCTCTCTATGGCAATAGAGAAGTAATTAACTAGCCAGCCAAAGACATTGTCTTAACAAAGGAACAGGTTGTGCTGGTTCTGAAGTCTCTCTAACAGAAGAGACTTCAGAACCAGCACAGCCTGTTCCTTTGTTAAGTATGCCTTGAAGGGACACAGGGTACCATCTCAGATGGACTCCCGCAAACTCATAACACTATATACACACCTATCACTATATAAACATGCATTTGATTATATAAAATGATAATGCTATTATAGTTCCCTCCATGGCTTACTAGAAGCAAATGAAAACATTTTTTGTAATAATTAAGACTTAATCCTTTGTTTACTTTTCATCACAAGATTCCCAATGAAATACATGGTTCAACATTATCTTCTGTTTCATCATTCTAATACATAATAAAAGACTCCACTTTTCAATGTATTTGCCATCAAGCTGTCTTCCTTCTCTTAACTACAATATCCTGGATCTTAGTTAGTTATGTCAGGGGTGGGGAACCTTTGTCAAACCAGGGCCACATTCCCTCCTGGGAAACCGTCTGGGAGCCACATCCCATTGGTGGGTGAGGACAGAGGTAAAAATGGTGAAGCAAGGAATATAGACTCTAGCTACTGCAGGCTCCAAGATAGTCTTCCCCTTCCCGCCTGCCCCCCCCTCTCTCTCCCTCCCTCCCTCCCTCTCTCTTCTGGGACCCTTCCCACAGGGCAGTTGGTGGTACTTGTTCTAACTATAGAACAATGTTCTTTGAGGCAGACTGTTGATGCCTCCAAGCAACTGATGGCACAAACTCCCTGGGAAGGGTTGATTCAGTTCTGCCATCCCCAAGGACACACAGATCTTAAGTTGGGGTGAATGGATCATCCTCTTTCCATTCCATGTCACTTTTTCATGTAAAGAACTATAGACCCATTTTCTATTATTTATTTTTGCGTTTTTTAAAAAATGCACAGAAACTTGCATTTAATTTGTACACATTTCAAATGCATTTTCACATACTCTTCCCCTAAAATATTCATTTTTGTTTCCCTCTTAATGCATTTCTTCCTTATGACGCATATTTTTCTATTCCTTTTTAATAAAATTTGTATTTTGTGTGTTGTTTTTGGGAACTGAAGCTGCATCACTACATTTAAAGAAGTTTGCTGTCAAACTGATAGCTGTGTCCTGATCTGCATGCCAATCCTGAATAGAGCAGATCATTTATAAAAGGAGACCAAATGAATTTTTCCTTCACTCCTAGTTTGCACTGCCCCCAGAGAACGAGTGTGGGGGGGGGTCTGCCTCAACAATGATTGGGCTGCTGCCAGCCGGTTGCCCAGGAATGTACAAAGACAAGGAATGTTCTTACCGCCTGCTTTTTATTCAGTGTTTACAGAGAGAGGCTTTAGAACCCAGCCTCTTGGAAAATGGCATTGTCCTGAGTGGATCTCCACCCCCTCCATCTCTCCCACATTCTCATTCATCATCCTCATCACCTCTGCAGGTGCTGACACATGCCCTCTGCCTTTGAACTCTTTGCTCTCCTACTTAAATGCTCGCTGGCTTCAGGGAGAGGGGACTGGAATGCTTTCTAAAGACACTGTGTCTGCCAGCTATCACCCTCCTGGTGCTTCCTCTTCCTCTTCGTCTCCCAATATTTCCCAGCTTTCCCCCTCATCTGCCTCTGAACTGTGACCTCCCTCAAACTTCCTCTTCTCTGGAAGGGTCAGGTTGGTGAGGCAGTCTCCACCATTCCGCCTCTGCCCAGTCCCTGACAACAATACTCTGAGGCAATGATGACTGGTGCCTATTGATATTAGTTGGGTGGAAGTCAGGGAGATCAAGGGCTTATCCACACTCTTTCCAGGCATGGTCTGCACTTTTAAGCTCCATGTCCAAGCAGTTTTCTTTTTGCCCAGAAGCTTTCCCCACGAAAACCTGCTCTTTAACGCTCAATCGGAGCAAACACCTTCCGTGGGAAACCCAAATTGACATTTGCTCAGATTGAGTGCTAAAGAGCAAGTTTTCATGGGGAAAGCTTCTGGGCAAAAAGAAAACTGATTGGACATGGAGCTTAAAAGCATGGAGTTGTGCTGAAAAAAGCAGGGCAAAAGGATAAGCCCCAATGGTAGGTGGAGCCAAGGAGCCAACTAATTCTTGTTTTGCCACCTTTCTTCTCCCTACAAGGGCGACACTGAGACTAACGTGAAGGAAGCTGAGAGGCTGTGCCATACCTTGAGCTGGTTGTAAGGAGGAAGGCAGGCCATGTGGTAGCTGAATGGGGGCAAACTGTGGGGTTCAGTTCTTAATTCTTTAAGTGTCCAGCCCTGGGTGACAGATCTCAGGATTCCTAGTAAAAAATGAAGTAGATCTCAGAATCCTGAAGTTAATTGATTATTTGCCTACACTACCAAGTGAAATCTTCACACCCTTCACAACCTAATTTCAGGTACCCGAAGTCACATTTCTATATGGTAGCTTATATATATATGCATATATATGCATATTTGCCAGGCAAATGTACATGAACTTCTCTGTGGACTACTTTTGCAGGTATTTGCAAATTAAGTGAATTCCTCCCCATCCATTAAATTACTATAAACTAAGAATGACACCACAGAGCCTTCCCTCACATCACTGAAATTGGCATTTAGACCAATCTGAACATCTGTGACATATTAAAAATATTATACAAGAGCATTAGCACCTAATAGCCTGTGAGAGCCATTTCTCCCTAGATGATAAATGTGAACTATCAGAGAAACTTACATGCAATGAACTCCAGGAGATATCTGTAGATAGTACAGAATGAGCAATGGGTCTATGGATTACAGCAATGCTGTCATCAATGGCTACATTCTTCACAGCAAGAGCATCTTCAGGTGTAGCAGAGAACCATTCCTTTCAGAGCAGGGCAGGTATCTGTCAGGGTTGCTTCAGATAAAGGTTATCTTGAGTGGTTAATATAGGAAAGGGTATGCTGGGTCCAAAATATTTGTTAGGAAGTGCTGAATGGTGGAAAGCAGAAACTGGCTGCCATCTCATGAGGTTCCCCTCCCCACAAGTGCTCCAACCAGGGGCTGAGTTATTGTGGTGTAATGGGATGATGATGAACATTCAAACTTCTATGCTCCACAGACTAGCCATATAATTTATCGTATAGGTGCTTTGGGGGAAATGGAAGGCCAGTTTGCCTGAGGTTAAAAAATGTCCACATTCATATCCAGGAATATGTTCCAGGTGTGCAGTCAGGTGCTAGAGTGGCAGTGGGCACTCAGGACAGAACTCAGGAGGCAATGCAGTTGGAGGAACAAGTAGTGACAGAAGGATAGAGTTGAGTGAAGGAGGTGGCAATGAGGCTCGGGGAAAACATCTGCTAAGGTTTAGAGGAGAGGCGGGGATCCTCTGACCTGTGGGCCAGATGTAGTCTGTGAGGCAACCCAATCCAGCTCACAGCTGCCCCTCCTACCTTGCTCTAAAAAGCCTCCTATTGGGATGTTTTTGTCAAAACTGCTTGCAGTGTGGGGTGCGGATTGGGGTGAAAACCACAGCTAAGGAGGGATGAGATGGGAAGAGTTGTGTTAACCTTCCATGTGCTGAACCCCTTTTAGAAAACAGGCACAATTAACCCTGATAAAAGCCTCCTATTAACTCCATTAGGAAGCTCCCCGCCCCCTCCCCAAGCCTAACTGCAGAGGGCAGTTATCATGGTGTGTGCATTTTTGTGTATACAGACGTGTGTGTGTTTCTGTGGTGTACATGTCTGCCTATATGTGTGCTTGTATGCCCACCTGCCTGCAAACCTGCATGCGAGTGTGTGATAGAGGGAGGGAGGGAGGGAGGGAGGGAGGGAGGGAGAGAGAGAGAGAGAGAGAGAGAGAGAGAGAGAGAGAGATGGTAGGGTGGCCCTGCCCCCTGCCAACCCCAGCCCCATCCACTTTTGCTTGGCCATCATGTCTGTTTGAGTCCAGCCCCACTGGCATCCTTCTTGGGAAGTGTTCTTTCCTTCACCCTTGGTTTAGAGGAGCTCCTTGCTTCATTTGAAATAAGACACACCATGTCATGAGTCCTGTGGGATGGTCTTGGCAGGGCTGGTCAGAGTGGGGAGGAGGAATAGGATGTGAGTGAAGAAGTGGATTCTGGGAAGAGACCCAGTGGTCTGTGGGGTGCTGTTCTACATACTGCAGAGTTGAGTGGTAGTCAGGAGAAACTCTTGTCTCAGTGCATCAGATGTTCTGGCCCTGAGACAGAGCCACCCAACTTGACTCCTGTGCCACCTCCTTCCTGTGAAGTGTCCCCTGTCTCTGGGGAGACACCTGTGACTGTGCCTTAGCTTACACCCAGTTTATGTCTTAAGCCTCTTCTGTGAACTTCTGAACAGTGCATCTTGCAGTCTGATTTATGAATATGTATCTGAATGCCAGTTGCTTAGAATCACAAGTGGGGAAGGCACTGTTTATTAATGTAAAAAATTACACGTACCTTAACTACAACAATCTCTAAGCTGTTTACAAATACAGTGGTACCTCTGGTTGCGAACGGGATCCGTTCTGGAGCCCCGTTCACAACCTGAGAGGAATGCAATCCGCGTCTGCGAGTGCACGGATCGTGATTTGCCACTTCTGCGCATGCACATGATGTCATTTTGAGCATCTGCACATGTGCAAGCAGTAAAACCCAGAAGTAACCCTTTCCATTACTTCCGGGTCGCCATGGGACACAACCTGAAAAGATTTAATCCGAAGCATCTTTAACCCGAGGTATGACTGTATATGATATGAAAAAATGAAAAAAATAACTCAAAGCTATAAAAACATACTGGGACTCGGGTGGCGCTGTGGTCTAAACAACAGAGCCTAGGGCTTGCCGATTGGAAGGTCGGCAGTTCGAATCCCCACCCATCATCATCTCCAAATATCTAAAGGGCTGACCCATGGAGGATGGGGCAAGCTTGTTTTCTCCTGCTCCAGAGGCTAGGACCTGAACCATGGATTCAAGTTATAAGAAAGGAGATTCTGACTAAACATGAGGAAGAACTGTCTGACAGTAATAGCTGTTCAACAGTGGGACAGAATCTCTTTCCTTGGAAGTTTTTATGCAGAGGTTTGATGCCCATCTGGGGTGGCGCTGTGGGTTAAACCATAGAGCCTAGGACTTGCCAGTCGGAAGGTCGGCAGTTCGAATCCCCGCGACGGGGTGAGCTCCCGTTGCTCGGTCCCTGCTCCTGCCAACCTAGCAGTTCGAAAGCACATCAAAGTGCAAGTAGATAAATAGGTACCGCTCCAGCGGGAAGGTAAACGGTGTTTCCGTGCGCTGCTCTGGTTCGCCAGAAGTGGCTTGGTCATGCTGACCACATGACCTGGAAGCTGTATGCCGGCTCCCTCGGCCAATAAAGCAAGATGAGCGCCACAACTCCAGAGTCACCCATGACTGGACCTAATGGTCAGGGGTCCCTTTATCTTTACCTTTTACCAAATTTTGTGATGAAATTTTCAAAACAAAAAAATGGCACAAACATGCATTTATTGGTGAAAAGTGTGTCCATAATATGTTTATTTGTGGGAATCATGTACATGTGTGTATTCCCCCAAGGGAAAATGGCTTGTGAAAAAGAGGGTGAAAGTGTGCTAAAACTTATATGGAAATGGGATGAATCAAAAGACTGGAAAAATGAAAATCTGATATTGACACTGTCTGCCTTTTTAGAAGTGGCTTAGTCATGCTGGCCACATGACCCGGAAGCTGTATGCCGGCTCCCTCGGCCAATAAAGTGAGATGAGCACCGCAACCCCAGAGTTGTCCGTGACTGGACCTAACGGTCAGGGGTCCCTTTACCTATAAAATCATACTATAATGAAAAGACCTGTTGGAATTTAAAATGTCTTCAGCAGGGAGCGGACTTGACTGACTTCAACTGGAAGGAAGTTCCATATAATTTGGCTCATCGCACTAAATGCTTCTGGTAGATATGAGCCATGGTCCCTACCATGAGGGACCACTAACAGTGACTCACTCCAATGCCAGTGATTTTGAGGATTAGGAAGTCCTTAAGGTACTCTGGACCCAGATTGTTAAAGGCCTTGTAAATAAATACAATAACCTTGAGCGTGGCCTGGTAGCCTATGGGCAGGAAGTGCAGAGTGCTGGCGATAGACTGTCACCACCAGGGGTCTAGCTGCGGCTGAAGCCTCTGGATCATGCCCCAAAGCAGCCACACATGGAGCAGCTTGCAATCATTCGATCTTGTTCCACTCAAGTTCTGCTTGAGGGCTTCTTGGGGCATCTGGATCTCTGCTGTGAAAATGGGGTCCTTGACCTGATCCAGCCAGGCTCTTCGCAAGTTCTTGTGACCCTTTGATATTGATGTAATAAGGGGGGCTGGAGTTGAGTCAAGAGGAGCGGGAAGGTGGGACAGCGGAGGAATAAAAAGCCATGTTAAACACTAGCCAAACCTTTACCTACGAGGGACCCAGACTTTGGGGGAGATCAGGGCATATTCCCAGCTCCCTGAAATCTTGCGATTATATTCTTGTTGGCTTTCCTTCAATAGCTTTTAAGCTCCCTAAAAGAACATAAAGTTAAAATTTTAATGGCATTTCTGCAGAGCCTTTCTGAATTTTGTATTAGATCTCAATTTAGCCCCGGGTAAAGCTGTTAGAAGAAAAAAAAAAATCTGATGCTTGAAAACGTAATAATCATACAGGAACCTTCCAAAGCCAGCATCAAATAGAATAAGATATATTTTATTAATGATACAATTCACAAAATTACCACTCCTGCCACTCTGTGCCAGCCAGAGACACCGACTTCCCCCACCTTTTATTTCATGTGTTATCACCCAGTAGAGATTCTTCTGTTTGATTTAACCTTATGATTGCCTGGAATGCTTAATGAACTGGCAATTCACTAATGATTAGGCAGACAGTGACCATTATAAGGACACTCCTATCAGATATCTGTGCTGTGCACATGGGTAAGGAAGAAGCTAGCAAGATTAAAAGGACTGGCATGTTTCACTGCAGAAGGCTCTGTATTAAATGTAGTCAGAAGGGTTGTAGCTCAGTAGTAGGGCATCTGATTTGCATGCAGAAGGTCCCAGGTTCAATCTCCAGCATCTCCAGGTAGGGCTGGAGAAAATCCCTGTCTGAAAATCTTGGAGAGGCACTGACCAACAGTGTAGACAGTACTGAGAAAGATGAGCTTTCTTCCTACATGTGCTTTGCAACAGTAACAGCAATGGCCATGGTATGAGATCAAGCCATGGTGACACGAAAGATATGATGCTAGGGATGGTGTCAGGGGCTGGCGTCTGTGGACACTTGTTGCAGACCCCACCTTTTTAGGACCCCCACATCTCCCTGGTCCTGCTGATCTTCCCTTTTCATTATTGAATCCTTGACAGTGCTCTGCTCTGGCCTAGACGGAGAGCGTGGATGAACAGAAGCAAAGAGAAGGATCATGGACAACAGCTGGCGCTTGCTTACTGGCTTTCCCTTCCCTCCAAATCAACAATGTAAATTTGACCTAGAAGCTGGTGCAAAGTGAATGGGTGGTGGCAGTAAGAGGAACAGCAGGGCCAGCACTGTCATGAGGTGGGTGTTTGTGTTACTGAAACTTGGATCTGCTCTACTTTACTCAACCCTGCTGTTTCTCCTGATTTTGTCAGTGGAAACCTGAACTCTTTGTGCATAAACTCTTGGATCAGAACCCTCTTTCTACAGGAGCCATCACTTGGAGCAGAACATCTGCTTCATCAGGGGAGCAGTAGTGGTGAAGAATGCAGTTTTTGTATTTTTACAAAAATACAGTTTTGTATTTTTATCTCCTCTGGTTTCTAACCCACCCTGCCCCCAAATTAAAACAACAATGAAATGAAGATAACACACGGTCTACCTATATCTCATAACAGATTAACTTTAACTGTTAAAAGCCAGCACTTCCTGGAAATTTTCAAGCTCAGATCCACAATTAAAAACAAGGGGACTGAAGTTCCTTTTGAGTAATCTACACCACATCAGTGCCAAAGCTGGAGGTTCTCAAGGATTTGATGAATGGAAGTATAGCCAAAGGATGAGAATCATCATATTGGTCTTCAAAAGGGATGGATTACCTTCCAAAAATTCAAATGGTTTTGAAATAAAATGCAATGCATTTCTGGCTCTTTAATCTTCTGCCTACTCCTTTCAAGTCTCTTTCTCCTGCCCATCACTTCTGGCTGGTCAGTTGCTGCTGCTGCCACTGTTCACATACCCATGTTTTTCACATACATGCTATAGATCAACTGAATTAAGCTACTAGATCACAGCTTGGGAACCCCTCCCTAATATACACATGTTTTTCATTGGTAAGCTACTTGCAAAATTCAGAGAACTGCAAATGTTGAAGGACAATTGTATTTCAGTTCATGTACTGTTTCAGGGAATACAAATTAAGTAGGTTCACATTAAAATTCAAACCAAATATTCAACCAGAATTCAAACCCTGTCTCTATTCTGTAATATTTCAAGCAGTAGTTCATGATGGGTAAGAGGTCCAGCCCGGATGGGGCACAATTGAACCCTAATTCCAAAGCAGCAAAATATTGATCACATCCAGTAGTCCAGTGATCAGAGATATGGCAGGGTCAAATTTCAGAAAGGAAAGTAATCAAACAGGTTCTAATATGCACAGTCAGGTATCCCAGAGGGTCAGCATCAAAGGTGACCAGCAAGAGAAAGGCTCCAGAAGCATGGTCAGACAAAACAAAAGTGCAGTGGTGTGGTAATCATAGATTTCCAATTAGAGGTGAAAGCCAGACAACTTGCAGACTCTGACTGAGCCTTAAACAAGTGTTTTGGTTTCCAATGGGCCATTGTACACCCCCCCACCAGTGAATGAAATCTCCACCCTTAAAGGGGTCTCATTTCCTTTTGGAGCCTTTGACTGCAGTGATGTGGATGTGGCTGCAATGTGGCAGTGACTTTGCAGATGGAAACTGAGGTTGATAGTGCTACACCCTCAAGGCGGGGCTGCCCACATGGTCCTTTCTGGTGATGGTTGTTCTGCTGAGGTTGGGATGACCAGAACAATGCCAATTTCTCAGCACATTCTGAGAGACTGTTTCTATATGTGGTCTATTCCCCCAAGAGAGGTAATTCTATTTCTGCTTGCCCAACAGAATGATCTCCCATCTTCTCCCTTGCATGCGGTTCTGGAGGTTTTTCTGATCCACCAGAGTAAATCTGGAGAGGGTTGAGTAGCACCTGAGGAGGAGGAGGAGGAAATTCTCTTTGTGACAATGAGAATTATTTATTTGGTTTCAGATGGTGACAGCAGCCACGAAATTAAAAGACGCCTGCTTCTTGGGAGAAAAGCAATGACAAACCTAGACAGCATCTTAAAAAGCAGAGACATCACCTTGCCAACAAAGGTCCGTATAGTTAAAGCTATGGTTTTCCCAGTAGTGATGTATGGAAGTGAGAGCTGGACCATAAAGAAGGCTGATCGCTGAAGAATTGATGCTTTTGAATTATGGTGCTGGAGGAGACTCTTGAGAGTCCCATCGACTGCAAGAAGATCAAACCTATCCATTCTGAAGGAAATCAGCCCTGAGTGCTCACTGGAAGGACAGATCCTGAAGCTGAGGCTCCAATACTTTGGCCACCTCATGAGAAGAGAAGACTCCCTGGAAAAGAGCCTGATGTTGGGAAAGATGGAGGGCACAAGGAGAAGGGGACGACAGAGGACGAGATGGTGGGACAGTGTTCTCGAAGCTACCAGCATGAGTTTGACCAAAGTGCGGGAGGCAGTGGAAGAGTGCCTGGCGTGCTCTGGTCCATGGGGTCACGAAGAGTCAGACACGACTAAATGACTAAACAACAACAAATGCAGCAATCTGGTTGAAAGTGGCCCACAATATGCTCATCATGAAAACTGCGTGATGAGCTAGGGTGTGTTCTTTCTCCTTTCCCTCTTCATCATGGTGGCTGTCAAACAGAAACTGGACAGTTGGAGACGTTTTAGCTTCAAGCAAGGTGGATGACCTAGATGGCTGACATGGTCACTTTCAGTTCTGTGATTCTATTATTCTTCAGGGATTTAGAAGGATGTCAAGCAAGAGGTGAGATGTTGGCTAGGAGAAGGCCATGCCCCAAATCTTCCAGTCAAAAACAAGCTTTCTCCAGTGTACACCACAAAGCAAAGTGAAACTGTTCTATAATGTTGGTTTACAAAAATGCTCCCAGCACACAAGCATTGTCTACTTATGAAGAGAAGAAATACAAACACACTTACTTATCACAACATATTTATATATAACAACATAATGTGGCTTCTGGCATAATAGTAAAACACACTGGAAGAAATGTGCATACAGATCTAATGGTACCATAATGATATGCTTACAGTAATATCAGCAGCTTAAGTTATGACAACCAAATGACTAGTAACAACTAACCATAACAGCAAGTAACTCACTTTAGCAGTATTAATAATTGTAACTGAATAGCTGATGCCTGTCAGTAATTAGAGACGGGGAAGACCTTCAGTGCAGTTCACATTTTATGTGTGAGCCTACCTCATTTACACTTCCAGAAACAGCAAGCCAACAGATATGCAGCTATTTGTGGAAATTCACATTTCCCCAAACTTTCTGATGCAGTTCTCCAACTAAACAAAACACACACATGTATATATGTAGGAGACAGTGTACATAAAAATGCATGTACCAGTGAAAGTAACATACAAAGAATGTGTTTATCTGGTAACATTGCATACCAAAAATAATGTGCATTGGGAGAAAGGCACACTAAAAGGGTGATGGATTTTGGTGAGGGCTTTTTAAGAAGTGGAACCGTGGCGAACTGAGTGGGGAAATGAGAAACTGAAATTGACTGATTCATCCATCCCTACCAATGACAATATTGAGAGTACCACCACCTCGACACAGAAACATTGCTGATGGCAGCCAAGTGAGATGTTGGAGTAATGCCTTCGGTATTAACAGGAATTTCTGCACAAAGCCACTTGTCCTTCAGTGGATCTTTAACAGTATCCTAGTGATGAATCTGCCAGTAAATAGACCCAGATTGGGTGATTGCCCTCTTTTATTTACTGCCCCCCCTCAAAACCATTTAAAAAGAAAACTATGTAAGGTACAGAAATTCTGGTTTTTTTAGAAAGGTAAAACATTCTTACGTAGTGAAAGAAACGCAGAGCACCCCCCCCAGTAATCTCTATGAGAATTATTTTTTTATTTCAATTTTAATTAAAAGAAAATGTTTTTGGTGGGTGGGGGCAAGGGTTTCTTGGCTGCCTGTCCTTTTATCCTTTCATCTCACAGTAACCTTTTCAGCAAAGAGCAGACCTCTCTATATTCTAACTTCCATATTTCATTGCCAGCCAGCTGTCAAAATTTAGATTTTCTCCTTGTTCTTCTCCTTAAGTTCTATTCTGATTTCCATGTTTGATTTATTGCTTAGCAACTCTATGAGAAAAAGATTTCACAAAAGGAGGAAAAAAAAGTCAAAATGTGCTGTTATTTAAATGGGAGGTAGAAACCTAAATGTGACAGATAAAGCTTTGACTACTTGCTTGCTGGCATAATCCACCATTAGTAAAATGTCACTTTAATTGAGTGACTCCCCACCCCCCTTCTTACAGCAGAGAAAGGAGGAGTGCAAAGAGAACTGAAGCAATTCCATTCTGCAAGAATAACTCCACCATTGTATATGCAGCTGGGAATTGTAAGTGGAAACTAGAAACCTCCCATAAATCTTCCCACTGTACAGTCACAGTCTGTGCGAGATAATTAGGATCCAAGGGTTTGGAAGCAGGGCCTGTACCATTCCTCTTCAGAGAAGCATGTATATGAGAGGAAATGCAGAGAAGGCTAGAATTTGTGGAAGTTTTGGAAGGCTCAAGATGGAGGAAACAGGTTTAATTTGGAGCAGGCATAGGCAAACTCAGCCCTCCAGATGTTTTGGGACTACAACTCTCATCATCCCTAGCTAACAGGACCAGTGGTTAGCTAGGGATGATGGGAGTTATAGTCCTGAAACATCTGGAGGGCTGAGTTTGCCTGTGCCTGATTTGGAGCAAAACACCATTGTATTGTACAAACAAGAAGGAAATATTTTATTATGAAGATCTTAATCTGAGGCATACTGTATATATTTTGCACTTTAGTTGATAAACTATTAATACATGTGGGGCAACAGTGTTTCTTGTTCAATCTTAGAATGAATTGGTTTTTCATTTCTAGGTTAAGCTTTCATTGACTGCAAATGGTATACACAGGACAACAGTTTCTGCTGATGATAAAGAGGCTTTCAGACTCACACCCAGCCTAAGGGTTCCAGCCTTTTACTGTCAAGCGTCAACTCGCTTTGACAACCTGCAAACTACAGAAGGCAGGAGAATGGAGGAACATCATGGAATATTGCATTTGGCAAAAGATTGCTTTATACATTGTGCAACAGTGAGGTAGTCTGTTAGGGAACAGCTTCCAGGCTTGAACTTTGGCCGTACTGAGACTTTGGTGTCTGCTACTTATTTTTTTTAATGCCAGGCATATACTCAAAAGCACATTTTTTGTAACTCATTCACAAGAATGTTCCAATAATATATCTGCTGCTCTATATGTTCCGGAAAAGCAGCTGGAACTGTGACCCTATTATAATGGTCAAGAGCGGCTGATATTCTCACTGCCAGCACCTTCCCCTTCCTGATCACCTGCTGGGTCACTGTTTCCAGTTGAACGTTCTCCAAATTCTCCTTCCTCCAGAGTAGATCCTTCTTCCAAGGAGCCTCCCCTGGTAACCAGCCAAATAAGTGTTTCTATGATGACTCTGGGCTTCCCACTGCTTCCATCTGCTTCCACCTTTGTTCTTGAGGTTTGAGAGAGAAAGCAGGAAAACTGGGGGGGGGGGGGAGGGAGGTCAAGGCAAGGTTTGTGAACTTCCCTAGTCCAACATTCTGCTCCCACAGTGGCCAGCCAGATGTCTATGGGAAACCCACAACCAGGAGCTAAGTGCAACAGTATTCACCCCTCCTGTGGTTCCCAGCATTCTGCTTCAACAGTGGAGATACAGTATTGGAAGCTGCCTCATACTGAGTCAAGTCATCAGTGCAGCTAGCTCAGAATTGTCCACACTGACTGGCAGAGGCTCTCCAAGGTTTCAGGTAGTGGTGTTTAGTGTAAGGCTACCAGATTTTTTTTTCAATGAATCCGGGGACACTTTAATTAGTTAATTAATTAATCAATTACTACACGTTCAAGACATTGATGCTTCAGTGATGGTAGTGGCAGAGTGGTGGTGGCTGCCTTGACTTCAACTGCAACGTTTCCCCTTCCTCTGAGGCTTCTATCTCCTTTCTCCATGAGCCTGGGCAGTCCCTGAGTGGTTGGTTCTTCGGTGGTGGCGGCGGCGGCGGTGAAGCGGTGTGTGGCGGGTCAAGCATGGAAGGCAGAGAGGAAGGTCTGAGAGCGGGAGCAGCAGTGAGGCTCGGGCAGCACAATGCCTCCCTTCCCATCTGAGCAGCCCCAATCCCATTCCTACTTGTGTGCAAGCAGGAGCAGAGTGGGGATCCCTCAGCTGGGAAGGGAGGCTTCCCTCCTGCTTGCACGCAGGCTCTGATAGGCAGCGTGAAGCCTCCCTTCCCAGCTGAGAGATCCCCACTCTGCTCCTGCTTGCACACAAGTAGGAGTTGGGAGGCTGCTCTGATAGGCAGCATGAAGCCTCCCTTCACAGCTTAGTTGCTGGGGTCAGGGAAGGTGGAGGCAGCCCAGAAGCTGCCTCTTAGAGCCCCTGCACCACCATCATATGGGGACTTCAAGCAGCTCCTGAAGCCAGCCAGAGCCAACTGCTGAGACTGCCACTGCTGCGTTTCCCGGGGACATTAGATGACATCCGGGGACATTCCGGGGATGGAATTTGTCCGGGGACTTATTCGCAAATCCAGGGACTGTCCCTGGGAAATGGGTAACCCTAGTGGTCTTCCCTTGTCCTACCTGGAGATGCAAGGGGTTGAACCTGGGACCTTCTGCATGCAAAGCAGTTGCTCTGCCACTGATCTACAGCCCTTCCCCAAATGCACTGAGCACAGACTTGTGCAGCTATATCACATAGCCACCAAGTGTGCCCATTTTCCAGGGACAGTCCCTGAATTACAAAAGCTATCTTAGTTTCTGATTTGATCCCAGAATGTCCCTATTTCCCCCACCAGCACCGAGCTTGGGGAGGAGTGATGGCTGTGAGGGAACACCCTGTTGCCTCTCAATGGTTGCTGCTGCCGGCCTCCTCCCTTGGGCAGCTTGTAGCAGCTGATGGAGAGCAATGAGAAAGAGGAGAGGCTGCTACTACCAAGGCCCAGCTTCATGGGATGTGCTGGCTTTGAGGTACAGGCAGAGCGCAGGGCCTCCCCAGGTGGGAAGAAAGGGGGAGTGGAGCGAAGCACAAGGAGCTTTGATTAAAAAAAAAAAATACTTTGTGTGTCCACGTCTAATTTTGCCCCTTACTAAAATTGGTGTGTGTTTTTCTTTTTTTTTAAATCTACCAAAGAATAAATTAATAAAATAAAATAAGGTACCCACATTTTGGCATTTTCTATTTCATCACCCCGAACATTGAATCATTTTGTGTTTTGATTTTATGGTTTTGTTGTCTATGAGATTATGAGCTTATTTGGAGAAGCTCATCAGCCCCAGCCAGCATGGCCCATGGTCACTGGTAATGGGATTTGTAATCTGACAACATTTGACAAGGCATTATGTTTGCTGCCACTGCCCGCTCCATCATCTGGGATGGTTGAGGGGAGGACAAACATTTGGTGAGTGTGACATTGCGATGGTTTGAGAATACAATTTTTAAAGGTAAAGGGACCCCTGACCATTAGGTCCAGTCATGGCCGACTCTGGGGTTGTGGTGCTCATCTCGCTTTATTGGCCGAGGGAGCCAGCGTACATGTGGCCAGCATGACTAAGCCGCTTCTGGCGAACCAGAGCAGCGCGCAGAAATGCCGTTGACCTTCCTGCCGGAGAAGGTATTTATTTACTTGCATTTTGACATGCTTTCGAACTGCTAGGTTAGCAGGAGCAGGGACCGAGCAATGGCAGCTCACCCCGTTGCGGGGATTCGTACTGCCGACCTTCTGATCGGCAAGTCCTAGGCTCTGTGGTTTAACCCACAACGCTACCTATTAACAAATTTACTTCCATAGTAGTCCTCCAACAGACCTACAAGAAAGCGACAAAATCTGTGTCTCACTGGCCAGCATTGAGAAACTGCTACAAAACTTTTTGCTCCCAATTCAGCGTGGGAGGGGGGTATTCCCATCCCATATCTCCTACAAACCATTTTTTTTTTGTAATGCTAAAACATTCTGGAAAGAGACTATTTCTTCTCACATCCCACTTCCAAATGAAGCTCAGTGAAGACACACTGATTTAAATAACAAAGGCTGTTGAATTGAAACATAGGAGTTAGGACAATTATCGTAGCATCTTTTGTCTGGTGGGAGTGTCGGTCTGGCTGCTTTGATATGCAGTGGAAAACTGACCCAGGCTGAGGAAAAAAACCCAAATATGCAATTCAAACTCAGAATCATCTTACTTTTTAAAATTGTCTTCATATGCCACCTCCTCCTTTTGATCTGGAAGAGCTCTGCCTTATTGCCCATAGTGCTTGCTAATGCTGCAGGTACTAGGTCTTAAGCTAGGGCTGTCACACATCAACAACTTGTGTGTCTGGATTTTCACTTTTTGAACTATGGCAACCCTATCTTAAGCAGGGATGGAAAACATCAGACTTCGGGTTCAAACGTGGCCCTCCAATCCCATGGAACTCCCTACAGGCCACACTTCCTTTCCTTGGGCTTCACCGTAACTGGCCATGTTCTGTGTCCTCCTGGGACACATCCTAGTAATGTCTGGATGGAGAGCAGGGAGGCATGCATTTGGGTAGAAACCTCTCACTTTTGTGTGGTTGGAATGTGGCCTACAACACAGAAGCATCCATTACTCTGTCTGCCTTTGCCTCTACCTCTACCCACTTTTTTCCTTTACCTCCCCTGCCCATGTGGCCCCCAGAAGCCACATGGCCCCCAAGAGAGGATGTGCACTTCCCTGGGCCCAAACGTAGCTCATGAGCAATCAGTCATGATGCCCAGAGAGAAGGTGGGGCACCCTCTCATTGAACCCTTCCTCCTCAACAACTGCAACCTTCTTGTCTTCTAGACCAGGAGTGGGGAACATGTGGCCCTCCATATATTGCTGGACTACAGTACCCATCATCCCTGACTATAGGCCATGCTGTGCTGGGGCTGATGGGAGTTGGAGTCAAACAGTATCTGGAAGACCATAGATTCCCTATACCCTTTGCCATTTCACAGGTTGCATAATGGGAAGGAAACAATACAATCTGGAAGAGAAATGGCAAGATGATAAAGTCCTGAGATAAGCCTGGCCAATATAACATGGACAACAATAGTCCCCATGTAGGCAACAACTGAGCTTTCTATTCAAAACAAAGCTGCTTCTCTCTCTCCTTTTAACCTATTTATTTTCCATTTCTGAGATATAAAATAAAGCCTCTTTGTTTTCCAGCTAATCCTTACATTGTCTTGGCTAAGAGATATGTTATTGTCACATCCTCGGGCTGATAGGAGTTGTATCAAGGTTGCAGGGGGAAGGAATCACCATTTTTCAATTTAAGTGACTGCTCATATCAGCCGGAGTCTCAGTTAAACAAATCCCCAGCGAAAGCAGTGATAAGGCACAATCTATTAGGATATTAAATCGAAAATTTGTTTCCCCACATTCTGTGCACCAGAAAAGGATTTCTCCTGGTGTTTCCTGATAATTACTTACTAACTGGTGCAATTAATATGCTCTCCAGTCAATTACCTTGACACAAATATTTGCTCTGGCTTACATTTATTGCATTGATGATGAACAGAGAGAGATGTCTCAAACACCCTGGTCTCAATGGTGGTTTCCTGATCTTCCACCCAGACAACACATACTAACATTTTTTTCACATAATAAGTATGTGTAGACAATGAACAGTTGGAAATCTAGCATGGTGTAATGCTCAGAGTGTTGGACCAGGTTTTAATACCCCATTCAGACAAGGTCACTGGGTGACCTTGGCCAAGTCACCAGGACTAACCTACTTTACCGGACTGTTGTGAGGATAAAATGGGGATGGGGGAGAACCACGCACTAGTTTTTTGGAGGAAATGTGGACTATTAATGAAATAATAAACAAACCTACAAAACTGTAGATGTGTGCAGCCTTTTCCACACCACCAGGAACCCTGTTTTGGGATTCTAGAGTGTGTGGTGGGAACCCTACACAGGTGAAGCTGTATGTCTGTGGGCTTTGTTCCAACATTCAAATGAAGATTGTTTCAGATGAAAGTAAGAGAAATAGTGTGGTGCAATGGTTAGACAGCTGGACTAGGACCTGGGAGACCAGGGTTCTGTCATGGAATTCTACTCAGTATTGATCCAGAGCGGATTCCAACGTATAGTTAGCAGAGTAAAAACTTAAACACGTTGCAGGATCCCCCCCAAAATAGACCAGAGGCAATTAATACTTCATCCAGCAGAGCTTTTCTGCTACTGAAGGCAAATGAACATAATGGTCATAAATCCAATACATTCTAGATTGGCGCTGTCCAAAAGAAATCCAGTTGCAGCAGACTTAACTTAAACTTACAATAACTTGTAATAAGTCTAAACCTTAACACTAAGCATACTATGTACAGAACACCACACCAGAAGGAAAAGAGAGAGAAAGAGAAAGTGAAACCCAGGCTCCTTCTGGCCTTACTATTACAGTGGTACCTCTAGTTACGAACTTAATTTGTTCCAGAGGTCCGTTCTTAACCTGAAACTGTTCTTAACTTGAGGCGTGCTTTCGCTAATGGAGCCTCTTGCTGCTGCTGCGCTGCCGGCACACGATTTCCATTCTCATCCTGGGGCAAAGTTCTCAACTCGAGGTATCTCTTCCAGGTTAGCGGAGTTTGTAACCTGAAGCGTTTATAACCTGAGGCGTTTGTTACTCAAGGTACCACTGTATAGTTGGCATTACCTTGACAGAAGAGATAACAGAACCAGTTTAAGCCAGTGGAACTCAGCTTCTCTGAAGGAATAACCCAAACATCAGGAACCTTCTGCTTGTTTCTTTCACACGGAGAAGCTTCCAGAACCCTCTTGAATTAATTAGAATAGGAAAGACATCTACACATCAGACCAATATTTTCTGCACTAAGAAATGCAAACTGACAGGTTCAACTCCACCCTCAGCCACAAAGCCACTGCATGGGATCCTGGGCCAGTCACGACGTCTCATTCCAACCTATCTCACAGCATTGTTGCAATGATAACATGGGGAGTTGGTGAACCATGTGCATCACTTTGAGCTCCTTGGAGGAAAAGGTGGTATAGAAATGTAATAGATAAATAGGGATGCAACATCTGTTTTGTTTCCGTAAAGCCAATGTATGTGGTTATATATGCACAAGCAAGTTTCATTAAGGACTCATTCCCTAAAATGTTGCTTCTCCATTTCATGTTAAGAGGCAGTATGCCACTGAATAGCAGCAGTTGGGAGGCAACTGTGTCAAGGTGGCTGTTGCCTTTATGTCTTGCTGGTGGCCTTCCTGAAAGTATCTGGTTGGCCACTGTAAGAAGAGAATGCCGAAATGGATGGACCGTTGGTCTGATCCAGCAGGTCTCTTCTTAAGTTCATATGCTATTCAAGCTGCAGGAAAAATTGGGGATTCCAAGGACATCCTGTCTCAGCACTGCATCTGGTACTTGGAAACAAAGGCTCAAAATAAAGACCTAGGATTAAACCTATAAAGTCATTTTCGTTGGCTCTCAAATACAAGGCTTTGGAAGCTGTTTTAAGTGTTAACTGTTTTAAGTGTTGCCCACAGCCACAGGCAAATCAGCATTATGTTTCAGAAGATAAACATTACAATTTCTGCCTTGGGTTGGCACGCAGGGCTTGATTACCATCATTAATCCAGACCAGAATGCAAGGATCACTGCAGCTTGGCAACTGAAACTGCAGGAATAGCAAACTGCTGAGGATGCTATGATGGAAGGTAGAGATCCCTATGGAGAAAAAGAGCCAGAATCTGGCCAGAATGGTTTGCATGCCTCATTAGTAGGTCCACAGCCAACTCTGCCTACTTAACCCAGGAACATTTGAAGCTGCCTTATACCATGCAGTTCTGTTTTGCTTACTCTTCACATTCAGCAGGTTCCTAATTGTCACAGGCAGAGATGTTTGCTATTAGCTGCTGCCTGTTTTATTTTATTTTTAAATACATGTATTTAACCCCCAGGGGTTTAAAACTGGGACCATGTGCATGCATGTGCTCTACCACTAAGTGACAGTCCCTTGCCATCAGTAAGACAGGGGCGGAGAACCCATGGCCCACCAGATGTTGTTGGACTCCAACTCCCATCAGCTCCAGTTTGCGTGGACAATGGTCAGGGATGATGGGAGTAATAGTCCAAAGCATCTGAAGGGCCACAAGTCACGGAAATACATCATTTCCTTTGTATACCGCCTTTCCATAGTTAAAACCATGCTCAAGGCGGCTTACATGAAAACATTTACAAAATAATTACAAAAATAGTCGTGAGCAATAAACAAAGCACATCAAAAGCACACAGCCAAGTTATCAATGCCCACATCAAATCATAATGAGATCTAAAAATAAATATATAAAAAATTGATATCACTAACAGCAACAACCCCCCCCCCCCAATAAAACCCCCTAAACAGTACTCAGTGCAACCCTGACAATGCCATAATATTCATTATGCTGTTTCTGTCATATGCTGAAGATGCGCTTCGTTACCCTGTCTATCAGTCTCCTCCTCATCAGTCTTAGTGGTGCCTTTGTTGAAATCAGCAGGGAGGAGGAGGGACCAAAAAAAGAATTAGTTGGCTTTGCCTACTGCTGGACTCCCTGCCTCTTGCCCTATCAGTCTCATGTGCCTCCCCAAGCTATTCTTTTTTTTGGGGGGTTGGTGGCTGATAAAATACCTTCTGTGGTTCTTCACCCAGGCAAGGTACTTGCCCCACTTTAATAACCCTTACCCCACTCTACTTCCTGTCTCCTAAATTTTGGGTTAAAAGAAAGGAGTGGAGATTAGGGACTGCATTGGCTCTTGGACTTGTCTTGAGAGCCCTTCAAATCTCTATTGTTTTTATTAATTTATATAAATTAAACTGCTTCCTATATGCATATATTTAAAAGGATTTCTAAGCGGTATACATAAATGCAATAAAAAGAGTCTACTAAAAACTACAGTTAAAACTGGTAGCATAGAAAGAGTTCAGTAATAACAGGGTCTTATATTATGCGTCAGGGGAAGTTTGGGGGGGAAAGCGGCGTCTTTGCAAGGCAAGTGAAGCGGCTGGTAGATGATGCTTCATGTATCACAGGTGAAAGGACATTCCGCAATGGAGGAGCAATGGCTAAAATTCCCATATCCAGGTCGCCACCTCTTGATATTCTGCAGGGTCACAAGTAAAATTCCCATGGGCCCTGAAGCATCTGCCTCACTTTGCCACATGCCATGAACTGCCTCTGGTTAGCCTAGCGTGAAGCCAGCTGATCTGCTCTCCTGGATTTAGCGCTGCGCATTCATCTGGGTAAAGGCGCTCTGATGATCCTCGTGGAATGGGAAATCAAAAGCATTCAATTTCACACTTGTGAAACCAAACACAGAGGCTGCTATCTTCCTTTCGAAATTGGGAAGTTAAGTGTTTCCACTGGGAAGTGTGTGGGTGTATGTGTGTGTGCAGTCTGAGAGAAATGAAAGGTTGGGGGGTGGGGTGGAGGCGTTGAAAAGAAATCTTCATGTTACTTGCTTCCTAGATGGCTTTATAAAAATGGAAGGGATGTAAATGCCAAATAAAAGGGGTGCTGCGATTTCCAATCATGACGTTGATGAATGATTTAACATCCTCTTAAGCTTTCCGCTTCCAGCCTTCCTCCTAGTTTCTTGGCTTTGCCCTTTGCCCGATGCATGAGATTCAGGTTGTAGATAACTGTTCGGGGGTGCACTGTATTCATATTGCCACATCCATGGAGCAGGACAAAGTTTTTGGGGAAAAGGGAGTGCTGCAGATCTGCAGTTCTGGCAGACAGGAGAGCCTTGATGGGATCAAAATAAATGAGTCACCCTCCTTAATAGCTAGCAGCTGGCCAAGCTGCCACCAGGCACTCTTTTTTAAAAATGTATTTTTATGAAAGATTTTCTTGATTTACAAAAGTATGAGCAATGTCTCTCTCTTGTATTTTTTCCATGTAACACTTTTACAAATCAGTTTCATTTGTTGAGACATTAGGAAGAAAAGGGGGAAAGGGGGGGGGGAGATGGGGGTGGGGTCGGGTGGCGATGTTTCTATTTTACTTAATATATGTGGGGTTTGGTGTCAGCATTGCTTGTGCAGGTTTTCTGCTGTTCATTTGTGTTCCTTTGGTGGTGAGAGAGGTTGGGGTTGGCCTAGGGTGTGATTGTTCATTTGTGATTTGCTGTGGTGGTCTTTGTTTTCATGTGTGAGTGGGGTGGGTGGGTGTTTTGGTTAGCCATATTGATTTGTATGCTGTTGGTGGATTTTTGTCATTGTCTTGTTGGGCTGTGTATGTGACAAAGGGGAGCCATACTGGGGTGAAGGCGTCTTCTTCTATTTGTCCCTGTGTCAGTTCCAGTTTATTGGTTAATTTTTCTAGTAAGGCTGTTTCCCATACTATTTGGTACCATTGGTCCATGCTTATTCCTGACAGGTCTCTCCAGTGTCTGGTTATGATGTTTCTGGCTGCTGAAAGTAGGTGGGTTATGAGTTCTTTGTGGTGTAAGTGGGCAATATTTTCTTGGAAGATGTTTAGTAAGGCCAGTTATGGGGTGATTTCTAATACTTGCTTGGTTATTTTACATATTTCTCGTATGGTTGTTGTCCAGAATAGTTGGATTTTGGGGCACTCCCACCACATGTGGAGGTATGTGCCTGCAGAGGTGCACCCTCTCCAGCATTTTGGTGAGGTTTCTGGTCACATTAGCGCTACTTTTCTTGGTGTTAGGTACCACCTGTAGGTGAGTTTCAGAGTGAGTTTTTTTCTTTTTGTTGATATGGAATTAAATGTGCCAGGCACATTTTGTGTTAGGAAGAGCACAACAGATAGGAAATACTGGGGGGGGGGGGGCCTTTACAAAAAGGCATTACACTGCAGCCCCACTCCAGCAGCAAAGGATGATGTAAGCAAGGTCTCTCTGCCTGCCTGCCTGCCTGCCTGCCTGCCTGCCTCTTTGTGTGTGCGTGTATGTGCGTACATCAGGTATGAAGAAATGTTTCTTTTTGTTGAGGGTCACATTCCCTTGAGGGTAATCTGGCAAGGTACCACATGCTGGAAGTGGGTAGATTCAGCATCAGGTAAGGGCAGGGCTAGAGCCAAAAGCAAGTAGGAAGCCCCCTTTCCCATCTCCTTGCTATCACCTTCTCTCCCTCACCTACTTTCTGTCACACCCTTCACTATTATATGCAAGTTTATGCACACTTGACTTCAGCACACACTTTTTGTTGTTGCAAACTTTACATGGCTGGAGAACTTCCTTGTAAAATTCAGAGAAGTGCAGATTTCAAAGGGTGGTTTTGCTTTGTTCATGTATGTTTCAGGAGGTGAGAATTAGATGTAACTTTAAAAGAGGACTGAGTCAAATTTCTCCCCCATCCCTCGTCTCTAGGTACCTCTCCTTCCAAAGGGAACTAATCCAGGATAAGCACTGCCCCTGGAACCATATAATACAAAAATATGAAAAGAACATTTTAACAAAAGCAGCCACAGCAGTCATAAAAATATTTCTTAGTCCATTCCAAATCAGCCCAAATACTCCCCCTGAAAACTCAGCTTTTTGCTATATGCTGATAAACTAGCAGAGGGATGTCTTTTGGGGGGGGTATATAATGTGACTATTAGATTCTTAAAGGTAAAGGGACCCCTGACCATTAGGTCCAGTCGTGGCCGACTCTGGGGTTGCGGCGCTCATCTTGCTTTATTGGCCAAGGGAGCTGACATACAGCTTCCGGGTCATGTGGCCAGCATGACTAAGCCGCTTCTGGCAAACCAGAGCAGCACACAGAAATGCCGTTTACCTTCCTGCCAGAGCGGTACCTATTTATCTACTTGCACTTTGACGTGCTTTCAAACTGCTAGGTTGGCAAGAGCTGGGACAGAGCAACGGGAGCGCACCCCCTTGCGGGGATTCGAACTGCCGACTTAGGCTCTGTGGTTTAACCCACAGCACTACCCATAATTCTTAGAGTGCTCCTTTTCTTACATTGATGCTCCATCATGTAGGTCAGAAATCTGGAGCACCCTTTTCAGATCATGGACTGCATTCCTTTCTGGACAATCTGCTGGGGCCATATGCCAGATATGGGCAGGGCCAGATGCAAAAGTGGGCATAGAAATTGATGCTAATTTTACCTTTGTACTGTAGGCTGATTTCCACATAAACACACCTCACCACCCTCTACCCAGGCATGAAAGAGTGGTTGCCAGATTCCAAGGACACAAGTCAGCCAGGCCAAAACATGCGAGGAGGCTGCAGATTAGGATGGGCAAAGTGTGGCCTGGGGAGAGGAGAACATGTATTCACAGGGGCCTGGAGGGCTGTGCTTGGTTCACAGTTTTCAGACTCCTGATCTGGGTTTAAAAGACCTTATTGCACAGGTCCTCACCTGCCATCCAGAGTGTCTGAGCCTCTGAGTTGTTGGTGGGGGAGAGGGCACCTTGCAGGTTCACATGCAAGAAGGTATTACTGTACAAAGCTTAAAGGCTATGTGCTCTTCTTCTTTTTCTAGTACAGCGGTACCTCTGGTTGCGTACTTAATTCGTTCTGGAGGTCTATTCTTAACCTGAAACTGTTCTTAACCTGAAGCACCACTTTAGCTAATGGGGCCTCCCGCTGCTGCTGTGCCACCACTGCACGATTTATGTTCTCATCCTGAAGCAAAGTTCTTAACCTGAGGTACTATTTCTGGGTTAGCGGAGTCTGTAAACTGAAGTGTATGTAACCAGAAGCGCATGTAACCCGAGGTACCACTGTATTAGGTATCAGTTCAGCTTGTAGCAGCAGCTAGACTGAGATAAGAGATGTCCCACCTAGGGGGAAAAGGGTGTTGACCATGGGTAGGTAAACTAAGGTCCGGGGGCCGGATCTGGCCCAATCACCTTCTCAATCCAGCCCGCAGGCGGTCTGGGAATCAGTGTGTTTTTACATGAGTAGAACGTGTCCTTTTATTTAAAATACATCTCTGGGTTATTTGTGGGGCCTGCCTGGTGTTTTTACATGAGTAGAATGTGTGCTTTGATTTAAAATGCATCTCTGGGCTATTCATATGAATTCATTCCCCCCCCAAAAAAATATAGTTCCCCCCAAAAGTCTGAGGGACCGTGGACCGGCCCCCTGCTGAAAAAGTTTGCTGACCCCTGGGGTTGAGCATCATCTCATGGGGATGCCTGCCTCCTAAGCTTCCTTTAAGGGCTACAACATTTATAGAATTAATGAGTGTAGTAGGGTTATGGGGAGACCACAGTGTATCCAGTTTTACCACTTGAGGTGAAATGGGAAGTGCAGTCCAGCCACATGCCCTCCAACATTTCTCTAACGAAAATAGGGACGTCTCATTCCATAATGATAATTTTACTATTTATACCCCACCCATCTAACTGGGTTGCCCCAGCCATTCTGGGCAGCTTCCAACATATATAATAGAACATTAAACATTTTTTAAAAAAACCTTCCCTATACAGGATTGTCTGCAGATGGCTTGGGGTTGGATAACTCCATATTCTCCAACATTTCTCTGATGAAAACAGGGACATCCTAAGGAAAAGGGGGACATCCTGGGATCAAGTCAGAAACCAGGATGTCTTCTCTAAATCAAGGACACCCCTGGAAAATAGGGACACTTGGAGGGTCTGTAGCCGTGCTGCTGCTGCCTCTCCACGCCCACCGAAGCATCTCTTACCTATTTGCACAGCAGTGGAGTGCTTGGGTTCTGGTGAGATCTCACCAGAAATCAGTATTGCTGCTGGTGGCACATTTCTGCCAGCAGCAGAGGTGGCAGGGCAGGTGAGATGTTGCCACCTGAGGTGGTTACTTCATCCCGCCTCATGGGAGGGCCAACTCTGGGCCAGCAGACACCAGAGTGGGAAGAGAGTACAGGTTGGTTGTGACTGGTAGGTCAAACTTGTGATCAGAGGGAATTATTTCATCTGGAAAGTGAATCCCTTATAGTTCTTCCCGTTAAATCAACTTAATTTTTTAAATATATTTTTTATTTAATTTTATTTAAGATTCGACAATAACAATAACAATATATCAACAGCAACTAACACATCAATTCACTACAGCTGACCATCTTTAACAATAGTTAACAAACTACAAAACATCACTTCGAGTTAGTCAACTTTTCATATTTAACTTTATCTCTTTCTTAGCAGATCAGAAAAAAGGAGACTAAGAGATAAGAGAGAAAAAATTAAGAAAGGAAAAAAAAAGAAAAAAGAAGAGGAAAGAGAAGAAAGAAAATAATAAAGAAAGAATTAAAAAAGAAAATCAACTTTAAATCAACTTTAAAAGGGCCTAGCACAAAAGCCCCTGAATTTCGTTGACTGCACTTAGGCTGGTTTCATACCAAGGGAAACTTCTCTCTCTTGAGTGCAATTTTCAACAGAATTGCCCACAAAACACTAGGAGCTGTTTTTTTACTCACCCCCCAAACTGCAATGGCTGCCCTTGTGGGAAAACCGCTACAACGATCTTTCTAAAATTTGGCAGGATTCACACTCTCAGGGCGGGCAATAGCGCCTACAAAAATCAATTTTGCCCTGAAATATATAAAAAGTGAGACATTTCCTTTTTAAAAAAGAAAATAATTTTGATGGTACCTTGGAGAAGAGCCTCTCAACCTATGCTTGCAAATTTTATGAGCCTCTTTCTGAAAGGGTAGGGATGGGGAGAGGGTTACAGGCATTTTTTTAAAAAATTCCCAATAGTGAAGAGGGAAAGAAAAACAAAGCTGACTTGGATGGGGAGCCTATGAAGTGCCCCATATTGACAAGAACTGTTTCTGAAGTACCAAACTGGGACCTGAACCTTTAAGGCAGTGCCTGCACACTCCTAATTTTTATGCTTTACAGAGTCTCTTGAAATTGCACAACTGTTGTGCACTTTATTTATTTATTTGTGCTGTCTATTTATTTACTGTGTCCTTTTCCCCCCTCAGCCTGAGAGCCTAAGCAGCCCCTTTCCTCAATCCCCAGGGAAAGTCCTCTGTGGCTAATGGCCATGGCAGGGGTCCCATCCATTGCAGTAAAATGTCAACGAAAGTACTTCCAAAGCAGTAATGCACACTGAAGAATGTAGCTTTTCATTATTCTTTGGAGAAAGAGAAGGAAAAAAACTAAAGACAAGTCTGTCAAACCCATGCATTTAAATGCCATTCTTGTCTATTTCCTGGAAGTTTATGTCAGAGTGGAAGTAACAAGGCTTCAGCTTATATGAGCTAATCGAGCCAGTTTGGCAACTGAATACTACTTTTAAGGAATGATGAGGAAATCTGGACAACATCTCTGTGGAGTTCATGCGACTATGTTATTTTTTACATAATTTGTTCATTTCCCCATGGCTCTTGGGCACTTCAAATGTAATTGCATAGAAGGTCAAGCAGCTCCATGACAAGTTGCAGCAGCAACACACAGACACACCCATAACACAATAAGTCCTCTTGCCGTACAGTGGTACCTCGGGTTAAGAACTTAATTCATTCTGGAGGTCCGTTCTTAACCTGAAACTGTTCTTAACCTGAAGCACCACTTTAGCTAATGGGGCCTCCCGCTGCCGCCACCGCACAATTTCTGTTCTCATCCTGAAGCAAAGTTCTTAACCCAAGGTACTATTTCCCGGTTAGCAGAGTCTGTAACCTGAAGTGTCTGTAACCCAAGGTACCACCGTAATGATAATGTTGTCGTCATCATCATCATCAACCTCAACAACAACATGTCACAGAGCCACAATTCCCAGCAATCTTAACAAAGTACAGTTCTCAGGGTTCAGGGGAGAGATATGCTTTAAATGTACAATTTGTAGGCACATTCAAATTAATGACCCTAAGTTAGCCGCACCGCTGCCGCACAATTTCTGTTCTCATCCTGAAGCAAAGTTCTTAACCCGAGGTACTATTTCTGGGTTAGCGGAGTCTGTAACCTGAAGCGTCTGTAACCTGAAGCGTCTGTAACCCAAGGTACCACTGTATGTATACTACTCATAGTCATGTGGATGCATACAGACTGAAACACATACTTAAGGGTTGATTTACATCATGGGTAGGCAAACTAAGGCACGCGAATGGTCCGGGAATCAGTGTGTTTTTACATGAGTAGAACGTGTCCTTTTATTTAAAATACATCTCTGGGTTATTTGTGGGGCCTGCCTGGTGTTTTTACATGAGTAGAACATGTGCTTTTATTTAAAATACATCTCTGGGTTATTTGTGGGGCATAGGAATTCATTCTCCCCCCCCCCCCAAAAGAAATATAGTCCAGCCCCTCACAAAGTCTGAGGGACAGTGGACTGGCCCCCTGCTGAAAAAGTTTGCTGCCCCCTGATTTACATGTTAAATGTGTTGTGGATGGATGGCCCCTGAGTCCAGCTAATTGGTCCATTACCTGCTTTGGATGGGGTTATGCTCCCCTTGATGGAGCAGTTGCAAGGTCTGAAGATCCATCTCCTGCTTTCCTGCTCCTGGATCCATCTCTTTCTCTAGAGTCCCAAATGGCCTCAGTGGCTAAGGGTTCCTTTTACCAGCTTCAGTTGCCAACACAGCTGTGGCTGTTTCTGGATAAGGATATGCTGACCACTGTCACCCATGCACTTGTAACCTCTAGACTGGATTACTACAGTATGCTCAGTGCTGTACTACCCTTGAGGCTGACCCAGAAGCTGCAGAAAGTAGCTGGGGCAGAATATTACACTGGCTGCCAATTAACTCCCAGGCTATGTTCAAGGTTCATCTATTATATATTTTTTAAAAGTTGCTCGCTTTGTATTGGGACGCCTCTTCAGATATCGTAACCAAATTTTGCATAATGGTTCCCGAAACCAAGGAACAGGCTTTCGACTATGTTTAGATACAACTGACATTTTGAATAATGATGGCAGATTTAATCTTTCAAAAGTATGCTAATTTTAACCACTGATTGCAAAACTGCACTGGTGTTTTGGTTTCTTAGAATCCATGAACAATTCTGGAATCAAGGCTGCTAATCCCTTCTATACTCTGCCGATCACTGGGCTTTGTGGGAGAGGGCCTCCTGCAGAAGGTGTCTTATCAGGAAGCCCATTCTGTCTGATCTCAGAATTGGGCCGTTAGTGTGGTGCCACCCACCCCTGGGAACCAACTCCAGGCAGTTTTGCTTTTTTGATGCCTGTAAAAGATTTTCCTCTTTCAGCAAGCCTTCTAAAGGCACATTTTTCTCCCGGCCAGTCTCTGTATTAGATCCGAAATTGTTTTTATGCTTGTAATTATTTAAGCAAGGGCTTGTTTGTTTTTAATGCACTTGTTTTACATATGTTTTTACTGTATTGTGAAATTGCTTGGAGGTGCTTCAAAGGAACAGATTCATTAAATTAACAAATAGATACATATCATAATGATGGCACATGTGGAACTTGGCTGCCTGCTTTAGTGGCTAGCATGCAGCACACTGCCACTCTTCTGGAGGTAAATACTTTCAGTGATCCTTTACCCAATTTGTGCAAGTCTGCAGGGAGTTCAGCCTTACCACCAGCCTGACGAGGACCAACATCCTGGGTCAGGACGTCGCCAGCACTCCACACATCAGCAATTAGCAGCACAGGTTTACTCATGGCCCTAGCTGCGGGGGTATCCCTAGATTTCGCTGCATGTGTTGACCTCTGGAATACAGGCAGCAGAAAGCTTGACTTTGTGCATTATAAGCCAAGGTGGTTCACCAGGTAAGGTGGAACTGCTACATTAGGCAGACGGGTCAATCCTGTTTCCTGGGAGGGAGGGGCAAAGTGGCCAGGAGGTCAGCATGGTAGAAATACACTGGCAGGGGCTACAGCTTGGCTCTGCCAATGTCCTTGCCCTGTACCAACCTTTCACCACCTCTCCCTTCTCCTTTTCATAAGCAGCAATGAATCACTGCTGCCAAGCTAGCAGAGCAGATCCACACTATCAAGCAAGCAGTTTCTGGTTATAAAGGTAACATGAAGTAGCTCTTACTCTCCCAGAAGCGAAAACTCATTTGTTATGACAAGATCAAATGTTTAGATGTCACACTTCAGTTGCGAAATCATGGGAGATGAGAACAAGGATGCAGCTGGACTAGGTGGGAAAAGGTTTAGGATGACTCCAACTAAACACAGGTTATACCCTTTTGGAAGGCCTATTATTTGGTTTTGATGGCAGCAGAGAGATCTTGCTTTTCTGCCATCGTGCAGTGCCATCCAGCAGAGCTCCTCTAAGCAGTTAATGGACTATTAAACCTGACCACAGTTAAGCCTCTAACTGTGGAACCATTGGAGTCCTACTGTGACTCCAATGAAGCAGTATCTGGATAAAATGGGAACTTATGCTGAGGAGTGGCTCATAAATATATTTAAATGAATGCAAAAACTTGCATCTGCTTCAGCATGCACACCACACTGAATGCAGAACTAATGTAGGGATGTCCTTGCCCTGCATGGACAATCAGGCACTCATCCCAAAAGCCCACCTGGCTTTTCAAGCATTCCTGTCCCTGCAAGTACGATGACTGCAGTACGTTGTCCATGGGGCTGCCATCAGATGGTTCAGATGGTGGTAACAAAGTTCTTCACAGCATTCACCATAGTGATACTATTTTGGAACAACGGTGTTATGACCAGAGGATTGTCACTTGGAGACAACACAGAAGTAGGACTTCTCAGTAATCAAACCCATTCCTTCCACAATATGTGAGATGGAGTCAGCAGTGACTTTTAAACATCTCTTTTAAAACATACATGTTTACTCAGGCTTTCCCAGATGTTATTTCAATTAATGTGCGATATACAGTCAGGTTTAGTTTTAATCTGGTTTTTAGGAAATTGCATTTTATTGTTTTTACGTTAACCACTTAAAGATTTTATTATATTAAAATCGTATAAACGTGGTATAAATAAAAATCTAAGTTGGATGCCAATTTGTTCCAAATGCATTGTTTGACCCAAGGATGAGAAACCTGTGGCCATCCAGATGTTGATGAGCCCATCATCTGTGGCTGGCTGAGGCTGATGGGAATGGTAATCCAAGAACAGGTAAAGGACAAAGACTTCTTGCGCTTGGTTTAACCTATAAAGCATGAGAACATGTGGTTCACCTCCAGATGTTGCACTACAATTTACATAATCCCTGACCATTAGCCATTTTTGAGACCTACAGATACATGTTTCCCCTCCCTGCTATAAAACCCTAAATTCTCCTCTCCAGTCAGTGGGTTGTATTCAATGCTAGTCCTACTCAGAGCAGATCCATCAAAATTAATGGACATGACTAAAACTTTGTTGGCTATATCTCATTGCTTACTGTTCATGGGATGGCTCAAGAAGCATTTCTTTTTGAGAAAGGAAGGGCTCTGATCCTGTATGCAAGTCTGCGCACCTCTCAACTCTGTTTAGGAGTTGGGAGGTGGTAAATAACCTGCCTTGCATAGAGTCAATTTAAGAAATCAGTTCAAGAGCGGGGATATACACAGTGGTTTGAAAGGTAGAACAGCTAAGGTCAAGTTATTTTTAAGGAAAGAGAAATACCAAAGTCTGTTTTCATCACTGGTGAAAATATAGTCCTGAGAGCAAGTCTTTGATTTCACACAGCTGACTTACTAGCAGTTAGAGGTCCTTCTTGATTAAAGGTGCCAGATTTTTTTTTTAATGACTTCTAACTTTGTGCCTTTAGGGACGTGGGTGGTGCTGTGGTCTAAACCACAGAGCCTAGGGCTTGCCGATCAGAAGATCTGCGGTTTGAATCCCAATGGGGTGAGCTCCCGTTGCTTGGTCCCTGCTCCTGACAACCTAGCAGTTTGAAAGCATGTCAAAGTGCAAGTAGATAAATAGGTACCACTCTGGTGGGAAGATAAACAGTGTTTCCATGCACTGCTCTGGTTCGCCAGAAGCGGCTTAGTCATGCTGGGCAAATGACCCAGAAGCTGTACGCCGGCTCCCTCGGCCAGTAAAGTGAGATGAGCGCCACAACCCCAGAGTCATCCATGACTGGACCTAACGGTCAGGAGTCCCTTTACCTTTACCTTTGTGCCTTTAACTGCAACTTGATCAGCAAAAATTAGCAAATGAAGCATTAAATGACAGGGCAAGGAGCATTAACAGCACCTGTTATTATCTACAGATCACTCTGTTCTCTAACAAGCACATAAGAGCAGGGGTTATAAAAAGTTGGCCACCCTTTCCTATCAAAGCTACTGTGCTTTTGAAACCAGAGCATTCCTTAAGAATGGAATTCCACTTTCTGACTTAAACAAATACATACTCAGTGTTTTCAAAAGCCCCATTCACTCATTCCCCTCTCTTGCAGTTGCATAAGGGGAGAGAGTGTACAAATGCTTGTGGGTCCCACTCTGTGCATTCACAGTGACTCAGCCCTGAAGTTTTCCAGGTGAGCTTTTGCAGAAGAGCATGTTCTATTGTATTACAGGCTCCGCCCACAATTTAGTCCCACATTGTGAAGAGCCTTGAATCCTACCAGAAACCCAGCACTGCAAGAATCTGCCTTATGCCAAGTCAGGCTGTTGCTCACCTAGCTCAGTATTGTCTACACTGACTTGTGGCTGCTCTCCAGGATTTCAGACTGGGGTCTCTCCCAGCCCTACCTGGAGATGCTGAGGATTGAACCTGGGATCTCCTGCATGCAGGAGAGATGCTCCACCACTGAGGTATGGCCCTCCTTCACATTGTTTACCCATATAACAACTTCTGCATGCAAAGCTGTTGCATGACCACTGAGCAGCAGCTTTTCCTCAACCTGTTTGATTACAACAGATGACCCACTGCAGATGTTCAGCCCAAATGCAACTGTGTCTCCATTTTTGTGTGAGGGGGATCAAGTGATTTAGGCTAATGCACTTCAAAGAAGCTGGTAAAATGCGGTCTTGACTATGCTACCACTCAGTGGATTTGTAACTGGCTGACTGACCAAACCCAAAGGGTGCTCATCAATGGTTCCTCTTCATCCTGGAGAAGAGTGACTAGTGGGGTGCCACAGGGTTCTGTCTTGGGCCCGGTCTTATTCAACATCTTTATCAACGACTTGGATGATGGACTCAAGGGCATCCTGATCAAATTTGCAGATGACACCAAACTGGGAGGGGTGGCTAACACCCCAGAGGACAGGATCACACTTCAAAATGACCTTGACAGATTAGAGAACTGGGCCAAAACAAACAAGATGAATTTTAACAGGGAGAAATGTAAAGTATTGCACTTGGGCAAAAAAAAATGAGAGGCACAAATACAAGATGGGTGACACCTGGCTTGAGAGCAGTACATGTGAAAAGGATCTAGGAGTCTTGGTTGACCACAAACTTGACATGAGCCAACAGTGTGACTCGGCAGCTAAAAAAGCTAATGCACTTCTGGGCTGCATCAATAGGAGTATAGCATCTAGATCAAGGGAAGTAATAGTGCCACTGTATTCTGCTCTGGTCAGACCTCACCTGGAGTACTGTGTCCAGTTCTGGGCACCACAGTTCAAGAAGGACACTGACAAACTGGAACGTGTCCAGAGGAGGGCAACCAAAATGGTCAAAGGCCTGGAAACGATGCCTTATGAGGAACGGCTAAGGGAGCTGGGCATGTTTAGCCTGGAGAAGAGGAGGTTAAGGGGTGATATGATAGCCATGTTCAAATATATAAAAGGATGTCACATAGAGGAGGGAGAAAGGTTGTTTTCTGCTGCTCCAGAGAAGCGGACACGGAGCAATGGATCCAAACTACAAGAAAGAAGATTCCACCTAAACATTAGGAAGAACTTCCTGACAGTAAGAGCTGTTTGACAGTGGAATTTGCTGCCAAGGAGTGTGGTGGAGTCTCCTTCTTTGGAGGTCTTTAAGCAAAGGCTTGACAACCATATGTCAGGAGTGCTCTGATGGTGTTTCCTGCTTGGCAGGGGGTTGGACTCGATGGCCCTTGTGGTCTCTTCCAACTCTATGATTCTATGATCCTATGATTCTATAATACACTTTCAGTGGTACACCACTAAAAAAAAGCTTGGTGTTAAATACCATCTATAAAACAACTTTAACAAATTTTCCTTATTGGCTCACAAGCTGTAACTTCCTTATTGAAACTCTTCCTTAGCTTGGGGTCAAGAGGTGATGAGCTGGTCAGCTTTCAACAGTCCTACACCTTACAGAGGTGGCATTCCAACTGCAATTCCCTTCCACCTAAGAGGCTGTGGCAGACCCTGCTATGGTTCATGAGTGAACGAAACTCAGGGTGGTAGAAGCCTGAAAAGATGAGCTAGCTTTTCCCTCAAGTGTGCTGGGCTTGATCTGTAGAAATCATCTGAGTGAGTTGGCCAATGGGAAGGAAATGGAAGCTGGCCAGTCTGGGGAGTAGGGAACTAGGCTGGCTCAGCTTGGAGTACCGAGCTATCATGCACCATCCTTTTCTGGTGCAATGAGAAAGCAAGAGGAAACATTGGCCCAGAAATGGAAACAAGAAGAATTACTGACGAAAGAAGAATGGCAGATGAAGTTAATGGACTATGCAGAATTAGATAAGATGACAGGAAAGATTCGAAACCTGCAGGACCAGAGATTCTCAGAGGACTGGAATAAATATGTGAACTATTTGAAAAGCAATTGTAATCAACAGATTACGCTAGTAGGATTACAAGAAGTTTTGTAAGGAGGAATATATGAACTATTGCAAGGAAGATTATGAAGAGAGCTATTAGTTAAGAAAATTAAAAGTAATAGTGAAATTAAGAAATGTAAATTAAGTGAAAAAGATAGGTAAATTTTCAGATGTGATTGATGGAAGTCAAAAAATTGCATAAGATATGAAATTGTGTTAAATGATTGCTGAAAATGATATGTGTGTGTGTATATATATGAAAGCAAGAGGAAACAAAACCCTGATAAAGAAAAAAGGAGCATTCAGTAGATGTACCAGTGTATCAAAGCATGATCAAAGTTTCTAAAATTATACATGATTTAGAGAAAATGGATAGCACCCCCCCCCAGCTCTCATAATCCTAGAACTCAGAGCCATTCAATTAAGCTGAACGTTGAAAGTTTCAGGACAGGCAAGCCACAATGGTGTTGTTCCATGCCCACCGATGGAGACAGTGTGCCTCTGAATACTAGTTGATAGGACTCACAGATGGACCAAGTGCTGATGTGCTCATGTCCTGCTTGCAAACTTTCTGCAGGCATCTGGCTGGCCACTGTGAGAACAGGATGCTGAAAGACATGGGTCTGATCCAGCAGGGTTTTTCTTACACCCTTAAAGGAGGAAGAGAGTTGTAGACCTGGAGAGCTCTTGCAAATTATGAAGCAGGCATGTTCCTGCACAGTGACCCTCTAAATGTTAGCAACATTTCCAGGCAGGATCCAAATCAAATAAGTATTAGTTCCACAGCCTGAAGCAGCCGACTTAGAACAGGAGGGCTGCTCTGATCACTAGGTCACTAGAGGACAGAAACAAGTGGCGGGGGGACGTGTGCTGTTGACCCTGAAACCATCCCTTTCTCTAACAAGAAGAATTATCAATACCATTTCATCTGCAGTTTTTTGTGAGGGATTGTTAAAAACAACAGCCTACCTCTATATTTTCCAACTTGTGTTCCTCCAGAGTCAAACTACACCTAGGAGTTAGGTAGTAATTAAATGCCTTGGCATTGCATTGAAGTCTAATGTGTTAATAAAAAAGTAATTGTACCTCCATTGTTTCAGCAGGTTTACTTTAATTACATAGCAGTTATATTTCTCTCCGTGCTTATTCACTCCCAGCAAGGGCTCCCCTTACCATCTGCTGTGATTTAATTAATATATGTTAAATGTCCTCCTACATTATTAAACCTCATTAGAAACCTTCTTCAGATCTACATCCAGGACTCCCTACATGTATGGTGACTGAATGAAGAGAAACATAGTCCCTTGTGAGATATTTTCAAAGGTGCCTGACTGATTAAAATGAAAGAAAGGGATGTTGCTACCTCAGTGGTTAGCACAATGAATGTACCAGGAAAAGAGACAGAGAGACAAGAGTTTCTCAGCATTTCTTCCTCCTCTGAATGCATGCATTTTCAAGAATAATGAGAGAGTTTGATTTCCTGTTTTGAAAAAAGGATTTGCAAAGTTGCTGTCACATAAGGTGGAAGATCTCCACACATACCAGTTTTGGCTTGTGGGCTTACACCCTGGCAGAAAGAATGTGTTAGATTTGGCAGCCTCAGTTCCCACAGCGTTGTAATGCTTAGTATTTTTGTTTGTTCATTTGTTTAGGGGATTTGTGTGTTTTCAAAGATATTTTTACACCATCTTTCACAGCAACCGCCAGGCAGGTGAGTATCAATTATAAAAGACAACTGTCTTTCAAATTTACAATATGTAAAATTACAGTATGTGAGATGCAGTTGGAATTAAGGCTTAGGGTTAAAATCAAACAAACTCATTGGAAATTAAGCATCAACAAATGCCTGGGAGCATAGATGTATTTTTAATAAGCCTGGAAAGCTATCGATGTTGGTTCTCATCTGAGCTCAGGAGGGAAGTGGTTCCATAGGGAGGGCACCACTATGGGAAAAAACCATTCCTCTTATTGCAGAAAACCAGCCAATCTTAAGTGATCGAGTGAGACAATGAGGGAAAATGTGCTTTTTTCAGGCCATCTGGGCCCAAGTTGTCCAGGTCATAAGTTAAAACCAGAAACTTAAACCTGTTCCCATAGTTTACAGGCAGTCAATGCAGCTTGTTTTTAAGAGTGGTGCATTATGTGCCCAATAAAGGACCTAGCAGCTGTGTTTGGCACTAGCCGCAACTTCCAGACAAACCTTAAGGGCCCACATAAAGTCACTACAGTGGTCAAACCAATATGAGTCACAGTGGCAAAGTTATCCCTTTCCAGGAAATCTTCTGTAGATGGTGAACCAGCCCAAGTTGGTTAGGAGTGTTCCTTGCTACCCCAGCTGCCTGGACTCCTAGTGTCAAATGTCTATCCAGTAGCACATGATCTCGAAGGAGGAGTATAGGTAAAGGGACCCCTGATCATTAGGTCTAGTCGCGGATGACTCTGGAGTTGCGGCGCTCATCTTGCTTTATTGGCCAAGGGAGCTGGCGTACAGCTTCCAGGTCATGTGGCCAGCATGACTAAGCCACTTCTGGTGAACCAGAACAGCGCACGGAAATGCAGTTTACCTTCCCGCCGGAATGGTACCTTTTTATCAGCTTGCACTTTGATGTGCTTTCGAACTGCTAGGTTGGCAGGAGCAGGGACAGAGCAACGGGAGCTAACCCCATCGCGGGGATCTGAACTGCCCACCTTCTGATCAGCAAGCCCTAGGCTCTGTGGTTTAATCCACAGCGCCACCCACGTCCCTCTCGAAGGAGGAGTATAGCCCCATCCAAAACCAGGGTAGTATCAAATTGCCAGACTCAAGAGCTACCCACCTTGTCAAGATTCTGATTCAGTTGATTGGCCTTATTGGCCCTCGTTCAGCCTATCACAGCATCCAAACACCAGTTCAGAACTTGCACTTCCTAACCTGATTCAGACAGAGAAACAGAACTATGTTTGGTCAGTGTAATTCTGTGCAAATTTCATGAATCTCCCTCTCTCTCTGCAAAAGCAGGAAGCATTTTCTTTCCACTTTGAGGAGTAGAATACTTTTGTGGGAAACATGTTATGGGTGGGATAGTTTGGCCTTTTGGGATACATAATGGCTCAGTGGTCTGTATATGTAGAAAATGGTTTTAATCTCCCAAAATGGGAAAGGAGATTGGAATTTGACTGTTGATGTTATTTCATAAGTACCATTATGTGTCTGCTTTCTTTTGCATCTACATAAAGCTTACTCAACCCATGAAATTGTAAGTAAAATACTTGTATAGGATTTTGTGCTGTTTATAGTTTTAGGGATTCCCCCCACTCTTTTATATTATGTATGTTTTTATGGATTTAATGGTGCCATTTCTGAGACATAAGAAAACATGTTCTGTGAAAATGGTAAAAGTTAATCAATCATTTAATACAAATACACTCTTCCCAGCACTCCTTTTATTTCATGTGACCTGACTGTGTAAGGCGGGGAAAGCTAACTGGAAGCACTTCCCAGCCAGCATGGTCAATTGACAGAGATGGTAGAAGTTGGAGTCCATCAAGTTGTGGAGGGCCACAGGTTCTCCAACCCTGATTTAAAACAGACATTGGGAACCTGTGGCTCTCCAGATGTTGATGGACTCCAACTTTAATCAGCCCCAGTTAACTTGGTCAGTTGTCATGGATGATGGGAGTTAGGAGCCCACATCTGGGGGGCTCCGTGTTGGCTCCACTTGCTAGAAGGGCTACTCTGAACTAAGAAACCCACTAGTGAGGGCAGCTCAGAAAGAGATTCCACTGCTTTTGAGGGAGAAGAGAAATAATAATAATAATAATAATAATAATAATAATAATAATAATATATTTATTATTATTTATTATTTATTTCTACCCCGCCCATCTGGGCAGCTTCCAACAAAGGATTAAAAATACATTAAAACATCAGTCATTAAAAACTTCCCTAAACAGGGAACAGGGGAGGCCTGTTCTAGCCCAGCCCAAACCTCACCTCCTCTCCTTTCTGGCCCAAGGTCTGTAATGCTTGTGTAGTGTTAGAATTATCCACACTGCTCTTGGAGAACTGCAACAAAAAATTCAGAGGAAGATGAGGTGGAATCATCAGCCACCGCCCCCTTGTCTTTTGCTCCTCGGTCCCTTGTAGGCTTGTGGGCTGTTACTGGATTATCTGTAGCACGCCTGCTTTTCTGTGATTTTTCACACACTCCTCCTACTTGGAGTCACTGATCCAAGCTCTTTGCTTCTGCTTTCTGCTAAATCTTAAGGACTGCAGGGAGGACCTGAAAGAAACGGTTGCAGCACGATGCATCAAGATTCCAGCCACTCCATCCAATTCTGCCTCTGCCCTGATTTTCTATCAATATTTTGTCTGCATTCTATGGCTATGCTCAGTCCACACTGGATTGTTTATCTTTTACTCCCCCCCTTTTTCCCCCTCTAAAAACAACACTTTATGCTTAGTGATTGTTTAATTTTCCCCCCAATAAAGTTTGTAATAAAAAAATTAAAAAGACACTTTGTACTTCCGCAAGCTTGGGGTTTCTGCAGACCTGCTGATACACTCCCTCAGGATGTGCTGTTTTGGCTAAATAAGTAACAGCATTCCCAGTGGGATCATAAGAAATGGAGTGATGGTTCAACCTATCACCTGAATCCATTTACGGCTATGGCATGCTTCTTTGGTGTTGATGAACTGATATGACAGCTTTGACTCATCACTTGGCAATGCCAGTAGCCCTGATCATATTCAAGCTAATTTTGCTTGAGTCTACCTTGAGAGCTATGGAAGAGGGGTGTGTGTGTGCGTGTGCATGCTCAGGTAGCTTAAATAAAAGTAGACTCTTGGTTGTTAGAGGATATGATGGATAGAGTTGATTATCAACACCTTGAGGTTGATTGGGTAATCATAACTTTCAGGGGCACCAGTCTTTGAACTGTAATGGACACGAGCAATATTCAGAGGATAGCAGTTCCTCTCACCTATCATTCAATCCAATGCTGAATTGCCTTTTTGTGTGTGTGTTTTTCTGATGAGTCTGCTGTGTAGCCTGAGCGTTGTAAGACTAGGAAGGTCATTATTATGCCTTCTCCAGCACTGAAAAAGGAGATATATTAAGCCAGCAGTGACTTGACAAGAACTGTGATTGTGAAGTGGAGAACTCTTCCCAACTCTCCAGCTAAAGTTAATGAAAAATAAAGGATGATTCACAGCAGACTTTGCCTGGGTTTCCCTTTAATCTCCTTTATTCTCCAGTTACTCTTTTCCATTTGCATCTGGTAAAAGCTGTCTTGAGTATCCAAAAAAAACTCTCTGAAGTTCCATTCTGTATGTTTTCCCATTAGCAAAAGAGCATATTTATCAGATCTGGTCTCCTTCAGCACAAAAAGTGCATTTTCCCACAGTCAGCTAAGAATTTCTATCAGTGAACAATGGGGAAGGACAGTAGCTCTGTAGCAGAACAGTTGCTTTGCATGCAGAAGCCCCAGGGTCAATCCAAATCATCTGCAGGGAGGACTGGAAATATCTGAATCCTGGAGAGCTGCTTCCAGTCAGTGTAGAAAGTACTGGGCTGGAGGGACCAGTGTTCTGACTCAATGAATGGTGGTATCCTATCTTCCTAAGAGAGCAAGTGTGGTGTAGTGGTTAAGAGCGGTAGACTCGTAATCTGGTGAACCGGGTTCGTGTCTCCGCTCCTCCACATGCAGCTGCTGGGTGACCTTGGGCCAGTCACACTTCTCTGAAGTCTCTCAGCCCCACTCACCTCACAGAGTGTTTGTTGTGGGGGAGGAAGGGAAAGGAGAATGTTAGCCGTTAGCCGCTTTGAGACTCCTTCGGGTAGTGATAAAGCAGGATATCAAATCCAAACTCTTCTTCTTCTTCCAATAAGACCAAGGTGGAAATGCTTCACAACCCCCATGAGTCCAAATTTTATTGGTATGGCGACCCATCAATTTGTTGTCACATGAATTTTGAATGTTAGTCTTTGCTGGGGCTCACTTAGGAGTTGCTTTTCCTCTGAAGGCTGTTCAGCTCTCCTTCTTTTCACGAAGCAGCCCAGAAAAGTAGCTCCCGTGTTGCCAAGACAAATGTAAAATCCAATCCAGGCAGAATTGACAGGCAGTTCCTTGCAAATCCAAACAGGTATAATTACATGACAATAGCTCTCAGTCACTTTACACATAATAATCGAAGCTGAGCTGTTCATGAACTTCAAGCTGTATAGCGTTTCCCCTGAAGAGTTTCCCTTATAATGCGCAGAGACTCTCCTCGGGTTGTAAAATTGCACATTAATGCAGCGAAAGCACCAGTTCTTTGGTACCGCTTAATTCATGGCTTTTGTTGATGTTCCCACAAATGTTATGTGAAAATTGCCGTCATAAATCGCAAACGAGTAACCACTAATGCAATCAGTGAGGATGTTTGAATGTTTGCTAGACTGAGACGTATGGCTATGATCCAGAATATCATGAATTTATGAATAAGTCCCAATGGTTTTCAAAAGTAATGCATTGATGTATATGTAGGAGCCAAGCTGACAGGAGGCAACCCGATTGATGATACAAGCTGAGGTCTAAACATAGAGGAGGTTGGCGGGAGTAGTTCACCATCTGGCAATGCTGATTGGCTGTGTTTTTGTGCATGCCTCTGATTCGCCTGGTCTGTGCAGTCTGCCGTTTCATGCATTTGTTTTCAGCTGACTGCATCCGTAAAATGCATGAATCAGTGTACATTGTCTACCATGCTGGGAAATGGTAGTGGCTTGAGGAGGAGCAAATGTCCCTGCTTTAACTTATTGCATTCTAAAAAGGAGGAGCTGTAGATCGGTGATAAAGAGCAGAATGCAATTCCAGGGAAATGTGGTCTGATTCAGTGCTGTGATTCTTAGATGTCTGCATCATCTTCTTTTCAAACCAACTCTTAGCTTTGCTTCTTTCAGAAAATGTTTTAAATTACTGCAGCCCCCACCCTAGTTAGTTCTCATATTGCCAATGTAATTGCCAATAGATGACCACCCCAAAAAACTTATGTAGAACTACAATCTCCAGCCAAGGATTCCTTCTTCTCTGATCCAATGGGAAGCGAGTAAACTGAGGTCAGCACTTCTAACTTCCTGACTCACTCAGATCGCTGTCTTAAATGCATATTAAAATGAGGGGGAAAATATTATTACACTGCTTTGCATTCCCATAACTTTAATCTAAAATGCTGCTTTTTTTTTGCTTTGCTCGGCTCTAAGTTCTAATTAGTTTGCAATGCACATTTTAAGTTAATTAATGGCATGTCTTAATTATGTTGATCAAGTTAACATGTAAATTACAGTGCGGTGCTGAAACAGAAATGTAGCAGATGCTTAAGGCTACCATTATGGATCACATGTGAAGCTTAGACCCTAAAGAGAAAGGGTGTGCGTTGTGTGTGTGTGTGTGTGTGTGTGTGTGTGTGTGTGTGTCTTGGACTAGCCAACAATTGAGCCTCCCTTAGGCACTCTCTTCCAGGAGTCATTTCTGCTTCTCAAACTTCTGCTGCAGTCCCTAATCAGTATCCCAATTTAAGAATGTAGGAAGTTGCCTTACAATGAGTCAGACCATTTGTCCAGTGCGACTGGCAGTAGCTCAGTCTAAAGGGCTTCAAGCAGGGGACTCTCCCAGAGACTGAACCTGGGACTCTCTGCATGCAAAGTAGATGCTCCACACCTGAGCTATTATCCTCCTGCTTGCATCCTGATAGGCAAATATAAAGGCAGACACATAGGTCAGGGTAGAGCTGAGCCCCTTTCATTTAGACTTTAACTTAAAACTGGCAGAGGGGGATGACTATGGGGCAGGAGCTAACTTAACTGGATAACTACAGTCATACCTCGGGTTACAGATGCTTCAGGATGCGTTTTTTTGGGTTATGGACCGCCAAAACCCGGAAGTAATGGAATGGGTTACTTCCGGGTTTTGGCGGCCACGCATGCGCAGAAGCGCTAAATCGTGCTTTGCGCATGCACAGAAGTACTGAATTGCAACCTGCGTGTGCACAGATGCACAGACGCAGGTTGCGAACGCTGCGGGTTGCGAACGTGCCTCCCACACGGATCACATTCACAGCCTGAGAGCATCCACTGTGGGTGACCTGTCCTTGTCTAAGGAATTATTTTTTATATATATATTATATTTTTATTAGTTTTCAAATACAAAAACAAATTTATACATTCCATACATCTTAATTACATCTTACTTCTCTTTTTTGACTTCCCTCAATTTGTCTGCCATTCCTTCCTATTGTTACCTTTTACACATTTCTGCCCTTTTAACCCTTTCCCCTCACAGAGCTTCCTTAAAGCTTACAAACGTAATTTTATTATCACTCAGTTTTTGCATATATTGGATAAACTTTTCCCAATCTTCTGTAAATCTTTGATCTCCTCGATTCCGGATCCTTCCTGTCATTCTGTCCAGTTCTGCATAATCCAGCATTTTACTTCTCCATTCTTCTATCGTAGGTAATTCCTCCTGTTTCCATTTCTGGGCCATCAATATTCTTGCTGCTGTCACTGTATATAAAAATAACTTCTTTTTTTTCTTATTTATCTCATTACCCTGTAATGCCTAGTAAAAATGCTTCTGGTTTCTTAACAAATGTATATTTCAACATTTTCTTCAATTCATTATAAATCATTTCCCAAGAGCATTTTACCTTCTTACATTCCCACCACATATGAAAAAAGGTACCTTCTTTTTCTTTACACCTTGTCTAAGGAATTAGGCCATTGCTCCCTAGCCTGCCCTGATTCCCAGTCCACACCCTGAAGGTGAAAAGGGAGGCCTTGCCTCATCTAGGGTTGCCATAAGTTCAGATATTCCCGGGTTTCAAACAACGTGTAACGGCAAAATTAGCCAAAATATGGCAACCCTACTCATCACTGCGTCCCCCCCCCAGGACCACAGAACCCCAGGTGGATGAAGAAGTTTGGGCTTAAAGGAGGCCCCTATCCCACCCTCTGAACTGGAGAGTTCGAGAAGTGACCCTGGGGGCCGACCCATCACCTGAAAGTTGCCTAAAAGGCACCACCAGGCTAAACCAAACGGGTTTTTTTTGCCACACCTAGACTGCCCTAAGTGGCCAAATCAGGAAGATTAACCCATTTAAACAACATGGCAGACCATGTAGCACCCAGTTCCGCTATTCAGTGTAAAGTAGTAGTAAAAAAAAACCCAACCTGTGATCCAAAATGCAGATTGTGAAAAAATTCCTACATGGCCTCCTAGTGACAACCCTGAAGCACACTGGGAGCTGTTGCAAATGAAGAGGCTGGAGGGAAGGTGAATTGCCTCTTAAATAGGGATTAAGCCCTCCCTCCCTCCCTCCTCAGACCACCTTAGGAACATGCCAAGGATTTCCTCATGCTGCCTCTCTTGCCCCAACAGTGCACAAAGGAGCCCAGTTGTCTCAGCAAAAAAAAGCCAGGGCCTTTTCAGTGCTGGCTCCGACCTGGTGGAATGCTCTGTCCCATGAGACTAGGGCCCTTCAGGTTTTAACCTCCTTCCGTCGGGCCTGTAAGACAGAGCTATTCCGCCTGGTCTTTAATTTGAATTCAGCCTGATCTTTTATTTCCCTTCCCTCCCCCTCCCCTTTTATGAAGATCTCCCACTCTGAGACCCCACAGCTAATTCTCACCTGGTCTCCTCGCTGGCCCAAGTAGGACCAATTCAGCCAGCTAGCCCTGGGGGTTATCTAATGCTTATTTCCCCTAAATTGATTTTTGAATTTTATTGCTATTCATGTTTTTATACTGTATTTTATGCTGCTTTTATAATTAAGTGTTTTAAATTTGTTGTTAGCCACCCTCAGCCCGGTTTTTGAACCGGTTAGGGCGGGGTATAAATAAGAAATAATAATAATTATTATTATTATTATTATTATTATTATTATTATTATTATTATCAGCACCATCTAGGTAGGCTGTTTGGCTGAGCATTCTAACACAGATGTGGGAAGATGGCTTATACCAGTTCAGACCATTGATCCATTCAGTTCACCATTGTCCCTGACTAGCAGTAGCTCTCTAGGGTCTCAGACAGGGTTCTTTACCAACCCTACCTAGGGATGCTGGAGATTGATCCTGGGACCTTTTGCATGGAAAGGAGATGTTCCATCACTGAACTATGGCCCCTGGTTCATGTTGCCAATTTATTTTAACCTGTTCCTTTATTTCCACAACTAGTTGTCTCTACATGCTCCCCTGCTGCTTTGTAAGTGATGCAGAACACCTGATTTGGTATCTTCAGTTCCTCAGATTGAATATCTCCATGTCTGTGTTAATGAAAATGCAGATTTTTCAGGGTTTTGTAGGTCTTCGTGTGTGCACATACATATGTGTGGGTGGGTGGGAGAGAGAGCACATATATGATACCTGTATCACATCACAGGCTCTCTCCTTCAAAGCATCACATCATTGCAGTGAACACTTTAAAAAAATCTTGATTCAATTATCTAATAGTAAGGTAGAGAGGAGGATTAGCAGCTGATTAAAATGCTTACAGAAAATAGATATGATTAAGTGGAATAATCCTCAAGAAACCAATGGCTGCATTAGATAAATTATGTCATGCAGATTATACTCCTTTTAGCAGGAAAAGTTTCTGTATTTATTTTTATTGTCAAAACTCTAGGACTTTACTGGTGTACCTGAATCTGACTTGTCTTGTTCTTCTGCTCCAGACCTGTAAGATAGGGGCAAAACACCAAACAGCTGTCCGGCAATGTTTTCTTCTGCTGCTGTTTAACGAGAGAAGCAGGCATTTCAGGGCTTATGCAGCTGTGTTTATGATGCAGAACTTTCCAGGAGGTGTTTTATTAATTAATCTTATTTATCGAACCACTGAGCTGCTGCCCTACAGGTCATTCTCTTCGCATTTTAATGAGCGGCTTGTGATGTGAACGTTTTCTCCTCGCTGTCTAAATATTCCTCCCTCCCATTGGTGAAAGGGGCAGCACTGGTGTCTTGACCATAGCTTGGTGGTAAAGCACGTGTCTTGCATGGGAAATGTTCCAGGTTCAATTCCTGGCATCTCCATAATTTAATTTAATTTTTATTTTTATTTTCAATTAAAGATAGCAGGTGATATGAATGACCTCTGCCATGGACCCTGCAGAGATGTTGTTAGGCAGAGTAGATATTTCTAAATGGTCCAAGGATCTGATCTGGTATAAGACAGCCTCTTAACATTAATTAGAGAAGTTTTGTTGAAGTGCAAAACTAGATGATAACCTCAGTGTGTTTGGATTGCTTTTTAATGTTGTTCTCCTCCCTGCACTACTGCAAAGTGCTGTGATGGAAGCAAATTACTTTTAAAAGTTGCTTTAAAGTTTTGTGATAGGGATTGCCAGTATGGTGCCAGTAGCTACACAGCTGGCCTCAAAAGCCTTTCCTGGCACCCACAAAGTCTCCTTCCACCCTGATATTAGGAAGGAAAGAAGTATTCTAGAATAGGGTCCCACCTGCACGATGAAGTATTATACCACTTTAAGCAGTTATGGCTTCCCCCAAAAGAATCATGAAACCTATAGTGGCCTGGTGGTTTCTCCAAACAGTCAGTATTTTTCAGTTGGGATCCAAGAGCGTACAAGAACTTGTGCAATTAAAGTGGGTTAAAGCACTCTGTTACCTCCATTTAACAAATCCACTTAAGAAAAAGGAATATACCTGAAGTATACCTGAAGGAGCGTCTCCACCCCCATTGTTCATCCGGACACTGAGGTCCAGCACCGAGGGCCTTCTGGTGGTTCCCTCACTGCGAAAAGTGAAGTTGCAGGGAACCAGGCAGAGGCCCTTCTCGGTAGTAGCACCCACCCTGTGGAACGCCCTCCCATCAGCCAGTGTGGTGTAGTGGTTAAGAGTAATCTGATGAACCAGGTTCGTGTCCCCGCTCCTCCACATGCAGCTGCTGGGTGACCTTGGGCTAGTCACACTTCTTTGAAGTCTCTCAGCCTCACTCACCTCACAGAGTGTTTATTGTGGGGGACAAAGGGAAAGGAGATTGTTAGCCGCTTTGAGACTCCTTAGGGTAGTGAAAGCGCAGGATATAAAATCCAAACTCTTCTTCTTCCCATCAGATGTCAAGGAGATAAACAACTACAGTATCTGACTTTTAGAAGACATCTGAAGGAAGCCCTGTTTAATATTTGATGAATTATTGTATTTTAATATTTTGCTGGAAGCTACCCAGCCAGTTGGGCGGGGTATAAAGAATAAATTATTATTAATATATTTGCAGTTAGCAAAGTGAAAGTGAAAAGCACTGAAAGGGTGGAATGAACAAATGCTTAAGAGGAAGAAGTGTAAACACTACACGAGCAATTCAGTATGAATGCTTGTTGCATGTTAAGATCCCAAGACCTCCCTCAATAAATAAAGACACAATTGACACGGAATTTAGTTTGAGGTTATTGGCATAATTTTGGCCACAACTTTATTGATTACAGATCATGAGTGGTTTGCTTGGTCATTGGTTCCCGGTGACCTCAGCAGGGCAGCACTGACACCTGGACTCCGGCAGACGTCAGTAAGGGAAAACATCCTGGGGGAGCATTGGATCAGGCTCAGTTTCAAGCTCACCCCAAATGCTCCAAGGGCTCTGGCATGGCCATAACCCCTGGAAGGGGATTGGACAAAAGCAAGGCGAGCCCCTGGATTCCTTTAACGGAATACCCTTTGTGCATGGGAGGGGCAGGTGTGACAACCTCCCCTCCCCTCCATCTTGAACCAATGCCTAACTGCCAAAACTTACAAAGTTGTGACGATTTGCTACATGGCAGGCAAAACCCAAGTGGCACCAGCCAATCAGCCAAATGGGGAAATTCCTACCGGGCCCCTGTCCCAAAAACAGACGACCCACAACGGCATAGCAAGGTCATGGCAAGACCCTAAATACAGAGTGGGTGGGCGGGTGATCCGATGCACGAGGCGCTGAGTGGAAGCTCGACGCAATGTGCAGCGCTTTAAATAGGTCCCCCGGCTGCAAATTATCTCAACCCCATTGGCCAGAATTACCCCAGCAACAGAGGGACCCAATCGGGTTGTTGTGGCTATCACAGGCAGTTGCGTGTTGAGGTCCCCAAGACACCCCCAAATAAAATACAATGACACTTGAATTTTGTTTAAGGTTTTTGGCATAATTTTGGCCACAAATTTATTAAATTACAAGCAATGTGAGTGGTTGCTTAGGCCAACCAATGCATGGGGACAGTCTGACATTTGCACACCCGCAAAGTCAGAAAGGGTAAGTCACCTGGGGAGAGAGACGGGACTTGGAACCAAGCCTCACGTGTCCCCAAATGCTTCCAGGGGCTCTTGCATGGCCCTAGCCCCTTGATAGGGGTTCGGACAAAAGCATGGCGAGCCCCTGGGTTCCTTTAATGGAAAACCCGTGCAGCAGCAGCACTTTTGGAGGGGCAGGCACAGCCAAATCCATACCCCTCCACCAACCAATTCCCAAACCAATGCCTAACCGCAGCCTTACAAGTTATGACAATTTGCTACGCAGTAGGCAAAAACCAAATGGCTCCAGCCAATCAGCCAAGTGGACAAAATTCCTACCGGGCCCCTGCCCCAAAAGCAGATGACCCCATAACAGGCATAGCAAGGTCAAGCAAACAGCCTAATATTAGGGAGGGAGGGCGGGTGATCCAATGCACGCAGCGAAAAGAGGAAGCTCAACGCTGTGTGCAGGGTATTTAAAGACTAGGGCTGTCAATCATGAAATGGCAACATATAAATCTCCCCAGTAACAGCCAGCCCCTGTTAAAGATGGCCAAACTCTTTCCCGCCCAGCAACAGTGGGGTGTCTTGTTAGCCCTCACCGCAACATGTGCTCTCCATGAGGGAGAACACGCTTTCCGGTTATCTTGCCCTCCCTGGAAGTACTCTTACCCCCAGATCAGTCCTGGGAGCAGAATGGTCAGGCCAGGAAGACTTGCCAACTCCTGCCACACAGGCTGCAGACACACCACACCTTTAACGCACAACACCCCCCCCCCAAAAAAAAAATCCTGGAATTGTGTTATTTTAAAAATAATATTTATTACTTTTCCAACAATTTAAACACTACAAAACAAAATAAACCATACAATTAAACTAACAAAACAAAATAAAAACAGTTTAAAACACACCAAACAATTTCAATATCTTATCTTTCATTCACTTATTTCAGCGACCTCCTCACACCTCCCTTTTTGTATTCCACTTCTGTTAATTGTTTCAGCAATTCCTTTCCATCTTCCTCTGTTTTCTATCCTATAATTATCTTAACATATTCTAACCTTATTTTTTCCTTTAATACTCTAATAATCTATTTATACTTAATTCCTTATAGCATTTCTACTAAAGCCATATAACTTCATTTCCACATTTTTCTAACATTCATTAATTTTACAGTATTTCTGTAAATAGTCTTTAAACTTATTCCAATCTTCTTCCACCGACTCTTCTCCCTGGTCTCGGATTCTGCCAGTCATTTCCGCCAGTTCCATATAGTCCAAAAAATAATAAAAATTCCTAGAATTGTTGTTTGTGATGGGTGCTAGGAGCTGTAGTTCTGTGAGGGGTAAACTACAATTCCCAGGATCGCTGGGCGTGGGGAGTCCCTCAGACAGCTGACTGTGTCTGAAGTTTCTTTTCTGGGTTTTTGTTCTGCCCCACCCACCTTTTAAAACTTCTTAATGAACTCAAGGCATTGCAGTGCAGAGGCAATCTGTAATATGCAACAGATGTCCAAAGCAGAAATCTGCAATATGCAACAGATGTCCAAAGCAGAAATCTGCAATATGCAACAGATGTCCAAAGCAGACAAGTGGAAAGAGCTTCACAATTTCTCCGCCGCCACAGCTAGCCACTAATGGAATCCCCACCAGAGTTTTAAAAGGTCTCTATAAAGTAGGGCTGAATACTTGATCAAATTCCTCATTATATAATGTTAGCCATTTGAGATTAAAATACAATTACAAACATCTCTGGAAATAAAACGAATTGATTTCCCTACCTCTGTGGGCTACTTGACACATAATGGATTGAGAGCAAGAATCTATTCACTGTTCCAAAGCAGCTAGGTATTACAGGAAGGGTCAGGGACCTGTTGGAGCCTGCGGGCCACATTCATGAATAACTTTCTCATGAATAACCTTCCAGGGACCACATGCCTCTGGCAGGCCAAGAAGCAACACGTGCAGGCTTTTCACGTACCAAAATAGTCTTGTGAAGAAGACTCAGAGATCCAGGTATGATGGGGAGGACGAGGTAGCTAGAACTGCCACTGGCATTGGCAAGGAGTTGCCAGATTTCCTAGTGCTCCTCCAGATGATTGTGCATTCACACTGATCTGCTTGCACAAAGCAATACAGTGGTACCTCTGGATGCCAACAGGATCCGTTCTGGAGCGAAAGCAACCCGCGCCTGCGGGTCGCGATTCATCGCTTCCGTGCATGCACGTGACGTCATTTTGAGCATCTGCGCATGCGCGAGCGGCAAAACCTGGAAGTAACACACTCCGTTACTTCTGGGTCTCTGTGGAGCGCAACCTGAAAATATTCATCCCGAAGCTACTTCAACCCAAGGTATGACTGTACTATACTATACTATACTATACTATACTATACTATACTATACTATACTATACTATACTATACTTGGTCTTTATTGATGATTTGTTGATTCATTTGCAGGGAGCAAATACAACAATTAGTTTTTATCTGTTTGTGCAGTGTTAAGGCACCTTCTAGTTATGATGGGGGTGGATCAGGGCCGGATTTAGGTTTGTTGAGGCCCTAAGCTAATGAAGGTAATGGGGCCCTTTATATGTCCAGCTGTCCTTTGTCAACAACAAATTGCCACTGTTTTTTGTGTTGAATATATGCTATATGGTAATTTATGGACCTAATAGGTATCTAAAGCCATTTACACATAACAAAATATGTATTTTATCAAAGTAATTCTTGAACTGAAATACTATTAAGAAGAAGTATATTAATAGTGAATTTTTTTGGGGGGGAGGGCCAAGAGAGTGGGGCCCTAAGCTATAGCTTGTTTAGCTTATACGTAAATCCAACACTGGGGTGGATGCTTCACAGATAGAGAAAACCCTTCTCACCTGTACATTGTTAAGTTTTCACAGTGTCGTGTTCATCAGAACCTCTGGTGCGACCTTTAAAATAATAATAATAATAGCAGCAAGAGCAGGCAAATGAGCAATTACAAGCAAAATGGATAAAAGGTGTTTTAGATGATTCACAACTATCTCTCAAATGTCATTTATATTTGTGACATTTGTACCTTTTTATTTTCTAGTTGGCCATCTTGGAGCATTGATATGCCTAGCAAGTGTTTTCCACTCTTACTTTGTCATGTAAATAACTCTTCACTTGGGCAAGCGACAAAATAAAATGGCCCAAGTGCCATATCGATGCCACCATGCAGCTGCTGAGCCTTTGATTTTTTTTGGCCAAGAATTCTGCAACAGAGTTTAAAAACAAGGTAGATATTTTAAAGGAAAGGTTTGGCATCAGCCTGCTACATTTGGAGCATTATTGATAGTTCTGAGCTGTTATGTTAGGGAATGATTTCTCCCAGAAAACCTTCACCCACCTGCTGAGAGCACTTACTTTGTTTTCCCCACAACAAGTGGTTGAAAGGTTTCAAAATGGAGGCCCAGAACATTAAATCTCTCCATCTGTCTGGCTGCCAGAAGTCTCTGGGTGACTTCTTTCTCTCTCTGTGTGTGTCACTAAGAACATAAGAAGAGCCTGCTGGATCAGGCCAATTCCAGAATCCTGTTCTCACAATGGCCAACCAGATACCTGTGGGAAAACATCAAGCAGGATTCAAGCATAAGCGCGCACACCTCTCCAGTGGTTTCTAGCAATGGATATTCAGAAGCCTTACTGCTTCTCACCAGGGAAACAGAGGAGGGGCATACTGGCTAGTAGTAGCCATTGATGGACCTCTCCTCCATGAATTTGTCTAATCCTCTTTTAAAAGCATCGTGTGGGATAGGGTTTCATAGTTTGTACGTATGCGCTGCATGCATGAAGAACTACTGCTAGGTGCTAACTACTTTCCAAGTTGCATACAAGGGTGCTGGGACAGAAACAATCATGGCCGATCGCGCACAAATGCTGACATTTTTTTAAAAAGAAAGATCTATTAGTTACTTAAATCCCTCTTCAGCTATCAGTGGATCCTTGTGTAGCTGAACTGAAATAAGGGGGTTGGGGGGAGAGAGAGAGAGAGAGAGAGAGAGATGATAGTTTTCATATTAGCAAGCCTGCAGATTATTTCTAGACGGTGCGGAAGGTAAAATGAGGCTAGCTGCTTCCGGGGAAGTGGTGAGCCAAAGTGCCTCTCATTATACAAATGGATTACTACCATTACACTTCCTGCATTTATGGAACCATCCACCCACTTTAGTCTTAATTTGAAGATAGCTCCTGCTGTGGAAAAAGAAGAGGTATCATTTAGGGATGGGCAAATCTGTCAGTTTCTCTTTCTGTTTTTCAGTTTCCCAATCGTACTTGTGAGTTCAACTCAAATGTGAGTTCAACACATTTCTACATCAGTTTGCATTTAAAAAAAAAATCATCCTGACAATTCATCATCATTTCAGTGCATGTTTCTCCTATATCGTACACATTGTTGCAAGTAATTCTCTGGAATATAATGCATTTTTCCTATGCCATTTACCCATGCACATTTTTGAACAATATTGTTTGGATAATCACATCACAAAATTTGGTGATGGGCAAGTTTCAAAGAAAAAGAGAGACTCGGTTCACATACAGGTTCAGGAAGTGCAAATTAGGCCCCATCTGCACTCAACATTTAAAGCAGTATCCTATCACTTGAAACAATCATGGCTCTCTCTCCCCTGACCAAGAATTCTGGGAACTGTAGTTCCTTCAGCGTGAAAATATTTGTTTGGAGACCACAATTAAAAGAGCTATGATTCCCAGAGTTCCTTGGGAAGAGGGAATGATTGATAAAGGCACTCAGAGGGGAATGGGGACTCTTAAAGGTAAAGGGACCCCATTAGGTCCAGTCGCAGATGACTCTGGGGTTGCGGCGCTCATCTTGCTTTATAGGCCGAGGGAGCTGGCGTACAGCTTCCGGGTTATGTGGCCAGCATGACTAAGCTGCTTCTGGCAAACCAGAGCAGCGCATGGAAACGCCGTTTACCTATTTATCTACTTGCACTTTGATGTGCTCTCGAACTGCTAGGTTGGCAGGAGCTGGCACTGAGCAACAGGAGCACACCCCATCGTGGGGATTCAAACCGCCGACCTTCTGATCGGCAAGTCCTAGGCTCTGTGGTTCAACCCACAGTGCCACCTGCGTCCCTGCTAGCAACTCTTAGCACCTAAATATAGTTCCCAGGATTTAAGTTGGTATGATACTGCTCTATATGCAGAGTGCAAATGGAGCTTTGGATAGATTTGCGTTCTAATGCAAACTAAACATATTTTCTCTCCCTTCCTGATAGTGTGGGTACCAGCCACCAACCAAGAGTCATATGGGGGTTCAGTGGCAGCAGCACGAATAGAGATCAGCAGCCTCTTTGTTTCTGGCCTAGCCCAGCAGCTGTCTTGGTGCCAGCTGCTTTTCTTCAAGCGTCTAACATGGCAGATTGGCTGCCAGGCTGGTGGTGTCCTTTAGAGGCCTGCTATTGCTCATGTGAATCTAATTCTGCAGGCTCCTTTGATAAACCGTGCATAAGCCAAGCTGGTGGAACAACAGTTCATCTTATGCTCCTCAAGCAAGGTTTGCCGTTGGCAAGAATCACCACTACACCTCAGGGAGGAAGCGAGCAAGCGAGCTGCAATAATGGGAAAGTTAAAGAATGTGGGTGAGGAGAGAAGTAGCCAGGTGATCCTTCATGCAAAGGAGAAAGATAGGATGTACAAAGAGAAAACAGACCATGTGGCAGAGCCAGAGAATTCTCTTTAAAAATATATCAAAACTTTACTGTGAAGTTGTGGATTGAGGGCCCAACCCCCGCTATGTGAAATAAACACACAAGGACACGTGATATAAGGTTAATGGGCAAGAAAAGGCCACAACTTTATTGATTACAGCAGTGAAAAGGTATTGGCTTAGGCATTGGATGACTATAGGAGGTGGGTTTATTCAACAGTAGGTGGAGCCTGTTGATGCTAATCCAACTATAGGCTCACCCCCTGATGTCACCGAGGGTCGTGCCACGGCCTCCCTCCAAGCAGGCATCGGACGGAATACACGACCGCCAGATTCCTTTAACGGAATAACCCACGGTAGATAGCATAGGCGATGGCCACACCTAGCCCTTGACACACATGAATCCAATGCCTAACCTACCCACCAATACCACAAAAGTTGTGACGATTGCTACGAGGTAGGCGAAAAAACCAAAAAGCCTAATGCCAAATGGAAAAATTCCTACCAGGCCCCCCAGACAACCGGGGCGACCAACCTAAGGTCCATAGCAAGGCCAAAAAACCTAGACCCTGAGCTAAATGGGAGTGGAGGGTGGGTGACTCGCTGCGGGACGATGACGACTGAGGAGGAGGCGGAGCTGGAGCCGCAGCATTAAGCTGCTAAACACGCCCCCCAGAGACACCTGGTTGGCTGCCTCCGGTGGGCGTGGGCGCCAGCCAGGTGAGGAGGGGCGAGGGCTAAGGCCCCCGGCCAGGGGCGGAGCTCGGGCTCCCGCCCACAACCACTCCCCTTTCTTCCAGGGAGGAGAGTCTTTAGAATAACAGTCGGGCAAGAAATACAGAATAACATAATTTTTTTTAAAAAAAAAACCTGCACCAAAAACAGATACCCTCCACCATTTCTCCAGCGAAAATAGGGACATCCTGTTCCATGAGGAGGAGGGGGATAAAAATACAGTAATACTTATAACCCATCTGACAGCGTTGCCCTGGCCACTCTGGTTGGCCTCCAACATATATAAAAACATAATAAAACATTAAACATTAAAAACTTCCCTATAGCAGGCTGCCTTCAGATTTCTTCTAAAAGTTGTATAGTTACTTATCTCCTTGGCTCAGGGGTTGTATAACTCCATACCCTCCAATGAAAACACGGATGTCCTACCATACCCTCCAACATTTCTCTGATGAAAATAGGGACGTCCCAAGGAAAACTGGGACATTCCAGGATCAAATCAGAAACCAAGACAGCTTCTGTAGATCTGTGACCGTCCCTGGAAAATAGGGACACTTGGAGGGTCTGATAAAAGTCTGAATTCACAACCATTATCACATAAAATCATGCACATTTTCAAGAAACTACACAACAAATTAGGTGTTACAACGAAACCTGATCTGCTATAAAGAGAGTATGAAACCAATAAGTGTTATTCTATTCTGGTTTCTTTTTTTTTTTCAGCCAGATGACCGTATTCCCTGTAGCACAGTGGTGGGTGGAGTCAGAGGCAAAAGTGGGTGGAGCGAAAATGCAAATGTTACCTTTGTACAAACCAATCTATCCTCCATTAAGACAACAGAGAGGTATTACTATAGTCCAAAAGCACATTCCAGCTTCTCCTAAACATTCAAGGAAGGTGTGATGCAAGGCCAGAGAGGGGTATGGTTTGGGGAGCAGTAGTGATCTGGGGGCCAAATAGACAGTCTTGGAGGGCCACATTTGGATTTGAGATTTCTCACTTTCCTTTTCAGCATATATTTCTTCCTTTTCAGCAAATATTTCTGCTGCATTTTTCAGTCTCCATCTTTATCTCCAGGCTTGTGTTTTCAAAAGAGAAGGCAGAGGTTTGCAGACCCTCCAAGTGTCCCTATTTCCCAGGAATGTCCGTGATTTAGAGAAGCCATCCCGGCTTCTGATTTCATCCTGGAATGTCCTGCTTTTCCTTAGGATGTCCCTATTTTCATTGGAGAAATGTTGAAGGGTAATGTTTAATGTTTTATTATGTTTTCATATATGTTGGAAGCCACCCAGAGTGGCTGGGGCAACCCAGTAAGATATGGGATGTCCCTATTTTCATTGGAGAAATGTTAGAAGGTATGAGTTTGTTCAGATGCACACTAAAACCTTTTCTGGGGGCAGTGGTGGAATGAGGAATTTCATCTGCAACCAGCTTTTCACTTACTATGCGTTATGGTATACAAAACCTGAGTGTATCCATAACAACAACAAATGGATAGCAAACTAAACATGAGCTTTGGTCTACTGATCACAGGTCAGTTCTCAGTCTGCTGCAGGTTTTGCAGGAATCTGGTGAATTCTCATCAGACTCATTTTTGTGAAGGAGTAGGAAAAGCTAACTGACCTTTTTCAACCAGACATGAACAAAAACACATCATGTATAATCCGCTCTTATTCTTTAATGCTTTCTTCCCCGGTTTTTCTAACTGTCCTTGTTATTATTCATGTTTCCCACAAGAGGGAGCCAAGCAGGCTTAGACAGATTCCAGGGGACCTCTTCTCTTTCATTATTTGCTGCGGTCCTTGTCATTCATAATATGCACACAGCTCCTTTCTCAGCTGCACCCAATACTGTCTCATTCCCCCTAAAACTGTGAAATATGGGCTTTGGAATAGAATGGGTTGGAATAAGATGAGGGGTGGGTGGCTCTGCCTTGCCCTGTCCTGTCAAATTTCTGGATGGGGATAGTTTAAAGTCTGTCCGGTGCAGGTTTCTCAAGATAATTCTGGCCAAGAAAACACTGCCCACCATTGCAGAAATGAAACACACACATATATAATTATGAGGTGGTCTGAGGGCTCCTTTCCAATCCCCCCCTTTGTTAACAGTGATAAAAGCTGCTCAGAGCAGGATTAAGGTGTCTGATGCTTTGCACCATGCTGGGTAAAATGATTTTTAAGAGAGTTCTGCTGGCAGCTGGATGCTACTTCCTGTGTCATGGCACAAACAACGGTATTTTCAGGGAGAACCTTATGCAGGAAAAAATAGAGCTGACCCACCAGTATATGTGTGTGCATGTTTTTTTTAAAAAAAACTCCCTCTGAATGGAAATAAACAACACTATCATCGCAAGTGAGAGGGGACGGAAAGTAAAGGGGAGCAGTGAATATAAGTGAAACCCTGCTGGATCAGACCAAAGACCAGATGCTCAGTGCTCTGTCCATGCAACACAGGAAAGCGAGGCAGGGGTGGCAGCAAGAGGGTGGAGTGGCAATGAGGGTGGGGGCAGGAGGGGGCAGCATGTTCTCATTTTGCCTAAGCAGCAAAATGGGATGCACTGCCCCAGGTGGCAAGCTGCCTCCGTGGGGTGGGGCATGGAGGACAGGCACACAGCCGGAGTGTGCCTCCAGCCCACTGGAGCTACACAGGGCCACGCTGTGCCACCTGGCTGGCCAACGCTGCCCTGCTCTGAGAGGCGCACTCATGGTGCCCTGCAAGCCCAGCGCCGCTTTGCGAGACACAGAAGCTGGGCTGGGTTGGCAGTGCGCATGCTTGTTGCGTCCTTCTCAAGCCGCCCTCCAGCTGGTGAGAAGGGCACAGCAGCTCATGATAGGCATTTTGAAGAATGCATCTCCCCCCAAACTGTGCCCAGGGCGATGGCCTGCCCATGCTACTCCTCTGCACTGCCCCTGGGAAAACTTGCAAGCAGGACCTGAGCACTAGAGCACTCTCCTGTCCTGAAATTTTCAGCAGCTGGTATTCAGAAGCCTCTGACTATGGAAGCAGAACTAGTATCATGGCTCATAGCCATGGATAGCCTCATCCTCTGTGAATCTGTCCAATCCTATTTTAAAGCGACCCAAGTTAGTGGAAATCACTGCCTTCTGAGAGAGCAAGCTCCACAGTTTAACTATGTGCTGCGTAAAGAAGCATTGACTTTTATTTGTCCTGAATTTTCCAATGTTGACCTTTAGCTGATGCCCATGAGTTATTGCAAACTCTTGCAAAGGAGGACTGAAGGTCGGTAGCAGCTGAACAAGAAAGACTGCTGGAATCGAGGCTGAGATGACCAGAGTGTAACTGGCTCCTCCATGATCCCACACAGCTCAGCTATGATCATGAAGCTGGTATTTCAGTTCAGTTCCTCAGACAATGCTACCACAGTGCAGGAAAGCTGAGTGAACACCCCCCCCCCCCGGATTTATTTATTTATATATAAAAAATATTTGGTTGCATTCAGTCCTGCTCATGGTTGACACACTAAAGTTAATGGACATAACTAACTTCAGTTCATTAATTTCCCACACACGGAATAGGTCTTAGTTGGATAAATCTTTTTAAAAACTCACTAACAGAGACATACCCAGGTTCCCTTCTGCCCTTGAGAAGATTTATCTGTGTTCCTGTCCCTTACCAAAGAGATGTATTGGTACCTCTGAAGTCAGGAGAGACCATGGACCAAAAGCTCAAAAAGTTTGCTTTCATATGTGGTGGACATGCAAAAGGGTAAAAGAGAGAAATAGGGAAATATTGTATAATGAGTTGGAAAAAAATGTTTAAAAGTACCGGTACTTTCTCCAAAAAACCAGAGTCCTTCTGCTGGGGATAATTCAGAATGAAGTTCCCAGGTGTCAGAAAAGGTTTTTTTATGTATGCAACAACTGCGGCCCCTGTTTCGTTAGACCCAAAATAATTTATAATTATAAAATTATAAAATAATTTATAATGAGTGAGGTTCCAGTGAAACAAGATTGACAGATTATGCACAACTTGCAGACTTATCATATAGAATAAGAGAACAGGAAGAACATACGTTTAGAGAATATTGGAAAACATTTATTCAATATTTGGGAAATGATTGTGTACAGCTGAAAACGCTGGCAGCATTCAGATAAATTCGAATAAGTTTTGATGGATGTAAGAAAGGAATACTGAATGGTATAGTTTTTGTAAAATATGCAGGGATATAAGATACGTATAATGAACCATGAAAAGAGAAGGGAAGTCATTGATATCTTAAGGATGTAAAATGTTTATCTGAAATTGTAAAACAGAAAATTTATTAAAAACTATATATATTTTTTAAAAATAAGTTGTTTTTTGTCACCTTTTGTACTCCACCAGTGACTTCCTCCATGGTCATTGGGGTGGGGTCTGCTCTGCTCCACACACACCCTCCTCCATCTGCCTCCCTGCCTTCCTGCTTTCCTCCCCACACCTTTCACTTGCTGCTTTGCCTTCTGACTTAATTCATCCATTCCTTCATTTTCCTTCCTCCTGCAATTCTTGCCTGCTTTCTCCACCTTCCTCCCGTCTGAGCTCCACACACCCCCCCGGCTCCCCCAGAGCAGCCGAGGAGCAGCCCAGGGAACACATGGGTGGGTGGGTGGGCTCTTAGCCAGAGTGGAAAGGAGAGATTTTTGAGTCCTACTGGACTGCACCTTTGGCAACAACCAACCTAATCAACCCCTAGGTTAACTCACATGGAAGACACGGGCTTCCCAGACAACAAGACCTCCCTCTCAGCCTCAGTGATGTGGTCCAAAGGAAAGGAAAGCAATGCGTTTGGCACCAGCTTGACTGCAGGAGATGCCAGGAGGAGGCATACTACGCACCACCCAACTGTATTAGGGACTCCAGATTTGTGTAGGATTTATTCCTTAGCCCAGGCATAGGCAAACTCGGCCCTCCAGATGTTTTGAGACTACAATTCCCGTCATCCCTGACTACTGGTCCCGTTAGCTAGGGATGATGGGAGTTTTAGTGTCAAAACATCTGGAGGGCCGAGTTTGCCTATGCCTGCTTAGCTCTTTCTTCTCCTGAAGATATCCCACAAGGCAGCAGAGGTTTAGCATTAGAGTTTTCCTTCTCCTACCTGTAGCTGGCTACTCAAAGCCATTTCCCAGTGTTTGGCCACTGTCTCATGTTGACAATTTCTCGGAGTCACAGGTGAGAGCTGAGTGCAGGGTGGGGACCAAAGGTGGAAAAGCTACCCCTGAAGGAGCATGACGTGTCCCCCGCCAGAAGTACTACCCCTCCCCTAACAGCAAATATAAAATCACAACAAATTTAATAAATTGTCACAAGGAACTGGCCAACCATATCATATTCACCAAACTTGAGGAGGTCTGTTGAGATGAGGAATTCTTCCAAAGACATCTAAAAATAATAAGAAGTGAGGTTGCTTGTCAGATTGTCACTGGGAAGAAATTAGTGGACTGGCCACACTAAAATGCTCAAATTCTTTTAGATATCAAATATATTGGGACGCGGGTGGTGCTGTGGTCTAAACCACTGAGCCTCTTGGGCTTGCTGATCAGAAGACCGGCAGTTCGGATCCCCGCAACATAGTGAGCTCCCATTGTTCAGTCCCTGCTCCTGCCAACCTAGCAGTTTGAAAGCACATCAAAGTGCAAGTAGATAAATAGGTACCACTCCGGCGGGAAGCTCCGGCGTTTCCTTGTGCTGCTCTGGTTTCGGTGTTCCGTTGCGCCAGAAGCGGCTTAGTCATGCTGGCCACATGACCCGGAAAAACTGTCTGCAGACAAACGCTGGCTCCCTTGGCCTGTAAAGCAAGATGAGCACCACAACCCCAGAGTTGTTCGCGACTGGACTTAACTATCAGGGGTCCTTCACCTTTACCTTTAGGCCTCATTTGCAGGGGGCGGGGCAACTAGCAGCACTTTCCCAGAGTATCTCAGTGATTCAGCTACAATATAAGGACTCAGGCTCCTACATATACAGCCAAATATCAACCACTATCTCCCCAGAACATTGCCTGACAAAAGAATAATGGGAAAAAGAGATGGCAATGACCAGGGCTGGGGAGCAGAAATCCGATCAGGGAGGGGAGGGGAGAGAGAAGAAAGATGCTCACATAATTCCTCTGTGGTTTCATTTACAAGCTGTTTACTAAAATAAAATAAAAATCTAACATCTCTCTCACGCTTGGCTGATTGGCATTATCTGCAATGTGGATGCACCAGCTGGGTTGAGAGGGTGTTCTCATCTCCCCCCCTCGCATATCTGTTTTCTTTTAGATGGCAACCAACTGTCTTGCCTTTCAAAAGGTGTTTAAAAAACTGGCAATGGATGGGAGCAGACAGCCTAGCAGGCTGGCCATTCAGATCCCTATGAATCATCCTGCAATTTCTTAGTTTGACAATTGCGCCTCCTATATTTTAAATATCAATTTCCAAAGGGGGAAAGAAGAGTCAATTCATTCCTTTACGGCCCTCTGTAATTTTACCTTGCTTGTTACTTATGTAGGGGGAATTGATTGGGGCTGGAAACGGTGGAGGACTGAATGAACTTAAACTTTTTTTTCCACTGCCAGGGAAAGGCCAGTCAAACACGCAATCATTTTAATGGCTCAGTGGCAGAGAGTTTCAATGGCTATTTGCATGCATGGTGTAAAACAGCACCTCATTTATATTTGTTTTTGTTGGCATCTATCTATCTTGAGAGACAATGGAGTGTGCCTCTGGGGATGAAGCCAGACCATGTTAGCAGCACTGTGACCTCCCCAGGACACAATCCTGGGCTGTGTATAGAGAGGTTCAGGGCTGCTCAGCTTCACTGATGTATTCCAAAGGAAAACAGAGCAATGCATTTGGAACCAGTTTGGCTGCAGGTGTTGCCAGAAGGAGGCATACAAGGAACTATCAAACCATTTTTGGAACTCTGCTCCAGCTTTGTGTAACATTTACTCCTGAGCCTTTTCTTCTCCTGAAGATACCTTGCAAGGCAGCAGAGGTTTAGGATCATAGTTTTCCTTCTAGATGGGCTGCCTTCCCAGGTTGATGTGCCTCACCTGCCCCTCACTTTCCTCTGCAGCACATGCAGAAACTGCCTTCTTAACCATTGGACTCACTATTGTTTTTTTTTTTAAAGATATTTATTAGAATTTTACAAAATGAAAAAAGAAAAAAGAAAAATACAAAATAAAAATAATTAAAAAACAATTCCATCTTTCCATCACTTATCTTTCATTTGCTTGTTTCCCGGACCTCCTCACACCTCCCTTTTTGTATTCCAATTCAATTTGTTGGTTCAGCAAATCCTTTCCCTCTTTGTTTATCCTAGTCTTTAATCTTAAAATATTGTAACATTAAATTTTTGCCTGTTAATAATCCATTTTTTCATATTCCTTATAGCATTATAGCTAAAAACCACATAAGTTTTCATCCAACATCATTCTAACATTCATTAATTTTACAATGTTTCTGTAGGTAGTCTTTAAATTTCTTCCAATCTTCTTCCACCAACTCTTCTCCCTGGTCTCGGATTCTGCCGGTCATTTCTGCCAGTTCCATGTAGTCCATCACCTTCATCTGCCATTGGACTCACTATTGGTCTCATCCGCTCAGTCTTGCCATACAGGAGAAGTCTCATTTATGTAATATCACTAAAATTTAACATTACACCCCATGTGGTGGCATGATCGTAGATACTTGAGACACCAGTAGGAATTTGGGGGGGGGATCAATGCTATTTGTATTTAAAGACAAAGGGTTGTAGTAAACTAAGCTCTACTCAGAGTAGGCCCATTGAAATTAAGGAACCTGACTCATATCCATTAACTTCAATTGGTCTACTTTGCGCAGGTCTAGCATTGAACACCAGACAAACCTATTCAATTAGCACTTTCTGAAATAATACAGACATGCTTCAAAATCCAGACTTCTCCAAATTTTGCAATGCAGGTAAATGTATGCAAAAATGTTAGGGTAAAGTTGAGGAAGGGAATGGAACCTGCATGGTGCAAGGTGCTTCTTCCCAAGCAGCTTCCCTGCAAGAAAGCTGCTTATGAAGCAGGACCCCCCAGTATTAATGCATCCTCTCAGCAGCTGTTGAGGAGAGACTTCAATCCTGAGGGATGCAGGATGCACCCCACAGAGAAGCCGCTTGAAAAAGAGAACCCCACAGAATTAACCCATCCCTGATCTCAGGTGGGAGGACTGGAGAAGAGACACAGTGACTCCTTCCCCCACCTCCCTCCCAGTTATTAGTTTAATTAGTTAACCCCCCTCCCATTTAACCTTAACCTGTCCCTGAGCTCATTTGGAACTGGATCTGGGGTGAGGTTGGTGGTTCCTAGGCTGACCCTGGGCAGATAGGCCTGATCACATCAGAGCCATGGAGAGGATACATCCAGAAGTAGATTTAAAGGTAAAGGTACCCCTGACCATTAGGTCCAGTCGTGAACGATTCTGGGGAACGCAACTGGTTCCGCTGCACTGGGAGCCAAGCCTAGGGGTCGTTGCAGGGTGTCACGTATGACATAGGTCAACCGAGCAGAACAGAAGGCAAGAAGTGGATGGGCATGGAATTTTGGCCTTGAATTTCGAAAGACTTGTGTCCATCCCTGATACAACCCAGTATGTCACTGAATATAAACATACGGAGAATTAATAGTGGGAGAACCTTCTGGGCTTCCTGGAGGCATCTAGGTTATTACTGCAGGAAACAAGATGCTGGACTAGATTAACTTTTCAATATGATCCAGCAAGGATATTCGTATGTTCTTTGCCAGCTCCCACCAAGGGCACCTCCAGAGATCTTTTAAAAAAATAATAATAATTGTGCATTAATCATGATTTGAGCTAATGATGGTATTGGGGAGGTAATACGCAATCCTGCTTCGAATACAATTTGCACTTGCAAAAGGTTTGGGTGGAAATACTGCATCATTTCCAGTTGGTGCAGGTCCTGTAGCTTCCTGCGGAAATCCTATAACTTTTCATACCACAAGTGTATGTGTCCTGTTTTATAATCTTATAGCCATAGGGCAATAATGGGGTAACATTGAGAAAGCATCGCAGAACATCTAATAAAGTGAAATAAGTCCAGTCCAGTATAAATCTATCACTAATGCACTATTATTGCATCAATGGTCACATCCACACCATATATTCAAAGCACTATGATGGCACCACAGAAGCTCATGGCTTCCCCCACAGAATCCTTGGAACTGTGGTTTGTTAAGGGTGCTGAGAGTTGTCAGGAGACCCATCTACCTCCACAGAGCTATGATTCCCAGGGTGGTTTAGCAGTCAATCATTTTCTCCAGGGAATTCTAGGAACTGTAGCTCAGTGAGGGGAATAGGGCCCTCATAGTAACTCTTAACACCCTTAACAAACTACAGTTCCCACAATTCTTTGAGGGGAACCACGAGTGTTTAAAATGGCATCATAGTGCTTTTAAAAGAAGTATGGTGTGAATATGGCCAATGAAGGGGTGCAGAATGCCTCAACAAACACCCCCAAAGAAAAACAAAACAAACGTCCTCAAAGCATCAGCCTTCAACTGAGCAGCTCTTCATAAATACTGTTTCATCTCAGCAGTACAAAGGCTGTTCTTCAATAGCCACTTGCACATTGTTCCCCAAGAGAACAGGAGTGATGAATAATGACGGAGGATGGAAAATTAGAGAAAGATTATCAGGACCATAGTGTGCAATCATTCTGCCAGTAACACAGAGAAGTGCTTTCTGAAGCCAGGATAAGAGGCACTGCTACGGTTTGCCTTCACCATTGACTTCTTATTTTTTTTCTTTCTTCCTCAATAGGATTGTTGCTACCTGTCTTAAGAAGCCTCAGTGATCATCATCGCCCACACTTCCCATATTTGAAAACTAGGTAATGCATCCATTTAAGTTAATCAAAGCTATGCTGTACTGGCAAAAGTATTAAACCACTTAAAGTCACCCAGAGTGAACTGTTTCGCAGTGATTTCTTGGCAGTCAGGCTGCTCCGAACTGAGCTGAAGCCATTTGCATTTATTTTTCCGTCAGGATTTGTCTGGTGCATCTCATTGCAGTGAAACAGAGAGTTCTGGGTAATACAGGTCCAGACCTATCATTAGGCAGAGTGAAGTGGCTTCCTCAGGCAGTGGTTCTGGGTGTCGTGTAAGAGACACAAATTGTTAGCTGTTTAAATTCATTTTTGTATTACTTTTCTCTTTTTTTAAACTCTCGAAGATTATGGGATTTTCTGCCTCAGTTGCCAAAATAAATTGGCAACCCTTGGGCACTATGCACCTTGACCCGTGTGGTGATGGGGGGCACTGTCATTTGCTGTACCACTTCAGGCACAAATGTGTTGATCTGGGCGTCTGTGTGAATGAATATGGACCACCAGGCTTCACTCTTCTAAGAAGACATTTTGCTCTTGCATTGTGTTTTGGTAACCCAGATGGGCATTGGGATTATAGTTATTTTCAGCTGCTGATTTGGCTGTCGGGAATAGGGACAAGCAGAAGCCAAGTGGTCCTTTTAACTGAACACTGTCTATGGCATAACCTTCACTGCATCTTTGCTTTGCAGCAGATGTTAAATGAATGCCTCAAGTTACAGGAATTTCATTAAGCGAAAGACTTGCACCTCTCTCTTATCAACACGAGTGGTGCCAGTAAGAAGACAAAACTCCCCAAGGGAAATTTCTGACTAAGCTTGCTTCTTACCTTATTCTGTTCCTGATTCTCCCTCCAGCTTATTGAGTGAACGTAGCAGAGGGGAAAACCATACAATTAATGTGCAAATGTTCCCATGTGTGAGAAGGGTGAATGGATGCATGTAAATGCCATAAATAACAGAGCTGGGATGAACAGACAGTGGTGAATCCATTGCTCTGATCCTTGTCCTTTTCACCTTCAGACTGGAAGCAGAGTGAGAGTGGGAAGATGCTAGAGTGATGGGTTATACCTGCTGAGGTTTATACTCCTAAGTACCCTTGATCATTAGGGATGCTGGAGAATTCAATATAAACAGGAGCAGGCATCGTTGATTATTCATCCTATGTACAAAATAGTTCCATGTCTGAATGCCCTGCCATTAACCCCCTTCCCCAAAACCCCAAAACCTAAACACAGAAATGTAGAACGCCACACAAATGGGTTCTCCTTAGGTGCTCCTACCAGTCTCATACATGGAAAGGCTTGGGAATTCTAAGAAAATAAAGCAATCAATGCAGCTTTTAAATCAGTAGTCAGTTCTCTACCTTTGAGTCAGTGTCAACATCATTGCTGGTAGTCTATGTCAGGATAATAAATAGGTTTTTCTCCTTGGTGCAAGATGAGAAGGGCACACTAACAACCTCAGCTCACAGATCTCATAGCCCAGCACAGTGAGGATATTCATAGAGGGTTGTTTTTTGTTGTTGTTGTTTTAGTGCGATATTGAAGCTACAGTCTCTGTAGGATCAGGGTGACACAGTGGGCTTTGGTCTTTTACTACCACATTTAAAAGGGCTGGCTTATCCTATAACTCATCAGTCAGGTAGAGAGTAGCCTGCATCTTGCCTCTTGATTTGCACTGAGCTCTCCCAAATCTGGTTGAAACTGTTCAAATATACAGTTTCTGACACACACGTCTGTGCATGAGAGGGTTAAGCTGAGCCCTGAGCTCAAGTTGCCAGTGGGAGTGGCTCAGTAGGCTGCCAGCAACCTTTGCTCTCCCTTTTCTCTCTCTCTGCTTCCTTTGAAGAACAAGGAATCATGCAGCCATGGCTTCTACTGTAGCTGGAAGAAATACCAAGTGAACTGAATCTCTCCAAAATGAGATTTTATAGGCTGCATCTTTGCCAGCCCAAACATTGCATGATCTTTTTGTAAGGAAACCATTTCCTTTCTTTTTAAGCTGTTTGGAGCCTCTTTATTTTTACTGTTGATGGATGGAGACCTGTTTGATATAACCTCTGAAACTCTGTGTTATTTGCAAAGCTAAGGGTCTGTGATTTATTCTAATCTAAGCATTTTCATGGTGAATGTTTGTTTAAAGGTAGATGAGGGCAAACCACATTTTAATGTGCTTGAAACAATTGCAATTGTGCTAACTCTGCTATGAGAGAGTACAAACCTCTCTCTCTCTCTAACAGAAACCTCACCTATTTAAACCATAAATACAGGGACCTCGATCTGGATGATGACCTTAGCATGGAAGGTAGGAGGCTTTGCATTGCAAAAATAAATAAAAGAGCCCCCATTCAATTTTTAAAATAGCGCAGACGACAAATTCCACAGGCAAGGAGTCAAGTTCCCCTCCCCTGACACTATGACCTCACTTTGCCAAGTGGTGGGGGGAAATTGCCTGCACTCAGGGGCAGAAAGATGCAGTTAGTTTGGCCCTTCCTAGTGTGTCCAGTTGATAGTTTAGGAACCACTGTTATAGCTTCAGGCCATGGAAGCTGTCCCATTAGGATGAAAGGGGTGCTGCCCCAGCAACCCCAAACTGTTTCAGCTATCTCCCACCTGCCTGCCTGCCTTCATATTTACAATCAGTCCAGAAGGTGGTCCTAGCTCTCATCTTGCTCCTCTTTAGTATTGATCTTGCATTTGTAGAATTCAAAAGGGGACAAAACTAGAATTAATTGTGCTCCATCTGTTGTTGGCTCTGGCATCCTATCACTGGCCTCCCTGTCTTTCTAAGAAGCCACCACTTCAGGTACTACAATTAGAAGTTGAATAAAAACATGAGGGGGGCAGAGGAATGCGTACATTAGATCTCCCCCCTTTTCACCATTCCCATCACCCTCCAACAATCTTCTGGAGTAGAGGGCCTTCTTCTATATTTGTGGAAGCTCTCTGGACCTTTTAGAACACTAATTTATCAGGGTTCAAAAATATGAACATGGAAGTCAGAGAGTGATGGAACATTAACCCCCCCCCATGTGCTTATTCAATTTCTAATCACAAAATCTGAAGAGGGCTTGAGCATTAGGTTGAAATGCATAGTTCAAATGCAAGGAACACATATTTAAGCCAGAGTGACTTTTGAAATTTACCAGCTACAGAATTTGAAGTGAAGAAACACATTAAAAGGAAAATGGGAGAATCCTTAAAACCTCACTGGAATCTACAGGCCTAATGTTCAATCTGTTCCACCATGGTGCTATTCCTGAATGATTATTTTCCCAGTGGGGATGGGGGATGGGAAATGTGTCTTTTTAAGAAAAAGAATCAAGAGATAATTCCTTTGAAGGGGATTCAGTTCCTCAAGTAAAAGTCTGGGTAGCCTTAGAGAGGTTTCTATTTTCAGTGGGATACTAAATAGATGCAGGAAGAATAATAAATTATCCTGCAGATTTCAAATGCTGATTTCCAACATTCTCAGCTGTTAATAGGTGGGACCCTGGATTCAGAAGGGGCCAGTGTGAGTCTCAAAAGTCATATTCAGGGAGTCACCACAACAAAGGGGCCTGCAGCAGGGGCAGACTTTGCTAATCTTTTGTAATATGGTGCCCTGTGCAAGGTCAAGATTTGGCGCTCCTGAATGGATCTTCTCAATTATGGATCTTCCCAATTTTGCACCCCCTCAGCTTGGTGCCCTAAGTGGGGGGAACCACTTGTACTACCCTAAATCTGGCACTGCCTGCAGGAGTGCATGGAATTCCCTCCAGTCCAACAGTGACCTTGAATGTGCCAGCCATGTTCCCAGTCTGTCACACAATCAGCTGAATTTAAAGAAGGTCACCTTCGCAGTGGCAAAGGGAGGAGAAGCGGCACCCGGGACGGAGTATTGGGGTAAGGGGCAAACCGCCCATCGGCGCACGTGCATGCACCGCTACATACTGACCATGCGCGAGCACCGTAATATGTCAGAGGGATCCTCTGCTCACAGCTGCAGCAGAGGGATCCTTCGCTCTCGACTGCAGCGGTGGCAGAGGGATCCCCCTGCTGTCCATATGGTGCTTGAGCGGTGCTGCGCATGTGCATACATGCGCCACTGGGCGGTTTGCTGACAGCGCCACTCGAGCACTGTACGGATGGCGGAGGAGGGTGCAGCCGCGAGCGGAGGATCCTCTACATGTGGTGGCGGCTCACGCCGCTGCGCCCGGGGACGGCGGGGCGAGCCCCCTGTGGGGTGCCGTCTTGTCACCCCTCCTCAGAGGTGGAACCCGGGGCAGCCCACCCCCTTCCCCTCCTCCTTTCGTCACTGCACCTTTGTTGCACAAAGGATTTCATACAATGGGATGGGAACACCTGATGATGGCTAGAGTAATTTCATTTCTAGCACTCAGTCTTGGGGCAGATCCTTCAAAACAACTTGGGTAAATCCACCCTGATCTCATTCATGTGTGCGTATGCTGACCCAAGATTAACCTTGTAGCTGTGCTTTTTTATTTCTTAAAAAAAATCTGTTTATGAGTTACTGTGTGCTATATGTAGGGCAAATCTTGTTGCCATTGCACCCATAAAAGAAGACTTGAGATGCAGGAGTTAGGGTGCAAAAAGATAATCTTTATTAAATAGAACAAACAAGAGGATCTGCAAAACCAATTAACCAGATTAGCCAAATCAAAGTAGTCCAGTCAGGAGAATTATCCAGTAAGGAGGGAACTAATCCTTCCCATCTCTCCTGGGCATGTTTACAGACTGCCTTATCCCACATATTCCCAGATGATTGCATAAATGTGTTTCAGGTGCTGCATAATACTCATGGCACATTTGTAAGAAAATGATCTTTTGAACTCCCTACCTAGTGACATCAGGCAAGTGCTTTCCTTGAACTCTTTTCAGTGCCTGCTAAAAACATTTTTCTTTAGGCAAGCCAATCCAGACACATAGAACATTGGCATGTGTTTTAATCTGGTTTCTAGTTTAGCACTGATTTTTAACTAACCTTTGAATGTTTTGAATTGCTGTATTTAAGTGTGGTGGGTTGTTGTTTTTTACTGATATTTTCATTTGTTCCTTTGTAAACTGATTTGCACTTTTTGCTGCAATCAACTGGTACAGTATATACATTTATTTATTTTTTTAAAAAAACCCAAAAAACAACAGCAATAAATAATCCAGAGCTCTTCAATGCTCCACTGGGAATATTTTGACAGTGTCTTGTTTTGCCAGAGCCCATGCGCCTATAGTAGAGAAACAGAGACTTTTTTTTAAAAAAAATGTAGCGCTATGGAGCTTAGAAAAGTAGATAGTACAGGAAAAGCAGTAGCAGCTCATCAAAAGGGTGGATTTTTTCTTCTTCTTTTTTGGTGGCCTCAAACTTGGAAATGGTACTTTGTTGACATTGCAGTTAGACTCATTGGAAGGTGGGGGTATAGGGCAGAAACTTTGCACGTTTTACTCATGAAATTCCTTGCATATGATGCAAGGAAAAATAAATATATGTGCCAAGTTCCAGGTTTGGTGCAAGTACTATTTGGTGAGAGAACCCAAGCAGAAATGTAAAAATCACAAAATATCACAAAGTAAAGCATGGGAATATAGGCTGTTATACCTTTAAAATATGCCCTTGTGAGTTCCAAAACTTCCCTCTTCCATCAGCATAGAAGAAGGCTACACATCTGTTAAGTTAGAAATTGGTTATTTACAGCACAAACTCTTCAATGGTTTGGTTCATGTGTTTTTCCATACATCAGCCAGGCAGTAAAACTTGGCATAGTTACAAGGGAAAGTTCCTAGATTATTGGTATAGAAACTCAAGAGAGGCTTGTTAAAGCCATGCAGCTAAACTGGAGCAACTTGCTGAACTTCCAGGTAGACTGAAGGGAACAAAGGCTTGATTACCTAGTCCCTCCCAAGGTGAGCTAAGCCTGGCGGGACAGCTTACTATATGGTCTTAACTCCTTCATGCATTAATTAGACTTAAGTATGTTAGCTATAGATGGGACGCAGGTGGCGCTGTGGTCTAAACCACTGAGCCTCTTGGGCTTGCCGATCGGAAGGTCAGCGGTTCAAATCCTCACGACGGGGTGAGCTCCCGTTGCTCAGTCCCTGCTCCCACCAACCTAGCAGTTCGAAAGCACGTCAAAGTCCAAGTAGATAAATAGGTACCGCTCTGGCATGAAGGTAAACACTGTTTCCGTGCGCTGCTCTGGTTCACCAGAAGCGGTTTAGTCATGCTGGCCACATGACCTGGAAGCTGTACTCCCTCGGCCAGTAAAGCGAGATGAGCGCCGCAACCCCAGAGTCGTCTGCGACTGGACCTAATGGTCAGGGGTCCATTTACCTTTACCTTTATGTTAGCTATATGAGGCTGGTTATCCCACAATTGGGATGCGGGTGGCGCTGTGGGTAAAACCTCAGCACCTAGGACTTGCCGATCGCATGGTCGGCGGTTCGAATCCCCGCGGCGGGGTGCGCTCCCGTCATTTGGTCCCAGCGCCTGCCAACCTAGCAGTTCGAAAGCACCTCCGGGTGCAAGTAGATAAATAGGGACCGCTTACCAGTGGGAAGGTAAACGGCGTTCCGTGTGCTGCGCTGGCTCGCCAGATGCAGCTTGTCACGCTGGCCACATGACCCGGAAGTGTCTGCAGACAGCGCTGGCTCCCGGCCTATAGAGTGAGATGAGCGCACAACCCTAGAGTCTGTCAAGACTGGCCCGTACGGGCAGGGGTACCTTTACCTTTACCTTTATCCCACAGTATATATATTTTTGGTGTGTGTTTGTTTGTTTGTTTGTTTGTTTGTGTTTGTGTTTTAACTTTCACAGGAATTTAAATATGGCTTGCTTCTCATCTTCCCCAAGAGCAGAAACCCCAAGGTAGTACCTTTCTACAAGTTTGTGTACATTTACAAGGACATTTTATCTGCCTTTATTCTGGTTAAGGACTATTGCCCCTCCAAGCTGCTTCAGCAATTAGCTGTAAATAGCTGTGAATAAGGCACATTGAGGGCCATACATAATGACTAACCTTCCCTAGGCCTATAAAATATTCAGCAGCTCCCTATTACTCCAGTTAGTTATATTAATCTAAGTTTTCTGAGTCTCAAGGAGGGAGAGGAAGCAAAATGAAGCTTTGCAGTTCCTTTTTGTTAACTGTGTAACAGTTTCTTTCCTGGGTTTGACAGCATATCTTGGTTGTATTGGGCTGAGTTCCCATCACAAAACCTCAAGAGTGTTTTGAAACAGCCAAGCAGCAATCCAAACCACAAACAGCTGACAAATTAAAATACAGATTGCTCAGGAGATGACGATAGCCGTGGGCTCCTGTAGCAATTGCCATGTTTTATGGGCTGAGACCTTGTACCTCACAGAGGAGAGGGCTCTCAGAGGCTCTAGCCATGACTGGCTATTTGCTAACTTCCAGGTTTAGTAACAATTGTTTCTGAATACCTGTTACTGGGCAGCAACTGGGGAGCAACGATTGCCCTTATGTCATGCTTGTGGGCTTCCCAAAAGGCATTTTGGCTGACCACTGTGAGAAACAGGTCCCTGCAATGGACTGGCCTTTGATTGTAATGATCTGGGCTCTTCTTATGTCCTTGTGGTAAAACAGGCACACAGGAGCTTTGATTCAGAGTAGCGCACTGGCTCACATTTACCTTGTGATTTTTGAGCAAATATCTCCCCGGCAAAGGCTGACCATGTTCATGCACGGAGACATAGGCTGCATTCACATGACAGTTTATGCAACTCGCCTGACATTTCCACAGCTGGCAATTATGCATTATATTTCAGTTTTCACATGATACAAAAACCAGTTCCAGAAAACTAACGTAACATAGGACTTGTTTAGCACCAGGTGCAGCAGCTTCTAGGGGGGGGGGATCTTTGACTATTTGCTGGCAGGGGGCTGGGGCCCCTCAATGTTGAGGGGTGGGGGAGGCTGAGCACAATGCGTGTTGTGTGTGTATGATATGCACAAACAATGTTGCATCATTGGAAGGAGGCCAAGCAGGGAGCCCAGGGCTGCATGAGATCCTCTCTCATGCTCAGGAGGAGCTAGCCATTGAACCATGTCATGCTGGGCTCCTTGCTCAGCATTCCCCAGTGATGCGACATTGTATGCGTCACATGTATGATGTCACATGTGTGCAGTAAGCAACATAAGCCAGCCTCCTCCTCCCCCCCCCCCGTTCTTGGGCACAAGACAGTGCCTCTGTTTAGCACTAATTTCTGTGTTATTTGATTCCAGAAAGAATCCATTTTCAGCCCCTTTAATCTGGAAAATCATAGAATCATGGATTGAAAGAGACCCCAAGTATCGTCCAGTCCAAACCTCTGCAACGCAGGAGCCACGGCTAAAGAACCCCTGACAGATGACCATCCATCCTCTGTTTAAATCCCTCCAAAATGTGGGAGTAAAGTGATGAAATTTGGAATGGTGTACTGGCATACTGTTCTTTCTTGCTGTTTTCATGGGGGATTCATCATCATCATCATCATCATAATTTTTATTTATATCCTGCCCTCCCTGGCCAGAGCCAGGTTCAGGGTAGCTAACACCAGTAAAATTACAGTAAAAACATAATAGGGGAAAAAACCACCAATTTAAAATACAGGTTAAAATGCAATTTAAAATGCAGCCTCATTTTAAAAGTAGCCCTTAGATCAAAACCATATGGGGAGGGAAACATAAGGGTCAGACTGGGTCCAAACCAAAGGCCAGGCGGAACAGCTCTGTCTTGCAGGCCCTGTGGAAAGATGTCAAGTCCCGCAGGGCCCTAGTCTCTTGTGACAGAGCGTTCCACCAAGTCAGAGCCAGTACTGTAAAGGCCCTGGCCCTAGTTGAGACCAATCTAACCACCTTGCGACTTGGGACTCCCAAAATGTTGTTATTTGTGGACTTTTAGGTCCTCTGGAGAGGTGGTCCAGAGCCATGCATGTGTGGGAAGGGGGGCGAGTAGCAACATTGTCCAACGATGCCTGTTGTTGTTGTTGTGTCCAACTACACCCACTGGTGTGAGTGCTATTTAGCATTATATAAAAATGGGACAGAAGTTCTACCATTATAATTGCTAATAATACACAATATTACACATCTGAATGCACCCCTGTTGTGGACAAAGATGGAGCCAAGGGCAAATAGAATAGTCCAGGGTGGACAAGAACCATATTCCAAAAGCAGCAACCAAAGATCAGAGGCACCTAAGGTGGAAAGTACAATTTAAGGTGTATGAATGTGTGTAAAAGTAGCCTGTTGTACAACGGCAAGATTTACATTTGTTTTCTCTTTTCCCCTGCCCACCACTGGCAAGTGGCCCCTGCAAGGTTGCCCAGAACGTAATGTGGCCCTGGGTCTGAAAAAGGTTCCCCATCTCTAATTTGAACTGACCACCCCATATCCCATTTTTTCATATACAGCCCTTTATACCCATTTGCACCTCTTCTCTAGGGAGGAGCAATGCATAGTTTTGTGTGTTTGTGTGTTACACACATTAGGTCAAGCACCTGTGTGCAAAGTAGCCGCCGTTGTGAGAAAAGGGAGGTGAAGAGGAAGCATAACGGACGCTGATGCTAGCACAGTCTTCTTTGCCTGTGCAGGACGCCGCTATTGATCACAGGGGATTTTCCGTTGCTCTCATGAAAAAAGATACTGAGCAGGGAGCAAAAGTCCATTATTGACAAAAGAAAAAGCCTGCCAGAAACCCTGGGTGGCAAGGATGTAGCTAAGATCAGCACAAGAGAAAGTTTCTGCAATCCATCAAGAGGAGGATGTGTGCAGGTGACCTGCCCATCACCTCTCACCATTGTACTTTGCAGAAGGCAGCCTGTATTGGAAGCACCCCTGTGGGCTATGAAAGCACTCAGAGACACCTGTGAGCTTGCCCTTTACTGCCGCAAGCCCAAGCTGTTAAATATCATGCTCTTTGGGCTGTGATTTACTCTGCTGATGGCCTCCTCCCTTCTTCCTGCAGCCTCCCCCCATCCCATCATAAGGGACCAATTCTGGACATACGGCAAGAGGCAGCAGGGGCAAGGAGGAATGATTGGGCCAATGAACATAGACTTGCAGAGGCAGAAATGCAGCATTCAAGAGCTCACGAACAAATTGAAATAACAAGGTTGTCTAGGGAGTGGGAGTGTTTTTTTGCGAATAAATTCACAATCTGCAAAAGGTAACCTTTTGTTGAAGCTAAGATAAAACCTGCCAGTTGTTGGTGTGGGGTGGGCGGTGACCATGCCAAATATTGTCGTGTCTCCCTGTGCTGCAGCGTCAACAGCAGGAATGGGAAATGAAACTGTTGCCGTGGCATGGCAGAAAGTGTTTGCCCTGTTGCCTTGGCAATGGGAAGACATTTCTTTCTCCTGACACCAGTTTAGGAAGGGGACAATGGACAATGGAGATCCCCTCAAAGGATACCACTGGAAGTATTTGATTATTTTCACGTGGCCATCAAGTTCACACATCCCCTCGCAGATTGCCCAAATTGCACTGACCCCATCCTCCTAAACCAGGCATAGGCAAACTTGGCCCTCCAGATGTTTTGGGACTACAGCTCCCATCATCCCTAGCTAACAGGACCAGTGGTCAGGGATGATGGGAATTGTAGTCCCAAAACATCTGGAGGGCCGAGTTTGCCTATGCCTGTCCTAAACCTATGCCCCCCAAATAATCCAAAGAGGCCATGATGGGGGGGTGCATTTCTCCCCTTCATTCCCCTTCTTCCATCTGTCTGCCACAGAGGTCTGGAACCTAGGAGACAGGGGTTCAAATCCCCACTCAGCCATGAAGCTCTATGGTGATCTCCAGCCAGTTGCCATCTCTTGGGTGGCAGAATATAAATTTATAAAGAAATACTTTTTTAAAAAAGAGTGGGAAGGTTGTCCAGTGCTGATATGATCTAAGGGATAAAGGGAAAGGGAAAGGGACCCCTGACCATTAGGTCCAGTCGTGGCTGACTCTGGGGTTGTGGCGCTCATCTCGCTTTACTGGCCAAGGGAGCCGGCGTATAGCTTCCGGGTCATGTGGCCAGCATGACTTAGCCGCTTCTGGCGAACCAGAGCAGCGCACAGAGACGCCGTTTACCTTCCCACCGGAGCGGTACCTATTGATCTACTTGCACTTTGACGTGCTTTCGAACTGCTAGGTTGGCAGGAGCAGGGACCAAGCAACAGGAGCTCACCCCGTCACTGGGATTCGAACCGCCGACCTTCTGATCGGCAAGCCTTAGGCTCTGTGTTTTAACCCACAGCGCCACCCGTGACCCTGTGATCTAAGCGATAGGCACCATTAAGTCAATGAATTGGCCCCAAATTGGTGTTCCAGCATTCTGAGCCTGGAAGTGAAGGCTTTAAGATGTGAGCCTTTGGTACCCTATCCAGAACATGGCTGAAAGCATCCACACTGCTCACAGATTTGGTCTGCTCATGAGGAGTGGCTTGCCCATGAGGATTCATTCACTCTTGGAGAGTTCTTGTTTTGCAGGTGGACACTTCAGTGTCTGGTGGCCAACTAAGCCTATACATTTAGGCACACTTTAGCGACAGCTCAGTTTCTGCCTCTGATTCCAAGAGGAGTCTACATGGGTTGTCAGGCGAAGGTAAATTGCTGTTTTCACCTGAGGGCCCCAGCTCTGTCTCAGTGTCCCTTAACACAGGCTGCTCCTCTACAATATTTTGCTATGGGAGTTCCTGCTCATCTTCCAGGTATGCGTGTGGGGGGAATAAAGTTGCTTTGTACTTGATCTATGGATGTAGTTCTATTGTTGATGTCATGCTGCATTCTCTCTGTACACACATGTGTGTGCTTGTGTGTAATATTAGTGGTACAGACACGTTTGCAAATGAAAGAAAGAAAGAAAGAAAGAAAGAAAGAAAGAAAGAAAGAAGGAAAGCAGCTAAAATCACAAACAGCAACCCTTCACACTGCAACATTTTGTTGCTCTGGCTGTGTTGGAGAAAAAAAATAATTTCATAAAACTGTAGTTTGATGATTCCATTTTCTTTTAAGCCTATGGCCTAGATAAACTGAAAAGGCCTGTGCCTGCCTAGCTTTTATGGTATAGAACTAGCTGTTTTTAGGTACTGTACGTAGCAAATGTCCTATCCAGAACACTGAAAGGAGTAAACTGTTAGAATCTATGGTGGCCATTGTATGCATGAAAAGGGAATCAACTAGGCATGGCAATTGTGATTAGTCTTGAATTGTTTTGTATATAGATGAAAGAGGACATTTAATGAACATGAAAATTAGTCAAAATCTTAATAAAGACACTAAAAATTGTTATATGTAATCACATGATATTATGATGAGGGCTGATCTGAAGAGCCAAATGTTTTTCATTGGTTCAGGATGCTGACATTGGGTTGCAACTATTATGATTGCTGTGATTCTTTGATTGGTGAATGAAGTAACGTGTGTGATCTGAAAGTATGTAAAAAGCATTGCTTTGGATGTGGTTCCTTGCAGCCTCCTCCTTACTTTTGAGGCTGTCCCTATGCACATTTGTATTTCAATAAGGATTATTGAATAAAGGCCTATCTTTTAACTTGGAGCCTTTATCCTTTTATTTTGGGTTTCTCCAGTCTAGGAACCTCTTTCTAAATTTCTCCAACAGGTGATTCCCAGCAGATGGAATCTTCTTGTCCTGTGCACCCAGGAAGGCAGGATGTAGGAAGAAGTGGAAAGAGCTTGTGTGCTGATGCATTGTGAGAGTATCAGTGCATAAATCACAGTATATAGATCACAGGTGGGCCTTTGTATTGATCCAATAGAGCTCTTCCTGTGTTCTTGGGGGTGAAAGCAGAGCAAATGATACGTTGCACTTAGGCCAGCATGTCATAGTGTTAGTATGAGATTATGTGATTATGACAGTGGTGACTGCTCAGTTCAAAAGACAGAAGATAAATGAAATTTTCAAGAGGAATGTCAACAAAAATTCTGGAAATAGAAGACTTTTTAAAACAATGAGAAGAAATTGAACATAGGTGAATTGTTCTGGGTATGCCCTCCCCAAGACTCAGTTGATCTTGCCTCTGATCAAAGGCCACTTCATACATGATAGATCCTCCTCTGGTTAGATTTGTCAATTTTTTCTTGACCCTCTATTGACATCTTTAAAAATGTGTCTAAAGATTCTATTTTCCCCGCAGCTCTCTGAAGTCTGAGTCAGAAGTGCACGCTGCAAAATGATATCAGGAATGAAAAGTCATCTCTATTTGCTACAGCAAAAGTGCTGTCCTTGCATATGAAGGGTCAAAGCTCAATGGCAGAGCATCTGTTCTGCATGCTGAAAATCCCACTTTCCTTTTTTTTAAATAAAATATTTATTAAAGTTTTACAAAATGAAAAAAGAAAAAGAAAAATACAAATAAAAAACAGTTCCATCTTTCCATTACATTCTTTCATTTACTTAATTTCCGGACCTCCTCTAACCTCCCTTTTTGTATTCCAGTTTAATTTGTCAGTTCAGCAAATCCTTCCCCTCTTTGCTTTGAAAATCCCACTTTCCATCTCTGGTATCTCCAGGTAGGGAAGGAAGGCACCATTGTCTGAAAGCTTGGAGATCCACTGCCAGTCAGTGTAGACAATACTAAGCAAAATGGACCAATGGCTCTTCTGTAACAGCAAAACTGGGCACCTTCATCTGCCCCAGCTGCAATAAAACATGTCTTTCCCATATTGATCTCTACAGCCACAGCCAAGTACCAGGGGCAAACGAAGGCTAACTGACACCTGGGGCGGGGCAAACCGCCGGCTGCACATGCGTTGCACCACTACATATGACGCATGCATGGTGTCACTACGTAGGGCGCGTGTGCAGCATCGCTACATACAGCACATGCATGTGATACTGGGCATGCATTGTACATAGAGGTTTGCTGCCAGCGCCGCCTGAGCACCATGCGGACAGTGGCAGGATCCTTTGCTCAAGGCTGCAGCGTTGGCAGAGGGATCCCACTGCAGTGAATACAGTGCTCAGGCGGCGCCAGCGGCAAACTGATCTGTACAGCGCACGCATGTGACACCGTGCATGCGTTGTATGTAGTGGTTTGCCGCCAACGCTGCTCAAACGCCGTACAGATGGTGGCAGGATCCTCTGCTTGCAGCTGCAGCTGCAAATGGAGGATCCTCCACATGCGGCTGTGGTGGCACGATGGCTGCTCGCACTGCCGCACCCAGGGGCAGCGGGGCAAGCACCCTCACAACATGCCTTCTTGTCACCCCCCCCAGACATGGCACCCGGGGTGCACCGCCCCCACCCCCCCTTGCGGCGCCACTGCCAGGCACTGTAACTCTCCAACAGTTTGACTACTTCCAATGGCACACTTCTATTGTCTCTCTTAAACGGATGGACGCCAACAGCAAGGAGCAATGGTCAGACAGAGTCCTAGGTATAAAGATTAAGAAGTGGTCGGGCTGGTCATGGCCAAGTGATCTTTGCCTGTGTCTTAGACACAGGGTAGGTTCAAGACTCACAAGAACTCAGCTCCATGAATTTGGAAAGAAAATTTAAGTTTGTGTGTTCAGTATATTGCCCATACAAGCCAATAGGAGTGTGCCTCAGCTTACCACCTCTGTTGGTATTCTGGAAAGATCTGGGCCAATGTTTGATTTTCTTACAGAACTCTCTCTGTTATTCAGCTATAAACACACTGTGCATTTAATCTTGAATGGGAACCAGAACATTTCACCACTGGGTGAGCCTTTTCTCTTTCTTTTCAGAGCAGATTGCCTTGTGCTAGGGTAATTGGATGCAACGTAGGGGGAGAATTCTTATTGTGAGACCAGGGAAATTTGGCTTCTTCCAGTTTGAGAAAACTCTTCCAGTATGAGAAAATAGGCCAATCCTATGTCTTCAGTGCCACCAAGTAGATGCTCATTGTCATAGAACTTTCTCCTCACAGTTTTGTGTTTCAGTACAGAGACTATGTGCTTTGCTCAGAACAGATCAAAAATATAATTTCACCCAAGAACCAGGACGATTGACATGCCCATTTTTGGAAGTCTTGTCTTCTCAAACCTGATCTCCTCCACAATCAAATTGCCAGTGGTTAAATTTTGGTGAAAAACGCTAGCATCTCTTTTGAAATCTATATTGTTTGTTTATGCCATATTTTGGCTTTTCTTGGAGGAACTGATCTCTCTAGTGTTTTCTGATAACAAGATGAGTGTTTCTGCATCCTAACCTAGTACTTTTTTCCCCTTTTGGAGCCAGCACAGCGTAGGTCCACAACTGTAGAGCTAGCTAGAGAAGTTAGGAGTGTTTTTATCTTTTGATTTCTTATCTACAATTGTATGTGTTCTTTGATGTCTTTCATCTCTCAGCATGTTTGCCGATAGAGAAACACAACACCCTTTCTTGTTTTAAAAGCTTTAGACTGGTGCATAGTGTGAGCACAAAAGCCAACACCATGTCTAACCACTCTGTAGGCTGCTAAATGCAGGACTCAGAGGCATGCCCAGATGAAGTCTGATCCTTTTATTGCTTTATTCTTTTTGTGGACTACTTTGGAGGATTTTTTAAAAAATCAGTATATAATTTCAAGAAAGAAAGAAAGAAAGAAAGAAAGAAAGAAAGAAAGAAAGAAAGAAAGACAGCAAGCATTTGAAACTAAGGAACTGGGAGCTTCCGGTCTTGCCCAACTAAATTACAATTCTGGCAGCAAACTTTCAGTACCCTGGACAGCTCCATGTGGACCTGGATGGCCTGATACCAGATTCAATCACAAACAGAGAGCTCAGACCATTGCTCCAGCTCTAGCCTGAAGGCAACTGGCAGTTTAAGTACTCCTACACCAAGAGGCCCCCTTCGTGGATCAGTGTCTTGTCATGGCGAAGGGGCTTGAATAACTCAAAGAAGCTATGAGCTATGCCATGTTGGGCCACCCAAGCCGGACAGGTCATAGCCGAGAGTTTAGACTAAATGTGATCCACCTGGAGAAGGAACTGGCAAACCACTCCAGTATTTTTGCCAAGAAAACTCCATGGACATAAAAAAGGAGAAGCTTTGAGAAGAAAGCGAGAGTTCCCAAGGCATGCTCTGGTTCATGGGGTCACGGAGAGTCGAACATGACTAAGACGACTAAAGAACAACAACACAGCAAGAAGCACATGTGTAAATCCACTGCCCTGGATGGAGCCTGGTTATGCGATAAAGGGAGCATGCTTTTTTTAAAAAAATCCAGATTACACCCTTCTGTACCTTCTATGATTGCTGGTCTTGGTGCAGTGATGGAGGCGAGGGGACCTCTTCTGCTGCTGGGGAGGAACAATTAAATCATGGAAATGTAGAGTTGGAAGGGACCCTGAAGTTCATCTAGCCCAGAACCTGCAACCTTGGTATTATCAGCATCAGAGTTAGAGGCAAAGCTACCTACTTAGGAGAAGAGAACGGGGAGCTCACTATCCACTGGGGCTTCTCCTCAGTAGAAGACTCTAGTACAGTCATACCTCATGTTACATTTGCTTCAGGTTGTGCATTTTCAGGTTGCATCCCACAGCAACCTGGAAGTACCAGGAAGGGTTACTTCCGGATTTCACCACTTGCGCATGCACAGGCGCGCAAAATGACACCACGCACATGCACAGAAGCAGCGAATCATGACCCGTGTGTGCGCAAATGCACAGACATGGGTTGCGTTCTTTTCAGGTTGTGAACGGGCCTCCGGAATGGATCCCATTTGCAACCAGAGGTACCACTGTATCCACCTTTCTAAGTATGAGCCAAAGCAGTAAAAAAAGCAAAATAAAAGTTGTTCATCCCAACTTTAAGGAAGGATAGGAGCATCAGAATTCAAGGGAAATTGGTCAAGGCTGCATACATGTTCTGAGCAGTGCCTGAACTCTACAATCTTTCTGTCCGTTTTCTCCTAAATATGTGCAAACTAAATCCCTCGGCAGTGGTTTGAACTAGCTGTCCTCTTTAAACGAAGCCAGGGAAAGATGTGATATTTCTGATGTTGCGGTCATTATTACTGCGCATTCCTTTAAATATTTACAAATCCATTTATCATGGAGTTTAAGGACTCAGCTTTTATAATGATCCAATAAATATAAACTAAAAATATATAAAGAACCCCACTGCCAGAATCCCAAGGGCAGAAATAACATTACGATGCTAATACGGTCTGTTGGAGGCTGCAGTAATCCAGATTACCATACATAACCGTCTCCCAGAAACTAATTTGACTTTTATTGTGCTGCTAAATGAAATTATTACATGAGCTATAGATTATTGAGCCCTGTGGCAACATGGGATGGCAAAGCACTGGGATGGTATTTTCCCCTCTTTTTTTGATGGTGGGGGGGGGGGAGGAAAAAAACTTCCTTCATATTGGCGCCTAGGTTTACGGAACAGTATGCACTTTAGGGCTGAATAACAGATGCTCTATCACTTAGCCATAGCACAGCAAGTAAATAATTATTACTAGGTCAGGCAGCAAAGAATCACTTTGCTGGGACGAAATGCACTATGCAAAACATTGTGCTCATTACTAGCATCTTTCTGTCAGAGTCAGGAACTACGACACTTTGTGACAAGACAACTTGGAGAAATTCAGCAGTGGCAGCCACAAAGGATCTGTTGCAGTTATATAATCCTCAACTGGCTGAAACACCGAACAGACCAATAAAAGACTTACGGGAGATGCGAGCTGTGCTATGTTTTCTGGATGGTTTTTGGCTTCTTACTCACTGGTAGCTTTCCCCATAAGTTATTCCCTGGCTCGTGCATGCAACAGGTCCCATATTTAGTCCCTGGCATCTCCTGGGGAGTTGCTGCCAGTATGTGTAGTAAACAGCTTGATTGAGTAGACCATCTCCATATCGGGCAGTGGAATCTGGTCCACTAGGGCAAATGGGGCACTGCCCCACCAACTATAGTTTGGCCTCAGCCAGTTCCCAGCTGCCTGTCTTCTGACTTACAATCAGTCCAGGGGATGCAACTGGCTAACAGCTTCCTCATTCTTATTCTCAGTGTTGCCCCTTGTAGAACTCAGAAAGGAGGAGGATGGCAACAAGACTAGAATTATTTGGCTCCGGTTTCACTTATTGTTGGGCTAACCACCTCCACCAACTGCTGTTCACTGCCCCCATGTCTTCACTCTGGCGGGGACTTAGCAATGGCCATTTCTTTGCCTGCTGTTCCCCTCTCAGGGGTGGGGGGCTGTGGTGAAAGTTGACCCCACCAAAGAGATAAATACTCTTAATAAGTCTAACTACAGAAATCATCCTGGCAGTCATTCAGCAGCTCATATTGTTGGCATTTTCAGCAGGAGTCTGGCGAGTTACGATTTTTGTCCAATGGTAGACTTCGCTTCTTGCAACAATACAGAATGGCAGGCTAAGGACTTTACTATGTACAGCCACTGCTGGAGATCTTGTCTGACTGGCTAAAGACCACCAAGCTGTGAGGCTTGGTGCCAGGTCTTTATAGCCTGCAGATGAGTATTTTATCTGAGTAGTTAATATTTTCAGGCTGGTTTTATATTTCAAGTTTTCTGTAGTTTGATTCTCCCAGAGTGGATTTCCTCAGGTGTTCAGGAGGAAGGAAGGAAAGAAAAGGCTGAAATGGTGAAAAAAGCAGGAGGGAAAAGTAAGGAAGACTGCACTAAGGAGGTATATTCAGCTAGTTCTACCTTCTTGAGCCGGGACTGAAGCTTAAAATGGGAATTCCTGGCTTCTCCTAATTTACCATTAGACCTCAATGAGAAATCACACTGAATGGAAGAAGCCCTAGCACCACTATACTGCCACCAGCACTATCAACACTACCACATCTACTAAGAGCTAAGGATTGGGGGAGGGGTGCGGTTTGTTTCACATTTTAATGGTGAGTGGGGATCTGCCTTATTCACACTTCCAAAACAATAGGCAAACCAAAATGCAGCTCTCTCTTTCCACACTGGCACTTCTCTGAATTTCACAATGTAGTTCACCAGACAACATGTACAGAAATGCAAATATAACAGGAAATTGGGTGTAACTGTGCATATGCTAGTGAAAACAACATACAGTACAGCAGTGCATTTGGGGAAGAGAACACTAAAATGCTGTTTTAAAATTGATTATTTATATAGCAGCTTTTAATGTTTATGTTTTGTTTTTCATTAATGCAATGATTTTGTTTTTGTGAAAATTAAAAAACCTATTATATAAAAAATAATAATAAAATGTTGCTGAATTTTCATGCAGACTTTTTCGCTTTTTTTTTTTTAGTGATGCAGAAAAGTGACAAACAGGACATATGACTGGAACAATCAGAAATTGAATCCGTCAGATTCATCCATTCCTACTTGCAGCCCAGTCTTTTCATGCTTACTCAGAAGCAAGCACCTTAGGAGGAATTCAATATAGTGCTCTGGAAATTCCTAATCAACACACATATTTCAACATGCTGGGGCTGGAGCTGGAGCTGTGGCTCAAGCTAGATATACTTAGTGGTCCCTCTGTCCTCAAAGTGCCCAGTTCCTTGCAAATGTAGCAGCTGTCCATTTGTTTGTCTCTCCCTCTGTGAACAATCATAAGCCCTCAAGAAGGGCACCATCCCATCCTTTTCCCAACCAGATGCTTGTGGAAAGCCCAGAAGCAGGATCTCAGTGAAGCAGTACCCTCCCCAACAACTGAATACTGAGCAACTGGTATTCAGAGGCATACTGTGGCTTAGGGCCCTCATATTTACAGGACCGCCTCTCCTGGTATGCCCCGCAGAGGACCTTAAGGTCCACGAATAATCATAGTTTAGAGGTCCTGGGCCCTAAAGAAGTCAGATTATCCTCCACCAGGGCCAGGGCCTTCTCAGTGATGGCTCCAACCTGGTGGAATGCTCTGTCCCATGAGACCAGGGCCCTGCAGGATTTAACTTCCTTCCGCAGGGCCTGTAAAACAGAGCTATTCCGCCTGGCTTTCAATTTGAACTTAGCCTGATTTTTATTCCCCTTCCTTCCCTCCACCTCCCCTTTTTCTGAAGATTACCCGCTTGGGATCCCACAGCTAATTCTCCTCTGGCCTCCTCGCTGGCCCAAATAGGACTAATTTAGCCAGCTAGCCCTGGTGATCATCTAATGTTTATTGGATGGATTTCCCCCTAAATTGATTTTTGAATTCTGAATTTATTGTTATTCAGGTTTTATACTGTATTTTATGCTGTTTTTTGTTGCATCAATTACGGTAAGTGTTTTAAATTTGTTGTTAGCCGCCCTCAGCCTAGTTTTCTGAACTGGGAATGGCCGGGTATAAATAAAAAATTATTATTATTATTATTATTATTATTATTATTATTATTATTATTAACAGTGGAGGCAAACACTGCAGCAATGGCAGAAGCCATTTGGTGCACATCACCTCTGAGAGAAAGAGAGAACAAGTTGAGTGGAGGTTATTGTTTTTTCCTCCTTGCTCCTTTCACAGCTCACTTACTTGGAATGGGCAAGTAAACAAGCAGCAAGCAGAAGGGGGCTTTGGGGGTTATCAGTACCCACCTCTCCTTGGGACATGTGCTTTGGCAGCTGCCCAACAACACCAACTCCTGAAGATAGCCCTGGTCTAAGAAGATAGCCAAGTCTGCACAGATGAAACCAGTCCTTCAGATACCCTGGTCTCAAACTGAATATCATGCAATGTTGATCCCAAAGTTGCCTCCTCCGTCTTCAGATGCACAACCTCTCAGGCCAGCTCTGAGCTTCTCTGCCATTTTCAATCTTCCATGTAACCTGAACAAGTCCCCGAGCCAAATGCATCTTTAATGTCAAGAGTCAGGTGTATCTTCTTGTGGAGCATCTGAGCTTTTCTCTGACCCTCCCTGAAACCCAGCTCTGGAACTCATACAGAAGGGAATGAGTTTGGTTTGGATTCTGCCAGCATTCATGTGAAACAAATGCATCACTTTATAACCACAACAGCAATGTACTTTTCAAAATAGCCCTGGGCAAGATTTTCAAGAAAAATTAAACCCACTGCTCCACAAAGCTGCAGTTGACAGCAAGCTTTTTGATTCTGTGTCTGTACAACAGCTCTTTATGCTGCACAGAGGAGGAAGATGTGAAAAACTATGAAAGACCCCACATTTGTCTCCTTCCTGGGCACATCACACATGCTTGCCCACACACTGGTGATGCATCAGTTGGGGCTGCTTTTGATTGACACTGCACAGTAACCCATTGGGGATGCTTCCCTTGAATAAGCGGAAGGGTTATATTGCACAGAAGTAAAAGAGGTCCCCGTTGCATGAGTCAACAGCTCACTTCTGTGTGATGTTGAAGCAGGAGATGCACGCCCTTCCAGGCTTTGAACTTCCTTTGACTAAAGAGAGCGACCACTTCGTTCTGTAACATGTATGACAGGTGTAGCTGCAGAGAGCCGGTACAAATCCTGCAATCAGTTCCCAGAAAGAATGTTAGCAGCTTGGACATGTGTTTTGGCACACATGTGACAAGAGAGGAAGTGTTTTCGTTTGTTTGTTTTAAGAAAGAAAAGAATCAAGATTAAAGCAAGCAAGGAGAATGATTGTTTTGTGAATCATTGGAATATTAATGTATCCAGTGTCACGATTTGGTTTTATAATTTAGAAATATTCTAACAGTATTAAGAAGTTGGTGATTTGGGGGTTTACCCTAAATACATAGGATCTAGGCAGTTCCAAAGGCCTAGAGATTGTTGCCCAAGTTTGACTTAGAAACTATGGAGAATAAAGTTGTTTTCAGCCATTCTGCAGTCCTCTTTCTGTGGACCAGACTGCAAACGCACTTTAGATCTGTAAAAAACAACAACCAGAAGCCTTTTTTGCTAGGCATTTCAGGTCAAGAACAGCGGCAAGAATCTTATTAGCTCAAGGCTGGAACCAAGAAGAAGTACCAAAAAAAGAATGGCAAGAAAAATTGATGAACTATGCAGAATTAGCAAAGTTAACAGATAGATTGCATGAAAAGGACAATAGAGACTTTAAAAATGAATAGGAATCTTTTACAATTTACTTACAAAAACAACATAAAGAATTGAATTCATTGGCAGGTTTTGAATAAACGCTCACAATTTTATTTAATTAAAACATGGAGGAAGATAATGTAATGACATTTTATGTATATTAATATGCAGAAAATAACAATTTTTGTAACAACCCAGAAAGGGAAGATAAGAGAAGTCATTTTGGGGGGGGGGATGAAAAATGTAAAATTGGACAATTGCTATTTGTAATTTGTTATAAAAGAGGAAATTTAATAAAATATTTATTAAAATAAAATAAAATAAAAACCCATTCTGAGTGTGGATCCTTAAGTAACCAAACCAGCATCATCTATGCACAAGTAGCAACAGGGACTGTGAAATCCTGGAGATCTACTGCCAGCCAGTGTAGACAATACTGGACTAGGTGGGCTAAATGTTCTGACTCAGAATAAGGAAGCTTCCTATAGTGTGTGTTGTTTTTTAATGGCAATTTTATCTGCTTAGTTGTGTCTATATGTGTTTGTAGTCTGTGCACAGACTGAGATGGCTGTTGGCTGATGGAAATAAGTATCTATCAGGAGATGAGAAAGCAAATCATCGCATATACAACTGTTCTAGCGCTGCAGGATGGGTAAAAAGGGTATCCTTCCTTCCACGGGGTGCTTGAACTAAACCACTGACATTGCAAGGCTAAAAAGACAAAAACAAACCCTTGTGCGCACTTAACGTGGGAGTCAGTTCCATTGAACCTTGTGGGACTTGCTTCCCAATAAACATTTATTGGGTCAGGCTGTATAGATTAGGCAAGTCAGCACTAATTTTTGCTAGCGTGCAATGACAATGCTCTCCCTCCCCTCCTTTTAATATTACATTGCTTCTCAGTTTAATGCCTAATTACTTGGAGGGCTATTTTCTTCTGGGAGTACAAATATTGCCTCATCTTCTTTTTCCCTCCCAGAACCTGAGAAGCATTCATCATTGTTTTATGAAGGTATATTTATAAAGTTTTATAAAAGGTGTCCTATCTCAGCTGCTGTCTGTTGCCATATTTTGTCATTTGTTAAGGACATATGTTTGGGCAGGAAGTGAAATATTAAGAACATAGACCCCCTGGTCCATCTGGCTTGGCATTGTCTATCCTGATTGGAAATTGGATCTCCAGGTTTGCAGACAGGGAACTTTGTTAGCCCTACACAAAGATGCTGACAGTGGCACTTAGGACCTTCTGCATGGAGAGCAAATCCTCTACTATTGATGTGTGAATCTGTCAGTTTCAGTTTCTCCTTTTCCCCAGTCTTTAGTTCTCTCCATTTTTACTGTAGTTTTATATTTCTAAGTCTTCAAGATAATTCACAAGCAATTTAATGCCAATACACATATTTGCATGCAGTTTTCCCTAATCTGCACATTTTTGCAAAGCAATTTCCCTTAATAAAATGCATTTTATGCACACAACATATGCATTTTAATGCACAGTTTGCTCTGGTGTATATATTTTTGCAGCACTTTTTTCTAAAAAAAAATGTTTAGGGGTACTCTCATTTTCTTAGTCATATTGAAATACTGCCCCTTAATGAGGCCAAAGTTAGATTCACAAAATGTTTAGGGGTATGTGTACCCCTGCATCCCCCCAGAAAAAAAAGCAATGCATTTTTGTACACATAACTTAGTCAGAGAACTCCATCGCAAAATTCAGAGAAATGTGGATTTCAATGGATGACTCTCATATTGTTTTGGAAAGTGTAAATTAGCTAGCTTCACTTTAAAAAGTGATGTGAATCAAATTTCTCCCCCATCTCTAGCTCTTCCCTATTCAAATTCTAAGTTAAATCATTTAAATGACAAGTTTTTTTAATTGACCCCAAAACCCTCTTGAAGTGTTTGGAGGTCCTGGATGCCTGGCAGTTTTCAAAACTTCTGGAAATAGGTCAGCTTGAATTAGGATAACAACACATTTTTTATTTTTTTTGCTGTTCTCTGGCTCCTTTAATCCAGGGAATACAGGCAATTAAGCTCTTTATATCCCTACGAGGCCGGCAGGGAAGTACTATCAAAATCCGAATTACAGAGAAAGTCTGTGGGCTAGGGGAAGTGAGAGAGCTGTCTGAGATTTCATATGGTGACTTAAACGAGCAATAGAATTTTGGAATATTTAAACTGACTACTGAAGGTAGTCTTGTAGTTACTAAACACAATGGCCTCAGGAGAAGGGGAAAACATACAGAAAGAAATACATTTCAAGGCCTGCCAATTTGTTTTCAGCCAAGATATGCAATTTTAATGTTGGCGTGCATCATTACTGCATGAAGAGTTGTTACCGTCATTATCTTTATGAATAGAGAGAAAGAAGAGTCTCTCTCTCTCTCTCTCCCCTCCCTCCCTCCCTCCCCCCCCTCTCTCTCTCTCTCTCACACACACACACACACACACACTACTAGAACTTGAGGCCACCTAAAAAACATAGACCAGCAGTAGGTTCAGGACAGACCAAATATGTGAACTTCATCATACCGACACATTATTCACTTCGGAAACTTACTGAGCATGGCATGGCTCCAGTGGCTGGCTCCTCCTCCTGCTGTTGCTGCTGTAGAGAGAAAGGAAGGTGGAATCAGCCTCCTGTTGGTGGCAGCAGCAGGAGAAGATGGAACAGGAAGTGCTAGCCATTGAAGCCACACAGCCACTGTTCAGCTCTGCCCCTGGCTCCTCCTGACATCACACGTGTGATGTCCCATCCCCCAATCACCTTCACAAGCTGGTGCCTCTGATTACATGCCCTACCTCTCAGTACACAGCAGTGATGCAGGCCATAGGAGGTGAGATGAGCAGTACTGCACCACAGACCACTACTGATGGGCATCTGAAAAAAGCTGGGCTTCTCTGTGTTGTATTAAAGCACAAATAACTGTGTAGTGTCCACAAGTGCAATATGGCTTCCCCCTTCTTCTCTCTCCTCTTGATCTAGGACAGTATTCCAAAACCTTGGAAACCCAGGCTTTTTTGGGCTACAACTTTCACCATCCACAGCCAATTTAGACAAGGATCAAGGATGATGAAAGTCAAGGGTGCGAACTTGAATAAAATATTGGGAAAGGGCGGGTAAGCCCCACCCCACATAATTGATCCCGTGAAACGGTGCATGCACACCATTTGAACGGCAATGCCCACCAACGTGGGGGGCCTCTAATATTTTATTGTGGGTCTGAAGACCCTTCGGCCCCTAGGAGTTGGCTTCTATGATTACAGCAACATCTGGAGAACCTTAGGCTGAAGAATACTGGTCTAGGAAACTTTGCTGCAGGCTGGTCTCTTAGGGTATATAATAGCAGAATTATGAACCTACAGCAGATGTAGTCCTTAGAGTCCTGCCACGGAACTGCATATTAATTACCCAGTTAAAAAACCTGTTGCATTGTCAACGTTCAGGATGGCAAGATAATACATCACTAAAAAAGAGGAAATACATTGCTGGGGGATGGGGGGGCAAAGGGGACATCAATTTCCATTTGCATATGTTGAATTATAGGCATAGATAATTTTTTAAAAAAATAAATTCAAATTGAAATATATCTCACCATGGTGGGAAAGACCAGCTGACCTGAGTGCCTGCTCAGCCTGCTGTCCAGGACAAAATGTTCCTGGGCAATTGCCAGGCCTCCCCTGCTCTCTCTTCTTATGGTTCTTTAAATTTAAACTGACCTTTAAACTAAAGTGAACTAAACACGAACATGGCTACCCAATTGACACTTGTGTGGAGCCTGAATAGTCAAGTTTTAACAGACAACACATGTATCACGAGCAACTTCAAGCAAGTCATTTCATGTGAAAACCCAGCTGGCATGTGGAGGGCTATAGCTCATGATCGTTGCAATCAGGGGCACCAACTTGAATAAAATATTGTGGGGGCCCAGGTAAGCCCCAACCCACATACATAATTGATCACAAGACACAATGGTACACACACCATTCAAATGGGAATGTCCATTAACTTTGGCGGGGCCCGGCACCCTCAAATTATTTATTGTGGGTGCCAAAGCTCTCACAGCCCCTAGGAGTTGTCTCCTATGGTTGCAGTCTATCAAGGAGGCAACTGCACTTTAAGAGTCGCGAATAGAGATATCAATTAATTCCAGTGTTGACATGACCGCAGCGATTGTCCACAGAGCCCTTTTAATAGCGACAGTCCAAGCAAGGGCATCCATCATTTTGATTTTTATCATTCAACAGGGGAACAGAAACATACATTTGAGGGTAGTTGGGATACCAAAATATATGCAGCCATTATTGCTGGAGGTGAAATGACATTTCTCAATGGCTGAACATGGCTTAGGTTGTGAAAGCACTAGCGTGTAGTACAATTAGGGCTTTTCCTTGGCAGACTCTTGCCATGATCAATGTGCTCAGGGAAGGCATGGAAATAAATCAGGAGTGTGGAAGTGATCCCCAGGGTGAGGTTTCTGGGGACTAGGAGAATTGAAGGACTGCTATTTGGGCAACAGTAAGAAACAGAGTCCTTCCGACATCATACCATTTTAATCTTGAAAACCAGCACCATAACTCATTCCATAAATCCGTTATTAACTATCATCAGGACAAATAAATTACACTCTCTCAGGCCATTATCCACAGATCGGCACCATTGTGGCTGGCAATATACCTGGTGAGTGGGTGAGATGAACATGACAGGGATTCAGAGATAAGTTGAACGAATTCAGAAAACATCCCCTTGTAATGAATGTGTATTCAACTGTTATTTTCTAACCCTATTTTCCATTACACTCCAGACAGGGCTACTACTTGAATTCACATTGAAAGAAGAAGGTCAGAGTTTGCAAGCCACCTTGAATGTGTTTGGGCTTAAAAAGAAGAAGACGAAAATCCATCTGTATTCTTAGAAAACATTCATTCCTAGCTATTTGTTCACATTATTATCATGGCATTTGTTGTTGCTGTTACCATTGAAAGTTCATAAGAGAGCCCATGTAGCGTATTTCTTCTCCTTAACTCTGTGATGCTTCAGTTTGAATTATGACATTTTATCTTTTGAATATAATAAGAATGTGAAACAATTTCCCCCTTTCTTTTTTGCCCCTTCTCGGTAAACAGAACTAACGCAGGCAAGCACTTATATGTAGAAATACAAATATGCATAATTAGATCAGAGTTGAATGCCATTTCCCAAGGAGATTCATTGAAACTTCTCAGTCAGCTGGGGGGGGGGGAGAGAAAGTAACCTTGAAAATGAAGCAACACTTTCTTTTTCTAGCTGCTCCTTATCTGTTTGAGAATTTCAGTCAAGGAAAATGTCTGATGCAATGACCTCCCAAATTAAATCACCCATAATTTTAGAGTGCAAGCCTGGGTCCAGGTTTGATGCTGATTAATATTATTTTGATATTGTTGAAGTAAATAATTGGATTGGACTTAATATTGCTCCTCTTTTAGCCTACTGCATTCTTCATCCAACAGGAAAGCGGAAAGGGCTGTACTGTAGCTTGAGTTAGAGGCTTTGCTTTTTGTGCAAAAGATCCCGGGTTCCTTTCCCAGCCTCTCCAGGTTGGGTGAGGAGTGACCCCTGTCAGAAACCTTAGAAAGCTGCTGTCTACCAGTGTTGACAATACAGTGGTACCTCAGGTTAAGTACTTAATTCGTTCCGGAGGTCTGTACTTAACCTGAAACTGTTCTTAACCTGAAGCACCACTTTAGCTAATGGGGCCTCCTGCTGCTGCCGTGCCGCCGGAGCACGATTTCTGTTCTCAACCTGAAGCGCTATTTCTGGGTTAGCGGAGTCTGTAACCTGAAGCGTATGTAACCTGAAGTGTATGTAACCCGAGGTACCACTGTACTGAGCTAGATGCAGCAATGGTCTGTCTTGGTATATGGCAACTTCTATGTTCCACTATTAACTGACAATAGAATTCCATTCAAAGCGAGTTGAAATTAATTATAATTTTTTGAAAGGAAAATTTGTTGGAGAATAATACAGGGAAATCCCTGTTTCAAATATTGCTACTCACAAATAGTGTGGAGAATTGTAGGTGGCTTTATAATTCAAAACATAGTCAGGGCCCTAGTCACTTGCTGTGCCCCATCCCTGAATTTTCAGCAAGCATGTTTTGAAAGAAAATGAAGTGGTTTAGATAAACAAACAAAATGGGAAGATGTATCCTATTCAGTTGCTCAGTAAGAAGTAAACATGCTCCCACTTCCCATTGTTTTGGCTGATGAATGCAAAGATACTGGAATAACTGACAAGTCACAAGTCCTTTTGTGTTGTAAAATTAACAACTAACTAATATCATTAGTTAGAGATGTGGGTGGTGCTGTGGATTAAACCACAGAGCCTAGGGCTTGCTGATCAGAAGGTCGGTGGTTCAAATCCCCGTTGCTCGGTCCGTGCTCCTGCCAACCTAGCAGTTTGAAAGCATGTCAAAGTACAAGTAGAAGGTAAAGGGCGGGAAGGTAAATGGCATTTCCGTGCACTGCTCTGGTTCACCAGAAGCGGTTTAGTCATGCTGGCCACATGACCCAGAAGCTGTACGCTGGCCCCCTCGGCCCATAAAGCGAGATGAGTGCCGAAACCCCAGAGTCGGTCACGACTACACCTAATGGTTAGGGGTCCCTTTACCTTTACTTTAATATCATTAGTTAGAGACATGGGTGGTGCTGTGAGCCTAGGGCTTGCTGATTAGAAGGTCGGTGGTTTAAATCCCTGTGACGGGGTGATCTCCCGTTGCTCGGTCCCAGCTCCTGCCCACCTAGCAGTTCAAAGCACACCAGTGCAAGTAGATAAATAGGTACCGCTCCTGCAGGAAGGTAAACGGCGTTTCCGTGCACTGCTCTGGTTCACCAGAAGCGGCTTAGTCATGCTGGCCACATGACTCGGAAACTGTACACCAGCTCCCTCGGCCAATAAGGCGAAATGAGCACCACAACCCTAGAGTCATCTGCGACTGGACCTAATGGTCAGGGGTCCCTTTAATATCATTTATTAACTTTGGGGAATGGCTGTAGATCAGCAGTAAAGCATCTGCTTTGCATGTAGAAGGTCCCAGTTTCCATGACTCGTATCTCCAGGTAGTGCTGGGAGAAACCCCTGCCTGAAATCCTGGAGAGATACTGCCAGTCAGTGAAAACAATAGTGATCTACAGGAACTCAATATAAGGCAGCGTCCTATGTTCCTAACATTAAACATGCTAACAGTGAACTCTAATGCACATCTCTGGAGTGAATCCCATTGATTCCATCCTAGGTGGCCCTTTTCTATCCAGCTGTTTTTCAGTGATGGTACCCTAAGACCCGGGATGTGGGTGGCGCTGTGGGTTAAACCACAGAGCCTAGGACTTGCCGATCAGAAGGTCGGCGGTTGGAATCCCCGTGACGGGGTGAGCTCCCGTTGCTCGGTCCCAGCTCCTGCCAACCTAGCAGTTCGAAAGCACCTCAAAGTGCAAGTAGATAAATAGGGACTGCTCCAGCGGGAAGGTAAACGGTGTTTCCGTGCGCTGCTCTGGTTTGCCAGAAGTGGCTTAGTCATGCTAGCCACATGACTCGGAAGCTGTACGCCGGCTCCCTCGGCCAATAAAGCGAGATGAGCGCCGCAACCCCAGAGTCGGCCATGACTGGACTGGTCAGGGGTCCCTTTACCCTTACCTTTTACCCTAAGACCCACACATTAAAACATTTCTGAGTATGGGTCTCTTTTGAACCCTTATTCAAGGACCCCTGTCTGAATGTGGTCTGCCCACTGTGCTTTGCCTTATCTGTCTTATCTGTCACAGACAGGAGGAATCAGTTATCTAAACTGTGAGGAAACGTTTTCTCATTGAGTATTATATGCCATTTATCTAATGGGTGTGTGTATGCACACATACACATGGGGGTGTCCACTAGATGTCCCTGAATTCTCTAGAATTGCCTTCACATACATTGTTGATGCTTTTATTGTGGACAATTAGTTGTGGGTAGCAGGACAGTCCCAAGAGTCAGTCCAGAGCAAAACATAATATATATGTTGAGACAAATGCTGCGTCAAATATGCTCCCATTTCCATGCTGAAAATAGGGTAGCTTTTCCCTAGGGAGTTGTTAGAAATATTTGCACACAATTAAATTTGAAATCCTGTTTGTTGTCTTTGTATCCTTAATGTACACACTTTGATGTGGTTTCTTTGTCCCTACTATTTTGGATACTTCTTCTTGGATTATCCATGAGTCATCCCAGACAATCAGTAATCTGAACAGGATTATGCCACAAATCTATCAAGCCAATTTTCCACTATGATCTGTGGACTAATGCAATAAATGCTATTCTGCTCGGTTCTATGAAGCCAATCAGATTTGTCTATCTATAAGATGATTTCACTGATGACAAAGGTGTTTGATAGAGAGGGCAAGACAGGGCAATGTAAATGTGCAGCCAAACATTTTCATGGGCATTTGTTGAAAGATTTAGTTTTTTGCACTGCAGGAAATGTTCTCAAAATTACAGTGAACAGTTTCATTGATCCCTCTTCCCAGCTCATTTGAAACTGTCCCCTCTTCACTGTGAGCCCGAATGCTTTGAACAATGTAATTGTTAATGTTTGTGGCACAGTTGGAATGTACTTTCTAAATAAATAAATAAATTATGGGCCTTTTCCTCATGAGCCAGCAACCCTTCTCATAGTTGAGAGCACTGAGGATGGAGGGAAGGCAGGAAAGAAAACAGACTTGACAGTAGGAAAGGAGAAACCGAGAGTTGAGGCAAATAGCATTGGTATAGACTACAGTACTTTAAAAACTGGTTAATGACCCTCATGAGTTGGCTAGAGATGGAAGTTTTTAAAAATCTAGATGTTGGGCTAATCCAAATGGATTCCCCCCCCCCCTAATTCCCATTATCGTTCTTGGTCTCAATTTGACTTGAGTTCCGCCCCCTCCCCTTCTGCTTCCATTAAAATACACTTAAACACACACATATTATATGGATTTAATGTGTGCATAAGGCAATGTAAACAGAAAAGGGGAGACTGGTAATATGGCCAAATCAAATTCTCTGTGAAATACATTGTCCTAGCCAAAGCTGTTCAGTATCGCTTTGCATAAGTACAAATAACTGGCTGTAATAGCAGCTAATGGCTAAAGGGGAAGCAGAAGTCCATTGCACCTCTGTTTGATTTCTTGCAAACGCAATGGAGGTAAGGCCAGCTTGTTGCAAGCCAGCCCTTGACTTCTTTTCTACTTCCACCCCAAATCCTCTGCCCCATTTCTGCAAGGGAAAGAAATTAGCTAGGGAAAGGGGAATAAGGGAGCATGTGTTAAAAGCTTCCAAAAGAAGGTTGAAAATGTTGCTAGCATCATTTTCCAGAGGACCACATGATTTGTAGATTTCACCCATCTCTACAATATCATGCTGGCATGTGTGAAAATGAAGGGCAGGGTTTGCAGTCAGAAGGTGTGGCTTCTGTGTAGACTCCAGTTCCAGCATTTCTCATTTTGGAAATGAAGTACCGAAAATCCCCTAGAGCAAGAATGATGGATGGAGCTATTAGTTAAGTTTCCAAACAGCAAGTCTGAGTGGGCTTGAAAGGCCTTTGTGCGTATTCTCTTTTCCCACTGAATATAAGTTTTAATTCATTCAGTTAATCAGGGTATGTTTGTTAAGCATTCTGAAGTTGTAAATCACTACGTTAATGTTAAATGTTGTAAACTGCTGTCATGCCACAAACAGAACTTTCTTGATGAATAATGGTTTAGAGAGTATAACATCTCTCCCTCCCCCCATTTCCTTGTCTTCTTCAACACTCAGTGATTTATTTTATTGGGGTAGGCACTTCTGATTTCTTTGAAATATATACAAGCCTAGATACGACGGAATTCTTGATTTTCTGCTTTTACCTCAAGACATCCTATAAAAAAATCAGTTTGCAAATCATCTAAGATGTGAGGAAAAAACATCAGATCACACAGGGAATATGTCAGCCAGTCAGATTTGTTTGCTATAAACCATTGGTCATCAGTAAAGTGCAGAGGGACATATTGAGATATATATTTTAACACAGAGTATCCCCAGCACACTGAACCCCATTTTGGGCAATACGTTTTTGCCTGCTCAAGCAAAACATCGGAACATTGTATGTAACATAGATATTCCTATCAACCAGTCATTAACAGGTGGCATGAAAAATGCTGCTTTCACTGCTCTTAATGCTTCTTTGCTCCCAGTATTCTGAACTATGTATTTCAAAGGGCCTGTCCATCTGAAGAACACCCCATCCAACATAAGCTCTTCGTAGGTCTGCCCCATTCTGTCCTTCTGACCTCATTTCCCAGCTTCCTCCAACTTCACTAGTGCAGCAGCTCAAAAGCTGATCCCTTAAATCAGGGGTCAGCAAACCTTTTCAGCAGGGGGCAGGCCACTGTCCCTCAGACCTTGTGGAGGGCCAGACTATATTTTGAAGGGGGGAAATGAATTCCTGTGCCCCACAAATAACCCAGAGATGCATATTAAATAAAAGGACACATTCTACTCATGTAAAAACACACAGATTCCCAGACCGTCTGCAGGCCGGATTGAGAAGACGATTGGGCCGGATCCAGCCCCTGGCCTTGGCTTGCCTACCCATGCCGTAAATGGATCCACCGTTTCTCCCTTTCTGCTCTTTAATGCATGGTGGTGTCTCTCAAAACACCTATGTCATAAGACCACTTTGCTTTGCTTTGTTTTGTTACTGTGCTTCTTCATAATTGCTGTCTTGTTTATACAGTGGTACCTCTAGTTATGAACTTAATTCGTTCCAGAGGTCCATTCTTAACCTGAAACTGTTCTTAACTAGAGGCGTGTTTTCGCTAGTGGGGCCTCTTGCTGCTGTTGCGCCACCGGCACGCGATTTCCGTTCTCATCCTGGGCAAAGTTCTCAACTCAAGGTAACTCTTCCAGGTTAGCAAAGTTTGTAACCTGAAGTGTTTGCAACCTGAGGTGTTTGTAACTCAAGGTACCATTGTATTTCATTGATTTTTCCTTTGTCACTGTTCCCTTTGTTTATTTTTTCCTCATTCATTTCATTTCCACGTTGATTTACAAGAGAGACTCATCCTGTCTTTCTACGGTGAAGAAGTGCGAAGGGTTTGGGGCATGGCGAAATTATAAAGCCTGGTCACCACTCTTTCCTGGTTGGACTGGCAGCCCCCATGTGGCTACCCCTGTTCTCCCCCTGAATAAGACTACCTGAGTCCTGGGGGAGCTGGGGTGTGGCAAAATCTTTCCCACTTGTATGTGAGAAAGCGTTCCTGGAGAACGTTCCCTGAATGTATCAGTTTGTATCAATTTGCTAAGCAATGCAATGCTTCTTGTCAGTTCCAGGAACACCCCCGCCCCCTTCTGACACATTAATAGGGGAAACCAGATGAAAGGATTTTCATTTGTTTCTCAAAGAGATGAAAGTTAGTTTTGTTTTCCATTCAGCTCTTCCTTCAATTTGCTCTTCAAAACCCGCCTCTTCCATTTTGCATAAGCTGACAGAGTCTAGCAAGCGGTGTATCCACAGGGATACAGTCTAGGCTTAGGGGAGGCAGGCCCAGAAAGCAGCTTTGGAGAGGCAACCAGACCACCATGAATGACCCCAGGCTGTTGTGCAGCCTGCACCTTATGCACAATCCAGTGTGTGAAGCCACTTTTATGTCCATACGATCACATAGGATATGGCCTTATACCAAGTCAAACTATTTGTCCATCTCTGTAAGTATTTTGTCTACTCTGACCGGCTCTGGAGATGATCAAGGCTTTCCTTTGATTCACATTTTGGTATTGGCCAAACCAGTTTGCAACACCCAAACCACTGTGTGAAACGAAACACAACAGTCAGTTGTATCTTGCACATCTCTGGATTTTGCAGTGCATTTGTTGCCCACAAAGAAAACGACCCATGAGACTTAACTCTGTGGAAAAGTTTACATTTATTTAAAAAAATAAAACAATGTGGAGAAACTGCAGATTCACCAAGTTCAGAAAGTACGGTCAGGTGAGGATTTCATTGAACTCTGGTAGAGAAACATCCCTACAGACCCTGGGGCATGTGTTACAGCTGCAGGCAGGGACTCCTCCAACAAAGGATGGGGAGGAAATGACTCCTGCCTTGCTAGGTCAGCTCTGCGAACAAAACTGCCCTGCACACACAGGCCCTGCTGTCCAGCATTCACCCAAAATGTGCATGAAAGCCCTAAAGGAAACCTTCCAGGTCCAACCAGGCATAAAGCACTGGCAGATTCCTAAAGGGTGCACTTAGCCCAATAGTAGCTCAGTTTTCCTGCAGTTATTCTCCCACACTTCCTCACCTGCCCAGACTCAATGCTCCATGGACAAGTAATCCTTGCCACAGCTCAATTTCCCAATCAAATTAGTCTCAGCAGTGTGGAATAAGCAGAGAGAGGGGGGCGGGGAAGGAAGGAAGGAAGGAAGGAAGGAAGGAAGGAAGGAAGGAAGGAAGGAAGGATGGATCCCAAGGGCCAATCAAGCAATTCCCCTCCAATTCCTATTCAGCCTCTTCGACAGACTGAAGTTCACACTGCATAAAGGGAGGGAGAGAAGAAACAACAAAAATTTGAAGAGGGCTTGAGGAAGGAGCAGACGACATAGAAACCAGCTACTAGGGGCTGAGGTCCCTTTGCCCCCCAATAAGATATTTGAGCCTCCCCCCGCAAAGTTGTTGGGCATTGTCATTCAAATGGTGTGTGTATGCTCCTATTGGGCTGCATCAATAGGAGTATAGCATCTAGATCAAGGGAAGTAATAGTGCCACTGTATTCTGCTCTGGTCAGACCTCACCTGGAGTACTGTGTCCAGTTCTGGGCACCACAGTTCAAGAAGGACACTGACAAACTGGAACGTGTCCAGAGGAGGGCAACCAAAATGGTCAAAGGCCTGGAAACGATGCCTTATGAGGAACGGCTAAGGGAGCTGGGCATGTTTAGCCTGAAGAAGAGGAGGTTAAGGGGTGATATGATAGCCATGTTCATATAAAAGGATGTCATATAGAGGAGGGAGAAAGGTTGTTTTCTGCTGCTCCAGAGAAGCGGACACGGAGCAATGGATCCAAACTACAAGAAAGAAGATTCCACCTAAACATTAGGAAGAACTTCCTGACAGAAAGAGCTGTTCGACAGTGGAATTTGCTGCCAAGGAGTGTGGTGGAGTCTCCTTCTTTTGAGGTCTTTAAGCAGAGGCTTGACAACCATATGTCAGGAGTGCTCTGATGGTGTTTCCTGCTTGGCAGGGGGTTGGACTCGATGGCCCTTGTGGTCTCTTCCAACTCTATGATTCTATGATTCTACGATTCTATGCCATGTCTTTTTATCGATTATGTGGTCTGGGGCTTACCTCCCTCCCCCCATATTTTATTCAGGTTGGCATCCCTGATTGGCCACCTGGCCCCTACATGGTTCCCACCAACCCTTTTCTCCCGGGAGCAAATCTCCCAAGACCTTCTTTGAAAGGGTGAAGGCAAACATGCACACACCCTAAGGGAGGGAATGTTGTTGGTTCAAAAGAGGCTCGAAAATATGAAAAAAAAAATCTGCAAAATAATAATATATTATACAGTGGAAACTCGGGTTACGTACCGTCCTCTTTATGAATGGCGGTGTCAGCAGAAGGTCCCATTAGTGAAAGTGCGCCTCAGGTTAAGAACCATTTCGGGTTAAGAACAGAACTCCGGAACAAATTAAGTTCGTAACCAGAGGTACCACTGAAAATTGCTCAGAATATGGATCGTTGGGTGTATTTTAGTGTGAATTTTCTCAGTGTCCTCTTCTCCTTATGCTCATATTGCTGTTTAATGTGGAAACAGGATGGAATGGAAACAGACCACTCCATCCATCCACCCCTAACTAGCAGCACCCTGCCAGGGTCAGGGAGGGGTCTCTCACATGATGTTTTGGCAGGTCCTTATAACAGAAGAATTCAGGAACTGAACATGGGAGTTCTGCATGCCAAGCATGCCCTATGGCTCCTCCCCTTAATGCTTTGCTGTAGACCTTTCCAGTTCTTTTAAACTTGAACATGCTCATCTATATCCCGTCCTTCCTTCAGAGAGGTCAGGACAGCATACCTGGCTTTTACCTACCAGGAATTTCCTGTTTCTTTTGCAAAATGTGGCAACTTCTTTGTCGCAAGCTGTATTCTGCATGAATGGATAGGGCCAAGCAACTTGCCTTCTTTCACATGAGAAAATGATTACAGCTGGTTTCAATTCTGAAGCTGAGTATCGATGAACGCAGTGCCTGTTAAAGGCAAATGCATTTACATAGGTGGTTGATCAATTGTCCAATCACCTGTTGAGAACTTACATTACCACAACTCAATGCACAATTGAATCCCCATCTCTGGCGTAGATATTGTAATAGCAGCCAGTCATGTTCAGTTCACAATGCAACCATACATTACTCTTCTTTGAAAGCTGGGGAAATGCCCTTCGGATTGGTGCGCCATTTACTTCCTCCTCCTGTGGGGATTGTTTTGTAAAAATTATATATGGGACAAATATGGGATGTTTAAGGGAAATGTGTGGAGCAACCAGGACTGCACATAAGGAACACAAGATATATAGACGGATATATCTGTATCTGTATCTATAGAAAGATAGCACTCTGCTGATCACCTGTTCTGCAGTGAATGTGGAATACTGGGGGAGCCAGCACTGGCCTAAGCCATTTAGCAAACCATAAAATGGCACCTCCTCAACACCATGGAAGAATGGGTGAGTGAAGATCTACGGGACCGCCTCTCCTGGTATGCCCTGAGGAGGACCTTAAGGTCCATAAATAACAACACTTTGGAAGTCCCGAGCCTCAAGGAGGTTAGATTGGTCTCAACTAGGGCCAGGGCCTTTTCAGTACTGGTCCTGACTTGGTGGAACGCTCTGTCACAAGAGACCAGGGCCCTGCGGGATTTGACATCTTTCTGCAGGGCCTGCAAGATGGAACTGTTCCGCCTGGCCTTCGGCTTGGACTCATTCTGAGCCCTTATATTGGATTTGGTATATAAATTTTCCCTTGGCTTTTTTTCTGGCCCATGTAGGACCAGCATGGATAGCTGGCTCGGGTGAATATCTGATGTTTCCTCCTTTTATGGTCTTGATTTATGGGCTACTACTGAAATGAGTCCTGCCAACCTAGCAGTTCGAAAGCACGTCAAAGTGCAAGTAGATAAATAGGTACACTCTGGTGGGAAGGTAAACGGCATTTCCATGTGCTGCTCTGGTTTGCCTGAAGTGGCTTAGTCATGCTGGCCACATGACCCGGAAACTGTACACCGGCTCCTTTGGCCAATAAAGTGAGATGAGCGCCGCAACCCCAGAGATGGCTCCGACTGGACCTAATGGTCGGGGTCCCTTTACCTTTTACTGAAATGAGGCTGCATTTTAAGCTGTATTTTAATTAACTGTTTTTTCCTCCTATTATGTTTTATTGTAATTTATATTCAGTGTTAGTTAGCTGCTCTGAGCCTGTCCCTGTCCCGGGAGGACGGGGTATAAATAATAATAATAATAATAATAATAATAATAATAATAATAAGGGGTGGGGTATAAAGATCTACAACAAGAATAAGGGTGGGAGGAGAATAGCAGCACCTCCTATATCTCAAGAGGCTACTCTTGAGGTGGCATTAGGGTAGAGGTGCTGAGGAGGCAGATCCAGCCTCCTCAGCTGTTGCTGCTATTGCACCTTTTAAAAAACTCATATTTTTGTCACCCCCCTCAGTGATGACACCCAGGACGGGCCCCACCCACCACACCCGCCTTCCTCCACCACTGTGGCAATGCATTCCTTTGAGGCTGGATCTGTGGGTCCTGTTGCTTCATGGATGGGCCAGCTAAACTGAACATGTTTCTGCTTCTCCCTCCCAAACAGAAATGCAGAGTTTCAGCTTTAAATTCTGGGTTATGTACTTTGTGGTCTGCTGTAGCATTTCGAAGGGAATTTGTGCTTCCAAGGCATGCCTGGTTTCTAATTTTGCCAGGGATATCCGGTTAGAAGCTATGACTCCCCTAGCTAGAACAGAACATTTATTTTGTTTGGACAGAATGACCCAATGATATATGTCAGACTTCTTAAAGTTCCGCAGATGGGATATGAAAGATCAAGGTGCAGAGTGCCTTGGCAAAGACACCTAGACGGGGATGTGAGCTTGGTCGGATTTTCGCTATGATTAACTCTGATCCATGTGTGAAACCACAATAGCTTTCATTTTCTCAGTGCTATTCCACCTGTCCAAAGCAAGACAGAAAAGTGTTTACTACTAGGATTCTGAGGGCAAAAACGGAAATCTAAAGGAGGTTTACAGCTGGTATTGGATGGGGTAGCACCCCAAATGAATGACAAAGTGTGCACTTCGGGAATGCTCCTGGATTCAGCATTGACTAAGCAAGTCCAAGTACAGTAGTGTCAGTTTGCAGGAGTGCCTTTAACTAGCTTAGACTGGTAATGCAACTGCAGAGAGTTTGATTTCACCACGTTGCTTTATGCCTGGGGTCACATTCAGATTTGAATACTCTTAGTTTGAATGACATCATAGTTATACAGTGGTACCTCTACTTAGGAATGCAATCCGTCTCGGGGTGCCGTTCGCACCCTGACAAGTCCATAAGTAGAGCGCCGCTATTGCGCATGCGCGAAGCGCGATAGAGTGCTTCTGTGCATGCATGAAGCACGGAGACCACTTCTGCGCATGCGTGCAGCGAACCTGGAAGTAAACACTTCCAGGGTTGCCGCGTTTTGTAACCTGAATAGCTGCAACATGACGCAAACATAACACGAGGTATGACTGTACCAGCTTCACTGGTCGCTATTGCATTTCTGCGTCCAATTTAAAGTGCTGATTTTAACCTTTAAAGTGCTATATCATTTAGAGCTATTTAATGGACTGCCTGTACCTATATAATCCTGCCTGAATATTTAGCTCAGCACTGGAGACCCTGACTGACTGTTCCACTCAAGGTCAGTGAAGTGGCTGTCAATTTCACTTCTCTCAGTTTCTCATTTTTATTTGTTTTCTCAATCATCACAATTATACCATCACAATCTGAAGAAGAATATATATATATATATATATATATACATGACCTCATGAAAATTTGTTAGTATTTTAGTGTGATTTTATCTCTAATATACACATTTTTGTATGCAGTTTTGACAAATATATACATTTTTGCAAGCCATTTCCTCTTGTACAATGCAACTTTGTTCTTTTCACTAATATATGCATTTATAGTAATATGCATTTATATGAACACTTTACACTAACATTTGCATTTTTTCTGCACATTACTTGGCTGAAGGAACGCATTGCAATATTCTTTATAAGTGCAAATTTCAAAGGATGGCTGTGTTTTGGTTCCCATATTGTTTCGGAAACTGAGAATTAGGTAAGTTCTCCTTTAAATGTGAATTGAATTTCTCCTCCATTCATAAGTGGCCACAAAGGAACAGGCTTTCTCCATGGTGGTCACAGCTCCTGGATTCCCTCACTTTAGATCTGCATCATGCTAAAATGCTGCAGGGATTTTGGAAGGCTCTGAATACTTACCTTTTTACATTCCAGATGTGATATTGTTTTATTGTCTAGATCATGCCACTCAACATCGCTTTTTATAAGCTTGTTTATTAATAGCTTATTTATTCTTCACTCATTGTGGATTTTTTTTTAATGTTGCAAGCTGCTTTGGGTTTCTGCTTTGCCCAGAAAAGATGTGTTGGACAGTTAACTGTGTTCCATTCCTATTCCTTATCTGTAAATGTTAAAGACCCACATTTTTACATAGTAAAATCATTGGGGGGGTGCATGACCGTCTTAATATTTAATGTAATGTTCCCTGAGGCCTTATTGCAGACCAGCATTTAGTTTTTTAGAGGCTGCTTTTAAACATTTTAAACAAGTTTTGCTTGCCAAAATGCTGGTACCCAACTGAGCACTGAGAAGTGTCTCTTACACCACATGCATCAGTTCCCATGTACATAGTGTTCCTGAGATTAGATAACTGAGCAGTCTCCCTCAGAGTGAATAAAATCCTCATCAACACAATTGCTTCAGCATACAACAAACTTTGAAGACACAAATTCCATGCATTGATTTTTTTCTGCAAAAGAGGATCTTTGAGTTGCGCTGCCGATGAAAACCAGAGGTTGCAATCAACTAACTTTCACTTATTCAATTAAATGTTGTTAAGTTAGCTATGTCTATTACTTTCAGTGGCTCTACCCTAAGTGTAACCAGCATTAGATACGACCCAAAGAAAGAAAGGGGTGGTGTTTTTATTTGATTTTATTTCCGCCATTCTGAGATGCTTTCAATGGAAATCACAACCGGACCCCTTCTACTGGCATTTGAGAAATTATTCCAAGCACAATTTCAGGAATTAGCATCAAAATTTCTTGTCATTTTTATCCACTCTCCCTCACTTTCTTTCAGAATCCTAAATTAAAACAATTCTTAGCATTTATAAAGCTAAACATTCTTCATGTTAATTTGGAATCCTTGCAACAACCATTTAGTTAGATCTGTATTATTATTCCCCTGGTGCAGACAGGGAAGAGTGGATTGAGTCTAAAAATGACTGCAAAGCCATTTCTCAGATGAAAATAGGGATGTCCCATTCCATAGTGGTCATTTTACTATTTATACACCACACATCTTTCTGGGTTGCCCCAGCCACTCCAGACAGCTTCCAACATATGTAAAAACATTATGAGACATTAAACTTTAAAAACTTCCCTATACAGGATTACCTTCAGCCCGAATAACTCTACACCCTCCAACATTTCTCCAATGAAAATAGGAACATCCTAAGGAAATGTGGGGATGCGGGTGGTGCTGTGGGTTAAACCACAGAGCTTAGGACTTGCCAATCAGAAGGTCAGCAGTTCGAATCCCCATGACAGGGTGAGCTCCCGTTGCTCGGTCCCTGCTCCTGCCAACAGTTTGAAAGCATTTCAAAGTGCAAGTAGATAAATAGATACAGCTCTGCCGGGAAGGTAAATGGCGTTTGTGGTTCGAGGACCCGACCCCTGCAATGTGGAATGAATACACAAGGACACGTGATATAAGATTAATGGGCAAGAAAAGGCCACAACTTTATTGATTACAGCAGTGAAAAGGTATTGGCTTAAGCATTTGATGTCTAAAACAAGGGGGGTTTATTCACCAGTAGGTGGAGCCTGTTGATGCTAATCCAACTATAGGCTCTCCCCTGATGTCACCGAGGGTCGTGCCATGGCCTCCCGCCAAGCAGGCATCGGACGGAATACACGACCGCCAGATTCCTTTAACGGAATACCCCAAAATTGAAGGCATAGGCGATGGCCACACCTAGCCCTTCGACTCACCACAACACATTATTCCAATGCCTAACCTACCCACCAATACCACAAAAGTTGTGACGATTGCTACGAGGTAGGCGAAAAAACCAAAAAGCCTAATGCCAAATGGAAAAATTCCTACCAGGCCCCCCAGACAACCGGGGCGACCAACCTAAGGTCCATAGCAAGGCCAAGGAAAACTAAGACCCTGAGCTCAAAGGGAGTGGAGGGTGGGTGACTCCCGATGGGACGACGGAGAGTGAGGCCGAGGAGGGGCTGGCACCGCAGCATATAGGCTGCTGTAAACGCCCCCTCGGAGGCACCTGGTTGGGTGCCTGCCGATGGGCATGGGCGCCAGCCAGGTGAGTGGGGGAGGCAGGGGGCTAACGCCCCCTGCTAGGGGCGGAGCTCAGGCTCCCGCCCACAACCACTCCCCTCTCTTCCAGGGAGGAGAGTCTTTCCGTGTTCTGCTCTGGTTCGCCAGAAGCGGCTTAGTCATGCTGGCCACATCACCCAGAAGCTGTACACTGGCTCCCTTGGCCAGTAAAGAGAGATGAGCGCCACAACCCCAGAGTCGGCCATGACTGGATCTAATGGTCGGGGGTCCCTTTACCTTTAAGGAAATGTGGGACATTCCACAATCAAATCAGAAACCCGGGCGGCTTCTCTAAAGCAGGAATGTCCCTGGAAAATAGGAACACTTGGAGGGTCTGGGAGTGGTATGCCTATGGTCAACTAGCCAGCTCATTGCAATGGCCGGATTTGCAATTTAGGAGTTTCTGATTTGTGATAGGGAAATCACAGAAATTTTCATATCCTGCTAAGAAGTACAGAGTTCTCCTAACCTCAAATTCAAGGCTATATAAGTTCTTGGCTGGTTCAGATTTTAATTTAAGCTAGCGAAGTATTTAAGTCTTTGTTTCCACACATCTACCTGTCTTCAAGGACTTCCCTCCCACCCATGCAATTATTACCCTTACTGCTCCAGGGCTGGTGGAATAGGGGTCTTGCTTGTATAATTCCAATAGGCATCTGATTGGTCACTTGTGAGCACATGATCATAGAATCTTAGAATCTTAGAACTGGAAGGGACCCCAAGGGTCATCTAGTCCAACCCCCTACAAATGCAGGAATCTCAGCAAAAGCATCCATGTCAGATGGTCACCCAACCTCTGTTTTAAAACCCCCAAGGAAGGAGACTCCACCACCTCTCATGGAGTCTGTTCCACTCTGAACAGCTCTTACTTTCCAAAGGTTTTTCCAAATGTTTAGTTGGAATTTCCTTTCTTGCAACTTGAGTCCTACCCTTCAGAGCAGGAGAAAACAAGCATGCTTCCTTCTCCATGTGACAACCCTTAAGATATTTGAAAATGGCTATCATAGCTCCTCTCAGTCTCCTCTTTTCCAGGCTAAACATACCCAGCTCCTTCAAGCGCTCCTAGTAAAGCTTAGTTTACAGACCCATAATAATAATAATAATAATAATAATAATAATAATAATAATAATATTTATACCCTGCCCATCTGGCTGGGTTTCCCCAGCTGCTCTGGGAGGCTCCCAACAGAATGTTAAAAACATGATAAAACATCAAACATTAAAAACTTCCCTAAACAGGGCTGTTTTCAGATGTCTTTTAAAGTCAGATAGTTGTTTATTTCTTTGGCATCTGGTGGGAAGGCGTTCCACTAGGTAGACGCCACTACTGAGAAGGCCCTCTGCCTGGTTCCCTGTAACCGCACTTCTTGCAGTGAGGGAACCACTAGAAGGAGCTGGACCTCAGTGTCCGGGCTAAATAATGGGGGTGGAGACGCTCCTTCAGGTATACTGGGCCGAGGCCTTTTAGGGCTTTAAAGGTCAGCACCAACACTTTGAATTGTGCTTGGAAACATATTGAGAGGTAATGTAGGTCTTTCAGGACTGGTGTTATGTGGTCACAGTGGCCACTCCCAGTCACCAGTCTAGCTGCCACATTCTGGATTAGTTGTAGTTTCCGGGTCACCTTCAAAAATAGCCCCATGTAGAGCGCATGGCAGTAGTCCAAGCGAGAGATAACTAGAGCATGCACCACTCTGGTGAGACAGTCCGCGGGCAGGTAGGGTCTCAGCCTGTGTACCAGATGGAGCTGGTAGACAGCTGCCCTGGACACAGAATTGACCTGTGCCTCCATGGACAGATGTCAGTCCAAAATGACTCCCAGGCTGTGCACCTGGTCCTTCAGGGGCACAGTTACCCCATTCAGGACCAAGGAGTCCTCCACACCTGCCCACCCCAAAACAGTACTTCTGTCTTGATCGTCTTGGTTTCCCTCCTCTGCACACATTCTAGTTTGTCAATATCCTTCTTAAACTGTGGTGCCCAGAATTGGACACAGTATTCCAAGTGTGATCTGACTAAGGCAGAATAGAGTGGTACTCTTATTTCCCTTGATCTGAATACTATATTTCTGTGGATGCAGCCTAGAGTAGCATTCACTTTTTTTCCTTTTCTTTTTTTGCTGCTGCATCACACTGTTGACTCATGTTAAGCTTGTGGTCCAGCAAGACCCCTAGATTCTTTTCACATGTACTGCTAGTAAGCCAGGTGCCCCCATCTTATATTTGTGCATCTGGTTCTTCCTGCCTAAGTGCAGAACCTTACATTTGTCCCTATTGAAATTCATTTTGTTAACTTGTGCCCAGTTCTCCAATCTTTTAAGGTCATTTTGAATTCTGATGCAGGACTAGATGAGCCTTTGGCCACTGGGGCTCCAACATTCTTATGAGAAGGGAAGGAGTTTTCTCTCCCTGTTATATATGCTTAATTTCTGCACGTGGGTGGGGCAAAGTAGGGGGCTGCATGTTGGATACAATTTCACCCCTGCCTTACAACATATCTCACTTTAGCCCTTTGAGAAAAAGAAACCAATACCTCATCATATTTAATGTTTCAGGGAAACACACTTTCTTTAACCTCTTTGAGAATGACAGCAGTGAGGAAATCTTAATTCAATTGTCTCTAGGATAACTATTTCCTTTAAAAATTAACTCAGCTGGGATATGCAATAAGTGGATGTGAATTATTTAATGCCTACTTCATGTGTGACTTTTCGAGATTTGTTCTCTTTTCCCCTGCCCCATACCCGTGTGTAAAAACAGGTACATGACTTCTGAATAATGGATAGTGCATTTATAAATCCTTAACAAATGAACAGACAAGTCACGCATTAATAAAACATCTGATATTTCCTCCTATCTCTTTGCCAGATGGTAGCAAATGGAGTGACAAACAGTTCATCATATATATTCTAAATGCTTGCATGCTCCTTTGCTGAGACCTACATGACACGGGTGGCGCTGTGGGTAAAACCTCAGCGCCTAGGACTTGCCGATCGCATGGTTGGTAGTTCGAATCCCCATGGCGGGGTGCACTCCCGCCGTTCGGTCCCAGCGCCTGCCACACTAGCAGTTTGAAAGCACCTCCGGGTGCAAGTAGATAAATAGGGACCGCTTACCAGCGGGAAGGTAAACGGCGTTTCCGTGTGCTGCATTGGCTCGCCAGATGCAGCTTGTCACGCTGGCCACGTGACCCGGAAGTGTCTGCGGACAGCGCTGGCTCCCAGCCTCTAGAGTGAGATGAGCACACAACCCTAGAGTCTGGCAAGACTGGCCCGTATGGGCAGGGGTACCTTTACTTTTACCTTTTTACATGCTGATAAGGTAGGGTCCCTGGTCACACAGAGATTTCTAAGCACATTGTGTGTAGAAGCCCCCTTCAGACATTTGCGCTCAACACATGAAAGCCAGAGGGTGGCCTGCATTTTCTTGGACATTGAGGGCAAGGGGTATTTCTCTCTTCTTTCAAAATGTAAATAAATCAGTTCATTTCTCAACTCAGTTGTGGGGGTGTCAACAGGGGGCTCAACACAAAGCATCCTTCCCGTTTCTTTTATCTTGAACAATATATAGGACATAGCACTGAGATAAAGGCAGGGAAGAACTGTTTTGCAAGCCCAGGCACAGTAAGCCTGGGATTACTAGCTGGTCTCAGAGTACCAATAATGACAGGACAACAGTTTGGGATTAAAATGGCCACAACTGTATTGATTACAGAGGTAAGTAGGCTTTGGCCTAGGCATTAGGAATGTGTCCTGAATCAGCTTGATTCTGGTTTATCAGTCCTTTAGGGTTGATCCTGGGTCAAAGGACCCCCTGCCCCCCAATGCAGATCAAATGGGTGGACCCCCCCCCAGGTGGCTACTTGGAAAGTTTTATGGCCTGTTATCCCCCGCCTGGGCCTTAAACAAAACTTTCCCCATGGACCCCTTTACTAGGAGCTCCTAAACTTTTTGTTCCAGTTTTGACTCAGGATCCAATTCAGTGCCCTAGATGACCTCCTCCTTGCTGACTCAACACCAAACCATTCAGATCTGCAACCAACCAAGCAGTCCGCAGTATATATCCAATAACCAGGTTTCACTGTCGTGTGATGACAAGTGGACAGCATCAGGCCTGTAGAGTTCTGCATTGTTGAAAGTGGTGCCAGGACATTGCCCTGATGACAGGGCCAGATTGAGACCTTTAGAAGCCCTAAGTATTTAAAAGAGTTTGGTGCCCCCATATACTGCATCTAATGTCATGCGTGTGTGAGAGAGGGGGGAGGGAGATTTTTTTAAAAAATGAAACTATCCGCTCTGAGCCTTCAGAGGCAAGGTGAGCTAAATTCCAAATTAGAAAAGAGGGAAATAAATAATATACTCTATTTAGTTTCCTGTCCTCTTATTTGCTAAAAGTAACCTGAATTCCTTGTACAAGGAATGATAATGAGTGAGTTCAACAGAGAATGCAGCAACATAGAAATATGTCTGTAGACAGTGGGTGGGACCTTAATCATATTTGAATCCCACTTGCAAAAACACTTGAGCTAAGCCCAGAATGACCCCTTAAATTCTTACAGTACATCTCTCTAATCCTTTCCAGACTTCCAGGTCCACCATGCAATCAAATAAACAAACAGGCCATTTCAACCCATCAGCCTCTTAATAGTGGGATAACTTAAAGATGTGTTGGCTGTCAGACAGCGGCATTAAGATTTCATCATGGTGCTGATGAGGGAGGATTTAATTAACTCACTATACCTGTCTCTTCCTGCACACAGACAAATGGAACAATGCTTCCAAAGAAGAATAATTAATGTGGCATCGAAGAACATTGCAACAGAGACTTCACAACAGTCAGACAAGCCTGTCGGTTGCTAGGTGTACAGCTTGAGATGGAAAAAGAAAACAGAAAAAATGTTCACCTTCGGGTGATGGTAGGAAATGGAGTTCTATGGTAGAGGTTTTTGTATTTTTTAAAAAGGTAGGAAACATCTCAGAATGAGCATCCTTTGACTTTGAAGAATGCTTAAGGAGCTCCTTCATTCTTCATTTAATTTCAGATTAATGCGGAAAGACTTCACTGGAGACTTCAGCTCATTGAACTATACGTGATGCATGCTTAGGGATGGATAGATTATCCCATTTCCTTTCTGTGCCAGTTTCACTTGCATTCAGTCATATGTCTGTTCTGTCCTGTTTTCTACATTAAAATTTTGTGTTGTCAATACAACTGTGGGAAACAGATTACATATATTAAATACAGTGGTACCTCGGTTTAAGAACAGCCCTGTTTACGAACCATTCGGTTTACGAACTCCGCAAAACCGGAAGTAGTGTCCCAGTTTGTGAACTTTATATTGGTCTGAGAACAGAATCTGAATGGTGGAAGGGCACCGGCAGTGGGAGGCCTCATTAGGGAAAGCGTGCCTCTCTTTAAGAACAGTTTTGGTTTAAGAACAGACTTCTGGAACGGATTACGTTCGTAAACCGAGGTACCACTGTATAAAAAATTAGTGAATCTGCAACAAACCATATTAACCAAATTGAACCAGATTAAATTTGTCCAGGCAGGTGATTTGTAGTAAATGGGTGTTTACCATCCATCTCCTTGGTATGTTTACAGCCACACACTGTAAGGGACTGATCAGAGAAGGAATGGTGGACACCACCTGTTAGGATATTTCCGTTCCACCTTAAAAGGGAGCAGGATGTTTGTGTCACAACCTGCGTATTTCCTGTCTCACAGGATGTTTCTGTTGTCTGTTCCTTTCGCCTTCTTGTTTGCCTGAGCAGCCGGAGCAGGCGGTCATGTCTTCCTTTGTTCTGACCAACGCTGAATAAACTGTAAATATGCTCTCCTGCTGTGCATCTTTTGCTGTGTGAATTCTGCTGATAGAGTGTGCACAAGTCCAAGAATGTGGCTATCTTTTCTTGAGGCTTCGTGCCGCTGATTGCTGATATTGCCTGACTACGGGAGGTCGATGGATCGTCCGGCACCGAGCTTGGGGGCTCAGATGGACTTTATCTCCCTGGCAGTATCCCAACACCACCTCCTTATCCTGACCCTTCCAGGGAGGAGGAAGAGGAAGACAGTATAGATTTACAACGGGGGTTTGTGGGAGGTCACAGCTCAGAGGCAGATGAAGGGGAAAGTTGGGAAATAATGGGAGAGGAGGAGGGGGAAGCACAAGGGGGGGTGACAGCTGATGGACACAATGTCTTTAGAAGGCATTCCAGAACCCCCCCCTCTCAGAACCCAGTGAGCCTTGAAAATAGGACAGCAAAGAGCTCAAAGACAGAGGGAACCAAGCAGAGATGATGAGAATGAGGAAGTGGGAGAGACGGGGGTGGAGATTCACTCGGGACAACAACGCCATTATCCAAAAGGCTGGGTTCTATAGGCTCTCTCTGTAAATACTGAATAAGAACCGGACGGTAATAAATATTATCTTTTCTTTGTACGTTCCTGGGCAAACAGCTGGGAGTCACTTGCAACAGCCTGAGACACACTGTGGCTAGCGAGATACTCCCTCCCTGTAGCATGCACCTAGGGTTTGAACCTGCTGGCCAGTATGCACCCTGTAATGCCTCAGGTATCCATACAGTCATTCCTTAAGTCCTCTCACCTGCCCAGACTAAATGCCACTTGAACCAAATTGAACAATGCCTCTCCAGTCACACAGACAACACTCAACAGAGTGAAGTAGGCAAACTGAGGAGTCCAAGGGACAAACATGGGCTTCCTTAACAATTCCAGCTGAAGCCTCAATATAACAGCTAGCAAAGGACAGACGATTCAGTGCCAAATGAAGAACAGGAAAGAGTGTGGGTAGAACTGACTTAAATACCCTGGTCTCCTCCTCTTTCCTCATTGGCCATAATGCCACACTGTCCATAGCACACTCCACCTTCGAAAGAACAATATTTCCTCTTCTTGCAGGGTTGGAGAGGGTTCCGAATTTGCTTCCCCCCCCGCAAGAGCAGGTACATCAACACCTGTGGCTTTCCTTCTTAAAAACACATTTTCTGTAATTGCAGTTTCCTGTAACATGTGCATTTTTGTATACACATTTCCTTGACCCCAATGCACACATTTTTCCTACCCGTTTTCAAAGTGCATCAGAAAATTAGGAACCCAAATAATGGTTGTGAAGCACATTCTGATTCATATATAAGCCCAGGAACTGCAAATTAGGTTGGTTTGCTTTATAATGCATAGGGGCGTAGCGTGGGGAGGGCTGCTGAGATTATCACCTCTGGGCATGTGCAAACCCCCTGGGCACAGTTAAAGCACACTCCACTGCTGATGATGCAGACCATATAACATTTTTCTACATTCTTATGTGAAGATTTAGTGTATGATTTGAGAGTTCCCACAGTTTCTTTCAAAGTCAATAGTGTTCATGAAGCAAGGGGTGGGGTTGCCATATGCCCCCTTTTTCCAGGGCATGTCCTCTTTTTCATGGGTATGCAAAATGAAAGTCTTCGTAGTGGTCCATAGTTAAAAGTAGAAGTTGGCAAATGTGTCCTCTTTTTTGCCCTTCAAAATATGGCATCCCTAGCAAGGGGTGAATTGGAATGGGGCCATGGGCTGGTAGGGTTAGCCCTGTCCCCACCCAATTTCCCTCATTAAAGTTCAAAACTGTTATTTGTCTGGCTGAAAGAGTCATACCTGTGATGGTGACCTCCCAGCCATCCTAGGTCCAGTGCCATCTGAGGGAAGGGACTTCCTGGCTAACATAGGGACTACGCTGCTGCTTAACCCACCCTTTCCCTTTAAAGAACTCACTGCCAAGGGATTTATTTCTACAAGCCTGCGATTCATCAAACAGCCTCAACACTTTCCCTGAGTCTCCCTGAAGCCTTTCAACATAGTGCAGTTTCACAGCTTCTAGATGCGTGGGGCGTTTAAAATAAGTTGAGGCCACACAGGATTAGAAACAAGGTGAAAAGTTGCACTAGGACAAAAATAGGGGGTTTTAAGACCAGTGTGTTATAAGCAAAAGAGAAGAAATGGTTGAACATAATCCTCTGCTCCTTTTAAAGAGAAGAATCATTCCCAGCTTTGTAATATCCCTTTTGGAGGTGCAGTGATCAAAACTGTGCATGGCATTCCGAATCTGGTTGCACTGTAGATTTGTGTAATGACACCATGATATTGGCAGTTTCGTTTTCGGTCCTTTCCTAATGGTCCCTAACATGGTACAATCCTTTTGCACAGTTGTCACATACTGGGTCAGCTACAAGATCTCTCTCCTTCATTAGTATGTGAAGTTAGGATTTTATGCCCCAGTGGGCATCACCTTACACTTGCTTACAATCAATTGCATTTGCCATTTTAGTGCCCATTGACCACATCTTGTGGCAGCAGATTCCTTGTGTGAAATAGTAGTAGTAAAAAATAGTATTAGTAGTTGGATGACCCTGAGTTCTAGTACTAATAAGAGAGGACAAAAAGCATTTAATTCTACACACTTTCACCCATGCATGGTGTTATGTACTGAGCTTGGATCCTAGAACAATAGGCAGGTAGGATCCTAGAAGGCAGCAACCTGATTGGCCTGCAGGAACAGTCCAATCAGGCTCCAGGAGGAAGTGAATCAGCAACCTGATTGGCCTGCAGGAACAGTCCAATCAGGGTCTAGGAGGGGAGTTGAATCAGCCAATCATGCAGGACCCATTGTGTAAATAATGTATATATAGCCAGAGGTTTTTGGGGTAAGCACTCACTCACTGTTTACAGTGAGCTGAAATAAAGAGCATGAAATCAACACTCAACTCCAAGTATATTTCACATAGTTTTGTAAACAAGTTTCTACACACCTTTTTTTAAAAAAACAAACAATGTTTTATTAACAATTTCCACATAACAAATTATCAAAACATATCATATTCATTATTTCCCCCCTTCAACCCCCCCCCCACAGAGACTTCCCTCAGCTCCTCTCTATGATTTCTCAGCACATATTATTCTCTGCATGTTATAAAATTATACATATCCTTACATTATCTTTCTACCATGTTATCAACTAATAAATTTGTGTATGTTTATTCCAAACCTGCCAAGGAGTCCAATTCATTTTGTTGTCTTTTTAGATAAATTGTAAAAAGCTCCCATTCTTCCTTAAAGTCACAGTTGTCCTTGTCCCGCAATTTGTATGTCAATTTAGCCAGCTCTGCGTAGCTCATCCATTTTTCTTGCTACTGTTCTTTTGTTGGGATTTCCTCATTCTCTACACACCTTATTTATCCTCCATCCACACATTCCAACCAGGTGGAAACACTTAAGGAGGGAAAGCAAGGATGGTGAGGGACGTAGCCTGAGAAGGAGTCAGCATGGGGCCAGACAGAGAGGCTTGGAGGGCCACATTTGTCCACAGGCCTGGGATTCCCCACTCCTTCCTTCGTCAACTCTTTCAGGGAAGTATTCAAGACTCTGTGGAGACTGAGGACAATGCAGGCAGGGGGGTTGAGTGCAGCTGACCTATTCCCTGGGATAAAGCAACTATTCTATGTAAAAGCCATGTTCAGAGAATCCATTTCTCACGACCAGGAGGCCTTTGACACATAATTGTTGCTGCTGGTTTCTTTAAAAGGTCAGTAGAAGCTGCACAAGGTGCCATTCCATTACACCCCAGTCAGCTACACTTCTCACAGCATTTCCATTTGCTGTTTATAGATTTCCCATATTCCCCCCCCCTTTCCTTTTTCAATTATGTTCTTTTTCCAGCCAGGTTCTTCTTCCTTTTTTATTTTAAGGAAGCTGTGGGAGTAGCAAGGGGGCTTAATGAAGTGGCTAAATCTTGTGACAAGGCTCAGTTTTGTGCTGATCAGATGGCTTGTATCATATGGGAGGAGCAGCCACATTGGAGGTTTCCTGAGGCTTCAGTAACAAGTCAACATTCAAGTCAGCTGTCAAAGGCACAGCAAGAAAAATATATTTTAAAGCGGAAAAGTGTTCAGGGGTGGGATATGAATAAGGGCAGGGGTGGAAAGGACACGAGGCATATTTGAAGCCAGGGGGATGAATTCAAGCTGCCCCTTGAAAATGATGGCAACTTATGGTTGTTACATCTATTTTGATTTTATGGGATTTGTTATTTTCATTTCATAAATATATAAGAGGAGTCCTGCTGAAACACACCAAAGGTCCATCTGGTTCAGTATTCTCTCACAAAATCAGATACCTCTGACAAGCTTGCCAGCAGCCCCATTCAAGTTACCTAGCAACTGAGGCTATGCATTGGAGTCAGCTGGAGCTTGAGTCTGAACAAAATCCAGCTAGTTTGGGGGATCCAGGCTTTGGCCAAGTGGGGTAGTAACAGCCCCAGATTGCCCTGGGTCATGTCAGGCCAGCCTGAGTGTCAGGTGCCAGGGTACTGGATGGGAGGTGTGATGGCCTGGGACTCAGGCTCAGACTCGGAACCAGAGGAGACTCAGTCTGCACCGGATCCTTTGCCTCAGGCATCATCTGAACCAAGTCTGGGGCCTGATCCTGAATAATCTCAGTCTCCACAGGTTCCCCTGCAACAAGCACCAACTGGGCCGAGTCAGGGGCCTGAGTTTGCCCTGGCTCCAGATGCGGGGATTACCTCGTTGCCTTCAGCTGGGCCACCACTTACAGCTGCTCCACTACTGGTTTGGTCAGGGGAAGCTGAGGCAGCCCCTGGGTCTAGTAGCCCACCGACGTCTCCCAAGCTGCAGAGACTAAGGTCTGAGAGAAGGAGAGACCTGAGTACTCGCAGGAGGAGTGCTCGCCTTCGGGAGAAACAGGGAGGTGAGTCGCCGGGGGATCAGGACTGGCCGCTACCCTGACAAAGATAAAAGGCTCTCGGACCCTGCCCCAGGTTTCAGGAGCAACATTGCTGTATGCTAGATCCTGCCTGAGATCCTATACCTGTCCTTGCCTGGTCTCCTGCCTCGTGTCCTGCCTTGGCCCTGTTGGACTGACTCCCAGTGGAACCTTCGGATTCTGAACCGATCCTGGACCACGTTTCACGGGTTACCCCCAGCACAGTAAGGAGGGGCAGGCCACAGGCAAGAAGGTGGTTGGGCTTTTATTGTTGTTAGCCGCCCTGAGCCCGGCTTCGGCTGGGGAGGGTGGGATATAAATAAAAAAAATATTATTTTTATTATTATTGAAGGACAACTGGAAGATAATGGCGAGAAGAAGCAAAGTTGCAGTGGCCTACTTTGCATTACAAGTTCTTTCTCCATAGAGAGAGGGCTTGCGAAGCAGCACCCCACAGGATCAAATCATCCCGCACAGCCATTCTAGCAACTGGAATCCAGAGGCACGATGTCTCTGATACTGGAGATAGTATGCCAGGGGTTGCCAAGTCATTTGCAAATCTCAGAAATTTCCATGAATGCCAAGATGACAGCTATGGGGTGGGGGTGGGGGGAGACATGCCACATAACATGAAATGGTTGACATGTCCGAAGGAAGAGAAAAAAGAAAGGAATCACCAAATGGTGCAGACATGCCACCCATCTGCCACCTTCATCAGTGAGGAATAAGGCACCTGTAAGAGCCACTGCTGCACCTGCTTACAGAAAGTAGCTCTTTCCACCTCTCATTTGTTCAGAATGGATGGGGGTGGGGTGGGGGGTCCAGTCCTGGCATCCAATGAAATGTGAGCATGTTTAAGGGGTGTGTCCAACATAGGTGAGCCTTAACCAGTGCAGACTGGGACTGAGTAGGCAGAGCAAACAGCATTCTGGATTTCTGAGGGACTATTTACTGACACCTTTCATTGGTACCATGGAAATGACGCCCACATTGGCGCTTGTGGGTTGCACATTGGTGACTCCTCTAGTGACACTGGTGACAGCCTTAGTGACTAGCAGCAACTGTAGCAGTCCATGGAGATGAAAATCAGTGTGCAGCATGAAGAACAAGAAAATATAAATAGCAAATGTTTGTGATAAGAGCAAAGTGTTTAAGATAGCAGTGGATAAAAACCAAATCCAAACCAGCAGATTAAAATACACCTAGGTATGACAAATGATAAAAGCTCAAATAATAAGTATGGCTGAAACAAAAACGGTTCACAAGGAATGTCTAAAATGAAAACTGAAGGGTCCTAACAGATATCCATGGAGGCATAGCTGTCAACTTACAGATTTGAAAATAAGGGACCAGCAGCCTCAAAAATAAGGGACCAGTAGCCAAAATAAGGGATTTTCCAGGCACAGGTATGTTCAACTTCTGAGCCCCTCTGAGCCAAAGGCAGAAAGCCCAGCCAGCAGCCAAATGAAGCCTCAAGCGGTGGTTCCCACAGTGCAGCAACCCAGCAAAGGGGATGCAGCAAGGAAAACCACCGTCACCTCTCCGCTGGGAAGCGCTGAGCAAAGGCGAGTCCCCAGGCAACGCAGCCAATTTGATCAGCATAAGGCATGTAAGCTCCACCCCTGCAGTCGTTCTCAGACTCCTTATTGGGTGAGCAACGCAGCCAAGCAACACAGTTGGAGCCTCCCTCCTCCCTGGCCGGCAGGGAGGGAGCGAGAGGAGCTGCTTCCTTTGAAACCCGGGAAATTTAAGGGACATCATCAATAAGGGACAGCAGCGGGACATGGGACTGTTCCGCCAAATAAGAGATGCTTGACAGCTATGCATGGAGGACCTTCCATAAGCTTGACACTGGCACTTCAACAACAGCTGCTCTTCTTCATCCTTATAGAAAAGCCCCATTTGCACTTGCAAAGGCATGGGATTCATCTCTCAAAAGTTCCCCTGAAAGAATCAGGTCCAGCACTGAACATATGATGTTCGATCAGGACCGGCCCAAGACATTTCGGCACCAGAGGCAAACCACAAAATGGTGCCTCACCACCCACCAGCGATGAAGGGGAAGAAGCGGAGATCAAGATCAGGGACAAGGGGATCCTGTGAATTCTGCCACCTGAGGTGGTCACCTCACCTTGCCTCATGGGTTGGAGGGTCCCATGATCACTACAGGAAGTGGTGAGAGCAGGAAAGCCTTTATGTGTAGAGCCCTGTGCCATGCAACATTTGTGAATGGGAGGCTGCTAATAGGCCAGTTGGTGACCTTGTACATTTAATATGTCAAGTGGCGCTCCCTGCTGCCTGCCTACCCCTCAAACATTCCCCAAATTTCTTTTGCTTTCTGTGAGAGGGGGGCGAAAAGCGAGAGTAAAGACTTGCATGGATGGCTATTCTCTGCCACCCAGCTGGAGGCAGTATGTCTCTGAATACTAGTTGCTGGAAACAATGGGGCGCAGAGATTGCTCCTTTGCTCACGCCCTGCTTGCAGGCTCCCCATAGGCATCTGGTTGGCTAGCATGACAACAGGATGTTACACTACTTTGGCCATTGGCCGGAGCCAGCAGGCTTCTCTTATGTCATGTTCCTATGTTATGTTGCAGAACAGGGTGGGTCAATGCACAATGCCCTCAAAGAAGAAGAAGAGTTTGGATTTGATATCCTGCTTTATCACTACCCAAAGGAGTCTCAAAGCGGCTAACATTCTCCTTCCCCTTCCTCCCCCACAACAAACACTCTGTGAGGTGAGTGGGGCTGAGAGACTTCAGAGAAGTGTGACTGGCCCAAGGTCACCCAGCAGCTGCATGTGGAGGAGCGGGGAAGCGAACCCGGTTCACCAGATTACAAGTCCACCGCTCTTAACCACTACACCACACTGGCGCCCTCAAGGCCTTGTTTTGATTGCCCTCGGCAACATTTGATACCCACTTCCCAGCCCTCAAGCTGCCTTCCCAAAGCTGGGTAAGCAAGACACTGGGCTTTGGGAAAGGCGCATGAGGTCTCTGACAGGGTCCTAGAATCCCCGCTCCTCCTCCCCAAAGCTTAGGTAGCACTTTCTCAGCTTTGAGAAGGAGATGGGAAGGCTCTAAGACCAGTGCCTTGCTTAGCCAGCTTTGGGAAGACAGTGCAAGGGTGGCGGGGGGGGGGTGCGTCAATTTTTTGCCTTGCTCCCCCCCTCACGTGGCAAGGCAATGGGTTCTGTGTCGAAGTACTGTTACAGCCCACTTGGTATGAAAAGCTGGGCCACCCTTTTGTAGACAGAGGGGTTCAGCTTGACACTACAGTCGTACCTCGTTTTGAGGCTGGGATCCGTTACGGAAACTGGCCGCTAGCTGAAAAGGACACAGGGCAAAGTGCAGAGTGGTTTGCACTTCTGTGCATGCGCAAAGCATGATTTAGCACTTCTGCACATGCACGAGTGGCAAACCCGGAAGTAACCCATTCTGGTGTTTCCAGGTTTGCCGCAGACGTTCACCAGAATGGACGCTAGACAAGGCAGATGTTCACGGAGGTATTACTGTAGTTTACACTCCGTTTTCCCCCTCTGAATCCCCCCCCCCAAAATGAGAAACAGAGAGAAACTGACAAATTCTACCATTCCTAACTGCAATGCAAGTAACACTTTCTGGTGTGGCATAGTTCCTAGGATGCTCTGAATTACCAGGCAAAGACTTGTAACCCAAATTGTCCTCTTTTACACTGTCAGTTATGCTGATGGATCTCCAAAGGGGTGCCCTTTGACTGCAGAACTGGGTCACTCCTCTTGGTTTCTGTCAAATATGGATGGAGTTGTGTGAGATTTCCCCACCAGCTGCTTCCTCAATGACCCCTTGCTAATCCGATATCCTGCAATTAGCAGCCATCCTGCCAAGTATTTGGAGAGAAAAGCACCCAGGTATAAATCTTTGGCTCCATCTATATCAATACCTCTGTGTCTGTCTGTCTAATTGCTATTGACTGTGGAAAGTAGTTTTTGATTGAGGCATGAGGCAAAGTGATATTGATCACGCTAAATGAACTTTTCTACAACCCTCGAGTCAATTGGCCAGGGAGGGAATTGTGCCAGAGATGTCACCTTTGATACCAAACCCAAATCTCACCCAAGTGTCCTCTGGCTTCCCTGACTAGAATTCCACAAGAGTGTTGTAAGGCAAACCCCTCCTCTCCCACCCTATTAAATATCAAACTATCCTGCCCTGGACATGAGCAAAATGAAAACCTATTTGCTCTTCTTGCTTAGTTGAAAGAGAACAGAAGGAAATGAGAACACACACACACAAAAACTGATTTAACTTTTCATCCTTCAGGCAAGAAGCTTTTGCCACACAACTCCCACCCCCTTCTCTTTGCGGAGTAACATATTACGTTCCTAGGAAATAGCAGTGGCAGAACAATGAGTTCCATATCGGTGCTCATTTATCTTGTATGTTCTTCAGGGCTCCAAATTGTGGTCTTTGGGTCCAGTTTATTTGTAACCAGAGCTGGACCAGGAGTTGGGGTGCAACATGCTATGGCAATCAAAGGGTGCTTATTTTGATGCTCAGCATAGGTTTACTGCATGGGGAGGGGGGAGAGAATGGGATGCATTCTGTTCTTTATTTCTCAGCAACAGGCTCACATACAGATTAGCCTGCTAAAACCCGAATCTCCTATGGCATCATTTTCTGTTTCGAGGATAATCACCTCCTTTCTTCCCCCATCCACATCCTCCTATTTTTGTTTCTGTTTCTGTTATTTGAGTAATTGCTTAGTACTCACTGTTCAATTCAGTACTAGCAGCTTTGCACCTTCTGTTCAATGCATATAGTTTGCCTCTTTTTTTCTTTCTTTTTTTTTAAAAAGGTTTGATTATGTATTCATGTCCTCAGCAATAGGCTGTCCTGTATAGCTTCTGGAACAAGTGTAATAGTAAGCCGACTGTAAACTGAAAAATGTATAGCAGCACAATCATACTTATGTTATCTCAAAAGAAAGTCACACTGAACTCAGTATAGCTTACTTCAAGGTCAATAGACAAAGGATTGCACCTTAATAAGATGTACACAATGTGATCCTACACATGTCTACTTAGGAGTAAGTCTCAGTGAGTTCAAGGTTAGTTTCTACAGAGATACCATGAGCAGTAGAATTGTGAACCAGTAATTGTGTGTTGTGAAATGGATGGTAAAAAAGGGGCCTATCTGTGACCAATTGCAGACTCCATTATTTATTTTACCGGCCTTTGTTTTAAAAGAATCACATTGCTGCCATCGTTTGTTATGAACTGTACTGTATTTTAAGGTGCTGCTATTCTCCTCCCACCCTTATTCCTGTTGTAGATCTTTATCCCCCACCCCCTAATAATAATAATAATAATAATAATAATAATAATAATAATAAAATAATTTTATTTATACCCCGCCCTCCCGGGCCAGGGCCGGGCTCAGAGCGGCTAACACTGAATATAAATTACAATAAAACATAATAAGGGAAAAAACAGTTAATTAAAATACGGCTTAAAATACAGCTTAAAACACAGCCTCATTTCAGTAAAAGGTAAAGGGACCCCTGACCATTAGGTCCAGTCGTGGCCGACTCTGGGGTTGCAGCGCTCATCTCACTTTATTGGCCGAGGGGCGCCGGCGTACAGCTTCCGGGTCTTGTGGCCAGCATGACTAAGCCACTTCTGGCGAACCAGAGCAGCACATGGAAACACCGTTTACCTTCCCGCTGGAGCGGTACCTATTTATCTGCTTGCACTTTGACGTGCTTTCGAACCGCTAGGTTGTGATTGGCAAGTCCTAGGCTCTGTGGTTTAACCCACAGCACCACCCGCATCCCTATTTTTACGGTACGTTAATATTTATTTAATTAATTTATTTTTTTATATACAAATATTTCTATGCTACACTTTTCAGGGAGATGCCCCCATCCAAACTTAAAACAGTAAAAACTATTTTTTTAAGCCACTGAAAAGGCAAACAAATATTTTTTATATAATAATAATAATAATAATTTCTCTCCTCCCTTTCATCACAGTTCTTCATGTATTTTACTTTTAAAAATTTTGACTATTTACTTTTTTTTTACTTTTTTTTTTTTGACTATTACGTCAAGCCTTGTAAAGGGCAGAATAAAAGAGTTTTAAATCAGGATTGGAAGACCTCAGGCTCAACCCGTAAACTTCAACCCGGGTTGAAGTTTACGGCGTGTAATGCCTTAAGAGAAAATATAATGAAAATGATTTATAGGTGGTACATAACCCCAGTCAAGCTTGCAAAGATCTACCACTTGCCTGACAATAAATGTTGGAAATGTAAGGAAAAGGAAGGTACATTCTTTCACCTCTGGTGGACGTGCCCGAAGATTAAGGCATTCTGGGAAATGATTTACAATGAACTGAAAAAGGTATTTAAATATACTTTCCCCAAGAAACCAGAGGCCTTTCTCTTGGGTATTGTCGGCCAGGGGGTGTTAAAGACAGATACAACTTTTTTTATGTATGCTACAACAGCAGCTAGAATACTTATTGCAAAGTACTGGAAGACACAGGATCTACCCACACTGGAAGAATGGCAGATGAAGGTGATGGACTACATGGGTCTGGCAGAAATGACGAGCAGAATCCGAAACCAGGGAAGAGAAGCGGCGGAAGAAGAATGGAAAAAGTTCAAGGACTATTTAAAGAAATACTATAAACTTAATGACAGTTAAAATGATGTTGGATTAAAATAAATGGTTACTATTAGTAATGGTTAAGACAAAGAGAATAAGGATGATTAACATAAATTTATAGTAAAATAAGGGAAGATTCGCTGAATAATTATAAGAATTTGGAATACAGAAACGGGAGGCAAGAGGAAGTCGAGGAAGAAAGGTTAAAGAAATTAGGATATGAAATGGTACCTGTTTTTTGTTCTGTTATTGTTTGTTGTCTGTTTATGTATGTTTTGTCTGTATTAATATAAAAATTGTTTAATAAAAATATTATAAAAAAAAAAAAGGAAGACCTCAGGCTCAGGAGCTCTTCAGGTCTCTCTGGCACTTAACTCTCTCCCCAGGCTGTTTCTCCTGCTCAGACACCACCCGCATCCTCAGCACTCACTTGCCCACCTCACACCCTTCCTGAGTGTTTTTCGCAGACTGGAATGTGTCAATGGATTCTGATAATGCCTCTTGCTTGCCTGGATGGAGCATAGAGAGGTGTCTGTAAAACTAGCCTAGTCTACAGATGCAAAATTTGCATGAGTTGCTCCACCCACTTTTGCCTCCAGCCCCGCCCACCACTGGCATGTGGCCCCTATAAGCTTGCCTAGAAGGAAATGTTGCCCTTCATCTTAAAACAAGGTTCTAAAACTGTGTTTTAAATAATCCATTAATCAGTCCATCAGTCCTAAAATTAAAATTATAAAGACTTCCCTCAGTTCACTGATTCCCCCCAACCCCTCTTTTTGGGTGCATTTTGGATTGGCTGTGCTCATATCCCCACTCCTCTTGTTTGGCCCTTGTTCATAATTGTTTTTGGTGTATTTCCAATTTTTACTCCTCACTGTTTCCTCTAGGGCCATCTTCCCATTCTATAATGTAGCTTTCACAAACAGCATTTTAGCATTTTCTTACCTTTTGTAAAAGGTAGTGTTCTCCACAAAAAAATTACCTTTTTTTTTGCGAGGCCAGTTCTTTAAAATTCTTTCATTTGAATTCTATTTTTATTTAACTATTTTATTATCCTTCATGAGCCAAGCTCCTTATGACAAGTTTATTATAGTAATTTCCTCCTTTCCCCTTTTATTAATTCTCTTAGCTTTATTTCATTACAATGACGTTGTGTTCTGCATTCATTCTACTCCTCCTCAAACAAATGCATGCAATTCATCTCTTTGATTTCTCTCCCTCTTCCAAATTAAACAATGTCCAGTTTTACACCCTTAATTAGACAAGGATTATATGAGTATTCCTTGACCCCGAGGTCAATTCCACTTCTTCCCAACCCCGAACCCCCCGAGCCAATGCAAGTGGCCTCTAAAACCAGGGTGGTGTGTATGCCAGGATTCCCTGCCGCTGAAGAGCGTGGCATCATCAACCACAGAATTCAGCTCCTGGAAAGCCCACGCTTTGCATGAACAATTAAATTAGGAACAGCTGGGCAATGGCTGATGTGGTGAAGTGCCTAACTTCAGTTCCAGAAATGGCTTTGCCCTCCAAGCTAGCCATTAGTGCCTTCAGGGAATGAAGGGCTTCATGTCTCAGCTGTGCTTTTGTTTTATCAACAAGGTTCATCCAAAGTGGACTAAGGTGTGGTTTGGTGGCAGATCACCTGACCAGGGGCATAGCTCGCTGCTCCGGCACCTGGTGCAGCGGGGGCAGGGCGATCCGCCCATGGGGTGGGGTGATCCACGCACATGGGGGTGCTGCAGCTATCTGTTTTGGGCAGCACGGGGCCCTGAGCCACCGCCTCACTCCCAGGAGAGACGCATGGCTCAGGCGCGCTGCAGGCCAGGCCCTGCGGTAAGTGCCACCCCCACCGTAAGTGTGTCATTTTGTCACCCCCCCCCCAAGGATGACACCCGGGATGGACCGTACCCCCCTCATCCCCTTCCTACGCCACTGCACCTGATTTGAATGTAGAAGGTTAGTGGTTCAATCCCAGGCATCTCCACGCAGGGCTGGGAATGTCACCTGTCTGAAATTCTGGGGAGCCTCTGCCCAGCAGAGTTGATAGTACTGAGCTAGTTGTGTCAATAACATGACTCAGTATAAGGCAGGTTCCTATGTACAGTGGTACCTCAGGTTAAGTACTTAATTCGTTGCGGAGGTCCGTACTTAACCTGAAACTGTTCTTAACCTGAGGTACCACTTTAGCTAATGGGGCCTCCTGCTGCTGCTGCGCCGCCGGGGCATGATTTCTGTTCTCATCCTGAAGCAAAGTTCTTAACCTGAAGCACTATTTCTGGGTTAGCAGAGTCTGTAACCTGAAGGTATGTAACCTGAAGCGTATGTAACCCAAGGTACCACTGTACAAGATGTCTTGCATGTCCTATATTCCTTCCTTCCATGAAGGAAATAAGGAAGGCAAGGCCACAACTCAGTATTAAGCATGGTTTAAGCTGATGAGCTTCAAGAGAACCTTCCAGGGGCCACATGGTTGTGTGGATGGGGCAAGGGTGTGAGGAGCATAGAATCATAAAGTTGAAAGGGATCCCAAGGGACATTGTCCAACCAGGGCCATCTTACCCACAGGAGCTAGGGATGCGGGGCACCCGGGCGCCGGGCTATCGGGGCGCCAGGATGACAGTCCCGGGTCTGAGAGGCTGAGAGTCCCAGATCTTTGCACCCCGGCGCCACATATGCTTAAGACAACCCTGCGTCCAACCCCCTGCAGTGCAAGAATCTGATGGAAAGCGTCTATGCCAGATGGAAGGTTTTAAAAGGATATTTTTATATTAGGCTGGATACCTCTCTAAACTCTGTCTAGGCACCTGCATTATCAGAGGTCAAGAGCACATTCGAGCCAGGCATAAACACTCAAGGGAGGTGCAAAGCAGAGACAGTGCATACATCTCAACTTTCCTGATTAAATCAAATCTGTGTGCCGTGCTCTCGTGTGTGTCATGTGGAAGCATGACTGTGAAGACGGGGATCCTTGTTTCCCACTGCAATATGTGGGAGGGTGTAGCAGTGTGGCCTTGGGAATAATAAATATATATGTGTGTGGCATGAGGAGAGTTCCAAAAGAGACTTGGAGGCCATGTTAGAAACTAAGATATGTAAGCTTAAACCAAGGTTACAGTTGCCAAAATGGAATGTCTAGTTGCCATTTTGGAGTAAGACAGCTCTAGAGTTTTATTTTTCAAATGATGGACTGACTGTGATTATCAGTTAAACATCTGGCTAGTTCAGATGCCAACCTTGAGCTAGGTTAAGAAATTGAAAACTTAAAGAAGAAATGTCACTTGATCAGGGACAGTCTACATATATGTAAATTGGCCTAACCCTACCTCTTTTTCTTTTTTCTTTTTAATGTATTTTTATTAAAGATTTTCTTGATTTACAGAGGTATGTGCTCCTGCTCAGGCTGCAGAGAAAAAGCATGTTGGTACCTGAAATTCATTCTGATTGTGCAGATAACGTTTAACTGATAGAATTCTGCAGGATGTGGTATTAGTATGTGAAAACAGTCAAGATCCAATGATCCCCAGGCATGCACCTCCAGATGGTGGAGGTGTCAGGTGCCATCCTGAGGCCCAGGCTTCTTCACTCGGTCACAAGTGGACAATAAGGTAAAGGTAAAGGTACCCCTGCCCGTATGGGCCAGTCTTGACAGACTCTAGGGTTGTGCGCCCATCTCACTCAAGAGGCCGGGGGCCAGCGCTGTCCGGAGACACTTCCGGGTCACGTGGCCAGCGTGACAAGCTGCATCTGGTGAGCCAGCACAGCACACGGAACGCCGTTTACCTTCCCGCTGGTAAGCGGTCCCTATTTATCTACTTGCACCCTGGGGTTCTTTCGAACTGCTAGGTTGGCAGGCGCTGGGACTGAGCAGCGGGAGCGCACCCTGCCGCGGGGATTCGAACCGCCGACCTTTCGATCGGCAAGCCCTAGGCGCTGAGGCTTTTACCCACAGCGCCACCCGCGTCTCAAGTGCCACCCGCGTCCCAAGTGGCCAATAGTCAGGTGCAAAAAGCACCTGGTGTCAGGCTAATTCCGAACATTGCTTGGAGGACCATATTTGGCCACCAGACCTGAAATTCTCCCCCTGCTCTAGAAGTACTAGATTGACACTTTAATGTGATCCAGGAAATTTGTCTTCCATACAGTTATGAATTGGATTTGTTGACCATGACTACCGTCACTTACGTGGAAGTAAACCTCACTGAGCAGAGTGGGATTTATTTCTGAGTGAGCTTGCATAGATTGGGCTGTATCTAATACAGTCATACCTCGGGTTAAATTTGCTTCAAGTTGAGTGCGTTCAAGTTGCACTCCACGGCAACCTGGAAGTAACGGAGCGCGTTACTTTCGGGTTTCACTGCTTGTGCATGCGCATACGTTCAAAATGACATCACGCGCATGCGCAGAAACGACAAAAAGTGACGTGCGCGTGCGCAGACGTGCGGTCGCTAGATACGTTTACCTCTAGATGCGAACGGGGCTCCGGAACAGATCCCATTCGTATCTAGAGGTACCACTGTATATTGTTCAGCTTCATCAAAACAACATCTTGAATGTCATCCTCAATATCCAACATGTATAAATCAGGCCACCAGGCCTCACAAGTTATGGCTGTCAGCTTTTTTTTTTTTTTTTGCACTTTCTGAAAAAGGAAAAGATCTGCAAGTGTAAAACAGCTGAGAACAGTTTCAAGCTGCAAAGCCTATGTTCTAATAACTAAAGCTGTCAAGAAGACGATGACAAATCAAACCATTGAGAAAATGAAGGGAGTAAGTGTCTTGCCCCAGGAGTACATGTGCCTGTTGATTGACAAGTGCCATCTTCTGTCCATGTTTTACACATCCCACATGAGCTTCTGGCCATATGTATGAAAGTATGGACTAGTGGGGGGAGCCATATGCTCTATGACGGGTCTGGTGGTTTTTAATATACTGAGGGACAAATTCACGTAATTTGATTAGAGTAGCAAGTTTGTATACTGAATGGGTTTGGACTGAGTTTCGCACAGGGAGAAATGGTTGTCCCATACATTTAACACAAATCTGACTTGAAGTGGTGCTGATTTGCATTATGCCTAGCCGTGGTATACTTTGTGGGATGTATGGGGAAAAGCTATCAACTAACATCTTCAACCAGCCCTGCCCCCTCATTTATTTATCATTTTTAAAATGTAGAAACCATTTCATAGCCAAAGCTATTGAAGGGATGTACAGTAAGATAAAATGAGGTAAAATACAAGAGATATGGATTCTATAAACAATGAACCTTTTCTGCAACTCTACAATTTCTATTCTATATAATGAAGGGGCCACACTTTGGGCAAAGGCTGTCTCCCAGCCACATCTGCACTACACATTTAAAGCAGTATCATTCCACTTCAGACAGTCATGGCTTCCGCCAAAGAATCCTGAGAAGTCTAGCTCTTAAAGGTCCAGAGAATTCTTAGGAGGTCTCTATCTCTTTCAAAGAGCTGTAGTCCCTAGTTTTCCCTGGGAAGTGATTGACTGTTAAACCACTCTGTTATTATCTGTTTGTCAATTGTTCTTTATGTGTTTGGATGTCTCTTGATACATCATAGCCAAACTTGGCATGAGGATGCCTGAGGTGGAGGTGGGGTTTTTTTTTGTTTTGTTTATGTTGGGATGTCAGTCACAATTTTGACTCAGTGTGAAATTTGACTTTGACATGACTTTGTCTGATTTCAAACTCAGCACAAGGGTTCTTGAAGGGAGGGAAACAAGTTTTCATAAATGCCGGGACAACAGGTGCCATGTTGAACCAAGATGGCAGTCTGAAACATGACTTTGGCAATGACTTCACCTGATTTTGGCATCATGGGTCCAAACTGCACCAATGTAAAACTTGTGGCACATGGGTTTCTGACACAGGGACAGACATATTTGTCAATCTTGGGATGCTGGATGCCATTTTAATCAAGATGGTGATCTGAAAAGTGACTTTGGCATGACTTCATCCAAAGTTTGGTGTGACAGGTCCAAACTGCACTGACTTGGACATCCCTGGAGATATCATTGCTCCATTTGGTGAGACTTCACCAAATATGGTACTAGTGGTACAGCCTGCACCAATTTGGTTGGCTCTGAATTTATTATTGCCCAATTTGACAGTACTGTTCCGACCTGTACCAATTAGAATGCCTCTTAAGGTATCATTGCCAAATTTGGCATGAGGGTTCCTGAGGCGGAGGCAGCGGTCATCATCTATGTTGGGATGCCAGGCACCATTTGAGTCAAGATGGTGGACCAAATTAACACTAATTAAACACCACCCACACCCAAAATAATGAGTCACAGATGAGCCAGGTGCATGCTTTGGTCTTGGGGTGTACATGTACAGCCCCCAAACTCTCAAATTACAGTATTTAAAAATCACTTTTGTTTGTTTCTTCAAATTCCCAGGCAGCCCCAGGCACTTCCCACTAGTAATATATATTTCCTTCCACAGGCTCTATGGAGCTTTTTATTAATGAAAACATCAATAGACTCTCCCTCTCTCCGGACGCATTCACTGTGTTTACAAATCACTATCAAATGCTTTTATCTTGTCGGTGATGCATTCCCTGACATTTCATTATGATTCCATAAATCACTTTTCTAGGAAAAGGGGAAGGGAGAACAACTGATCTTAAAAAAAAAAAATACTAGCAGACTTAGCCTCAACAGCATCATTGCCCATCTGCCAAACCCCACAGGTGAAATGGAGCCTCACTAGAGATGGTCACCCACCCTGTAGTCCTCCTGATAAAGTCCTCTAGCTTCTATCATTCCTGACATTGGCTATGTTGGCTTGGGATGATGGGATTTGAAGTTCAAGAACATCTGGATGGCCACAGAATCCCCATCCTTGTGATAGAGTAATGAGTGGATGTGATCTCAAAACCCATGCTCTCCCAGGTGCTAATGGCCGCACCAGGGCAGTTGGGCATCCATCCTTTCGAGAAATGAGAGATTTATCCAGAACCCTTTCTGGTGACACAGAAGATGTGAGTGAGAGTAGTCTCTCATTTGCCAATGGAAGGGGCAACCAGTGACAGTGTTTAACACAAATCTGTTTTGTTCTGTTTGGTCATACTAACACTAATGTCCCAGCTTCAAAGCATTTTCTCACATTTAGTTGACCACCATTACTGAAGTGTCACGGCTACAAATTGGCCGCTGTTTCTTTAATGTTTTTAAAAAAAGCTGGGTCAACATGAGTCAGCGGCCTGCACCGGGTTGTATATATAGAGTGAGAAATATTAGTTGGTTGGGTTGGTTGGTTGGTTGGTTAGTGAAAGCTGGTAGTGTTGATGTATGTACAGTTGGTCAGTCGCTTTTGCAGAAAGACTTTTAAGAATAAAGCAGAAAGTACTCTGCAAGGATACTTTTCTCATGGACTCTTTTAAGCGGACAAGGGTCCGAGGACCAGGCTGAGGCGACAAAGGGAGGTCAGAACCCCCCCTTTTTTTACAAACACTTACAGTGAGTTGGGGCATCTGTTAATGTGAGGGGAAGGAAATGGCAGGCCCTGCATTATTGGGGTAGAAATTTACATTTATAGGTGAACCTGCTTAATTTGAACTTTTAGAACCAACATGTGAACCAAAAGAGAGCCCCCCGTTTGAAATTCCCACTTCTCCAATTTTTTCCATTCATTTCTCTAGCCATGTAATTTGTACAAAACTGCATGTACTTAATTAAAATGTGCACATTTGTGAAAGGAACATAGAACTGCATTAAATTAGGGGGAAATGTTTTGCAAAAATGTATTTGTCATTAACTGAAGTGAGCGTGAGAGATGTAAATTAGCTGTATCATTGCTGTGAAGATCCAGCTGTCCTCTTAGTGGGGGTATGGATTTCATGTCCAAATTGGTTCAAAAAGAATTTCAGTTAAAAGTGGTAAAGCATGGAGGTAGAATAGGCAATGCCTTTCCAAAGAACATACACCACTGAATCTATTTGGTGGTGGCAGGAAACCCAAATGTAGGGTTACCATAGTTCAAAAAGTAAAAATCCGGACACAAAAGTTGTTGACCTTTTCATTTTTTTGCAAAATCTCAAAAAAGAAGTAGTTTTTGAGCAAGCTAATTTTAAGGACAAAGCAGACCCTGAGGCAAAGCAGACCCTTTAGACAAAGCAGACCCTGAGGCAAACTGGGCAGCCATCGAAGCACCTTAGAACAACTTGAACATTTTCCTGAAGCACAAAATGGGGGTCAAAACTGAATCTTGTGCTAAGTGCACACACCTAATATATAAACAAAGCAATATGCAATAGTATACCATGTGCCAAACCACCCGTTACAATAAATACATAAGCAGACCCTTTTATTTTGAAGAAAAAACAGCTGTGGATCCCTGGTCAGAAATGTTAAAGCTGCATCATTGAGGCAAATAAGAGCACTGGATGGTCTGGTCAGCAGGAAACCATCATTTGAATTGGGAGCATGGACCAGGCTGGAGCTCTACAGCTGCTTTGCCTTCTGTTTAAGCATACTTTTTTGTGGGGGGTGGAGTGGGGGGAGAGAGAGTGCATTTATTGTAACATTTCATTTCCTAATAGTCTGACTTAGTAATACATGTGAGAAGCCATGAACCAGTATTTATACTTGCCCTGGAAAAGATGTAGAGCAAAAGTCAGGATCCAGAGTCAGTCAATGTATGCTTGGTCAGTCAAGACAAACTCAAAAGATTTAATGATTTCGAGCTAGAAAAAGTTATTTCCTTATCAAGTGAAGAAGCATTTCAATCTAGACACACTGAATCCATGTTGGGCTAAGTCAGTATCTGCCTGAAATATCAATATTAACAATGGATTTATGAACACATGGCTTAAAATGCCAGGAAAGCAAAACCTCACTTGCTGATGATATTAACCAATTAAACACTGTCAATAGAAACATTGAGTCAGAACTCTGATGCAGAAGTACAGATTAAGGTTCAAACATAGTGAGGAATGCGGCCATTGTTTCACAGATGCAAAGAAAATGGGCTGCAGGCTCTGAAGTCTATTGTTGTTGTTTTCATTTTTTAACTTGATGCCGGTTTTATAATCGAGATGACTGCAAAATAATATGCAGTACAATAACCTTTCTCTCATAGTCTGCAATAATTGTGCTGTTCTGACCACGAATGAGGCCCTACAGGGGTCAACAAACATTTGAGAACGGTGTTGTCAATCAGACTAAATGCAGCAGGAACTGCCAGACTTGGATAGCTCTGGCTAGATGATTTGCTCCAATGAGGCAATGGAGCTCAGCTGAGACCTCCATCTTGAGGAGGTTTAATAGGGTTGGAGCCTAGCACTCTCTTGCCTTGTGTATTGTCTGTGTTAAAGTGAGGTATGTGAGGCCACTGGTGCTGAGGGGAATAGATCTGAAGAGGATTTTGGTTCAGTGGCCTCTTGGCTGACAAACTCAAGCTTGATACAGCACCTCAATGAGCTCGTGCCTATGATCTTTGTAATAATTCAGCCCCTTCCCATCTCCATCAGGGTCTGGACTGCTGTGGCAGGGCAGGTTATGTCAATAAAAAGGAGCAATTTCTGAGCTATTGCAGATTACTATTACATGGTGGATCATTCTTGTAAATGGGCTGCCCTATGCATTATTTATTTGCCATATTTTAACCCAGATTTTTCAGATAATTGCTGCCTCTCAAAAGTACCTGACATCAATAAAGAGAGAGAGGAAAGAGGCAGGCAGGCTCTGCCACCTGGCTTACCAGTTGAAAAATAAAGAGACTGGTTCTTTAATGCTGGAACAAAATGTTGAGCTATAAGCATTTATATCCAGTTTGGTCCAGGCTTATCTTCCCTTGCTAGTGTTCTTGCTTGAATAGCAGTTAGTGGTTCTTGTTCCTTTGGTCAATGGATGGGGCCAGAGGGTCCTTCCACCTTGCTTCTGTGGCCCCAGAAGAACTTCAGAAGAAACTGCTGGATCAAGTGATCTAGTCCAGCCCCATCTGGTCCAGCATTCGGTTCACATAGTGGCCATCCAGATACCTGTGTGAAGCTTGCAAGTAGGACCTGAACACAGCAACACTCTTCCCCCCTGAGGTTTCCAGCAACTGGTAGTCAGAAGCAAACTGCCTCGGACTGCAGAGGAAGAATGTATCCAGCAGGGTTAGTCAACATTTATAGCCTTGTCCTCCATGGATCTGGAGGATAAAGACGACAGACAGTTGGAACAAAGAAGGGAGGGGAAAAACAAGTTCCTTGCAGGTACTCTTTCTTCAACTGATGGATGTTGCCAATCTGGCTTCTCCCTTGCTTTGATGCTATTCCTGAGAAGCAACTGAGGTAGCCTCCCAGTGGCCATAGGTCTCTTGGTTGATAACAGAAGCTAGGGTATTATTCCCTCTTGCTCTTTGGCCCTAAGAACTATGGTTGTTTGCTTGTTACATTTATATCCTGCTTTTCATCTGTTGTGAACTGCCTAAGTACTATCTATGGAAGGCAGTACTCCACAGCAGAAATAAGATATTTTAGTTTTATTTTCACAGCATCTGTCCATGTCCATGTGGCTTACACTTTTCTCCTGTCACTGCATTATATGTACAATGGGGTTTCCCCATTGTACCAGTGCAGAATTTTGCATAATGGCATTTGCCATAATTGACTTGAATAAGTCCTGCCTTTGCTTCCATTATTTACTTCAGACCAAAGACACTCTTCCTCACTGGCCTCATGCTGCGTTACTCCAGCGAAGCAAGATATCATTCTTGATGTCAAGAGAAATTCAATTATAACTTGTTTAAAAGCTGGTGTTAAAAGGCCTAATGGGATGGTTCTCATGCCTCATTCTGGCAGCTCAGCTCATTTCCCAGGGAATATGCTATGAGGCCATGATGAGATTTTGCAAATGGCCTGACCTTTCCTTCCTCCACATTTGTCATGCCCTCATCCATGTAGCTAAGTTTTCATTACTTTCAAAAAAGCTCAACATGAAACCATAATTCCCCCCACTCCTACTTCACATTAAATATTAAAAGGGAAATGGCCTTCACAGCTAACTTTATTTCCAGGGCAGTGGTAGGAAACCTCCGAAATAGCTTGGCTAGGTTGCTGATTTGACCTGAGAGGCCATTTTCATCAAACCATGCCCAACTGCCCGACTCATGACCTCATATTTGGATAGGGATGTAAACAGGCGGGGATTTCCATCCAATCCTGTGCTCATCACAATCAGCACTCTTTCCATTCTGCTACAGTTTGACTCCCACCAAAACATATGTTACTCATCCCATTATCTGCTATGGCAAAAACTAATGCAATTCATTACGTGATTAATTTTGTGAATAACGTCAATGCATTCCAGTGGAAGAGAAACATCAAAAGCAATGCAGAAAATACTGTAATTATTTGCAGACTAAAAATAAATAAAAATGATGGTGAATACTGTTTCCATTCTCTTGCATGCTTTCCTTCCTTGACCGTAAGTGACCATGTGTCCATTTCCACTCCATCTCCATTTCCAATGGAATTCTTTGGCGTTCCTAGTGTGGGGCAGACAACAATGCAGTTTCAAATCAGGAACTTTAAGCGCATTCCTGCTTGTTCCTTTCAAAGTGGGGTTAACTTGACAGACCAATCAGCTGATTGGCACTAACAGTGCACCTTCAAAAGGTGAGCCCATTTGAAGTTGTCCATTTGCAGGTAAGGTTTGCAGTCAAAACATGCCTGCACATGGATTCTTTCCCTCTGCAGATTACAGACTGCTTTGCTGATCTGCAGAGGAAAAAATGCATTTGTAGGTATGATTTGAATCCAAACTGGGCCTGTAAATGGGCAAAATGGAACTCACAGTCAGTGCAAATCAGCTGATTGGCGCTGACAGGGTACCAACAACAACAGCAACATCAACGTATGAATGAGTTTGCATATAATTCCTGTGTCTTTATGAAACATCCAAACAGGCCATTAAAAAGCAGTGCTCAAGGCTTTACAGTGAAATTCTTCTAAACTCTGGGAAAACTGAGACTCCTTCACTGACTTTGAGTGACTCCTCTGCTTAATATTTTGCATTGCGACAACAAACATGAAGCATTGCAAAGTCATCTGTTGGATTCTGGGTTTCCTGCTGTACATGCAAATGTAGTTTTCAAAGGGTTAGTCTCACTTTAATCACCACTGCTAAAAGGACCTGGTGCTTGCCTTTCATCTGGCAGCAAATTAATTATAAAAGCTCTGTGTTAATATTAATATTGTCTCACTATAGATCAATGGTTTTATTACCTTTGATTCTAATATTACCCATTTGAGGGTGGGAAGGAGGGGCGGGAGAGAGAAAGAACCTGGCAGTATAAAATCCAGAGATTTTCAGGCTGGTAAAATCAGGTAAAGATTTAAATGGAATTGTTTAATCTTTTAATCTGTTGACCTAGTTTAAAGTTCAGAACTGTAATCTACTTAAGATGAGAAATTGCTCACTTTTTAAAATGGAAATGATTTAAAGAAGTCCTATGTAAGTGTGTGTTCCTTTTTTCTCTCACTGCCTTCTACCAAATTGTAGACCATGGGTAAGTAACCTTTCTGCAGTCCAAGAACCACATTGCCTTCTGGGTAACCTTTCGAGGGCCACATGGCAATGGTGGACAGGCCCAGAGGGAAAAGAGGGGAGTGCTTGCTTTTCTCTCTCTTTTGGGGGAATTGCTTTATACTTGCAAACCTCTTAGAAGCCACTTTGGCCATTAAGCAGTAGATACATTCCCAGAGGCATTACTGGTGAAAAAAGGATGGCTGTCCACACTGGGCAATGGCTCTCTATGCCCCCTGCTACCTCCTGTAATAATGGCAAGAATTTCACTCTCCCTCTCTCAAATGATTTGAATTTGCCCTGCCTTCCATGAAGGTGACCAGAAATCCCTCACTTTTACGGGACCTCACTGCCCCTGTGAAAGCCTCGGGAGGATTTTAGCCAAGGGCCAGTTTGCATGTTCTGCATGGTGATCCCCATTTAGAACTCTCGCAATTTCACTGCAGGCCATTTCAGGCTTACAAACACTCTACAAAGGCAGACCCATTTGGAGCACATCAAAGTAGTCTGAGCTGTGTGAATGAAGTCAAAGTCAAAGCCAGACCAAGACATTTTACTGTCTGAGACAAAGGACAAAATGATCCCTTCCACTTTCCAGGTACAAAAGTCAGTCACACTGGTTGTTGACCAAGTCTTCCACTGCACCTGAGGCTCAGTGCTGGATTTATGTATAAGCTAAACGATATGATAATCTTTATTGTCATTGTCCGATACAGAACAACGAAATTGAAAAAATCTACATAAGGCATTCAAAAGCCAACAAGCCTGCTATCCCAGCTATCCCCTAAAAACTCTAATACCCCATAATTAAATCCAATTAAATACAACAAGCTATAGCTTAGGGCCCCACTCTCTTGGGGGCCCCCCAAAATTAATTGTATTTCAGTTCAACAATTACTTTGATAAAATACATATTTTGTTATGTGCAAATGGCTTTAGATACCTATTAGGTCCATAAATTACCATATAGCATATGTTCAACACAAAAAACAGCGACAATTTGTTGTTCTTGCCAAAAAAGGACAGCTGCACCTATAAAGGGCCCCATTATTTTCAGTAGCTTAGGGCGTCATCAAACCTAAATCCGGCCCTGAGCAGGCTAGCTGTCCACTCTCTGCATCTGCCACTTGAGGTGGCTGCCTCACTTTGCCCAATGGTAGAGTTGGCCCAGGTCTCAATTCATATGCAACAGTGGCCATTTCTGATTCTTCCATGAAAGGGTGCAGATAACCTGGCCAATGAAACAAATATGTGGGGAGGGGGGTTAGATGAGCAAAAATAGCTTATACAGTGGTACCTCAGGTTACATACGTTTCAGGTTACATACGCTTCAGGTTACAGACTCTGCTAACCCAGAAATATTACCTTGGGTTAAGTACTGTGCTTCAGGATGAGAACAGAAATCGTTCTCTGGCGGCGCGGCAGCAGCAGGAGGCCCCATTAGCTAAAGTGGTGCTTTAGGTTAAGAACAGTTTCAGGTTAAGTACGGACCTCCGGAACAAATGAAGTACTTAACCTGAGGTACCACTGTACTGAAATTACTTGGGGAGTAAGATGCTACACGAGGGGAAGTAGAAAGAGAGCAAAAGTTTAATATGTAGGGCGACTTAGGGGAGGGAATCTCTTTCTACTCCATTGTACTGTAACAGAGAGTAATTGGAACAGATTGTTGTGGAAGGGTTATAATTCATAATGCTGTACTTTGACATGCAAATACTCACCTGCAGAGGAAATAGCAACACAGAGTGATTAGTATAATAATATAGTTTTTGTATTGCATATTACCAACCATTGTTGGTGCTCGTATTTCCTATACAAAGTTTTGCTTTATTTATATTGTTCAGACTGAGCAAATGGCATTTTCCTCAGGCAGACTAGAAATGCAGTTGCAGAAAACAGGAGGAGGTAGAAGCGAGCTAAACAGCAGGAGAGGAGGAGGAATTGGGGCAGCTTAATGAGCTTTTCTTCTTCTTTCCCTTCCTTGTTTCCAGGGTTTTCATAGTAGAAGAGTGAGATGAAGCAGACATAAATAGACCCCCACAGCTCCCCACTTGATTGTCAGAGCCACACAAGATGAAGACATCCTACAGACCTGCTCCAAGAAGCCTTGCTCTTCATTTGTCCAGTTCACATGCAAGAACCTGCAGGGAAGTGCAGCAGTGTGCCCTAGGATGGGTTAGCCAACATGGCTCCCTCCAGATATTGACTCCAGCCAATCATGGATCACACAGTGACTGGGATGGGTGCCATGATGCTGCAAGTCATTCATATTTTGTTGTTGTTGTTGTTGTTTAGTCATTTAGTCATGTCCAACTCTTTGTGACCCCATGGACCAGAGCACATCAGGCTAAGATTACCAGATGTCCCCGTTTCCCGGGGACAGTTCCCAGATTTACCAATCAGTCCCCATATAAAAGCCATTGAAGTTGAAAAGTTGCCCAGATTCATTGAAAAAAATCTGGTAACCTTACGTCAGGCACTCTTGTCTTCCACTGCATCCCGCAGTTTGGTCAAACTCATGTTAGTAGCTTCGAGAACACTGTCCAGCCATCTCGTCCTCTGTCGTCCCCTTCTCCTTGTGCCCTCCATCTTTCCCAACATCAGGGTCTTTTCCAGGGAGTCTTCACTTCTGATGAGGTGGCCAAAGTATTGGAGCCTCAGCTTCAGGAGCTGTCCTTCCAGTGAGCACTCAGGGCTGATTTCCTTCAGAATGGATAGGTTTGATCTTCTCGCAGTCCATGGGACTCTCAAGAGTCTCCTCCAGCACCATAATTCAAAACATCAATTCTTCGGCGATCAGCCTTCTTTATGGTCCAGGGCTCACTTCCATACATCACCACTGGGAAAACCATAGCTTTAACAATATGGACCTTTGTCGGTAAGGTGATGTCTCTGCTTTATAGATGCTGTCTAGGTTTGTCATTGCTTTTCTCCCAAGAAGCAGGCGTCTTTTAATTTCATAACTGCTGTCACCATCTGGAGTGATCATGGAGCCCAAGAAAGTAAAATCTCTCACTGCCTCCATTTCTTCCCCTTCTATTTGCCATTCATATTTAGCCGTACATAAAAGATCGTCTCACCCATTATCTACTCAACCAGTTAATGTGCTCTGCAGGAAATCTGCAGATATCCTCTCCTGAGGAGACCACTTCTGTACGATGTAGGAATCAGGCCTTCGGTGTGGTGGCACCTACCCTTTGAAACTTTATCCATTTACATAACTGATGCTGTCACTGTTGTCTTTTTGATGCCTATTTAATACCTTTCTATTTCAACCTGCCTTTTAAGGGAATATTCTTTTATATATATTATTGTCCCATTAATTGAAAATGAAATTGCTTCAATACATTTTTATAAAGCATTTTTATTTTTAATTGTTTTGTGAGGTCTCATGCAAAGCAGTAACTAATTAAATAAATATGGCAACACTACCAAGGCAAGCAGTGGAGAGTAAGAATAATGCTTCCTAACTATAATCCTAACTATAATCACATGGGTAATCACAGCCAATTGGTGATCACATAACGAAGAGCATGACATCATAACTCCAGTATGTAACCTATAAAATTTGGCTAAGTGTCACTAAGGGAAAAGAACACCAATTCAGAGTGACAGCAATATTTCCTGAATTGGCCAGCAATCCTTCCCCCGTCTTCCCCAACCGCAAAAGGGGGGATGTGTGTAATGAATTTCACTGCTGCCAAAACCATTTGTGAAAAGCACCTGAAACTCAAGTTTCACAACCTTGGAAAACAACATTCTTGCCCATGAATCCCAGGCTAAGCAGGGCTGTTAATCACATATGCTTGTGATTCATCAAAGTTTTACTTCATCTCTAATGGTCATGAAGACCGATAAATTCTGTGTTCCAAAGGGAGCCACATAAGCAACGAGCCAGATCATTTGAAAGCTCCTGACCTTGGTTTATGGCCACTTCTCTTCCTGCAGTCATGACTGAGCTTTTTCAAAATATATTTTATACTTCTCATCTGCTTTTACCATAAAGTATTAGTAGAATTTTATGACCAGAGGGGATCTTTATGATAAACTTGCTTGACCTCAAAATATAAATGATTCCTACTAATTTCAAAGAACATTTGTTGCTGTTAATTCTTTTCCCCTTTTTGGGGAGGGAGTGTGCATGAGGAGATGCTAATGAACATCTTTGTTGTTAATTTCCTGCAAGGCAGTCGTAATGAACTACCTTTTCATGGCAGTGCAACAACAAAGCCAATCTTCTAGTCTTCTCAGCCCCTGATCTCACAGTGGGATGTGCTGGCTTTGATCTAACTTTTAAAAACACACCTTGATTTCCATGATGACAGTTTGGATTAAGACTCTGGAGAACTTTATTTGTTTATTTGTCTCATGAAAGTTAGTGCTCTTGCAGTGATAAAGGCACAATCTCCTATTTAGGTCATCCCAATTACGAGTCTGGATGCAGGAAATAGCCTTATAAAACCACCACCTCTTTCTTTAATTATGATTTTGTTCTTAGCATGGTGGCGATTAAATTGAATGCTCCAGATTAAGGGAGAGAGGAAGGCATTTTTAATGTAACAAGCAATTGGATTCAGTAAAAATAGGTTCATGAATGTATTTATAATTTTATCTTATGCAATGAGCAAAATAATCTGAGCCTTAAATGGTCTTTCTTCAGGAAAGTTTATATACTCCTAGATGACTTTTGCAAATTCTCCAATTGGCTTTTGAATTTCTCCGGAATTCTTGCGGTGTGTAAGAAAACCACCTTTGTGATATCATAATATCCAAACATGGTGTATCCTTGTTGTCTGTTATATTTGCAGGCAGTTTTGATAATTGTTCCATTTCATGACAATAGCCCTGGTAATTTCCTGCCTTCTTCCGTGTCTTCCTGATATTTCTCTCTCCTAGAGGGTATGTGTATGCATCTGTTTGTATACTGTGGACATTTGCAAGTAATATTTAAACCAAATATGCTTTACTTCCACTGTCGGAATCAGTATTTTTTTGGATTCCAGTTGCTGTGTATCAGAAGTCGGGAGAATAGTTGTTGTACTTGTGTCATGCTTGAAGGTTCCCCATAGTCATCTACTTGGCTACTGCAAGAACAGGATACTGGCCTAGATGGGATTTTGGCCTGATCCATGTGTGCTCTTCTTATCTTGTTAAGTTTCTAATGTTTACAAATCATAGTTATGCATCAAGGTGGAAAGTGATTGTTTTAAATTCATAGATAAACCAGTTAACCTTGATCAATATGTCTATGTCAGCTGCTGGAAACTGAACACATCTTGACTGCTTGTCAGAAATTTATATGCAGCCAGTGTCACCCAAAGACTTAAGCTGTATGCTTATCACCTCAAATGCTTGAAAAAATTGTAATCTGTATTGTAGTGGTCGGCACTAGCTTGTGCTGTGGTTTAGGGCCAGTTCTAGGTTTGAGGGGGCCTTGGGCAATTTCCAGCAGTGGGCCCCCTCCTCTGTCAATGGACCCAGAAGGTCTATTAATTCCAATGCTAAGCATGAAGAGCTACAAGATCCACAGCTCAACATGTTGATCTGGAAATGAAATTATGTGTTTTGTACAATGCTCCAGCACATAAAAAAAGAAAAAAATACCCCAGCCAATGCAGCCATAGTGAAATCAGCCCCCCCCCCCGCCACAACGCCCTTGATTAATAACAATGTATGCACATAGTTATCAAACCATTTTGCTGGAGATACATAAAGTCACCGCAACAACAATTTGACTTTCCATTTTCTAGGTTAGAATTGATAACCTATTCAAGTGTTTCCTTTAAAAGGGAAGGAGAAATAAAACCAACACAATCAGAGACCCAAGAGATGTTTTCTTAACAACCAGCGCACAACACAGCAAGACTCGGAGAGCAAAAAGGTATACGGTACTGAAGTGTTTCCTATTGACTTGGCAAGTGATTTAAGTTCAGGGGGCTGTTCTATTCAAAGAATAGCTGGCGAGGTAGCACTTTGAAATACAAGACAGAGGACTATTCCCTCCCCCTGCTTCCTTGAGATGACAGCAGGGGTCACCTGCTGCTATCTGAAAGAACTATAAACCAGTCTTGGATGCTCACCTTTCTTTAGGGACTGAGATAACTTAATTAGGCAAATAGATACACCAATACTGTGCATTCAGCTTCTGGAGGCTGAAACACCCATTAGATGAAATCAGTTCATTTAAACAAAATACTTTCATTGCTTTTAAAATATAATGGGGAAATTAATTACAGTTGGCCTTTGCCCCTTCCCATAAAATATTACTTTACCTTTGTTTCTTTTTTAAAAAAACAAAATCTACAAGATCCTTCTTTATTTTCTAACTCATGTTTGGTTCTCAGTGAAAATAAAAAATGCTAGTGTTTGTACCCATACTGATCTGGGAATTGAAGCATGTGTTTTGTTTTACCGTGCTATTGGACATAATGCATGTGTGGCTATGTCTCTCCCTAGTGGAGACAGGGTTCCCTTGCATGCTCTTTGGACTTTGGTGAAATATAGTTGATATATTTCATTTTAATGCAGCTTTTCCCTTTACCATTTCAAATCCCTATGGCCTAGTTTACTAGTACAGTGGTACCTCGGGTTACAGACGCTTCAGGTTACAGACTCTACTAACCCAGAAATAGTACCTTGGGTTAAGTACAATGGTACCTCGGGTTAAGTACTTAATTCGTTCCAGAGGTCCGTACTTAACCTGAAACTGTTCTTAACCTGAAGCACCACTTTAGCTAATGGGGCCTCCTGCTGTGCCGCCGGAGCACGATTTCTGTTCTCATCCTGAAACAAAGTTCTTAACCTGAAGGACTATTTCTGGGTTAGCAGAGTCTGTAACCTGAAGCGTATGTAACCTGAAGCGTATGTAACCCGAGGTACCACTGTACTTTGCTTCAGGATGAGAACAGAAATTGTGGCGTGGCAGCAGTGGGAGGCCCCATTAGCTAAAGTGGTACCTCAAGTTAAGAACAGTTTCAGGTTAAGAACGGACCTCCAGAATGATTTAAGTTCTTAACCCAAGGTACCACTGTACCTTCATGGTTATTTTATACAGGCATATTTGGATGATTACTGCCATATTCCCAAAATGCACAAGGGGAGAGTTGAACAGTCAATCTTTCCAGGGAGGTCGTAGAATCATCTTCCTTGAAATTTTTCAGTAAAATGGCCGGGCAAGATTTGGGGAGACATTATGTATAGCAGGGGTGGGAAACCCCTGTTGTCCTCCAGATGTTGTTAAGACTCCAGCCCCCATCAGCTCCAGCCAGCATGGCCAAGGGCAAGAGATGATGGGGTTCAAAACCATCTGGAGGGTCATAGCTTCTCCATCCCTGATGTATAGAATGCCTTATTCCATGACATGGGACTAAGCTAAACAATCTACTGATTCCCTTCAAGCCAATAAATCATTCCAGCCAGTGACTCTTCTTGAGACAGATCATCCAGTTCCCAATCCCTTCTTCATACTGCCCTGCGAAACATCAGTGCAGATCTGACTGAATGTAATAAAAATGAAAATGAAGCCAGCATCCTTAGACTTGATCCCCACTGCGAGTTACTAAATTACTTTAATATTAAGCTTATTTTCTCTTTCCCACCAAGGAACATTCAGCTTAAATTAAGGATGAGCCATGGAAACCAGAGTAGGGAGTGATAAACCACCGCACACCTTTGGCGAACAGCTGTTATCTGCATTTAAGATGGTTATGAATGCTACAGTCAATTAATTCAAAGATTTGTTCTTGCTAAATATATAGAACATGCACAAGCTTGGGGCTCTGAGTTGAAGAAAGCTCATTATATTATCTCATCATTGTTTTCTGTTGAGGGGGAGGTGATGTTTTACACCTCTACATTAGAGGGAATAATAAACTTACATAATGATCCTCATCCCCATCTGCTTATGGTTATTGGGCAGGAAAGCTTTTACCTATCCTAGAGCAGAAACACATTAAAGTATTCTATCTTTTTTGGGGGGGCTGTTATGACATTCATGTCCCTCCTTTCTTCCAAGGAGCTCAAAGTGGCAGACATGGTTCTATTTCTCCTAATTTTATCATCACAGTTTAACCTGATGAAGTTGGCTAGACTCTGATAAGGTGGTTGGCCCAAGGTCACCCAGTGAGTTTCATAACTGACTGGGGATTTGAACCCTTTTCTTGCAGGTCCTAGTCCAACACTTCCACTACATTGCACTGGCTAGACCATGGACTTATCCACACTTACCTTTCCCCCTGTTCTTTCCAGGCACAGGTCTGCCCTTAAAAGCTCTGTGTCTGAGCTTTCTTTTTTCTCCTGGAACTTGCCCCACAAAAAACCCACTCCTTTAGTTCTCAGTTGGAGCGAACAACATCCCAGGTTTCAACCAACGAAGGTGGAGTGGCAGATGAAACTAATGGAATATGTAGAGTTGGCAAACTAACAGAATAAGAGAGCAGGAAGAAAGAGTTTTTAAAGAGGATTGGCAAATGTTTGTAGAATACATGGAGAATTGTAAACAGGTTGAAACGTTAGCAGGGTTAGAGTAATTTCAGCAGTATTAATGAAGAAGATATAGTGAAAAGGAAGGGGGAATATGGAGTAATTAGAATATGCAATAGTAATGGATAACTAAATGAACCATGCAAGGGGAGGGGAGGGAAATCGATGTTTAATGTTTGTATGGGAAATATTTGTAATAGGGGAAAAATTAAAATAAAATTTAAAAAATAGAAAGTTGCTGGGATTTAAAATAAGTGCACAGATACAGATACAAGGTGAGTCTTGGGGCCTGTGCAATTTCCCACCCAGAAAATTGCTTTTTGAGTAGGATATCTATGTAGAATGCAAAATTAAAATATTAGGTTTCATGATTTATAGTTGCTTTGTTCTGTTGTAGGAGTTGTTTTCTTGGGGGGGGATGAAATATGGACTCGCAATGTTTTCTTCCATTTCCTTAATTAAGCTGAATTTATTCTTTCTGTGACCCAAGAGAAGTTCATGTAAAAATAGAAACCAGGCCGTTCACCCCTATGTCTTCCTTCCCACAAAGATGTGCGTGGCATTCCCAGACAACTAACCTGGTGACATTTTGTTCTTCGTCAAAACCTGCTTATCTGAAATTGAATCCAATGCTGCGGAATTATCAAAGATAGGGTCTGCCCTGGCACAAAGCTATGCTAGATGACAGTGAGGGAGAATGTATACCTCGCTCACACAAAAGTAAGGAGTGCATTAGAAGGAGAAGGAAGGAAGGTCCTGGAAGGCAGAGAATAACAAGGCTGAACTGTTGAAATGAACGCTTAATCTGAGAAATGAAACTCAAGTCATTTGTGCAGGGAAAAGAGGACACCCCTACAATCCCCAGAGTGTCACGACCCTTGAGTCCAGTAGCAAAACAGATTGCTAAGAGGCTGTAGAGAAGCTGGACCACGTTCAGGGCTCTGAGCCTGTTGCTAGAAATCAGACCACTGCTGGGCCTACAACTCATGAAACAACCTCTTGCAGAAACAGGCCCTGTAGAGCCAGAAGCAGACCCAGATGTCTTCCTCTGAGCTGGAGGAACCCAGTGCCTCCCAAAGCACATCACCAGTCCAGCAATTCAGGCAGTATATCAGGTGGGAGGCCACTAAATGTGGGAGGAGTGACTGTCTTCAGGCCAGACAGAAGGCCATATCTAATTCTCCACAAGGGGGTGGAGCATAGGGAAAGTGATCTAGGGGCAGTTTGCCTCCAACCTCTGCTGCAACAAGTAGCTCTCTTGGAGCTGTCCATTGTCCAGCAACTCCTGCCTCCCTACATAGGATCTGGCCCCAAACCAGCAAAGGGCAGTAAGGATTTACCCTATGGGAAAAGTTTGTGTGGCATTCAATTGCAAGATAAAGCCAAGTTCTGGTATTATGTGGGGGGGTGGAACCTCTATCCACTTTCTCTGTGCATGCTCTGGTTATCTCCCGCTTGGACTACTGCAATGCACTCTACGTGGGGCTACCTTTGAAGGTGACCCGGAACTACAACTAATCCAGAATGCAGCAGCTAGACTGGTGACTGGGGGCGGCCGCCGAGACCATATAACACCGGTCTTGAAAGACCTACATTGGCTCCCAGTACGTTTCTGAGCACAATTCAAAGTGTTGGTGCTGACCTTTAAAGCCCTAAACGGCCTCGGTCCAGTATACCTGAAGGAGCGTCTCCACCCCCATAATTCTGCCCGGACGCTGAGGTCCAGCGCCGAGGGCCTTCTGGCGGTTCCCTCATTGCGAGAAGCAAAGCTACAGGGAACCAGGCAGAGGGCCTTCTCGGTAGTGGCGCCCGCCCTGTGGAACACCCTTCCAGCAGATGTCAAAGCGATTAACAACTACCTGACATTCAGAAGACATCTTAAGGCAGCCCTGTTCAGGGAAGTTTTTAACGTGTGATATTTTACTGTATTTTTGGTTTCTATGGAAGCCGCCCAGAGTGGCTGGGGAGGCCCAGCCAGATGGGCGGGGTATAAATAATAAATTATTATTATTATTATTATTATTATTATTATTATTATTATTATTATTATTCTCTACCCTATGCATAGTTTGAGAGTCTGCTGTTGATTTCCCTACACAGAGGGAGATCAGTTGCCCCCTCTCAATAATCTCAAACAGCCCTTAATATTTTAGACCAGAAAGAGCCAAGGTTGTAGGACTAGGCTTCCTTGGAGACAAAATGCTCTGTCAACTGCAGCGCCACAAAGGAGATGAATGCTGTCCCTGATATGTCCTATGTGAGTCTGAGCCCCAAGGAGACACCTCTGCTGCCAGATTCTGAAGGCTGGTCCACATCCTCCTTGGAGAATTAAGGTTCCCTGAGTGGGGGGACACCATTACCTCGGAGACTGTCTTCAGAAGAAGGTGCTGGCTCTTAACCTGGCTGGGAGGCAGCACTGAGGGGGCAAGGCCTCCAGGCATTTACTACCTAGCTCTGCTATAAAAACTCAGCCACTTGTGCCAGAACTTTGCTAAGGCAATTTGGATGTTTGACATCAGCTGCAAGAACACCGTCTGTTGTCCTGAACATGCACCTTGGTCTCCCTACAAGGTGTCTGTGCCTTGGGAACCAGGAACTTCTGATCTCACCTTGCTTGAACCATGATCCCTCAGCAGTGAACATTCCCCTCCCAGCACCCCAAGCCAGCATGGCCAATGGTCAGAGATTATGAGAGTAGGAGTCCAATAACATGCTAGCTACCCCTTCATTAGGCCTTTCTCAAAGGAACTCCCTGTTCATTCTTTGGTTCTCATTCTCTATACCTTTCCAAGCGCTCCAATAACAGTGGAAAAATGAAACAGCATAGAATGTTAGGCAGTAAGGATTACATTGATACTTCTATGAAACCTGTATAAGTTTGTGGCTTAGGGCCCTCATATTTACAGGACCACCTCTCCTGGTATGCCCCTTAGAGGACCTTAAGGTCCATGAATAGCCATAGTTTAGAGGTCCCGGGCCCTAAGGAAGTCAGACTATCCTCCACCAGGGCCAGGGCCTTTTCAGTGATGGCTCCGACCTGGTGGAATGCTCTGTCCCATGAGACTAGGGCCCTTCAGGATTTAACCTCCTTCTGTCAGGCCTGTAAGACAGAGCTATTCCTCCTGGCCTTTAATTTGAATTCAGCCTGATCTTTTATTTCCCTTCTCTTCCCTCCCCCTCCCTTTTTATGAAGATCACCCGCTCTGAGACCCCACAGCTAATTCTCCCCTGGCCTCCTCGCTGGCCCAAGTAGGACCAATTCAGCCAGCTAGCCCTGGTGATTATCTAATGCTTATTTCCCCTAAATTGATTTCTGAACTTTGAATTTTATTGTTATTCATGTTTTTATACTGTATCTTATGCTACTTTTACAATTAAGTGTTTCAAATTTGTTGTTAGCTGCCCTGAGCCCGGTTTTTGAATCGGGAAGGGCGGGGTATAAATAAAAATATATTATTATTAAGTTGCTGTCTCTATTAATTTCCTATTGATAATTTGAGCATAAGAACATCATTTTCTTGAAGGGAGAAACTGCCTTCCCCCTCCTTTGTTTCTTCCTTCTCTATTTCTGTCACAGGTGAAAAAGAAATACAAAAGGTGACAATCTTAGACCAATCATACCATCTCATTTCTTTCCTGAAACATCAGAGCTCTGACCAGACGCACAAAAGCTGCTTGTTAGCGCTTTCATTCAAACAGGAATTTTTTGAACCGTGGACTGCAAATCTCTCTGACTTAACTTGCAACATCTCACACATGTTTCAGAACCGGTATGCAAACTTTGTTTGGATGAAACAAAACATTGCATCTACTTTTTTTTCTGGTCAGAGGATTACTGTGCAAACCCAGCTATGGATTTACTTCTGCCTCTTGGGGTGATCCTTTATATAAGGAAATATTGTGAGAACTGCAGCAAAGAGATCAGAATATGCTAGGCACTCGTAACCTGAGCAATGGTAACTTGATATTGAGATAGCGGCTGAGGTTAAAATACAATCAAGGGCAAACACGACAAACAAAACTCTCCCTGGTAAAACTGTTGATGAAACAAAGGTAAGGTAGCACGTACCTAAATGTGGTAGTAAATACAGGATGTTCTTCATTCTATGTAGTGTTTGTTTGTGGTATACAGTAGTACCTCGGGTTACAGACGCTTCAGGTTACAGATGCTTCAGGTTACAGACTCCACTAACCCAGAAATAGTACCTCAGGTTAAGAACTTTGTTTCAGGATGAGAACAGAATTCGTGTGGCGGTGGCGTGGCAGCAGCAGGAGGCCCCATTAGCTAAAGTGGTATCTCAGCTTAAGAACAGTTTCAGGTTAAGAACGGACCTCCAGAATGAATTAAGTTCTTAACCTGAAGTACCACTGTACTTAAAAAGGTAAAGGACCCCTGATAGTTAAGTCCAGTCTGGGGTTGTGGTGCTCATCTCGCTTTACTGGCCGAGGGAGCTGACGTTTGTCCGCAGACAGTTTTTCTGGGTGTGGCCAGCATGACTAAGCCGCTTCTGGTGAAACCAGAGCAGCGCACGGAAACGCCGTTTACCTTCCCGCCGGAGCGGTACCTTTTTATCTACTTGCACTTTAATGTGTTTTCTTTAAAAAATAAAAAAAAGACTTTTCCATGTATACTTCTTCTAACAATATATCTTTAACAATTTTTCATATTTCCATCCTCCTCCCCTGGACTTCCCTCATACTCCCTTTTTGCTTTATTTCCATATTGTTCACCCTGTGTATTGTTTTCCCCAAATTTTCCCAATACATATAGTCTTCTTTTTTATTTTATACAGTTGTGATTGTTTATTCAAACCCTGCCAATGGGTCCATTTCTTTATGTTGCCTCTTCATATATGTTGTAAATGGTTCCCATTCTCTAATTTGATGTGTTTGCAAACTGCTAAGTTGGCAGGAGCTGGGACTGAACAACGGGAGCTCACCCCGTCACAGGGATTCGAAACGCCAACCTTCCAATCGGCAAGCCCTAGGCTCAGTGGTTTAGACCACAGCGCCACCCATGTCTCGTGGTATACTTAGGCATCATATAAAGGTCCTGTCCTGTCCTAGTGACTTATTCTGCTGTGGTCATGGAACACCTTTTCTGACATGCCAGAAAAAGGATGTTGGGGCTGCCATTGAGGCAGGTCAGATTAATACCCAATCACTTGCTGTGTTAAGTAGACAGGATGCCCAGGTAAACTGAGGAACACACAACAAATAAAGAGTTTGCTGCATGTGCTGCATGGTCTGGCCTGTGCCCAGTAAACTCGCCTGTAATGGAAGACACAATCCCATTGCCAATGCTGAAGGAAGCATTAACCACTAGTCCAGTTGACTTCTTCACATAGGATTGGGAAGGGCACCATTTTGTCCTTCAGCTAAGGCAGCAAAATGGCTCAAGACAGGCTAATGCATACATCATAAAAGTGGTTGCCATCCCAGCCCTGCCATTGAATCCAGTGGGACTTACGTTGGACTAGACATGTTTTGGGTTGCATCCTTAATGATTCACAAGTTTCCATAGTTCCTGTATGTTTTGAAGCAGTCCTCATCTCAAAGAAAAAGGTATCAAGATACATTCAGAACTGTATATTTGAAGGGAAATATAATAAAAATTAATGTTTCCTGTTCTTTATTACGAACTTGATGTATTGCCTGCTCTCTAATATGTCTGTCTGATGTATTTGTTGCTGCTGTCTTTCCCTTTTTATTCTGAACTCCCTGTACAGTATGTTTCCTTAACTCAATTTTATATTTTTTTTAAAAAAAAAAGAAGGAAAAAGAAAGGAAAATACATTGAGGAATGCAAGTTTTGAGAGAAAATACATTTTAAAACAGTATTTAAATGCATACTCGTTTTTAGGTGGTTAGGACTGAGTGAAAATATCCCTCCTAAAAATTGTCCACGCTAATTATGGGTGATGAAATGTGGGCAGGTATGTGTGGCAATGAATGTTCTTCAGGGGAAGACTAGCATTCTCCAACAGTTCATGAGGAAATTTTAAAACTTTTTAAAAAAGAAATGGCAATATTTGGTGTGAATTTTTGACTACTTAACAGTGCAATCCTAACCATGTCTACTCAGAAGAAATTCATGTTGAACAGAGCATCAGCCAATAGGGATCACGTGAAGCTTTCTGAGGTCCTGCTTTTTTCCTACCCCTTGTACAAGAGGGCTTCTGGCCAGATTCTTCCTCCCTTGATCTGCTATGACCTGACTTTTCTTACCTTGACTGGACCTTACCTGCTACATCTGCCTTCACTGGAATACCCCTTACTTTCCCTGTGGGCCTCAAGCTCCCACTAAAACAAGATGGTGGTGTTACCTCCATAGCCAGGAGCAGAGGAAGGGGGTGCGGTGGGTGTGGTTCACCCCGGGTGTCACCACTGAAGGGGGTGACAAAATGCCGGGTGGCACTCACTGCAGGGCCTGCAGTGTGCCTGAGCCACGCATCTCTCCTGGGAGAGACGTGGTGGCTTGGGCGCGTGCAGGCTCCGCGCTGCCCAAACGTTCCGTCCGCTGCTTCCCCCCAGCTGTAGGGTGGCTGAGTGGGAGGAGGCAGGAAGACCCCAGAGGCCCTGTGGTGCACCCCGCCCCTATGGGCGGTTTGCCCCTTCCCTGGGCACACCAGTCAAGGTGCCCGAGCAACTTCCTCCGACACTGTCCACAGCCAAAGACATTCAGAGCATGGGGCTTACGGAACATCATTTTGTGCCAGAAACATGGGATTGCCATCAAGCCCCATAATACAGTAGTGGGAAAAGACACTTTGCCCATGAATTAGCACTAAGGAGAATATCCTGCAGGTCCTCTCCTCTGTTGATGAAGCCCTCTGTCTCCTGTTATCTACACTTCCATTCACAAAATAATTAAATAAGGTTTTTTTTGGTGTTTGGGGAAGTGGGGAGTAGATGGAAAAGCAAAGGTTGAGTGCAACCCTTAACTGGAAGAAGGTCCTTTTCAAGGGTAGACTGTGGCTATGTTGAACTGGTGCCTCTCTAATATATATATAAGGATGTGTGTATATTTTAGTACTCCTTCTTTAAAATCTCCACCTCCCAATCCCCATGTGCTTGGCATTTAGGCCTTAAGCTTGTTAAATTTAATAGGAACTGAACTGGATCTGTCAAAGAATGGGAGAATGTCCATCTCTTCTTTGTTACCGAGTTGGTTTTAAATTGCTTCTTCATTCTTCCTCTTTCAAAAATACCAGGCAAAGGCAGAAACAACTTTGCCAAGTCCTCCCAGCACAAAGCAAAGATAGACTTTCCCCCTGCCCCGCTTGATGGCTTATGGCATAATAACAACCATATTCACTCCTTTGTAGCATAATTACAATGAACTGCTGCGCAATGGCATTTAGTCAATTGCAACAGCCATTTATTGCCTTGTACACAACAAAAAGCCACAGAGATTACCACTTTAAACATACACACATCTCCCAGCTATTATGCTCTCCCACGGAATGCAAATATTGCAGAGGTATAATGGCAATTGATCTATACATAACCATATTTATGTAAATTATAGATACTGGATGTCATTAATTCAACCCTGACAAGTGTTACTTTCTCTGGAATGAATGACATGAAACAGATTAACAACATAATGACACAACGAGAAGGAGAATATGAAGGAATAATGTTCTTACATTTTTGTTTATTATGTGGCCGGCCTTCAGGCTGCTAGAGTCTGCTTCAGATCATTAGAAAATCTTACTGGCTGCAAATCTCAAGAGACTTAGGTGGACACTAGAGGGCAAAAGATGCAACCTTAGCCTCCTCTCCATCCTGTTTCTTTCTATGGGCAGAGCAGAATCAATATAATGTCAAAGGTCTCTGTAGCACCATATAGGAACATAGAAAGCTGCCATAGACTGAGTCAGACTATTGATATTTATAACCCAATATTGTTTACAGTGGGGTGGATAAAGATCTGGCTCTACTCTGTGGGTCGACATTGACAGGGGGATGGGGCAACCCACCAGTCAAATCCCATTTGCAAGCTTGGGCGCCATCTCTGTAGGGCTTTGGGGGCTGAGCCCCCCCCCCAAAAAAATGGGGGGGGCAGGCCCCCTCGATATTTCCAGGCCCACACAGTGGAAGACGGCCAAACAGGGCCCATTGTGCCCTCAGAAAGGCACAATGGTGCCTGCTGCGATTCAGTGAGAGGGCCCAATTGAGCCTGGGCAGGCCTCATCGGGCCTTTATGAGGGTGCTTGGCCCCATTGGGCTTCTTTCCACCACATGCGTGACATCAGGCATGTCACACCAGACACCCACAATGTTGGGCAGAACCTGGCACGCCTGCAGTGAACTGAATAATGTAGTTTTTGATGGAAGATGGCCTGCAGTGGAATGGAAACAGAACTGCATGTGATGAATATGGGGCAGAATGGAAAATGAGACCACCTTACCCCAAACCACACTGCTGGCTGGGAATTTATGCTAAAATGTTTTTTATTCAGCTTAATAAATTCATTTTAGTTCTGTTTCCACTTGCGAACTAAGGGAGGGAGTGTTGCTCACTAAAACAGCCAGGTTTCTACTAGGCTGTTGTACAGTTCCCATCAATTTTATTTGTATACAATGAAATAACACACATAAGCTGGTCACTGCCAGCAAACAGAAGCAATAAATCTGTGAATTTATTGTGTAAATGTGCCCCAGTTACAGCTATGTGCAGCTACACAAGCAAGGTCGTTTCCCCACAAACATATTTATTACCATTGGCCTTTCTTCCATTGCATTCAATAAAGAATCCCAAAATAATGATGATTTAAAGTGTTATCTGTCATTCTGAATATTCAATAAATGTGGTGCATTACAATAAAATCTGGCTAAGTGTATTTCTTTTCTTTCTTTTTCCAAAAAAGGTTGGACTTTCTGCTTGGTGATCTACATTTAATGGAATGCAGTTGTCTCTGTTCCAATTTGCATATTCATAAGACTCTCTGACAGCAGAAACAGTGCTTTCCTCCCTGTGTTCCTGTTTTGTTTCAATTTTTTTTCAATTTTTTGCCAGTACTTTAAATATTAAAATCACTCCTGGAACCACATCAGGAATCTTGTGACCCCGTGAGCTACTTTCTTGGATGAACCACTCAGACGAGAATCCTAAAAACAGGCTCCACAGACTTGCTGAATAATGGTGGCAGTTCATAATTCAGTGAGGCGGAGCTGTTCCATCTTCTTGCAAGTACAGCTCTTTTTCACATTTCAGATACATTAGGCAACTCATTCTGGGCTTTCTCAAGCAGCAACAGTTACCCACCAAGTCAAAGTACCCTAAGACACTCACTAAAGATGGACAGAACAATTGTCAGCTGTCCCCTTCCTATTACAGTAGATCTTCAGATCTGATCACCTTCTGCTTATGCCAAATGGTCTTGGTTTCTTCTGACCATTCTAATCATTTTAGTCTGGTTAGCCAGGTCAGAATTATGTGTTATTTGGGAAAGGTCATCGCTCAGTGGTAGAGCATCTGCTTTGCATGCAAAAGGTCCCAGCTTCAATCCTCGGCAGATCCTGGTAGTGTTGGGACAGTCTTCTGTCTGTCAACCTGGAGAGTCATCGCCAGTCAAGGTAGACCAGAGCTTTCCCAACTTTTCATGTTGGTGACACACTTTTTAGACATGCTTCATTTCATGACACAGTAATTCAGTTTCACTAAGCAAATCTGAGGTTAAACTAACCCTTTATAAGAGCGCTTGTGCGACACACCTACACACTGCAGCCGGCATACTAACGTGTCGCAACACACAATTTGCTGTAGACAATACTAAGCTGGATGGATCTATGACCTGACTCGGGATAAGGTTGCTTTCTATATTCCTATATTATGGAGAAAATACAGCTGCTGCCTAAAACAGCAGCCTTATATATTGTTCTCTTAACACAATGTAGCAATAGAAACGTCTGCTGCAATGCCATCACTTTCTGAGTTTCCACAGCCCTGAATATGACAGCCAATGAAGATGAGCAGGATGGGACAACTCAGAGTACAATGACATTAAGTTATATGTTACCTATTACTTGGTCCAAGGGGGAAGAAATAGCAGTCTTGTTTTACGGGCTCTACTCTTGTTTTACGCCCTCTAGTTCCAGTCCATACATTCTGCATATCTATAGAGAGAAAGACCAGATTGTAGCTTCACAGGAGCATTTTTCACACCATTGGAATCTTACTTTCAGATGACAAGGAGGTGATATAATGTCCATTGTTTATTGAACATTCATCCTGATTGTTTATGGGAAGGGGATACAACATTACATCAAGCATTGTATTGCAGACTTTCAAGTGCATTTCCCCATCACTTGGGGAATGGTGGAGAAGCTAGTTTTGTTGCACAAGAGCAAGCTTAAATTGTGCAGGCAGAATTTGTCAGGATGCAGTTGAATCCCACTCACAAAATAGTAAAAATAGTAAAAATTGCAAAGTGCAGGTTAAATGTGTGGAGAAGTGGAATCAGATCTGTGATTGACATTCCTGAACCTGGGACCTTCAGCATGCAGAGCAGATCCTCCACCACTGAGCTTTCCCCAGCACACTCCTGGGTGTTAAATCAGTGGGAGATAGACAATTGTGGAGGAAATGAACCCAAATGGTAGAGAAGTGCTTTCGGCAACCTTGGGCATCAGATTTCAAGTAGTGATCCCTGATATAAGAATTGGGGTGTTATGTTGTCCCCATTTTCATCTGTGCAATTTTGGAGAGTATGCCAAGTTGTGACATAAAGACAGCCAATTGGAAAGAAAATTATCTATGTGCGCCCCAAATCAGAAGTGTCAAGAGCAGATGAAGAAAAATACATCCAGTGCCTCCCAAAATTATTTATTTATTAATTTTGTATACCATCCTTCACCCTAGCCCTGTTCAGAGGATGAGTGCAAAGGCTCAGAATGCAGAGGTAAAAGGTGGCACTTAACCTCTAAAGGAGAACAGCTGGCCACCAGCAGACTGGCCACCACAATGATGTGATCCCTCTCACCTCCATCCTCCCCACACAAAGAGGGAGCCTGAGAACCTTCTTCCAAGCAAATGAGGGGACTGGGCAAACACGCTCCCCACGTAAATGTCAGGGACTGGGCAGAGGAGGAATGGTGGATGACCACCTCTCCATCCTGTCCCCTGCAGGAAGGAGGAAGAGGAAGACAGTATAGATTTACAACAGTGGTTTGTTCAGCTCAGTCACAGCTCAGAGGCAGAGGAGGGGAAAGTTGGGAAATCATGGGAGAGCCAGAGCAACACCAGGCTGACATGTTGTCATTAGAAAGCATTCCAGACCCTCCATCTCCCAGAACCCAGCGAGCCTTAAAAGTAGGAGAGCAAAGAGCTCAAGGGCAGAGGGCACGTAGTAGCACCTGTAGAAGTGATGAATGAGGAAGTCAGAGAGATGGGGTGGAGATTCACTCGGGTCAATGGCATTATCCAAGAGGCTGGGTTCTATAGCCTCTTCTCTGTAAAGACTGAAATAAAAAAGGATGGTAAGAAAGTTTTCCTTGTCTTTATAATTTCCTGGGCAACCAGCCAGGAGCCGCTGATAGCATCCTGACAGAGGATCAGCCATGTGCTCAAGGACTCCTGGAGGTGGGGCTCACAGAGACCTTTTGGTGTAAATCAGTGGCATAAATTGCACCCAGAAGCTGATAGGTAGCCAGTAGTATGTCTTGTCTATCATTGTAGCACTAACTGTTCTCCCTTAAACCAGCTATTTGACGATGACAGTGTACACTTTCCCCCTTCCTCCACAAAACAACAATGAACCCACAACACCTCATTTTTTTTTCCTCTCTGGAAAAGAAATGCAGATCCATAGTTTGATGAAGGACATGACAGGTTCTTCCCTTGTTGCAAAGTGTGCAGCCATCTTCCCCATCTGATATCACTAGCTCAATGCTGGCATTTTCAGCTACCTTGCAACTTGGCATGTGGCAGACGCATCCATTGCATCTCCATTCTGCGGGCTTCCAGAAGACACTTCAATCCAATCGGAAAACCAGATGGCTTCAAAAGACCCTCATTTGCCTTCCAGGCAACATATGGAATATTAATTAATAATAGATTAATAGACCTTTCCCCACGTTAAATTTTAATCTGTTTGCTAGAGCTTTTTGTGCATGGAAAAACAATGGCTGCACTCGAGCGCTCATGTCATCTTTGCCTCTTGTCTCTTGGAGGAAACGACCTTCACGGGGAATGTCTAAGAAGGGCGGAGGGAGATGCCGAGGGAAGCACAACATTTTGTTTCTTAAACTGCAGCTGCAATGGAACCACCCAGGGAGGAGAGAGAATTTAAAGAGCAGAGGGAGCCGAAGATCGATTTTGTGTCTGTGAACCCACAGAGGTCTCTGCATACATCCTGGTGGTCACATCTGAGTGGGTTTTTCTTTTCTCGCCACTGGTCCCAAGCTGTCTGGGGGCTCAAAACCAGCACATCTTGTGGGGCCAGGTTCTATAATTTACCTATGTGCTGCAGGAAGAGGTACTTCCTCTTGTCAGCCTGGATTCTGCTGTCAATCAACTCCAGAGGGTGGAGGTTCTAGCATTATGAGACAGAGAGGAAAGAGCCCTCTCTAAATCGACAATATACATAAATTTATAGGGACGCGGGTGGCGCTGTGGGTAAAACCTCAGTGCCTAGGACTTGCCGATCATATGGTCAGCAGTTCGAATCCCCGCGGTGGGGTGAGCTCCCGCCGTTCGGTCCCAGCTCCTGCCCACCTAACAGTTCGAAAGCACCCCTAAGTGCAAGTAGATAAATAGGTACCGCTTTATAGCGGGAAGGTAAATGGCGTTTCCGTGTGCTGCGCTGGTGCTGGCTCGCCAGCTGCAGCTTCGTCACGCTGGCCACGTGACCCGGAAGTGTCTTCGGACGGCACCGGCTCACGGCCTCTAGAGCGAGATGAGCACGCAACCCTAGAGTCGGACACGACTGGCCCGTACGGGCAGGGGTACCTTTACCTTTACCTTTACCTTACATAAATTTATAAGAACGTAGGAAGTTGCCTTATACTGAATCAGATCATCAGTCAATCTGGTTCAGTTTTCTCTACCTGGTAGGGACTCTCCAGGATTCCCCAAAGCTCCTTAGAGATCCCAGCGATGGAACCTCAGACCTTCTGCATGCTAAGCAGATGCTGGGTTATGGCCCTTCCCCAAGATGCATCTACTACCACATCTATGATGTCCCTCCCTTAAGTTGATTTTCCTCAATTTAAGAAGCCTCAATTTTTGCAACCTTTCCTCCTAACAGAGTTCTTCAGATCTCATGCTTAACCTCTGGAGGCCACTGCTAAATCCTACTGGAAGACAACTCTTCAGAAACTCACATAAACAATATTTTTTTAAAAAAATGGACAAGGCATTCCCAAAGGGCAGAAATATGGAAAAATAAGAATAACAGTTTATCTGAGATAGGTAAGAAAAAACAACAAAGACTGTCCCTGGTAAAAATGGACTGTTTCCTGACTATTACTATTATGCAAATGTCTTCATTGTACTGTTTTCAGCAAGTGCTAAAAACTTTTTGTTTAGGCAAGCCTAAGCAGGCATGTAATTTTGTTGTGTTTCCTTTAGAAAATGCTGGTTTTCTCTATATTTTGATATTTTTATTATGTCTACAGTTTTTAAAGTCTTTTGAAATTGTTATTTTAATGAATATACTGTTTTATGTAAACCGTGTATGTTTATAAAATTTGAATTTTTAAAAAATGCACCTTTTCCCCCCTGCCTGCCTGCCTGCCTCTCTGTCCCTCTTCCTCCCTGGTTTGCATGCATCTGAAAAAGCAAATAAATCCAGAGGGGTATTCATTTATCTATTGCAGCTTCTCAGAGTGTGGAAATATTAAAGGATATGGTACAAATACCTTTATATGCTGTTGACTCAGAACTCACGTGCTAAGCAGAACTATAGAAAACTGTTTTTCTCCTCCGTGTTGATAAGCAGAGTAAACATATACTCATATGCAGGTCTTGGGAACCACTTACAACCTGAAAGAAAATGTCTGCTTACTCACTTGGCAATATTCATGATCCATGAGCTTTAGTACTGGGGAAGGGGCAGGAGGGGTCAGGCTGCTAAATCTCTCCAAGTCTTATTTTCATGCTCCTCTTTCTCTATCCCCTCTTCTATTTCAGGCGGAGGTTTATATTTCCTAAGCATTGATACAAATAACCAACAGAAAGAGAATTATGCACCTAGACAATGGCAAGAGCTTGCAGTACATGTGCCAATGAATCACTTGAGAGACTCAGACCTTGCAGCAAATTACGTGGTTTTGCAGGGAAGAGCAAAGAAGCAAAAGGGGGAAAGGAGGAAAGGTTGCCAGGGCAATGGAATTCTTTAGGAGTTATGACTTTCATTTCTGTTGGAAAGACAGATAATTTTCCCTGTTCTGCACAAAATTGGGCTAGATAGAACACCTCAGCTGCACAATCAATCGCAATTGAAATTCTAAGTCAAGAGTCACTGTAGAGTTCCAAGCTGTGCAAGAGTAAAAGATCCAGCAAAGGAATACATGCAAGAAACTGTGTGCTTCTTTCGAACATTAAACAGCCAAGAGCATTGTGGCATCTTAGATTTATTGTGGCATGAGCTTCGCTGCACTAGAGCCCACTCCAACAGGCACATGAAGGTTCAGATCTAATTATATTGGTCTAATAAAACTACCGTTTATTAGACCAAGAATGAGTATCGTGCCTACAAGTAACTCCTGGTTTTCAATCCTGGTTTATAGCAACAACAATCTTTCCAGCTTTGCTATGTTAATTAAACACCTGCACCGGGAGAGAAATACATGTTGTTTCAACACTATAAAATTAAGCCAAAGGTTACCTAGGTTTTGCAAAAGGTTTGGCATTTTTATATATGCCAGTATTCACAAGTGACCTGTGGATATTTCTGACCATTCTGGCAACTGAAATGTTTTGAGGAGTCATGTATGTATCACTCTAGAAAACTGCACTGATTCCATGTTTTGTGTGTGATTTCAATCTCTGATTCGAGTGTGGTGTCATGCTTAGAGTGTTGGACTAGGATCTGAGAGATCAGGGTTCAAATCCCCACTTGACCATGAAGCTCATTGTTTTGTCTCTCAGTCTACTTCAAAGTGCTGTTGTGGGGATTAAATGAGATGGGGGTGGGGAGGTGAACTCTGTGTGCCAACCTTGAGCTCCTTGGAGAAAATGGTGGTATATAAATGTAAATAAATAAATAAATAAATAAACCTTGAAGTTAACCTTTAAAGCCCTATACGGCCTAGGACCCTCATACCTACGGGACCGCCTCTCCTGGTATGCCCCACAGAGGAACCTACGGTCTGCAAATAAAAACATCCTGAAGATCCCAGGCCACAGAGAGGTTAGGCTGGCCTCAACCAGAGCCAGGGCTTTCTCGGCTGCGGCTCCAATCTGGTGGAACGCTCTGTCACAAGAGACTAGGGCCCTGCGGGACCTGATATCTTTCCGCAGGGCCTGCAAGACAGAGTTGTTCCACCAGGCCTTTGGTTGGGGCGCAGCATGACCCCCTCCTCTGGCAACCTGCACAGAATTTTGCTTAACGGTTGCCATCAATTTGATTTTAATTAATTTTTATAATGAAATGTTTTTAAAATGTTGGATTATTTGATTGTTTGATTGTTTGATTGTTTGATTGTTGTTAGCCGCCCTGAGCCCGGCTTCAGCTGGGGAGGGTGGGATATAAATAAAATTATTTATTATTATTATTATTATTATTATTATTATTATTATTATTATTAAATGCCTTTTGGTGCTCTCTGGCTATTAAATTTCCATTATTATTATTATTAATTGCGGTGGTGGTGATTATGATGTTGAAGGTGTAGCAAGTTGGATAATTCAATTCAAATGAAGCCCCAAAACACGGATAGCTATAGGTGGCTTAAGGATAGGGCAGGCCACATTTCACAGGGCTGGGCTGAGCATTTTGCAGAGTGAGGTGACTGCCTTGAAGTGACATATGCTAGGAGACTGTGGTAGCAGTTCCCTGGCTGTTCCGCCTAACCATCCCAGCCTTTAGATGGGGAATTGAGCTATGCATGCCACCTGGCCTTTTCTGGTCCTCCTAACTTAGCCTGCTGGCCCAGGCACAGTGGAGGATGTTCTCCTGTCATCAGTATTGGAGTAAAATTCAACTGCCAATCCAGCTGGCTCTTGTGCAGGCAGATGACACATGCAGCCATCTTGCCCTTCGCTCCAGGCAGCAAAATGTCTTGTGCTTGCACTGCATTGACAGTTTCATTGAATCCCAAGATCTTAGAAACACTCTTATATTTGGGCTGTTCTTGTGAAGCCTTGCCACACTTTCAAGTGGCATGCTGCAGGAGATTGAGCAAAGGAGGGAATTCCCATCTTTTTTTGGTAAATTTGGGGAGGTGGCAATGAAGACAGGGGGCTAACTAATTGTTTTATGTGCATCACCAGAACACTGAGAGACTTCTTCTAGCTGAGCTCTTGGGCTTGCATTAGGTATAGGGCAACGTCGAACAGTCCGCAGTGCAGTGGAAGAGTGAGTCAAACACATAAGATCAGAGTCATGGGGGCTGACCTCCCTCCATTTTCAGCTGTCAGGAAAAGAGGTAAGCCTCTGCTATCTTCATTTGTGGAATGATAGATATCCTGCCCAATTTCTTACTGAGAAATAATTGGCTGTCACCTGTCATTGTCCCCAGCCAGTGAGTGGAAAGGCCCTCACTTTAGTTTAAAAAGTCACAGACCCTCCAAGTGTCCCTGTTTTCCAGGGACAGCCCCTGATTTACAGAAACTGTCCCTGATTTGATCCTGGAGTGTCCTGCTTTTCCTTAGGATGTCCCTATTTTCACCCAGTAGTGATGTATGGAAGTGAGAGCTTGACCATAAAGAAGGCTGATTGCTGAAGAATTGATGCTTTTGAATTATGGTGCTGGAGGAGACTCTTGAGAGTCCCATCAACTGCAAGAAGATCAAACCTATCCATTCTTAAGGAAATCAGCCCTGAGTACTCACTGGAAGGACAGATCCTGAAGCTGAGGCGCCAATACTCTGGCCACCTCATGAGAAGAGAACACTCCCTGGAAAAGACCCTGATGTTGGGAAAGATTGAGGGCACAAGGAGAAGGGGACAACAGAGGACGAGATGGTTGGACAGTGTTCTCGAAACTACCAGCATGAGTTTGACCAGGAGTGCCTCTGGTCCATGGAGTCATGAAGAGTCGGACACGACTAAACAACAACATTTTCATTGGAGAAATGTTGGAAGAATTCATTGGCCCATGGAGAATTCATTGGCCCATGGAGAATTCATTGGCCCATGAGAAGCTAAAAAAAACACCAGAGTTATCTGACTCCCAAACCACCTGAAGGCAATCCTGTATAGGGAAGTTTTTTTAATGTTTAATTTTTATTATTTTAATATTTTAATATATGGTGGAAGCTGCCCAGAGTGGCTGGGTCAACCCAGTAGATGTGTGGGGTATAAATAGTAAAATTATCATTATGGAATGGGACGTCCCTATTTTCATCGGAGAAATGTTGGAGGGTATGAAGTCATTGTACTATGCAGTTCTCCTAATATAAACCTTTACCCATCCCCCCAATATAATGCACCGTAATGTACCGTAATGTACCGTAATGTTATTTTCACCCATAAATACATCTTTATGCACACTGCCCCCAATATATGCATTTTCCTACACATCTTGGGGTTGGAGAACTGCATCACACAATTTGGAGAGGAGCAAATTGAAAAGGATAGCTGTGTTCTGATTTGTGTATTACTGTTGTTGGTGGTGGGTGGTTTTTTTTAGGAGATGCAAATTGGATAGTCTCCCATTAAAACATGAATGAAACCACTTTTCCCCCTCCATCTTTCTGCTAAGTCCTTTCTCTTATAAAACTACTTTTATATTTGATTCATATCTGACACAGTTAAAAAACTCCAGATGTACTGTATTTAGCCTAGGTGTATGTATTTCTCTTGATTAAATGGCATTTATATCCTGCTTTCCCTCCAGTAAGTTCAACGTGGTGTCCATGGTTCTGCCCCTCCCTTTTCAACCTTACAATAACCCTGTGAGGTAGGCTCAGCTAAGAGATTGTGAGTGGCCATCGAGTCTCATGGCTAAATAGAGATTTAAGCCTCCATCTGCCCAATTCCACTCTTACCACTGCCTGACACTTTGGCTCCATCAACTTTATATTCCTGGCAATGGGCCTATTTGTGCTCCAAGAACCTAAGTAGCACCAATCAGTGCTTTTCTCCAGCTCTGTTTGCAGCTTGCTTCTCTGGATAAATAGAGCTGTCGTTTCTTCTGAACATGTATCTGGAGTGAGTGATGCTAATCATAACTTTGGGGAAAGCATGTTGACAGCTCTAAACACTCCCACTAGTCATAAAGCAACTGAAAGATGTTAGGGATAGCTGTGATGTGACCATAGCTGCATAATGATCACATTTTTTCTCCTTTCTATTTTTTCCATTTTTTTGACTGGGCTGCTGCTCAAGAAAAAGAAAGATGAGAGGGAAGTTGAAAGGGCACATTAATGCTAGTGATTTAAGGCTCTTTATTTCTCTACCCACCAAGCTTGGCATCGGGCACTTTTGATGGGCAAATTGACAATTGGATTATTGTAAAAATAAAAATAATGCTTCTCTATATTAGCAAAAGATTGGGTGGTGGAGGGTGGGATCCGATTGCTCAGTTTGGAATGATGAGTCTAAGAAGAAAAGCTATGTGAATCCTCTAATTTATGTAAATAGCCACCTGGAGTGTTTTGTACTTTTAAAAGATGGAAAGGAAGGAGAAGAGAAAAATGGAAAAAGATAGGTGGATGATAGATTGATTGGTAGATAGAGAAAGATGAGTGCTTTGCACCAAGAACTTAAGAAGAGCATTGCTGGATGAGACCAAAGGCCTATATAGTCCAACATCCTCTTTGATGGCCTGATGCCTCTGTGTACCCCAAAAGCAGAACATGAAGGAAATAGTTGCCCCTTTCTGTTGTTTCCCAGTGATTGGGTATTCAGAGACATGTATCCTTTGACACTGGAGGTAGTAGACATCATAGCTAGTAGCCATGGATTGCCTGAACCTCCGTGGTTTTGGTCAAATTCCCTTTTAAAGCCATCCAAATTAGTGGCCAGCACTCTTGTCTTGCGGAGGCAAATTCCGTAGCACAGTGTGAAGAAGCACTGTCTCTTGTCTGACTGGAATCTTCTAACATTCAGCTTCATTGGGTACCCCCACATTCTAGTATTATGAGGAAGCAAAAAGAAAACCATTTCTCCCTACATCATACATCATTGTATAGATCAAGTTATCATATTCAAATACCCTCCAATTGTCCCTGTTTTAATCGGGCATTCCTGGAATTACAGAAGCCATACTGGCTTCTGTTTTGATCCTGGAATGTCCAGCACTAGCACTTGGTGGGAGTCAGCTGACTTGAGCTGGAGCACAGCACCAAAAGGAGCGCAACTTTTGGTGCTGAAAAGACACAAGGAAACATGAGTGGCGCCACCTTCTGCCAATCAGGCTTCTGTGTGTCTTTAGGTTGCTGCCTTCAGCAGTGCAGCATTGACAGCAGCTTCCTCTTTAATGTTTTTTGTTTTTTAATTTTTATTATCATCACAAATATACTTATATCCATAACATACAATTTGCATAACATCTCCCCCCCCCCTCCATTTGGACTTCCCTCAACTTCCATTTCTGATTTATTATCCTCCCCATTGTATTCTGCTGGTGTTTTTTTAATACAATATATTGTATTTTCCCTTTGTTACAATATTTGTTCCCATCCATAAAATTGTGAATGTTTATTTAAATCCTGCCATCGAGTCAATATTCTTTCTTTGTTTCTGCAAATATAATATAAAAGGTTCCCACTCTTTTTCAAAATCCCTATTGTCCTTTTCCCTAAGTCTATCTGTCAGCTTTGCCAACTCCGCATAGTTCATCAGTTTTTCTTGCCATTGTTCTTTTGTTGGAATTTCTCCAGTCTTCCAATTCTGTGCTATCAATATTCTCGCCGCCGTCGTAGCATACATGAATAATGTCCTTTTCTCTTTCAGCAGGTCTTGCCCTAAGATACCCAACAGAAAGGCTTCTGGCTACTTAACAAATGTTATTCTAAACATTTTTTCCGATTCATTATGTATCATTTCCCAATATATTTTAACACTTTTACAATCCCACTACATATGGTAAAAAGTTCCTTCAACTTCTTTACACCTCCAAAACTCCCTCTGTTCATTTTTATATGTTTTTGCCAATTTAACCAGTGAAATATACCATATATATACATCATCTTCATACAATTCTCTTTTAGCAATATACAATCTGTAAATTTCAAATTTGCTTTCCAGAGTTTTATCTAATCTTCAAATTGTATATTGTGACCTATATCTTGCACCCATTTGATCATAACTGATTTTACTTCCTCATCTTTCATTTCCCATTCCAAAAGGATGTTGTACATCTTTTTAAAATAATTTTGTGTTCTCTTCTATTACTTCCTTTTGGAATTTAGAAACTGTATATAGAAAGCCTTTCTTATTGTTCTCTTTGAAGATATCTTTTAGCTGCCTGTGGTGCAACCCACTTTGAAGATGTTCCTTTATTTCATCATATTAGCTTCCTCTTTAATGTTGATTCGCTTTTCTTCTTCTTCTTTGGCAATCCCTCATAGCCGAGTAAGATTGTCTTCCATGAACACGATCTTAACAGTGAGTCCATAAGTGACTGTGGAGGCCAATTCTGGATCCACACGTACTTCCACAGTGGGGACATTGGTTTCCCGGCAGAATTTGATCATGGTGAGGGTTTGTCAAGTGTGCCTTCCTTTTAGCACAATTCTCTCTTTCATCCCGAGTTCGAGTGTCTTCAAAGCCTGTAAAGCTGTTCTCCAATTGGAGCACTTGTAGGCTAGTGTTTCCCAGTTGTCAGTGTTTATACTACATTTTTTTAGGTTTTCCTTGAGAGAGTCTTTAAACCTCTTTTGTTGACCACCAGCATTACGCTTTCCATTTTTAAGTTCAGAATGGAGTACGGTAGTTGCTTTGGAAGACGATAATCAGGCATTCACACAACATGACTAGTTCAATGAAGTTGATGTTGAAGAATCATTGCTTCAACACCTTCTTCGCCGCTTCTATTGCATCTGCAGAAAACAGCAGCAGGAGACTCTTTCAGGTGGTTTGCAATCTCTCGGAACTACCTTTGTCATCAGGGCCGGGTTGGGACCCCAAGATCTCCTGCAATGCTTTTGTGAATTTTTTTGCAGATAAAGTTACTCAGATTCGGAAGGAGGTAGATTCCACCATGGGAGCAGGGCCAGGGCCGGAGAGTGCTAGAGTCCTGTCTAGTCATGTTATATGGGATCAATTTCAATCTGTTACCTCCAAGGATGTGGACAGGCTGCTTGGATGAGTGAAACCAACCACCTGTCTTCTTTATCCTTGTCCATCCTGCCTGATAAAAGCAAGCCAGGAAGGGCAGGGCGATGGGCTCCATGGGGTGCTGAATGCTTCCCTCTGTGAGGGAGCCTTCCCAGACCCGCTGAAAGAGGCAGTCATTAAACCGTTTCTTAAAAAAACATCTTTAGACCCGGCCATTATGACCAACTATCGCCCAGTCTCAAATCTTCCATTCTTGGGCAAGGTGAATGAGTGGGTGGTTGCTGAACAACTCCAAGCACGCCTGGAGGATGCGGACCATTTGGATCCCTTCCAATCGGGATTCAGGCCTCACCATGGGATTGAAACTGCCTTGGTCGCGCTAGTCGATGATATCCGGCGGGCTAGGGACAAAGCTGAGAGCTGTTTCCTATTTCTGCTGGATCTCTCAGTGGCCTTTGACACCATCGACCATAACATCCTTCTGGACTATCTAGAAGGGCTAGGAGCTGGGGGCACTGTTATACAGTGGTTCCACTCCTTTCCCCTGGGCCGTGTCCAGAAAGTGGTGTTGGGGGATGAGTGTTCAGACCCCTGGGCTCTCACTTGTGGGGGGCCTCAGGGTTCCATCCTCTCCCCCATGCTTTTTAATATCTATATTTTTTTTATAAAGATATTTATTAAGTTTCCAATTTTATACAAACAAAAAGAAAAAAGCAAAAAAAAAACACATACAGTTCTCAATACTTAATTTTCAATGACATATTTCCCTGACCTCCTCATACCTCCCCTTCTTGTATTCCAATTCAAATTATTTACTCAGCAAATCCTTATCTCAAAACATTACAGCTGGAAACCCCTTAATTTCAATCCAACATCATTCAACATTCTTTAATTTTACAATATTTCTGTAAGTAGTCCTTAAATTTCTTCCAGTCTTCTTCCGCCGACTCTTCTCCCTGGTCACGGATTCTGCCAGTCATTTCTGCCAATCCCATACAGTCGATCATCTTCATCTGCCATTCTTCCAGAGTGGGTAAATCTTGCGTCTTCCAATACTTTGCAATAAGTATTCTTGCTGCTGTTGTAGCATACATAAAAAACGTTCTGTCCTTCTTTGACACCAATTGGCCGACCATGCCCAAGAGAAAGGCCTCTGGTTTCTTCAAGAAGGTATATTTAAATACCTTTTTCAATTCATTATATATCATTTCCCAGAAAGCCTTAATCCTAGGGCACGTCCACCAAAGGTGAAAGAATGTACCTTCGTTTTCCTTACATTTCCAACATTCATTATCGGGCAAATGATAGATTTTTGCAAGCTTGACTGGGGTCATGTACCACCCTTTTTAATATCTATATGAAGCCACTGGGAGAGATCATCAGGGGGTTTGGGCTGGGTGTTCATCAGTATGCAGATGACACCCAGCTCTACCTCTCTTTTAATCAGAACCAGTGAATGCGGTGAAGGTCCTGTGTGAGTGCCTGGAGGCGGTTGGAGGATGGATGTCGGCTAACAGATTGAGGCTGAATCCTGACAAGACAGAAGTACTGTTTTTGGGGGACAGGGGGCGGGTGGGTGTGGGGGACTCCCTGGTCCTGAATGGGGTAACTGTGTTTCAGAAACACTCTTGATGGAATCTTTAGAGGAGTTGGAGATGGTGTTTGTAAGTGGCCCATGTTTCACAAGCATACAATAAGGTTGGCAGTACAATAGCTTTGTAAACAAGCATTTTGGTTTCCCTGTGAATGTCCTGGTGCTCAAACAATCCGCAATTCAATCAGGAGAAAGCTGCACTCACAAAGCTCAGGCAATGCTGGATTTCGGCATCAATGTCAACCCTTGTGGATTTGCTTCTAGAATGATGCAGAACATTGGGCCAATCAGTGCTTTGCTCGCATGGCCAACCTTTCTCTGTGAGCTCAAATAGGGGTGCACAGAGAAGTTTTTATCAGGGAGCAAAAGAAACACCCATCTTCTTCTACTCCACTGCTTTGCTGAGCCCATGGGCCACAAAGTGGTGCATTGATTGGTCAGGCCACTGTCAAATATAAGGCGGGTTGGTGCAAGCCTGTTGCTGGGTCATTACTTGTTAGTAGAAAACTACCTAGACTCTCTAGTTAGGGATGGAGAACTTGTGGATTCTTTACCCCCCTTAGCTCCAGCCAGCATGGGCAGTAGTCAGGGATGATGGGAGTTGTAGTTGAATTAGATGGGAGTTGTAGTCCAACAATATCTGGAAGGGAACAGGTTTCTCATTCCTGCTCAAAGCATTGGTAATTGTCAGAAGATACCTAGTTTTGCGCTGGATATATATCACCAGGCAGGAAATTTCATTTTACAGTAGGGAGGAAATTGACAATGACCTTTGGGTTGTTCATTTCCTTGGTGGTACATCTAAATTTTAAAACAGAAACAAATGAAATCCTCAGAACTCTGAAATGGAACTAAATGTATGTGGTGTTGCAAGAACATTCCATTAATGCATTATGAATTCCATAAATATCATATGAAAGGTGCAGATGTAGTGAGAATTCATAGTGCAATTTGCATCTATCATGCCACATTAGTGGAATTGGTCAATAAAATAGCTCCACACATTCAAATGACTCTCTTTTTAATTAAAAATAGTGACTAATAGCTTTAGATGGGGGAAGAGAAACCCTATTACACTGAAAACACTACAAGACAGCTTTTATGAGCTCCATGTCTTGGGCTTGTCGTGAAATATTACATTAACCAGTGACCACTGGTGGCGAATGTACAGAGGAAGGGAGAGGTGCATACAGAATACATTTCCAACAATATGTCCTTATTTTCTAAAACCTTTCTCTTTTTTTAAAAAAAAACCCATATGCCTCTTTTTTTCTTTTTTCTTTTGCATTGTTGCAGTGCCCTGCTAAGCCTTTGCTAGCATAAGTTGTTATAGATGTACAGTGGTACCTTGGGTTAAGAACTTAATTCGTTCTGGAGGTCCATTCTTAACCTGAAACGGTTCTTCAGCTGAGGTACCACTTTAGCTAATGGGGCCTCCTGCTGCAATTTCTGTTCTCATCCTGAAGCAAAGTTCTTAACCCGAGGTACTATTTCTAGGTTAGTGGAGTTTGTAACCTGAAGCGTCTGAAACCTGAAGCGTCTGTAACCCGAGGTACCACCATAATTCTTTAGAGTTCATTTCCACTCTGAGGATCCCTAGAATAATATAGGATTATAGAGCTGGAAAGGACCCCAAAGCTCATCTAGTCCAACCCGTGCAATGCAAGAATCATAGCGAAAGAATCCATGAAAGATGGTCATCCAAACTCTATTAAAAGCCTCCAATGAAGTAGAATCCACCTTCTGCAGCAGTCCACTCCACTGTTGAGCAGCTCTTACCACCAGCAAGTTTCCCCTAACGTTTTGTCGAAATCTCCTTTCTTGTAATTTAAATCCATAGGTTTGAGTCCTATTCTCTGGAGCAGCAGAAAGCAAGATGTTAAATCTCAAAAGTGGCATTGGAATGGATCCATCATACTTCTAATGCACAGGCTTGTAAACACATATACAAGCTTCAAAACTGTAGATAGATATCATTTATTACGGCCATAGGCCCATACAGGTAAAAACAACACATAAGTGACAGCTTATGCCATAGGGGAAAAAAAACAAAAACAAAAAACAGTCGCTAAAACACCACTATAACAATAAAATACTATAAGATGGAAAGGCATACTACGCCTTAATTAGCTTGTAGTGCTCCTTGTCGTCGCTTTTGGGAAAGGACAGCGACCAGGAATCTAGCCACCTTCAGGGTCGTGTGGGTATCCTTGTCCTGCAAGATTTGGGCAAGGTGGAATTTTGGTGGGGTACCCTCTAGTTTCTGAATGATTGATCCCAACAAATTTGCCCGTGGCGCATTGAACAAGGGGCAAAAGAACATAATGTGCTGAAGCGACTCCGGCGTCACCTTATCACATTCGCACACGGCGGGGGCTTGGCCCTTTGAGAATCTATGTCTCAGGACATTGGAGGGAAAAACGTTAAACCTCGCTTTGGTGAAGGCCAGTCTATGGGCAACAGTCGAAAGGGAGGAGAGGTATGATGGAACGCAGTAAGTTAAAGTGATACCAATGTTCTGGGGCGAGCAAACACCTCCCCCCAGCATATAATTTCGCTGTAAGTCGATGTCATCCAGTCTTTGGCGGATCAGTCTTTGAGCAGTGATTTGGTCTAGTTTTAGGGAATCTGAGGGAGAGATTCCATAACTCAGGAGTTTGGCATGAATTCTACTAGTCCAAAGGCTAGAGAATTCATCTCGCCATAAGCATTGGACAAGGTAATGGTTTGGTAGTCTATGCCACAATGATAACCAGTAATTGAAGACTTGCTTCCACAGACAAGTTTCTAAGGATGCGATCTTCAATTCTAGTCGCATGGCTGCGTTGCTTACGCACAGGGGGAGCATTAGGAGCCGACGTAGGAATTGGCTTTGCAGAGTCTCAAGGGGAGCAAGATCTGTCATCATGGCCCAGAGCGGGGCAGCATAAGCAAGCACGGCAACCACTTTTGCCTTGAACACCTTTAGGGCCGAGGGAACATGCAAAGCTCCGTCTGAAAAGAAGAATCGGAGGAGCGCATATGACAAGGTTTTGGCCTTGTTAAGTAGGTGTTGAATTTGAGCTTTCCACCCCAAATTGTATTGAAAAATAACTCCTAGGTATTGAAATTTTAGGACTTGCTCTATTTTTGCTCCACCAAGCTTCCATTTGTATAATCTCCGGCTTCTGGAGAAAATCAGAATCTTGGACTTAGCATGGTTGATGGTTAATTGATTGAGTTGACAATACGTGGCAAAGATCTTCAGAGCTCTGGTTAGTCCAACACGTGTATAAGATAGAATTACCGCGTCGTCCGCATATAAGAGGAGTGGACAGCGGTAATCCGCTAGTCTAGGCGCGTGTATACTTGGAGATGAGTTAACAAGGGGTGCTCGCATGTCACTGATGAATAGGTTGAATAGGCAGGGAGCCAATATGCATCCTTGGCGCACTCCCTTGTTTATTGGTATCGAATTTGTGAGGTCGCCCGCAGGAGTGATTCTCACTCTGGCAAGGGTACCTTCGTGGAGCTGGCTTATGAGCCATAAGAGTCTTCTATCAATGCCCTGTTTCGCAAGTTTCTCCCAAAGAATATTTCTAGGAACGCTATCAAAGGCTGCCTTTAGATCTAAGAAGGCGGCACAGAGGTAGCCCCGGGGAGGGGAGGAGTACTTCCGTGCCAGATGATAAAGAACTATCGCATGATCGATTGTAGAGCGTTTAGTTCTGAACCCTGCTTGTTCGTGACCAATCTGGTTAGTCTCGTCTACCCATCGCAATAATTTAGTCAGCAAAAAGCTGGCATAAATTTTCCCTATGATCGAAAGGAGGCTGATGTTACGGTAGTTTTCCGGCTCCGTTGGAGAACCTTTTTTATGAATTGGTACTATTATGGCCTCCTTCCATGTTTTGGGGATGAGACCGGAAGCATTGATTGCATCGAAGGTTTTGGCCAAGATGCCGGCCCACCATTTTGGGTGTAGTTTGATGGCTTCAGCAGGGATCAGGTCGGGCCCAGGGGCCTTGTCCGGTTTCAGCTGAGCTATTAACTTGGCTATTTCGTCAGGATCGGTGGGAGGCCAAATAGGTAGGTGGGTAAACAGGTGCATCAGATGGTCGGAGGGAGCATCTGCCTGTGAGAAGCATCTCTTCAGGAACAGTTCCCATGTCGGTGCAGAGATGACTGCTCTTGGGGAATTCCTCCCCCTTCTGTTAATCAAAGACCAGAATTCCCTGGATCTGTGTGGTTTTGAAGCAGTGATCAAAGCCTGCCAACGATTATGTTGCCACTCACGCTTGGCAATTTTCTGCGTGCATTTGTAAACTTGCTTGGCATGTGCATAGCTAGTTGGCAGAGTAGATGCATCGGAGGTCTTGTATTCATTATATATAGCACGGAGGCGCTGTCTTGCTTGTTTGCACTGAGAATTATACCAGGGGGCACCGTAAGTATACTCGTTTCGATTTAAATTTTTGGGTGGTAACCTGAAGAAGGACGTAAGATCAGTCATATGATGGTGGAAGCGCTTCAACACTGTGCTATGCTCGTCTGAGGCAGGGCCTATGTTGGGATGGGGCCCGAGGATTTCTTTTTGAAAGAATTCCAGGTACCTTTGGGCCTGTGTCTCCGACCATTTGATTCCTCTTACTTGGAGAGATTCGTTGGTTACTATCTGAGTCGGATATCTATGAGCCTCCAGCTGCCAGTTCAAGGAAAGCTTAGCAACAAGGGGAAGATGATCACTAAATTGTACATTCTCGATCTTAAAAGTGGAAATACACTTAAGTAGATCCCTAGAGACCAACAAGTAATCGAGGACGCTGTTTGATTTAACGCTCAGGTGAGTGAAATCCCCTGGAATGTCGGGGAGGCATGTGCCATTTAAGGGGACCAAATTCAAACGGATGGCCATTTGATAGAGGAGTACTCCAGCCTCATTTACTCTGTGGTCTTTAGAAGTTCTCAAAACTGTACTTTTAAGAAGGTTGGGCTGAAAGCTTCCTTATGTTTCAAAGGGAACAACCTTGACTCCTTCCTGGGAGCAGAAGGGCTGGAGAGAGTGGCAGAGGCACCATGGCATCCCAAACCCTGCTGTTCACACCAGCCAGTACAGAAGGTGTGGAGTTGTGGTTTTGTTTCATGTTTGTTTTCTTTTTGTTTCATGAGTCAGCAGCTGGCTCACACAGCTTAAAGGACTTGGAGGAATTTGTAACCTTCATGCCCATTTCCTCCAGTTTGGATACATCTCCTTTCGTTTTAACCACCTGGAACCATTTTATATCATGAGGAAACATGGCTACATCACTGCTGTCCCCTAACTCTGGTTCATTTATTAACATGTTTTAAAAAGCACAGACTTCAATACTGATGCTAGGGGAACTTCCTACGTGTCGGTATTGGGAGAATTGTCCATTTGTTCCATATCTTTCTGCTTCCCATTCCTTAACCAGTTATTTATCTGTAAGAGGCACTGTCTTCTTATCTCATGACTGCTAAGAAGGGATATAGACAAATCATTTTTGTCCCATGTCAGGATGACAGTATTGGGATAGATGTTCAAATTATCTGACCCAACAGATGGCCGCTTCCTATGCCTCATATTCAAATCTCATCAAGGCTCAGTCCCACATTTAGATTTCAGTGTCACCACTCGGCCATGGAATATGTGACATGAAAACGTGAGGGCAAGAGAATCTTCAGAGTTCACATCACTCAATACTTACAACCAAAGCAACTGGGATTAGAGGAAAGAACTTCTAGGCTTAAAGGACATGTGGATCATAACTTCCTTGGAGATGTGCAGCTTCTTCCTGTGCATATTAACTCAGATGGAAATCCAGCTGTGGTCAATGGGGTTTACTCTCACCTAAGAGAGCATAGCAGTACAGCTTCCATTGAGCTTTTGAGGGGCATGATGGAGAGATGTTTACCAGGAATGTGGTAAATGTGACAAGACAGAAGTACTGTTTTAGGGGGACAGGGGGCAGGTGGGTGTGGCGTACTCCCTGGTCCTGAATGGGGTAACTGTGCCCCTGAAGGACCAGGTGCATAGCCTGGGAGTCATTTTGGACTCGCAGCTGTCCATGGAGGTGCAGGTCAATTCTGTGTCCAGGGCAGCTGTTTACCAGCTCTATCTAGTACGCAGGCTGAGACCCTATCTGCCCGCAGATTGTCTCACCAGAGTGGTGCATGCTCTAGTTATCTCTTGCTTGGACTACTGCAATGCACTGTGTGTGGGGCTACCTTTGAAGGTGACCCTACAACTAATCCAGAATGCAGCAGCTAGACTGGTGACTGGGAGCGGCTGCTGAGACCACATAGCACCAGTCTTGAAAGATCTACATTGCGTACAATTCCAAGCACAATTCAAAGTGTTGGTGCTGACCTTTAAAGCCCTAAACGGCCTCCGTCCAGTATACCTGAAGGAGCATCTCCACCCCCATCGTTCTGCCCAGACACTGAGGTCCAGCTCCAAGGGCCTTCTTGTGGTTCTCTCACTGCGAGAAGTGAGGTTACAGGGAACCAGGCAGAGGGCCTTCTCGGTAGTGGCAGCTGCCCAGTGGAACGCCTTCCCACCAGATGCCAAAGAAATAAACAATTGTCTGACTTTAACACAAATGAACAGTTTGCTCCGATTGGGAACTAAAGAGTGGTTTCCCCAGGGGAAAAGCAGTGGTACAAGAAGAAATGTGGATAACCCCCTAATCTTGCTTTTCCACCCTGGACCTCATGGCTGTGTACATTTTTCTTCCCTCCCATGTTTCAGATTTGTAACAGCCTTGTGAAGTAGGCTAGGTTAAGTTAACATATGTACATAAGCAGCAGTTCTTGTCAATAGATTGCAGTGCAGGCGATGGAGGAATGCAAGGGGCCCGATCCACGTACAGTGGAAGGTCCTATTGGCATCCCGGTTACAGTGGCCAACCAGATGCCTATATAAAAACTAAAAACAGGACCTGAGCACAACAGCACTCTCCTCATTTGTGGCAATTGCACATTGGGGTAACTAATGCAATGCCCTCCAGATGTTACTGGACTACAACCCCCATTATCCATGGTAATTGACCATGTTAACTAAGGTTGATGGGAGTTGGCATTCAACAGCAACTGGAGGGGACCAGGTTGGCTATCCCTGGGTCAAAGGAACAGATGCAATCTCCCAATCATCACCTTGCAACTGGGCTGTATGGCTCAGAGGCTCTTTAAGAATCTCTCCTTTCTTTTGTCACCTGCAGGAATCCTCAGATGGATCTGGTGCCTAATGAGTTGTTCTTTTGCATTTTTAAATGGGTCCAGAAGAAAAGTATGACATGTGCTGAATGAGGTCATCACGGCAGGCAGTCCAATTAGCTAAAAATAAGACTGCAAATGTTCCTTGGATTGGCAGAGGCAGGAGCCTCCAAGAGTGTCATAATCAAATTGCTACCTTTTTTCCAGAAGGTTTCACAAGACCTTGTACCTCCCAATGTGTTTCAGACCCCAATAACTGCTCTGAGAAGGGCAAAGGATGGATCTAAAAAAAGAGAGAAGTCAGCACTGGATTTTTATTTTACTTTAAAAACCTGCTCATCTTCCTGCTATGCTTACAATTATCCGGACAGAAAACATCTGCTTTTGTCCATTAAGGAGTAAAGATTAGTAGCTTTTATTTAAACTTGGCATTCTCGGTTATTTACTGGGACTTGGGGGGGAGGGGGAGAGAAATTGGAACCTAATTACAGAGCAGATGCTGAGAGTGGTATTTATTCACCAAAACCGCACAGGTCATTCATTAAAATCTCAGTTTTAATTAGCAAACACCTGTTTTGTGTTTGATTTTACACTGATACGTACTGTCTGCAATTTGCTTTCTTCAGTGCAAGCAATTAGATAGCCCTGACAGTAACAGTTAATCTAATTAGAACAGGGGTGCCCTGGGAGGCAGACACTGACTTCAAGAAATTGCACACACATAATCACAGCTCCATTCCATTAGAGGCTAAAGTTAGTGCAGTATCCGACCCTTCCCAATTCATATGCAGGATTGTCTCTCGGTGTGAGTCTTTGTGTGTAGGTATAAGAGGCAAATGAAACTGGATGTGAGAACCATCACACATGCAATCTGTCTGCACATGTTCAAATAGTGCTGTGCCAAAATCCACACTCCCATTTCTTGAAATTTTTCTTTCTTGAAAAAAGAGACTTCACTCCCTGGTAGTGACTCATCTGCAGAACATTTTTGAAGTTTCCCACAACAGAATTTATTTATAATTTTGATGGGGATTGGATGGAGGTTTCTTTATCATCGCAAGGTGGCAGAGGGTGGTGTGACTCTCTCCCCCTCCCACATTCCATTAAGCACAATAGGAGGACGATTACTTCATGGTTGATGCCTTCCTCTTGGGTTTAATTGAAGTATGAGAGGCCAGGGAGGCTGAGATTGGTGAGTTCACTGGTTTTGTTGTTAAGGAAAGTTCTTCCCTTTACCTTAAAAAGCAGCCACTCTTCTCCCCCCCCCCCACCAAAGAAGTATGGAAGATGCTGGCAATTTTAAATCTCAATCCCAGCAAAGAAACATCAAACTTGAATCGAGATGGAGAGGGCGTGGAAGAAGATCAATGCAGTGAGTTCTATAGGTGATCCTCTCTTGAGCATTGGATGGTTCCAATACTCAAAATATCTACATTTGTATTGCTTTGCTCTTAGCTTCAATGACGCCAAAGAGGAAATTGAGCTCTACATCAGATGAGTACAAAGGATGGATATTGATTATAAATACCTAGATGAATATGTGCTTGTTACTATAGTCTTGCAGTTTGCTGCCTTTAACACAGGTCTGATTTGCAATCATCATCATCATCATTTTTAATTTGTATACCGCCTTTCTATCTTACAATACTCAAGGCGGTTTGCAAGCTGAAGAAACAAAAAATGTACATTTTGTAACAATCTAATGCAATACAAAAATGTGATAATAAAACATAACTTTAAAATAAGCAACCTACCGGTACATCAAAAAAAGAAACATTCAACAATCATTAGAATAGCATAAAATAATAATATAAGCATATAAAAGTTATATATAAGAGTAAAAGATTCACTCTTAACAGTTACAATAAATAATTTCTAAACTACAATAAATAAAACAACGGCAAGCCATAGTACATCAAATAACACAATAGAAATTGAGAAGCAGAGACTAGAGGGTGGAGCAAGGCAGGTGGAAGAAGGCCTGGCCTGATAAAGTCTCTCCCCTCACAGTGATAAAAATAAACAAATACTAGTGAGCAATGAAGAACATGCCCAGGAGCTACACATGACCACCAATTTATTGCTGGAGATCCAGCACTTGTTAAAGAAGGGATGGGGAGCCTTTGGATCCTTGGATGTTGCTGGACTACAACTCCAATCATCCTCTCACCATTGGCCATGCTGATTCAGGTTGATGGGAGTCCAACGACATCTGGAGAGCTGCCCATTCCCTGCCCCTGTGTTAAAGGATCAATTACAGTGGTACCTCGGGTTACAGATGCTTAGGGTTGCAGATGCTTCAGGTTACATACGCTTCACGTTACATACGCTTCAGTTTACAGACTCCGCTAACCCAGAAATAGTACCTCGGGTTAAGAACTTTGCTTCAGGATGAGAACAGAAATTGTGCGGTGGCGGTGCGGTGGCAGCGGGAGGCCCCATTAGCTAAAGTGGTACCTCAGGTTAAGAACAGTTTCAGGTTAAGAATGGACCTCCAGAACAAATTAAGTTCTTAACCCGAGGTACCACTGTATAGGTATTAGTTAAAAAATAGAGTACCATCCTATTTGTTTCAGGTAAAGTTCTATAATATATCTGCTTGTTCTGAACAAGTTGTTTAAGAATTCTGAATTAGAAGCAAACATGGTTTGGAAATATATGATGATGATGAACCCATTGCTTCACTTCTACTTAGTTTTCCAAAGAGAACAATTTGCCCAGAAGCAGGGAAGAAGGCAAACAACAGAGAACTCTGCCACAGGAGTTTAATTCAAAGAGAGAGAGAGAGGATACACAACATTCCTTCTCATTATTTGAACTTAAAAGGGAACCTTATTTTTGGTAAACTGTTGCTTTGGTCTTGGAAGAAGAATGAATTGCCGCAATGTAAAAGAACGCTGCTCTGTGCAGCAGTAAGTATGCAAAAGCCAAGCCAAGGAAATGAATTTAATTTTATCCAAGCTTCAGCAGGGCTGAAAAGAGAGTTTCACAACACTGACTGTTTCTGATTGCATGCAAAGTCTTATCTGTGCCCTGAAACTGTTATGGGAATTAGGGAATAGAGAGCATTTACACAGTACTTTCCAGCTGATGCTTCCACTTCTTTTTTAAAGACATATTTGGTTTCCTGCAGTCCCGAAGTGAAATTGTCCTCCCTAACTGACCAGGACATAGGATAGCCACTTCATCTATTTTTTTCAGGTGGTGGGGGAAATATAATGAAATTGGTTTTCTTTGTGAGGGGGTACCTTTGTCTCATATATTTGAAAAATAACCAGGTTTTTGTTTTTTAAAACTTTCTCATTTCCAGTTTTTCATCTTATATAAAAACAAAGGAAAATTATAATTGATGTGAAATGAGTCCAATGAAGTATGAATAAACCACCAGGAATATTGAAAAGGAGTCATGGCCTTAAACTGTTTGATGCAGATTGTGTTACATGTATGACAACACAGCCAATCACATCAACAATGTTACTAACAATAATGCATATTGGATTTATTTCACAATAAAGTAAAAGTAAAGGGACCCTGATAAGAATACATCATAACCTCTCAAGTTTCAAATATTTTTCCTCCTTCTCCTCCTCCTTGGATAAAGGATGAGCATGCTTCTAAAGCTACACATTTGCAAAAAGGGTTCATAGGAATGTAACTGAACAGGATGGGATCATAGGCAAGATGCCTTATACCAAGGGAGACTACTAGTCCATCTACTACACTGTCTGATAGTGGCTCTCTGGGATTTTGGACTGAAATCTTTACTAGCCCTATTTAGAGACAGCAGGAGTTGAATATGGGGCATTTACACACATTGCCTGTGTTCTGCCATTGAGCCTTAGACCTTTTTCTTTTAATCAGAGAGAAGACTAGAACCACGAACATTTTGCACAACTATGCTCCTATGGGCAAAAGATCAGTACACATTCCAATGAACAGGTATCTGGCAGCTATTAGTAAGCTGGTTGTCACATCTTTGCCGCAAATGTGATTGACTCCAGCCACTTTACCAATCCAAATTGATGTAAAGAAGAACCATACAGCCAGGATGCAAAATGTTGCAAAATACTGGACCCAAATGACCAGGTCTTTCAACACTGTCAACAAATGTGGAACAGAGATCCCCTAGTCCCACATTGTTGCCAACAATCCTCATTGAAATTGTGCACAGTGTCAGACAAGTGGTGCCATCTGGTTTCCACCTTACATGTTAGCTCATTGATGTTTAAAGGAGATAAGTTCTGATGCTTGTCATATTTTAAACCAAAGATGGGGGAATTGTGGTCGTCCAGATGTTGTTGGACTCTCATCGGGCGCACCAGATTGGCTAGTGATGATGGAAGCTGGAGTCCGATGACATAGAGGGCCACAGGTTTCCCACACCCATTTTAGACCATGAGTTGTATCCAAAACCTGTATCCAACTCTCAGAGTAGATCCCTTGGGATGATTAAACATGCCTAACTCATGTCCATTCATTTCAATGGGTCTACCCTAATATAGATACAACTCAATGTTTTGCTGTCTATCTCGTGACCCACATTCTTTGACCTTTGGACCTAGACCTGAAATTAAGCAGTTTAAAGAAATAAAACAGCACCTCTACAAGGATAACCAACACTGTGACCTCCAGATGCTGTTGGAATTACACCTCACATCTTCCCTATGCATTGGGTATGCTTGCTGGGACTGATAGGAATTGGAATCCATATTGGCTATTCCAGGTATACTGCTCCTTTCCATGCCCAAGCCAAACGCATCCCCTTTTGGGAATAATGGTGGCTGGTAGCTGAAAAACCCTGATGAACTTTTTCTCAGAGAAAGAGAAAGAGATGGACAGAGACCCAGAAAAAAATTATTTCCCCTAGTTGGGAACTATTTCAACTACCACAAGTGTGTCTTCTTCTGGCCAATGTTATTTGACACATCTTTGGTTCCCAGAGTCTTTAACAGATGCAGGACAGCATCACTAAAGACGCTTGAGGAATTCAGGGACTTCCGGGTTGGCGCCATCGTCTAATGGCGGATTCCCTCTGAGCTCCGGAGGGAATCTGCTCAACAGGGGTCGGGTTCTGCCGCGGCGGCGACGCGGGGACCCTTAGAAACCACAGGCGCTGAAGCCTGTGGACTTGGTGACTCGGCGGGCACCATTTGCGCCCCCCCCGACCCGCAAAGGAGCCTTTTTAAAGGCTCTGGAACGGGGGACGGAGAGCGGCGTGGTGCTGTGAGTCGACTGCTTCCCCTGCTGAGTGAAGCCGCATGCCATGGACAGAGAGCGCTAACTTCTTCCTCTGAACATTTGGATTAAAAGTAACGACCCGTGAGTAACACGGTAATTGGACTTAAAAGGGAAATTTTCTTTGGGAATTAGGCACGATCGGGCAAGGTGCTAAGAGGAAGTCCGCCTACCCGCCTTGTAAACATCGTAAAGCAAGGATTTTATTACTAAGGTTGTGAGAATACCTTTCTTCTTTGTGGAGAAAAGCAATTAACTTTATGTTGGGGCAATTTAAGTGATTGTGCTGGAGGATAAGAGCTAACATTGAGAACGGAATTCACCCCTCCCCCAAGACCTGGGAGCGATCGGTGAGAGAGCCTGCGGAAGAGGCATAAAGACTTTGACAGCTGTCAAACTAGCTGTCAAAGTTGGAAGAAAAGGGAAACTTTGTTTTTGCTGACTTTGCTGGTTATATTCGCTACAATTTGGTAACAAACTGTTAAAATAAAGAAGAAAAGGCTAACTTGGCTTTTGGGTGGGAATTGGAAGACATTAAGAAACTAGAATCCCTCTAGAGGGGGTTCAGGACATTACAAAAATGGCTGTAAGTGGAAAAATACTGGCTGAACTGGAGAAGACCTTCTCTCTCCTGGGAAAACTGCAGGAACAGACAGATGTTTTGACTATAAACGTCACAATACTGAAGGGAACAGTAAATAAAGTTGCTGAGCCTGGAAGGGATATGATTCAAGTTCCTGCAGATGAACAGGGAAGCGCTGTTGTTGATCTAAAAATCCTTACAGCCAAACAAGAAAAGAAATTTGAGACATCTGAGAATGTTATTGAAGAGGAACATGATGATCTGAAGGAAAAAGAAGGAGGAGCTATGATGTTGCAGATGATTAAGGAGAGCCAGAGGCCTGTTAAGATGGATACAAAGGAAAATAAGAACAGGATGAGGAAAATTTGGTTTGAATTGAAGAATGGAAATTGGAGAGATCTCCTTATATGGAGATCTGAAGACATATGGAATACAAACTTGGCTAATGTGGAAATTGGAGCCTTTGGGACATTTGGACCTATGAGAAGTAAGAAACAAGATCTTGGCTCCATTGTTAAATATGGAGGTCTGGCTGGAAGAAATATGGACCTTATTGGAACAGAGCTTCTTCGAGATTCGGAATTTAAAATAAAGGACTATCAAAAAAACCGGCAGAGAGAAACTGAGAGAGAGTTGAGCGCCTCAGATGTGAGGTCGCCAGGCTGACTGCAGATGGACTGATGGACTTCGGTTGGGGTTCGAATCCGGGAAAGGGGGTGGTGGGGCTTTGGGAATCCAAAGGGTGTATAAATATATTTTGTTTTAATTAAGTTGGTTTTGCCACTAACATAAAAATGGGGATTTCGGGGAAGGGAATTGGGGCCGACCTTAGAAAAAGATTGTTAAGAATAAGTGTTGACGTATAAAGATTGAGGTTTTTAAGTTAAAATGGGTTAATTAAATTGATGGGGCGAATTTAAGAAAAGTTTTTTAAGAATAAGTATTGATATATAAAGATTGAGGTTTATAAGTTAAAATTGGTTAATTAAAATGAATTAGAGAAAATAAGGTAAAGTGTGGGGACAAGAATTTGCTGAGCTAAAAATTGGAATTGGAATACAAGAAGGGCAGGTGTGGGGAAGTCAAGGAAATTGGTTATGGAAAGTAAGCAATGTAAACTTTTTTACATTTTTTTCTTCTTTTTTTCTCTCTTTTCTCTTTTTTGTCTTTCTTTTTTATTTTTTGAAAATTTCAATAAATATATTTTTAAAAAAAAGACGCTTGAGGAATTCAGTCTTAAAAATTCCAACAGGAAAGGACATGATAGAGATGCCTCAGACTGATGTGAAGACTGGAACTTTGCAATCCGCCAGATTTCACACTTCTCTGAATGCTATGGCACAGTGGCAGCTTAAATACATCAAACTATACACTTAAATATATAATTTTAAGAGGGTTTTTTTTAATTTTAAAAAATGCATATTAATGTCAAAATGGAAAGGGGTAGAATTATGGATGTGAAATATGCAAAAGTGACACGGGCTAGAAATAGACAGATTCACTCATCCCTAGCCACAGCATTTCCAATGTATCACAGCTCAACATGTGGAGACCCTAGAGTATAGTTCTGCTCTCAAGCTGAGGATGACAGCCTGAGCTGTTCCCATCCCCCTGAGGAAGACACTCCTCTGCTTGATACATACAGCATTTATTGCTTCAGAAATAGCTGTCCACTCTTGGCGAACGCACAAAGTAAAAGTGATACATACAGGAGATCCATGATCAAATCGCCCAGTATCTGCTAATTCTGCCCCAGTCATTTATCTGAAGCTTTTAATGAGGTGCAGGGTGGGGACATTGAAATCTCATCCTTTGGAATCTCATCCACAGCAGCCAGATGTCAAGAGCATGGGATCATGGAATCAAGATTGCAAATCAGGAAAGTGTGCTCTCCATGCCAGCCTGAGCACTGGCCCTTAGCAAGGCCAAATGGCAACAGGGGGATATTTTGAACAGCTTCTGTTCCTTTAATAGAAGTTTAAAATATGCAGAAATCTGCGAGTGAAGCTTTTGACCTGGAGTGAAACATGATCATCTGCTAATTGCTGCAAAGCAAATGGCTGGTCAGAGCAGGAGTAGAGAACCTGTGGCCTTTCAGATGTTGCTTAATTCTAACATCGGCTATCACCATCGCCATTATTTATTTTTGTATGCTGCCTTTCCATAGCAAACCATGCTCAAGGTGGCTCGCAATGTCAAAAGATTCACTAACAGTTAAACGGCATCACAGAAACTTTCATATACATATTAAACAATAATGAAAACGTACAGTAAAATTAAGCAACCCAATGAGAAGTCGTACAACAACACAATCCAGACTAACAGCAACTCCCTCCCACAAAAACTAAATATTCAAACACATACACACAAAACTCTAAACAATATTCCACCCTGATGGTTTCTAGGCATCCTAAGCAGCAGATAAAGCAGTGTTTGGAGTGAGTTGAGATTCCACGCTCCCAGGCTGGGTAAAAATGGGCCGTTGCTCGACTTCCGGGTCAGCGCCATCGACGAATGGCGGAGTTCCTCCGACGGGAGGAACGGGCTCCGTGGAAATTGGGTCTTCCCGCCGTGGCGAAGGCTTTTTGCTGTATTTTTCTGTTTTTCTTGTTACTCTTTTTTGCGTTTATGTATGGATGAAAATTTGAATAAATATCATTTTTTAATAAAAAAAAATGGGCCGTTGCTCATGCTGCCAGGGGCTGGTGAGTGTTGGAGTCCAACAACATCTGGCAGGCCACAAACTCTAGAAACAGAGGGAGCTCCCTGATAATGAATCAGACCATCTGAGCCCATCTTGCTCAGCATTGTCTACACACTGACTGGGAGCAGCTCTCTGACTCAAACAGGAGTCTCCCCGTTGTTTTGGGGGACACCGTGGATTGAATCTGGACCCTCTGTGAGCAAAGCAGGTACTTCACTACTGAGCTACAGCCCTTTCTCCAGCAACAATGGGGAGTTTTGGGCCTTCCACATGACTCCAAATCTCAACACCTCCATGCAGCAGGGCCAGTTGTAAGAGATTATAGATGTTGCAGGCCCTCAACATCTACATGTTCCCCAGCCCTATCCTACAGATTAACAAGCTTACTGGCCATTCTTTACAAATCCAGTACTGGGTCATTCGGAGTCTATATTTCCATTGGAATATAGAGGAAAAGACGATCCATTGGCTGTTGCCTGCCTTTCAAACTGTGCTAGCCCTGTTTTTGCATGATTCCGATATGGACTCTGTTTTCTCCTTTTTTCTTTTTAAGACAATTTTAAAAAAATCTCTATGGGGCCGATGAGTTTTCAGTAAAAAGGAATAAGCTAATTAAGTTCAACTGTGTCAGCTTGGCAAGGTGGAATACCATAATTAATTAATCTGTGGCTCTGCTTGTCCTGGAGGGGAATTGTGTGCCTGGGTGCACCAGGTGAAATCTGTTTATGGAGATAGAGGGCAGTCCTTGCTCCTATTTAAAGGCAGGGAGAAGTGAGGGTCTCAACAGAAGAGCATATAAGAGCAGGGTGATCTCATTAACATTGGAAAACAGGACCACACATTGCCAGGGACAGGGAACTGGGGGTGAAAAAGCAGCTCCCCAGGACCAGAGAGGAGCATGTGGCAGGTGACTTTGCCAGGAGTATGCAAATGTCTAAGTGCCCAGAGTCTTGCAAATTAAAACCAACAGCTCTTTACATGATGTAGAAGTTCACATTCATGCAAGTTGCTGGCTGCATTTCTAGGCTCTGTTGCCTGAAGTGAGCAGCTGCAAAGATGGGCAAACATCTGAGTCTTTTCTTAGCTGCACCAAAAAGAACACTTTTTGGTTTCATATGGGGTTTTGGAGCTCCAAGGTGGTGCTTTTGAAATGGGGTGGGGAGCATGGCTTGATGTTTTTTAGAGGTTGGGAAGAGTGTGTAATGAAATAGCGGGGTAAAACTATCTGCCTCCTTTGGATGTTGATGAAGATGTGATTTTGGGGGGTGGGGGTGGGGGTGGTTGAAAGACAGAGCCTCTCTGGTACTTCACTAGCTCTTTATGCTGCTGGATGTTGAGTTCAATTCCCCATAATATCCTGGAAAAGCATGTCATGATGTAGTGTCATTTGGGAAATTAAAGGAAATGTGAAAATGGGAGGAGTCTCTTTTTTGTCCAGCCCTAATGCAATTTTTTGTAGTGTTGGAGGACTTTGTAGGGCAGGGCAGGGGAACTTGCAGCCTTCTGAATTTTGCTGAAATATAACACCCTTGATCATTGGCCATGCTGTCTTGGGTTGCTCAGAGTTGGAGTCCAACATGTGGAGGGAACAGGTTCTGCATTCCTATACTATTCTTCCCTATGCCCCTTCTCACCAGCAGCCTGTTTCCACTGGGGCAAATGAGATGCTTCCTGGAAGCCCAGAAGCAAGACATAAAATGAACAGCCCCCCCCCCACTGCTGCCTAGTGGTATACTGCCTTTGAACCTGGAGGTTTGATTATACTAAAGCTGCAATCCTAACTGCAGTGACCTGGGATAGTCCCGCTGAATTCAAGCTCTCTCCCTTAATAGTTGATACCATTTAAAATCCATCATCTCTTGTGAAAGTGGATATGATAAATTTATTATGTGTTGCATGGAGAACCTTGTTTTGTCCATTCTTCATCTATTGATAGTTAATTCCATTGCATGGTCCTGAGTTCTAATGTTGTGGTGAGGGAAGGAAGGAGGGGGAAAGCTCTCTTCACTTCTTAACAAGTTCCATTAAAATATAAGTTTGAGGGCCTTAACCATGATGGATAAACATAGTGAGAGTGATTGTAAAAGTAAACTTTCTCGGGCAAAGATGGACAGGGTGATTATGGATGCAGTTTAATAAGAGACCTTGGTAGAGAGATTAGCTTTGTTAGGCAGGGAAAGAATTCACCCCCTATCCCAGCTCCATAGCCTCATTCAGAATCAGGTGGCTTGTAGGGAAAAATACGAAAGGGATATCCATAATCGCATGTAGTTTGAGCCCAAGTGGTGGCAGTAAATGGTACAAAGCTCTCTGTTTTTCCTTTTCTTAAAATCATACCTAATTAGGGCTGAGCCATTGTGGTGTAGTGGTTAGAATGTTCGATTAGGGTCTGAGACACCAGTGTTCAAATCTCTGCTCAGCCATGAAATACACTGTGTGACCATTCACTGCCTCTCATCCTGGATGAGGATAAATTGGGGAGGCAGAGAACCATTTATGCTGCCTGGAGCTTCTTGGAGGAAAGGTGAAATATGTAAAGGTAAAGGTAAAGGGACCCCTGACCATTAGGTCCAGTCGTGGTTGACTCTGGGGTTGTGGCGCTCATCTCACTTTATTGGCCAAGGGTACAGCTTTCGGGTCATGTGGCCAGCATGACTAAGCCACTTCTGGCAAACCAGAGCAGCACACGGAAACGCTGTTTACCTTCCTGCCGGAGTGGTACCTATTTATCTACTTGCACTTTGACATGCTTTTGAACTCACCCCGTCACGGGGATTCAAACCGTCAACCTTCTGATCGGCAAGTCCTAGACTCTGTGGTTTAACCCACAGCACCACCTGTGTCCCATTGTTGTTGTTGTTGTCTGGAATGAGGTGGAATTCTCCAACACTTTTGGACAGGGATGAAGAAGAAAATTTTCAGAAAATTCTCTTCTGATGAATATTGGCTCACTTCATGGTGAATGAAATTATGTTACTTTAGATTGGTGGGGAAAAAAGAATAAATATGAGAAGAGAGGAGAACTGGAAGGACTAGGAGACAAACGTATTGCTTCCTTCAACAGTATTAGAATATATTGGCTTGGATCCATAGCAGCATTGTAGATATCTGAAATCTGGGAAAGCGTTCCAGACTCCAAGTGGGTGGCATTTTCTAACAATTGTGGAGCAACCCTAGAAATGAAATCGCCAGAGAATTTCTCAGGATATTATTTCCGGAGAAATTCCAAGCTCAGCCATAGACTCAACCCCCTTAATCATCCCAGCCAGGTCTCTGGCTTTTAGGCTTCACATACAGTGTTTCAAATAGTCATCAAAGGAGTGGCAGGTTTCACCCTGCATCTTCAGACTTTAGGAGTCGCAGAATGAAAGCTGTCTGCATGCTATTCAGTCCCTGATGGCTGGAGCCTTCTTAGCAGCATGGAATTTACAAGCAGCTCTCCGTGACTCATTGAAAGATGTATAATGGCTTGTTTGTGAATGTGCCGTCTTCTCTGCTTATCTCCCCAAGGAGTCCCAAAGTTTCACATTGCTTTAGCAGAATTTATCCCAGTGAAATACTTGAATAGATAAGCACAGGCAACCTTCAGTGCCACTAGATATCAGTGGAACAAGCAAGATCCAGAGCATCTACGTGTTCAAATATGCCTTGGTTGAGAAGCTCAGGAGGGACATGAAAAGGTTCTTGTAGGATTCTTCATTGTGGGGCCAAGAGACAATTTTTCAGATGACCCTTAGACAATCGAAATCCACAAACAGTGCAATCAGTTATGCAGTCCATCAAGATAAGCACTGGACTAGGCGCTGACATGGAGTGAGGAAGAGTGGGGAAAGGCCACATTGCCCTTCACATCACACAGTAAATACCTTGAGCTGACCCTGGCATGGTGCAACTCCATGATATGATCTACCCCTGCTGTTGGAGACAGCATATCTCTGAATACCAGTTATTGGAAATCACAAGTGAGGAGAACACTGTTGTACTCATGTCCTACTGACAGGTTTCCTATGGACATCTTTCTAGCCCAATAGAGAACATGATGCTGGACCAGAGGGGCCTTTGGCACCATCCAGCAGGGCTCTTATTTATGTTTAACTGTTCTAGAGAAGTATCTCCAAGTCTATTGCCCTCCAGATTTGAACTATAGGTCCAGTCATCCATAACCATTGTCCATGCTGGCTGATGGGAGTTGTAGCCCAAAACATCTGCATAGCAACAGGTTTGGGAAGGCTGTACTAGAAATAAGATGCATCTGCAAACATCCTGCTGGAGACCTGAAATGAATACGAGTATAATGGTTTAAAAGGCATTTTCCAAAGTGAAAGTCAGAAGCAGGAATTTACCATGCACTGCAACCAGAAAACAGTTCCTGTTCCTGGTAAATGGGGATAGCTGGATCAAGAATCAGCTGATCATGTTTGCTGACTTTTCTGCATACAGGACGACTGCCAAAAGCAGAGCCTCTGATCACACCCAGAGAGATTAGACATACAGTGGTACCTCGGGTTAAGAACTTAATTCGTTCTGGAGGTCCGTTCTTAACCTGAAACTGTTCTTAACCTGAGGTACCACTTTAGCTAATGGGGCCTCCCGCTGCCACTGCCACCGCACCACTGCCACGTGATTTCTGTTCTTATTCTGAAGCAAAGTTCTTAACCCGAGGTACTAATTCTGGGTTAGCGGAGTCTGTAACCTGAAGCGTCTGTAATCCGAGGTACCACTGTACAGTGGAATGCAAGTTCATATGAACATGCAAACGTAAAAAAAGGGGTCAGATCCTGGTTCCACCACTGCCACACATTTACTGAGCATCTGCTTAGAGCTTATGTGATTCTTGCAAGGAGCCTGGCATTTACCCAGCTTGCAAATTCCATCAGATATTTGTGTCCTATTAACATAACTTGGCATCTCCCATCAAACTTTGTTAGATGGAATTATGGTTCTTAAATTCATGTGTGCATCTGGATCAAGAAGCACCTGCCCCATATTTGGACTGAACTTCAAGAGAATCCGGAGAAAGAGATAAACCCTGAAGAATGACAACTACTTTAGCAACTCACACAAACAAAAATTTAACAAGGTATTCCCCAAAGGCAGAAACAGAAGAAAATATCAACAGCAACAGGGATCACAAAAATAGGCTAGTAATGGGTCAAAAAGAATATACAGTATGTGATTGCCTTCTCAGTCTTATTTGTTTGAATATTATAGGAGTGCAACCAAACCCCATTTGCACTGGGCTGGGAGGGGGAGGTTTGGCTGGTCCCAGCCAACATGACCAACAGTCTGAGATAGCAGGAGATTCAGTCTAACAATGGCTGGAGAACCACAGATTCCATATCCTTGAACTTCATCCAAGGCATGTGCTGTCCCATTGAACTATGGGCATTGGTACTCCCTGGAATGTAGAGGGCTACTTGGTGGCCAAGGAGGTCATGGAGGTATGTCAAAGTTCTGGTGCTTGTTTCCTCCCACCTTTCTCTCTTGCAAAGATATTGAGATATACTTAATCACCAAAGTTATGAACATAAGAAGAGCCCTGTTGGATCAGACAAACGTCCCGTTGTAGTTCAGCATCCTGTTCTCACTGTGGCCAACCAAATGTCTGTGGGAAATCTTCAAGCAGGACCTGAACACAAGAGTATTGTGCTAGCTGGACAGTCTCTGACAGCTGAGGCAGAGCGTAGCTTTTGTGACTTGCAGGCATCGATAGCCTTCTCCTTTGTGAATTTGTCCAATTCTCTTTTAAAGCCCTGCAACCTGGTGGTCACCACTGTCGGAATCTCTGTTTGACCGAGCTGATAAGGCTCATCTTCGGAATCGCCTCCCGACGGTTAATTGACAACCTGATCCTTTGATAAGGCCTCAGGCACGTCGCCTCAGCAGAGCATCAAAGCAGCGTGCGGAAGGATGAGATAGTATGAGCTACATTGCTATGCTTTATTTTCTAGCTACACAGAGAGCAAAGAAATATACATCCTCTCCCTGTGAGAGCAGAGAGCAAGTGAAATAAAGGAACAAAGGAACAAAGGAAACAGGAAACCACTAACGTCACATCCCGTCTCCCTTTCCCGTGAGACTGGAAGGTCTCTGGAATGTAAACAGAGTCCAGTGACTCCACGCAGCTGCTCAGTGAGAAAACAGAAACTAACAACCACTGCCTCCTGTGGTCTTTTGCATATAGGCAGAGGCGAATCTGCTATGAAACTAATGAAGCTTAAACTTCAGGGCTCCTAATCCCAGAGGGGTACCAGAAGCGACTTAATCCATGTTGCATACAATTTTGGGGTCTAATAGACCCAATCTGAGTCGCATTGATTTGAGTCATTTTTGTTGTTGTATACATTTCAGCAATCCCAAAGTTTGAGAGTCAGTAGCACAAACATTGTAAATGTTTGGTGACCTGTTGTGGAACAACTCCATTGAAAAAGATAACAGTGGTTACCCAGACCTTGTTGCAGGTTGCAAAGAGGCCCCCATGACAGAGCAAGCACCAAGGCCCCCCAAATGTAGGTCCGCCACTGCCTACAGGTTTCTCTCCTAGAAATTCTGTATTTTCCCTGCAACCCTAGAACCTATGTTTCTCCTCTAGTGCTCCTTAGAGTTAGCACTCAGTTTTGTGGGAATGTTCAGGGGTGCAGGAGAGGATATATTGTGAGATTATATCCTAATCCAATTTGTGCTAACAAGTTCCCAAAATATCAGCAGAGTTTATGACATTCCCCTTTTAGTTCGCAACGGTAACGTCTGCACAGGTTCGCTAGAACCACTATAATAATTACTCTGGTAATTTTCCCTTTTGTTCCCTCTTAAAATACAAGACACAACACAGTCTTTATAAAAGTATAAAAGAGTTTACTCACGTTCTGTTCACAATATGATCCCAGAAGGCAGACAGCTTAAAAAGGGTAAAATACACTCAGAATCTATCTTATAGGAAGATAGTACTGTCCTCTCTTGGCTGAGAGCCAAGAGGGCATGTTGCTCCTTCAGAAGATGAAGATGAGAGAGAGAGAGATATGGCTGCCTGCCCTGTGCTTTTATCATTTACCTGCACAGGTGAGGCCACACCCACCTCTGGTCACATGTGGAGGAAGTCCGTCCCAGGAAGTTTACCTACTTGCTAGACAGACATCCCTCCCCATGTTCTAACATGTACACTCTAGGAATGTTGTCATTGACTGCTCCTGTGTTTACATCCCACAAGTTTAGGGTGTACATTTCCTCTCTCTCTCTCTCTCTCTCTCTCTCTCTCTCTCTCTCAGTGAGATTTGAAGTGAGGGTCTGCTTTTTTCTTCCAGCGAGAATCAGCACTAATATAATTGCTTCTTAATGTTGTCATGAATGCAGTCCCATGGTAGGCTCTGGACGGGCTGCATTAAGCTACCATAATCATAGAAATATACGATGCTACCGATTTTCTCAAGTTATATTTTCATAATAAAGGAACAGTTCATTAAATCTCCATGTTCTGGTATTAGATACCCTTTTCCCTAATGGACAGAGCAGGACACCAATCTACAATCAACCCCAATTCTTTATCCTAAAAAAGAAGGTATTTATTAAGGAACCATAATAATCAGAACCGTATGGGAGGAGGAATGCAAATGAACACAACATTAGCTAGGTGCTCTGAATTGTGATGTGAGGAATAAGCTTCTTTTGGACATGTCTCTTGGATTTGATTGTGCCTGCCTGGTATATTAGGAGTCTCCCCACTCCAAGAAGTGTTTTGTTGTTCCTTTGAGACAGACATAGCTTCTGTTCTTGTTGTCTTCTTCACAGACATGTATCCAAGTGTCTGTCTCTCAAAGGCCTCATCTGCACTGCCACCCCACTTTAAACAGTCAGGGCTTCCTGCAAAGAACCATGGGAACTGTAGTTTGTTATGGGTGCTGAGAATTGTTAGAAGACCCTTATTCCCCTCACAGAGTCACAGTTCTCAGAGTGGTTTAACTGTCAATCACTCTTCCCAAGGAACTCTGGGAATAAATTAGAACCTCACCTGAGGATCTCCATATGCTCATTAATGCATGCTACCAGAGGCCGACAAGTCATGGTTGAGTGCTGTGTTGCACAGGAGTTAAACTTTTGGTCTTGAAATTATGATGATCAGAGAAATCCAAAAGATTTGTCTCTTTGGTGCCTAAGAGAGGGAAGAAAATCCTGTTATTCTATTCTCCTCAAAGTTTTCTGTCATGTTCATCCTAGGCTATACACATTTGTGCTGAACCTGAAGTCCTATCTGCAGACTTATTTGGGTTGGACTTACATTAACAAAAATATTTATTCCATTTCCCCTCCCCTTAGGTAATTGTAAAATGCAATTTATTTTCTCATAACTGATGGAGAATGTGTGGGGTGGGGTGGGGAGTAGAATCATCACAACACTAATTTATGATGTTGCCCTATAAAAGAAATTGAATTATGAAAATTGAATTATGGTGCTGGAGGAGACTCTTGAGAGTCCCATGGACTGCAAGAAGATCAGACCTCTCCATTCTTAAGGAAATCAGCCCTGAGTGCTCACTGGAAGGACACATCCTGAAGCTGAGGCTCCAATACTTTGGCCACCTCATGAGTAGAGAAGACTTATTGGAAAAGGTCCTGATGTTGGGAAAGATTGAGGGCACAAGGAGAAGGGGACGACAGAGGACGAGATGGTTGGACAGTGTTCTCGAAGCTACCAACATGAGTTTGACCAAACTGCAGGAGGCAGTGGAAGACAGGAGTGCCTGGTGTGCTCTGGTCCATGGGGTCATGAAGAGTCGAACATGACTAAACAACAACACAATAAAAGAAAGCATGACAGTTAAACCCCGCCCTGAGTTTTTCTGGTCTTCAGTTGTCCACATTTCCACATTAGGTAGTGGGTTTTTTTTCTTTGAAAAAAAAAGTCCTTGTGTGAATGCATCAACTTTTTGTGCAAATGTATCAAAATATGTACACATTTTCTCTATGCAGCATGCATATTGTTTGCAAACCAATTTCCCCTAATACAATGCACTTTTGTATGTTGTTTTCACTAATATATGCATTTTTATGCACACTGTACCGTAGTATTTGCATTTTTGCATATTTTACTCAATTGGAGAGCCACTGGCGGAGGCAGGGGGTGCAGCAGGCGCGTCCCACCCCTGGTGTCATCCCTGAAGTTGGGGATGACATCGCTGCGCCATCCTCCTGGGATGCTCATCCCAGCTCCATGGGCGGCTAGCCCAACCCCCAGGTGCACAGCACGTGCACTACTCCAGGTGCCGGAGCAGCTAGCTCCGCCTCTGTGGAGAGCTGCAGTGCCATATTTGAAGAAATGTGAATTTTGACGGATGGCTGAGTTTTGCTCTGTATTTATTGCTTTGGAAATTGTGAATTAGGTGAGACCACTTTTAAATGAGAACTGAACTGAATTTCTCCCCCTTTCCTACCTCTGACATACTTTCATGTCCAGCTGTCTATGATGGATGCTGATATGGGCTGGTACTTTGAGTCAGCATCAAGTCACCTAGCATCAGACAAAGGGGGCTTTGCCTCCTAAGATTCATTCAGTTTCCAGTGCCCAAACTTATCTGTGTTTGTTACAGATTCATTTGCTTAATGAAGTGGCTCCTTTTAAGCTAGTTTCCGTCCCATGGCATCATTGCAGTGAGGAGGATGATATCAGATGATTGCTACATACATGAACCCTTTCTCACACTTTTTGGGTTGTAGATTTTTGTCTTCTATAATATGCTAAGGTTTAATAAAGGAGAAACCTGTTTTTCTCCAAATGTATGGTATCGATATTAGAAATCCTCCCTCAGCTGCATAGCACTGCAGGGGGGGACCCTACTCTACTTTAAAAATCCACATGAAACCAAATGTAAGTCAATGGGCTTTTCTTGGCAGTTTTTAAAGGTGCATAAAGCAATCAGAATTCAGTTCAAAGGCTTATGCTCAATGTAGAGTTAATTTAAGCCAGCAGAAATGCTGAGGGCAAGCAAGCAGGACTAATAAAGCAAAAGCAACAGAATGAATCTTAGCCATATTAAATCCGAAGCAGCTTCAATATAAGACTCTTGAGTAATGAGAAAAAAATCATTCTAGAATCCAAGTGTAAAAACTGAAAACTGAATGGTTGCTTTCAATATTGATACGTGCCCACACACAAAAGTGTGTGTATGTGTAGGAAGGAAAGAGAGAGGCACAACTCAAAATATGGTACATTTTTCTTCTTCTTCTGAAGCTTAGCCTTATTGATTAGAGCACTTATGGATTCAATTAAAATCATTCTGGTTTTGTTCTGCACCAAAGTAGAGAACAATGTGAGACCTTTATAATATTGATCAGCTGATTCTTATGATCCAGCTGTCCCCATTTACTAGAGACAGATACTGTTTTCTAGTTTCAGACCATGGTAAATTACTGACTCTATTTTTTCTCTGTTTCTCCCTTTGGGGAATGTCTTGTTAAAATGATGTTAGTATTCATTGCAGGTCTTATTCATGGTGGGAACAAGAGGCAGATCCATCTTGTTCCTAGAGCAAACTTACCCAATTTGTTGTCTTCCGGATGTTTCAGACTACAAGTCCCATCACCCCCGAGCTGGCATGGCCAGTGGTCAGGAATGAAGAGTTGTAGTCCAAATCTGTAGGACAACAGGTTGGGATAGGCTGCTGTAGAGCAGCTTAAATTATATGTACACACATGAACACACATTGGGAGCCAGTGTGGTGTAGTATTTAATGCTTGACAAGGACCTTGGAGATCAGGATTGAAATCCCCACTCAGCCATGAAGTTCATTGGGTGACCTTGGGCCAGCTAAACACACCTCACAGGGTTGTTTTTGAGAATAAGACATGGAGAGGAGAAATCATGCCAGACTGAGGTCCTTGGAAGCGGGATATAAACAAATAAATAAACAATAAAGCACTGTGTCAGGGGTAGCTCAATATGTTTTGCTGCTTGAGGCAAAGAGCAAGTCTCTCTCTCTCTCTCTCTCTCTCTCTCTCACACACACACACACACACACAGACACAGCCGTCTTAAGCATATGCGGCGCAGGGGTGCAAAGATTCACCTTGTGCCCCCTGGGTTGCCCAAAGTTAAGTTGTTGACCTTTTTTAAGTAAAGTTTCCCCAGAATGTCAACCTTTTTTTAGGGAGCTGACACCACGCTTATCTCTGCAGGAAATAATAAGGAGCCCAGTGCAACAAACCAGGCGGAGGCATCAGCATCAGTGACTGACCAAAATCGGGTGCCTTGTGGTGTAAGCTGCCCTACGCCAATCCCAGGCGCACAGGAGGGCGGAGCCCGCTGACCGCCTCAGCGCCTCGCTGGCTTGCTCGCCCCTGAACTCATGGCACAGGGCTGCCCACAGCAGAAGAGCCCGCTGCGGCGCTCCGACTGATGGGTAGGCTCCTCCCTAGACCCCAACTCTCACGCCCTGGACTCTCAGCCTGGCGCCCCTGAGAGCCTGGCACCCGGGTGCCCCACACCCCTGGCGCCTATGGTTAAGACAGCCTTGCACACACACACACACACGCGCGCGCGCTCCATGCAGCTGGAATTTTGGTTTCATACTGGCAATGAAACAACATCATCACATCAGAGGACAGCAGGGTGGCTTAGAGAGAATGCCTCTCTGGTATCTGCTCAAGACTCTGTCTGGTGCTGTGCTTAGAATCATAGAATCATAGAATCATAGAGTTGGAAGAGACCACAAGGGCCATCGAGTCCAACCCCCTGCCAAGCAGGAAACACCATCAGAGCACTCCTGACATATGGTTGTCAAGCCTTTGCTTAAAGACCTCCAAAGAAGGAGACTCCACCACACTCCTTGGCAGCAAATTCCACTGTCAAACAGCTCTTACTGTCAGGAAGTTCTTCCTAATGTTTAGGTGGAATCTTCTTTCTTGTAGTTTGGATCCATTGCTCCGTGTCCGCTTCTCTGGAGCAGCAGAAAACAACCTTTCTCCCTCCTCTATGTGACATCCTTTTATATATTTGAACATGGCTATCATATCACCCCTTAACCTCCTCTTCTCCAGGCTAAACATGCCCAGCTCCCTTAGCCGTTCCTCATAAGGCATCGTTTCCAGGCCTTTGACCATTTTGGTTGCCCTCCTCTGGACACGTTCCAGTTTGTCAGTGTCCTTCTTGAACTGTGGTGCCCAGAACTGGACACAGTACTCCAGGTGAGGTCTGACCAGAGCAGAATACAGTGGCACTATTACTTCCCTTGATCTAGATGCTATACTCCTATTGATGCAGCCCAGAATTGTATTGGCTTTTTTAGCTGCCGCATCACACTGTTGGCTCATGTCAAGTTTGTGGTCAACCAAGACTCCTAGATCCTTTTCAAATGTAGTGCTCTCAAGCCAGGTGTCACCCATCTTGTATTTGTGCCTCTCATTTTTTTTGCCCAAGTGCAATACTTTACATTTCTCCCTGTTAAAATTCATCTTGTTTGTTTTGGCCCAGTTCTCTAATCTGTCAAGGTCGTTTTGAAGTGTGATCCTGTCCTCTGGGGTGTTAGCCACCACTCCCAGTTTGGTGTCATCTGCAAATTTGATCAGGATGCCCTTGAGTCCATCATCCAAGTCGTTGATAAAGATGTTGAATAAGACCGGGCCCAAGACAGAACCCTGTGGCACCCCACTAGTCACTCTTCTCCAGGATGAAGAGGAACCATTGATGAGCACCCTTTGGGTTTGGTCAGTCAGCTTGCTCCAATCAGACATATAGCTGTCTAGCCCTGGCACTTTTTCCTTGAAGCAGAAAATCTCAGATGTGCCCCTCTATAGCACTGGTTATAGGGGTGTTGCAAATATATATCCAGTGCTATTTTTCTAGAAAAATAGGAGCCGGAATTCCCCATAACCGCCTTCTGTGTTCTCTTAGAATGGGAATGGTGCCCACCTGAGATGGGTCGGAGCCGAGTTCTAGAGAGTTCTATGTGAAGAAAAAGCATCGTATGTATCTATTTTTTCATCTGTGAAACTTTGGAGGGTATGCTGATGGTGATCAGGCATTTCTGAGGAAGAGTTAATTAAGATGCTTCTAAAACAACCCCTTTGGGGAGTCATTATTACAAATGCAGCAGCTTCTGGGTGCATCACATTCAGTTCAAATATATTTGTTTCAGCCATAAGCCATAACAAGTTCATATACATTTCTTTAATTAAGAAAGTTCAAGGCAACATGGCAAACAGTATAATTAATAGTGCCCAAACAATGAATTTGCATATCTTAACAATAATTCATCCCAACAGTCAAGCATGGGAGTGCTCACAAACATCATCTAGCTTTGGTCAGGGTAAATGCTGAAATATTCCCTTCCTGTCTCACTTCCTTGTTACTCATTGAAAGCAAGTAATCTGCTATATGTAAGCGTGCCCAACATTTCCATCTAGGTATTTGTACAGCCCTATGTTTTACATGATGGGACTAAGAGCTGAGTTCTGGCACCTTAAGCAAACTCAAGGGAATAAGCTGCCTTGCCAGGCTAGCTAGATCACCCCCCCAACACACACATACCCCTTAGGAGGAAGAGTTATTTTGTTATTCCACTCTACTGGGTGAATTCCGACAAGTACTGTAAAGAGGTCTGGGCTGGTTGCTCCAAGCTCAGACTCCATGGCTTTTCTACAAAGCCATCTTGTGTTTCTGTACAAATAATTTAGAAACATTTACCACTTTAGAATCTAAGTTTTACTGCCTGTGTTTTATGACTGCTGTACGGAAAAACACATGAACCTGACCTTTGGAGAATTTGTAAGTAAAGCATTTTTAGCTCACCAAATGTGTGGTCTCTTTCTATGCTAAGGAAAGAGGGGAACTTTGGAAACAACTTAGAAGGGGATATTTTAAAGTCTAACAGCCTATATTTCCATGCTTTACAATGCTGCATAGTTTGTGATTTTAAATCTCTGTTGGGGTTCTCTCACCAAGGATTATTTGCCCCAAACCTATGTCTGGGCATTCTCTGAATAGTAGTTTTTGTTCATAAATCACTCAGCGTCTTGTTGTCTTTCTGCCATGTTGAAAAACACAGTCTATTTGAAATGCATAAGAGTAGAAAGTTCCAATTCACATTTTAAGACAAAATTTTCCAAAATATATACGGTGTAAAGTAATTCAGTTTGGAAATGGTTTCCTCACTATCTGTAAATGAGGAACAACATGAAATTAATGCACTTAGCAAATGCACAGTATCGTGGTTCTTTGTTTCTTATGATTCTATTGTTGGTATATTTATTCTTCTAACGAAAACTTTTCAAATAGTGGATTAATAAAAAAGAACCATGGGTCTAAACTCATATTGTGGACACAAATTCAGAGCTGTTTCAGCCTCTCTTTTAAAAAACACAGCAAAATGTAGTGCTGCTCTAATTGAACATCTTCAGGGAAAGAAAATGACAGGTTGAAAAAGAATGGGTGGCTTTGTGACCAAAAGGATGGTGCTTAAGTTATTTGTGTCAAATGCATCTCATTATGACCCTGGTGTTTGGGAAAGATTTCCATAACTGCCTTAGGCAAGAGTAGGGCAACCTGTTCAGTACAAAGCAACTTTTTAAATATGAGAAATTGTGTGGGTGGGGGAATGATGCAGAAGGGTCTAGCTAGTGCACATAATACTCTAACACCCCATTCCTATCCTTTGGCAGCTGGGGCAAAGACACAAGCAGAGGGTTGTGTCATCACACTCACCTATACCTGGGAAAGAAATGGAAATTAAGCAAAATATGCCCTCAATTTGAGCTTTAAAGGAATCTCCAGCAATCTGCAGGAGATTATTGGAGATCCAGTGTGGTGTAATGACTTTAGAGACCAGAGTTTGAATCCCCACTCAGCCATGACACTCACTGGGTGACCTTGGGCCACTCACTGCCCCTCAATCTAGCCCACCACCAATCCCCTGGTTCTGAGCTGTCTTCCGCTGGGGGTTGCCTTGGGGGTTTGCCAGCTGGTGCTTCCACCACTCCTCTGCATTCAGACAGTCCATGGCATACACCACCTCGAGCAACTTAGAGGAAAAAGTGGCTTATAAATGTAATAATTAATTTAATTTAATTTAATTATTTAATTTTTTTTTAAAAAAAGGAGGGTCACTACAGTAATTCCACATGCAGATATCTGCAAATGTAATCACTGTAGTAATTACACATGCAGATATCCACATGTGTAATTACTGTAGTGACTCTCCTTTTCCCCCCCTTTAACAGCCTGGAAGAAAGATGCATACTTACACACATATATGGCAGCAGAGCTTTTCTGACTATTTTATCTCCATGCTAAATTGCATTGGCCTGTCTGTCTATCTCCATCTGTCTTGAGATATTCCTTCTGATAAATTGCTTTAATATCAGGATATTAGCAGTAACTTGGACTAGAAATGTTGGTTGTATTATCCTTCCTTTTGAAAGCAATAAATTGATTCTGACTGAGGGCAGCCTTTTTAGTTCCCACCCAAATGGGGGAGAAAATGAAGAATGAAAGTGCCTATCATTGGAATTATTCACAGCTGTATAGAGCATTTAAATAGTCTAGAGATATTGCACTATAGTCAACCTGTCTCTGATGATCCTGCCGGTTTTCAAATTCAAAAGGGCTTTTGAAATTCAGACTTGTATGAGTGCTTGTCATCTCTCTCTGTGTGTGTGCGCGTGCACATACTAATAGTAGCCAAAGAACAGGTTTTTATTATTATTCTGGATTATTAAATGGATGGATCTGAGTGGGAATAATTTGAGGATGTTATGAACAGGAAAATGGGATAGGAAGAGTGGGGTGGGGGGTGTATCAACACAACAGGAGTCCATTACAAATTTGAAAGGAAAACCTGAGAATGGGAATGGGGAGAAAATTGGTTTGGTTTGCAGTTCAAATGAAAATCTACATAATTTTCATTCTCTGGAAGAATATGTGAACCAAAATACGGTTATCTTTTTGTTATGTGCACATCTGCGACCTTTGCGATGCAGCTTTCCAGTAAAATAAATGTGAACAGAAATGCATTCATCAGGGGGAAGTGAAAACAATATCCAAAAACGCATTAGGCAAAATGATGAACAGAGGAAAAACCAAAATTGGCAGAATTGTCCCTCCTTACTCGAGGTCCAGAATACCTGTTTGAAAGGCAACAAAACAGAGGGATGAAAAACCTTGCAAGGCATACAGCAGACTTAACTGGCCACAAAAGTAAGCACAAGGTAAACTATGAAAGTTCTAGTGGTGACACTGGCAACGTGATCTTAAACGGATATGCAGCTACACTAGAGACCTCAGCATTGGTGATACCTTCTTACAGAGGCTGTCATTATACATCACCCTCATCACTGGTTTCAGTGGCAGACTTTCAGCTCTCAAATTTCAGCAGTGCACTGTGTGACGCCAAAATTTGGTGCCTCTCATGCTCTGTTCTACAGAATTGCTTTGGCGCCTCCTGCAGCGGGGTGCCCAGTATGGCTGAACAGATCACGCTACCCTAAAACCTCTTGTGATTGGTTTCCATTCCTCTGGGGAGGGATGAAGTGACAGAGCATCTGTTTCATGGGCAGAGGGTCCTAGGTCCAATCTTCTGTATCCCCAGGTAGAGATGGGCGAGAAATTCAATTCAGTCTGCATTTAAAGGGAAACTTGCCTAATTCTCACTTTCCGAAACAACACAGGAAGCAAATATAGGCCTCCTTCAAAATTCGCACTTTGCAATGCAGTTCTCCAGTCAAGTAATGTGCCCCCCAAAATGTGCATTTTTAAAAATTACCATTTATTAAGTACATTTGTTAGTTTAGGGCAAACCTAATCAACTTACAAACAGACAGACAAACAGACAATAAACCCCACACAGAAACATCAAAACTAAGAGGAAACAGAAAAACATTAAAAAATACCTCACCCAGTTCTAAAAGGCAACATAAAGGCCAACGGCCTAGCTGTAGAGGAAAGTTTTTGGCTGGTATCTAAAGATGTGCAGTGAATTGTTCACCAGCTGTAGTTTCTGAAATATCTTCAGAGGCAGTCCCATGTATAATGTGTGTAAATATTTACACTAAATATTAGGGTAACAAGTGCATATAATTGTGTATATTAGTGAAAAGAACATAAAAAATGCATTACATCAGGGCAAATGGTTTGCAAAATTGTGCATATTTACAAAAAGTTTTAATAGGAAAAGCTAAAATGCTGGTGAATTTTCATAAGAATTGTTGTTGTTTTTTTAAAAAAATGCAAAATGCTGAAGATATGTGGATAACTGAATTTGATATTGGAAAAAATGAGAAACGAGGGGAACCAAAATTAACAGATTTTTACATCCCTGTCTCCAGGTAGGACTGGGAATATTCCCTATCTGAAACTCTGGAGAGCCACTGCTGGTCAGCTCTCCAGAGTTTCAGACATGGGGCTTTTGGGAATTGCAACTGGATGTGGCAGAGATTGAATATGGGGTCTTCTACATGCTCTAATACTGAGCAATAGCCCTTTTTTAAGAACATGCGTTAATATTTCTTTGATGCACCATCGCAAACTCAATCATAATATTATTTGTAGTGGTAAGCTGAATTGTGACCTAAATAGTGGTGGGTAAAAATTTCTTTTTTCTATTTTACTTAGCAAGGTTTATATACTGCTTCATTAAAAAAACAACAACCCACATCTAAGTGGTTTACTTAAAATGGTATAAAATATGTATTTAAAAATAGCAATGAAAACAGACTTAAATACAGCAAATGAAATAAAAGCATAAAAATATAGGTAAAATGGTCAGATTTTTAAAACAAATGTACAAAATAGAATTAGGTGTCAAAAACACTTCAACCAATATCAATAGGCATGGAGTTCCAGAGAAAAGGAGCTGCTATAACTAAAAGTTAAATTTCTCACAAGTGCGAAATGAGCATTATGTGGCCTCTGTCAAAGCACCAGTTCTGCAAATCGACACAGTTGAGTGGGCACATATTCTACTTTACATCTACACTTAATCCCTAGGCTCACAAAACTAATCACAACCGATAGAAAATAAGCCTCAACCCCTGGTAGTGATCTGAATGGGCTGGGAGCATACATAATATCTCATCCTCAAAATGTACGTTTGTTTGGAGCAAACACGGGAAAGGTGGAACTGAAGACGAAACACTAAAGATGATTTCCTGTTTCGAAAACAAATATTTCCTCCCATTTACTCTCTATAATTGTGGAGTTGCCTTTAATTCCATTGATGAGCAGTCTGAAAACATTCCTGTTAAACTAATGAGCCTGAGCCCTCAAGAAATGGGAAGAACAATTGTACACAGGCCTGATAGAACCAGCAAAAGTCTATGGACATAACCCTAATTAATTTAGTGTGTTTGGCTTCCCAGCTTCCAGCCTCTATTGTGTAAACTGCAGCATCTGCAGCTGTATTGCATTCATGACCAACATTATGTATATTTTAGTTTGCAAATATTTGAGGCCTCAGCCTGGGAAGGTTGACATAGCATTGCAATCAATTAAACAAACACACTACAAGGGGATTATTGACTAGGAACATAAGGCTTCAGCAAACTCGGCCATCAAATGGAATGCATAAAATACCTTCCTGGCTCCATTCAGAAAGCCAGACTTGTGTTCCATTTGTAACCCCAATACATATGAGATTTAGTTAAATGCTTTAGAAATCACTGCTATGAGCTGATAGAAATGAAATAACAAAACAGTGTAGTCCTAAAAGTGGAGTTAGTTGGACTTCAGAGAGGAGCTCTCAACTAAGGGGCTGTGACATTTTGCTCCTCAGTCGGTAAAATCTGCAAACACATGAAGCTGTTTTATGCTGAGTAGATCATTGGTCCCGTGAGCCCAGTATTTTTATGACTACATGAGATTCATTTAGTTGGGGCTATCAGGGATTAAAATGGGGAACTTCTATGTGCAAATAATATATTTTACCACCAAGCTAATGTCAAAGTCCTTCATTCAGAAATCTTAATTACTGCAATCATGCCATGGGTATGTAGTGCAATTACCAATAAGTTTCCCTGTATTTCTTTATTTTCTGTTGTTACTTATCCCACTGTTCCTCCAAGGAATTCAGGGCTACTTTGGTTTTCACCCGCCCATTTTATATTTTATATTCAAATCCTTCCTGTGAGGTAGGTTAGTCTGAGAGGCAGTGAGTTGACCAAAGGTCACTCAGTGACTAGGAATTTGAATGTGGGTTCCCCCATTGGTAGTTTCACCTTTGCAACTTACTAAAATCCCCATCTATCAGTTTGTCTTTCCTCTACTTACACACACACACAAACATCCCTTCCTCCCATTTATAGAAGATGGGGCGCAGCATGGCATTTGGTTTTGGATGGGAATGGGTGCCAGTTTATGTGAGGGCAGGCATAGATCCTGCTATGTATGCTCAGCTCGTGATTTTGTTGGTTTATTTACTATTTGGTCTTTGCACCCATCAGCCCAGACTGTATGGGTTGATGGATTAATTTATTGTGTAAGGTAGATGTAAAGGGAATTGGGGGTTGCTTGTGCGTAAAGGGTGCTGCAGCTCTAGGCAACGTTGCCTGGCTAAACCTTTCCCTGGCTGGACAGCCCTTTCTCCATGGCTGTGTCAGTCACTGGCAGAATCCGTCAGTGGGCGTTTTCTGAACTTCTTCCAACATAAAAATTCCTTCACTCCAAGTCTCCGCCTAGCCTCTCTGCACGGAAGTCTCCTGCGCAGAGTGGGCGTGCCCAACGGAGGTCCTGGGCTCTCCCCGCTGCTCTCTGTGGAAGAGTCTCGGAGCCCTCCCTCCGCAGTCTCCCCTTGCTTCCTGGTGTCCCTCCTATTTCCTTCCTCAAAGGAAGTTTGCTCTCTCTCCCTGCTGGTCCCTTCTCCTGCATCGTTGGGGAGCCTTACCTTCACTCTAGGCTCCGATGGCAGTTCCCTGACAGTAGAGTATGAACTTAGGTAGGTAGTGCAAGCCCTGCTGGATCAGGCCAAGGGTCCCTCTAGGCCAGCACTCTGCTCTCACAGTGGCCATTCCAATCCCCATGGGAAGCCACCCAACATCACCTGAATGCAACAGCAATCTCCCCACCTGTGATTCCCAGAATTTGGCATTCAAATGCATACCGCCTCCAGCAGGGGAAGTAGGTTGTAACCATCACAGCAAATAACCATTGATAGCATCACCCTCCATGAATTTGTCTAATCCTCTTTCAAAGTTACCCAAGCCTTTCTCTTGGGCATGGCCGGCCAAGTGGTGCCAAAGAAGGACAGAACTTTTTTCATGTATGCTACAACAGCAGCAAGAATACTCATCGGAAAGTATTGGAAGACACAAGATTTACCCACTCTGGAAGAATGGCAGATGAAACTGATTGACTGTATGGGATTGGCAGAAATGACGAGCAGAATCCGTGACCAGGGAGAAGAGTCGGCAGAAGAAGATTGGAAAAAATTTAAGGACTACTTACAGAAATATTGTAAAATTAAGGAATGCTGAATGATGTTGGATTGAAATTGAGTGGTTTCTAGCTGTAATGATATAAAGGAACATGGATGGGAAAAAAAAGGGTTTGGATAGAAAATAAGGTGATATTATAAGCTGTAATGCTTTAAGTTAAGGATCTGCTGAACAAATAATCTGAAATGGAATACAAGAAGGGGAGGTATGAGGAGGTCAGAGAAATTTGTTATTGAAAAGTATGGTTTATGAACTATATGTTTGTTTTTAATCTCTTTGTTTGTTTTTTGTTTGTATAAAAAATTGGAAAGTTTAATAAATATCTTTAAAAAAATAATAATTGTATTGTTAAAAAAAAAAACCAAGTTACCCAAGTTTGTAGCCCATCACTGCCTCTTATGAATGTGAATGTCATAGTTTACGCACTGTGTGAAGAGCATTTCCTTTTGCCTGCCCCGAATCTTCCAACATTCAGCTACATTGTATATCCGAATTCTAGTATTATAAGAGAGGGAATTTTTGTTTTGTCCACCTCCAAAATTCACTAGGGGTCAGGTTTCCCTCCCCCAACTCTACATTCAATACTCAATGCTCAGGGGATGCTGGCAAATAGGAGAGGGGCTCTGGTCATAACAGGCAGGTCTGTGCAAGGGGGCTAAATGGTGGTTTCAGTCATTGGTAAGTACTAGGAATGACCAAAGAGACGAAAGTGCAAGTAGATAAATAGGTACCGCTCTGGTGGGAAGGTAAACGGTGTTTCTGTGTGCTGCTCTGGTTCTCCAGAAGCGGCTTAGTCATGCTGGCCACATGACTTCCTCGGCCAATAAAGCGAGATGAGCACAGCAACCCCACAGTTGGCCACGACTGGACCTAATGGTCAGCGGTCCCTTTACCTTTACCTTTAGGAATGACCAACTGGCTAAATTGGAATCTGCTAGGGCTTTGTGACTCAGAAACAGAGAAAGGAACCCCATTGGGCTGTTCCCTGCTTTGCACACACCAAAAACCGCCTCGCCATTTTGTTCTGTGTATGTCATCTCAATTCAGATATCTATATAGATCCAAAAAAGGGGGGGGTATTTGCTTGACATTGGAATTTGCCAGAGTGAGGTATGGTTGAAAACTGTGGTTGGCTTTAAAGTGCTGTAACTCAAGAGACTTGTCTCCCGTGACTTTTCTGCACCTTTGAACATCTACCCCAGTCTTCCCTAGCCTCCTGCCCTCCAGATGTTTTTTGACAAGAACTTCAATAACCTCTGACCATGTTACAAGTCTGACATGAGCCAGTGTGGTGTAGTGGTTAAGAGCTGTGGACTCATAATCTGGTGAACTGGGTTCGCTCCTCCACATGCAGCTGCTGGGTGACCTTGGGCTAGTCACACTTCTCTGAAGTCTCTCAGCCCTGCTCACCTCACAGAGTGTTTGCTGTGGGGGAAGAAGGGAAAGGAGATTATTAGTCGCTTTGAGACTCCTTCAGGTAGTGATAAAGCGGGATATCAATCCAAACTCTTCTACCTGAACTCGCATGTGCACAGCCAGCACTCATGTATGTTCATATACACACTGCTGAGAGGTTTAGGATCTTTCATTCACTATGCTGGCTGGAGCTGATGGGAGGCACAGAGACTCAGATATTGAAGCTCATATTGAAATTAGCCAGACCTGCTGCTCCTTCCACCTGTCACTTTGGTTTCTGGTTTTTGTCAGGCTGGTTTCGAACCTTATGAACCAGATGAGCTCCTCCTGACTGATAGGAAGCCGGAAGCCTTCACGGCGCATTTGGAAAACAGGGCATCAGCTTCTCTCATGATTGTTTCTGTCACATGCACAACACACTTCTGACAAACAGAGAAAAAAGCAAGACTCTGGCAGAGCTGTCACACTGCTCCTGCGTCCGTCTCTATTAAATACTGGGCAGTCAAGGAGATGAGTTCCTGTTAGATCTCATTTTCTTCAGCTGCTGGAAACAACCATTGGGTAGCCATCATTTTTGGAAAAAAGACACACAGTTCATTGTTAAGTGTCCATCTTTACCAGTCTACTGTAAAATTCACGTCTGTAAACATGTCCTGTAAGCAAGCAATGCTGACAGACTCAACATGGTGTCCCTCTAAAGCTTACTTAGGCATTGGGAGGATGGGGGCATGAGATGACCCTCCATACTTCAGCGTATTGTCGCATCTGGAGGTAAAAGATGAAGGTCTGCCCTTGGAAAGGAATGATGGAATCTGTTAATTTTTGTTTCCTCTTAGTTTCCCACTCTTAACTTCAGTTTGCCACTTATCAGCATCTGTTTGCTATGAAAATAATAATAATACCTCGTGACAATTTGTTAGCAGTTCAGTTTATTTTTCTATGCATTTCCCCCAAATATAATGTCTTTTTGTATGCTATTTTCACAGATGTCTTTTTTAGCCATACTGTCCATGAATATAGACATTTTTGTAACCATTTTTGGGGGGTGGATAATTGCACCGTGAAATTTGGAGAAGTGCAAATTCCTGAGACCAGCCAAGCTTCAATTTGCAGGCTGCTTTGCAAAGTGTAAATTAGACAGGCACATATTAAAATTTGTAACCAACCAAATCCACCCCCGTCCCTATTAATGATAAGGGGCCCTTATGAACACAACAGGGCATCCTCTTGCTACCTATCCTTCTTCTACTTAGCATCCATTATTTTAAAAGAATGCCTCTGCATTTTTGCCTGGCAAACTCTTGGAGGGATAGAAATGTAGGAAACCTTCTTATCAGACCATTGATACATGTAGCTCAGTATTGTCTACCGGTGCAGACTGGCTGGCAGCGGATCTCTAAGTGTAATTTGTTGAGAGCTGAGAACGGTTAGGTGACCCTTAACAAATTACAATTCCAAGGATTCATTAAGGGGAAGCCAGGACTTTTAAAGTGAAACAAGTGTCCTTTAAATGTATGGATGTGGCCAAGGTTTCCCTTAGGGAAGGAGAGATGGAGGAATCAATCTATTTCCAGTCCATGCTTTATATCCAATTCTACATAGAGTAGATCTATTAAAATTATTGCACCTAAGTTATTTGTGTCCATTGTTTTCAAATGGTCTGTTTTGTGTAGGAGTAACACTGAATACAACACCGTACCATTTCCGTGTGTGTGCATTCAAGTCCACTCTTTCCTGTTTCTGCATTAAACAGTGGATTTAATTTTTTTTAATGCATGAAAATTTGAATTTAAATATGTGTTTTATTATGCCTTCTGTCACAAAATACATCATGATATATGCATCAATGTCAATATATGAATTTCTAAACATAATTTATTCTAGGATACACATTTTGTAGACACTTGTTCTTGCTTCTTCTTTTTTTGAGAGAAGTGTGAAATCAAGGAGATGCAGATCAGTTCAGTTCACACTAGAATACACACACACACACACACACACACACACACACCGAGCATTCCTAGAAGAGAGTGGAAACACTTTTTCAGCTGTAGCTGAAGATACCAGAGATGGAACCTGCAACCTTTCACAGACAAAGCCATGTCTTTCCTCAAGGACAGAAGGACATGAGATGTTGCTTGTCGGAAAGGGAAAGCATCAGCTCCGATGAGGAGGATAGGGTCCTGTAAGATGGTTCAGTTCAATTGAGGCATCTGATCAAGGCCTGTATTTTAAAATGAGCTTAAAGATATATTTGCAAATGTTTGTATGTTTCATGCCAGGCAGAAACCAGCTGGCTAAGTACTCTGGCAGTTGTTTATCTTCCTGCTCTAGCAGTAGCAGGAGACAAGTTTCTCAAAGTTGTAAAAGGGAAATACAGGCTGGGAGCAAATGTTACACTGACCCTACAAATTACAGAATACAATCAAGCTGCAAAAACACTAATTAAGAGTTGGTAAATAGTAAGATTTATTGTTTAACAGAAAATAATACCATGTGCCTCTCATCAGACTCTAGCTATATTTTCCTAAGGGCAATAAATTTTGGGAAAAGTTAATGGGAAAAGCAGCTGGCTGGGAAAGAGGGGTGTAAACTGAAGAGGCTTCTTTTTGAAGCTGTTTTTACTGAGTTCCTTTTTTACTTTGCAAAGTCCTTTTCTTCTAAAAAGCTATCTATGTTATGTATGAGATTTGTTGGCTTAATGTAATTATGCAAAGGATTTAGAAAGTAAGAAATGTTAGATTCTTATGTTAGATTCTTATTTCATTGATGGTGTGTGAGAATGTGAACCCAAGATCTCTGTTTAGATAGAATTTAATACCATGAGCCATCTGTTTTAGCCATTTGTTTTGGAATGCAGGGGCAACAGGGGCAAAAGGTGATCTGGTAATTAAGGTGCCTTGTCGAGGCAAATGTAAGATATATTTGTCTGCCATTTATGGATAGAAGGAAATATAGCTCTTTGTCTCCCATAAAAGGTAATAGGAAATGGGTGTATCTTTTATTATTGGTTCTAGCAAACAGCCAATAGGAATTTCAACCAGGCTGATTGGACAGAGGCAGCCAAAGGAGGAGCAAGGGGGCTGGGCTGAGGAAATATAAGTGCTGGCCATCAGGGCTGGAGGGGGGCAGAGCTTTGGTAACCATATACCACTGTACCTATCATTTATTTGTCTGACGAATAAATTATTATTTTAATTTCTCTATTGCTGCGTTGAATATTTCATTCCAGCTAAGCGTTAACCACAAGAAGGGTGCTACACAATCAGGCAAAAGGAAGAGCAGGATTATACAAATGCGCTTCCTGGCAGTGTCGAAATGTTCCCAGCCAGCTCCTGGGGTGGGCAGGTGCAGTGGGAGCAACCCCTACCCACTGGCCACAGGCTTTGAGGGGAACATTCATGGCACCCTGGGAGCTCACTGTCTTTAAGAAGAAAGGAAGGTGATTTGTGTATTGCATGGAGTTATATCTCTTTCAGACAGACATTTAGGGCAGGAATGGGAAATACAGTAGGTAGCACTAGCTTTGGCCTCATCCCCATTTCCCCTCGTGTATATCAGTAAGGCATCAGCAGCTTTGGCCTCCCCGAAATTGCTACTTTCCCCTGGGGGTATTTTATGGGAGGAGAGGGTATCACCACTGGCAGAGGAACAGAGGTGCGGAGGGAGCGGACCGCCCCCTGGCACCACTATTCCGGTAGGGTGCAATTGTGGTGGCCCCCCTGACACACACCATGCACCCCGCACGCGCCAGGCATCACGCCCCCACAGGCGGCACGTCACTCCCCCAGAACACGCGCCACGCCCTCACAGGCGGCGTACTATGCCCCTGGGATGTGACCATGCCCCTGGGGGGCGCCAGCCCTGCCCCGCCTGCTCTCCGCCCCCAGTAGCAGAGCATGTAGCTTCGCTACTGGGTATCACAAAGCACAGCCGACACTTCCCTATCCAGTTGTAAATCTCCCCCTTTAAGCTCTGCCACTGTATAGCAATTGGGTGTGTGGGATGGCAGGGGTACCATTAGTGACAGTGGAAAGTGTTCAAAAGTTTAATTGCTATTGGAGGAGGGCAGTGCTACTTTGCTAGGAAAAGAGGTGCTGAAACTCACCATGAACACCTCCCTCATTCTCGTAGAATGGCAATGACACCCACCTGAGAAGTGCTGGAACCAGGAGCACCAGCTTCTGGGGGCGGAGGCATTCCCCCCCCCCCATTTTTAAGGAGGGGCTGAGCCCCCTCAATATCTAGCGGCTCAGGATGTCATGACATCCTACGGCAGTGTGCAAGGGAAAATGCTTTGGGACATCACACACTGAACATCACAACATCACATGCGACGTCAGCTGCCTCAACTACGGGTGCAAGCAGGCATCAATGGCTGGAACTGAGTTCTGGCTGAAAATAAAGTCCTGGAGGAGGGCATTTTTGTGTTGAGGATCTCAGTGCCCAAGGAAGAGGGCGAGTCCTCTCCTCTCCAGCTGTGATCCTGCACCCCCAAATGCCTCCAGCATGTAAATAAGGATAGAACTATAGGAGCCAGTTTTAAGCCAATTGTAGTGTTATGGGCATTTTGGAATGAGAATTGCAGCACACAGCAACATTTCCTACCCTTTCCCTCATCAATTGCCACCCCTTTGAAAATCACCCCTGCCTGGCAGTTAGGCTTGCAGGAAGGTAGCTTTCTCCTGCCCCACTGGAAGGCTCCCTTCCCACTCCAAATTGTCACATGGGAGAATTATTTTCATGAGTGAAGGAGACATGGGGAGAAAGAGAGATAAGGAGCGAGAGAAGTTGGGGTGCGAGAAGTGGGGTGAAAAGAGAGCAGAAGAGAACATGGGGTGACAGAGAATGAAATGGGCTCCATCTAGTCCAACACGCTGTTCCCTCCATGGCCAAGCAGATGCTCACTGGAAGCCTGCAGTCAGGACCTGAGGGCAACATCATGCTCTGCCCTCCTGATTCCTAGCAACTGAGATTCAGAGGTATGCTGCCTCCAACCGTGGAGGAAGAACATAGCCATCATGGAGACTCGTTGATAATAGCCTTACCTTCCCTGGATTTGTCTCAGCTTTATAGCCATCTAGTGATGGTGGCCATCATTGCCTCTTGTAGGAGTGGGCTTGCCTATTGGAAGGTCAGCGGTTTGAATCCCCACGACCGAGTGAGTTCCTGTTGCTCTGTCCAGCTCCTGCCAACCTAGCAGTTCAAAAGCATGCCAGTGCAACTAGATAGATAGGTACCACTGTGGCAGGAAGGTAAATGGTATTTCCATGTGCTCTGGTTTCCATCACGGTGTCCCGTTGTGCCAGAAGCGGTCTAGCCACATGACCCTGAAAAGCTGTCTGTGGACCAATGCCGGCTCCCCTGACCTGAAAGCGAGATGAGTGCCACACTCCATAGTTGCCCTTGACTGGACTTAACCGTCCAGGGGTCCTTCATACCTTGTAGGAGTGAATTTCAATGTTTCGCTTTGTGCTGTCTACTTTTGGCTTCAGCCCCACCCACCACTTTTGGCTCTAGCCCTACCTAAGCTGCTGCAAGATGTTACCCCTGAAGGGAACGCAGCCCTCAGCATAAGGCAGGTTCTGCAACCCTGCTGTTATCTGGGATTTTTGGCCAGCTCTGCTGACCACCCCAGACCTTGTTACAGTTGCTAAGCAATGCTGTGGATTTCCATCACCTTCAAAACACTCTCTCATTTGCACTTTTGATGTCAACAGGGACAGCTGCAGAAACTGCAACTATGCCAAATATGCCCCCATAATTAGCTGATGTTTGAAAGCAACGGTGAATTATTGTGCCACGTCTGAAAATACTGGTGGCAGAAACTGGCAAAGAGCAGAGCAGAATTATCACTTTTATAGGTTTTGTTGTTGTAATTCTCACCCTGCATCACGCATTTTGCATTTATGTGATTTTAACAGCAAGTTATGTTTATATTTGTATTTACATGAATCTTATTAGAGAAACGTCTTCCATTTCTGACATTGCCGCACTAAAGCTTTACAGCTTCCTCAGGTGTATTTTTATTATTATTATTACTTCCTTTTCATCCTAATGGGGAACATGTCCTACTTTCTTGTTGAGAAGATGAGATGCTTGCATTATGCATTCCCAATATGAAAAAAAATAAAATAATGAAGGCAGGTTCATGGTCGTCAAACGAAATGTATTCAGAGTAAGCTTCCTACCCTGAGGGAGTTGTGCTTAAAGAATTTGATTTCAGGGTAGGATTAAAACATGATGCAGTTTATGAGAAGAAGAACTCTTTAAAATAGTGCTAACACTTCCAGCTGGAGAATGAAACTACTAAGATAGGGACATAAGAAGTTGCCTTAATCTGAGTCAGACCCTTTGGTCTATCTAACTCCATATTGTCTACACTGACCGGTAACAACTCTCTGGGGTTTCAGGCTCAGCATAATTCCCAGCCCTACCAGGAGATGCTGAGAATTGAAACTGGGACCCACTGCAGGCAAAGCAGACGCTCAACCACTGAGCGATGGCCTTCGCCTGAAGCTGTTCTTCAGCAGCAGGACCACTTAGGGAGCCTTGCATTTGAGGAGGGCTCAACATTTGGAAAGGTATCAAAGTGAACAAAGCTATCAAAACATTCAGCAAAGCGCCATGTGATGACAAAGCCAGCCTTGGTGTGCCATTGTCCAACCCTTGTGGCACTGGCCGTCATAGCTCATTGCATACAGAAATTAAAATATTTGAACTAGCTGTAAGATGTGGCCAAATAGTTGGTGTAGGGAAGTGCTTTTCAGTCTTGGACCCCCAGATGTTGTTGGATTACAACTGCCATAATCCCTGACCCATTGGCTAAATTGTCTGGGGATGATGGGAGTTGTAATCCAATGATATCTGAGGATCGAAGACTGAAGAACACTGGTGTGGAACAGTGTGTGTCCATGTGTGTTTACCGTGATGGAAACCAGAACACATGGAAATACCATTTACCTTCCTGCCACAGTGGTACCTATCTATCTACTTGCACTGGCATGCTTTCGAACTGCTAGGTTGGCAGGAGCTGGGACAGAGCAACAGGAGCTCACTCGGTCGTGGGGATTCGAACCGCCGACCTTCCAATAGGCAAGCCCACTCCTACAAGAGGCAATGATGGCCACCATGACTAGATGTGTATATCCTGGGGCTGCCAGCTATTAGGATTCAGTTCCTTCTCCTTTGCACTATTGATGCTCTTCTGGCACTACAACTGGCATCAATGGTGTCACCTAGATGATAAAGTACATTAAATGTGTTTTCAAAGCACATGGATTTCCCAAAAGGATCCTGGAAACTGCAGCTTACCCCTCACAGGACTATTAATTCCCAGCAACCTTAACAATCTACAGGTCCCGTCAGGGATGACCCAACCACGAGGTGGGCTGAAGCAGCCACCACAGGGGGAGCGTTGGCGGTGGCTGTGGCTCTGATGAGATCTCACAAGTCTCTGTGCTATTCCTTCACCTTCCAAGCGGTGGAGCAAGCCGATCGGGCGCCTGGGGCAGCGCACTTGCCCTGTGCCTGGGGGTGGGGCCAGCCACCCGCGGGGGCACTGTGGAGTCTGCCTGCCTCCTCCCACTCAGCCACCCTACAGCTGAGGGGGAGGCAACAGGCGGACAGTTTGGGCAGCATGGAACATGCAAGCACTCTAGCCACCGCATCACTCCCAGGAGAGATGCGTGGCTCGGGCGCACTGCAGGCCCCGCAGTGAGTGCCGCCTGGCATTTTGTCACCCCCTCAATGGGGACACCTGGAGCGAAGCGCCCCCACCGCACCCCCTTGCTATGCCCCTGCACCTTCCTCCCCTTGCACAACTTGTGTTTGTGGGGTGGGCAGGAGGGGTCTCTTCCTTTTCTGTGCCAGGCTTTGCAGATCTGAAGACCATACATGCTCCCTCCAGAAATGTAACATTACAAAGGTGCTGTGCCTTTTAGCACCCCCTAAAATTCCAGGGTGTTTTTAAGTTTCTCCATAGCTCCCCAGGTTGCCTCTAACTTGCTCTGCATCATGCCCTTCATTATACGCCTAGCAATTCCTGCCACTCAGTTTTGCCCTGCAGCGGTCTTTGCTATTCTGTGTTGTGGGCATCCACATGAGTTGGCCGATGTATCTGTCTTGCCCTGGAGCAACCCCTGACTTTCCCTTCTCTGGCTGCTGTTCTCTCTTTCTCTCTCTCTGCTTCTTCTCAAACTGTTGCTTAAAAAAAATCATGTGAAGGTTTTTGTAGGTTATTCTTCTAGAAGGTGGACTGGTGCCTGGGGGTGTTTTGGAAAAAGCAAAAGGGCAAACCTAGTTATTTTGTGCTGCTGCAGTCAGTCATGTATTTTTTTATATAAAAAAACCAGCAATCATCAGGATTATTAATTTTGCAGCTTTATATCTCTGTTGCCTCCATCATACTGGTGCAAATCAGGAATAGGCAGCTAAACATAAACAACGTTGGACACAGGTATGAGTAGAATCAGGATCTGACTATGATGGATGAAGAATTAAGGTTGGGCAGCACAATGGATGTGTAATTTTGGGAAAGTCATTGGTGGTCATTGTCCAGGGCAGGAGATTTTAATTTAGAGATGGGCTAGAATTTCTGGGAGAAGAATTTCTGGTTGTTGTTTTTTTGTTTTTTGTTTTTAGAAAAATAAAAATCTGGCTCTTTCCAAATCATAGAATGATTTCAACATTCCTTGTAGAATATTTTGTCATATGCCTGCCAACTTTCTGCCCTTGAATAAAGTGGTGCAGCTATAGAATCAGTTTTAATTATGGCTTTAATATAATTTTTATATTGTTGGGGGAAACAATGGGCTCTTCCTTCATCCATTGGTAAATAGCTTTATTCAGTATCTATTAACTGAGATGAAATTTATCAGAATAGAATTTTCTGAGAATTTCTTTCTTTGGCCCTCCTTAACCTGCTGGAGCACTCTGTGCTCCCTCTCCAGAGAATTTTGGGTGAAATCCTAGCACAATTTCATTACCGACAAACTAAATGGAGGATTTTGAGGAGGTCATTTTCACACAGCCCAAACTTTACCTGTGTCCAAGAGAGAGTGCATTTACATTATTGAAGCACTGCACCAAAAGCATCTTAATGCAAAACCATTCCCCCGCTGCCCAAGTGTTTTATCAGTAAATTATTATTATTATTATTATTATTATTATTATTATTATTATTATTATTATATTTATTTATACCTGCCCATTTGGCTGAGTTGCTGTTTTTCTAGAAAAAGAGGTGTTCACCATGAACACCTCCCTTGTTCTCTTATAATGGCAATGGTGCTAACCTGAGAGGTGCCGGAACTGAGTTCTGGTGAGTTCCGAACTTCTTTCAATAACAGTAGTGAATGTGCCCAATGGGGCATAGCTCCATGGTAGAGGAACTTTTTCGCATGCAGAAGGTCCCAAGTTCATGTTCTAGCATCTCCAGTAAGGGCTCAGAGAGACTCCCTGCTGGAATTCCAAGAAAGCTGCTGCCGGTCAGTGTAGACCATATTGATCCAGATGAACCAAAGATCTGTTTCAGCATAAGGCAACTTTCAATGTTCCTACAAACTATTTAGGCTCTGATTTCAGGATTAGTTTTAGAAGTCCTCATATTTAAACTGTAATTTAGGAAGAGTGTGGTACAGGAAAGAGCAAATAAGATAAAGAGATGAGGTGTGGTGAATCTTAAGCCATAGGAACCAAACATAGCCTTCCAGACCTCTCTTTTCAGCACTTGTGACGCTTCCCAGGCTACAGCTCCCCTACACATCTTCTCGCCAGGCAACACCACTTTCTGAACTTGCCCCAGGAAAACCAGGACATCCTGTTTTTTTCCTGTGAGAGCATGGTGGCCATTTTGGGCATCTTGCTCACACAACTTCAGACTGAGCTCCCCCCCAAAGTGCTTTCTTCATGTCTGTGATCTTCTGCTGCACCCCAAAACACATGTTTTTTGGGTGAAAAAGTGCCTGAAAGTGTGCTTTTTCTGGGTCCACAATCTTCTGCAGGACACGTGACCTTTTGTGGGATTTAGGACCCAGAATATGGTGTCCTGATTTGGGGCTGCATTGTATTGGAGGGTACATTGTTTCTGCCTCACTGGAATGTGTCCTTCAACTCTGACAAAGCTTCTTTCTTGCCTTGATGGGGGATAGAGAGGGTTGTGTTGTTGTGCATCAAAACCAGCTTACTGTACAAAGGTAGAACTCACTTTTGTTGCTCTGCCCCCTTTTTACCTCTGGCCCTGTGGACCCATGGCATATGGCCCCTAGAAGGTTTCCCAGCAGGAAATGAGGCTCTGGACAAGTGTATCAGGAGTGAACATGGACCACTGGTACCAAACTGTATGGGAAACTGCCCTGATAGAAAATCTAACCAACAAATTGATGGTGTTACAGGGACAAGCACAGGAGGGCACCTTTGTCCTGGTGTGGCTCCCCTTTATTATATATGCAAGCCAGCAAATGGTGGAGACCGCCTCCCCAGCCTGACCCTTCCAGAGAAGAAGAAGACAGTTCAGAATTACAACAAGGGGTTGAGGGGGATTACAGCTCAGAGGCAGATGATGGAAAAAGCTGGGAAATAATGGGAGAGGAGGAAGAAGAAGAACCAGAGGGGAGACAGCCGATGGACACAGTGTGTCAGGGCTGGGTCAGAACGCACAGAGTCCCCTGACATTGAAGAGAGAGTTGGGCAAGGACCAGAAGCAGCAGAGGAATGAGTGTTTGGAGAGGAGGGGGGAGCAGGGCCCAGCAGTGAAGTGTTAAGAGTCTGTAAACGCAGGGAACCATGAAGAAGTGGCATGTGAGCCGGCAGCCTGCCAGGCACCACAAGGGTTAAGCTCTGAATTGGAAGAGGGAGGGAGATTTACATCAGCTCATGCAAGACAGGAGGAAAAAAGGCAGGACCAAAGGAGGGTTGTAAAGTTCCCGTACTTTAGGTGCTGGAAGAGGGGGCAGAGATCATTGGCGGTATCTGAATCAATGGACTCAGACTAATGGTGATTAGCTTGTGGTGCCTTTTGTAAATACTTGTAAATAAAGACTATAAAAATGCCAACGAGTGTGAAATGGTGATTACAGTGAAGAGAGAATGTATCTCCCTGACACAGTGTCTTTAGAAAGCCTTCCAGACCCCCCTCCCAGAACCCAGCAGGCATTGAAAGTAGGAAAGCAAATTGCTCAAAGGCAGAGGGCACTTCTCAGCACCTGTAGTAATGACACATGTGTGGCGATCACACATGGTCCCTGGACGTTTCACCGTCTATTGATCCCTGTGCCACCACTTTATTTCTCGCTGTCACCACACAGGCCCTACCTGGTACAATACTGAGTCCAGTCAGAGTTAAATTGGAACATAAACTTCTGTTTATTTATTGCAGTTTAACAAGCGTGTGGTTTCATAAACGGTATCGGTCAATTACAACCATGGGGTGCCTATCCAGACCTAGAATCATAGAATCATAGAATCATAGAATCATAGAATCATAGAGTTGGAAGAGACCACAAGGGCCATCGAGTCCAACCCCCTGCCAAGCAGGAAACACCATCAGAGCACTCCTGACATATGGTTGTCAAGCCTCTGCTTAAAGACCTCCAAAGAAGGAGACTCCACCACACTCCTTGGCAGCAAATTCCGCTGTCGAACAGCTCTTACTGTCAGGAAGTTCTTCCTAATGTTTAGGTGGAATCTTCTTTCTTGTAGTTTGGATCCATTGCTCCGTGTCCGCTTCTCTGGAGCAGCAGAAAACAACCTTTCTCCCTCCTCTATGTGACATCCTTTTATATATTTGAACATGGCTATCATATCACCCCTTAGCCTCCTCTTCTCCAGGCTAAACATGCCCAGCTCCCTTAGCCGTTCCTCATAAGGCATCGTTTCCAGGCCTTTGACCATTTTGGTTGCCCTCCTCTGGACATGTTCCAGTTTGTCAGTGTCCTTCTTGAACTGTGGTGCCCAGAACTGGACACAGTACTCCAGGTGACCAGAGCAGAATACAGTGGCACTATTACTTCCCTTGATCTAGATGCTATACTCCTATTGATGCAGCCCAGAATTGCATTGGCTTTTTTAGCTGCCGCGTCACACTGTTGGCTCATGTCTAGTTTGTGGTCAACCAAGACTCCTAGATCCTTTTCACATGTAGTGCTCTCAAGCCAGGTGTCACCCATCTTGTATTTGTGCCTCTCATTTTTTTTGCCCAAGTGCAATACTTTACATTTCTCCCTGTTAAAATTCATCTTGTTTGTTTTGGCCGAGTTCTCTAATCTGTCAAGGTCGTTTTGAAGTGTGATCCTGTCCTCTGGGGTGTTAGCCACCGCTCCCAGTTTGGTGTCATCTGCAAATTTGATCAGGATGCCCTTGAGTCCATCATCCAAGTCGTTGATAAAGATGTTGAATAAGACCGGGCCCAAGACAGAACCCTGTGGCACCCCACTAGTCACTCTTCTCCAGGATGAAGAGGAACCATTGATGAGCACACTTTGGGTTCGGTCAGTCAGCCAGTTACAAATCCACTGAGTGGTAGCATAGTCCGCTATAACTTCCGCTACCTGCTCTCACTCACTAAACCACATCTCAGATATTTACTTGTCTTCCTAGCTCCTAACTGTTCCTGACTCAACTTATTTCATTACACTAACTCAACCTACCCACAAACTCTATCCCAATTCACTCCCACTTCAACCAACCACCCAACTCCCAACAAACTCCTCCCTTTGCCCCTCCCAGAGCTGGTTTAATAGTCCCTCTGACTCCACCCCCCTGGGTTCTGATTGGGTAACCTGTTTAACTATTTCACCTCCAGCACTCTCATATGTTAACTTCACATCGTGAAGGGAGAGAGGGAGGGGGTGGAAACTCACTTGGGGCAACACCATTATTCTAAGAGGCTGCATTTCCAAGCCTCCCTCTGTCAATATTGAATAAAAAGCAGTTGGGGGTTGAACTCGATGGCCCTTGTGGTCTCTTCCAACTCTATGATTCTATGATTCTATGACTTTTCCTTGTCTTATCTGTTCCTGGCAACCTGCCATGGGGGTTGAATCCTCTGCCCCCTGACACTCAGCAGCGTACAAATTGATATGGTTAATCTGATCCAGCAACACACACACCTTCACACAGAGAGACAAAGCACACTGCAAGCAACTGCTGCCAACCACACCCTGGGCCATCTAGTCTCTCACTCCACCAGCAAAAATAAAATACCTGCTTGCAGCATTCAATATTCTCTGGGCACCAGGCGCATTTTGCACCTGGCTATGGGCCACTTATGAGTCTGACCAAACTGCAGGAGGCAGTGGAAGACAGGAGTGCCTGGTGTGCTCTGGTCCGTGGGGTCACGAAGGGTCGGACACGACTAAATGACTAAACAACAACAACAATGGGCCACTTGTGACCAAGTGAAGATGCCCGGGCACCAGGATGGCGCCTGATGTCTCCAGCATCTGGAGGCGCATGCCTGGAGATCCTTGGATCTTGACTGTTTTCACAAACTAGCAGCACCTCCTGTAGAATTCTATTCATTACATTTTATCTGTACAATCAGAATGAATTTCAGGAAGTAAAAAGTCATATTGAAAAATATGCCTTTCCAGCCATCTGGCCCCCAAATGGCAAGGAAGCATTCTGTTTTGGCAACTATAACCCTGGTTTAAGGAGCCATTTGGAGCCTAGCTTTTATATCTGAGTTTCCAACACAGCCTGCTTACGTGGCGCTGACACAAAAGTTTTGCTCATATACTATATACTGTTATATTGCCAATAATAGTAATGTTTCGCTTGGAATATGACTGACTTGTTTGAAGGATTCTATGACTTGAAAACAAAGACTCTGTATGTAATAATAATAATAATAATAATAATAATAATAATAATAATAATAATTTATTTATATCCCTCCCTCCCCAGCCAAAGCCATGCTCAGAGCGGCTAACAACAATAATGTACCACTGTTACCCAATAAAATCTTTGAATAAATACTTTGTTGTTGTTGTTGCTTACTCTTGGAATAAAGGGATAAAGGAACACCCTCTCATTCATTTCCCCCTCTCTACCATCATGGGGAATAGAATCCTGATTATGCCTATCCACTCTTTAAATGAGAGTCATTAAAGGTCATAGCAGCAGTGATTTTTTTTTTAAAGGAAAAAGGTGCCGGTACTTTTTTAAATTTATTTTTGCTGTTTGGAAAGTGACAGTGAAATCATAGAATTGCATAGTTGGAAGGGACCTGAGGATCATCTAGTTCAACCCTCTGCAATGCTGGAAAAGCACTTGTCGCATACAGGGATTGAACTTGCAACCTTGGCATTATCAGCACAATGCTCTAACCAACTAAACTATGAAGTGGTTACAGTAAGTGCCACACTATTAACATTTGGGGGAGATATCCTTGAGTAGCCCTAGAAAAAAGCACTGCATAGCACCTCCCTGTTTCTGTTATATTCAGTCAATACATATTTGTGGGGAATATGAGTGTGTCTGCCCATTTTCCCCCACAGCCAATTTTTTTTTGAGGGGAGGAGGGTGATATCTAGGCAAACTGATGCTTCCATCAGAGTTCTGCGTTGCCCAGTTTGAAGAGCAATCTGTCGAACCGCCCTGCCTCGGGCTATAGAACTAACATTCTGAATACTGCTTAGTGCCATTCCACTTGGCTCTATGTTTACCTTGGGCCTCTTTTCAGCTTTATACAATTTTAATTAATCCTTTATGATCTGCAGCAAGAGATCTGCCAGACAGCAGCACAGAACTCTCGCTGTCAGCTTCTGACTGTGGCTGTTTTCGGCTAAACAGTCTTTCTGTTCTGATGTACAAAGAGGTTCTTCATCCACAATAATGTTACACTCATCTAATTAAAATTATGCAGCAGTATGTGGTTGGCTCCTTTTAAAAACAAGGCTGGGTTATGAAACGGGCCAACTCCTCCATGCCTGCTACTTAGGGAGCAAATTGCTTGCTTATGTATATAATAATTCCATTGATGCCAAAGCACAGAAGTGGTTCCTGGCCTTGCATACAAAAATAAAATAAAATAAAATAAATCATTGCATTCCAGGGAAGCTCTAAAAAGCAATGGGTTTTTTCCCCCCTTTTGGGAATGGCATAACTTCTATTTCAAAGTGGAATGGGCATATTTTATTCTTTTCCTTTTTAGAAGATGAGATATTCTTCCGGGGGGAGGGATAAATCAATGTAGAAAAGTTGGAAATGGCATCTTAGAGCAACAAAATGATTGGATATGTCACCACCACCATTTTCTCTTCCAAATATTGAAGGCAATGGGTGTGTTTTTTTCCAGCTTGAAGAAATGACATTTTAGAATGAAATTTTTCTTTTATATTATGCTGAGATCAGAAAAGAAAATTTAAAAATCTAGCATTTGCTCTCACTCATACAAAACCAGCATGTCCCCATGTGGCATCAACTACATGTTTTTAACACTGATCATGAACTTTAAGGCCAGGTTACTTTTAGATTCCAATGTATGTTGCTAGAATTTTGTTTGAACTTCTCAGCAGGTATCTTTCTCCAGTCCTAATTACTCAAAGGATGTCTTATTCTCTGTGTGTAGGTGTATTTTTAAAGAGTTCTATCGCTTACATTCCTGTACTGCATTAATACACCAGGATGGCTCATGAAAGATGGATGTTTCCAACCCAGCATGCTGCAAGCCAAGGTTATAGATCTTGCACTTGAAAACACACACACACACACACACACACACACACACACAACCCCCCATTTTTTTATTTGCTCCTAGGAGCTTTTATTTTATTTATTTTGAATTATTTCTAGGTCACCTTTCCAGACAAAGCTTCACTAAGGTGTTGTCAAAAAAAAATGTTAAAGAATGGAAATCAGCAGTCCCTCCACTTCCACCTTAGTTGGTACAGTAAGGTAAAGGGACCCCTGACCATTAGGTCCAGTCATGGCCGACTCTGGGGTTGCGCCGCTCATCTCGCTTTATTGGCCAAGGGAGCCGGCGTACAGCTTCTGGGTCATGTGGCCAGCATGACTAAGCCGCTTCTGGCGAACCAGAGCAGCACACTGAAACACCGTTTACCTTCCCGCCAGAGCAGTACCTATTTATCTACTTGCACTTTGATGTGCTTTTGAACTGCTAGGTTGGCAGGAGCAGGGACTGAGCAACAGGAGCACACTCCATTGCGGGGATTTGAACTGCCAACCTTCTGATCGGCAAGTCCTAGACTCTGTGGTTTAACCCACAGAGCCACCCGCATCCCCAGTTGGTACAGTACAAAAGCTAAAATTATTAGATCCTCCCAGGAATAAGAGACAATAAACCATACTCAGCCTTTTTCATAGCAGTAGTATCCACAGTCCATCCCAGGTGTGGGGAACTTTAGTCCTTTGATGGTTGCCAAACTACAAGTCCCATCATCCTTGACTCTTGGCCATGCCAGTGGGCCAAAAGTTTCCCACACTTAGTCTAGCCCTCAAAAGAATGGGCCTTAGGAACTAGGAGCTGGTACCTATTGCATAAGGTAACTCTGTACCGTATTTTTCGCTCTATAACACGCACCCGACCATAACACGCACATAGTTTTTAAAGGAGGAAAATCCTTAGGCATGCCACCCGTAGGTATTCCCTCCATAACACGCACAGACATTTCCCCTTACTTTTTAGGAGGGAAAAAAGTGAGTGTTATGGTGCAAAAAATAGGGTATTTTTCATATGGTTAGCCATTTGAATGGTAGCTTGTTTTCCCTCCACAGAAACACAATGTGATTGACTTAGGAACAAAGTTAATTGAAATTATGTTTACCTCCGATGCAGCCAATCTGTAACAACAAAAATCACATGGAACCTTAGCCTATGGAGTTCGGAACACCATAAACTCTCTTCTGTAAAAGGCATACTGAAGGAGGGAGAACATGGCCCATTTTAGGCAGACTTGTTCTGAAGAGCCATGATTAAGCATTATGGGCTGTATCCAGTGTTGCACTGAGTTAGTCACTTAGCTGTATGCTTGTTCTGCTGGCGAAACATTTTGCAGTAGTGGGAAGTTGTTGAACAAGAGAATGTGTAAGCATCTTGCTGGTATGCTTAATAGAGTTGCATAATAGAGTTTGTGTTGTATTCCTCTATTACAGGGACGTCCAAGAGACTGCAATCTACTCACACTATAAATAAACTGGCAGTGAGCTACTCATTGGATTAACCAGAGTTGTTGAGCTTTTTGGGGGAGAGGAATGACCAGAATTGTTGACTTTGGGGGGTGGGGAATCAGCAAAGTTATTGAGCTTTTTTTAGTCCAGGGCCTGCAATCGACCATGATCAACCACTGACACCCAGCAATCAACTGGTAGATTGTGATCGACCGGTTTGACATCCCTGCTCTATTACATTACATTACATTAGAACTCATCCACTAGCACAAGAGCAGATACAGCCCAATATAAAGAATGTCTTATTCAACAAGGACAGGAACTGGGACACAAAGATATAGACAAATTAAGAATAACCATAAGGGCAGCCATCAGAGTTTGGCATCACCAGCCTTCATGTTTCTTTATTACTGCTCCTTTCTCTTCTCATCATTCCTACCCACTACTCAAAGTCGGCAGGTGGTGATGGCAAGGGAGTAGAAGCAGCAGCTCCCTGCCCTCTCCTTCTGTAAGTGATGGGTACTCGACTCAGAAAGAGAGTAGACCCTTCCTAGGAAGAGGGAATGCATAAGAGGCCACTTGTCCAATGACAACCCAAAATCTGGAGCTGAAACTGGAACTGTTAACTCCAGTTATAATTCCACGTATAAGTAAACTGAAAACTCTTTGTGCCACACATTCACAACTTATTAACATGGTGATGCTCATTTCCCAGATTTCCCTCACTCTTGGCAGCACTGAATCTTCTATCTTGGCAGCAATAAATTAGCTCTTTTGGTTGTGTGATTTGGCCCTCATCACGACTGAAGAGCACGTTCCAAGGACTCAACTCAATGATTCAAAAACACGAAGTGTTCTGCAAGGGGCTGCCGTGTCATGACACAAAGTGGGCTACTAAGCCAACATGGTGTAGTAAATTGAACTTATTGAAAATTACATTTATATCCCACCTTCCATCCAAGGAGCAGGAAGCAGCATACATTGTTGGTTCCCTACCACCACAATTTTATCCTCACAGCCAACCACACCGTGAGGTAAACAGGGTTGAAGAGTGAGTTCAGGAAGGTCACGCGACTTCATGGCTATGTGGTGATTTGGATTTGGTTTTCCTCAGTCCTAATCCAACACTCTAACCATTACACTGGTTCTTTTGACATGAGACAATGAAGCAGAAGCAGACACTAATGTACCCAGAAAGAAAAACGGGATAATTACATTGCCCTAAAAATTAGATAATATCCAGCTTTTTCAAGGAGAGGAGGCAGAAATGTGATGGTGATGATTTGAGGCAGAAAGATATGCAGTTTCCACTCCCTGACCACCAGGACTGCCTTGACCTGAACTTACCTTGAGAAGCATCTGATGAAAGCCATTTAAGTTTCATTCCTAAAGTTAAACAAGATTTTATAGGATCCTCACGGAAAGCATTCTAAATTCCCTAGTGAAATGATAAGATCCAAGTTCAGCAGATAAATAAAACATGATTGTCAGGTCAACAAGTATTTGAAGCTGAGAACTGGATTACTGTAACCACAAGATCCCTCACTGAGCCCACAATTCTAGTTCAACCTTGTCTGCATATTGCCAGAATAAATTTAAACAAGGTAATAAGCAAGGGATTTATCAGACCTTCTACTTTGCTTCTGGGCAAACACGAGGCTGTTTAAAAATTGATTTCTTCTGTGTGTGCTTTCCTGTCTCTCCTTTTGATTTTATCTAGTCCTTGATCATGCAGAATAGAGTTTGATGTCTTAGTGAAATGGCTGTGGGTTTTAGGCTTGACTCTGCCTAATGCCAGAGTGGGACTGGTTCTGCTTCTAAGCTACAAGGAGCTGTGAGCACAAGATTCCATTTTCTTAAAGCAGAAAATCCCATTTTCTGCAACTGATGAAGCCAAATGTGCATGTTTCCTACATTTTTATGCTTTATAGATTTCAAACATGCACTTTTTCAAAGAGTCCCACCGCTCCCCATCCCCAGTTTTTGTCAGAAACAAGGGGCAAGACGTGGCAGCAGGGGCACTGGCTCTGCTTGAGGGTGGGGGTTGACGTGATGGTGCAGAAAAAGGTGCTGACAGCTTCAAACCAAATGTCCTAATCCAGTCCATGGGACCTTTCCACAAATTATACCCACCTACTATCCTTTAAAAAAGAAAAGAAAATATTTTTATTAAATTTTCTGTTTTACAATTTCAAATAAACATTTTACATACTTAAGATATCAATGACTTCCCTTCTTCTCTTTCTATGGTTCATTTTACATATCCTATATCCCTGCATATTTTACAAAAATTATACCAATCAGTTTTCCATTATTACATCCATCAAAACATATTTACATTGTTGAATTTATCTTAATGCTGCCAGTGTTTTCAGCCATACACAATTATTTTCCATATAGTCAATAAACGTTTTCCAATCTTCTTTTAATGTATGTTCTTCTTGTTCCCTTATTCTGCATGTTAAGTCTGCAAGTTGTGCATATTCTGTCAACTTAAGTTGCCATTCTTCTTTGGTTGGGACCTTGCTCATTTTTCATTTTTGGGCTAGCAAAACATGGCCCGCAGTTGTTGAATACATAAATAACCTTTCCTGAACCTGGGAATTCCAGTCTGGATTATCCCCAACAGAAATAACTCTGGGGTTTTTTGGAAAGTAATTTTATACATTTTTTTCCAATTCATTATAAATAATTTCCCAATACTTTTTAACCCTTTTACATGTCCATGCCCACCTACTATCCTATGTGATGTCGGTTGTTGGGCAGGAGAAGTTGTGGCCACAAAGGCACGAGCTGGTGTAAAACACTGTGATGGGGATGAACTAACACTATTCTACAACTCTAGGACTCAAAATTGAGTACAGACTGCTCATATCATACCCTACAACATTCCTCAGATGACAATAGGGACATTTCTCCCTCCCTCACAACTGACCCTCTACAATCCAGAGAAAATCCCTTAATCCCAATGTTATTTTATTTTATACTTTGGTAGATTTACAAAAAGAAAAACACCCCAATAAATAAATTTTAGAAAGCGGCAAGATTAGACATGGATGCAGAAAGCATTAAAAGAAGAAGAAAAGACTCCTTGCGCTCCACTCCCCCTTCCTTCCCACCCAGGGTGGCCCTGCCCTCTGCCTGCACCTCAGAGCCTATGTGTCATGCAAGGTTGGGCCTCCTTGCTTGCTCTCCAGCAACCAGGGGCATAGGAAGGGGGGCGGTAGGGCGCTGTGCCCCGGGTACCCTCACCGAGGGGTGTAACATTTGGTGTGCCATCCGCCTGCGACTCCCAAGCCTACCCTGAGCCGTCGGGGTAAGTGGTTCAGCATCTGCAGGTTGAATCATCAGCATCTCCAGATAGGTTGGCGACGGTCCTCTTTCTCAAAACTTGGAAGAGACACTGCCAATCAATGTCGGCAATACTAAGCTAACTGCTGTGACTCTGTACAAGGAAGATTCCTATGTTCCCAAATGGAATCCAGAAGTTTGTGACCCTTTTTTGTAGTGGCAATCAGCTTCTGGCCTTCAGAGTGCTATCATGACCATTCAGACTACTAGATTCCTGAGTCGTTTCCAGTTCTATGGAAGCTAGACATCAACGCACTTCCCACCTCATAGAGACCTATTCTTCAATATAGTAACAAAGCACCAGAAGGTCACAGTCGGATATGCACCAAGATGTGGGACATAGTGATGTAATGTGTCAACTCCATTAGAGCTTTTCCAAACACCTGGACTTGGGTTTTTTTTGGGGGGGTTGATCTAAATTAAATCAAATCTGCATGTTGAATTGGAGACTGCCTACCCCACCATGTGGAAAACAGCAAGGCTCTGACCACTGGAAATTCCAATGCTCAAGAAAAGTATGAAGGCATTTGATTTGATCACATCCTTCTGCTGATGATCCTGAGCTTTTATCTCTGGTTATCTTGCTCAGCAAATATTGCCAACTAGCTGCAAAGCATGGGGAAAAGATTGTGGGATCCGGTCTTAGACACTGTCAGAATTCACTGTTCAGCTCATGCAGCTTCTGTTCCAGTAATGCTTGAGATGGTCATGAATTTTTATCTTTGTTGAAGTCTCCAGCCACCAGGTGAAAAGACCAAGATTTATGAGGCCAAAACTCTGCCAGATGTCTTTTCCTCTTTACTTGCAAAAGGTTCAATTAGATAATTAAGTGCTTGATGCACAATGCAAAGAGGGAGGGGCTCTGCTGACTGTACAGGTTTCTCTTCCCGAGAAAACACAAGGTACCATTTGCCACATTAGATCAGAACACTGATCCATCAAGTCCTCCCATTTGCTCCTGGAAGATGCCCCATGCCAATCTGGCCAGACTCCAGTCTAACTAATTACATTCTGTCCAATATGTGTGCTCTTTCAGATCAATTGGGCTGGGGGAGTAAACTCACATTCATTCAACAGAACAACAAAATTCAAGCTAGGAACATCAGAAGCTGGCTGTCTTACACCAAGTCAGACTATCGGTACATCTAGCAAACTGGTGTCCACATGGTCTGGGAGCAGATTTCCAATGTTTCAGGCAGGAATCTTCCCAAGCCCTACCTGGAGATACCAGGCACCTTCTGCATTCAAAGATGGATGTTCTACCACTGACTTTACCCCAGCTTTATTTATTTTTTTAAAAAATATTGTTTAAATTTTTTTTCTTTTCTCATAACATATATCCAATATCATTACAAAACATTCATTTTCCAATCCCCCCCCCCCTTAGCTTCCATTTCTGGTTTATCACATCAAATGATACATGCTGCTGTTTGTATATAATACTAGGTTATCATACTGTTATACTTCTTGTTCTCTATAAATAAAATTGTAAATCTTTATTTAAATCCTGCCAACAGGTCCATGGTTTGTTTGCTTTTGTTCTTTCTGCAAATATATTGTAAAGGGTTCCCATGCTTTTTCAAAATCACTATTGTCCTTTTCACACAGTTTGTCCATTAACTTTGCTAACTCTGCATAGTTTGTCAACTTTTCTTGCCATTGTTCTTTTGATGGTACTTCTCCAGTCTTCCAGTTTTGTGCTATTAAAATTCTTGCCGCTGTTGTAGCATAATAATAATAATATCCCCGCCAAGGCAGCTGTTCCATTCTGCCTAATTGTAGGGCCAGCCCTGTGTGTAACTGGATCTCCTTTTATAGCACCTTTAGCTTGAGGTTAAATTGATTGGGAAGGGCCATAAGTCAGCACTGGTCTCCAGGCAGGACTGGAAGAAACATCTGCCTGAAACTCTGGGGAGCTGCTGCCAGTCAGTGTAGACAATACTGCACTAGATGGACCCAAGATGTGACTCAGTATGAGGCAGCTTCCTATGTTCCTACAGGCACTTGCTTGGCAGTACACCTCACTGAACTCAGTGGGATTTAATTCCAAGTAAACATGTATGCATTTATTTATTTAATCATTCATTTTGCGCTGCATCATCAGTCTTGGGATCTTTTTTTCTCTTTGGTCTCACGTGCATTTTGTTTTATTTTGGTACCCAAGTATTTATATTATTTCATTTTGTTCATGTAAATATTTATAACCTCCTTTTCATCTAAAATGTCTAAGGTAGCCAACAAACCAAATTAAAAACAGGGTGGGGGAGATCAGATGTAAACACAGCATATGTTAAGTACACCCTATAAAACTAATTAGTACCAATAGTGATAAGAGCAAAAGAACTATTAGAGTTTGGTGCATCTAGAGCAGGCGTAGGCAAACTCGGCCCTCCAAATGCGTTGGGACTACAACTCCCATCATCCCTGACCACTGGTCCTGTTAGCTAGGGATGATGGGAGTTGTAGTCCCAAAACATCTGGAGGGCTGAGTTTGCCTATGCCTGATCTAGAGATTCCTCTCAGATAAGGCTGCCTTGATGCAAGGAATAAAAACTGAGGTTAAAATTCTTAGAGGTAGACCATAGGTTTAGTGTCACTGCAGAGAATGCAGCGTTTCCACCATTCACTACATCTCACGTGGCAGAAACACATGCCCAATAATCCACCTGGTGCCTTCTAGATGCATTGGACTAAAATACCCATCAATTGCCAGCCAGTGGAGGAACTTGCCTTATTCCAAGTCAGGCACAAGGCGCCTTTAGCACAGTATAGTCTGCACTGACCAGGCAGCATCTCTCCAGAATTATAGACAGGACTCTCTCCAAGCCCTACATGCAGATGCTGCAGACTGAACCTGACACCTTCTACATGCAAACCTATGGCCCTTTGCCTAAATTAAACACTTAACTGAAAGACAATGAAATCATTACAACATTTGTGTTCCATAGTCCATGTCACCTGCACCAGTCACAACCAGAGTAACAGACAAGTTGAAGTTTGTGGACCCCCTTCAAGATCGAATATGATTCTGTAAAACCGAGCGAGACACTTAATGGATTGATCGCAGCCTTATAATAATAATATAATTGTAGGGATGATCGCGGAGTGGGGTCCGGAGGGAGCACACTCCCCACCCGCAGGCAGCCACAGTCTGCCTGCATGCGTGACCTTGGGGTGCGGGGCAACCCCCCCCCCCAGACAAAGCCACAGCTGTCTGAACATTGTACTCTCTGTCTAACCTTTTGCGATCTCAGTAGTCTGCGGTGTCCTGTCTGTGACCTTTGTCTCTGAGACCTTTTGTCTCCTTCGTCATACACTGTGCAAGGGGGAAATGACGCAGTGGAAACAGATGCCAAAATAACTTTGTACCACCCCACTATCTCGGGACCGGAAGATGTGTAAAGGTCACAGCCCAAAATGTATCTGCCTGGGTTTGCATATTTGTGTCAATAAAATTAGGCTCCACAGGGCTGGCCAGCAGCTTGCTTTCAGCTCACCTGTGCGCAGCTCACCTGCATTATCAACTCCTGCCTCATGTCCATCACTTCATATAATAATAATAATTTATTATTTATACCCCGCCCATCTGGCTGGGTTTCCCCAGCCACTCTGGGCGGTTTCCAACAAAGTATTAAAATACAGTGGTCTGTTAAATATTAAAAGCTTCCCTAAACAGGGTTGCCTTCAGATGTCTTCTACAAGTCTGGTAGTTGTTCATCTCTTTGACATCTCGTGGGAGGGCGTTCCACAGGGTGGGTGCCACGACCAAGAAGGCCCTCTGCCTGGTTCCCTGTAACTTGGCTTCTCGCAGTGAGGGAACCGCCAGAAGGCCCTAGGTGCTGGACCTCAGTGTCCGGGCAGAACGATGGGGGTCCAGACGCTCCTTCAGGTATACTGGACTGAAGCTGTTTAGGGCTTTAAATGTATGCACCAACACTTAGCCAACCTGGTACCCTCCAGATGTTTTGGACAGCCATTCCCACTGATCGCAGCCAGAATAGCTAGTGGTCAAGGATGAAGGGAGTTGCAGTACAAATCTGGAAGGAAGCAGGTTGGGAAAGGCTGCTATTGAACAGCTAAGTGTAAAGAAGGCCCTGCTGGATGAGTCCAAAGGCTCATCTAGTCCAGCGTCCTGATCACTCAGTGGCCAGCCAGATGCCTATGGAAAGCCTGCAAGCAGGGAGTGCAACAGGCCTCTCACCACTTGTGATTTCCAACAACAGGTACTCAGAGGTATAGTGCCTGAGTTAAAATAGCCTTCATGGGTAGTAACCATTGATAGTTTTATCCTTCACTAACTTGTCTGCTGCAGCATGGCAAGGTATGTTCCCAAATTAGTTGCTTACTGTGATGCTCCTTCTTACAGTGCCACTAGAACATGGGCATAGCCAGTGGGGAGCAGGGAGCAGCTGCCCTCCCCTGAAAACAAACAAATAAATAAAAATACTTAACTAACTGACCAATCACATTGCAGATAGCTTGGTTCTCTCCACCCCCCAATAAATCCTGATCCCCTCAACATGCACCCATGCACTAGACTCAGATGGATGGCAAATCATGGCTGAGTGCGGATTTTACTCTGGCCCCTATCTCATGTCTGACACTCTGACAATCACATCATACTGCATTTCATATTACATTCCTTGTTCCTACAAGCAGTGGCTGGCCAAATAAGTCTCCATGGGAGCCAGGGAGAAAGCTCAGGGAGGAAGAGAAATTACAATGGTGACTGCAATCCCTAGGGCAGGCCCTGCCATTAGATGAAGTACAGCAGTCACCTCAGGCAGCAGATGCTGAGGCACAGGGAGCTTGGTGGCATGTTGGAAAACAGTGCTATGTGTGCCAAGTGACCATTTTAGCACATTTCAGGTAGTCTGCCACCTTCTGGAATAATGGGAGATGCTTGTTGTTGCTATTTAGTCGTTTAGTCATGTCCGACTCTTCGTGACCCCCGAGCATGCCAGGCACTTCGTGGACCAGAGCACGCCAGGCACTCCTGTCTTCCACTGCCTTCTGCAGTTTGGTCAAACTCATGTTGGTAGCTTCGAGAACACTGTCCAACCATCTTGTCCTCTGTCATCCCCTTCTCCTTGTGCCCTCAATCTTTCCCAACATCAGGGTCTTTTCCAGGGAGTCTTCTCTTCTCACAAGGTGGCCAAAGTATTGGAGCCTCAGCTTCAGGATCTGTCCTTCCAGTGAGCACTCAGGGCTGATTTCCTTCAGAATGGATAGGTTTGATCTTCTTGCAGTCCCTGGGACTCCCAAGAGCCTCCTCCAGCACCATAATTCAAAAGCATCAATTCTTTGGCGATCAGCCTTCTTTATGGTCCAGCTCTCACTTCCATACATCACTACTGGGAAAACCCATAGCTTTGACTATATGGAGATGCTATCCCAATGCTTTTATTGAAGTAGGTTTGAACTGCCAGGCTGGTTGTATTTTGTACATGCAAAATGGGAGGGCAGCCATCATTTTGTCCTTTGCCCTGGCTAGGCAATTGTCCTGGGCCAGCCTTGGCAATCTTTGTTTTCTTCCCTACCCTGATTTGTTGCCTCTTCACAGCAAAAAATAGCCAATAAAAATTGGCTATGTGATAAGAACAATGGTGGCAAACAATGCCCATTCGGAGTTCCTGGATCAGCATTGTCCTCACTCTGAATTGTTTTCCTGTTTTGGATCAAAATAGAACACCCAGGAGGGGTCTTTTTACTGCATCCACTCCCATCAGCTTAGTATATTTTCGGCTTCCCCACCACTCCCTGGGTGACACATGCATCCCTTTATTTCCATTGGCAGTTGTTTTAATATGGAATCAGACAGATTCAAAACATTCCAATAAGCACAACTGCTAGTTGTAAATATCTGCTACAAGTGAAAGTTAAGAAGCAAAAGGAGGGAGGTTTTGGTTCATGCTTTCCTTGGAGCTCCTTTGGCCATCTATGAGTACCTAGGGAGCCCCAGAGTCTGTTTAAATAATTCTCAGCAGCTTCCGAAAATGCTGGTGGCTGCAGGTTCTTCTAAATCAGCTGGCACCAGGGACTCCTCAAATGAGCTTCCTGCCGTGACTGCAGCTGGATCTGCATCCTCATCTGGCATTGGAACAAGCAAAACACACTCTTCCCCAGGGCACCTAATTGGCTGTTGTGGAACTGATAGAGCAAATATGCTGATCGCCAACTCTAGGTCCCCTTGGATTCAGCATGTATTTTTGCAGATGGTCTGAATTCCAACGTACAGCAGCTCCCTCCAATGCTTATTTCTGGCATGTCCAGACAACAACAGTTTCTCATGTTCTCCCATTTTTGCAGCCAGAGGACTGAAGGCTATCTTTTTGCTGAAGGCTCCCAGTGAGACTGTTAGCACTCAGAAACTGCACTCCCCAACTCATTGTCTGCACCACGTGCAAATATAGCTATTGGCTCAACATGATGAAGTCATGGTGTAGTTAGGTCTGCAGGTGTCCACTCTGTCCCATGACTCTTCAGCTCTCTGAGTCCAGCTGGACCACGATTCTCCCTAAACTAGCACACACGGGCTTTCAGTTGGTGACTAAAGGAGAGGGACCTAATTAGAGGAGTATAAAATTATGTATGGTGTAGAAATCTGACTTGATTTAGTTTTTGTTGCTGATTTTAGGTGTGCATTTTTAAAAAACAAAACACAAACCCACTAGCTTGTTGAAATAAATTCTGTAGTGAGACTAGTTGCTCTAATAATAATAGTTTGGAATTGTAAGAGAATAGAGGTCTCCTAACAATACTCAGCATCCTTAATAAATTACAATTCCCATAATTATTTGGGGGGAGCCATGATTGCTAATGTGGTATTGTAGTGCAGATGGGACCTGAGATAGCTGGATTGAAAACTGCAGGGTAGTCATTATTCTAGATGGGCTAATCCAGAATGTCTCTGGCTCTATCAGTCATCAGCTCTGATTCTGTCCACTATCAGCATGTGACCCCAAAAAGATTTCCCCTATGATAATACCAACATCAACAAATAAAGAAAAATTCTGCCTACCTCTGACGCAGACCTTCTTTTTCTCCTAGCATCAGAGATTCAATAGCCACATCTATGGGATTTTTTCCTTCGCCAAAGACTTCATCACTCTTGAATCGTTTCTTGCTCGTAGCTCATACCAAACATGTTGGTTGTGATTCACTCTGACGGTTTTCGTTATGCAAAATGATTTCACTTTATACTTATTGTTATTATTTAAAATAGTAATATTTTCATGTGGGCTGGTTGTTGATGGAGGACAATGAACAGTTGGCAGCTCCCATTATTTAGAATGTGAGTCATGCCCACCTGCTAGGCTGTGGGATGAAAACAACTTTCCACAAGACGAGTGTCTCTCTATGTGCACAAGCATGCACACATGCAAGAATGAGCAGCAGCTGTTTTAATTTGGCTGGTAGCAGCAAAGCTGGTTATGATGATGCCATTCCCTTTAGTTGGGGACAGATTTGTCCCATCTGATGAAGGGTGAAGTCTTGAGAGTCATCCTCCCAAGGAAACTGGGTGGGGAGCTCTTTCATGTGGTCCATTGGGCCAATGGGCTCACCTACAAACAGTGGCTCCTCTCCTGAGCTTTCCCTTCTTCTGTTCTCAACATTTTTGTACCCCACCCACCTGACTGGGTTGCCCCATCTACTCTAGGCAGCTTCCAGCAGGATATACAAAAACACAGCAGCAGCAACAGCAGCAGCAGTAACAACACAAAACAGATAACAAAAGTTGAAGAGATAAACCAGAAGCAACAGGGTTACACCTTTCCTGTCTCTTTCTTGATAGAGGTTATCCATTAAGGCACCCAAGGGCAATTTGGTACTAAACACAGGTCTAGATAATGAGTACTTAGTGCCCAAAGGGAGAATCTGCCACTGGGCAGCAGTTCTTACTACAATTGAATCTGGGGTAGTTTCTTCAGGACTACACACCTTTGAGTTAGCAACCAACACCTCTCCTTTAAAGATGCATTCATCACACTCTGGACCACCCAGGCATGATCAGCCATCAGGGCAAGGCCCAAGGGTACATGTTATTGGGCACACACCTTGTCCCATATAATTTGGTTGCAATAACTGAAATGGTCCCCATAAAGCAAGGCTTGATGGAGCACTGGAAACCTCACTCAGAGCTGTGTCAACCATTACATCAGGTGTACTGCAGGAGCAAACAACTTTATCCTCAAAGTGCCTAGTGAACAAATCATATTCAGACTATCTGATGTTCTGCTGTTTCAATAGCTAAAAATAAAAGGACATCATATTTACAAAGTAATGCTCTTATGTTTCAAGGCCTTTCCCAGTCACTTCTAAAATTTAGGAAAATATTCAATATGCAATCAGAAGTCTACTTGTTCATTCTTCCATTGTGTCGGGCTGCTTTTGTTTCCAGTATTTTTGATGTAAAATATGAGTGGTGATTAATGGCTTTCCTAATAGGTCCCTGCTAAGGAATAGTGATTTTACCCCCACCCACTATCTGGCTGCATTCTTGAAATACCCCAAAAGGAGTACAGTGGGATCTAAATGAATTTCATACTCAATAAGGCCTTTTCTATTGTTCTTAATACTCTTCCAGAAAACTTCACTGGGAATTATGCTTATGCTGTGCTTTTCCATCTGCTTTTGCTGATGCAGAAATGCAGTATATTATTTTGACACCTGATGGAACTGTTTCTGACATTCAGTTCTTAGTCCTCGACATTTACGTTTAAAAAGTTGTTGTAACTAAAGCAGATAAACTCAAACATGTCGAGCTGTTCATAAGACCTGCTGGATTTCTGAAGTCCTTTGTGATACTGGACCCTAAAGATGATCAAATGAGCTCTGCGGATCAGACCAAAGGTCAGCTGAGTTCTCTTTAGCAGTGGCCAGTGGGGTGGTGCAAATGGGGTTCTGTTGTCCTCCCAACTTCCCAACACCCATGGGTCACAGCCACTGAGGCGAAGAGCCGTGGGGAGTTTGGCATAGCTGCTTCCTGGAACAGGAGCAAAGAGAAGCCAGCAGCTTCCAGTTAGGCCACAGAAGGCTAAGGCCCCACCCTGTAAGACCAACAACTTCCTGTTGCAGACACCTCAGGGAAAGTAGGATCTCCAAGCTTATTTCTCTCTTTTTTTTAAAAGAATATTTATTAGATTTTCCAATTTTTTAAACAAACAAACAAAAACAGAACAAACAAAAACATTTAAAAAGGCATAAAATTCATAAACCATACTTTTAAATAACAAATTTCTCAGACCTCCTCATACTTCTCCTCCTTGTATCCCAATTAAGGTTATTTGTTCAGCAAATCCTTCATTTAAAGCATTACAGCTTATAACATTACCTTATTTTTCAAACCCTTTTCCCCCCCCATCTATGTTCCTTTATATCATTACAGCTAGAAACCTCTCAATTTCAATCCAACACCATTTAACTTTCCTTAATTTTACACTATTTCTGTAAATAGTCCTTAAATTTTTTCCAATCTTCTTCCACCGACTCTTCTCCCTGGTCTCGGATTCTGCCGGTCATTTCCGCCAGTTCCATATAGTCCATCACCTTCATCTGCCATTCTTCCAGAGTGGGTAGATCTTGCGTCTTCCAATACTTTGCGATGAGTATTCTTGCTGCTGTTGTAGCATACATAAAAAAAGTTCTGTCCTTCTTTGGAACCACTTGGCCAGCCATGCCCAAGAGAAAGGCCTCTGGTTTCTTCAAAAAGGTATATTTAAATACCTTTTTCAATTCGTTATATATCATTTCTCAGAAAGCCTTAATCCTTCTCCAAGCTTATTTCTCAAGGGCTCAACAAGGCTTGCTATTAGAAATTCCAGCAGCCTGCTTCCATTCCAGTAGGTTCATATGAGAACCTAGTAACATAAGTTCGCTTGATTTAATCTTCCCTTTCATTTTTCTTTTTGGGTTGTAACTTTTTAGATTGTAGTAGCTGGCAGTTACTGGTTTGTTGGGAGTTACTGGGAGCCTTTCTGACTGAAGAGTGGGATATAAATCCTAGGATAAAACCTAGGATAGCTCAGTTGGTAGAGCATGAGACACTTAATATCAGAGTCACAGGTTCAAGCCCCACATTGGGCAAAAGATCCCTGTATAGTAGGGGGTTGGACTAGATGATCCTCTAGCTCCCTTCCAACTCCACAATTGATTCTATGAAATGCTTCAAATGAATGAATACTGCATGGTGGCAGAGCCAATCCAATGTGCCTGTGCCCAGCCCTCTTCCTCCCTAAGTTAGGAATCCAACCATATTTGGAGAGCCAGAGGGTTTCCATCTCCGGTATAAAGATTCACTTTAGCTATAATAACTAATAGATAAGATGTAGACCTGTCTTCCTTGGAAAAAAACATGTATCATGACTTGATCATTTTCGGTAAATTTGAAGGTGGAGCAACAGTCTTCAGAATCGAAAATGAATTTCAGAATGGGATCATTCTGGTAGTGTGGCAAATGCCTTTGTTGCATATGCAAGAAAGGTGTGGGCTGTTTCACAACAGGTGATGAAAATATTTTTAACAATAAGTAAGTCAGTAGCAGAACAACTGCTGGCATTTGTGCTGGCACCTCTCAAGATATAAAATACAGAGACATGCTCTTGATTTTTTTTCCTGAACCCCCCTCTCCCCATTTCTTAAAGTCTTTGGGGTTTTCCATACAAAGGACATGATTTTTTCATGTCCTGTGCTCCTAGGGCATCAGATCAGCCAACTTCCTGACATAAATGTCTCCATTTTATAAGCAATTTGAAGGTGGAACATTTCTTGGAGATGCCTGTTGCATTATACTTTTGATTGGACCATTCCCATGACACTCTAAAATCTCTCCCCCTCTACAGAATGTTCCCCGAATGGATCAGTTTGCATCAATTTGCTAAGCAACACAATGCAACACAATGCTTCTTGTCAGTTTCTGGAATCCCTCCCAGTAGATTGGGAGAATTGAAACAAAAATGATTTTTATTTGTTTCCCCCATTCATTCCCATAGGAACAAATGAGAAATGAATAATGGGTGTGGTTATTCCATTTGTCATTCATAATGAATGCACAAATATTTATTTGCCAAAGAGTCATTCTCTTGCCTTGAGCTATTTGCATCCTTTGTACTGATTCTTTGGAAGAGGAAGAAAGTGGTTAATCTACCAAGAAGTGCCAATTACTGGAACTAGTGGAAAGCTGGGTACACTCAAGTAAGCAAAATGTATGTGTGAGCTTCCACTTAATTTTTTCCCCCAGCCTACTGGAGACAGCACCTCTTTGTTACCTTAAGTTTATGATGACAAGCATTAAAATGCAGGCAATTGCACCTCACAGCCCAACTCCAGCTCTAATGATTTCAGGTAATGAAGCAGCAGAAGAATATGATTAATGACAATGAGTCATTTGGCCACTTCAGAGTGTATTAATCAAGCATTTGAAATGTAGGGGAACCTAACTCCAAAAACCAGGTAATAGGTATTCATTCTGTGGCTCTCAAATGGAATCTTAATACATGTTAGTGTGTTACCAAAATGAAGCAGCTCAGAGAGAGAGAGAGAGATTAGGACAAATATAGACAGAGAGAGACTGTGATGAGGCAGAACACCAGCAGGGATCTTTCCTGACGACCCCAGTGGACTCACGATCTGTTCCTGATTTTAGGGTGCCTGGATCTTGGGATGGAGCATGCTTGGGTGGGTTTTGGAATGTTACAATGTTTTGCATGTGGGTCTGCCTTTGAAAATGATCTGGCAACTTAATTTAGAATAGGGTTGGGGAGCCTCAGGCCCTGGCAGATGAACAGAGCTTCCAGGCCTCTCAAGCTGGACTTGAGAACTCTCCCCAGCCCACACCTCCTCACTAGCGCTGATTCACACGCCAAGTGTTATTTGCTTGTCTTGGATAGAGAATAGGTTAAAGATAGGGTAAATATATGAATTAAGGGACGCGGGTGGTGTCTAGGCCTTGCCGATCAGAAGGTCGGAGGTTCGAATTCCTGCGACAGGGTGAGCTCCTGTTGCTTGGTCCCTGCTCCTGCCAACCTAGCAGTTCGAAAGCACGTCAAAGTGCAAGTAGATAAATAGGTACCGCTCTGGCGAGAAGGTAAACGGCGTTTCCGTGTGCTGCTCTGGTTCTCCAGAAGCGGCTTAGTCATGCTGGCCACATGACCTGGAAGCTGTTCGCCGGCTCCCTTGGCCAATAAAGCGAGATGAGCGCCGCAACCCTAGAGTCAGCCACGACTGGACCTAATGGTCAGTGGTCCCTTTACCTTTACCTTTTAAAGATACGAATTACATTTGTTGCTCTACCCACTTTTGCTTCTGCCCCAACCACCATCAGCACAGCTAACATGACCAAAGAGAAGAAGAAGAGGAGGAGGAGTTTGGATTTGATATCCCACTTTATCACTACCCAAAGGAGTCTCAAAGCAGTTAACAATCTCCTTTCCCTTCCTCCCCCACAACAAACACTCTGTGAGGTGAGTGGGGCTGAGAGACGTCAGAGAAGTGTGAGTGGCCCAAGGTCACCCAGCAGCTGCATGTGGAGGAGCGGAGACGCAAACCCAGTTCACCAGAGTCTACCGCTCTTAACCACTGCACCACACTGGTGTAGCAGCATCTCAGAGGTGAAAGGCTCATTATCCACATCTCAGTTATTGCTCTGCATCTTGCAGAAATGGGCCAGTTCATGGATAGGAACCTGGGCCCTCCAGATATTGTTGGATTCCAACACCCGTCAGCCCCAGTGAGCATGGCTAATGGCTAGGGATGAAGGGAGTTGGAGTTCAACAACATCTGGAGGACTTCTATATCCCTGCTTTAGATACTGTTGTGTGTCTTGCAGGGATGAGTCCATTTCATGAGTTCCAATCTAGCAGTGTCAACACAGTTCCCTTTCAAGTTAGCAAGAGGCAGTGAGAGAGTTCAAGTGAGCTTTGTGAGAACAAGCAAAGAAGGAGTGACCCTCGGCTTGATCAAGATTCAGCGTCAGTCTTTCTGCCTGTTCTTTGTGCTGTCAACTCGGAAGGTGGGGGGAGAACTAAATGAGCCACGGCCAAGCCTGACATTTCAGCATTTGCAGAGAATTCAAGAAAACCTTTTGATTCCCCGCATGCTTCACAAGCTCTGTGCTGGTGGGAGGAGGAAAAGAAGAGGAAAGGGGGGACTTGAGGGAACAGGAAGAGAGGGTGAAGTGAAGCAGCTGAACTGCAGCAGCTGCCTGTGGAGACCAAAGCATGTGTCTCCAGCCTCTCTAAATGTGTGCAAAAGAATCGGAGTGGCAGGGGGTGCCGCCTCAGTCTCAAAGTCACTTTTCCTCCCACGGTTACTAAGAAATGCCTCTGTACCTGGTGGGACTTCCATTTGCCAGGGCTCTGAACCTCCCTCCTAAATTGGGGCAGAGGCGACTGGCTTCTGCAGTAAAGGGAAGGGAATAAAAGTAAAACCTGAAATGGAAGTCCTTTATAATACTTTTGCAAAGGAGAGAGTCTGTTGGCCCATCATATCCTCTCTGGCTAAGCAGTCTCTGATGGCTGCTGGTAAGTGGATGTATTTAGTGAATTTATGAAGTCTCTCTTTTAACATGTAGTAAATTGTTGCACTTTTTATTGTTATTGTTACGATTATGTTGAAATTATTTTGTATGATTCTGTATTGTATAGTGTTGCGATGTCATAGATTTATAAATTAAAAAATGAGAAAAGGCTTTGCCTTTTACCTTTTTTATTATTCTCATAACTTGCTAATTTGGCCTTTTTAGCAAAATCCTCAGCTGTTTTTTGCTTTCTTTCTCTTTTAATCCAGGGATAGGGAACCTGCCGTGTTCCTTCCAGAAGTTGTTGGACTACAAGTCACATCATCCCTGATCATTGGACAAACTAACCATTTCTCCACCCATATTTTAACACTATGTTTTGACATAGTGTTTCACACTTTCATACTCTAAGCACTGCCCTGATCACAAAGGCCCATTGAATACAGTACTCTGTTGTCCTGCAATAGATAGTCATGTGGTCCATATATACCTATAAGCGATTTTTGCACCCCAGAAAAGGGTCCAAGCAGCTTAGGTAAAGGTAAAGGGACCCCTGACCATTAGGTCCAGTCGTGACCGACTCGGGGGTTGTGGCGCTCATCTCGCTTTATTAGCCGAGGGAGCCGGCATACAGCTTCCAGGTCATGTGGCCAGCATGACTAAGCCGCTTCTGGCAAACCAGAGCAGTGCACGGAAACACTGTTTACCTTTCCGCCGGAGCGGTACCTATTTATCTACTTGCACTTTGACATGCTTTCGAACTGCTAGGTTGGCAGGACCAAGCAGCTTACAACAAATAAATTAGGAGAAAAATGAAATGGAAGGAATGTATAGTCTGCTGTCTCATAATACCTGGTTTTCTTGCTTCTTGTGTATTTTATATTTCATTATCATTCATCCCACATTCTAAGGCCTCTGGCCTAAAACATAGTCTATATGTGTTTGTGCTTTATTGTTGTGATCCACTTTGAGATCACTTGACAATAACAATGAGATTTTTATTTATTTTTACTATTACTGCAAGTAATACAAATAAAAAGTAAAGAAATGGCCAGATAAAACATTGCAATTACAGTGGTACCTCAGGTTGCAGATGCTTCAGGTTACAGATGCTTCAGGTTACAGACTCCGCTAACCCAGAAATATTCCCTCGGGTTAAGAACTTTGCTTCAGGATGAGAACAGAAATCGTGCAGCAGCGGTGCAGCGGCAGCAGGAGGCTCCATTAGCGAAAGTGGTGCTTCAGGTTAAGAACAGTTTCAGGTTAAGAATGGACCTCCGGAATGAATTAAGTTCTTAACCCAAGGTACCATTGTACACCACTTTAGCAGCCACGCCCCCCCCAAAAAAAAATCATGGGAACTGTAGTTTGTCTCTTAAGAAACTACATTGACCAGGATTCCTTGTGGGAAGTCATGACTGTTTAAAGTGGTATAATAGTTATTTCAATAGATGGTGAAGAGGAGACCTTAGCAAGAGATGGCCTCTTTTGCTTGCTGAACTCAAGCAAAAAACAAGGTTTAGTCTAGGCCAGGAATCTTAATCAAACCTTGCTTAAGGTTCACAAGTAAATGGTTGTTGCAAATTAGAAGAGGAAATAATCACAGCCCTTGGTAGAATGATGCAGACTATAGATCTGAACAAACCAAAACTTATTATAGTTAATGTTTGAATGAAATATAATCTATTATCCAGGGATCCAGATACATTTTCTGATATGTCTTGCTTACATTATACACTGTGTGTGTGTGTGTATATATATATAGGTAAAGGTACCCCTGCCCGTACAGGCCAGTTGTGACCGACTCTGGGGTTGCGCGCCCATCTCGCTTAAGAGGCCAGGGACCAGCGCTGTCCGGAGACACTTCCGGGTCACGTGGCCAGTGTGACAAAGCTGCTCTGGTGAGCCGGCACCAGTGCAGCACACGGAAACACCATTTACCTTCCCGCTATAAAGCGGTACCTATTTATCTACTTGCACTTTGGGGTGCTTTCGAACTGCTGGGTGGGCAGGAGCTGGGACCGAAAGACGGGAGCTCACTCCACCGCGGGGATTCGAACCGCCGACCATGCGATTGGCAAGCCCTAGGCGCTGAGGTTTTACCCACAGCGCCACCCGTGTCCACACACACACACACACACATATATATATATATATATATATATATATATATATATATATAATATATATATATATATATATAACTTATTTTTCTGGCTTAAAATTACCATGCAAACTTTTCTGGGTAGTATGTTGGATCACATTATTTATTTCACTTTTTAAGTTATTTATAACCCACTCATCAATAGAATCAGTCCCAGAGCAGGGTACAACATAAAAAAGATAATAAAACAAAACAATCTTAAAAAAAATACCAAGCCACAATATCAATAAATCGCAGCAGGCTTGTGTTATTAGTTACTTAACAGTAGCCAAATCATCTCATGTCTGTTTGAAAAGAGCCATTATTGCCTACATGAAAGAATATGAAAACAAAATTCTAGCCTATGCATCCTTCAACAAGGTACTAGTACCAGTGTTTCAATAGAAGCAGGCTTTTACCTTGAACGTTTCTCTGTTTTTTCCAGGGCCTAGCTTCGATAACGAAACAAACATTCTGGCCACCTCAATATAGAGCAGGGACCTTCACTTAGCTAAAATGATGCCAGCTTTCATAAGTACAGTCATTAGAATCTCAGTCATTAGAATCTGCATCAGGCCAAATGTCTAGTGGTAGTTATTTGAGAATCTGCACAATATGAGCTGCCTCACAATGTTACTCAGAGAGCATGGCAATTGTCCTTAAGCAATTAGTACAAGGCGATTTCTAGCATCCAGCAAGAACTGAACATTGGCAGCTTGCCATTGACTCGAGCTGAAGGCGAGAGGCTTGTTAGCAATAAAAGCTGAAAAAAATTCAGTTTCCAGAGGAGTGAAAAGAAATTAACAATAAGGCTTAGATTACTGCGGGGGGGACCACCCAGAAACAAAACAAGTGAGATGAGCTGTCACCCTGCAGAATTTGGCACTACCTTCCCAAACAGAAGCTTTCTCCGTGAAATTCAGTCTCCTTGAATTGGAAGCAAGGGATGCTTGAGAAAGAGGGTGGCTGCAAATTCATATTTGGCAGGGATGGGGAACATATTTTTCAGCCTAAGGGCCACTTAGTCTTCTGGGCAAGCTTATGGGGGCCACATGCCAATGGCAGACAGAGCCAGAGGCAAAAGTAGGTGGAGCAACGTCTGTGATTCTTATACATTTATATATACTCCCACAACCTGCGCAGATCTATCTTCTATCCAGGCAAGCAAAAAACATTACAGTTTCGGAATACGTTCCGGCCAGGAAAAAGTACTCGAGAAGGATTCAGAGCCCGGGGAAAGGGGCTGGGAAGAGGTGTGGATTAGGAAAGAGTCCCAAAGACTTGATAGGCCTGAACCTGAGATTCCCCAACCCTGCTATACCAAATGCCCCCATCCACACTTCTGTGTTTAAATACACAGTTCACATATTGTCGTTTGAATCTACAGACTAATGGGACCTCCCTCCTCTCTTCTACCTGCCTGCCTCAAAATTGGCTCCAGAAGGTTTGGAGATCTCTTAGAATGGATTTAGGAGACACAGCGAGCGGGAAAGGCAAGTCTCATTGCCCAAACGAAAATCCTTGCTCTAACAGGATGTGTTACTCAGCACTACTTTGAATACAATCCAGTGAAAGGAATGCACATTGTAAATTTAGGCCCATTGATTTCAGTGAGTCTACTCAGAATAGAATAAACTCCTCTATTTATTTGTTTCTAAATTTCCGAGCAACGACATATCATTTCTTTCTTTCTTTCTTTCTTTCTTTCTTTCTTTCTTTCTTTCTTTCTTTCTTTCTTTTGCCAAGGATGCCCCATTATATTCATAATAACAACATATTCATAAGCTTGACATAAAATTCTTAAAGGAGTCATTTTCAATTAAATAGACTTTCTTTCTCCTCCTCCTCCTCCTCCTCCTCTTCTTTGCTATTCTTCTGGAACATTTTCTTCCTGCAAAATAGTAAAAAGAAAATAGTCATGAGTGGTGAGATGATGAATTTGGCATGAAAAATATAACAGTTGCTATTTAAGGATCACTTTGCCCCAGGACTTGTCTGTGCTGCATACAGAATTCAGAAGTGACATGGCAATCAGAAAAAGTTACGCAGGCCAAAGTCCTATTGAAATTAATAGAATGTAAACACAAGATGAGGGCTGTGATCCTATATATACACTTTTCCTGCTGTTAATCAGGCACCATCTGCACCATTTACAACAGTATTGTATCCTAACACTCCAAGTAGAACTTAGTCGGAGACAACCTTTCGCTCTTTTTATTCTGGCCCAGATCCAAAGTTATGCATTGTTTTAGAGCAGAGGTTCACAAACTGTGGCTCGTAGACCACAACATTTCTGGGAAGAATGGATGGGAGCAGTTCACTTCACAACATTCAGATATTGTTTGATTGTAACAAAACCCAAAAGCAGTTTACAAAAAGAATAAAAAAATAAAATTATTGGGGGTGGGGAGGGAAAGTTAAAAACCGATATTTTATCCTCAGTAAAATAAAAACTGAGGATAAAAAATAAGATACTTATAGTTGTGAAAGAGAGAGGTGGTTTCTTACTTCCAGATTTAAAACTGTATTACGAAGCTGCAACCCTAATATGGATCTGAGATTGGATCAAACTTGACAAAGAAGAGATAACAGACTTGGAAGGACATGACAACATACCTATCTATTGTACGGAAAGACAAAAATCCATACCGGATTCCACAATCATATAATAAGGAGAGTGTTGTTCAAGGTGTGGGACAAATATAAAGACCTATTAGAACCTAAGACACCTTGGTGGTTATCGCCTATTGAGGCATTGTCATTAAAAACACTGGGGAGGGGGAGGGAGAATGGGTGACATATAAGAGAATTGTTAGTAGAACAGGAAGCGAAATTTAAATTGAAAGAATATGATGAAATAAAGGAACATCTTCAAAGTTGGTTGTACCATAGGCAGCTAAAATATATTTTCAAAGAGGACCATAAGAAAGGAAGTAATAGAAGAGAATTTAAAATTATTTAAAAAGATGTACAGTATCCTATTGGAATGGGAAACGAAAGATGAGGAAGTAAAATCAGTTATGATTAAATGGGTGCAAGATATAGGCCACAATGTACAATTCGAAGATTGGATAAAACTTTGAAAATAAATTTGAAATTTACAGATTGTATATTGTTAAAAGAGAATTATATGAAGATGATGTATAGATGGTATATCTCACCGGTGAAATTGGCCTAAATATATAAAAATGAAAAGAGGGAGCGTTGGAGGTGTAAAGAGGTTGAAGGGACCTTTTATCATATGTGGTGGGATTGTAAAAGTTTTAAGGTATATTAGGAAATGATATATAATGAATTTTAAAAAATGTTTAAAATAACATTTGTTAAGCAGCCAGAAGCCTTCCTGTTGGGTATTTTTGGACAAGACCTGCCGAAAGAGAAAAAGACACTATTTATGTATGATACAACAGCGGCAAGAATATTGATAGCACAGAACTGGAAGACTGGAGAAATTCCAACAAAAGAACAATGGCAAGAAAAACTGATGAACTATGCAGAGTTGGCAAAGCTGACAGACAGACTTCGGGAAAAGGACAATAGGGATTTTGAAAAAGAGTGGGAACCTTTTATATTATACTTGCAGAAACAAAGAAAGACTATTGACCAGATGGTAGGATTTAAATAAACATTCACAACTTTATGGATAGGGATCAAATAATGCAATAAGAGGATAAAATATGACATTTGTAGAAAAATGCAGAATATAATAAAGAGGATAATAAATCAGAAATGGAAGTTGAGGGAAGTCCAAAGGGGGGGGGAGGGAGAGACGTTATGTAAATTGTATGTTATAAGTATATTTGTAATAAGAAAAAAGAAAATCAAGAAATTTAAAAACAAACCAACCAATATTTTAAACATCTCAAAAATAATTAAAATCAACAATAAGCTTAAACCATATTAAAACACCCAACAGCTTTCTGTATATTTGGCTAGGCTTGCCTAAATGAAAATGTTTTTAGCAGGTACTGAAAAGATTACCGTGATGTCAGTAGGCAGGGATTGTTGGTATAATAAAAGATTGATATCGTACAGCTGTGGGATGGGCATTGTGTACAACTTGTAGCAGTGCCAGTTCCACATACTGAAGAGGTCCAGTGGGCATGTATGAGGTAAGGTATGGTGGCTCTAATACACAGGTGAAAAACCACTATAAATAAGTCATAAATTTGATTGTTTTCTCTATGGAAAATCATGCTTTAAAATTTCCTGCTCTCTGGCGCCATCTGGTGTTGCATGTTTATAGCATATTGAAATATCTGTTTCTTTCCTAATGTAGCTGAATCCACAATTTCACGTTCCAGCTGTTAAGTTGCTAGGAATGATGTGTGCAGCAACAGCAGCTGTGAATGGAGGGTGGTGCTCTGCCATTCTTAGAACCTGGTGATCCACCCAGAGGATAAACAGGGCAAGACTGGATATGTGCAGAAGTTTCTTTGACAGAAAACTGGGCAACTCATCCCTATAAGATTCTCCACCTCATACTTCCCATTTTGACATAGATCACGTGCCAGAAACCTTTGGCCTGCCAAACGGTTGTGAACTACAACTCCCTTCAACTTTGATCATTGGCTATGCTTGATGGGGCTTTTGGGAATTGTAGTTCAGCAACATCTGGTGGGTGAAACACATAGGTGTTTTAATGGTTTGTTAAGATTCATTCTTGATTATGTATTTTGCTTTTTTGTAGTGTGGTCCAGATCCGATTTTATGCGGTTGTTTAGAGCATCGGATTTGAATTGGCATGATTCAGGAACACAGCTATAGGTGTCCTTTGGTTTTTTAACATCTCTCAGCCTAATCTACCTCACAGGTTTGTTGTGAGGATAAAGTGGGGGGCGGCATCACCTCCATGGAGGAAGGCTGGGATGTAAATATAATGAATAAACAAATCTATGTATAATCTTGGGGTGCCTAACAAATTAAAATTGTCGACCTGTTTTTGCCCTTTATCAGGGCTAAGATATATTGCAAAAGGGTACTTCCTGGGGAGACTTAGCAAGAACAGAGAGATTCAATATTTGCATTTCAAGAAAACTACTTCTGTCACTTGAAATGCAAGTTTTGTCATCAAAATCTGAGCATTTGTATTCTAACAAGCACTCAAGTTGAGGATTCTCTACAATCTTAACATTACATTTGTAAAGTTTATATGCCGGTTGTTTGACGTTGCCACTCTCACTCTCAAGTGGAGATGAATTTGGCACACTCCCCCAGGAAGAAAACTCAAAATGGTTTTGCCCTGGGGATCAGTTGGGAAAGGGTCAAGTGAGCCATCAGGCCTGTAAGGATGGGAAAGAAACTAGGCTTTATAAGCTGCCTCCACCCCAATCACTCCGAAAAGGTAAAGTAAAGGTAAAGGTACCACTGCCCATTAAGTCCAGTCGCAGACGACTCTGGGGTTGTGTGCTCATCTCGCTCTATAGGCCAAGGGAGCCGGCGTTTGTCCGCAGACAGCTTCCGGGTCATGTGGCCAGCATGACTAAGCCGCTTCTGGCGAATCAGAGCAGCGAACGGAAACGCCATTTAACTTCCCGTCGGAGTGGTACCTATTTATCTACTTGTACTTTGATGTGCTTTCGAACTGCTAGGTGGGCAGGAGCAGGGACCGAGCAACGAGAACTCACCCTGTCATGGGGATTCGAACTGCCGACCTTCTCATCGGCAAGCCCTATGCTCTTTGGTTTAGACCACAGCGCCACCCGCGTCCCCTATATAGGACTATAACTAACAGATTAATTAAAAGAAAATATTCTTATTTTATTTACATGGCTATGCTCTTTCTTTATATGTGATATTGGTTTTAATGCCTTCTTCTGCTAAGAGTGTTTGTATTTTTTAGTAATATAAAATGAAATAAAAGTTTTTTTTAAAAAAATGCGTCTTGTGATTCAGATTCCTATAGGAAAATGTACTCACAGTGCTTGCAATTTGCCCAGGGATTTGCTTAATCTCTCAGTTTGGCTTTCTATCAGGTTTTCATTTTTTCCAGCCTTAAGTTCAGTTCATCCTGCATTAGTTCGTGATCCCACCACCACCAACAGAGTCACTGTGTTTGGGCTCATCTGTTGGTTTGGGAAGTGCAAATTAGCTAGCTTTGCATTAAAACCCGTACTGAACACAGTTCTCCCCCTTCTCTAAATTTTGCCGAGGATGTAAATTTGGTCTATGCTTCCTTGGAGGTACATGTGCAAAGCTGAAAGGAATGGAGGAGCTTTCAGTTTACTGGGTTCATTCTTGTTTCTCTCCCCCCCCCCAACACTTTTTTAAAAGTCATTGTACACGATGCCAAAATTTCACCCTTTTATTTCCCAATGGATGAATGGATGTAGAATGGATCTGGAATGAAATGTATGCTCAAACACCTGCACCTGTCCAGTGTGTCTAATTGGATTACACATGCGATTAATTTCAAAAAAATGAGCCAATCTGAGGATGGTAAAGACCCCACGTTCCCTCCCTGAACCTGAACTTACTTGACACCTCACTGCCAGCTGTAATATAGCAATTAGTTCCAGCAAACTATATTTGCTTATATACCTAATTAGAGACCAAGAAGGGTCGCTTGCTTTGAATAATTGCATGCCTGTGTCCTGTCTATCAGCCGCTGTTAAATTGTTGTTATATTAATATAAAGCTTATAACCAGGACTCTTCTAAATTGAATAAATGTTCTTCTTGCCAATTCTTGGATGCAATTAATTTACATAAGCTTCTGGAACCAACCTGATAATGATATACATCTTTGTGCAGGAACTCATGGCAAAAAAAAGGAGAGAGTTACAAGCATGTTGCATTCTTTTTACTGTCTTCTCTCTGTGTTTTTATGTTTATTGCAACTAATGGCCAAACAATCAATAAAGGTGGATGATACTGACTAATTAATGAGGGTTGTATCCACACTCCATTTGCCACCTGCTGTGATTCGAGGCATTAATATTTTATACGGCCTGTCCCTGAGTGGTGAAGGGAGATGGCAGGGTATGAGGTCAGGAAGAGTGAGGTTTTTCCCCCCCTCCCAGTCATCTGCATATAAATCACACTTGCTTACTCCAGACATTTACATTTAGCTGGAGAGCCCAAACCTCTCAGCAATTTTGCAGGGCAAGACTGAAAATAAGACAAACACATATACAGTGGTACCTCAGGTTAAGAACTTAATTCGTTCCGGAGGTCTGTTCTTAACCTGAAACTGTCTTTAACCTGAAGCACCACTTTATCTAATGGGGCCTCCCACTGCCGCTGCACCACCACTGCATGATTTCTGTTCTCATCCTGAAGCAAAGTTCTTAACCCGAGGTACTATTTCTGGGTTAGTGGAGTCTGTAACCTGAAGCGTCTGTAACCTGAAGCTGTACCACTGTAGTTGGAATGTTGAAACACGACACACCATTATTTGGGGCTTTTGCAGAAAGTTAAAGGTGGTAAGTACTTAGCAGCGGCTGAGAAGGCGATTGGGTGCCTGGGGTGGCGTGCGTGACCTGTGCGCGGGGGTGGGGCCAGCTGAGGCAGGCGGCTCCGTGGGGCCTCCAGAGTCAGCCTGCCCTCCTCCAACTCAGCCACCCTACAGCTGAGGGGGAGGCAGCAGGCAGACCGTTTGGGCAGCAGGGAGCCTGCTTGTGCCCAAGCCACCGCATCTCTTCCAGGAGAGACGCATGGCTCGGGCGTGCTGCAGGCCCCACGCTGAGTGCCGCCTGGCATTTTGTCAGCCTCCTCATTGGTGACACCCAGGGTGGCCCGCCTCTACCACACACCCCTTTCTCCACCCCTGGAACATAGTATGGGCTGGTGAGCCAAACAGCCATAAAGAAGTAGCCAACCAACCAACCAACCAACCAACCAACTATGGCCTGTTTCTCAGGATGGCATGATCAGCGTAATTCCATTCCAAGTCACCTTCACCTGCACTCAAAATTCTATGATTTTATGATATGTTATTCTGTCTCATTTTGGTAGATTTTTAATGTATAAAATGCATTTATACTGAATGAATTTTGTATGCGTTCCCCTCCCCCCCCAAAAAGACATTGTATGCATTTTTCTTATAGCATTTGTGTGTGCCCTTTTTCTTTTCTTTTCTTTGAGCCAAAACTGAATCCTAATCTTGGAGATGTGAGTAGCTCAATTTGTAACCATGTTCCAGCCCGCATATACATCTGGGGCTGGCAAATCAAGCCAGTTTGCATCTAAATGAGGACTGGGTGGTTTTCTTCTCCACCTCTACTTGAGTCTATCATAGAATCATAGAATTGAAGAGTTGGAAGGGACCCACAGGTCATCTGGTCCAACCGCCTGCAATGTGGAATCTCAGCTAAAGCATCCATGGCAGATGTCCCAATTAAGCAGGACATCCCAGAATTACAGAAGCCACTCCTGCATCTGATTAGATCCCAGCATGTCCCATTTGAGCTCCCATGAGAGAGTGTCCCCCAAAGATGCCCATTTTTGGGATCTGTGCTTTTGCGCAAGTTATCTGGCTGCCGTAAGAACATGGCCCCAAAGATGCATGTTTGGTAGGGACCTGCTCTTGCATGAGTTACCTGGCTCTGGTGAGAGTGTGGTCCTGAAAGATGCATATTTGGGGGGGTGGGGTCGTAGCCTGTGGTCTGCTGTCAAACCTTAACACAGTACAGTCATACCTCATGTTACGTTTGCTTCATGTTATGTTCTTTCAGGTCACGTTCCGTGGTGACCCAGAAGTACCAGAAAGGGTTACTTCCAGGTTTCGCCGCTCACGCATGTGCAGACACACAAAATGACGTCACGTGCATGTGCAGAAGCAGCGAATTGCAACCCACGCATGCGCAGATGCAATGCTGTGGGGTTGCACTCTTTTCATGTTGTGAATGGGCCTCCGGAACGGATCCCGTTCGCAACCAGAGGTACCACTGTACTGAGTCAATGTGTGTTTTTAGAATGTGAACTAACTTAAAAGAATAGCACAGATGCAAACTACCACTTGATGAGAATGTTTCCCCAGGTCAGATATTCCCCAGGACCTAAATATTTATTTCATTTGTATGCCCTTCCTTTTTATCTCACCAAGGATCAGGCCAGAGAAGAGAACCATAGGCAGTTTCAGTGGGATATGCAGTCTAAATTCTGCTGGCCGAGTAACCTTAGTGGTGCTAGTGGTCAAATCCTGTGTCATTGGTTGATATAAAAGCTCCAATATCTGCCTTCTCCCTTCATTCTGGGCAACTGTCATGGCTATGAACTAATGACATATGGGGGGGGGGATTGGGGTGTGTGTGTAGAAGTTACTCTCCATGTCAATGCCTACCTTGCAAGCTAGTGCCATGGGGAAATAGTTTCAGGAGCCAGTATTGCAGACATCTACTTTGTCCATGGAGTTAGCTGCGACCTCCAAGGATAACTCCTCCTTGGAACTCTCTGCAGGATGAGAAGGCAATCTTTCTCCACCACCCTACAGCCAGGAGTAGTGGGAGGCTCGCCCATTAGAGCTTATTCCTAAAAAAATAAGTCATGGCCCCTTTAAGGCATAACAACTTTCATCAAAGAAGGCAAATATAGAGACAACCCGTTGGCCAGAGGACTATTTAAGGCCATAACTTGCTGAGTTGCCATGCATCCAGCATCTGGTACTTGCTCAGCAGGGAGCTGGCCATGGTCCTGACCCCCAGTGCTTTGCCTGCCAAGTCTGGTCAGTAAACTCTCGGTCCAGAATGGATCTTTCCCCCAACTCTTCAGCATGCCTGCCTGCAGTTCAAAATGCTAGGCTGCTTTTGGAACAGTTCCTGGCCACCATGCAGCCAGCAACACAGAGATGAATTAACACGTTGGAGGTAAAAAGTGCTGCCTGTGAACTTCTGCACAAACCCAAACCAGTAGTCAAAGCTCCTTAAAAAAAGAGAAGGCCAATGACCCAAGCCTAAATTTAATGGCCATCTGCTGGCAAAAGCAACCTTCTGAGCTCTGCACAGCTCTTTCTTTCTCAAGCAGGATGACAAATGCCTTCCATTCAAAGAAGGGCTTGTGCAGTGAAGCTCAGTGCAGTAATTGGCCTACTGAAAGGTATCATGATTCTTACTTGTGTGTTGTCTTTCATTCTGCATGTATTCAGACACAGCAGGAATATGTTTTTGCTTGGTTGATTTTATTGAAGGCTGGTGGAACAAAGAGAAGAGGCAGCAGGCCCCAATTCCCAGCTGTTTTACTGTTTCACTGTTATTACTTAGATGTCTGCAGAGCAATAAGAAATGGATAAGGAATCACTAAGGTCAGAAGCTGCCACCCATTTTAGCCTTGAAATATAAAAGAGAAAATACCATGAAGGTATTGGGGGGGTGAGTGGTCTTTCTTTTCTGTCCTGCCCGTTATTTATTCCTCCATTCCAAGAATCAGACATAATCTGCTGTGAGTCATGGAATGGCATGGCCCTTCATTCTTGTGGCTACTTGGTAGCCTGAACTCCATGAAAAGGTTATTCTATATCCACCACACAAAACCAGACAGAGAACATTGAAAACATCTAAATGGCACAGCCTTCATCAGACAGCAAAAAGGAAGCTTGCTCCATCATCCATGTGACAGCCCCTCAGATATCTGGAGATAAGACGTACCACCACTCAGTCTTCTTTTCTCCAGGCTAAGCTACCCAACTGCTTCAACCATTCCTTGTGAAACTTGGTTTCCAGACACTCTGTCATCTTGGTCACCCTCCTCTGTATACATTCCACCTTGTGTTCAACAGAACATTCCAGCAAAGCAAAAACCCTCAAGTGAAGCACAGCCAGCAGGGGGTGTGGCTGGAGAGAAGGAGTAGCCTGGAGAGTCCTGGGTGCTGAACAGAGGGGCTGCTAAGGCCACATTCAGCTCTGGGGCCTGAGGTGCCCCACCCCTAGTTTCAGATCTCTTGAATTCAGGCAAACACCTGAACATAGCTTAAGCAAACCAGTAAACTGAGGGGAAGGCTTTTCCCAACTCTACTTAAAACTTGACAGCTATCTGTTAAGCAGGAGAAGAGAGCAGCTGTACAATTCTAAGAGAAAAACCTCTTATTCCTGACGTAAGCCTTCTTTCCCCTCAACTCCCACAACCTGTTCGCTCCCTACTGCTGATACTCCTGCTGGAGCTTTCAATTTGCAGATTTTGTGAAAACGAATGTCAGCATATGCATATGTATTAGCCACAGGCTTGTAGGCACATGGGCAGATTGGAGTAGGAAATAACAGGGAGCATCGTAAGAGCATTTTGTTGAGATTCTAAGAGCTGATTTCCTGCATCAGGCTTTTTGCAATCAAAACTACAGCAGAAGGGCATTTGGTGTGGATACAAAGAAACAAGTTGCACCATTTTGTGGTTTTCTAAAAGTTACGGTAAAATCAAAATAGGAAACTCCGATGCTTTATATTTCCTTTCCTTTAATGACCAATAATTAGTTAACCAATAAATTGTTGTTTTTCTGTATAGAAATGACTGATTATAAGTGAAAGAATTGGTATTAATGAGTAATGTGATAGGAATATAAGGAGTGAAGCTCAACTCCTTGGTCAGCTGTGATTGTCACATCTGTACTGGAACTGATCTCACTTATCTTTTCTGAATCTGTAAGTTTACTTTCACTTAGCTGAAGTGTGATGATGTTCAGTTTTTTCTATTAAAAGAAAATAAATGTTTATAACGTGCTTGTGTGTGTGTGTGTGTGCTTGAATGCTGGAACTTTCTGCCTTTACCTCTGGTCTTAAATTTCCAGCAACTTTAATTTTTACCTCTCACACTGTCTGTTGCTGAAACACAAAATGGTACCCTGGGCATTCAAAAGGTTGGGGCCATAGCCATTGTAATACCATGACAGCTATCTGCAGGAAGAACTAGGAGACTTGCTACAAAATCAAGAGTACTTGCCATCCATTATTCATTGTTGGCTGTTTGCAATTACGTTGTCGTTAAAGTTTCAGCTGGCCAAACATTTAGCCATGTGGGTTAGATGAGCAATCATGAACTGCAAATAGCTTTAGTAAGCAGTTTACAAGATACCCACAGACTGAAAATCACTCCTGGAAACTGATCTGCAAACAGATTAATGAGCATATTCACCAGTCAGAGACCACAATGCGCTGATATGCAATGAGCTTCTCATGCTATTCCACATGGGACAGCTACAAGGTCACATGCTGGAATATCCTTCCTACACCTCCTTTAGGCTAACAGCTCTCTTCCACCACATTGTGCTCTCATCCCCATGAACCTCCTTCCTCCATTGGGCTGCTTCTCCACTGCTTCCATTTGGATTAACTCTTATTGGAATCCATCATCAGGGTGGCTTACTGCAAAACTACTTAAAACTGAATCAAATAAAGCAAAAAACATTGGGTGCATAAAAGCAGCTTAAGAATTTGAAGCACAAGTCAACATCGGTTAAAAGCTTGGGAGAATAAAAGGGTATTTGTGTGGCACCAGAATAATACAGTATTAAGGTAGGAAGGTAGGTATAATAATAATAATAATAGTAGTAGTAGTAGTAGTAGTAGTAGTAGTAGTAGTAGTAATAAATTATTTGTACCCCACCCATCTGGCTGGGTGGCTTCCACAAAGACCAAAAATACACTAAGATGACACACATTAAAAACGTCCCTAAACAGGGCTGCCTTAAGATGTCTTCTGAATGTCAGGTAGTTGTTTATCTCTTTGACATCTGATGGGAGGGCGTTCCACAGGGCGGGCGCCACTACCGAGAAGGCCCTCTGCCTGGTTCCCTGTAGCTTTGCTTCTCGCAATGAGGGAACCGCCAGAAGGCCCTTGGCGCTGGACCTCAGCGTCCGGGCAGAACAATGGGGGTGGAGATGCTCCTTCAGGTCTACTGGGCCGAGGCCGTTTAGGGCTTTAAAGGTCAACACCAACACTTTGAATTGTGCTCGGAAACGTACTGGGAGCCAATGTAGGTCTTTACATGCCATCACTGAAAAGGCTCAGGTTCACTGGTCCCAAACTATCAAACACCTGATTTTGCTGCATCTGTTTTTAAATTTGTTGTATTGTGTTGTATTCATGCTTTAGAAGTTTTTAACAAACCTTAAATGTTAAGCATTGAGCTCAAAAGCTCTGACTTACAGTGCAGCTCTATGTCTCAGTGGAAGTGACACTGAGTTCGACTGGACTATAGGATTGCAGCCTGAGAAGGAGATGCAAGACCTTTAGGGCCACATTTCTCCTGAATTCTCATCTGCCTAAACCAGAAACATATTAAGAATGAGAAGTGTGCAAGTCATTTGCAGTTTCTTGTGGTTTATGGCTACACTAATTTCATTCCAAGTAACGTATTTCCTTTTCTTTTCCCCCTGTCCCCCCCCCTTTTCGCAAACTTGAGCTGAATTTAGCAGAGGAGGAAAATAACTCATGACAAGCCCTGTCAAAAACTATAGGGTGGGGAGAAGAGGGAGGGAGAGGCAGAGAGAGAGAGCAGTTATATATTTCTTGTGTGTGGTATGTCCCTGAAAAGGACAGCATCTCATTTTGTAGCAAGCACATGACTTGCCAGCAGAGAGAGGTGAGCTTGGGGCTCGTTGTGGGTCACTAGGCAGGCGCTGATGCCATGAAGAAAGTGAGAGAGAAGCAGCAGTGGAGGAAAACAAAGCTAGCAAAGGGCACCAGCAATGAACACAGCTGTCTTATTTTTATTATTTGAAGGGATTTTGGAAGAGCGGTTTCAGTAATAAACTATTACTTTTTCTTCTCAGAGATTCTTGCTACAGTACCAACTGATTCTTCCCTATCCCATCCTCACACTGCTTCAACCCCAAATGATTAGTGATGCCACCATAACTCAAAATTAATTTATAACTTGAATCTGGTAAGTTCATCATGATGAGTTCCACCTTCAATCAGTTAGGGTTGCCATATTTTGAAGAGGAAAAAGGAGGACACATTTGCCGACTTCTACATTTAACTATGGATCTCTATGACGACTCTCATAATGAAAAAGAGGACATATGATAATATATAATTTAAGATGAAGATGGTTATGAATTAAGTTTTATTTCCTGTGCTTGCATGGTGTGCATGTGTCACATCATCCTGTCCCCAGTAAGGTGTGTCAAATTTTTCAGCTTTCAAATTCCAAATATGAGGGGTGCTAAAAAGTTGTAACACAACTTGGAAAGTCAACCGGAAGAGAATGCCATATAATTGGGCCCACAATACTGAATACACAGCTCCTGGTGCCTACAAGCCATGCATCCAAGCCATGGGGGACCACTAAGAGTGACTTCCCCAAAGACCTCTGTGATTGGGCAGGGATAGAAGGGATTAGGTGGTCCCTCCTGGACCCACATTTTAAGGGCCTTGTAAATCAATACAAAAACATTGAACCTGGCCCAGTAGTCCATGGGCAGCCAGTGTAAACCTGCTGGCAACAGTTTGACCCCATCAACAGTCTAAGTTCAGCATTTTGCACCGGCTAGACCCTCTGGACCAAGCCAAGGGTAGCCCCGCATAGAGTGCACTGCATCAATCATGTTTTGTGGTTCCCAGTGCATAGATCACTGTGGTCAGACTATCCCTGTCCAAGAAAAGCTGCAGCACATGTAAAATCAGCCAATGAAAGACACACAACATCATGATAATTGCGGTGGAAAAGAACCCAATATTAACCATGTCATTTCCCCAAGCAGTGCTTTGATAACACATGCATAAGATGCTTCGAAAATGTTTCAAAAGAAATTTCGTCTGAGTTTACATCAAAGGAATTTAATATATATATATATATATATATATATATATATATATATATATATATATATATAATGCAAATACAAACAAAACAAAGTATGCAAACATTTCAACTGAATACTGAAAAAAAAGGGGGAAAGAAGAAAAAGAGAAAAGAAAAAAGAAAACAGCAAAACAGAGCAAACACAAAAAGGTAACTGTAATAGACACCCCAGAATGCTATTTCTTTACCGAGATGCTGACCCTTCTGGGGTGGATCTCTTTTTCTTACACTTTTGGTTTACATCGCAGGATTAGTGAGCAGTGATTGTAACCTAAATTTGTGTCATTGTGAGAGCAATATTGAACCTTTGTTTTAACCTATAATTTCAATAATAATAATAATAAACGTAATAAAAAATAATGATGGGGTCAGATCAATACCACCACCCCAGCATTACAATATACGCCCTCTTCTCTGCATACACAGAGACAAAAGAGGAATTAGACAGTCTTACTTCTCTTTCTGCTTTATTGTTCTTCTTTCTTCTGCCCTATTAACAAATTTATAAACTGGGGCAATGCCCCATTTCCCCTAATGGACCAGCCACCACTTCCTTCAAATGGTAGATCCATTTGAAGATCATGTTCTTGAAGTACTGGAGAAGGAGGGCACAACAGGACTAATAGTGAGCCCTGCTGGGACAATGGGACCTTAGAAGTTGCCTGAGGATGCCCTTGGCCAGCCCATTAAAAGAGTTGGCAAATGTCATTTCCCTTTTTTAGAGAAGAGGTGGAGACCAAGCTATTTAAGGCAGTTCTGCCCCACACTCTTCCTTCTTCCTCTTGCAACGGCCAACCTCCTGCCCTTTTCAGTATGGGCTTTGCTAGTTGCCCCTTTAGAGGGACTGAGTATGATTTTTTAGGAAAGCCCCTAAGTGGCCTCATGGCTCCTCTTTTCTGCCTGCTCCATATGGTTGGGTGCTGTCTGTGTGACTGGTGTGTTTTTTTTAATCTGGTCCAATTGACATTTAATCTGGACAGGTGAGATGATGGTGAAGAAGAAGAAGAAGAAGAAGAAGAAGAAGAAGAAGAAGAAGAAGAAGAAGAAGAAGAATTAGTTTATTTAGACCCCACCCATATTGCTGGGTTTGCTGAGCCACTCTGGGTGGCTCCCAACAGATTATTAAAAACACGATAAAACGTCAGATTTAAAGAATGCATGCTTGAATACCTGACACATTAGGTTTGGCAAGCACACCAGGGTGGCCAACGGGGCTATGGTGTGCATGTCAGGTTCAGACACCCAGGGTGTAGGCACCAGGGAAGGAACTACAGCATGCAGCTGTAAATAGGGCCAGGAAATAGAAGAGAATCCCCATTTTCATTACAATTCACCTGCCTTTTCAATTTGGCTAATTTGGTTGAATTAGGTGGGTTTGCAGATCCTCTAGTTTGTAGTATATAATCAGTTCACCATAACCATGTGTGTCTCGGGTCTTCTTTCTGGTGTGTTGGCAAATGACATGAGTCATATTTGTGCTCCTTGCAAGTGATTCTATAGAATAAAACCTTCCCTTAGCTGAGCCCTCCCCCCACCTCCTGCATCATGCTTCGTGGTCTGTTATATCATCTCTGTTGCTCTTAGATACTCCAAATTGATTCAGAAGTTGGAGACAAAACATTTAAAACCCACCAGAGGCTGTTACGACAGGAATCTAATTTCCAATTAAATTTTTGTTCTGGTAAAGCAGGCTTGGTAATAGATCATACCAGGGAAGAAGTGACGATTTTTGGCAGAAGCTTTTAAAGAATGTTCACGTGTCTCCTTTCTCATTTAAGCACCTGACATGTTTGTCAGCATTGGGGAAAGAGGTATTTCATGTTCATTCATTCAGGATCCTTTTCCATTCCTGATCTGGCAGCTGCTTCTGAATTTTTCTAAGCACACCAGTCAGTCTGTGATCCATTCACTGTCTATCTGATGGAAAAGTTGTGGGCAGAAGTGAAACTCATTGCACACTGCTTCCTCTTAAGGATGGAGGAGAATTTGGTTCATAAATGTCAAGTGCAAAAGCCAAGGCAAACAAACCATAAACAGTAAGTATGCTATATTTTCAACCTATTTATAGACTAAACCTGATCATTATAATACTAATGAGTGCATTTTCCATGTTTAATTCAAACAATTTCTAATAATAATAATAATAATAAATAATAATAATAATAATAATAATAATAATAATAATAATAATAATAAATTTTATTTATATCCCGCCCTCCCCAGCCGAAGCCGGGCTCAGAGCGGCTAACATCAAATGTATAACACATTAACATAAAAACAGACAATCAATTAAAATACATCCTCAAATCAGATCAGTATCAGAATAAAATCCAATCAGATGGCAACCCGCAGATTAGGGTTGGGGACCTTAAATGCTCACCATTTAAGAAGAAAACGGAACCTTACCATTAAAGGAAAAAAATTAAAGCTAGGATGCAAGAATAAAAAAACTAGGGAAATACAATATTTTGGCAAAACCTGTTGTTATTGGATTAAAGTAGGAAAAGAATGAAATGATGAGTGAAAACATGCAAAAGTGACAATGACTTCTTCTTTCTAATTAATACGGGGGGGGGGAAATTAAATGGAATTATAAGTAAGAACACACAGAAATGATTTGGACCAGAAATAAATAACTAAAATAATTTTAGTTGCCTAAAATAACTGCAGCTCCTATTCCCCTATCTCTTTCCTTCTTGTACACTGTGGTTTTTGAAAGCTAGAATTCATGAAACGTGCAATGCATTGGTCAATAGTGTCTATTTTATATTCAGTAAAGGCACACACACACGCACACCAAGCCTGTGGAATAATTCCTGTTCACCAGCTCTTCACAGATACAAACACGTAACAACTAATTTGTCTTAACGTCAGAGAAAGTGACAGAAAACTGTGGTAGATGAATGATCATGGCCCTCGGTGTCAAAGAGAAAAAATGCATTCTGCAGAAGTGTGCATTGTGTTTATGGCCAATTATAATCCCATCAGGCCATTCTCTAGCTGCCCAGGCCTAATAGGATATGAGAAGAACAGAACCAGTTGTAGCAAGGCATCTATTATGTTCCAAACATTCATTATCACATCCCCAGGATGTGGCTAGATGGAACACATTCCAGGCACCATGCAGTCCTTTGATTGTTGCAGAGAATTGGGCTGTGTATTATTCAAAAAAACAATCTATTCCTAGCCAGTTTAGATTGGTAATTATAGAGTTGGTGGGACACCATGCTCCGAGCATCTCAGGAAGTGTGTGACTCACTAATAGGAGCAGAAACTTCCAGCCAGGAGCCCTGGGCTCTATATCTAATATCTGCTATTGAATTCTAAACTGTGAGATACCCACTTTCAGATGGAAGCAGATGGGCTCTTGCTAACAAGGGTGGCTGCTAGCATCTCTTAGTAACTACCAATCTGGCACTCCCGCTGGTACATTTGCACTATGCTGGCCTCACTGTTGCCTCCTGCTTACCTTTCTCCCTCACTTTTGGGAGGTCAGGTAAGCAGCACTGCACTGCACCACCGACCGCTAATGTCTTATTTCACAGCCGCATAGCTATTCCCCATCAACACAGCACCAGGTTTCTGCAGAATACATCAATGGCCTGTTGATGTTTCTTAAGCATTACTTTTGACTAGAATCGGGGTTTTCCCTGTGTGCATCTTTCACAGAAATTTGAGTTCCTGGACAAAAAATATACCTTATTTTCCCGTGTATAAGACTACCCCAAATTTAAGAAAATGGGGGGAGATTGCCCAGAGGATTTTCCAGAAATGTTGAGCTTTTTTTGGGGGGGGAGGATTGCTGAAAATCACTCACACAAATGAAATGCACTTAAAATTGCACGCATCGCCGATGCCATCAGTCGTCTGCCCATTTGCCACAAGCAGCCAGCAATCACATGCCCAATTGCTGTAGCAGCAGCCAATCCTAAGCAGCCCTTGCCGCATCCACAAATCACCCACCCAATCGCCACAGACAAGCTCCTGCTTGCAGCTGCAACCAATCACCCGTCCCCCCCTCTACACTATCCGTGTATAAGATGACCTCTAATTTTTTACATTATTTTTGAGTAAAAAAAACCCTTGTCTTATACAGTAGACGGAAAAGTATGGTACATTAATTCCAAGTTTGTTGGGGCTTGGTCTGAACACACCTGATAAAGCAACCTTACTGAAAACTAGCCACAAAACTAGGAAAGCACCACTGGCAAGGGGCAAAAAGATTCCTGCATTGTGGGGGGGGGGGGTTTGGACCAGATGACCCTTGTGGTCCTTTCCATCCCTATTGCAGTTGTTCAAAATCTCAAAGTACAAAATTCACCTGCGACCCCCCCCCCCAAATCATGTATGCAACTACACAATGCATGGGTGACTTTTCTCGTGTTTTCGAGGAACATAAGTCTGTCTCTCTGCGGAAACATTTCTTCCCCTTCCTTTGGTCTTCTTGCAGTGAGTCTTCTTGCTGAGGAAGCAATAACTGAACACTTTGCACAACATGAATGTCATTCCCCTTTCCCTGCTGAAAAGCTGGTGAGGATCCAGGATAGCACATGTCTTGGAATCCAAGGTAGAAAATTAATCACAGATTAAGCTTTGCAGTACACGGCTTTCTTTTTCCTTTTTAAAATAAATAAATAAACATACCTATCACTCTCTAAGAAGCAAAATTCACAGAGGCCAAAAGGATTTGAGCAACCTGGGCACGGATATTTTCCATGAATTCCTTCATATTTATTACCTCCTTGTTCAGCAATGGAATGGTCAGCGGGTAATTTATGACTGGGTATCCATTGCCATAAGCTAGCAGTGATGTAATAAAAAGCTCAGAGCCCTGGAAACTCCAATAAACAGAGAGGTAATGTTGAAGAAGAAGAACAGAAGTCATTAAATCAATAATGCCAAGAACTGGCTCTGAGCTGTGCTGAAGTCAATAATATCATAAAGTTTTATACTGACTCTAGCATGGGAAAATGTTATTACCCGTGGCATGCAATGACAAAAGAATTTAGATCTGATAGACTCACCAGGATTGAAGCAGGGAATAAGTGGCTCTCTGATCTGGAACATATGTAGGGAGAGAAGGTTGTTTATGGCAGGAAATTACAAGCAAGCACTATCTCGGGATCCTGGAGTCCTGATGATTTCATCATTTCAGAATGCAAGTTGATGAAAGATGGGATGTGTTGGAGGAGCTGGATTTCCAATGGAAGGAGATAACCTGGAGGCAGTGAGATCCACTAGGGGACGGAGAGTCATTTTGAGGACCACGTGTACAGCAGGAAACACATGTTTAATCAATCAAACAATCTTAAGATTGAAGCCCTAATTGTACATAACAACATCTGGTGTAGAGATCCTGTCCAACATGCATCGCATCTGCTAATCTATGAGAACACTGAGCTGTATGAGAGTAGAGAATGAACCCAAACCCTTGCTCATCTCCAAATATGATTGGTACTGTAAGACAGCAACCCAAAGCCTTGACTTTAAAGCAGTGGAGTCGAAAGGACTGCATCTGAAGTCCTGCTCAAGGTGCTGATGCTAATTATCCACATTTTTGCTGTACCAGCTGTGGCCTGGATCTTAAAACAGAAAAATTGAAAAGCTGAAGGCGGGGGGGGGCAGAATTAAGAGATCTGTTCACCTTTAAGAACTACTGAGCTGACCAAGTGCTCCTGAGAAATAATTAGATATGATCTATAACACAATGGGAGGACAACTGCCTCTCCAATTAAAGAACACTCCTGGATGGAAAAGTATGTACAGTGGTACCTCAGGTTAAGTACTTAATTCGTTCTGGAGGTCCGTTCTTATCCTGAAACTGTTCTTAACCTGAAGCACCACTTTAGCTAATGGGGCCTCTTGCTGCCGCTGCGCCACCGGAACACGATTTTTGTTCTCATCCTGAAGCAAAGTTCTTAACCTGAAGCACTATTTCTGGGTTAGTGGAGTCTGTAACCTGAAGTGTATGTAACCTGAAGCATATGTAACCTGAAGCGTATGTAACCCGAGGTACCACTGTATTGCAATACTAAGTGTGGTTCATCTAGACCTCATACAGAGTTTCCATGCCATTGTCACTTGTTCTTTGAAGTGGATGGCATTGGCATGAAATCTTTGACACCACATGGAGAGTTGCAATGCATCTTTCAGCAGCATAGCAGAGGCTGTTTCACACTGGCTGTTTGTAAGGTGGGAGATAGGTTGAATATTGCCCTAACCCAAGATCAGAGAACCTATCGCCCTCCAAATGTTTGCTGGACTACAACTCCCATCATTCTTGACCATTGGTGAAGGTGTCTGGGGCTGCTGAGAGCTGGAGCTCAAAAAGAACTGTAAAGTGAGAGTGCTTATATTTCAACACACACGCCTGTCCAAGTGCTATGAATCAGATCTTTTTTTATTTTAAAAAATTATGTTTTCTTCAAGAACTGCATGAATGCTTGCAGAGAAAACAGCTAGCTTGGAAGCAAACCATAGACTCACGGTAAATATCACTACATATAATAACAATAATGCACCACATTAATGTAAGCAAATATGTTAAGTAAATCACATCACCCTCCTTTCCAGTCCCTGGCACATTAATAAGAAATCAGCCTCCCCCTTTTTAAATGTGTTTAGAAGGAAAACACACAGCCTGCCTCAATTTTACATACCAATTTTGAGAGAGAAAACATTTGAAGAGAAAAGAAAATGAAAAGAAAACTGAAGCAAAAACAACCCCTTGCTGCCTTTTTACACAGCACTGAAAATTATAGCCCAGCTAATAAAATGAGGGTGTCCTACACACGCTCTGATATTGTATAAATCATGAATAATACATCAGGAAAAAATGAGAAACTCCGATGGAATCAAACCTATATGGAAATAAATAAAACATACCATCAGAGCAGCAATCATGTTTGCTGTGTTGATAAAAATGTGTGTTTGTATTTGCGGGGGAAGGGATGGCGCCAGGAAGCAATTCTAAATGTAATAATAGTAAGAACAACAACAGTGGTTTGCATAACAAAAGGAGTGGTAATTAACAGATAAGCATGCGGTTCACCCCAAATGCTTAGATAAGGATGGTGAGGTGGAGAAAATGAGGTAAAAGAGGAGGAAGGAGAGAAAGGAATTATCTCCCAGTATTAAGAACCAAGGAATTGCAGAGAAAATGCTCACTGGATGCCATTCTTTCTGAATTACATACAAGGAACATAGGAAGCCATCTTATACTGGATCAGACCATTGGTCCATCCAGCTCAGGAGTGTCCACATTCACTGGCTTCACATTCTTTAGGGCTTCAGAGAGGAGATATTCCCCATCCTACCTCAAACAGGAATGTAGGACTATCATTTTCTGCTCTTCCCCATATTCATCACACTTGGCACTGCTTCCATTTTGCTGCAGTCCATCTTCTGTCCCAAACAGCACTACTCACCTGGCAATCTGCTGTGGTGAAATTGTGTAAAAAAATATGGTCATGACTTTTCCCCGTCCCATTTGTTTTGATGCAAAACAAACACAATGCAAATTTGGTGGGGTGGGGTGGTGATGTAATAGATTATGTATCAATTGCAGGCTGAAAGCGCCAACAATGGCAAATACCAATTTTATTCACTTTTCCAGATATAGGATGAATAAGCAAACGTTGGCAATGCCATGTCCATCTTCACATTTGGGGGCAAATGTGGCACACTCTGACTCTACTAGGAAGAAGACTCAAAATGATTTTGCTCTGGCATGAAGTTGGGCAAGTCAGGTGGGACATCAGGCCAATCAGAATGGGGAAGAAGCCAGGCTTTATAAGTTGGCTCCACCCACTAATAATCCCCTTTTCACTTTGTAGTACTCTACCTCTCTCCCTCTCCCTTTTTTCCCTTCTTTTTTTTTTTTTTTTTGCACTGGCTAACAACAGCTCTTCAGGATTTCAGACAGACAGGAGGCTTTCATAGAACTGTAATGGGGCTCCTAAGATGAAGGAACCTGGGTACTTTCTGCACCACCTGTTCTATCCCTCAGCAATGGCCCTTTCTCCATCCTATGTGAATGATAGCCAGCTCCTCCTTTCCTTGACACACCAGTAATCAATTTCCCCTCATTTTGAAAAACTCTCAGCAAAGGAGTATTGGATCTTTCTGGGTATGTTACTTCATAGGCCACTGCAGGAGCTACTCCTGCATACTGGAATTAAGCATGGTCACACTGAGTCTCCTGCCTGGCCATGCAGTAGGGGGCCCAGCCAGCCAACCTGGCTGATGATGCCCTGCTTTGAGGGGCACATTCCTCATGGTGCCCTGTGAGCACAGCACCTCTTTGTGAGACTCGCGAAAGTGGCATGGACTGGAGGGCATAATGAGGAACACCCCCCCAAAAAAAAATCCTGTGCTCGGTGCAACTGCCCTCCCAGCTCCAGCCACGAGACAGGGTGAGCTCCCCTTGTTCGGTCCCAGCTCCTGCCAACCTAGCAGTTCGAAAGCACGGCAAAGTACAAGTAGATACAGTCGTACCTCGGGTTACAGATGCTTCAGGTCACAGACTCCGCTAACCCAGAAATAGTACCTGGGGTTAAGAACTTTGCTTCAGAATGAGAACAGAAATCGTGCAGCAGTGGCACGGTGGCAGCGGGAGGCCCCATTAGCTAAAGTGGTGCTTCAGGTTAAGAACAGTTTCAGGTTAAGAATGGACCTCCAGAATGAATTAAGTTCTTAACCTGAGGTACCACTGTAAATAGGTACCGCTCTGGCGGGAAGGTAAACGGCGTTCCCATGCGCTGCTCTGGTTCTCCAGAAGCGGCTTAGTCATGTTGCCCAAATGACCCAGAAAAACTGTCTGCAGATAAATGTCAGCTCCCTCGGCCAGTAAAGCGAGATGAGTGCCGCAACCCCAGAGTCATCCACAACTGGACTTAACTGTCATGGGTCCTTTACCTTTTTCTTTGTTTGTTGTTCAATCAAGACATTATGTGCTCCATGTTTTCCACTTGTGTGTAGGAAACTGGGTGCCCCCAATGCTTGGTGAGTCATGACTTACTCTGCCCTCCACTGGGTCACTTCATCATTCCTCTTTTCCTAAGCTTTCTCAAAGAAAGCTAGGGGGTCTTTCTTGTTCCAGCTTTCATGGAGAGTAGCAATGTTCAGTCTGTTTCCAGTGTCAGTTTTGTATGCCTTCATTCATAAGTCTCTCATGTTATTTCAACATTAATATCCTCTTCTGAAATCCACACAAAATGTATTTTCCACATGTACTTTGGGCATATTTTCTTACTTAATATGCATTAACATCAGCATCAACTGTACTTATGACTCACCCTTCCTCCAGAAGAGCCTGGGACAATATACAAAAAAGGATAAAGAACAGAATTACATCAATGATTAAAATGAACTGAAATATTCATATAACGGCCATTCCACAATGTTTCTCTCTCTCAAACTATGCAGTTCTAAATACACATTTATCCTAAAATATGCATTTATAGAGATGAGAACTCCATGGCAAAATTCAGAGAACAGAAAGATCTGAAGCATAATTATATTCCTTTGTGGACTGGAAAAGTTCAAGGAGAAGAGGAATAAAAAGTTGTGCATTTTCTCTTTCCTATTGCAATCTGATGTAATGGTTTCTGCCAGGTGACATTTCATGGAGGGAGGTGCCTGGCTTGTCAGCAGAGGCAGTTGTGGCCATGGCTCTCTCTCTCTCTCTCTTTCTCCTTCTGGGAGGTGGGGGGTGATCCCATCGCAACGCGCTCCCTCCTTTAAGAGGAATCGATTTGGAAAATGAGAAACCGTGAGAAAATGAAATTGACAGATTCACTCATCCCTATGAGCAGTGTCTGTCCATGGTGACACACAAAATTATCTCCAGTGCTGGGGACTGAACCTGGGACCTTCTGCATGCAAAGCATCCAGTCTCCCACTGACCTATGCTCCTTCCCACTATTGTGGGGAGCCAATTGCCCTCCTCTGTTTCATGATTTCACTACTCTTATGTAGAATACCTTTATTTATAGCATCATAAAAGTACAATACATTTTTGTGTTTGGGAGCTGAGGAGAATCGCATGAATTTTCCTCAAAACTAACATTGTCTTCAGCCTAATAATAATAATGTATTATTTATACCCCGCCCATTTGGCTGGGTTTCCCCAGCCGCTCTGGGTGGCTTCCAACAAACTATTAAAATACAGTAATCTGTTAAACATTAAAAGCTTCCCTAAACAGGGCTGCCTTCAGATGTCTTCTAAAAGTCTGGTAGTTGTTTTTCTCTTTGACATCCGTTGGGAGGGCGTTCCATAGGGCGGGAGCCACCACCGAGAAGGCCCTCTGCCTGGTTCCCTGTAACTTAGCTTCTCACAGTGAGGGAACCGCCAGAAGGCTCTCGGCACTGGACCTCAGTGTCCGGGCAGAACGATGGGGGTGGAAACACTCCTTCAGGTATACAGGACCAAGGCCATTTAGGGCTTTAAAGGTCAGCACCAACACTTTGAATTGTGCTCGGAAACGTACTGCCTTATTTCTCTCTCTTTTTGGTTTTTCTGGAATTGACCACAGACTCTGTGCATCTGGCTTTTAACCAGTAGATTGGTGGTTCGAGTCCACCCTGGGATGGCTGAGGGGGGCAGGATTCCTGCATGGCAGGAGTTTGGAACTGATGACCCTCAGGGTCCCCTCCCGACTATACAATTCTGCAACTCACCCCGAAAAGCCACATGTGGGCCTTTCAACTCTGTAAAGCGGAGATAAACTGAGCTCAGCAGAACGAAACTGCAAGGCAGCCATTGTACATATTTCATGGAACTCCAAAGAAAACATTCAAGGACAAAGGCTCCATTGCTAACAGCCCTCTTTAATGAGCCTCCACTTTCAAAATGTTTCTCTTGCCCCTAAGATTACTTGTATCATTTTATGTAAATTGGTTGCATCGCTCTCTTTTTCAAGGTTCCGAGTAATCTATGCATATCTTTATATTACTTTTCAGAGCCATTAGCCAAGATGAGTTCATATTTTTATTCCCTTTGCATGCTGAATGTGTTTTATTTCTTTGGGGTGGCAGCTTTTATGATTAAAGTCAGCAAAACTTGATGCTTCCCATTACCTAGATTTCTTTCCCCCCTTCCCCCCTCCTGCAACTCCCAATGATTTATTAACAAAAATCAAAGTTTGGATTTTTAATAGACTCTACTTTTCATTTATCCTGTCTTCTCTACATTCCTCCCGCCCCCTCCCCAAATGGAAAGAGTGTTGACCTGATCAGAATAGCTTTGAATACAAAATATCAAAGAAAGCTTGGCTGGGTTTTGAAGGTACGTCATGTCAATTTATGCCTTGAGTGATTTCTAAATTATGAAAAGGACGATGGAAGTATATGTGTGTGTGTGTTTTAAAGGAAATCACACACAAAGGGGAAAGTATAGTTTGGAAGGATGGAAATCGTATCTGTTTTTGAGAGCTCTGGACTCTGTAATTTGTGTATATGAACTTTAGGATAAATAGGTAAAGGTGAAGGTAAAGGGACCCCTGACCATTAGGTCCAGTCGTGGCCAACTCTGGGGTTGTGGTGCTCATCTCGCTTTATTGGCTGAGGGAGCTGGCATACAGCTTCCGGGTCATGTGGCCATCATGACTAAGCCGCTTCTGGCGAACCAGAGCAGCGCACGGAAACGGCATTTACCTTCCCACCAGAGCGGTACCTATTTATCTACTTGCACGTTGGTGTGCTTTCGAACTGCTAGGTTGGCAGGAACAGGGACCGAGCAACGGGAGCTCACCCCATCACGGGGATTTGAACCGCCAACCTTCTGATCAGCAAGTCCTAGGGTCTGTGGTTTAACCCACAGCGCCACCCGCATCCCAATAAATACAGGATAAATACAGAGGAACAAAAGAACAGCCCTTCTGGATGGGACTAGCGGCACATCTAGTCCAGCATCCTGTTCCTCACAGTGGCCAACCAGATGCCCCCACAAGCAAGACCAGTGAGCAACAGCACTCTCCTCAATTGTCAATCCCAGAAACTGGTATTCAGAGCTATACTGTCTTTAAGAGTGGAGAGACAGCTACTTAGGCATCATAGCTATCAGCCATAGATAGTCTTATCTGCCATGGATTTATCTAACCCCATCTTAATACAATCCAATGACCCACCCAATTGATTGTTTTACATCCCCTGGATCTGCCTCTTCAGCCTCCATGTATTCATTCACAAATCTGAACCATGTTTGCACATATGCAGTTGTATGAGATCCAGCTGCGAGCGCCTTCTGGCAGTTGTGGTGCATAATTTTAATGAAACAGGTAGATGATAGATAGATTAGATAGATGATAGATTAGATGATAGATAGATAGATGGATGATAGATGATAGATGATAGATAGATAGATGATAGATAGATAGATGATAGATAGATGATAGATAGATAGATGATAGATAGATAGATAGATAGATAGATTGATTGATAGATAGATGATAGATAGATAGATAGATAGATGATAGATAGATAGATGGATGATAGATGATAGATGATAGATAGATAGATAGATGATAGATAGATAGATGGATGATAGATGATAGATAGTTGATAGATAGATAGATAGATAGATAGATAGATAGAGATAGATGATAGATAGATAGATAGATAGATAGATAGATAGATAGATAGATATAGATAGATGATAGATAGATAGATGATAGATAGATAGATAGATAGATAGATAGATAATGATGATGATACAGATAGATAGATGATAGATAGATAGATGATAGATAGATAGATACATGATTGGTTGATTGATTGATAGATAGATAGATAGATAGATGATAGATGATAGATAGATGATAGATAGATGATAGATAGATAGATGATAGATAGATAGATGATAGATAGATGATAGATAGAGAGATGATAGATGATATAGATATATCTAGATGACAGATAGATGATAGATAGATAGATAGATAGATATAGATAGATCTAGATGATAGATAGTTAGATAGATGATAGATAGGTAGAGATAAGAGATAGAGATAGCATTTTATCAGCCACTGAGAGACCAAGATTCTAGGCAAGATGGGCAACTGGCCTGATCTAGCAGGACTCTTCGTATGTTCATTCCTGACCTCACGCAAGATACATTTCTATGAAAACCAACTAGCTGTACAGCTGTGAGACAATGAATACTACCTTAACAAGTGAGATTGTACAAAAACAAAAAGATGAAGAATAAAAACTATTTTTTTCAAAAAAGCCATTTGTATTCTATCTTACATTGTTTCTTTACTTTACTTTTCACCCATTTTACCTCACTTTTCAGTGCAAGATATTCACAGTGGCATTCAAAACACGCTATTGTGTTGTTGCACCAGAGAGAGAGAGAGAGAGAGAGAGAGAGAGAGAGAGAGAGAGAGAGAGAGTTGTGATGACAACTCACAAGTGAGGGATTAAACTTAATTGTTTTCAGAGCTAAAATAGATAAACAGTGCAATCATGTTTGATCAGATTGGCTATAAGGAAACAAAAGTTAGATACAGTTGTAATTGAAATTATTCACACACACCCCAAATATTACTGACCTGGAGGCCATTGCTCATGAGGAATGGGTTAAGATTCCTCAGGAACACTGATGGAAGCTGCTGCCTGGCTATGCATCTCATTTGCAGGAGGTCATAGCAGCAAAAGGCAGTTCTACTACATACTGAAGATGCTTGTGAGACAGGAGAAGCCAGTGTCAGTTGCAATTTTGGCTGAATATGGGGGAACCACTTGAAGCATCTGTCGTGTTCAGCTATTTCAATTGCTTTTGCTTGATTTGCTCATTGCAAAGAGCTGAAAGTCTGTAAATTTTGATAATGAACCTGATTTGCAATGGGGGGTTGAATAATTTCAGCTGCAAGTGAAATTATATTAAGTTAAGCAAAAGCACACCTGAACCATTAGAGTTCACAGTAGCCATAACAGACACCTTACACCAGACTCCCCTCACGCAACTGTCATCTAGCAGCAACTTTCCCAACACATTGAAACAGGACCACTTCTTCACGTCTGCTGACTGGCTAGGTCTGTTGGTTTCTTCCTCTTCCTGAGTTGCCTCCATTCTAGCTACTCTTTATAAGAATCACTGTGTCACTTTAAAAATTCAGTGCTTCTATTCCTCTTCCCTCCTCATCCCTTTTTCATTTTGTATCATGTATTTTAGGTCATTAGAGAGCAGGAATTATCTTGTTTGTTATTGATCTTATTTAAGCCACTCCTGGAGCCTTTTTAGCTGAAAAGCAGAGTGAGGGGTATTTTAAATAAACAGCTTCTTTCTTTTAAGAACTTGAAAGAAGCAAATTCAGCTTCAAAGTTCTGTTTAAATGCAAATGTTTGCAATCAAGCCTTGCAGAGGAAATTTCATTTCATCACTCTGTGAATTTATAATGCACAATTCATAATTCATTCCCCCCCTCAATTTTTAAGTAACTGGGGTATCACAGACATGTTGTACATGTTACTAGGCAAGTAGTTACTGAAATATTGAAATCCTGAATTGCAAATGGCAAAGTCATGCATTCCAAAATCTAATTCACAAACAGAAGGACCGCGTGGCAAAAACAAGTCATTACCCAGGATACAAATTAAGCAAATGATTCATAGTCAAATCCCACAGAGGCTTTCATGGTTGCAAAAGAGAGAATTTGTCAATGGAAATAAACATTCAAATTGGAATACAAATTGGGGGGGGGGAGTCCCTTTTCAGCCTATGCAGTTTCCTTCCATCCATTTATGGATGACTGCAGGTTCTACTCAGTCAGAAGACAGGAACGAAGGTGCAGACACTTTTTTAAGGGGAAGTGCTCCAAAATCTTAGCTGCAATGCATAACAGTAGTCAGGTCTATTTAGTCAGTGTCCATCCTCTCTCCAAGGTCTCTTTCCGCAAGCCTTCCAGGTTTGTCTATAAATATTTAAGCATCCTGCACAGCTAGGCCTAAAGGCATCTTTAACTTAATTTTTAAGAGCTGCAAGAAATGAAACATTTCAAGTATCATTACGAAGCAGGGTGACGGGGGCAGGGAGGGGAGGGCATATATGTTCACTAGTTGAAAAAATAAACCACCCTATTATTTCCAGATGGTAGTGAGAGATACAGTACCATCTCACTGGAAGCGAAAGCGCCAAGGATGTTAAGTCCAAAGTAATCCTAAGGAAATTTTGACATTTGAGAATGATTCACAACAGGGATGCAGAACCTCAGGCCTATGGGCCAAATGTGCCCCTCCAGACCTCTATATTTGCTCTTCAGGACTCTCCCCAAGGTACTCAGCCCCTCCACAGGCCACATTCCTTACAGGCCCTGCTTGTCACCTTACGTGTTTTTGGCTGGCTGCTGTGTCTCTTGCATGTCTGGGGTAGAGAGGAGGAGGAGGAGGAGGAGGAGGAGAGTTTGGACTTGATATCCCTTAAGGAGTCTCAAAGCGGCTAACATTCTCCTTTCCCTTCCTCCCCCACAACAAACACTCTATGAGGTGAGTGAGGCTGAGAGCAGTGTGACTAGACCAAGGTCACCCAGCAGCTGTGGGGAAGCGAACCCGGTTCACCAGATTACGAGTCCACTGTTCTTAACCACTACATGGTTAATATCGAAGACTGGCTGGTGATTTGAAATTTGTGAATTGGGTAGGTTCACCTTCAAATGTGAGCTGAATCAAGTTTCCCCTCCACCCTACATCTTAAGGGTATTCACATGAATGCCCCCTTCTGACCTTAAAGGGGCGTGTGCATTGTCTCATCTCTGATTTTTATCAGGATTTGTTATTTTCTCTACAATAGCAAGATCTCTGAGCTTTTCAAGCCGAGTTTCTGCATCTGGCACATTTACACCCATTCAAAGCCTAACGAGGGAGATTCTTGCCGTCATCAGTAAATATTGTACAAGCTTATAACAGCTCTTTTAAAATCTGGTTTTATCGCAAGTGCTTGAGAAGAAGAATGGACGAATTTGTCAATTTTTGTTTCTTTCAGTTTCTCATTTCCCTGGCCTTCTCCGTTGGGGTAGAGGTCCTACTTGCAGGCTTCCTGCAGTCATCTGATTGGCTACTGTGAGAACATATGAGCCAATGGTCTTATCCCATCAGGCTCTTCTTATGACAGAGCTGTATGCTCCATGTGGTCTGCACTGCACCCCTTAAGTTAGCCTGATGGCCTCAGGTGTGGTTGAAGTAAGCAGTGTTGAAGAAAGAGTCAACTGGCGGTCCAGCCAATTTCTGTATGTGGAATTGGGGAGGTGTCATTTGTCCTTTGCTACAAGAAGCAAAATGCCTTGGGCATTCTGCAGCATGAGTATTTCGTTTTAAAATCATAGCACCTGATGGTCCTTCAGCACCCATCCATTCATTCAACCGGATGGATCCCAGGGTGACTTACAAGACAATTAATGAAAGCACAACTGAATAAAATATCAATATAAAACCACACAAGCAGGATCAGATAACAAAAGAGAGGTGGAATACAAGCAACATACGAAAAGGTCTCCATCATCCAGGATCTTGGGCAATCTAAACCAGTGGCTCCCAAGCTCCCGTGCCCTAGAGCACTTGGAAATTGCTGAGGGTCTTGGAGGGCTACTTTTCCTGCCTTTTACAACACAGTGCTATATGTTATATAGTTTTAAACTGTATTTTGACAGGCATGGACCACCTGAATGACGCCTCTGGGCCACCGGTGACTCACAGATCACAGCTGAAGAACTCCAGTCAAAACAGGCTTACCCAAGGCCTGGGTGAATGGAAGCCTAATGAAGTAGAGCAGGGATAGCCAATTGGGTGCCCTCTAGATGCTGTTGAACCAAAACTGGGGGTGGGGTGTTCCAACACTTCTCTGGTGGGCTCCATTGTCGTCATAAGAGAACAAGGGAAGAATTTGTGGTGAGTTCCAGGACCTGTTCTTCTAGAAAAATAGCACTGACTATAACTTCCATGAGTTCTGGTTACTGGCCACGCTGGCTAAGGCTGATGGGAGTTGAAGTCCAGCTATATCCTGAGGGAACCACATTGGCTATCCCTGAAGCAGAAGGTAACCTCCTTTTTTACAATAATCAATGGGTATGTTAGCAGGGGCCTCAATAAAATTCATCCTTTATATCTAGTCTTTCCTGCAAGTGACATGAAAGGTGAAGGCTTAATGGAGGTATGCAAGAACAACAAACTCTTCACTGTGATCTCTGTGCATACTTCCTAACAATGTGGAGGCAGCAGAGTGATAGGGATTGAATATGAGCTATGATTCTCACATGTAATGAAGTATAACCCACTTGGCTCCCTGCAAGTATGAAAATGTAATTTACGATATTTGTGATATTATTACAAGGCACTGTGTGCTCCACTGCCTTCCTGGCCAGTGGACACTGCTGTTAGGAACTACAAGGAGAAGATGCTTATCATCTTTAATTAGACCTGAAAGGTCTGTGTCTAAATAACAATGGTGATAAATAATGATGTTGAAAATCCTATTATTCTTCGTCTTCTTCTGAAAAAAGAAGGAAGGAAGGAAGGAAGGAAGGAAGGAAGGAAGGAAGGAAGGAAGGGCTTCTAATGTGAGTGGTACTGGGTCTCTCTATTAAAAATAATGATAGAAACTCATTAAAACAGTAAAGTTTTTAAAAGAATGTTTTGAGGGGGGGAAATGCAGAAAGGGAAAAAATCAAATTAAGAAATATACTACTGTTGTTTTTTAAAAATGCAGTATAAGCAATACATCAGTAAGAATCACAATGCAGTTGGCATTGATATTCTGTGATAACATGCAGGTACTTAATATTCCAGCAGTGGAGGAACAAATTCCTGCATTGCTATGGCATTGTTTGAATGGACTTAGACCATAGCCGTAATTCTCATGGCTGTAGTATAGGTCCAGCCAGTTTCATTGGATATATTTTAAATACAAAACAATAAAAGGATAAACAATATATTGTTATAATTTACAACAGGGGTCATTTTTGTTTGTCAAAGAGCTCTGGTTATCAGACCGACAACAAGATGAATTAAGATCCTGTCAAGGACCAGGAGTCAGATTTCTCTCCATCAGGTGATGGAGAGGAGGTCTCCAAATTTGAAGGAGAAGGACATACGGGGCCAGCTCCAGAGGCACTGCTACCCAATGAACCTATGTGGCAGTACTCTTCCCCAGGGATGTGGACCTGATATCCTCTAAGGACTGCACTTTTCCCTGGAAGACCTGTGTCTCCCCTGCTCCCTTGCACTAGGAGACTGCTAGAGAAGGCTGAACCTCTTTAGCAGAGCAGCACCTTTCAGCACAGGAGATGCTGACGTAAGGCTGAACCTGGTACTACTGCTATAAAATGACTCAGTTTCAGCGTGTTCCTTGTTGGAGCAACTTCAGAGCTCTGTGTTTCCCAGAGTCCAGCCTGAACCCTGCCTTATATCCAGTGTTTCATTCAGTCTGAACCTTGTTCCACCTTCCCCTGTGCCCAGCCTGAACCTCACCTTGCCATGCATTCTGGGTGAACTTTGACATACTACAGGGGTGCATGAGTGGAGGCTGGTTGCACATTGAATATTTAGGCCATCTTTTTTCATGCATTCTATACTATACTCCCAAGGGAGGATGCAGATATATCAGGTGCATAATAATTAGGTTACTCAGTCACATTTGGGCAGGAAGTTGCAGGAAATTGAAGTGGTGGGGATGAGCTCAGGTGACCACCTTTAGGCACCTCTGAGAGTGTTTGGTGCTACTTGTGACTGGCCACATAGGGCCTTGGAACCCATGGGCAGGATGTGGAGCATCTTTGAGGCTAACCTGACTCACATGTTATTGTAGGGCCTTTAGAGAGGATGCGTTAAGAAGGCTCCTCCATTGGAGGACTGGAGGCTGAGGCCAGTCAGTAAGGAGAATGGGAGCAGAGTTGCCTTTCTCTTGGGCATGGCCGGCCAAGTGGTGCCAAAGAAGGACAGAACTTTTTTTATGTATGCTACAACAGCAGCAAGAATACTCATCGCAAAGTATTGGAAGACGCAAGATCTACCCACTCTGGAAGAATGGCAGATGAAATTGATTGACTGTATGGGATTGGCAGAAATGACGAGCAGAATCCGTGACCAGGGAGAAGAGTCGGCAGAAGAAGATTGGAAAAAATTTAAGGACTACTTACAGAAATATTGTAAAATTAAGGAATGCTGAATGATGTTGGATTGAAATGGAGTGGTTTCTAGCTGTAATGATATAAAGGAACATGGATAAAAAAAGGGTTTGGATAGAAAATAAGGTGATATTATAAGCTGTAATGCTTTAAATTAAGGATTTGCTGAACAAATAATTTAAAAGGGAAGTCAAGAAGGGGAGGTATGAGGAGGTCAGAGAAATATGTTACTGAAAAGATTGTATTATGAACTATATGTCTTTTTTAATTTTTTTGTTTGTTTTTTGTTTGTATAAAAAATTGAAAATCCTAATAAATATCTTTAAAAAGAGAGAGAGCAGAGCAGAGTTTAGAGAAATTCAGATCACCTACTTACATCACTTGATGATCCCCACTGACCCTGACAAATTTAGATCACCAGTCAAGCCATGGGAACCACTTAAGAGAAGACATGCAGCTCTGGACACTGATTCACCAACTTTGATCCAGAGAGTACAACACCATTCTTTGCTCGTGGCAACTAGCAACTGGTTTTAGAGGCATGGTGCCTCTGATACTGGAGCTAATATATAGCTGTCATGACCAGTAGTCAATTGAGAGCCTTGTCCTCCACAAATGGACTTCCTTTGAAGTCAAGTGACTTCCATGAGACTACTCTAAAACTTGAGTAGTCCAGTGAAAGCCAGGGGTCCATCCTTGGATAAATTCAAGGTAAATAACATAAAAGCTGTGCTGGATGAGGCCAAAGAACCCATCTAGTCCAGCATCCTGTTCTTGCAGATCCCCAAGGGAAGCTGGAAGCCTCTGATAGTGGAGGTAATATAGCCATCATGACTAGAAGCCATTATCCTCCTTCCATGAATTTATTTTTAACTCCTCCACAATTTAGTAATCCAGTTGTTCAGGAGTCTTGTTACAGGGAGTAATCTTATTGTAAATTATTTGCCCCTGATAATCCCCAATAGTTTAAATAGAAAATATCCATTTTTATGGCTTGATGCCAAAAAATCCTATTACTCTTTTCTTTCAAGGAGATGTATTGGAGATAGAGCCACTGGGTTGAATCCAATACAACTTCCTTCTCTTCTCTTCTCTTCTCTTCTCTTCTCTTCTCTTCTCTTCTCTTCTCTCCTCGCTTTCTCTCTCCTCTCCAACTCCACATTTTCACAATCAGCTCTTATGGGTTACAGAGTACATTGGAGTGCATGTGATATATGCCTGGGGAGGAGAGGAAGGGAAAGCCCCATCACACAAGCAAGCATCTGTTCATGCAATGTTTTTGTCACTGTCACCAGAACTAGTAAGTGCTTCGTACACACACTGATATTTTTATTTGTTGCTGTTAACTGAATTTTTGCTATTTATATGGACCACCTTTTTTTTATTGTGATGCCAATGATGAGGAGGAGGAGGAGGAGGAGGAGACATGTATTAGATTGTCACTACTGTTAGCTGCTTTGTGGGGGGAATAATGAAAATGTGAAATATTAACATTTAGCTTTATTTAGCGTGTGTGTGCAGACAGTTTCAAATGCCTAACTAAAGGATTTTTCTAAGCTTGCAATCACTTAACAAAGGTTCCCATGTTTGCATTTACTGCCTTTATACCAAGGGCATTCTTTACTTTCACATTATAGCATCAGGAAATATGCTACTTTTGAAGCTCAATCTCTTTACCATGTTCCCCTACAGTGCAACCACTCAGAGAGCCATCAAAGAGCTGTGGTGGATGATAAAAACAATGTGTTGAAGAATCAGCCATTCATTCTGATCTCACCTTCCTCCCCCTTTGTTCTTTTCCTTCTAAACACACACACTCACTTGAAAAATGCTTGTTTATTACCTAGAAGCTCAAGCTGAGTGTGGGGAAGCAGGGAAGAAAATTATGAGAGATGACATCTAAATGGTTTCATGGATAAAGCAAGCGTATTGATATGTAGACTGTTTGCTTTTGCAGATTAAAAATGTATGTTACACTGAGGTGTTCAAGCTGTGGAGCATATTGCAAAGGCAGGTTGCAAATTGCTGTAACTGATACGCTATTTGTATGAAAAGAACATTGAGGGATATGTAAATGTAGCATTTGATTATGTTGACCACTCAAGAGCGGGACAGAAAGATGGATGAAGCAATGCAAGGAAAGAGAAGTTTTCCAACTGACTGTGCTTCCTCCAAAACTGATAGTGACAAATGCCGTTTTGATTACAACACCACTATTGCTATGACTGAAAGAAATGCAAGAAGTTTTATTTTAGGAGTTTAATTGACAAGCAGCTACAAGCAACCTCTCTCTCTCTCTCTCTCTCTCTCTCTCTCTCTGTGTGTGTGTGTGTGTCCCCTTCTGGACTTACCACTTCCGCTCTCTCTAATAGCCAGTGTGGTGTAGTGGTTAAGAGCGGTAGTCTTGTAATCTGGTGAACTGGGTTCGATTCCCCGCTCCTCCACCTGCAGCTGCTGGGTGACCTTGGGCCAGTCACACTTCTCTGAAGTCTCTCAGCCCCACTCACCTCACAGAGTGTTTGTTGTGGGGGAGGAAGGGAAAGGAGATTGTTAGCCACTTTGAGACTCCTTAGGGTAGTGATAAAGCGGGATATCAAATCCAAACTCTTCTTCTTCTCTTCTAATAGCAAACTTAAGTGTGAGTGTCAAAAGGATTGTAGTCAAAATAGGGCTACTAAGAAACAAGAAGGAGGTATCGGTATACTTGAGAGAACAGAAGTTCTTTCTTTCTTTCTTTTTCTTTCTTATTTCTTTCTTTCTTAAAAAAAAAAAAGCTAAAGGAGCAAAGGAAGGTGGTGAAAACTGAAGAGAAAGATGGGAAGTTGAAGATAGGATTAACTACCCTGGAAGAGGTGATGGCTATTGACTAAAACTTGAAACAGGATCTCAGCTGTTAAGAAGTGAGGAGATATTGCAACATTTCTTTGCAGCTCCCACATGTTGGTACAGTTTCTGTACTACATTTTACTAAGATTTCCACTGAGGACAGGGTTGTGGTGTAGCAGAGTTTGCCTTTTCTATTACCAGAAGACTCGGTTAAGAGGCTGGCTTGCTGCTATAACATGAGTTTATCTCATTTAGAAATTGAGTGTTGAGTGGTTGGCCCTTCCTTGGTAAAAGCAGGTGGGAAGCAGAGGAATATAATATTTAGAAATGGGTTCAGTTCTGGCATGCTGGGTGGGGCTGGAGCGTGATGGTAGGGGCAAGACAGGATGAACCATGCCTTGCAGTATCTTTCATAAATACTCTATATAGTTTTCTCCATCCACCCCTGAATAACAGATTTCTGAAATAAATTCTGGTTCATTGTTTGAGTCTGCCATAACTGCAGATCATCCACCATAGCTCACTTGCGGAACACATGGCTTGAATGTAAAATGCCCCAGGTTAAATCCCTTGTATTTCAAGTTAAAAGGGCATTGAGGGCAAACTGCATGTGATCTGAACTGAGTACTCCTGCACAAATTGCCAGCACTGGAGCTCTGATTCAGATTGTCCCTCATTGCTACCTTGATCCAGATCAGATTAGGGATAGTGCATTCCAACTTGCCATGTGTTCCAAATCCTCTGGAATCATCCCAGGACCAACAATGGCAATGGTGTTGAATGGTTTCTTTAAATGTAAAGGTTCATCATTGTTCCACCCGATGTGTATGTCTTTAAGGGGCCAGAGCAAGGGCCAGAGCAAGATAACGAGACCCAGCTTTACAGCTGTGAAGCATAGCAGGTGCTGCTGAGTTGTATTTGATTAAGGTGTGTCAGCATTTGGGTGTAGTATATAAGGAGCAGCACCTAGCTCTCCCATTACCCTGGGGGATGGGTTGGTGGTTGGGTCTGGTTTGATTGTTAATGTATTTAGTGTAAAAGGAGTTTTTGTTTTTCTTATTAAAACCTTGTTTAAGTTATTTTTGAGTCCTTTCTTTTTAATGCATGATCTCCCCAGCAAGCTCTCTGCAGCGTTACCATACTGCAAACAGCCAACATCTTTGGTTATGGGCCCAGCTGCTGAGTGGATGACTGCATATTTTTGGACTCTGAGAAAGGTTTGAAAACTCCTTCTCCTGTTAGCGTAGTTCTGTGGGTCTGGAAGAGTTCCAGAATGGTTGACCGGGTTCCTGAAGCTGAGAAGGCCCTGGTCTTCCCACAGCTAACAGATGAGAACTATAGTTTATGGTCTTTTCGGGTGGAGGCGCTTTTGACCTCTAGAGAAGTATGGACCTATGTAACTGATGACCCTCCTGACCCTGTGACTAATGCTTGGTCGAAAGGAGATGCAAAAGCCAGGGCGATAATTAATTTGGCAGTCAGTGACCAGCAAGTAGTCTATATAAGAAATAAGAAAACTGCCAAAGAAATGTGGGACAGTCTTGCAGCAGTGCATGTTAGAAAAGAGTCAGCATCTGCATTGACGTTTTTCAAGCAGTTGTACCAGACGAAGTTGCAGCCTGGTGGTGATTTGGCAGCACACTTGAGACGTCTGGAGGCAATACGCGGCGAATTAATTCGAAGGGACATGGAGATACCTGATATTCAGTATGTTTTTATCATTCTATGTTCCCTTAATGAGGACTTTGATGGTATAGCTAGCCAGATATCTGCTGTTCCACCAGCACAATTAACTGTGGAAGGGGTAACGGCAAGATTAATGGGCGAGTTGGATAGAAGGGAGGCTTGTGCCATAAGCACTCCTATTTCCAGAAAGAATGAGGAACGCCATATGCAAACTTGTGGTGATACAACTGCATTTAAAGCTGCAAAGCGTTGTTGGTTCTGCAATAAACAAGGACATTTTGCAAAGGACTGCAGATCCAAAAGAAAGCAAAGTACTCCCAAGCCTGTTTCTGTTCGTCAGTCACGGTTGTCAGCCCAGCAGCCGACATCGTATAGTAGAGACAGAAACGAGCCGCGAGTTTTCCATGCTAGGACAACAGATCGTAAAAGACTTAAACGTGCCAAGTGGAAGTCTTTTGTTGTGGACTCAGGAGCATCTCAGCATATTTGCAACGATAGAAGCTTGTTTATTTCTTTCGAAGAGGAAATTGGTAATGTACATTTAGCCAATTCACAAGTCTTGCAGTCGCTTGGCAGGGGTACTGTTAAACTTGACTCTTTAAACATTACGATAGCGAACTGCATTTACTGCCCGTCAGTGGACAATTTATTATCAGTAAGGTGTTTTGCTCATCAAGGCATAACTGTGCGTTTCTTAAAGTCAATGTGTGAGTTTTTCGATGGGAACAAACGTCTATTGTATGCCCGGGAATCTGATGGTTTATATAGACTGTATTTTCGCACCTACTCACAATTGCCTATTAACTGCAGAGCAGCACAGTCAAGCCAGGGGTTGAGGAATGTAAGGCCTCATTCCGGGTGTGTCCACGAGGCACACAGAATTCTGGGACACCTGAATTTTGCTGATGTAATTAAGACAAAGAATATTGTTAATGGCCTCAACTTAAAACCATGTAAATTCTTTATGCAATGTCTATCCTGTTGCAAGAATAAGATTAAGGTTGCACGCAAGGGTAGGTGCTCAGATAGGAAAGTAACTGAGCCATTTGAGCGTGTACATTGTGATTTAGTTGGGCCACTCCCACCATCATTAGGAGGTTCTAGGTACTGGCTTACTCTGATAGACCAGTATAGTAGATATTGTTGGACTTATGCAATAGCTGAGAAGTCCCAAGCATTTGAGAAGTACAAAGTTTTTTGCAACTGGGTAAAAACGCACTTTAACAAACCAATTAAGAACCTGTTTTCTGACCGGGGCGGGGAATTTGTTTCTGAGGATTTTGAGAAATTCCTGGAAGCGCAGGGGACTACTCATGAGTTATCTTGCCCCCGAAGTCCCTGGCAAAATGGGCTTGTTGAAGTTGTGCAGCGTGACCTACAGGCAGGGGTTAAAACGTATCTGCACGATGCTAATCTGCCCAAAGACTTTTGGGCTGAAGCGCTTAATGCCTTTTGTTATGTTAGAAATCGCAGTTATCATTCTGGTTTAGATGTCACCCCCTATGAGAAGCTGTTTAAAAAACGCCCTAATCTGAAATACCTACGCATTTGGGGTTCAGATGTAATTATGCATTATCCCGCTAAGCAGAAATTGGGTGAACGTAGTGTCCAGGGAAAATTAATGGGCTACCAGCAGGGGGCGTACAGAATTTACATACCAGCAACTGGCAAATTTCATATTACCAGAAGCATGATACAAACTGTAAATTGGAATGGAGTTGCTGTTTTCCAAGATACTGATGGTATAGCTAATACTGAGGAAGAAGAGGAGGAAGCAGCAGCAGCAGCAGGGAATAATGATCCTGAATTAATGGAAAAAGACAAAAAGCCTGTTGAATCTGATAATTTGTTTGATGATTTAAAGTCACAGACACCTGAGGGGAGGTTAGATTCTCTTGAGTTTTCTGACCGTGAGCTTAGCTTACAGGCATCTCTTCAATCTGACAATGATTTACAACCTGAAACTAGTGGTTCACTTAGTCCCATTAAGTCTGAGGAGTCTGACTCTCCTTCCGGACTGAGACGTTCAGATAGAAAGAGACAGAAGCCACAACGTTTTGCAGATGAACATTTTAATACTGTGTATGCCAGTAAGGCAGTTTTTGAGCCAAAAAGCTACAATGATGTTCAGAAATTACCTAAGCAACAAGCTGCAAATTGGTATAAAGCTATGAACTCTGAGATAGCTTCTTTAAAAGAGCATAACACTTGGTCTCTTGTACCACAAACCCCAGATATGAGACTTATTGATTCAAAATGGGTTTATAGAGTTAAAATGAATGACAAAAATGAAGTTGTAAGGTACAAGGCTAGATAGTTGCTAGGGTTTTCAACAAATTACAGGTGAAGATTATGATTTGTGTTATTCACCAAGCGTAAAATATGAAACAGTTAAGCTTTTGTTAAAAGATGCATCACAACGTGGACATTCTGTTTTGAAAGACATGTACAAAGTATGCTTTATGTTTTTGTTCCACAATGATGAACCGCAGGGGAAATGTTGAATGGTTTCTTTAAATGTAAAGGTTCATCATTGTTCCACCCGATGTGTATGTCTTTAAGGGGCCAGAGCAAGGGCCAGAGCAAGATAACGAGACCCAGCTTTACAGCTGTGAAGCATAGCAGGTGCTGCTGAGTTGTATTTGATTAAGGTGTGTCAGCATTTGGGTGTAGTATATAAGGAGCAGCACCTAGCTCTCCCATTACCCTGGGGGATGGGTTGGTGGTTGGGTCTGGTTTGATTGTTAATGTATTTAGTGTAAAAGGAGTTTTTGTTTTTCTTATTAAAACCTTGTTTAAGTTATTTTTGAGTCCTTTCTTTTTAATGCATGATCTCCCCAGCAAGCTCTCTGCAGCGTTACCATACTGCAAACAGCCAACAAATGGATCCAAGCAAAATCCAAAGCAGAAGGTTAAGTAGCTTTGTTTTTGAGTCGTTTTCAGAAGGATGAGTATTGCACTGAAGAAAACTCTTGGATCAGGGTTCCACTGACGATCTAGAAAGGGGAGGGGCAGCAAGGCTCTTCACTCTGGTCATTACTGGTGCAACCTTTTCTTCTATCCAGCTCCTAATTATGGACAGCAATTCTGCAGCTTCTGTGGGCCTGTTCCTTGCCTTGCTGGGAGGTAGTAATGGAAGGAATAGTACACAGGCCGCCACCTAAGAAAAAGAGAAGAGAAGAGAAGTGTGCTATATTTATGGCTCAAGCTATACAACAATGATATGTTTTGGCACAACCTCAGATCCCCCACTTTCCTCCCAACTGAGATGCCTTAAATTGACTTAATCTGTTAACATGCATCCTCAGCAATTTCTCTCTGGGATTTATTGGATTAAAACCTGTATCCCTGCTGCTCCCTGGCCTCTCAATTTCAGATCCCATTTTATGGTGAGACTCCATCGACGTTGTCCATCATGAGCTGGCATTATGAAAATTGGGTTGCTTTTTTTATCCCCATTATGCAAAAGGTGGCTTGATACCAGGCACACAAATATGATTACATGGTTCCCCTCCGGCTCCATCAAGCTCCTGTGGTGCACTCTGTGGTGCACCATGAAAATAACTACATAATAATATACTGTAGTGGCATAATGGAAAATATACCTGGACCCCAACCCAGCAAATGGATCATGGTTCCAAATGGTGAGTACCAAGCTTGTGTTCTGTGACTGTGGAAGGGAAAAGAAACAGACATATCTGCACTTGTGTGATGTTGGCATTGCTTGTGTGAGCAGACACTATAAGTAGAAATGACTGTAGGGCATACTGTGGCCTAGTGATAAGATTTTACATAATGTTATTCAGATTAACATAAAATCATTTTATTTCACTTTAATATTGCATTTTGTAAAGAAAGAAAGAAAGAAAGAAAGAAAGAAAGAAAGAAAGAAAGAACAACATTTCATTTCTAAAGGGGTATGCTTCGATTTCCCAAAGGAATTTAACCTTGGGGTAGTTTATTTGGTTCTGAGTTAGAATTCTATGGAGTTCAACTTCTTAAACCATTAGGCTTGGTGATCAGATGCAAATAAAGAAAATTTGAATCTGATCCAATGATAGAGATAGTAACACTACTTTCTGGTTCGTGTCAATTTTACAATTATTCATAAGTCCATTTCATTCTGTTTCCACATTAATCTGTGATTTTTTATTTTAAAAAATACAGAAGTGTGTATTTAAATACTTTATCACAAAATACATATTTTATCTCAAAGTACAATTCTCTAAACATATTTAATACTAACATGTGGGAGGATTATGGATTGTGGAACATTTTTGCATCAAGAGCTGTAACATGATTCAGAGAAATGAAAAATCAGGAGAACCGATGATTCACATCTTCATATTAGTCTGGAAGATGTGATTTAGATTGGTTTACTTCAAAATGCATAAAAAATAAACTCTCTTCCATCCCTATCCAACAGTCATCACAAATGAGTCTTGAAACCAACAGGTTTTCGAAGCCCAGGTTTTCAGGATCCTTGAGTGCAGGAGGTCTGCATGAAATGAGTCAGTTGAGTTGCAAAAGAAATTGCTATCTCCAGTAGTTGATTTGGGGTGGTGATGGAGGTCAGTTTGGGCTGTCTCGGAGAGCCCAAATCACTGAGGGAAATTATTTTGGATGAGCTTAAAACAGCATGCCAAAAATCACTTAAAGTCACTTAAGCCTCCCTTTGCCCCAGTGCAACTGTGTGTGTGAAGGAGAGGGATTAAAACCATTGCCCCTTCCCAGGCTGGTGCTTACAATCATAGAATTGTAGACCCTGAGAGAATTGGAATTGGAAGGGACCCTGACAGTCATCTAGTCCAACCCACTACAATGCAGGAATCTCAACTAAAGCATCCATTACAGATGGCCAGCCAACCTCTGCTTAAAAATCTCCAAGGAAGGAGTCCACAAACGTCCAAGGAGACCATTTTACTGTCAAACCACTCTTACTGTCAGAAAGTTCTTCCTGATGTTCAGTCAGAATCTCCTTTCTTCTAACTTGAATCCATTGCAGAGGCAGGTTTAGGAAAGCACGACTGGTTCACCTGAACTGGGTACCGAGCCAAGAGGGTGCAGCAGGGGGTGATGCAACACTGACAAGCAATGGAAGGTGAGAAGTGGTGGGGCATCAAGGTTTTGGCATTGCACAGGGCGCCACTGAAATTTTAAAGCCAGAAGTCCTCCACCGTCCATTGGTTTGGCTCCTACTCTCTGGAGCAGGAGAAAGCAAGGTATCTCCATTTTCCATGTGACAGCCCTTCAAATTTTTGAAGATGGCTTTCATATCTCCTCTCAGTCTCCTCTTTTCCAGGCTTAACATATGCCACTCCCTCAACTGTTCCTCATAAGGCTTGGTTTCAAGATCCTTGATCATCTTGGTTGCCCTCCTCCTCCTTCTTAAATTGTGGAGCCTAGAACTGGACACAATATTCCAGGTGAGGTCTAACCGGGGCAGAATAGAGTAGTACTATTACTTCCCTTGATCTGGACACTGTACTTCTGTTGATGCAGCCTAGAATAGCATTAGCTTTTTGTCTGGGATGTGGAAGTACCTTTGGTACAATATTTCAGCTGCTTAGAAACAGCAAAAGACAAGGGGGACAAGGGGCAAATGCAACAGGAGCAAATGACGTGGCAGGTACGAAGTCCAGTTTGAATTGAAGATTAGCTTTTTCTGTCGGAGTGACAGAGGGAATCAGATGTGCCACCATTTTGACCAGGCCACTGAACTGGTTAGTACCTGAACTGCTTTTCCATCATTTCTATACAGAAAGGGCATCAGGGCCACTTCATATGCCATATTACAGGTAGCACTGAGGAAAAACAAACCCCCAAAGTTATCTATTTGAGTGAGGTGAAGCGGAGTATTATTCCTGCAGGATAATGTTTTCAATAGCTTGGGTGAGGGAGAAAAGGGAAATAATCTGGAAATTAATCAGAAAACTCTTCAGTGAAATTTCACCTCATTTCATTTCTTATTGGTTGCTGATATTCCAAGATGAAAGAAGGAATAGTCAGAGAGGGAAAGACCGGGAGAAAAGCACAGTGGGTAGAATCCTGTTAAGTTCTGCTCAGAGAAGACCCACTGGATCTAAGTTAGTCTTGTTGATACTGTATATTTCAACAGGTCTACTCTGAGTGTGACAAACTTTGTTACAACTTGCTGCTTCCTTCAATGATATTAGTACGAAAATGAATCCACAGTTGTGCCCAAAATTCTCCACTCCATTCATGGATAGTCAAATTGGGCAAGCCATTTCATCGGAAATTCAAAAGGAGAGAATTGATGTTTTTCAAAAGTTCATTAGGAACTAAAAAATAAAATAAGTATCGGAAAAGTTCTTTTCTGAGAAATTCCTATTCAACCTTAATCCTAGTATGGAGGCCACCAAAATCAGTTCCATGTGACTGTTCTGCCGTTCTACATGTTGTAACATTTGAAAGTCACCTTGCCCCCACATGATTCAGCCTAGAGGCTCTCCACATCAGTGCCAGTGGCTGTCAAAGACTGCGCTTTTTGGTCTTGAAAGTGTGGAAATAAGGGACATGACATGAGGCCCACGTAGGTGATATTAAAAGGAGTCAAGGCCTAATTGAAAGGCTGACACACAAAGCATAGAGAGAGCTGAGGAAATGAACTCAACAGCATCCACAAGGCCAGCTCTCAGAAAGAGGCATGGCAGCCTGGGAGGACAGAGAAATCAATCTTCTGGTGTGACATGAGATTCCTTTGATCAAACTAATCTTTTCATACCTTTCTTCCCTTCTGTTGTTGTTCCGAACATCGTTTGCCTTCAGGGGAAGAGAAAGAGAGAGTGGGAGGAAAGAAAGAGACAAATAGACTGGCATTCAAAATCTACCCTCACAGCACATACTCTGATGGTTCATATAGGTGGGGACGGGGCTCCACAGGCACGGATTCTGCTCTGCACTGATTGCTGAATTTGCCTTAGTGCAAAGTTGGTTAGTGCTGCAGATGTGTTGTGAAGGATTGGTAATAAAGAAAATGCTGCATACTTGGTGGTCAGTGACTAAACAATCTTGAGCCAATAAAGGGAATGCCCAGTCTGGATGAAACACTGATTGAAGTGGATTGAAGCACTGATTGTGAAGCCCTTTAATTGACATTTCATATCTTTCCAATCCAAGTAGTATGCTTTAACTAATTAATTAATTCAATATTGTTTCCATGAAAGAGCAGCATATTACACACTGCAAAAAATGCATGCAATTCACTATTTAACAACTATATTCACAAAACTACGTAAGCTTCCTAGTTGTTGTTGTTTTTGTTGTTGTTTTTGTTGTTGTTTAGTCGTTTAGTCGTGTCCGACTCTTCGTGACCCCCTGGACCAGAGCACGCCAGGCACTTCTGTCTTCCACTGCCTCCCGAAGTTTGGTCAAACTCATGCTGGTAGCTTCAAGAACACTATCCAACCATCTCGTCTTCTGTCGTCCCCTTCTCCTTGTGCCCTCCATCTTTCCCAACATCAGGGTCTTTTTCAGGGAGTCTTCTCTTCTCATGAGGTAGCCAAAGTATTGGAGCCTCAGCTTCACGATCTGTCCTTCCAGTGACCACTCAGGGCTGATTTCCTTAAGAATGGATAGGTTTGATCTTCTTGCAGTCCATGGGACTCTCAAGAGTCTCCAGCACCATAATTCAAAAGCATCAATCCTAGTTACATACATACAAAATAAACTCCAAACATTTGCCACTTTCATAATCCTATATATAACCCTTTTCAATTCTGTTACTAAGGAGCTTGGTTCAACTGGATCTCTGCACATGTCCTGGCCAATGCAAGGGTACAGTCCTTGAAAGGGCACAGAGGAAGCAAATCTGGGCATAGAATGGCTACCTTCATTAAAGTGTGATTAGTTATTCTATGGAATTGAGAGGTACAAAAACTCTAGTTGTACGCTTAATGCTTTATTAGGTGCCCAATAATTTGCCAGCAGCTAACTCAAATGCAAGCATCTATTTGGTCTTCATTATCCCTGAAGAGAATAACAGTTGCGTGGCGATTCCCGCCCCCTCCCACAGATGGAGTAAATAAAGACACCGGACACCAGAATTTAGGTTAATGGGCGAAAATGGCCACAACTTTATTGATTACAGGTAAGAGCGGTATTGGCTTTTAGGCATTGGCCCTAACAGACTAACCGGTCTAACCGGGAAGGGGTTAAACACCACCAGGGGGAGCCCCCGAGATGTACATCCCTAGGCACTCCCCAAGGGGTTACCGCTCGGGAGCGCGCTTTAGGCCCTAGCCTCCGTAGGTTTCAGACGAGGCGACGCCCCCCGGAGTCCTTTAACGAACTACCCTTCAAGATTTGGGAGAGGTGATGGCGTTCCCCCCCCAACTTCATTTGCATAACAATACCCCTGCCAATGCCTAACCGCCAAAACCAGGAGTTGTGACGTTTTGCTACGAGGTAGGCGAAAAAACCAAGTGGCTTCAAAATACAGCCAATTTGCCAAATGGAAAAACTCCTACCAGGCCCCTTGCGGCGACCAGCCGAAGCCCATAGCAAAGTCCAATGCAAACCTAGAGGGCGGGTGGGTGGGAAACCGCAGCTGCTGTAGGAAAGAAAAGGGGCGAGCCAGGGCTGCCCTGACCTTAAGAGCACCTGGTAAGCCCGCCCCCTAGCGCCAGTCAATTGGCTGGCGCTGAGGGCGATGAATATTGATGAGATAGGGGAATCCCTGAGTCCCGCGGGGCTGACGCCAGCCCCGCGAGATTGTAGTTGGGGGCGTGAGCCCACAACCCCCCCCTCTTGAGGTTGGGAGTGGCTTTGCTGTCCCACTGGTAACTTAATCTATAGCCATCTGCATCTCCTAAGAATAGCCTCTAGTACCCAAGGGGCAGCTCTGTGTCACTCAAGTTCAATTGGTATATGAACTCAGGATATTGCATCCCAGTTTGCTCTTTGCCCTCACCTTCCACCCCACCCCCAACTACCCAGCCATCCTATGTCAAAAAACCTGAACTCAACAAATTCACCTCTTCCTTATATCTCCTTCTGTTCCTCCTCCTCCTCCCTCCTCCTTAGGTGTTCCCCCCATGTAGGTCAGTACCCTACTTCATTAACAAACAAGAAGAAAGTTTCTGCCATTTGTAGACCCTGATAGATGAGGCAAAATGTACAAAATGTACTATTCTTCTCTTTCTTTTTGGGAGAGGTGAGGGAGAACAGGATAGTTTTGTTGGAAGTGTAGGGATGCAACTCAGCTTGTACTGGATGTTGATGTGTCTGCATGGGAAAGAGTAGATAGAGATGCACCTTCAAGATTCCTAGACATCTCCTGACCTTCCTTCAGTGCTAGACAGATACTTAGGACTCCTGGCCTCATTTCCTACTTTCTACTTCTTCATCCTCACCCCGGGAAAGGAGACATCTTGTGTGTGTCTCCTGCTGAGATGCGAGCATGGATTGCTCATTGCATTCTTCATCTTAGTTAGAATCAGGATCTATCCTATCAACCATGTTTTTCCTGCAATAAACTTAATTTCATAAACTCCAGTCTCATTGTGATTACACTATGAACATATTCTGCTCTTCCAGTATTGATTAAGTGTTCAACTTCTGCTGATGCATTTAAACTCCAAATGCCATAAAGATTCTGGTTTTATTTTGACCTCACCTCCTGGAAAAATTCCCATAGGTACTCATGTCATTTACTATCTCTCCTGAAGTGACCACATTGTCCAATCCCAGGGACATCACTCCTATCCAAACTGGGCTACTATCCCATCATTGCTGTAAAGGGAATTGGGGGTTGCTTGTGCGTAAAGGGTGCTGCAGCTCTAGGCAACGTTGCCTGGCTAAACCTTTCCCTGGCTGGACAGCCCTTTCTCCATAGCTGTGTCAGTCGCTGGCAGAATCCGTCAGTGGGCGTTTCCTGAACTTCTTCCAACATAGAAGCTCTTTGACGCCAAGTCTCCTCCTAGCCTCCCTGCGTGGAAGTCTCCTGCGCAGAGTGGGCATGCCCAACGGAGGTCCTGGGCTCTCCCCGCTGGTCTCTGTGGAAGAGTCTTGGAGCCCTCTCTCCACAGTCCCCCCTTGCTTCCTGGTGTCACTCCTATTTCCTTCCTCAAAGGAAGTGTTCTCTCTCTCCCTGCTGGTCCCTTCTCCTGCATCGTTGGGGAGCCTTACCTCCACTCTAGGCTCCGATGGCAGTTCCCTGACAACTGCTAATAACAATTCATCATTTCTGCACTGGGAATTGTGGGATATGCTTTAAGTTCTCCACCACTGCTGCCAGTGCTGGTAATACAAACTTGGCTGCTTCAGGAATGCTAGGCAGGCAGGAAAGTTAATGGGGGAGAGAGAGGGGGGGAGAGCGAGAGCAAGAGAGAGAGATGGGTAGTATTGTTCACTGCCTTTCCTGGTATGTCCCACAGAGGACCTTACGGTCTTCAAACAAAAACATCTTGGAGGTCCCAGGCCACAGAGAGGTTAGGCTGGCCTCAACCAGAGCCAGGGCTTTTTTGGCTGTGGCTCCGATCTGGTGGAACGCTCTGTCACAAGAGACTAGGGCCCTCCGGGACTTGACATCTTTCCGCAGGGCCTGCAAGACAGAGCTTTTCCACCAGGCCTTTGGCCAGGGCACAGCCTGACTCCCTCCTTTGGTAATCCTCACAGAACTCTAGCCCAATGGTTGTCATTAATCTGATTTGAATTAATTTTATAATGAAATGATTTTAGAATGTTTTATCATTTTACTGTTGTTAGCCGCTCTGAGCCCGGCTTCGGCTGGGGAGCGCGGGATATAAATAAAATTTTATTATTATTATTCATGAACACACATGATTGCCTGGGCCCCAGTGCATCACTATATGTGGCCCTCAAGACCAGAAATATCACCCAGCCCTGGTCTACATGTTAGCTTTATGCATGGAACTAAGATGTGGGTAGAGTTAAAGTACACAGTATATAACTTACTATGCTCGTTCATGAACAATACAGGGCAACTAATGCAGTGCTATAGTTGCTGAAATAAATGTCTTATTCATGAAGCAATCCTACAGGACTGCCTTCATAGATAAGCAGGCATCACTATATCCAAGTATCTATGAATAAGCATATTTTGACTGGTTAGTGAAAGCACTTGAAGTGGTAGCCTAAAAGAAAATAGAATATCTGAAAGGCAGGTGGTGGAGCAAAATATAGAAGGGGGGAGGACTCTTGGGAACGAATTCACTCACAGTTAGTGCAATGATCTCCCTTGGGACATGACTAAGTCTAGATGAGCTCAAGAGAAAACTGGATTTAAAGGTAAACTGCAGAGGCTTTGTGGAAAATTAAAAACCAACTCATAAGATCCCAGGAGAGGGAAGCTGCCTGTAGGAACTGTTTAAATATGTTGTTAATGCTGGATTTTAGCAAACATGAGTCAGTTATGACTGCCTTAGGATCCTGAAGAATTTGATCAGCAGATATCTCATTTCTTCAGCTGAAGTAATTTATACATGCAACACCACCTCCCTCCTTCCACCAGCCCAACACAGCCAAAAGTAGAAGTTGCACAGCTACTGGGAGCCAGTAAATCGAGCAGTGAATCTCTTTTTTCCCCATTTACGGCTAAGGGCTTCATTCTCTTGGGATTAATCTGTCAGGGACTGCATTCTGAAAGTTTCATCACACTAGAACTTGTAGACATCCAAAGAAACAGAATGTGGGAGGATTCAAAGTAGCGAAAGGAAGGACCTTTGCACACAGTCACCTCCATAACTTCACCAGAATCTGCTGTACAAGATTGGCAGATGGAACTCACTATCTAGAAAGGTGGTAGACTCTACTTCTCTGGGGGTTTTCAAACAATTGGATGGCCATCCGTCAGGGATTATTTAGCTGTGATTCGTGCATTGCAGGGGGTGGACTAGATGAACATTCGGGCCCCTTCCAAATACTGCAATTCTATCATTCTATGACATAATCATTAGAGGCAAATCATAGCCAGCCCTGCCATTAGACGCCTTTGTGTGCTAGACCTGCCCTCAAGGGGCTGCCTCTACCCCAGAGCTTCTAAATGTTTCAGTGTAAGTAAAAGGTAAAGGTACCCCTGCCCGTACGGGCCAGTCTTGACAGACTCTAGGGTTGTGCGCTCATCTCACTCTATAGGCCGGGAGCCAGCGCTGTCCGCATACACTTCCGGGTCACGTGGCCAGCGTGACAAGCTGCATCTGGCGAGCCAGCGCAGCACATGGAACGCCATTTACCTTCCCGCTGGTAAGCGGTCCCTATTTATCTACTTGCACTTTGACGTGCTTTTGAACTGCTAGATTGGCAGGCGCTGGGACTGAATGACGGGAGCGCACCCCACCACGGGGATTGGAACCGCCGACCATGCGATCGGCAAGTCCTAGGCGCTGAGGTTTTACCCACAGCGCCACCCGCGTCCCACAAAAACATCTGAAGAAGAAGAGTTTGGATTTGATATCCCGCTTTATCACTACCCGAAGGAGTCTCAAAGCGGCTAACATTCTCCTTTCCCTTCCTCCCCCACAACAAACACTCTGTGAGGTGAGTGGGGCTGGGAGACTTCAGAGAGAAGTGTGACTGGCCCAAGGTCACCCAGCAGCTGCATGTGGAGGAACGGAGACACGAACCCGGTTCACCAGATTATGAGTTCACCGCTCTTAACCACTACACCACACTGGCTCTTGTTTCAGTGTACATCAGCGTAAAATGTCAATACAAAATTAAAACAACATATGGACAACCCAGTCAGAAGGATGGGGTATAATATCATCACCATCAACAACAACAACCCAGATAATAAAAATTGAGAAAATTAAAGTGAAAACTATTCAACCAGTTGAAACAACACAGGTCCCCTCTGTATGACCTGTGTGACCTCTGTATGACCTATAAATAGATGACCTATTTATTGAGTATTCATCCTGATCTTCTTGCACAAAGCATACATGGAGTTAGATTATATCCATTCTTTTTTGAGCAATCAGTCTGATTTGTTTGCAGATCTTTTTGCAACAATGAAAATTCACCCTACACTCTTCCTGATTTGCTTGCTGAGTGTTATACGGCTTCCCGTTTGTCCCATATGTGTCAACCCATTTCCCCATCACTTCCCAAACAGTAAAATGTCTGGTTCTCTTTTAAAAGTAGATTTGTTGTGCTGGGGAGACAGAGCCCTTGAATCCACTTTAATTGTGCAAAGCTAAAGCAAAGTTTTGCCCTTCTCTTCCTCCTGCAAAAGAGTGACAGTCTGGAGGCCCCAACAGTAAATTTTTAAAAGCCAGGGCAAATAAAAATGTCTTAACCTAGCACTGAAAAGAACACAGTGTCGGCACCCGTCTTACTTCCTCCGGGAAGGTATTCCAAATAATGCTGATTCATTGTATATTATGGAGACAGGTTGTCTCTTGTACCTGTGCATTTCCCTGTACCTCCAGTATCTTTAGCATCTTCAATGCATGTGAACTCCTGCCAATAGGACTATGCTGGGGGGAGGGAGGCTATAAAACAAGTCAAAACATGGCAGAAAATATAATGGAACCTACCACCGCTGCGAGAAAGGTTCTCCGCTATTTCTCATCCCTGACTTGTTGATTAACTTTGCTATCAGACTGGATTAATGCAGCCTGCTGCATCTTTTTTTTCTCTTCCCAGTCCTTCCCTTTATTTTATTTTTTGTTGGAGCCCTTTGTCACACGAATGCAGCGCAGAATATTTAAGGTCCTGCATATTCCATGAGTTATAGGAAAGGAGATGGGGCTGGGTTGACCTTTTCAGTATTCTGTATTGTTACTAGCTATAGCCATTCCATTCATTCTGCTGATTTTACAGCCTTTCTGAGCTCTGGAGAGCCTTGTGGAATGGCCACCCCAATCAAAATACAAAATGATGAAAGGTCAGAATTGTAAAGCACACGAGTGTGTTTCGGGGAATATAATGCAATGCAATTCTGAAACCTTGTCCTTGGGCCAAAGTTTGTAATGAGAACGAAAATGGCAGTCCATGAAATTGTCCTTGTAGGAGGCACGGGATGAACAGGACAGGGATCCACTCATCTGCACACCTTTGTGCATAGATAAGCACATCCACTAGTTTGAGTGTGCTCCACACAAACCAAAAGAAATATCTGGCAGAACATTGAATAAAACATCAAGGATCACAGAGATCACTAGAAAATGCAGTCCTAATCAGCAGAACTCCAGATGGAAAAAACCTTTGTGTGAAGAAACTCCTCAGCCACTTGGGGTGATTACAGCCATACTGTAATACTGTAATACAGCCATACTCTAAACATCAGACCCAGGGATGGCAATAGGGAACAGCATGATATTTTTGCCAAAACTGGGGTTTAGGGAAAACAGTGGCTCTCCAGATGTTGTTGGACTTCAGTTCCCGTCAACCCAAGTCAACAGGGCAAATGATCAGGGATGAGGCAAGTTGGAGCCACACAACATCTAGAGGGCAATAGCCCCCCTATAGGTTCCCAGTGAGTCTTTTGGTAGTGGGGAAAAGAGGAAGCTTAGGGGAAAGACCACAGTTCAGTGGTGGAGCATCTCCTTCACATGCAGAAATTGTCTTGTCCTAGGCAACAATCTGGCTGCTAAATTCCGCACCAGCCGCCGTTTCCAGAATGTCTTCACACACATTGAAGTCATCCAATCTAGAGATTGCCAAAACACAGACAACATAAATTAGGCTATCCCTGTCCAGATAGGGGTCAGCTGGGCCACCAGCCAATACTGATGAAAGGCACTCAGTGATACCAAAACCACCTGAGCCTCAAGTGACAATAATGGATTCAGAAGTACCCCAAGCTGCATATCTGCTCCTTCAGAAGGAGTGTAACCCCATCAACCTCCCATCCCTCCTGTGGATTGAGCTTCAGTTTGTTGGCTCTCATCTAGTCCGTTATCAATGCAAGACAGTGGTCCAGCATATCCTCACCTGCAGATGTGAAGGAGGAGTAGAGCTGTGTCATCAGCATATTACTAACAACATAGTCAACATTTCCAGATGACTCCACTCATCCATTTAACAGCATGGGGGATAAAATTGGACCCTGAGGAACCTCACATTGAAGGCTCCATGGAGCCAAACAGCACTTCTCAAGCATCACCCCTTGGAAACAACCATCCAAGTAGGACCGGAATCGTTGCAAAGCAGTGCCACCCACCCCTAACTCACACAGCCACTCCAGAAGGATACCACGGCCGATGGTATTGAATGCCACTGAGAGGTCGAGGAGCAGTGCTTTCTTTCTGGGGGCACGCAGGGGTATGCATACTCCTAAATATTTTGTGAATCTAAGTTTGGCCTCTTTAAGGGGAAGTATTTCAATATAAGTAGGAAAATGAGAGTACCTCTAAATATTTTTTTTTTTGGGGGGGGGAAGCACTGTCGAGGAGACTAAGCAGGGACACATTTCCCCTGTCTCTTTCCCAACAGAGGTCATCATACAGGGCAACCAAAGCAGTTTCTGTGCCAAAACCCTGATTGAAACAGATCAGAAAATCAATATTCAGCAAGATGGACCAATGGTCTAGCTTAGTATAAGGCATATTCTTTTGTACCTATTTCTAAGGGAAGGACTATAGCATCTGCTTTGCTACAGAAGATCCCAGATTCAATCCCCAACATCTCCACTAAGGGTTGGAAATGTCCCTTGCCCAAAACTGAATGGACCAATGGTCTGATTCAGTATACAGCAGTTTTCTATGTTTCTATGAAACCTTATGATCAAGGACTCACAGAAACTTATAGACTGCCTTTGGAAAAGAGCCAAAGAATGGAGCAACTCTCTCTCTAGCTGCAGCTTATGCCAACAGAAGTTAGAGGTCACTGCCCTTCTGCTAGACATAGAAGAGATTAGTCCTTAGGTGAGAGAAGTGAACAGATTGCTATATGTGGGAGGAAGTTCCATGGCCTGTAGTGTGTGGCTTATTAGAGCATGAAAAATTACCAGAAGGGAGGAGAATTTGGGAGACTCCTGGACAAGTGCTGGTGGGAACAAGTTGGCCTAAATAAGGACCAGTGGGGGGGTTCTATCTCAGTAAGCTCAGCATGTATTTTCCTAGAACAGCTTGCCAAAGGCAATTCTTGGCAGTTCTTGCAATGCAGTTGTATTTTCACATGGTTACCTGTTGCACCTGTCAAGCAGGCAGGGCCTGATGGTCCAAGATGAAGCTCGACAACTGTTCCATTTTTCAAGGAACATGTTCTTTTTTAGCAATGCTAAATTTTCATAGTAGGCGAGGAACTTTTCCCTGAGATAAGGAACCGGTGGTAAGCCCAAGTGAATCTGGTCAGTGCTCGAATGGGATCATGTCTGGAAGTCTGGGAGCAAGTAGTTAACCAACCCATCAAGGTTGATTGCAGAAAGTGAAATCAACCTTGATGGCAGAAAGTGAAGAGGAATTAAAGAACCTTTTAATGAGGGTGAAAGAGGAGAGCGCAAAATATGGTCTGAAGCTCAACATAAAAAAACCGAAGATCATGGCCACTGGGCCCATCACCTCCTGGCAAATAGAAGGGGAAGAAATGGAGGCAGTGAGAGATTTTACTTTCTTGGGCTCCATGATCACTGCAGATGGTGACAGCAGTCACAAAATTAAAAGACGCCTGCTCCTTGGGAGAAAGGCAATGGCAAACCTAGACAGAATCTTAAAAAGCAGAGACATCACCTTGCCAACAAAGGTCCGTATAGTTAAAGCCATGGTTTTCCCAGTAGTGATGTATGGAAGTGAGAGCTGGACCATAAAGAAGGCTGGTCGCTGAAGAATTGATCCTTTTGAATTATGGTGCTGGAGGAGACTCTTGAGAGTCCCATGGACTGCAAGAAGATCAAACGCATCCATTCTTAAGGAAATCAGCCCTGAGTGGTCACTGGAAGGACAGATCGTGAAGCTGAGGCTCCAATACTTTGGCCACCTCATGAGAAGAGAAGACTCCCTGGAAAAGACCCTGATGTTGGGAAAGATGGAGGGCACAAGGGGATGACAGAGGACAAGATGGTTGGACAGTGTTCTCGAAGCTACCAGCATGAGTTTGACCAAACTGCGGGAGGCAGTGGAAGACAGAAGTGCCTGGCGTGCTCTGGTCCATGGGGTCACAAAGAGTCGGACACGACTAAATGACTAAACAACAACAAAAGTTAACCAACCCAGTGGGAGGACTCTTAGGAACATCCTGTTCATTGCTGCTGATTGCTGCATTTTCTTTCTGGTGTGCATGGGACAGGGTGTGGGATTGGATCCTGTAACTGTGGAGAAACAAGGTGGCACAAACACACAGCACATTGATCATTAGCAATAGGAACCAAGTCTTTTTTCAGCTGGAACTCAGCAGAACTCAGCTCCAGCACCTCTCAGGTGGGCACCATTGTTATTATAGGAGAATAAGGGAAGTGTTTGTGGTGGGTTCTGGTACCTCCCTTTCTAGAAAAATAGCACTGTCTGGAACGCATTCTACCTGAGACCACCTGAGGATGAAGGAAGTGGAGCAACCTGAGTGATTTGCCAATGTTGGCACCCCGCCTCAATGGTACTGTAGTGAATGTACCTTTACTGCCCACTTTGGGGGTTGCAGTGGAATGCTGTGTATGCAATGAGAGGTGCCCCCCGCCACTTCCATGATCTGGGTGGTGATCCTGCAAGTAAAAAATGCTCATGACTGTTTGGCCAGCAGCAGCAATGGTTCGGTTGGAGCATCTCAACCTTGAAGGGAGCAGGTGGGAGGCACTGTTCATCATTTTCAGAAGAAACTGTGATGGAGCAATACCATTCAAACAAACATTCATAGTTAGCAGAGCGGGAAGAAGCACTGGTGACGATTGTAGCAATGATACCTTGTAGCGTGTTTTCCTGTGTGCTCTGTGCTGGCACCCTCAGTTGCTGGAGTGGAGCAGGCTTGGGTTTTGGATGGTTTGTTTTTTCTCCTACCAGTATGAATGACCATCACTCAGTGGTAGAGCATCTGCTTCACATGTGGAAGGCCCCCAATTCAATCTCTAGGTAGGGCTGAGAGACACCCTTGTCTGAAATCCCAAAGAGCCACTGCCAATCACTTTGGACAATATTTTGCTGTCTGGACCACGGATATCATTCAGTATAAGGCAACTTCCTTTGCTCAGGTGGGTGTTTGTTTTGGGATTTGTTTGGTGTTTTTCTTTATAAAAAAATGCTTTGCACTTGAAGCTGATGCTGATGTTTTAATTATTTCCCATGCTCCTTCATTTTTATTTTTATTTTTGGCCTTCTCACTCTTTTTGGCTTTTTGTTTAAATTATTTTAATTGGTGGTTATTGTTTAGTGCTGCTGTGATAAATGGAAAGGCATGATTGAAATTATTCTAATAAATAAAACAATAAATATTTTCCCCTTCAGACTTGTTTGGCTCTATGTCAAGGGCAAACGATTCACTGAAAGTTTGCCAAACTAATTGCTAACTTTCCACCATCAGTTTTAGATGACACCAATATTTGAACCTCAATGTCTTGAGATTTGTATCTACTTATTTTCTCATTTATTTCAGAAGTCGGATGCTAATTGGCTGATTGGTAATGCAAATAGCCTCCTGCTGTGGGTGCATTAAATGGTAACAGTTTCGGGTTGCTGGCTTTCTAGTTTAATTGAGGAGCTATTCAATTATAGGTAATAATCATTTATTACTAATAAGATCTTCTAAAATCCTCGAATCACAATAAGAAGCGCAACTGCAGAATTAAATTGCCTGTGTTTGTTGCAAAACATAGAGTGGTTGATAATAAAAGATTTTGAGGGGGGGCAGCGAAAAGACTAGCCCCTAATACATGAGTGCTTGCATCAAGGCCAACTTCAGAGAACAGGGAAATCAAGAGAAGTCTGATCAAAGTTATCTTTTCACTCATGTGCTCTTACTTTCTTATAGTTTTCAAGAGAGGCTTTCATAGCAGGGGAAAGCTTTTCAATGTATTCAGCTCGAAATAATAATGTGCTTAATCAAAATGATCAAATGTGACATCTAAAACATATAGCTGAGATCAGAGTTGAACATGCCATTTGCCAACAGCACACTCTTTCTAACAAGCTCATTTGTGGTCTCATTTGGATTCCTGGAATTAATTCCTTCATGATATTAGTGATAGTGCCCAGAAAAATGCCTCTATGGAGATTGCTTCACATGCTGATATTTTCTATTTTCAGATACGTACTCTATAGTGTTCAATGTGGAACATATGTCTGCTTTATTTCTAGTAGGCTGTGTTATTAGGGTAACTGCTGTTAGTACTGGGCTGAAACTTTCGCAATTATCATTGGCTTCTAGCCACAATGGCTGTGCTCTCCATCCACTGTTTGAGGCAGTATTCCTCTGAACACCAGTTTCTGATGATCACAAGTTGAACTTCCGTCTTGCTTGCAGGCTCCCTACAGGCATCTAGTTGGCAACTGTGAATACAAAATTCTGGACAAGAGGAGCCTTGGGCCTGATCCAGCAAAGCTGTTCTTATGTTCTTATCCGTTTCAGCCATTTGATTAGTGGTACAGTCATACCTCATGTTCCGTTTGCTTCAGGTTGAGCGTTTTCAGGTTGCGTCCCCTGACGACCCGGAAGTCCCAGAACGGGTTACTTCCGGGTTTCGCCGCTCACGCATGCGCAGACGCACAAAATGACATCACGCAGAAGCAGCAAATCGTGACACGCAGACGTGGGTTTCGTTCTTTTCAGGTTGCGAACGGGCCTCCAGAATGGATCCCGTTCATAATCAGCGGTACCACTGTATTTGTGATTCATCCTACAAAAAGGCTATGAGTGAAGAACTTCAATGTAGTTGCTTTCACATTTTCCATCTGGGGTAGGAGGTTGCATTCACCACCATTCCTAACCATTCATTAAATAAATAAATAAATAAATAAATTTTATTTGTATCCCGCTCTCCCCAGCCAAAGCCAGGCTCAGAGCGGCTAACATCATATAAATAAGACAATATGCATATACAATATGAAAATAAAATAACATTCAACATTCATTAAAACAATATAGAATAATATTAAATATCAGCATTTCAAAATTAAACAGAAATCCACTCAACAGTTACAATAAGTAATTTCTAAACTCCAAACAATAAAACAACAGCAAACCACAGTGCACAACATAATACAATTCAAAATGAGAAGCAGAGACTGGAGGGTAGAGCAAGGCAGGTGGAAAGAGGCCTTGCCTGATGGAGTCTCTCCCCTCACAGTTCTTCCCCCAGGCACAGCTTCCTTATGAGAAGACCCAGGGCCAGAGGGTGGGGCAAGGAAGGTGGGAGGAGGCCTTGCCTGATGAAGTCTCCCCCCTCCATTCCAGCCAGTCCCTGACATGCTCCTGTCAATTGTCTGTTGCATTTATACCAGATAGGACTTTTAAACAGAGGAAGTGTAGATTTTAGGATCCAACTCACTCAGTGTCAAGGACAGCTGCAAAGGAACCTGTTAGGAATGCTTCAGGAATTTTATATCTGGATTCCTCCCCCCCCCATTTTTTTTTATTAATTTTCACAAAATTATAAGCAAGCAAAACACACAAACAAACATAAATCATAACCTTATTAAAATTACACTTATTGACATTGTTAAGTGACTTCCTCGCTTCCCCTTGGTTGAATTTCCATGCATATCCTTATAACGGCTTTCCTAGTCCTAATTCTTATAAACCTAACTTAGTTCATTAACATCTTTATATCTTTTCAATTCAAAATTGTGCATGTTAAACATCACTTAATTTATATAAATTCCTAAGCCAATCTGTCACCTGCTAGCTATTTCCAATTAGTTTAACTTAACAAATTTAGCTAAATAATCATTAAATTTTGTCCATTCTTCCTGATACTCCTCCTCCTTCTGGTCGCGAACTCTTCCGGTAAGGTCAGCTAGCTCCGAAAACTCCACCATCTTCATTTATATCTGGAATCCAAGGTGAGCTTGTGGACTAATGTGGCGATCAGGACACAATACTTTTCCAAATTTTGCATTTCTTTGACTCTTGTGATACATTTCTCAGCCTGGAGAGTCTGTTTTGTTTTTAACAAATAGAACTTAAGAAGAGCCCTAACCTAGCATCTGCTTCTCATGGTCACCATCAGATGTCTGTGGGAAACCCACAAGCAGGTCAGGAGTGTGATACACTCTCCTGCTCATCTTCCCCAGCAACTAGTGAAATAGTCAGATGTTTGAGGTACACATTCATCATTACTAGCAGATATCCATGGAACTGTCTTAATTCTCATTTAAACTCAACTAAGTTGCTGGCCATCTTGCGAGAAATTTGAATCAAACAGGACAGTCTATCAGGTTCCGTGCTCAGGCTGACACCAAGCACACCCTTGCAGGAAAAACACAACATTAATGTATAAAATGGTCTTAATTCAGACGACTGGGAAACAACATGGAATTTCAAAGACCACAACCACTGCACTATGCTGGTAGCTAAAATAGCATCACCCACAGGTGCAAAAAAGCAAAACACAAAAGCAGCTTTCTAAGTGTAGTATATCACCGATGACACTGGCAGATTTATGTGACTCAGCACATTACTTTTCATTGCCAATTATCTTTTCTTTCTGCATCACCAAAAAAAGAAGATGCCAATTAGCATACAAGGTTCATATGCTAATTTGTATGTAATGGATTCAAATTTAAAAATAATTACTGCAATTTAAATAGAAGTATGGTACATCCCACTATAATAAGGAACATTATTTTCTGTGGAGTTGCTCAGTTTGCTGTCCAGGTGCTACCGTATTCTTTGCACCATAACACTCACTTTTTTCCTCCTAGAAAGTAAGGGGAAATGTCTGTGCATGTTATGGAGTGAATGCCTACGGATGGCGGGGGGATCTGCTGCAGTCGTGAGCAGAGGATCCATGGTTCCCCTTCCTTCCCTCCTCCGTGGCTCACTTTGAAACAGCAAAGCGGGAGAAGACACGCTGAGTGGGGAGGAGAGAGGGACAGAGAGCCTGCTTGCTTTAAAGGAGCAAAGCGGGAGAGGAGAGGAGCCGCTTACATGGGTCACCCCAAATTCACCAGCAGATCACATAGCATGTCCATGGCTACAGCTTGCACCAAAAAAATCACGCACCCACTGTTCCCTGGGGCCGCAGTGGTGCAAAAATGTGGTTACAAAGCATGGATCCACATGGATCCTCAGGATTTTTGCATTGGGCTACCTCAAACTCACCGTCAGATCCCATGTCTGTGGCCACAGCATGAACCACAAAAATCATACATCCACTGTTTCGTTTAGATTTTTTTTTCTTGTTTTCCTCCTCTAAAAACTATATGCGTGTTATGGTCGGGTGCGTGTTATAGAGCGAAAAATACGGTAATTATTGATAGGCAACCTCTTCTTTTTATGGTTCTGCATCCCACTTGGCTGGGGTGCCATTCAAATAGAAAATGCTGCTCCCTTTCTCAAAGGGGGAGCATCTTTGCCACACTCCAACTCCCCCCCCCCAAAGAAGCATCTAGATGGTAGATCCTGTGGGAGGAGTTGGGGATGGCCATGTGGTCTGTATGACCAATCAGACTGAGGGAAGGGGGAGAAAAGGCTTTATGAGTCAGCTTTTACTTTTGCTTTGTGCAGTGTTCCCCCTGTTTTCCTATGCAGTGTGGGCTACTGCTAGTCACCTGTTTGGAAGCTGAATAAAAAAATAAATCGGGGGTGGTCCTAATAGGTCTTCAGACTCCCTTTTTTGTCTACTTCATACTGCTGGGAGTGGCAATTTTGATTGGTTTAATTGGCTTTTAGTCCAGCCAGGAAAGAGATTTAAAAAATATATCTGATGGGATAAATATCTGTGGCCTAGTTGGGTTAAGGGTAATATGTCCAATGCCAGATTCACTGTCGGGATGCCCTGTGGCTTGGCATACAAATGGTTCACTTTTCAACCTTGTGTACCCAAGAGACTCACAGCAAGGAGGAATGATTCTTTCCAATCCTGTCCTGTACGGACACAGCTTGAGTCTGTAGATGTTTCCAGAATAGCAGAGGAAGATGACATCTCCTGGCTTAGGGAATGTTCCTGACCAGTTATATTTTGTTTTTGGTTAATTTTGTTGAATTATTTGCAGAACTTCCAGTTTTGCTGTATTTTAATAAATATAACCCTTTCCTCACAGTGCTGTTGTATCCTGAGTTTTTATAGGTGTGCTAGCAATTCTTTCAAATAGAAGGTCTGTCTTCTGCTAGGCCTTCAAATAGAGGACTGACCTCTGTTTACGGTTGCCATATGTCCTCTTTTTCCAGGACACATCCTCTTTTTCATGGGTAGAGTCATCATAGCAATTCATAGTTAAAAGTAGAAGTTGGCAAGTGTGTCTTCTTTTTTGCTCTTCAAAATATGGCAACCCTAAGTTGAACATGTGGGCACCCTATTCTCAGTTCTACTGGAATCTTAGAATCTTTTCTTCCTTTCCTTTTTGCTTATTCTTGAAGACCAGTAATTTAGGTTTCATTCTAGACAAATATGCCAGCAGATTGAGGACTCAATTTCAGGCTTCATCCATTGATGCTAAACATGTGTATCCTTATCTTTTAGTATATTTTCCAAGGAGCTGTGGGTAAACCAGCTAATTCTGATGGCAAATAGAAATCATTTCCCACTTAGAAAACAGGTTTTTACATTTGTACAAGGTAATGAATTGGGGTCTTGAAGATCACCTCTAGAACAAAATGTATTAAGTGAAATCAGGCAGTTAGTTGTCTGTTCTGATTTGTCTGGTTACCCAAATCTTGTGCTTGCGCCTTGCTATTATGCTTCTCACTCTATAAAAAAAATACAATAAATATGTGATTAAACGGAAGGGGGGGTTATAATCAGCTTCCATTCAGCTCCAGCCCAAAAAACTGATGCTCCTTTGTCCCCAGATTTGTTAATTCGCTTTCAATAGAAACATGGAAAGAGAAATGGGAAAGATGTTGCTGTGTAGCTTCCAGTATTGAAATGTATGAGGCGCAGTGACCTTAGGCTCTGGAGATTATGTGCCAACCATTTATATGCGCAGCTGTGCAAATTGCCAGAGTTTAATGTTAAATTTGATGGAAAATCATCTTTGCTGCTCTGCATTTGAGGAAAGGACAAGGTTTAAATATTTAATGGGGTTCCTTGCTGTGTGAGCGCATTCAGTGTTGCATTTAGAGGGCAGAAATGTCTCGGAATCCACTTTCCAGAGTTTCCCATCCAGGCGTCTGACATACTGCCTTGTCACCACGGCACAGGAGATGGTAGAGGGGAAGGGGTCGGTCCACAAGTGATGGGGAGGGTGCAAAATATCTGTAAGGCTTGCTGTGTCCTGGCTCCCACCCAAGAATTGCAACAGGTATACTTCCTTGTAAGTAGAAGAGCTAAAGTCTGTTCTGGCAGACTGACAGGAGGAGAGTAGAAATTGATCCAAAGGCACTGAGGGTGACAGCACAGAAGCATGGCTCAAGCTAACTCAGGAAAGGAGCTTCAGGGTTTCTTCAATGCAGTTCAGGGAGAAGGTCGCCAAGGGTTTCAAGATCAGGAGCTGTGACCTAAGACTGCACAGGAGCATGAAACATTTCCAGGAATTGGTGCCACCTACCCATCACACTGAGGGATGCAGGTGGCGCTGTGGTCTAAACCGCTGAGCCTCTTGGGCTTGCCGATCAGAAGGTCAGCGGTTCGAATCCCTGTGACGGGGTGAGCTCCCGTTGCTTGGTCCCAGCTCCTGCCAACCTAGCAGTTCGAAAACACGTCAAAGTGCAAGTAGATAAATAGGTACTGCTCCAGTGGGAAGGTGCACTGCTCTGGTTCACCAGAAGTGGCTTAGTCATGCTGGCCACATGACCCAGAAAAACTATCTGTGGACAAACACTGGCTCCCTCAACCTGTAAAGCAAGATGAGCACCACAACCCCAAAGTTGCCTGTGACTGAACTTAACTGTCAGGGGTCCTTTACCTTTACCTTTTTGACCCATCACACTTCTTAATAGAAGCAAGGAAAGTGCAGCAACTCATGATGATGCCATTGCTTGAGGGCTGGGTTTGCTTCTGTGCCTTGCAGCACTGTTGCAGCATTAGTGCCTGGCTTTTGTCCTCCTCTTACAGCTCAGTCTGGGCTGAGGAGCTTGCCCCCTTCTCTGGCAGAACTGGGGTGCCCCAACATTGGATGGGCCTGTTTTCCCACCCCACCCCCTTTCCCAAGCCACAAAGAAGAAGGTGCAAGATTTCCAGAGGGAGAGTTGCAATGGGAGGGCCTGGCCTCAAGTTGGGGGCTTGAGTGGGAGGGCTCAGATCCATGGCCTCTTTCCCCCACTCACCATTATCAGTGAGTGCCATGACATGGGGCAAATTGGCATTGCAGAACTCATATGAGTTGCCATCCCTTAATTCAGTCATGAGTATCCAACAAAAATCTGGCACCGGTATGAGAGAGAATTTTGTTTCTGTTCCTATTTAAAGTCAAACCTGCCTAATTTCCATCAAAATCAAACATTCATTTGCACTGCCTTGAAACAATACTCAATGGAAAACACAGTCCTTATTAAAATTTTGTACTTCTCGAATAACGTGTCCAAAAATGACTGTGCTACTAAAGTGTGCATAAAAATGCATACATCAGTGAAAGTAATACACACAAATGCTTGATATTGCAAAACACTTCTTTGCAAAATGCGCATCTTAAATTGAATACAAAATATGTGCATTATGAGAAATTCACACTAAAATGCTGGTGAATTGCAAACTGATCTGGAAATTTGGGGTGCCGAACTTAAGCTTGGGAGAATGAGAAACTGAGAGAAATCAAAACTGACAGATTCACCTGTCCCTTCCTGTTACCGCCATGCTTTCTATTTAGCTTCTGCACAGGCACAAGCATAGAGCGGGGGGGGGGGGAGAGCGCAGACCCTTTGAGGCTAAATTGTAGATCATGCTTTAGGATGTTCATGCAGGTTCTTGCCCTGAGCCTGTGTGATTGTAGGGTGGCTCCTTACACATTACCAAAAGAGAGGAAATGCACTTTCAATAAAAGAAGGCACATATTTGCATGAATTTGCATGTGCAAATTTATAAATAATTGTTATAATTCAAATACAGTGGTACCTTGGGTTAAGAACTTAATTCGTTCTGGAGGTCTGTTCTTAACCTGAAACTGTTCTTAACCTGAGGTACCACTCTAGCTAATGGGGCCTCCAGCTGCCGCTGCACGATTTCTGTTCTCATCCTGAAGCAAAGTTCTTAACCCAGGGTACTATTTCTGGGTTAGTGGCGTCTGTAACCTGAAGCATCTGTAACCCGAGGTACCACTGTAGAAATATAATACATCTTTCTATGGTGGGAAGGACTGTTTCAAGGTGAGCTGTGTGCCTGTTCAGGTGCTAACTATTATGGGTAACTTGAAAGGTCCTGGTCTCCATGGTTCTTTATCTTTAAAAATGGACATGGACTGGGCATCCCTTAAAACAGAAGAGTCCTTTAAATAGATTACCATCCTCTGTAAAGTATGACATATCATCATACTTGTTGTTGTTGTTCAGTCATTTAGTCGTGTCCGACTTTTCGTGACCCCATGGACCAGAGCACGCCAGGAACTCCTGTCTTCCACTGCCTCCCGCAGTTTGGTCATACTCATGTTGGTAGCTTCGAGAACACTGTCCAACTATCTCGTCCTCAGTCGTCCCCTTCTCCTTGTGCCCTCCATCTTTCCCAACATCAGGGTCTTTTCCAGGGAGTCTTCTCTTCTCATGAGGTGGCCAAAGTATTGGAGCTTCAGCTTCAGGATCTGTCCTTCCAGGGAGCACTCAGGGCTGATTTCCTTAAGAATGGATCGGTTTGATCTTATTGCAGTCCATGGGACTCTTAAGAGTCTCCTCCAGCACCATAATTCAAAAGCATCCATTCTTCGGCGATCAGCCTTCTTTATGGTCCAGCTCTCACTCCCATACATCACTACTGGGAAAACCATGGCTTTAACTATACGGACCTTTGTTGGCAAGGTGATGTCTCTGCTTTTTAAGATGCTGCCTAAGGCCTGGCCAGGGTCATCTGTCTTGGATACTGTCCCAATAGATCTGAATATGACCATACTCTATGGAGAGTTTCTTCTGTGGTTGGTCTGATCCAGACAGGCAGCTTCAGTCCTAAATCATTAGCGGTCTGCACACTATGTGATGCATGCACTTGCGGACTCAGCACTGCCTGTTCTTTTCAAACTGCCAGTGCACAGTTATTAATTCACATTTTGGGAGCAGAAGCCAGAGTCTCCACTCCCAGTAAAGTGACTCAGACATAAGAGCTAGAAGGATATTATCTGTCCAATTCATCCCTGTGTACTCCAGCAAAATTAAATGCCCTGCCACTTTGACTTATGGGCTCTCGAATCTGGGCGAACCTTATCAACAACTTTTAGGAGAGATATACACAGGCCTATCATTTCTCAAATCAGCCATTTTCTAGGGAGTGAAAAGTGGGCAGCACATTCTCAGTCTCCTCCCTCTGGGGACCTTTAGGTAGATGATACAAATTTTAGTTTGAATACAAGCAGCTACCTCTGCTTGAGAGCTGCCCTGAGGGCATTGGGGGTAAGGCACCAAGGCCCTATAGCCAGCTTCCTTTGCTCATGCTCCATGGCATGAGCCATGTTTCTTGTTTACTAAACTTGATTGGGGAAGGAGAGTAGCACAGTGTTTGCAATGGAATCTTGTGCCTGGTGGGGAAGAAGGCAAGGAGAATTATTATAATCATCATCATCATTGTTGTTGTTTATTGTTTATACCCCGCCCATCTGGCTGGGTTTTCCCAGCCACTCTGGGCGGCTTCCAGCAAAATATAAAAAATAATAAAATGCCAGACATTAAAAACTTCGCTGAACAGGGCTGCCTTCAGATGTTCTCTAAAAGTTGTATAATTCTTGATCTCCCTGACATCTGATGGGAGGGTGTTCCATAGCGAGGGTGCCACTGCAGAGAAGACCCTCTCCAACAGCAGGTGGAGCCAGATCCAAAAGCTAATGGGGCCAGAACCAGCAATAGGCAACTAATTCTGCTTTTGTCAACTGTCCTCCTCCCCACTGAGTTCTACAAAAGTGCCCCCACCTGCCTAACAGAGCAGTGCCCATTTGTCTTCATGGACCAGTCTCCATGAAATCATAGGGCCTTGCATGTAAAAGATCCCAGGTTCAATCCTCAACAATCCCCAGAATGTCTAGATTATGGTGGTGGAGATGGTGGACAGAAGTCCATAGCCCTACTCAGGGGAATGTCAACAGAGATGGCTTACCAAATTATGAAGTAAGTGAAGTTATACACATGACCATCTGCAGAAGGAAGCCACTGTAAGATCATGAAATCCAGTGTCTACAAGTACTTAATTGCACCACTGGAAGGACGCTGAAGCTTCTCACCTGATCAGCAATCACTTAAGATGGTAGTCTAGCCCTTAATACCTTCACTACACCCATGTAAAAGGATAGGGAAAATAATTGTGCAAATCAAGCCTGACTCCCTGGCCCAGCCCCTCTCTCTCTCATCCAAACACAGCTATTGCCAGTAACATCACATGAGCAAAGAAACAATCCCACATCTTTGAAAGTGGTTCCTCCTTTTTATTCTTTTATTTTTCAATATTGTTTTCAATTTACCATGGACCCTAATTTCCCTATCAGCGCCGCTGCTTTAAGCATATTGATTTAGACTCTTCTCTGATCTTTGCTGTGGAGCAGCACTAAACAGATCAAGGGAAATGCTAAAGCGATTCCCTAAAGTCAAATCAACAGAACGTTCCCAATGGGAGGAAAAATGACAACAACAAACTTGAGAGTGAGTGAGCCCAGATGAAAAGACACACGGCAAGAATACAATTCAGCAGCTGCCCCTTTTTCAATTATGTTCACAAAAGGCATGCTTTTGACTGTACAGCTTTCTTTCAAAATGCAAAATAGCAAAAATGAAACGGGAAATGCTAAAGTAAGGATGCAGTCCCATGCACTCATTCGTCCAAGCATGCCCCATTTAATAAAATACGGCTTACTTGATGTTGTTGTTGTTCAGTCGTTTAGTTGTGTCTGACTCTTTGTGACCCCATGGACCAGAGCACGCCAGACACTCCTGTCTTCCACTGCTTCCTGCAGTTTGGTCAAACACATGCTGGTAGCTTCGAGAACACTGTCCAACCACCTCGTCCTCTGTTGTCCCCTTCTCCTTGTGGCCTCAATCTTTCCCAACATCAGGGTCTTTCCCAGGGAGTCTTCTCTTCTCATGAAGTGGCCAAAGTCTTGGAGTCTCAGCTTCAGGATCTATCCACTCAGGGCTGATTTCCTTCAGAATGGATAGGTTTGATCTTCTTGCAGTCCATGGGACTCTCAAGAGTCTCCTCCAGCACCATAATTCAAAAGCATCAATTCTTCGGCGATCAGCCTTCTTTATGGTCCAGCTCTCACTTCCATACATCACTACTGGGAAAACCATAGCTTTAACTATACGGACCTTTGTTGGCAAGGTGATGTCTCTGCTTTTTAAGATGATGTCTAGGTTTGTCATTGCCTTTCTCCCAAGAAGCAGGCGTCTTTTAATTTTGTGGCTGCTGTCACCATCTGCAGTTATCATGGAGCCCAAGAAAGTAAAATCTCTCACTGCCTCCATTTCTTCCCCTTCTATTTGCCAGGAGGTGATGGGACCAGTGGCCATGAGCCTCGTTTTTTGTTTTGTTTTTTGATGTTGAGCTTCAGACCATATTTTGCGCTCTCCTCTTTCACCCTCATCAAAAGGTTCTTTAACATAAAAAAATCTTCCTGGGTCACATGAATGGCCCATCTCGTCCAGCATCCTGTTCTCACAGTGACCAACCAGATGCCTATGAGAAGCCCACAAGCTGGACTTGCAAGTGTTAATCAGAGGCGCACTGTCTCCTGCAGGGGCTCAACATAGCTATCATGGATTGTAGCCATTAATAGCTTTATCTTCCATGTTGGCAATTTTATCCTCCAGTAGGGATGGGCATATCAGATCCATGCCTGTTTCATATGTGTGCATTCATGGGTCGGTTCCATCCCATTTCTTGCATTAATCTCTCAGGGAAACAGGCAGCTCATTTTACCAGGGGGAATGCCCTGGTGCAGAATTATCCTGGCTACTGCAGTCGCAGATACTATCGTGGTTAATCACAGAAGTTTGGAACCCCTTTCAGATCAAGGACTGCATGCCTTTGTGGGCTACCTTCCGAAAGGCGTAAGGCACATGGCAGGGGTGGCTGGAGCCAGAGTAAAAACGGGTGGAGCAATAAATGTAAATTTTAGCTTTTTACATGATACATCCCAGCCAGGCAAAAATCCTTAAGGAAAAAGTGAAGAGGGTTATGGCCTGGGGAAAGTCCCAGGGCAGTAAAGTAGTTTGATACGTTCTTCCTTCAACTGTCCCCCGATCCCTGAGGTTCCCCATCCTATGTAGTACATAAAAAGGTGAAGGTAAAGGTACCCCTGACCATTAGGTCCAGTCGTGACCGACTCTGGGGTTGCGGCGCTCATCTCGCTTTATTGGCCAAGGGAGCCGGCGTACAGCTTCCAGATCATGTGGCCAGCATGACTAAGCCACTTCTGGTGAACCAGAGCAGCACATGGAAACGCCATTTACCTTCCTGCTGGAGTGGTACCTATTTATCTACTTGCACTTTGATGGGCTTTCGAACTGCTAGGTTGGCAGGAGCAGGGACTGAGCAACGCGAGCTCACCCCATCACGGGCATTCAAACCGCTGACCTTCTGATCAGCAAGTCCTAGGCTCTGTGGTTTAACCCACAGCGCCACCTGCGTCCCTGTGTAGTACATAGGGAGCTGCTTTATACCAGGTCAAACCATTTGTCTATACAGGCCAGTGTTGTATAATATAAATGGCAGCAGCTCTCCTGTTTGAGATCTTGCTCCGAGATGTGGGGCTTTGAGCAAAATGCCCTCACTCGGACCCCTCCTCATCCATCTTGAGTTTAACTCACCTGGCCTGAGCACTCAGCAGCAGTGGGAACACTCCAAGCAGAACTGCGTATCTACACCTTGCTGCCATTTTTAATTTCCCAAATTGCCCTGGAATGATGCTACATTGTAGGAATTGTAGGAAATTAAACTGGTGAACAAACCTAGAACTGCTCAAAGTGCCAGGCCAAAAAAGGAGAAAGAGAGATTTAGAGTAGGCATCGGCAGCAGACCTGGCTAGTGGTCCTAGCAATTGCCCAAGGATTCCATGTAATGATACCAGTTCTGCTCTCTAGGGTCTGAGGCAGAGGACTTTCACGTCCCCTGGTATCTGATCCTCTTCCCTGAAGATGCCAGGGGTTGAACCTGGAACCTGGGCCTCCTCACCCCTGGATAAGGAGGACTACTCTCACCTGACACACTTTCCCACCTGTAAAGTATAAACTTAAACATCATACCTCCAATGATTGAGGGATGCTATGATTTGCATACATGGTAGAAATGATGAAAAATAAAGTTGATGAAGCTAATGGGTTTGTTCTGCTTAGGCTAGCACTCCAGTGAAGAGAATGATCTGCATTAGACTGATTGCATTTCTCATGTTCAAAGTCTTTCCAAACTTTGTCCAATGAATCTAAAAGTTAAGCTTTAATTGTCAGATTCAACTTGAGGAACCTTTAATCAACTGATTGCGGGGCGGGGGGATAACCCCTGGAAGCCTTTGCAGTTTATTAGGTCATCTGGACATTTGTAATTCATGATGTTCTAAATTTATTCACATTCTGATGGAGGCTGCTAAAAACAAGGGAACAGGCCTAAATCATCATAATTTTGTTGGCTCTGATGAATTTGAACCAGCTTCTGATTTCTTTGGTACTCAGGGGAAGGATGGGAAAATTCAAGTTCCAACTAGATCTAGGATAAGGAAGTTTCCTAGCTTCCTAACTGCTACTGGGAATCCCAGGCATGTGAAATGTAAGGCAGAGCAAACATATGGACCAAAAAATGAACAGAATTGGGAGAGGGAAACCCTTTACCCCTTGGAAGGAAAATCACTTTAAAACAGGCTCATGTTCTCTGTTCCCTGCTGAGATGCAGCCGGGCAAGAAAATGTATGACTTGGCCATATAAATATGCTTCTTTCTAATGGAAGGAAATGTCCAACACAGAACATCTTGCACTGAGTCTTCTGCCCACTTGCTTAACCTCATTTCCACCCCTAACTTATTTATGTTGAAGACTCCACCTCTATTGAACATAGCTTAATGGTATTATTTTCAGAGGAACAAACACAGCTGAAATACTAACAGTATTAGGGCTCTGACTGTATCTGTCAGGAGTTAGGAGTTGTGCTTAAAGCTTTGCAGAAGGCCACCCTGCACTCAGAAAATGGTCAAAAACAAACAAGCAAAAGGAATGTTTGAAAGGAGATGCTAAGGGCCCAACTACACTATTTTTAATTTATTTTATGGACAGGGAAAGAAATGGGTTGATAAAAGTAGTAATGGGCTGAATCCGAATAACTTCTACTCAAAGTAGGCCCACTGAAATTAACGGATCTAAGTTTGCCATCCCCATTGATTTCAATGGATGTACTCTTATTATTATTTTTTATTCATTTATTTGTTGTATTTTATGCCTAATCCCTAAGTGGTTTACAAAAGATGCTAAATATAAAAGCTCACCACCAAATAAAGCCATAAAACAGTTAAAACTGTTAATTTGCCATCACATCTTGGAGGATATGCAAACAATAAATCAACTAGATTAACAAAAATATCACCTAGTTCAGTCAGGGAAGTTCCCTAAGGCAGGAGGCATCAGTTTCCATCCATGTTGACAGGCTCTGGACTGGTAGGAACTATTTCTCGTTGCAATGAGAGCCTTCAGTTTGTAACCTGACCAAGCCAGCGCTGGGCAACCCAAGAGTGTCCTTAACCCAATAATGCCTTAGGTTTTTACCCCACCAGATCTTAAAATTCTCCAACTGCCCAGATTAAAAACCAATTAAACGAAGCAGAAAGAAAGAAAGAAAGAAAGAAAGAAAGAGAAAAAGGAAGGAAGGAAGGAAGGAAGGAAGGAAGGAAGGAAGGAAGGAATAATTTCCAGCTCTTTGATGGGGGAGAGTCTTCATGCCAACCAGGGGCTCCCCATAAAATTCATACTCAGTTACCTAGCAAAAACCTAAATTTTGCCCACAAATTTGCCTAATATTTAATCTCTCTTTTTCAAGCATTTTTCTCCAGTATAATGCATTTTGGTATGACATTTCCAGCAATTTGTACATTTTGTGTGTGTACTTTTTCCTCCAGTATACTTATTTTCATAAGAATTTTTGGTTGGAGAACTGCACTGGAAAATCAGATGAACTGAAAACTTTGAAGGATAGCCGAATTTCACTTCATGAACTGGTTATGTACATTAGATAAAATATGAACTGGGGGAGGGACTCACCCCCATCCTTAGTCAGGTGAAGTGTGTACAAAATATTTAACTGAATATCTTCCACTTGGGAAACTAAACCACACCCCAGACCTTCAGTGCAACAGGCAATGTGGGTCCGTACATTATTAGACATATCAGGCTCACTCGCTGGATCATCCACACTGTGATCAACTCCCGCCCGGTAACCAATGTCCCCACTGTGGAAGGACATGTGGATCCAGAATTGGCCTCCACAGTCACTTTTGGACTCATTGTTAGAACTGTGTTTATGGAAGACAATCTTACTCGGCTACGAGTGATCGCCAAGGAAGAAGAAGAGACACATCAGGTGCAGCAGCTGGGAAACCATATCTCCTCCAAATAATAAAGGCTATTAACATTTTAATTGAGAATCCCAGTGGGGAGAGGAAGGGCATACGGAATATACACACTTCCTAGGACGATGTGGTATAGGCAGTCCACCAATTAATTGGCTAGGAAATTGGATAATACAAAGGAAGGAAAACAAATGAGTTGTGGTTTTTTTGTTTTTTTTTAGTGACTGCTAATCATGCTGTAATGATAAAAGGTCTTATTTGCATGTATCTATAAGAGAGGCACAGCAAATGTTTATAATGGATTTCATGTATCTGAGTTTATACACGTTATGCTTCATTTACAACATAATGGCCAGGCAATGCCACTCCTGTCTTTTAGCAGAGTGAATTCACTACACACCCTTTTTTTGGGGGGGGGGAGACATGAGTTGGTCTTTCCCGTGGGGAGGTTGTATTGGGGTTCACATGGGCCAGAGTGCCCAATAGGAGGGAAGCAACCATTTTTAAGCTTGCTCCACTCTCTCCACCTCCTTCTCTTTTCTGAGTGCCCTCGCTTCCTCTTCAGTGTGGGTCTTTGCTAGTTGCTGTATCTAGAGACTGAGTAGAAATTTTGCAGGGAGCCCATGATCAGCCCTTGGGACACCCATATCTGCCCACTTCACAGTGAGTTCTTAGATTTGCTATTGGAATATGTGCTTATTTGGTCTGTTTGGCATTCAATGCAGGCAGGTAAAGGAATGTAATAACTTAATTGAGAGGCACCCTGGGGCATTCTGGGGTTTAAGGGTACTATTGGGTAATCTTCCACAGCCTTTGGCTTGGAGGGTCTTTTAGGTCTGTCTTTTTTGGCCTTGATGGATGCTGGACAACAGGTCTTGAGTTTGCATGTTGGATTTACATACCCAGGGTGTGTATGTTAGCAGAAAGGTAGAATTCTCTCCCAATCCTTGATCGGGGAGGCATGCAATGCTTTCTTTTTTTCAAAAAAAATGTTTAGGGTTACTCTCATTTTGACTCAACAAAACCACCACTACTATAACAGTACTATAACAGAACAGGAGATCACCACACCCCTCCAAGTGGTTTGTGATTTTTTTCAAAATATGTGTGTATAAAAAGTGCATCTTCTCACAAAATACATATTGAAATGGCTATTTTGGTTAATATAAACTACTGAGAACCGTGTCATAACATTTGAAGAAGTGCAAAACCTGGTGGATAGCTCAGTTACAAGCACCACATTAGTACAAATAATGCAGAGGTGATATTTTGTGGGGATTTGCCCTCCCTCACAGCCTAATCAAACTTACAGAGTGCACACAACCAATGGTTTCAGACGCACAAAACAATTGTCCCCACCATGCCATACAATGAAACCCCCCACATACTTTTGATCATAGGTTTATGCAGTGCTTTTTTTCTAAAAAAAAGTTTAGGGGTACTCTCATTTGGACTTAAGAAAATCACCATTTTATAGTTCAAATGGGGAAAAATAAATAAAGTAAATAGACAAAAGTACAAAGATTCGCAAAATGTTTATGGGTATGCGTACCCCATCCCCACCCCCAGAAAAAAGCACTGGAGGCATGGAATGCAGCTGTTTACTGCAGCAAGAATATTATTGGCACAAAAATGGAAGCAAGAGGAGTTACCGACCAAAGAAGAAAGATGAAATTGATGGACTATGCAGAACTGGATAAATTAACAGGAAGGATTCGAAACCTGCGGGACCAGAGATTCTTAGAACACTGGAGTAAATATACGAACTATTTGAAAAGCAATTTTAATGAACAGATTACTCTAGTAGGACTGCAAGAAGTTTTGTAAGGAGGACTATCTGAAATATTGCAAGAAAGACTATGAGGAGAATTATTAGTTAATGATAATTAAGAGTAACAGAGAAATTAAGAAATGCAGAATAAGTGATAAAGAACGGAAAATCATCAGAGGTGTTGACGGAAGTCTAAAACATTGTGTAAGAAGTTATGTTATATGATTGTTGGAAATGATATGTTTAAAAAACCCCAATAAAAATGTATATAAAAAACAAAAATGAATGCAGCTGTTTACGTGTCCAGTGGAGTGGGGGGATTCTTCCTTCATATATGGCAATTAAAACTAACCTCCCCATAATTTGGTTTTTGTTTGGCTGATCTTCTATTGTTACATTTGAAGAAATAATACATTTTAACCATTAATCTGTCTTCTTCCATTGTGTGCTGGCAAAGCATTGACTTCAAAGTCTATGTGCTTTGTATCTTGGTGACTCAAGATGTCAAGTGGCCTTCCTCCTAATTTCAAAAAAAATCAAAAAAAATCCAGGAAAGATCAGTTCACATAATGGTATAGTTGAGTAACTTGGGCAAAGCAGCCAAACAGCTAAACATAAATGACAGAATAATACAAACTAAGAACACAATGTGATTAGCTGATCTTGTCAGATGTTAAAGTAAGTATCACACTGTGGCTTGCTGGAAATTAATTGTGAGATTAAATTCGAAAGTAATAAAGAAAAGTAGAGAATTGTGAAAAATCTTATTTGTTTCTAGATTTGTGATTATGCTGAAGGATAGGAGAGAGGGAAAACTAGTGGGGATAGAAGAGACCTTCGTTTTTTCTCCATCTGTATGCAAACCAACCTGATTTGCACTACTCAAACAAATACATGGAACAAAATATAATTATTTTTCAGATTTTGCACTTCTCTGAATTTTGCAATAATGTTCCCATCTGAAAAAATGTACCAAAATGCATCATCATTGCATTTTATGATAAACTATTTATAGCAATGTCTACACTGGGGTAAAATTTGTATTACAAATCCTATTTTGTTGATTTATTTCAATAATGATCAGCATGCTTTTTAGAATCACTGCTTAATGCAGAAACGGTATGGAACAAACTTTTGAATAAAACCATGGAAATTATCTTGTAGCAGAAGCAGACTGATCTGGCTCTCAAGGAGAAAATGTATTAATAAAACAAAACAAAAAGTACCCGGTAAGTAGAAGGGGAAGATCTTTCTGACCTGAGCAGCAAAGATCTAGTCTTAATACAATCTTCTTTTTGACAAGTTGATCAGAAATGCTGTCTTTGTAAAAATACTATAAAAGGATCTATTGAACTCCAAGAGCATCTACAGTGCCAGAGACTAATCAGATTAATGCTCTTGCCATCAGGTGAGCATGACCCTTTCTTTATCCTACCCCACAATGATGACTTTGCTGGGTTTTAGCGCACTCCAGATTTTCATCCGTGTGAGTGAGACTCGAGGAGAATGAAATCAGTCCATGTGCATTTCAAATATATTGTACAGATACAGCCTTCTGTTTCCTGATAACTACCAGTCCCTTGCTGACCTTTGCAGTACATCATCATTTTGAATACAGGGGAGAGATGCACTCTGTACCTGCAAGTTAAAATAGATGAGTACGTGGCAGATTGCAAAGTGGTCACAAAGTGACTCTGTCCAAAGTGCGGAAAAATATGGCTCTGCTGAAATGCAGACCTGCAGTAAAGAAGGATGTTTTCCAAAACAGCTCAAACCTTCATTTTAAAAAAAGAGAAAAAGATTAGAGTTCTGCAGAAGTCCAAAAACTGAAGCAAATCTCCCTGAAGAATAACTAAGGGTTGATTCAAACATTCATAAATGCAGATGGCAGGTGGTGCAACTTGGCCTGATGCTGGCTACACCACCCCAGTTTTCTCAGAGGAACAATCCTTTTCAGAAAGACCCCAGATGGGAACTATTTATTCCCTCCCTTATTAGATGTACATAGCAAATGTTGTTACCTTGTGACATGGTTTTCCGGTGTTGGAGCCAGACACAGTACAGTGGTACCTCAGGTTAAGAACTTAATTTGTTCCGGAGGTCTGTTCTTAACCTGAAACTGTTCTTAACCTGAAGCACCACTTAGCTAATGGGGCCTCCCGCTGCCGCTACGCCACCACTGCACGATTTCTGTTCTCATCCTGAAGCAAAGTTCTTAACCTGAGGTACTATTTCTGGGTAAGCAGAGTCTGTAACCTGAAGCGTATGTAACCTGAAGCGTATGTAACCCGAGGTACCACTGTATTTGTGCCAGGGTTTTCAAACACCCATCTCCCCAAAAATATCATTCAGAACAGAGATTCAATCAAAAACTACCCCCCCAAAAAAACTCCAAGTTTGTTGAATTAAAATAAACAAATCCAAGAAATATGTTTGTGTTCAGTGAGACTTACTCTCTAGTAAGTGTGTTTAGGATAGCAGAGATAAAATAATATAAAAAGTTTGTAAATATAAATAAAAATGATAAAATTAGAAGAAAATCCTGACAGTTTACAGGTTGTAGCCAGTGTTACTCCTACTCAGAATGGACCCATCTAAATTAATAGATGTGACTAATTTAGGTCCATTAACTTAACGGATATACTCTTAGCATAACTGAGTTGGATAAATCCATACTGAATAATAATATTAAAACCAAACTAAAATGGCACAGGAGGCTCAATAATCGGGATTGCTTATTGTGGTTGTTGATGACTGCAGCTGCAATACCTGCTGCATGCACAAAGCTGGCCAGGATAGCCTGACCACTGTAGTATGTATAAAAATACATATATTTGTGAAAAAGTAAAGAATGCATTATATTAGGGGAATTTACTTGCAAATATGTGTCTATTAGGAAAGATGCATACTAAAAAACTGACAGTACCATTCCCCTTATACCGAGTGGACAAATACGACACACCCTTCCTCCCCTGGTAGAAAAGGAGATGTGATTTCCTGCAGAGGAGGAACCTTGTTGTATGTGGGCACTTTCCCTCAATGGAGGGAGGTGGAGACAGGCTATTGAAGTTTGCTTCACCCCACACTCTCCCCTCTTCTTTGATTGACGCCCACCTTCCCACCCTTTGCAGTATGAACCTTAGGTTAGTTACCCAGTTTGGGGGATGAGTAGGATTTTTCAGGAAGCTCCCGATTGGATTTTGGCGTTCTCTTTTTTGCCTACTCTACAGTTAGGTGATATCTGTGTGACTGGAGTGGTGCTCATCATGTTTTGGCTAATCTGACATTGTGTCGGGGCAAGTGAGAGCATTTAAGAATTTGTTCATCTCTGTCAGGGAGAGGCAAACGGGAAAAGATGAAAGGACAGAAACCAGCAGTTATAGAGAGCCTAGAGAGATTATCAGCAGCGTGTCGTCAGATCTTCGTCAATCTGACGAAGAGGGGGAGGAGGAGGATGAGCCTGGGACAAGTCATGCGATACACAGAGGAAGTAAGGGGAGGAGTTTTCGCAGACTTGCATGCTGGGTGAAAAGAAGGAGGAAGTAACATTAGAGGGAGCAACTGCGCACAAGGGGAAGGAGGATAATGAAAACGCTGGAGATGTACGTTTGAACTTTGTCAAATAAATCAATTGTTTGGAACTGGCTGGGAGCCCGGAGACTTATCTATGGCCAGCTGGACAGCACTAAGCCCCTGACAATCTCATACCTGTCAGTGTTGAGTAGAAGGCACACCTTGGTCACTTTGGACAGGCATGGCCTGTGGGGTGCTGGGGGTGCTCCCCTTTGGCCTAGCTGACACATTGGCCAATGGGGCCATGGTGGCTTGTGGGAATCATACATCCAAGGGCCACACAACAGGGTGGGAAGAATCTTGGGAAACCATGTGGCATGGACACAGTGTGTGGCTGTGTACTGTTCCAGGTGATGGGGAAATAGATTAACCCTCCCTATTCATTACCAGACACTTGCCCAGGCTTATTTTATTTGGTTACATTGGTTTAACACATCTGTTTTCCAGATCTTTGTGTTGTTATATTTTAATAACTTGCTTACCCATAATTGTAATTCTGAGTCCTCTTTTGGGTGTGCTGGCAATTGTTTGTGATGACTTTAATAAAATTGCGAAGTGATAAAAAATGTAGCAAACTGAACTTAAAGTAAGACACTGAGAAAACAAAATTGACAGAGCTACCTACCTCTAAGCATGGGTGTTTTGTGTGTATGTGTGTTTTCCCCCTTTTCTGTTCAAGTCTAGGATGAGTAAAAGGCACTCTGTAGCTACTCAGTGGTGCTTTCATTTGCATTGTTCCTTCTTGTCTTCAAGGGTTGAGCAGTGCACTTGATACAGATTTAGGGAACAGAGCTCTGGCACAATGTACCATATTTTCCCATGTATTAGACATGGTTTTTTTGACTTTAGGTAAAGGTAAAGGTACCCCTGCCCGTACGGGCCAGTCGTGTCCGACTCTAGGGTTGTGCGCTCATCTCACTTAAGAGGCCGGGAGCCAGCGCTGTCCGAAGACACTTCCAGGTCACGTGGCCAGCGTGACAAAGCTGCTCTGGCGAGCCAGCACCAGTGCCGCACACGGAAACGCCGTTTACCTTCCCGCTATAAAGCGGTACCTATTTATCTACTTGCACTTAGGGGTGCTTTCGAACTGCTAGGTGGGCAGGAGCTGGGACCGAAGGACGGGAGCTCACCCCGCCGCAGGGATTCGAACCGCCGACCATACGATCGGTGTCAAAAAACTGGGGTCGTGGCAGGAGAGGGAGAAGCGGCGTGCCTGCCAGCCAGCCAGTTGGTGGGAGCACAACTTCCCCCGATACTATTGTGCGTGGGAAACAATCTAAGGGGTGTTTCCTGCCCACAGCTGCGTGGGGGGAGAAACTCAACAACTTTGGGCCATCTCCCCTCATTTTCTTAAAACTGAGTCCCCCATAATGGGGGGGGGGTCCTTATACATGGGAGAGTCTTATAGACGGAAAAGTACGGTAAGTGCTGTTGGCCAAAGGAATCTCCAGGAATACAGTCAGTTGCCTTAACCACAGAGACACCTGGAACCTCTACATAAAAAGGGCATATTCATGCATTCTGACCTGAAATATATTTGATGAATAGCAGGCTCTAAAAATTGTTTCAAATTGGGCATGTGAATAATGTTAGCTGTGAAAGTATTTCTTTAGGATCAAAGCCTTCATTACTCAGGCTCCTGTCGTACCTGCATTAGCCTTGCACAGCTATCGGGGGTGGGGGATGTGAGAAGGGGAGAAAAGAAGGAAAATAAAAAATACATTCATAACACCACCACCAAATTTCAGGCAGCAAATTTCCCATTCTTGCAAGATGAAGCCTACTTTTCCTTCCAAGAAAAAGAAAGCCTTTCAAATGCTCAAATTATTTCTTTTGACAATGCTCAAATCATTTCTCTTTTGTAAGAGATGGCAATCATGCAGGGGCAATAGAATAATAATGAGCTGGGGATAAAAGGGGACAGGATAACTACACAGAAACAATAAATTTGTGGTACGTGCAATGTACAGTGGAGGAATGAGTCTCTAATCTTTGCTTCTTCGTGCACCTGCATGTTGTGTGTGAGTGGGTAAGTGCAAGAGTTTGTGAGTGCAAAGATTTGTAGGGAGTGTCAATGTGATCTGCTATCCATCATCATCAAGCTGATTTTCCAGGTAGAGTGAATAAATCTGCTCCACTTCCCAGTGGGGAGGAGTTGTGGTGGACCACGTGGCCACCCACTCCCTTCCAGGGGCGGGGGACAAAGTCTGGCGTCCCCCGGAGGTTCCCAGCCAAGTCATTTGCCTACCAGCCAATCCGCTGGCTGGGGGGGCGTGGCCGGGCCCCATTTAAACTGAGGCATGAGCCAGAGAACTTCCTCTTGGCTCACTTCCTCAATCTCCCACACTCCCTCCCTATTTTCAGGTTTTGAAATTGGCCTTGCTCTGGACCTCAGTTGGTCGCCATTGAGGGGCAGGGTAGGAATTTCCCCACTTGGAAAAATTGGCAAGGACCATTTGGTTTTCGCCTACCTCGTAGCAATCATCACAACTTCGTAAGGTTTGGCAGTTAGGCATTGGTTGATCTTATGATGGGGGAGGGGATGTGTGGCCATCACCTGCCCCTCCAAACTTAAGGGTATTCCATTAAAGGAATCTGGGGGTGTGGATCTTGTCCTAAGTCTGGGGCTGGGCTAGGGCCATGCCACAACCCCATTGAGAACCCAGGGGGAGCTCAAGTTGGTTTGGACTCCCTGCGTGATGAGCAGGAGTCAGATATAGTCGGGTTAATTCCAATGCCTAAGCCAATACCACTCACATTCTGTAACCAATAAAGATGTAGCCTAAATTTGTCCAATAACATTAACCTAATATCTGTGTCTTTGTGACTTATTCATCAACAATGGGGTGGTCTTGGGGTCTTGACAAGCAACAATTTTAACCTAACATGCATAGGTTTACACCACTCAGAAAAACCATGAACATCATTGACTCACTATGTAATGTGGGAGAGAGATATGTCAAAATGGTATGATGGTTCTTGGAGATATGGATATTTCATTCCTAGGATCTGTGACAGCACACTTTCCCACATGCTTTTTGCTCAGTTATATGTGTACAATTCAATTTCCATTTAATATTCCCTCCCCTTAATTATTCCCATTTATAGTTCTAGAGGCATGGATTACCTGCTAAAACCACGTGGTGTTACATTCTCTGCTAAATGTAATACTATTTGACGAACACCCACTCTGAAAGAGTAGGTATGTGGCTTGGTGGTACTTCTGAATCCAAAACTGTCACCTCAGGTCTCAAGTAGCCTTGGTGGCATGGAGTGCCTTCTACCAGCTTTGACTAGGGCCCAGTTGCACCCCTATCTTGACAGGGATAGCCTAATTTCTGTTGTCTATGTTCTGGCAATCTGTAGGTTGGTTTACTTTCATGCCTTTGAAGACATTATGGAAACTGCAGCTGGTGCAGAATTTGGCAACCAGATTGTTGCCTAGGGCAGGACAATTTAAACATATAACATCAACCTGGCATAACTACACTAGCTACCTATGGATTTGCAGGCTCAATTCAAAGTGCTGTTTTTGACCTAAAAAGTCTCATGTGGTTCAGGACCCCAATACCCCAAGGACCACAGAAGTCTCATCATGATCAGAAATACTTATACAGTTTCTAACCTCCAATGTGATTCTAATCCTATTCAGCTAAATGTGTTCAGAAACCACCTTAAAACCTAGATGTGGGAAGATTAGGCATGGAGCAGGCAGGGACGGGGGCTTTGGGGGGTGAGATCAGTTGATGTGGCCCCTCCTTGCCTAATATTACATCCATAATATTTGGTTCAGGGTTTGTTTTTAATGTTTTAACATTTACCATCTTGCCTCCTACTGGTACAATTGAATTTGACCTTTTTACCACGATTCATTCTACGCAATCAAATCATGTTTTCCAAAATGACACATTTATTTTTTTCAAAGTGTATGGTACAAAACGAACACTTCTTACCATTCTGCTTCTTAATTAATAAACGGTGCTAACTCATCTTCTCTCCCCACATCAGAAAATCTGGCGACAAACTTATGACATGAGCTTTGAACAGAAATCCTCTTTTATTCCTTCTCTCTGAACATGATTAAAAGTGAATGCAAAATCCTTCTAGCAGACCTGAGAGCCAACTGCAGCTTTCTTCCTTGGCAATGCTCAAACTGGTTTCCAGCAGAGTTCTGAGCAGCCAGCTGTTTGAACTGAGCATCAGCTCCTCTCTCAATGGCATTCGGAGGTGAAACTCCTTGCAGGGGTTCAGTGACCCAGTAACTTGCTCCTTCACGCAGCCCACTTTCTTTTCAAAGGGAAGTCTCTGATTACACTGATGGTTCTGCAATCAAGGTGGTTTGATTAGTGGGGAAAGGAATGGGAGGGGAAAGCTCAGAGGGGGGGAAATTTCACCATTCTTAAAAGGAGGTAAACTCTCCAGCTCTAATTAAATCAAAGATGACCGTGGAGAAAGAAAAGCAGAAGGCATGTTGTGCCCCAACAGTTTGCTGATTGCCAAAGTGCCTGACCAACAAGGGGACATCCAAACTGCCCAGGGAGGAATCAGGGGCACTGCTGGGCACCAGATTAACCCTGAACTGGGATGCAACATGATGGATGTGTCTGGGCAGCAGTAGCAAAAGTGAGCATCAAATGGACAGGGACAAAGTTCCAAAAAACATTTCATCCAATTTCATAACAGAACTTATGAATTCCATCTGAGAGGCACTAAAGCACCATGGAGGCTATGAAATATAAATGCAAGCCCCTGCTGTCACTGTTCAGCAGTGTCATGGCAAGGCTTGTTTTTCTTTCTGTTATCAGAGGAGGACAACATACCAGACTGAATAACAGCACAATGTTGTCTGAATGATGTGCATTCATATGTGACGGGTTTAATATACGCCGTATAAGATTCTGCTCTAGGAGAAGAAGCAGGGCTGAACGATCATTTCAGATCCTTCAAATAATCATCATCACTATCATCACAATAACACTGTGAAACAGTCACTAATATTCCCATTTCACAGATGATGAACAGTAACATAAAGGCTGTGATTTATATAATACCACCCTAAGTTTCTTCCAGTACTCAGAACACTCTGGTACACTGTTATCTCTGCTGGGGGGTTTTAACCAGCAATGAGGTTTCTGTGACTAGTTGAGCTACCAGATAGAATTAGACAGATCAACCTCAGCAGAGAGTTATTGTCCCTTAAACTGGACTGTCTGACCAGTGATTGGGTGCTGGTAGCCCAAGCTTTGCCTGAACATTACCTCATTCTAGCTCTGTGCACACATGATACCTCAACTGCAGCCTGTTGTCGTCAACTGTGCCTGTTTCCTACTACCAATCCTTAGGCTGACTGTTCCTTTAAGATGAGGTGTGGGAGATCTGTGCTCTGAAAAGCAACTACAGGGGTCTCCAAATTGGGCCAAGGCTGTGGCACCTGAGGAGGAGCAATTGACATATGCTCCCCATATCCTTCCCTGGATGAAAATGACCTCTCCCTCCAACAAACAGCTCATTGGCCTAGCAATGAGCAAAGGTAAAGTATTAGCCTATAGCACCTTGAGGTGCCTTGATTGTGGAAATTGGTTAAATCCCCTTCTCCGATAGAATAGCCCTGATCAAATCACCACTGGATGATTTTAAGCTTTGCACCTAGGTTACAGATCCCCTGCGTCTCGCCTTACTGTGCTTTGCTTTGTGCCTTTGACCAGTTTGTGAGTTGAAATGCTGTATTAATTATTGCCCCAGGTACATAGCCATGGTCTTGCTGGCATAGAATTTTGCATTTCATTCAGTCTTTGTTATTGCTATCCTTCCACCCAGGCAAGGGAGGGCAGTAGCTAGATGGACCAGCGGTCTGACATGGTATATATGGTTGTTTCCTCAGGAGAACCCGCCTTAGAACATCTGCATCAAATCTGTTTTGTTCCTCAGTTATCTTGAAGAGTCAATCTGCTGCCAATCATAAAACAAGTATATACATTTTTTATTTTAAAAAAACAGCTCTATATATGAAACATTTTTTAAAAAATCCACATATAAAAATGCAAACATTTTAGAAGATGGTTAAAAAAAATGGTTCCAATAAAGATGTCTTTTATTTATTAGATATTAGTCTAGCAAAGAGGCTGTAATCTTTCTCCCCCATCCCACCAGCTCTGCCCATGCTCTTCCTATGTGAAATAGTGGGCAGCAAACTCATTTCACTATGCCCCATGTCAAAGCGGACCAGGATCTCAGGGATGTGATGAGCTTTGGCACAATGTGTATAAGCTTCTCACAGCTGCATTACACTCCCAGACCCTGGTTTAGTTCAGTCGCTTAGTTCAGCTAATGAGAAAAGTCTTTGGGGATTTTTCTAAAAACCACCACAAGGAAATAGAGGACAGCCATCAGGGCTCAGTTAGTTATTGGAAACAAATAGCTAAATGACCTTGGGTCTAGAGCCAACAGCACTCATAGGCCTAACGTCACATAGCATTACCTGTGGGTCATCGGCTGGCTTGGTGGGCATTTAAATTCATATACGTATTCAGGTTGTCTTTTCTGCCTCTCTATGGCAGAGAGAGAGAGAGAGGGACAATGGAAGCAGGGATCTGGGTTTCAAGAGGACAAAATGCCACTGTGCCTTGCTGAGGTAAAGGACACCAATCCAAGGCAGATGTTCAGAAAAGAAGCAGCCAAAGGGTGAGTTAGTGAGAGTGTAAGAAGAGCTTTGCTGGATCAGAATGGAGTTGCCTTATAGTGGGGTCAGAACATTGGTCCATGCAGAGCAGTGTTTTCCACACTGACTGGCAATGGCTCTCCTGGGTTTCAGGTAAGGGTTTTTTCCCAATCCCAGTCCTACCTGGAGATACCATGAGTGCAGAAGAGAAGACAAAGGTAAGGGAGGAAGAAGGAAATGGGGAGCTGCACAGTATGATTTGCCACAGGCCCACACACCCCTAGAAATGGTCCTAACTCTAGCTACCTGTACCTGTGTGTTTCCAGTTGGAGCCTGTTAAGCTGATTAGGGCTGTCTGCTCCTCTTCCTCTCCAGGTAACTTTAAAAGCTTGGCCCTTGCCACAGGTGAGTGGTTTAGTGGGTGTTATGCCCACCTTACCAGAACCTGACATCCCATTGGAAGACAGAGAGGCTATGAAGTCACCCCAGCCCCTGTGAAAGAGAGGTTGCTCTGACAATTGGGGAGGTGCATGAACTTTAGGCAGATGGCCTGGGCAGTGGATGTGGCTTGCAGAAAGTCCTCTGGACCAGATAGTGAGGTTTGGGAAGGGCTCCTGGCTCCTGGACCTGACATTTGTCACACCTGATTTAGAGGAGTTCAAGGTTCAGGGATGGGGAACCTTCAGCACTCCAGACATTGCTGCCTTGCAACTGCAATAATCCTTGATCACTGGCAACGACCAACAACATATGGAGGGCCACTGGTGCCTCATCTCTGATCTGGTGTGCCAACCTGAATAAAACATGGGGGGCAGGTAAGCCCTGCCCCACATAATCGATCACCAGCTGTGGCACATGCACACTATTTGAATGGCAATGCCCATCAGCTGGGAGCCTGGCCCCCTTTAATATTTTATTTTGGGAGCGAAGAGACCTCGGCCCTTAGGAGTTGGTTCCTATGTTTCTGATGTATGGGTTGCCAACTAGACAGAAGAAAACTAGCTTGGATTCTGGTACCTTTAGCACCATTTGATATACCAAAAAAATCAGCCAGTAAAGATTTTCACAGCATGGAGATAATCATGATCACCTGCTAATTGCTAGAATTTGCACCTGCTCTTTTGTGCCTGGAAGATGGATGGCTTGCAGCACTTGGATTTATTTACTTCATATTTGTACCAATTTTATGCTACTAAGGAAGACCAGCAAGTTGAAATATGTCCAGCAATTAAGACATTTGTGTGTGTGCACTCTTTTGGGTGATGAGAAATATACCCTAATAACTGTCTCAATGTGTACAATAATAAATATATACGCCCATTATTCTTGCATCAGTAAAACCGTGGACTAATAATCCAATTCTGGCGGAATTTTATTGATACACAATCTCATGCTGAGCAGGCATTTCATCAGCTGCTTTAAACAATATGCTATGACTTTGAATAAAACTTTGTATCGTTTTGTACTATAATCTTAAATACAGAAAAAAAATGTTTTGTTTTTATGGAAGGTGGTTGGGATTCATTACCCTCATGAATTTATTTTTTCGCAAGAAATTATCTGTCCATGACAAAGATCAAATACCACTGCCTTTATGAAAATCTAGGTCTGAATAAAAGAGCAAACCTATGTCCTGAAACATGCTCTGCGGCAGAGGCAGGTTTCATGTCTCTTTAAGAGCTGCATGACAGGAAGAAATTCAACCAGCCCCTCCACTATTACATATTATAGACATTCATTAGGATACCTTAAATGTGTGCAAAGGGGGGATGAAGGGAGAATCAAGACAATACATACGTCCTCATCCTTCACCTGCATAGGCAAGGAGAGCAGAACCTGCCACCAGGTTGCTGCATATTCATTCACTGAACCCTCATGAAATCCTGAAAAGGCTTATCCTTGAAAGCTCCCGTGTGTTGCAATTCCCCCCTCTACAATAACTACTCCACAGCTACTCAGCGTCTACAGTGTGTAACAAGGCAGACTATTGCATTGCCTACATGAGAACTAGAGGCAAGAAGCATCTACCCAGTGATTTAACTGCCAGAAACCAAGGGATTAGGCATGGGTGGGGAATTGGCTCAGCCTCAGAGGCTGGATCCCCTACCCTCCCTGGAAATGCATTTTTCCCTGGGCAGAGCAAACCACTTCCTCCAAGCAGAGGAAACCTTGGCTGCCCTTGGGATTTCTCCGTCAGGAAGGAGTGCTATGACGGAGAGTTCACAAGGGCAGCTGATTGCTGGTCATCGTTGACAGGGAGCCCTGCTTGCAAAGGATAGATCCAGTGCTGACTTTAAGGTCCCAGTTGTCCCTTGATACTCTGTATCTGAGATATGATGTCAGGTGTTAGCAGTGCTCTTCTCCCAAGAAAAATAGGTGCCGGAACTCACCATGAAATTGTTGCAGTAAGTCGCCAGGGCAGCCCTGAACAGGTGCCAGTTTGACAACAGCCACGTTCACTGCCTGTGGAGGTGCTAAAAACTACAGCAAGCTTCTCCCTAGCTGGTACGGGGGTCGCCCCTGGTTCTGGTGCAGGTCAAATTCCCCGCCTCCCTTGTTCTCTTAGATTCAGGGTAGCTCAGAAGGGCCCTTAGGCAAACTTGTGTTTGTGCAACGGTAGAGGCCTGGCTGAAAAGCTTGAAGCCTACCGCCACTATAGGAGAGATGGGATTGAATAAAAGGAAATACAAACTGGCTCACAGCTTGACCAATCATGGCTAGGCGTGCCTAGGAGCTAGGTGGAGCCAGAGATTTTTAAAAAGTGTAGACTTGTACATGCTAGTGAGCTTCTGTTTTGACATGAAATGTTTGTTTTGGACTTCTCAGAAGTGCATAAAAGCAAGAAGCAGACAGGGGGAGAACTGGTCTGCAAAGGGACCCACTTGAAAGGTGCCAGAACTGTGGTCTGGCGCACTCTCGCTGGGGGGGGGGGGGGAGCACTGGGTGTTAGACAGGTAGGTATGGTTTGTGAAGAATGGCCTCATGGGAAAAGTGCCAGATCTAATTTAGACCTATGGGGTGGATTTCCTCACTGCTGGATATGCAGCTGAAGCCTGAAATATGGCAAATCTAACACCTTGTGCCAACAATGTTTTTAAAAACATATTCCCAAAGGGCAAAAGCCAGAATGAAACAGAGACTGTGATTTTGTTGCTAAGCCTGATAGCTACATTCTGCATCCACAGTTGGAAGTAATAACGCTTTGGAAAACTAGTTTCTGGAAACCACAGAAGTGGAAATTTTATTGTGCTTGGTTTCTGTTTGTAGGATTTCCCATAGGAGCAGCTGGTTGGCCATTGTGGGAAACTGAGCAGGATGCTGGACTAGGTGGGCCACTGGCCTGATCCTGCAGACTCTCCTTATGTTCTTATTTACCAGGATCAGCTAGTTTAGAGAAGGGGGCAGTTGGAATATTATTATTTTCATTTCTACACCACTTTTTATTTTTAAGAAAAAATCTCAAAGTGGTTTACAACCTACTTTAAAATATCATATAAAACAATGCAGAATAAAACATTACAGAAGAAAGTCAAATATACAGTATACATTCAAAGCAATGTAGGGGGGAAATAACTATAAATAAGTCATAAATTAAATCGTTATAACAAAAGCAAAGAAACCTCTATGTAAAATCTCATAGACAAAGTTTTGTGCTCTGCATCGCCATCTGGTGTTGCATGTTTATAATGCAGTTATAATGTTGTAACATGGGTGTTGTAGCTGAGTCCATAATTAACAGTAAACTAAAATATTATCCTAAAGATTTCTAAAGAAAACATTACTAAAGGAAGTCAAATATAAAATGCACATTTAAATCAGCATCATTAGCAAGAGAATAAAATATCTTAAGCACGGAATATATATAAGACACAGCCAAGATGGTCTCTGGCCTCTTCAGTAACCTCAGCTTTTGTAGCTGGAGTCAGTCAGGGCCCTGGCCTCCCAGGCCAAGTAGGAAAAGGCCTGCAAGGTCTTCCAGGTCTTCCAGGACTCGCAGCCAATATATCCTATGGAAACCTGCCTTGTTTTCCTAATGATTTGCAGGAGAGGCATCCCCTGCTAGAAGGGTCATACTAGTTTCTTATTCTTATTATTTTTGGTTGATTGTTTTGTTTCCCCTCTTTCTCATTCTCAGGGTTCAAAGCCTGCACGGTTTATTGTTCAAAGCCAGTTGGCTGGGTAGGGAGGCGAATGAATTGCTCCAACAGCACTAGCCCAGGCCCTAAAGAGATTAACAGGAATGAAGCTGAGAGAGGAAGCTGCTGTTCAGCTGTGAATAGGAAATGATCTGTGAGCAAACTGAAGAAGCTGGGATGAAGCAAATAGGCAATTAACATTCATTTGGGCAAATCTGCACCTGTCGGAGCTGAAGTGAGAAAAGAGGAAGGAGATTTGGAGGGGGTGCAGGGAGGGAGGGAAAACAGCGCTTAAATGAGGTCAAAGACAGAAAGGATCCATTTGGTTTATTAGGCTCCTGACTGCATGTCATGAGCAGAAATTATCGCTATCTATTATTTATGGAGCGCTGCGAGCGTGAGGAAAAGCAAGAATTATATTTAAATCTGTGAAATTTAAATATTTCTTCCTTAGATTGTGTCGCTTAACCCTTCTGCAATCGGTTTAGATGTTTTCTCTTGTTTGCCTTTCCCTACACAGCTGGTCCAGGGGACGCGGGTGGCGCTGTGGGTAAAAGCCTCAGCACCTAGGGCTTGCCGATTGAAAGGTCGGCGGTTCGAATCCCCGCGGCGGGGTGCGCTCCCGCTGCTCGGTCCCAGCGCCTGCCAACCTAGCAGTTCGAAAGCACCCCCAGGTGCAAGTAGATAAATAGGGACCGCTTACTGGCGGGAAGGTAAACGGCGTTCCGTGTGCTGCGCTGGCTCGCCAGATGCAGCTTTGTCACGCTGACCACGTGACCCGGAAGTGTCTCCGGACAGCGCTGGCCCCTGGCCTCTTGAGTGAGATGGGCGCACAACCCCAGAGTCTGTCAAGACTGGCCCGTACGGGCAGGGGTACCTTTACCTTGAGTGAGATGGGCGCACAACCCCAGAGTCTGTCAAGACTGGCCCGTACGGGCAGGGGTACCTTTACCTTTACCTTTACCTTTACACAGCTGGTCCAAGATGTTTTGTCCCCTGAGGTGAAAGGCGAGATCCTAGATTCCCCTCCTCAACTTCACATTTTGAAGACAACAAGGCCACTTTCTCACCATACATTTAAAGTACTGAGACACCACTTGAAACAGTCATGGGTTCCCCTACCCCCAAAGAATTCTGTGAAGTGTAGTTTGCTGAAGGTGCTGAGAGTTGCTAGTGTTTTAACAATCATTGCCTCTTCCCGGGGAACTTTTCGTGCTACATGTTTCTGTGGAGCCTTGAACCCAGAGCTTCCTGGTCTCATCAAACAGTCAGACTCCTATACCACTGCTGGTTGCTATAGAGACAAAGGAGAGCATGCCTCTTACGACCTTATTTACTGAATTCATATTCCATCTCAGTATAAGATTACAGTGGTACCTCGGGTTAAGTACTTAATTCATTCCAGAGGTCCGTTCTTAACCTGAAACTGTTCTTAACCTGAAGCACCACTTTAGCTAATGGGGCCTCCTGCTGCCACCCAGCTGCCGGAGCACAATTTCTGTTCTCATCCTGAAGCATAGTTCTTAACCTGAGGTACTATTTCTGGGTTAGCTGAGTCTGTAACCTGAAGCATATGTAACCCGAGGTACCACTGTACTGCAATGTGTGTTAACACTGGGCTGCCCTTGAAGACCATTTGGAAGCTCCAGATGCTTCAGAACACTTTTGCTGGAGCCAGTAGCATAAGGGCATAAGGATAGCCCTGCTAGACATGACCAGTGGCCCATGTTGTCCAACAACCTGCTCTCACAGTGGCCAACCTGATGCCCTTTGAAAGCCTGCTCGCAGGACTTGAGTGCAACAACATTCTCCTCACTTGTGATTCCCAACAACTGGCGTTCAGAGGCATACTGCATCTGACAGCAAAGAAGATACACCATAGCTATAGTAGCCAGCAGCCCATGAATCCTCCATGAATTTGTCTAATACTCTTTTAAAGCCAGGCGAGAATGCTGCAGGACGCGGGTGGCGCTGTGGGTTAAACCACAAAGCCTAGGACTTGCTGATCAGAAGGTCAGCAGTTCGAATCCCCGCGACAGGGTGAGCTCCCATTGCTCGGTCCCCGCTCCTGCCAACCTAGCAGTTCAAAAGCATGTCAAAGTGCAAGTAGATAAATAGGTAATGCTCCGGCGGGAAGGTAAATGGTGTTTCTGTGCGCTGCTCTGGTTCGCCAGAAGCGGCTTAGTCATGCTGGCCACATGACCCAGAAGCTGTACGCCGGCTCCCTCGGCCATTAAAACGAGATGAGCGCCGCAACCCCAGAGTCGTCCGCGACTGGACCTAATGGTCAGGGGTCTCTTTACCTTTACCTTTAAGAATGGTGCACTCTCAAGATAGGGCTGTGTTGCATTGTCACTTGGATTGTCACTTCAGTGGTTGACAAAAACCCTGCTTTAGTAGGTGGGTGGGCTGCCTTTCTTGCGGTGGTGGCTTCTGCTACTGCTTCTCCATCAGCTGAAGTTCCTGATCCGTCACTGGTTCCAAGGCATCATCAGGGCCTCAGAGCTATTTGACAGTATGGGAGTGGCACAAGGGAGCTGGAACTATAGAATTTTTGACTGCCACACCACTTTTGAAAACTCATCCTGTGTCATTAAAGCACAATTTTTTGTCTCCGATGGACTTGATATACATTCCATCTACTTTTTATTTATAAATAAAACCCAAATGATTAAACAAGCAGAAACCTAGTGATGAAAGTAACACAGCTAGTTACAGTCAATCATTATCTATCTCCTTCCAATATCGAATGAACAAGACCCAATTTGGTACAAATTTATTATCCTCTTAAAATCCATTCCCCTTTCTTACAAGGTTTGTTAATTCAGCTATTTAAGACACTCATCCATCAAAGGTGATTCCCTGTTCTTCCATCTTGAAGCAATACAAAATGCCATAAATTCAATATCATAAATATTATATCATACGTTTTGTCATAATATCATGAATTTTGTCATAAATTCAGCACCACATAGCTCAATTTCAAAACCTCAGATGGTCCCAATTTTCCTTGGACAGCAGTGATTTTTTCCCAGCCGCATCCCAGAATGTTCACCATGCTTCCAAAATTCCAACCTTACCTTGCATATCCTTCAAATCTAACTTAGCTCAGCATTTTTCTTCTTGCACTTTCAAGGAAAGCTGTTCTGCATTTTCCGACCCCCAAAATGTTCAGAATAAAATCGCCCTGTTTCTCATCTTCCGCCACCACCACCCAGCCCAACCCCCGGTATCAGTAATTGCAAAGCTGCCTGCTGTCCAAAAAGCAGTCACTTAATTAGTTCCCTCCTGTTTCCTCTTGCAAATGATTAAAGAACTTTATTTCATTACTGTAGCTGATTGCTACATTGTTTTTGCAAACAATGTCTAGTCATATATATTTTTAAAATGAACAAAGCAAATGCTAGCGACAAAGGGAGGCCTCAGTCCTCCTCACAACACACATAAAAAAGTATGTATACAATGATAGATTTTGAAAATAAAATTGGTTAGCATATATAAGACATAAAGCTCACTGAGCCAGTCTCTGCCTCTCAGCCTAACCAACCTTGCAGGGTTGATGTGAGGATAAGCTGGGGAGGAAAAGTATGTAACCACCTTGAGCAACTTGGAGGAAAAGTAGGATATAAATGTAATAAATAGATCAAAATAATATAAATATATATATATATATATAGCAGAGATAAATAGCTTGGAAACTGGAGCTGCCCTGCCACCCACCAGCTGTCTCCTTCACACATTGCTAGCTTTACTAAAAATGTAAAACAAAACACAGAGGAATCCCGTTGGTAAAGAAAAATGGTTATTTACTTGCAGTTGCTTCATATTCCCAAGGACGGCTTTGGATTCTAAGCCTACATTGCAAGAGGTAGTTTCATGGTTTCATGAGAGCCAGTGTGGTGTAGTGGTTAAGAGCGGTAGTCTCGTAATCTGGGGAACCGGGTTCACGTCTCCACTCCTCCACATGCAGCTGCTGGGTGACCTTGGGCCAGTCACACTTCTTTGAAGTCTCTCAGCCCCACTCACCTCACAGAGTGTTTGTTGTGGGGGAGGAAGGGAAAGGAGAATGTTAGCCGCTTTGAGACTCCTTAAAGGGAGTGAAAGGCGGGATATCAAATCCAAACTCTTCTCTTCTTCTTCTTCGTGCAGGAGAGGAGAGAGAGCACAGGAGGAAGGGGTGAAGTGGGCAACCCCAAAGTGTCTTTTCCCTGACTATCTGTTACTCTCAACCCTGCCCTCTGTTGGCTGGAGGTGTGCAAGGTTGCCTCACCCAACATGACTGGACATTTTGCATATATCAAGCCATTATAGGCAGCAGTGGAGCAAGCCAATTGGGTGCCTGCGCCCAGGGACAGGACGCACTGGGGCAGGATGCTCTGTGGGGTCTCCGAGGAGTCTGCCTGCCTCATCCCATTCAGCCGCCCTACAGCTGAGGGGGCAGACCGTTTGGGGCAGCGCAGAGCCTGCGGGCGCTCAAGCTACTGCGTCACTCCCCGGAGAGACACGTGGCTCGGGCGTGCTGCAGGCCCCGTGGTGAGTGCCACCTGACATTTTGTCACCCCCCTCAGTGGTGACACCCGGGGCGACCTGCCCCCACCATGCCCCCTTCCTCCACCCCTGATTATAGGGCCAATTCACACCTAGTGGGGTGGCAAAAAATTCTGCTACCACATTTTCCCATAGGAAAAGTTCCATAGTCGAAAGTGGTTCCACCTATTAAAAAAATTAAATTCCATACATACACTTCTTCAGATGTGCTGAAGTTGTTGTGACATCTGAACGGTTTCAAACCTATATGTCAGTTTGGGCCACCCAGAGCAGTCTCGGGCTATTGGGGGGCTATCATAAGTGTCTTTCCTACACATCTCTTCTTTGCTGCCTGATGACTGCCCCTCCTTCCTGCCTGATGGCGCGTTCCTTGAAGCAGCCCCCTGCTGTTGAGTGGAAGATTCCATCTTGTGGGGTTCAGGGTGCTCCTTTGCAACTTGAAGCAGCAACATGCAGGACTGGACACTCACTGCTCACATTGCCAATTGGTAAGGGAGGGAGGAGGCACAGCACCCCCTTACCTGCCCCACTTATAACTCTATGTTTAATTAGGAGTTGTTGTTTAATTACTTAAAATTCAACATTAGCCCCACCTCCTGAATCGATCCAGGGCCGATTCCAAAATGGCCACATTCAGGGTGTCTAGAACAGCTCACCGAGTAAGATGCAGAAAGTATGAATATTTAATTGGGGCTTCTAGCATCACCCAGCCTGCAGAGTTCACAGCTGCTCAAAGAGAGCCAGGTAGCCCCTGAGCATGTGCAGTTGGCAAGTGAAGACACTTTCTGAACAGTCTTTATTACAGTGTTGGCCACTGAGCATGTTCAGATGGCAAGTGAAGATAGTGTTATTTCTCTGAACATGTTTCTCTTTGCCGATGTTGCTTACAGGTTATCGTTTTGTGGCTGTTGTAAAGTTTTCATGTCACATTGCTGTATCAGTAGTTTTGCTTCGTTGTTGCTTTATCGTTTAAGGTCTTGTCATATTTCTAAGCAGCTCTAAGCACTCTGGGTGGCAGAGGTGAGATGAAGATGGTTTTTTAAATAAATAAATCAAAGCACCATCAAACTGATCAGCCTTAGGGACACAGGAGGCTGTTTTGTGCTAGGTCAAACTATTTGCCCTTCTAGTTGAGGGATGCCTAACCCTTGGTCCTCTAGTTGTTGTTGGACTAGAAATCCCATCACCCATTTGGCTGGTGATTCGGGGAGATGGAGCATGACAGTATCTGGAAGGCCACAGTTTTGCCCCCCCCCGTCCGCCTTAGATAGTGATGCCAACTACTAAATCTGAACCCTTCAGGATTTGAAGCCTGTATTGCATGCCAGAGCACTGTGAAACCACACCAGTGCTCAAAAGATCAAAAGACAGCACATGACAACATTAATTTGGATTGAATTAGGTCACAACTTTATTGATTATGGCTGTAAGAGGATTTGGCCTAGGATTCTCATTTTGTTCCAGACCCCTGCACATGTCAGTGTAAAGTGCCCTGTCCCATCCCACCCCTGCCCCACCCCTATTCTGCCCTTTTAGTGACATTTTAGTGGTGTTTTGTGGTTGCTTCCAGGTTCACTGCAGTGTGCGATCACACATCTGTTGGTTTTTGCATGTATCATCCAGCCCACTTGCTGGATGTTTATGTCATTGAAAGTCTACTCAGTATTGATCCAGAGCAGATTAAAATGTATAGTAAGCAGAGTAAAAAGTTAAACCAGTGGCGTAGCGTGGGTTGTCAGCACCCGGGGCAAGGCAAGTAATTTGCGCCACCTAACCCGTGGATTTTAGTAGGGGCAGAGAGCTGCGAGTGCGAGCGCGCCCCCCCCAGATGTTGCGCCCGGTGCAGCCAGCCCCCCTGCACCCCCCACGCTACGCCACTGAGTTAAACACATTGCAGGATCCCCCCCCAATAATAATAATAGACCAAAGGCAATTTCATCCAGCAGAGCTTTACTGCTACTGAAGGCAAATGAGCATAATGGTCACAAATCCAATACATTCAGGACTGGCACTGTCCATGAGAAATCCAGTTGCAGCACTTAACAATTGCTTATAATAAGTCTTATAATAAGTCTAAACCTTATCACTATATGCAGAACACCAGAACAAAAGAGAGACAGAAAGAGAAAGTGTGTAACCCAGGCTCCTTCTGGCCTCACTATTATACTCAGCATGACCTTGCAGAAGAGATAACAGAACCAGTTTAAACCAGCTGTACTCAGCTTCCCAGAAGGAATAACCCAGTCATGAACCTTCTGCTTGCTTCTTTCACACAGAGAAACTTCCAGAACCCTCTTGAATCAATCAGAATAGAAAAGATCTCTACACATCAGATGAATACTTTCTGCACTACGAAATGCAAACTGAGAGTTTTATGGGGTCAATGCAGGGATGGGAAGGCCCTATGACATACATGACGTAGGCTCCTCCTTGCCTGGATCACCACCTAGAGGAGTGCTTTGGCCCTAACTGGACAGAAGCACCTCCTCTGGATCCCTTTAACAGGATACCCCATACCCTTGGAGGGGCAGGCAGACACTTACAACCAGGGCTGGATTTAGGTTTGATAAGGCCCTATGCTACTGAAGGTAATGGATGGGGCCTTTTATATGTCCAGCTGTCCTTTGTCAACAACAAATTGTTGCTGTTTTTTGTGTTGAATATATGCTATATGGTAATTTATAGACCTAAAGCCATTTGCACATAACAAAAGGCTAGCAGGCAGGGCCCATTATTTACATCATAGGAGCCGACACAACAAAAAACACTGTTGCTGTATGTAGGTTTTATTTTATTTGTTTTTTATCTTATATTTTGGAAATGTACATCCAGTTTTCTTTTCCTTTTTTTTTTGGAGGGGGGCTCCAAGAGAGTGGGGCCCTAAGCTATAGCTTGTTTAGCTTATACGTAAATCCAGCACTGCTTGCAACCTCTCCTCCGACCATGACTAAGGCTTTACTAAGCTATGGTTTTCCCAGTAGTGATGTATGGAAGTGAGAGCTGGACCATAAAGAAGGCTGATCGCCAAAGAATTGATGCTTTTGAATTATGGTGCTGGAGGAGACTCTTGAGAGTCCCATGAACTGCAAGAAGATCAAACCTATCCATCAGCCCTGAGTGCTCACTGGAAGGACAGATCATGAAGCTGAGGCTCCAATACTTTGGCCACCTCATGAGAAGAGAAGACTCCCTGGAAAAGACCCTGATGTTGGGGAAGATGGAGGGCACAAGGAGAAGGGGACGACAGAGGACGAGATGGTTGGACAGTGTTCTCGAAGCTACCAGCATGAGTTTGACCAAACTGCGGGAGGCAGTGGAAGACAGGAGTGCCTGGCGTGCTCTGGTCCAGGGGGTCACGAAGAGTCGGACACGACTAAACGACTAAACAACAACAAGCACTGAACACTTTGTAATGGGTAGGCACAGGTTGAACACAAGGGAGGGTCCTCCTGAGGAAGTCCTCAGGAGGACCCAGTCCACTCTGTCCCTTGAAAAAGCTGCCCCTGGGTCCTCCTGCAATAGGCCAATTTGCAGCTGGACTAAATTCAAGTTCCACAGCCAGCAAGAGAGTTGTCTGGTTTCTCGCCAGCTGGAGGTCCCAGGAGGGAGAAATCTCTTTGGATGAGGTGGCGGAAGTGGCACCCGACTGCAATGCCATACCACATCGGAAGTGAGCAGAATTCTATCGCATTGTGTTGGGACTCTTGGAAATACCAATGTGATTGCAGCCTAAGTTGAATAGGCATAGAGTCTATCTTCTATTTCTTCTCTTGCACGCAGCCAAAAGCAGACTCCTACCCTTCTTTTCAGACTCCCCCTTGCGCTGCCAGTCTACATAAACCCCAGAGCAGCCTATTTTATGGTGTTCTAAAATACTGGTCTGGATCAAGGATCTGTTGTAAACATTATGCACCATTGAGCTCTGCTTATTTCTTTTAGGCTGTTGACAAAAAATTAAGATTCAAATTTGGCTGTGTGTATTTGTGTAACTTAATGAACACCTGGATTCAGCTCACTAGAAAGAACTGGAACAAGCAGCTTGCCACCAGGATCCATTCCACGGAAGGGGCTACCTTTTGTATCCCCTAATATGAAGAGAACAAGAGTGAATTCTAAGAAGCCTTCTGTGTGCTGCTCCTGTGTGATTTATTATTTGGTTATAGCCTCTAAAGAGAGAAATAAGACCTTGTTGTCAACTCTGATTTATAATCTCTCATTTTGCAATTTCAGTGACTAAGTCAGGGGGGGCATTGCTGGAAGCTGGTTATGGATTTTGCCCAATGAGATATAATTGTATTTGTATTCAAAGTTTCAGTTTTATTCTCTTGCCTTCTCGTGCTCTCTCTGTGCAGCTTTAGTTTTGCACTGACTTCTTGAAGCTCAGAATGAAAGGCAGGCATGACTTATGCAACTCTGAGCACTAGAGGGGCTGTCATTAAGATAATGTTTCATATATTCTTTTTCACAATATATTGGCAGACAAAAAGGGTGGGTGCCGAGTTTGAGAGGGTCCTGGGCAAAATTCCCTCTGGATGGACCCCTCAAGTTTGGGCTGCTGAGAGTGCAGAATGGCTGTGAGGTGTTACAGGAAGGAAGGAATGGGAAATTAGTTCCACTTTTTATTTATAGGCTACCTAATTTGGACTTTCTGGAGCAATAGCCAACCTAGGCACAGTCAGCTTCTGAAATTCACCCTTCTCTGAATTTTGTAATAACATCCTCCAGCTAAGTAAGGTGTACCGAAATGGTAAAATATGTATAAAAATGCATATACCCGTGAAAATAACATGCAAAACTGTGCATAATCACTTTGCAAAAAATCTGTATATTATGAAAAAATGCATAGAACAATATGTATATTGGGGGGAAATGCACTAAAATGCTAATGAATTCTCAGGATGTCCTGTAGATAAGAGGGTGGAGCCACTTCATGGAACAATGGGAGGGGGGTTTAAGGGGTAGGACATTGGTGTAGAGAACTTTCATCAGCCAGAGGGCCACATTGCCTCATGCACAACCTTTCAGAGGCCATATCACACTGGTGGAGCAATGGGTGTACAATAGCCTACACCCCAGCTGCACAAAAGTCAGAGGGTTCTATATACATGCATATTTCTTCTTTCAGGCAAGCAAGAAGCACCTTCACAGCTCAAGGACAAATTCCAGCAAGGCAAAATGCACTCAAAGAGAGCAGGCAGCACTGCTGGCCATTGTTGGGGCCTAGGAAGAAGGGGTGTAACCTGAGAAGGAGGCACTGCCCGAGAAAGGTTCTGAAGGCCAGGCAGAGAGGCCTGGGGGCCACATATGATTCCCCACCCCTGGAATAGACTCTCGGTCATCTTTCTGCATCCCTCACACTTTAGTGACAGTGAGGCCTTTCTAAGTAATAAGAATTATTTCCCTAAATTACCATGAATCATTCTGTCAGGGAAGAGTGTAACTACCAGTAATTTTCTGATCAATTTACATGACACACCACTTATTTTATACAGCATGGTGTAGGTGCTCCTCTTGACTGTGCTAATAACATGTGCCCTTAAAATTAAAACTTTTTTTCATCTTGGTGCAACTCATTTTTCTCTCTCTGGCTATACTCCTTTGTCAGCTCTTTTAACTGAACATTTACCACCCAGCACTACTGCACAAAAGGCCTTTTCTTACATTCAAGAAAGAAGATATATCCACAGCGTCCATAGTTTCTGCACTCCTGGGTGGTATTCAATTTAGTTTTACACAGAGTAGACCCACTGAAATTAATGGGACAACCTTATTCATAGCTATTGATTTCAGTGGGTCTTCTCTGAGTAAACATAAGTTAAATACCAACCTGTGTTGTGTTTGAGACTGAAAACTTGGCATTAGGGTTGAATTTTCTGAAAATGTTGATATTGAAGTTATTCACATGGTTTATGTCTAATTCACCCCTTGATCTCGACAAGAAGTGAGTTATTTTATTTATTACTGGCTCCGCTTAAAATACAAACAATACTTCCATTATTATATGCACTGTTATATGCATAATATTATACACATTTTTATATGCATATACACTTCAGGTATCCTCAGGGAGCCATCACAGTAACAGATGCACACAGCAGTGAATACAACTGGATATTTTTTTAAAATGCAGTTTTTCCAATTGCAAACCAGTACAGCTACTGTTTGGAAAGCAATTTCTTTCTGGCTTTAGTGTGCTATATACAGGTACTGCAGAAGCCTACCCGTTTGTTCTCAGACAGAAGGGGATGGGGGGAAGATTTATTTTTCCGAAGTCATACAACCAGTGGGGAAAACAATCAATTTATTTGTGGGGAAGAATTATTTGTTCATATTGTTTATTTTCTCCAGAACTGGAACTCAGGGTGGCTAAGAAATCTGTCCCCCTGTGTATCTGATCATAATTCTCTCTCTTCCCCCTCCCCTTATTCCTTCCCTATAAAAAGAAACCAAAACAAGCAGATAGGAAATAGTAGTGGTGCCATTAATGTGGCCCACCATTGGGTTGGTCAACAGTTGTACCCAAAGTTACAATTTGTTTTATGTTAAATGGCAGTATCACATCAGGATGCGATAGGGATTTGTGTTCTATGTTATTATGATTTTTGAAAGCTCAGATGAGGGCTTCATTGGATCCATGCCTCTGTGTTTCAGCAGTGCTGTGGAACTGAGACATCTCTCCACATTTCTATTTTTTTATTGCAAATTCATTGAAGAAAAAGAAGAAGAAAAACACAGGAAGGAAGAAAAATTAAGGTCTGTGTCATGAGGCCTGCAGCACAGTCAGGATTGAGCTTTGATTAGCAGGCCCAGATGGAGAAAGTGAAGGAAACAGAGAAAGGCTGAACTGTTGGAACACGGATTGGAGGAGGGGGATTTCCCCTTTCTGCTCTGACTTCAGCCATTTGGGAAGGGGAAGCAGGGATACTGGCTCTCCCCTCCAACCCTCCTGCAGAGTGAGGAATCTCAGTGGAGTCTGGCTATGGCTTTGATCAGCCAAAGTGGGTGGCTGAACAGGAGGAGTCAGTGACTGAACCTTGTCACCTAGAACCAGGTGCCACCTTCACCCACCCTCCCTGACACAGTGCACCCTTGCAAGCTCAATGTTCCTATAAGGCAAGAGAGTCCTGCATGTAAGAACACAATGCCTCACTTTTAAAAGCTTGGTAGGAGAGGTGGGAGAGCCTGTTGGGACATCTCTGTCCCTTCCATCCATTTCTGAACATCCATCCACTTCTGAACATGCTCCTGAACTTCTGAGCCAATTGTTGTTGAGCATGTACTTTTACTTTCCCAAATAAATATCTTACTTACAAATAAAAGTCTTCTGTGTTTTGGGTGGGAGCCAGGACAATATGCCTCAGCTCTGCTCGCCTCTGCCTGCAGGTTCTGTGAAGAACATAGAGACAGCTGTGGAGACTAAGGCTTGCGGCAGATGATAGACTTCAGCAGATGATACATAGTGTGGATTCCAGAGACCTGCCAACAAGCTCATGGGGACCACAACTACCCTTTGGGAAGTTGTCTTGTAGCCTTGGCCGTCACCTATTGCCCCACTACCACCCAAAGGGCCTCCCTGAGAAGACCAATGGGAGCTAAGAATGCTTCCTAGCGTTCTCTCCCCATGGGCTGCCAAGTGGGCAATGCCATAACAAATAGCTAGTCACTTCCTTCCTCACCAACTGGGCACAGTATGATTCTTTGGGATCTAGCACCCCATTCAAAGCTCCAAACCACATGGAATGACTCTTCTGGAAGATGCAATGGAAGCAGAGGATAAAGGCATGCAGTGGGCACAATTATGTGCTCTAATTATGTGCACTTGCAGACAATCTTTTGCCCCTGTTGCAGAGAGATAAGCCATGCTAATCTATTAAGCCAATCTGTTGCTTTAAGTAGGATCCAGCCTTGTTTTTGTTTTTCTGGGGCAAGATGCCAAGAGAGGCCTGGTCTTCTTAGAATGTTTACGGTGGCTTTTCTCCTAAACCTTCCCAAATGAGAGCAGGGAAAGAGAGAGAAGGTATTTGCACACAAATGTATGTGATTCATTTAAAAACATTGTTTCGAGACTTGTTTCAAATGAAAACTCCCAGACCAGGGAGGTGAGGAAGTGTCACACTCTCCCCACAGACTGGGGTGTCTGTAATAGGGAACTGAATTAGCAAGTAGGGAAAACCAACATGCGCTACTCATTATGAATTGTTAATAGCCTGTTTACAGCTGAAGCTGTCACAGAAAACAAGAGAGTCTGCTAAGTCAATAATTTATTTCAAGCCGTGGAATTAATTAGAGAGACAGTTAAATAAGTGTGGGAAAGTAAGAATATGTTTGGTTTGAGATGCGAGCAGCATTTTGCAGCTGGGATTGCTACAGTGAACGAGAAGGTGGGGGTGACAGCAGCAGCTCATCTAACAGAAACACAAAAAGAGACTTGAAGCTGGTATCCCTGATAGGTTCTCCAGATGTTTAGGAACATAGGGAGCTGCCTTACACCAAACCAGACTCTTGTTCCATCAAGCTCAGTACTGTCTACACTGAGTTGTACCCAGTACTAGTCTTACTCAGAGTAGACCTGTTGAATTTAATTTAAGATGTAATTGAATCATGTCAATCAATTTCAGTGGGACTGCTCTGAATAGAAGTTAGTTAAGTACAACCCTTTGACTGAAACTCTGGAAAACCCGTCAAACAGAAGAGCATACATGGAGATGTTGGGGTTAGAACTTGGGTGCATCTGCATGAAAAGCAGATGTTCTGAGATTCACTGTTTTCTTGATCAAAAACCACTTCTCCTAAGCTGTGGTGGGTGGGTGGGAATGCAATACCCTATATTGTGCCTTTGCTACAGATGGGGATGCAGAGCTTTCCCAAGCTCCACCTCAGGTTAACTCAGGAATGACCTGAAATCTTGGTGGCAGTGAGGGATGGGTGTGGATCCAAAGGTTTGGAGTCTGAGGGAGAAATGCTCCCACTCAGCCCTTGCCAGCTCTCATGATCCCTTAAAAGTCCTCCCCAGCATCTCTCAAAAATGCTTTAATTATTTTTGAAGTGGAAACCAATGGAGAAAAGAGAACTGCTTTTCCCTCCTTCCTCTTTCTCTGTCATGCTGACTCAATGGCTTGGTTCAGACATCATGCTAAACCATGGCTTATTCAAGGGCTTAGCTGTGTGTATGAACCCAACCTAGCAACTATGGTTAACCTTGACCACAGCTTAGCATTATGTGTGAACTATGCCACTGGATAGCAGTGTGCTGTGGTACAAAAGCCCAAGGAAACATGGGAAATGCAATTGTCCCAAGGACTGCTGAAAGTGCAGTGATTGGATCTACTATCCAGATCATTTCCCCTTTCCAGAGGTCAGTCAGGGTTTCAGCTGGTCATGGTCATGGTAGACAACCCTCAGAGCTGTTGAGGAGCCACCCAGAGCGACCAATGTCACACAGCACATCATTTTAACGTTCCCCACACCCTTTTAGAACACGTAGAATGCTTGGATTACAAAAATGCCAAAAGTTGTTCCCACAAAATCCTTATGGTTTTGTATATTTAACGTTCAGTAAAAATGTTTTGTTTCTTGGCTGCCTCCTCCAAAATACAGTCGTCAACAGCTTTACCATACCCATTGAGTCAATCACCCATCTCCTACTACCCTTCTGGAAAAAAAACCCACCCCACCCTCCCACTATATATAAGGGTCTGGTGACTTCTGTTTCAGTGTATCTGAAGAAGTGTGCATGAACACAAAAGCTTATAACCAGAACAAACTTTCTTGGTTTCTAAGGTGTTACTGGACAATTTTTTCATTTTTTTAATTATTTTGACTGCGTCAGACCAACATGGCTAAATCCTCCAAAATACTTCCAACATATTTGTCTCAAAGCAACCATCCAATACACTAAAATCTGAAGCATTATATCTTTTATTTCTTCCATTTCCCTGGTGGAGAAACTCACATTTTCAGGTGTTTGAGCTTTGACCCTTTCCTTTTCACTAAAAACAAGTGAGAAAAACTGTATTACTTTCATGTCTAGACATTGGCAGATGAACACCTCAGGCCAGTGGTAGCATTCAGTGTTATATGAAGCTTTGCAGTATCAGTCCCAACTAATCACCTAATTTTTCCCAGGCAATTTTACATGATTACAACCTCCTGGATGAAGTAAATAAGTTGAATGAAAGCTAAACACGCTGTAATTTGTTGCAAGTTGTGTTTAAATAAAATTAGTCAATGTAAACGATTAACCCTCCATAGGGGACGCAGACCAGAGAAATCCCATCAAATATAGCTTATTGAGGTCCCCAGATGGGAGCTCCATGGCTTTTCACTTTTTATGTATATAAAAAATAGCTTACTTGCTGATGGACTAGAAATACTGTTTAGATAGCAGAAAGGGTGGGGATTATAGTGCTACAAATTACTATGAAATTCTATTGGGCTATCATTGACAATAGCTAAAGGAGCAAATATTTACTCAGAAACTCTCAGGACCGTGTGAGGGAGGGATTAACATGTGTTTCTTGTTTCATATGCACTGGGCCTACAATGAGGATTAGAGATCCAAATGACTAAGGATTCACACTGGGTTGAATGAAACCTTCTCTATTTCACAGTACAGGATGGGGGATCTGGACCACAAGGGATGAGGGCTGACTTGAGATTCTAAATGAGCTCTCCATGTTGAGGAGTGATAAAAAGACTGCACACAGAAACCATCAAATGGTGAGCATGATCAATTTTGTAAGAACCAAGCGCTCTTCCCTAACCCCCTCCCCACGCTCACTGCTAACAAAAAAGGGAGGAGCACATCTTAATAATACAGCAGATTCTTTCCATGCCAAAGATCTAGGGTCGGTGCCTATCTCCAAAGGACATGGTAGTAGGTGATAGGAAAGACTCTCTCCCTGCCAACAGAATAGAGAAGATGGAGGGAGGTGGATAATCTTTCCTTACTCATGGATTTTTATTATTGCACTTACAGTCCATTGCTGTCCAGTGATCAGGGGAAAAATGCTCAGGTACCTCAGGCCTGGGACGCGGGTGGTACTGTGGGTTAAACCACAGAGCCTAGGACTTGCCGATCAGAAGGTCGGCGGTTCGAATCCCCACGACGGGGTGAGCTCCCGTTGCTCGTTCCCTGCTCCTGCCAACCTAGCAGTTCAAAAGCACGTCAGAGTGCAAGTAGATAAATAGGTACTGCTCCGGCGGGAAGGTAAACAGTGTTTCCATGCGCTGCTCTGGTTCTCCAGAAGCGGCTTAGTCATGCTGGCCACATGACCCGGAAGCTGTACGCTGGCTCCCTCGGCCAATAAATCGAGATGAGTGCCGCAACCCCAGAGTCCGTCACGACTGGACCTAATGGTCAGGGGTCCCTTTACCTTTACCTTTACCTCAGGCCTGGTTGTGAAGAACACAAGAATGTGAAATAAAGGTCAGGGGCACTCCTTGGAACTTGCAAAGAGAAGATAAGGAAAATGGCCTGGGCGGAAGCATGTATGGGCGGTGCCTGCCTTAAACAGATTATATAGAATTTGCTATGCAAGCTAGGCAAGTGCATATGTTCAGAGAGGGTGGGGTCAAGGACCAATGAACAAGGGCTAACAGGGCGAATGAGTTGAATTGTGTATTATGGTTGGATAAGGAGAGGGATGACGATGTATAGGGTGATGAGAAGGGTATAAAAATGGCTTGCCAACATGCTGTAAGGCCTGCCAGCCTTTGGAAGCGATTCCGCTGGCTGCCTCTGCGCAGAGTTGAATAAACTCTTTCTCTGTGAAACCTCACCCTGGCGTTCATTGACTACTCTATCTTCTCACCCTGGGGCAATGCTCAGAAGGGAAAAAGGCTACAGTTGGAAAGCCGGTGCAAATCTGCAAATCTGGTCATGAGGTGAACTGAGTGGTTTATTTAGAATCCTGCTGATGTATCAACTTGTATACAATGCTTTGTCATATATGCAATGAAAATTTCCCATTCATTTTAAAATTTGTTGTTATCCTGATTTTGGAGCCTTCCTGTTAATTTAGCCATCTCTGCATATTCCATTAATTTAATTTGCCAATCTTTTTTTGTGGGGATTTTTTCCTCTTTCCAACATTGCGCTATCAATATTTGTGTGGCCGTGGTCACATACATGAAGAGATTTTTATATTTTGGGGGTATTTCCCTTCCTATAATTCCTAATAGGAAGGCTTCTGGTTTTTTGACAAAGTTTATTTTAAACATTTTCTTTAGTTCAGTATATATCATTTCCCCTTTTTTATATAGCTTTACATTGCCACCACATATGGTAAAATGTATCTTCTACTTCTTTACATTTTCAAAATCTTTTGATTTATACATTTGTGATAACTTCACTGGTGTTAAATACCACCTACAGGTGAAACTCAAATAATTAGAATATTGTGGAAAAATTCATTTATTTCAGTAATTCAACTTAAAAGGTGAAAATAATATATGAGATAGACTCATGACATGCAAAGCAAGATATGTCAAGCCTTTATTTGTCATAATTGTGATGATTATGGCCTGCAGCTGATGAAAACCCCAAATTAACAATCTCAGAAAATTAGAATATTCTTGCACTTAATATTTAGGACTGTTTGCTACGGTGATTGCCACTGTCTTCAGAATCTTCATGCTGCCTTCCCTTCCTAAATGCTACCAATAATATATAGGACTGGGCATAGACACTCCCATTGTGATAATAGCAACTCTTGCAGTAAACAGTTTTAAACAGTTACATCAAGGAGTCAATTATTATCTTCATCCATATCACTGTCTACCACTAGCAGGACTCAATGGCCTGGATGAGATGGTGAGAGGCAGGCTCAGGACTGCCAGAACCCCGCTTTGTGCTAGAATGACATCAGAACCTTGGGCAGGAACAAAGGAGTTGGGTTGGGATGAAGAAGAAAGTGGTTCAGGACCAAGGATAGCAACTGCAGCTGAGACGCAACTGTGGGATAAAGACTGACCATCTAACTGTTGGGATACTGCCAGGGAGACGGAGGCATCAGGCAGGCCTCCAGTCGTCTCCGGACGATCACCGGTCTCCCATGGAACAGCATCATTCAATTAGTGACACGAGCCTCAGAGACATTCCAAGACCCGTGCACACCCTTTCAACAGAGTCTCCACAACAAAAGATTCAGACAGGAGAGCATATTTACAGCTTTATTCAACATAGATCAGAACAAAGGAAAAAACATGACTGCTTGCCTCAATGTCCAGGAAAACAGCCGGAACAAAAGCTATATACAAGACGGAAGTTCCCAGAGAGAACAGTGCTGGGAGTAAACAGGCATGTGATACACAACAATCATGCCTGACCCTGTTAAGGTGGAACGGAACTATCCTAACACTAACATGCCAGCTTTATGAGGAAGGAACATTTTATCATATGTAGTGGGAATGCAAATGCATTTTAAAAAATTGGGAAATGATATACAATGAATTGAAAAAAATGTTTAAAATGAATCTTGTTAAACACCCTGAAGCCTTTTTGTTAGGTATCTCAATTCAAGAGCTACCAAAAGAAAAAGCATACATTATTTATGTATGCTGCAGCAGCGGCAAGAATCTTGATTGCACAATATTGGAAGATGGAAACAATTCCATCAAAGGAACAATGGCAAGAAAAGCTGATGAACTATGCAGAATTGGCTAAGTTAACAGACAAACTACGAGAGGACAAAAAGGACTTCAAAAGAGTCTGGGAACCATTTACAGTTTATTTGCAGAAACAACAGAATGGACTGGATTCACTGGCAGGATTTGAAGAAACTTTCACAATTTCATTTGAGTAACAGATATTTCAGAGAAATGATAAGGGATTTTATTTTTGCGTAGGAAAAGCAGGATACGATAAATAAAGCTAAATAACTCAGCAGAGGGGGAGTTGAGGGAAGTCCAGAGGAGGGGAGGGAGAATAATTGTAAATAGCATGATGAATGAGATTTGTATCATTAATTGTTCTAAAATTCAAGAAATATTCTAATAATAATAATAATAATAATAATAATAATAATAATAATAATAATATGCCAGCTTTATGAGTGCTGTAATGTGCATGTTAAAGGGCCAATGTCTGTGGGTCTTTTTAGGCATGAGGCAGTTCTGAGCTTGAAAGGCTTGATTTGTGAAAGTTCTGTGTTGTTTTCTTGGTCCTCAGAGGAAATGTAGGCAATAGCCAATAGGCAGTGGCGTAGCGTGGGGGGTGCAGGGGGGGCCGGCCGCACCGGGCGCAACATCTGGGGGCGCGCGCTCACACTCGCAGCTCTCTGCCCCTACTAAAATCCACGGGTTAGGGGGCACAAATTACTTGCCTTGCCCCGGGTGCTGACAACCCACTCTACGCCACTGCCAATAGGCCAAAGTGCATCATTGGGATTGGAGGCTATGTGTGCTGGAAGGTGTACCAGGATGGTCTGGGGAACGAACCCATTTCTTTGATTGCTTGGAGACTCTAAGTCAAAGGACTCAGGGTCAGGGTCTTTTTAATGGAAGGCTGTTTTTTGTTACCAGATTGGCAATAGGGACATATTTACTCCTGCCCATTCAGACTGATAGCAATGTCACTGACTTTGTTTGCCTTGAGTGGTATTTTCCAGTAGCCAAATCTGATTTGCTATGCGGAGCTATGGCATCACTACAAGATCCCTGATAGACTGGATCACATAGTCAAGAAGGGAGAAAAATGGGACCAGAGCAGAAACACATCAGGACGGTAAAGGTAAAGGGACCCCTGACCATTAGGTCCAGTCGTGACCGATTCTGCGGTTGCGGCGCTCATCTAGCTTTATTGGCCGAGGGAGCCGGCGTACAGCTTCCAGGCCATGTGGCCAGCATGACTAAGCTGCTTCTGGTGAACCAGAAAAGCACACGGAAACGCCATTTACCTTCCCGCCGGAGCAGTACTTATTTATCTACTTGCACTTTGATGTGCTTTCAAACTGCTAGGTTGGCAGGAGCAGGGACCGAGCAACGGGAGCGAGCAACAGGAGCTCACCCCGTTGGTGGGATTCGAACCGCCGACCTTCTGATCGGCAAGTCCTAGGCTCTGTGGTTTAACCCACAGTGCCACCCGCATCCCATCAGGACGGTAAAGAGGCACAAAACATAAATTGTCACAATCATAAGTGGTTTCTCACTCCCTTTGAAATCATATTTTCCCCACTGAAAATGTTTTTGGACAACTATTCAGTGTGGTTGCGGCTGGAAAACAACTGGAAGACTGGCTCTAGAGACATTGACCTGTAAACCACCTACAGTCCCTTGGCATGTTTGCTGAGTAATCTGCCGACAGCAGGTTCTGTGATCTCACACAGCTGTCAGTTTGGATCACGTTATGTACAACACATGACACCGCATGAAAGCTCTCACAGAGATGGAATCCAATATGACTTTTGAGAATATATTCACTTGGAAAAGGAGGAAAAGAAAGTCTAGGTAAAGCTACTTATTTTTAATCTTTTAAGCCCTTTGAAGAACTCATTGTGTGTGAAGGGGGGAGAGGGAGGGAGGGAGGGAGGGAGAGAGAGAGAGAGAGAGAGAGAGAGAGAGAGAGAGAGAGAGAGAGAGAGAAATCCACAGGAGCTTGATAGATGTAGAGAAAGAGAATAGCAGAACTCCAGTCCATGATTGGCAGAAGTGTTGCCAGACCTTCTTTTCAGGCACCAGGTAAAGGTCTTTCTCTTTGCCCAAGCCATTGGCCCTTAATATGAAACATTTCAGACATCTGTGGCCTCTTTTAGTTGGGTGGAATCTGTAAGACTCATCTTCCACCTCCTTGCCTTTTTATTTGTTTTGTTTGTTTCATTGGTTTGAATGTCACTTTGCGTCTCTCTACTGAGGAAAGCAACTAACAAATTAATAATGGTAGTAGTAATAGTAATACTCTAGAATCCATAAGAGGTTATAGAATCATGAAACTGTTGAGTTGGAAGGGATCCCAGTGGATCCCAGTGGAAGGGATCTAGTCCAACCCTCTGAAAGAATCACATCTACAGAATCCTTGACAGATGGCTAACCAACCTCTGTGCTTTTTTAAATAAAACAAAACACCAATGAAGGAAAATCCACCACCTTCTGAGGTGCATGTATAGCACACCATGAAAACTGTTTGTTATAACATGGCATTCTGGAATGTAGTGGTTTGCTAGACATACATTTGTGCTGGTTCTCTCCAGCTGTGTAGGACTTTACTAATATAGCAATATGAATTTGCTGCTGTCTCTTGAAAGAGACAATTCAGGTTTCAGAGGAGAGGGACTCTTTCAATCTTTCTGGGCAGAAAGAACTAGTAAGATTGATCCTACCCCCCTTCCGACAAAATGCATCTCCCATACATGAAAAAGCAACCCTCTTGTTCACAGTGTGGAGAGCAAGCAGAGAGAAACAGCAGTTGTAGCGAAACAGCCATTTCAGGATGATTTATGATTCTTGATGTTGGTACTGCATATCCTCTGTTATTATGGATGCTTTATTGCTCTTTTTATCAGATTCTGAAATTTTATGTTGTTGTTTTTATCTGTTTTGTAAGCTACCCTGAACATTTGCAGATAAGGTGAGATATTATGCTTAACAATTGCAGTAGCACCACTAATAATAAATAATTTAATCGGGCATTGAAGTGGCTGTTGTACAAACAGTACAGGAGTGAAGTAGTAATTTAATGCTGACATTTATATGAGCATAAATGAATGCTAGATGGAGAGGCCGGTGTGGAGTTACCCTAGCTTCTCAGGAGACTCCAACTTATACTCTTTTACTCATGGATCCCTTGTAGACAGCTATTTTATTTACAACTAATTGGAAGAAAGCATCATCAGCTTGGTCATCAAGCATGGTCAATAACCAGGGATGATGGAAGCTGTAGTTCAGCTTGGAGGGCTAATGTCGCTTACAAAGTACCTTCTTCAGTATCAACCACCTCAGAGTCTATGATTGGCTGGTAAGGCTTGGTTGGTGGTCTGGAATCTGTCAAAGATGCTATTGAAAGGGCATTCTCAGTGGAAGTTCCCCATTTATAGAACCAAGAAGGTGTCCTTGGCAGGGTTCATATGTCTCCCTCATTACTGACTTTCAAGAGGAATCTAAGAATATTCCTGTTTATCCAGGCACTTGATGACTGAAAGATACTGTTCCTGGTAAACATGGGATTGTGACTGAGAATGTTTCTAGCTGGTTTTTTTAAAAAACAACAACAACAAAAAACATTCTTAACTGTTTTTAGAATGCACATATGAATGAATTTGATGTGTTTTCTACCCCGGCTCCTTCAAGAGGAAGGGCAGGAGATACTTTCAAATAGGAATAACAATACCCTTGAAACTGGGACATGTGATATTCTGGTCCCCGCTGTGCCTGGGGACCGAAGGATAAGCTCAACCTACCATTGCAAAAGGGAGGAAGAGGAGAGTTGTGCCAATACAGTGGTACCTCAGGCTACAGATGCTTCAGGTTACAGCCGCTTCAGGTTACACACTCCGCTAACCCAGAAATAGTACCTCGGGTTAAGAACTTTGCTTCAGGATGAGAACAGAAATCGCATGGCAGCAACGCAGTGGCAGTGGGAGGCCCTATTACCTAAAGTGGTAGCTCAGGTTAAGAACAGTTTCAAGTTAAGAATGGACCTCCAGAATGAATTAAGTTCTTAACCCGAGGTACCACTGTATAAATTGAACCTTTCGTGGGTTGTGTCTTAACACAGAATTACAGTGGTGCCTCGCAAGACGAAAATAATCCGTTCCGCGAGTCTCTTCGTCTAGCGGTCTTTTTGTCTTGCGAAGCAACCCTATTAGCGGCTTAGCGGATTAGCGCTATTAGCTATTAGCGGTTTAGCGGCTTAGCGGCTATTAAAGGCTTAGCGGCTTAGCGGCTTAGAAAAAGGGGGGGAAGCGGAAAAAATCGCAAGACTCGCAAGACGTTTTCGTCTTGCGAAGCAAGCCCATAGGGAAATTCGTCTTGCGAAGCGCATCGAAAAACGGAAAACCCTTTCGTCTAGCGGGTTTTTCGTCTTGCGAGGCATTCGTCTTGTGGGGCACCACTGTATTTTATGGGCTGCCATGAATGCTTACCGTTGTACGTATTTATGTTTAAACGGGGCATGATGTCATTTGAATTTGTGTATTTGCACTGTTCATGCCTTATCCCTTAAGCAATAAGCATTTTTATGTGCATATATATATGAATGTAAGTGCATGCTATGAGTTCTCTGTCTGAATTCTTTTGCTTGACACTTTCATCAGACTGCAACATGTGGCATACAACGTCTCCACAATACAAGTGTCAGAACTGTCAGGAAGATTAACAATAGGTATTTGAAAAGAAAACAGTAGGTAGTTAAGGAGCTGTTCTTAGATTGTGATTTATGGAGGTCTTTATGACAGACCCATGATTTTGCGGGGGGGAAATAGTAGATGTTCCAATAAAACCCAAATAATGGATGTTCTGATAAACAACTTGATCTTTACAAGAGTTGTTATTTTGCTGTTTCTTTTCTTAAAGATGGTCAAGCTTCAGAGAAGGAAGATAGTAAAGCACTTGGCCTCTCTAAAGGTGCAAAAAGGATGAAATGTGATGCGTAACACTTGCCTGGTGTGCTAGGATTCTATGACTGGCCACATTCTCTGAGTGGTTAGTGTCCATAAATGTTCCATGACATCACAGCATTACAGCCAATGGCTTAGAAGGGGGAAACTCACAATAAGGCAGGTGATAAGCAACAGCCAGTTGTTGTTGTTCTTGTTGTTGTTGTTTAAATTGCCTGTCATTGTATACTATGGTAGATTAAACTGTCCATATGAGTACAGGGAAAAGGCAGCACCCTTTGAGATCAACAGGGAGGGATCTCTCTCTACCAACAGAAATTTATCTCTTGGGGAAATCCATGGACAGAGTTCTGTACCCTCCCCCTTTTTTCTTTCTGATTTTTCTTTTTTCAGAAGTCAGTAACTCAGATGTCAGGAGAAGCAAATATTTATGGGATGGCTGATAGGCTCATATTATTGAGTGATGTTCATTGAAGCCTGTGGCTTTTGAAAAAATATTTTTATTGCTATTTTGCCTGCCTTTGCCTTACAATACTCCTTGTCAGCCCCCACCAGTAGGTTTGGGGCTCAGTAGTTACGCACATCCTATTTCATGAGTCATTTTGAAAGACAAAGCAAGTGGGGGGGTATTTTTGGAGCGCTTGTCTATTCTCATCTGTAAAAGCTTGTTCTTAAAAATATATATATCTGGATGTACTGTCTTATTTTTCAGCAAGGCGTAGACACATATAGGGGAATAGAAAGAAAACATAGTTATACAGAGTAATAAGTACATGATTCTAATTTTGATTTGTTTTGAATGCTGAGTTTGTGCATACTGACAACCATCATCTCTGTTAAGGACTGAACCTGACCTAGGCACCACTAGGGTCAGTTTGGGGGGGGGCTACATTTGGAGTGTCTCCAGCTTGGTGACCCCCAAATATTTATGCTCACAGAGTAGTACATGCTCAGACCCTCCAAGTGTCCCTATTTTCCAGGGATGTCCTTGATTTAGAAAAGCCGTTCCGGTTTCTGATTTGATTACGGAATGTCCCGGGGTTTTTTCTTAGGATGTCCCTACTTTCATTGGAGGAATGTTGGAGCGTATGGAGTTATTCATTTCCTGAGCTGTCTGAAGGTAATCCTGTATAGGGAAGGTTTTTTTAATGTTTTATTGTGTTTTTATATCTGTTGGAAGCTGCCCAGAGTTGCTGGGGCAACCCAGTAAGTTGTGTGGGGTATAAATAGTAAAATTATCATTATGGAATGGGATGTCCCTATTTTCTTTGGAGAAATGTTGGAGGGTATGCATGCTGGTGCACATCAGTGTGGCAGGAAGCATTCATGACATGAGTACCCTGAATGCAAGGACATGCTCAGGCTGATGCCTGTTACCAAAAACACCTTCCCTTTGTTTTTAATATTTCAATGGGCATCCTGACATGCTACACAAACATTTTCGATGTAGGACTGTAGCTCAGTGGTACAGCACCTTTTTTGTATGCATAAGAATATCCTGCTTGATCAGGCCTGTAGCCCATCTAGTCTAGCATCCTGTTCTCACAGTGGCCTTTCAGAAACCCACAATCAGAACCTGTCTGTGACAGCATTCTACACACTTTTGACTCACAGGGACGTGGGTGGCGCTGTGGGTTAAACCACAGAGCCTAGGACTTGCCAATCAGAAGGTTGGCGGTTCGAATCCCCGCGACGGGGTGAGTTCCCGTTGTTCGGTCCCTGCTCCTGCCAACCTAGCAGTTCGAAAGCACATCAAAGTGCAAGTAGATAAATAGGTACCGCTCCAGCGGGAAGGTAAACGGTGTTTCTGTGCGCTGCTCTGCTTCGCCAGAAGCGGCTTATTAATGCTGGCCACATGGCCCAGAAGCTGTACGCTGGCTCCCTCGGCCAATAAAGCGAGATGAGCGCCGCAACCCCAGAGTCGGTCACGACTGGACCTAATGGTCAAGGGTCCCTTTACTAGCTGGCATTTAGGGGCATACTGCCTCAAGCCTTGGCACCATCTCTGGGGGCTCCTGGGGGCCGAGGCCCCCATGAAAATTTCACTGTAAGTGCCCGGCCAAGCAACTCAATGCATCACACCACGTGCCAAGTCCCAGAGGGGCCCATTGCACCCTCCAAAAGGCCTGTCAAGCCTTTTGGAGGGCCCATTGGGGCTTGTTGCAGCTGTGGGAGGGCCTGATGGGCCCCACTGTGCCGTGTGTGGTCATGTGCATGCCACATTGAGCCGTGCTGCATCATGGAACATCACACACATGCGCCAGGCACCCCCATTGTGGGGGAGAAACCAGCACACCTGCCTCCAACAGTGGAGGTAGAACATGACCATCATGCTTAGTGACAGCCATTAATTTGTCTAGTCCTCCCTCTTCCTAAGTGGCCACCACAGCACCTTGCGGGAGTGAAGTCCATACTTATTATTTCTCATAGGTCTTTACATTCCAATGCCACTTTTCTTCTCCACCCGCCCTTGACTTTTCTAGCCATTGTTTCACATTTCCCAGGACAGCTAGAAACTTAGCAACAACCACAAGGCTTTGAACAAAAGCTCGCAGTCTTCGCAGTAGAATCAGAACTTGCAAACTGTTGTTGGCATAAAGAGCAGATTCACAATCGCCAGGGTATAAGGCAGACTTTAATCTGCAACATCTGTTCACAGCTCACTCCCTGCTTAATAAGCTGGCATTTCCTAGTCCCATTCATCTGTTGCTTTCTCGCTAATTTTGCAATAACGACTAAGATCAAGCTCTGTATTTCTGGCTGGAACAACTTGATTGGGGAGATTATGTCTAGCAAGCCTTTGCTATCAAGTCTCATCAAGACAAATTTTCGCTTTGCTTCAGAGAATCAGCAGGTAAGTTGGACTAGTTGCTCTCCAAAGCAAAACACATTAGGAAGGCTTAAGCCTCAAGCAGGCAATGATAACAGAAGCATTGTTGGTGAGAAAACATTCACCTGTAGGACATTTTCTACTGTTATAATCTAAATGACTGAAATGAACATTACTGTCCTTGGTTTAACACAGAGGATGTCATGCCCCAAGGGATTCTCCCAGTTGATTCAGAAGAATCAAGTGTGCTGAAAAATAGCTGTACATGATTCCTAAGTACCAAAGATCAGCCAAACACTTTATTCAGAATAAATGTATTTGGCTGCAGCTCTTTCTGCCTGGTGCAAGCCTTTGGAATTAAAGCATGTTAGGCCCTGGTAACCCAGGATGTAGAATAAGGTGACTCTGAGTCAACTCCCTGGGATAGTTTATTGTTGCACATTGTTTCTAAATCTAATGTTGTACATTGTTTTAATTGTCTGTTTTAACCATATTTGCACATCAGTTTCTAATGCTGTGAGTGTCCTCTATTTCAGAGGCTTCTACTCTGCAGCCTCTTATAGTTGTTTTAACTGCGAGTCTTTTAGTTTTTACACTCTTACGGTTGTTTTAACTGCATGTTTTTATTTGTTTTTAGTTTTTATCTGTTCTAATTATCAGTTTTTATCCATTCATTATCCGTGTTTAAGCTTGTATTTTATTCAGTTGTTTTATCCTATGCTTGTTTCTTTGTCCTTATTTGCTCCAACATTTATCAGTTAAAAAAATCCTAACTGCTATTTTATTTATATGTTTATTTGTTTTTTATCCTGGTCTGCGACCGTAATAAAGTTCATTCAGGTGGAAAGGAAACTGTACGTAGCCAAAGCGTATTGCTTTCATGCCAATCCAATGTAACTGATGAGACCTTTGGGGGCCCATGGGAACATTTGCAGACTGGGGAAACTCTTGTGGGGCCACCCCACAAACAAAGAGAGCAGTCAAGTACTCACCACAACTGAAATTGAACAAGAAGAAGAGTTTGGATTTGATATCCCGCCTTTCACTCCCTTTAAGGAGTCTCAAAGCGGCTAACATTCTCCTTTCCCTTCCTCCCCCACAACAAACACTCTGTGAGGTGAGTGGGGCTGAGAGACTTCAGAGAAGTGTGACTGGCCCAAGGTCACCCAGCAGTTGCAGGTGGAGGAGCGGAGACGCGAACCCGGTTCACCAGATTACGAGTCTATCGCTCTTAACCACTACACCACGCTGGCTCTACAACTGAACACCACAACTGAAACTGAAATCTGTTCCACCAGACTGCCCTCTTCCATACAGAAAGGTTTTTACTTGTTCCATCATTGCAAGGAGTTTGGTTGGGGTCTTTCCCAGACTTGTCCCAGCCCTAGCACAATAGGTAAAGGACTCCTGGATGGTTTAGTCAAAGGCGACTATGGGGTGTGGTGCTCATCTCGCTTTCAGGCCGAGGGAGCAGGTGTTTGTCCGCAGACAGCTTTCTGGGTTGTGGTGTAATGGGACACCGTGATGGAAGCCAGAGTGCATGGAAACACCATTTACCTTCCTGCCACAGCAGTACCTATTTATCTACTTTCACTGGCATGCTTTCAAACTGCTTGGTTGGCAGGAGCTGGGACAGAGCAATGGGAACTCACCCCATCATGGGGACTCGAACCAAGAACCTTCTGATCAGCAAGCCCAAGAGGCTCAGTGGTTTAGACCACAGCGCCACCTGTGTCCCACTGCTAGCACAATATTCTGGACTTGAAGATGCAAGCTTGTGCTCTGAGCCAAGTACCTTGTGTTAAAGGGTTAATCTAAATATACCAGATGTTCCCGTTTCCCGGGGACAGTCCCTGGATTTACAAATCAGTCCCCTGACAAAATCCATCTATTTAGTAGGAAGTCCATCTATTTAGTAGGAAGTTGAAACGTATCCCCGGATTCATTGAAAAAAATCTGGTAACCTTAGGTTAATCATAAAGCTGCATCATCACATTCTGTGCTAGCCAGCAGTCCTGAGCTGTCTTCAAGCCTACCTTTCAGCACTGTTGCATCTCAGGGTAAAGGGACAGCAGCCAGCAGAGGGTCAGATGTGGTCTTTAGCACTGCTAGGCACCGCTGAATCCATCCCATCGGTTGCAACAGCCCTACGAGGTGAAAAGGAAAACTCCAAGAGGCACCTACAGAGTTAAAGTTCTCTTGCGTGTAAAATGGATGTAAAATCCCATGTGCCTGGGCTGCATGTTAAAGTCAGTCTTGCATTTCTTCCATTGTTGCGGAAACAAAATTCAGAGTGCTGGTCAAGTATTCCTATTGTTTGAGGAACAACTGCAGTGGCTTTATTTTTAATGTCGTATGACAACTTTGTTTAAATCTGATTCATTGTGCTCCTCATTGTGAAAGCCTTCCTCTCCCTCGGCTTGCCAGGCATTTCAGGACTCCTCGCATATATGAATTGCAGCAAAGGGAAAGCAAAGAAAGGGATAAACAGAATGGATTGACTTTGATCACAACCAGTGCAGAGATTTAAATACCCCATGATAGCAAAGTGGCTGACTGTGTTGAAAGGAACATAATAGTAATTGTTTGGGATTGTTTTTTCTAGCTGTTATTTTGTTAAACAGAAAAAGAAGAGAAAGAAATGAAAGAAAGAAAAAAAGGAAAATATTTCCGCTTATACCCACAGGGACTCTAGGAAATGGCCTCATGTAATTCTCTCAAGCAGCTGTGGAAATGTTTATCCCTCTTTATAATGATGTTCTTCTTGCTTTATCCAATATCTTTTGTTCAGCTTGAGATTTTTTTCCGGAGGGGGGTGGGAAGGAGAAGAGAGGCATCACAGAATTTTGTGACTTTTTTCCCTTTTCAGATATTGCATCTTACAGTGCCACTCTATACAAGCCTGCTGAGAAGCCTAGTTCTGTGCCCAGTGGGAGCCAGTGTGGTGTAGTGGTTAAGAGTGGTGGACTCGTAATCTGGTGAACCGGGTTCGCTTCCCCGCTCCTCCACATGCAGCTGCTGGGTGACCTTGGGCTAGTCACACTTCTTTGAAGTCTCTCAGTCCCACTCACCTCACAGAGTGTTTGTTGTGGGGGAGGAAGGGAAAGGAGAATGTTAGCCGCTTTGAGGCTCCTTAGGGTAGTGATAAAGTGGGATATCAAGTCCAAACTCTTATTCTTCTAAGTGCAAGACACCTTTGCCCACCAGCATTAGATTTCAATAAAATACTGGGCAAGGTTTTGTCCAGTATCTTGTTGGTGTGATTTTCCCATGAGCCTTTTCCAAGGGGAGGGGGAAGGCTATGTAAGTCTGCTTCACCTGGAGCTCAGGGCTATTTTGCCTTGAGAGCTTTCTGTCCACTCACCCTTGGTTTAGATCCTTCACTAAGCGATCTTGAGTCTCTGGTGACAGGTCCAGAAAGGATTTTTTTGTCTCTCAACCTGATTGGCACTCTCTACGGCTCCTCCCCAATTTCCTTCTCCAGCCGCCTATGGCTCCTTTGTCTGGTCTCTCTTTGTTCTGGGTGACCATGGGTAGGGAAGCTGGTCACAGGGGGCCATTACAGAGAAGGCATATTGCCAAGACACCCAAGAAGACTCGATAGTCACCACCCTCCTTATGTTTTTTGGAGGTGGGATGCAGTAAACAATGTTTATAAACCTATGTAATAAAAATGAATATAACTACATGAGATGCTTGAACTCAGAACCTGTGCTGTTCTGAGCTCTGTTTGCTTTTAATTAAAGAGATCAGATGTGCCCTCCAGGAAGCTACTCTTCAGGCAGAAACCCAGTTTTTTTTAGTTTGAGTTTTCTTACAAATGTTTGAATATTGCTGCACAGTCCAGCCCCTAGAAATCATAATACCTACTTTAAAATTCAAATTTAATTCTAAATTTGGAATCCCTAAAAACTGTCCTGATGATAGTATAGCCAAACATGTGCTAGCATTTTATGCCTGGAAATGCCTCCAATAACTATTTAGTGATACTATCTCCCTCTCTCTTATCTTTCAAATACCTTTTTCATTCAGCCTTTGGCACAGCCCCTTAGGCTTAGTTTCAACATGGAATGAGGACTAAGCCCGAAACCTAAGGCTGATATGGATTAGGACCTGAAATACCATTTGCTCCCATAATGCAATGGAGGGAGAGAAGGGGAGTACTGTACTTACTTATTTCAGAGCAAACAAAATGAAATCACCTGCATGGTTACTTCACCATATGCATGGGTGTAGGGGGCACTCTTCCTTCTTACGAAATAATAAACCTGTGAGATAGACTAGGCTTAGTGACTGGCCTAAGGCTACCCATGAACTTCATAGCTGAACAGGGTCTTTCCACCCTAAATTCAACCCCTTTTCAGTTTACTATTCTATCCTACTGAATTAGGGCAGTGTTCAACCAACTTGTTCCATCAGTTCAAGGATTCCAACCCCTCTCCCCTACCCATGTTTGCCTGGCACCGTCCCCCAGTGTGCTCCAGAGGGTTGGAGACCCTGAAATAGATTTAGGGGCTGCGAGGGGTCGGGCAGAGAGGAGGTGAAAGTATTGTCATTTTGTATGTGTTAGAATTTATTCAATTCTATTTTGATGTTTGTGTGCACTCTGCATCCTATCACTTTTCCTCTCTCGCCTTCATTTTTACTATGTTGGACAAAACGCTTCTGCGGAAAACTTTTGCGTACAGTAAATCTCAAGCTTTGCATTGCTTTAGCTTTCTCCCCACTCCCCTTCCCTTTTTTAAGATGTCTTTGTGTCCATTAAGTTTTGCTACTTCATCTCTAGCTTGTAGGTTTTCCCCTGCCCACAGACAACCCTCTCTTCTCTGCCTGCAACTGTCAGTCCTGTTGAAAGAGAGGCAAGGGCAAAGGGGATCTTGGAGGAGTTACCTGTCAGTTATGTCTGCATGTAGAATACTTGCTGTGCTGCTTGAATACATAGGTGAGTTATTCTTGCAAAGAAATATCATTATGCTGCTGTTAAGAAAAGGGGCTCCCTCCCCCCCCACCTTCCAGCCTAGTTGATGTGCCATATCTGCATCAGAGATTATATTAAATCATGATATTAAATCAGCTCAAGGGAGCTCAGATTGCAAATTAGTTTAGGGGTTCAGCAGACCCACGCAGGAATGCTCAACTGTGAGTCAGGGAGATCAACATATGTTACGCTATATTGTGCAACAGCTAGACAAAGGCATGTTAAGCTCATATGCATTGTATAGAACTGATACAGACAGGCTTGCACCAAGTGTTGGCTCTCATTTTAGGGGTGGGATGGGAGGGGCTGGGCAATATAAATTCAGTGAGGGATGGCCAAACACATCTGTGTTTGCCTCAAAAAATGATCTGGATTTTCTGGTCCTTGCAAAGCCTGGGGGGGGGGGTTGTGAGCACTGAGAAGGAATGACCACAAAGCTCAGGTGGGGCTCCCCACAACCAACACTGCATCTTTAGAATCATAAGAATTGATGTAAGGGAAAAATCTATATGTGGTATGTGTGTGAGAGAGAGACAGACACACATATAGAGAGAAATGTGCATTATTATTTTTGTAGAGAATTTGCATGAAGCTGAATTACTACCATTTATTGCCATAGTGCCATTAATGTACATGGTTCTGTACACAACTGAAATAAGAAGTTCTACTCTGAAGAGTCTACAGTCTAAAACAACAAATATAAACAATACAGTAAAAATCAACAGTTAAAAACGCCATTACATTTGGGATAATAAAACTAGCTAACCAGACCCAGAGGCCTGTGAAAAAAAGTAAGTTTTCCAAAAAGATTTAAACATATGAAGTGAGGGGACAGACAGCAAATGTATCCCAGGGTGAGTCCAACCATACGGATCAGCAAGAGAAAAAGGATAAAGATGTGATAAAGAACAACAAACAAACCTTGAATTGGGTAAGAAACATGGAATTAGAAGAACAAAGAGAATGACTAGGCCTATAGGGGAATGCCAAGGCTGTGGGAGAGGAAGGACCTTGACCACGAAGAGCTTGAAAAGTGAAGACAAGAAACTTATGATGTATTCTAGAGTTAACAGACAGACAATGAAGTGAGCATAGAAGAGCAGAAACATAGTCCAATAACGCACCAATAAGATTATATTCTCTGTGAATATAATGGAATATAATTGAATGGAAACAAGAGGATTGATGTTCAGTTTTGGGAGAAAACATTACAACCATTTCAATCAGAAATAACTAGAGCATGGATGGTGGGAGGTTCAGGATAGGCAAAAGCAAGTACTTCCCAGTTAAACTATGGTGTTTGTTGCTGCCAACATACATAGCATTAAAAGGAGATATGACAAATTCCTGAAGGATATATATCTGTCAGGGGCTACTAGATGTGATGGCTGTATACTACCACCAGCCGCAGAGGAAGGGGACAATGAAAGAGGGCTGTTGCCTTCATGCTCTGGTTTTGGGCTTTTTGAGGGGCACCTGGTTGTCTACTATGGGAAACAGGATCTAGCAGGGCTCTTCTTAGGTTTGAGATCCAGGGATCCCTCAAATGACTTTATGAACTTTATGAACACTTCTCTGATTCTCTCAAACAAGCACTACTGAACTGCCCCAGAAACAGTATTGAAGCAAGGTGAAACTACATCACAGAGGCGACCTACAACACAACTATGTCCTCTTTTGGCAAAGGTAAAGGGACCCTTGACCATTAGTCCAGTCGTGACCGACTCTGGTTGCAGCCCTTATCTCACTTTATTGGCCAAGGGAGCCAGCATACAGCTTTCAGGTCATGTGGCCAGCATGACTAAGCCGCTTCTGGCAAACCAGAGCAGTGCACGGAAACGCCATTTACCTTCCCGCCGGAGTGGTACCTATTTATCTACTTGCACTTTGACGTGCTTTCAAACTGCTAGGTTGGCAGGAGCAGGGACCGAGCAACGGGAGCTCACCCTGTCGCAGGGACTCGAACCATCGACCTTCTGATCGGCAAGTCCTAGGCTCTGTGGTTTAACCCACAGCGCCACCCGCGTCCCTTCTTTTGTCAAAAGAGAGCAACAAATCCCCAACTGGTTTGAAGCTGGCATAAAGGACATCAAGCCAGTTCCCAGGGAGGTGGCTGTCGGAAAAGTGTTCTATCCCTAAGACGTTGGCTGTTCCAAGCCTGAAGCCTCTTGTCACAGAGTTGTCTCCAGCAGCAGTGTAGCACGGGGGGTGCCAGTGGGGCCGTGGCCTTGGGCATGGATTATTGAGGGGATATGAAGCAGGCACCCTGGCAGATGCCCCCAACACAGCCCAGTGTTGTTTTGTCTTTTTTTTGTCTTTTTATTTAGATTTTCCATGATACAATTTAATTTTTAAAAAAGAGAAATAATACATAACAGAAAAGAAACATTAAATCATTATACATTAAATCATTATACAATATCCAAAAAAGAAAAAGAAAAACATAAAATAAAATAAACCCACCAGCCTGTTTCACTTCCCTCCACTGCTACTCGTCTTCTCTAGAATCAATTTTACCCTTATCATTGCATTCTGATTGTTTTTATTTTCTCTATATACATACATATGTCATTGATAATTTATTGTTTTGATGCATCTACATTCTTAATCTAAGCATATTAGCATGTCTTTTCTAGAGCAATATTTTGTCATATAATCATCAAAGCATTGCCATTTGTTTTTAGTTTTTGATTTGAATGCTGTCGAAAAACCAACGCAGCCCAGTCTTGTGCTCCTCTCCCAGCATCAGAGGAAACAAGACTCATGGGAGGGGGCGCTGCGCCAGGCCATGCTGGGGGCACTGCCAAGGGGGTCCTGGTTTTCAACCACCAAGTGCCATGTCGCCTGGGTGGGCTCCTCCCTGCATAGGCGGGCAGGCGGCGCAGCACGACCCTGCTTGGCTCCAGTGTGTTACGGGGTCACTTTGGTGAAGTCAGCAATGAGAATTGGGGTGCCGCGATGGGATCCTTCACCCTCTGCACTCCATCCGTCGTCTGCTGATGCCAGGAGCTCACGCTTTGAGGCTGGCCTCCAGTTTCACCTTTGGAGGGGGTATCAAAGAGGAGATATGATCTGGCTCTGATTCTGCCTCACAGTGACACCAGCACTGGCACAAACAAACTTCACAAAGCCAATCCACCTGAAGGAGACACCGCTTAATTGCCCAGTCTCTGGAACCCAGCCATTTGCCACACAATTAGCTGTGCCCACCCTGAGCTTCAAAAGGAATGTCATGTGTTGGATCAATGTCTTTGCTAATGCTCAGCCATGTTTCTTAGCCTCTGATGCACCTGCTTAATCCATGCCTCGTAACTTGACTTATGTATCAAACTGACTTCTAGGTGTCATCTAGGACACTGCTGGCTCTAAAAATCAGCACTGCTGATGGCTTGGGTTTCCATCACTAGAATCTGCATTATGTTTAAATGGCTTAAATGGTTTAAATCTGCATTATGTTTAAAGCCTTTGCCAGAAATGAGTGTTCTCATTCTTTGTCTACATGAGAGAACCAGAACACCTTTTACTGTATGTTCCAGTCCTCACAAGGTACCTTCCAATAATATAAGACTATATAAAATATGCAGGACAGCCTCACACCATACATTTTGAAGTACCGGTACATACAACACACATTTAAATCACGTAGCTTCACCTAAAGAATTATGGGAATTTTAGTCTGCCCCCCTCTGAAAGAAAGCTACATTTCTCAGCACACATAAAGAATTAAAGTTCCCAGGATTCTTTGTAGGTTGTGGATCTGTCCATAGTTCAACAAACCTGCCTTATAACATCTGGTTGTAATGTATCTGCTTGTTTTTAATGCACAGGTGTTTAATGCTCAAATTATGGGCGGAAGGTGAGGAGGGGTCATAATTACATCCAAAAATCCCACCCCAGGCTCTTCCAAAAATTTATCTAAAGTGCAACCTCCTCTGGCCACTCAAAATAGTAGTTAAGGGGAGCCAGCATAAAATACAACAGGGGGATGAGCACAGAGGAAATCATGGCAAAAGATGCAGGCAGAAGCAACTGCAACGTTTAAGGGTTTTGCATTAATTTTGATTACAGCTTGAACCAAAAATTTTATTCTTTCAGCACAAATTTTGAGCTGAACAGGTCCCACAAAAATTCAGCACTGCCTTAAATACACCATTTAAACATAATGCAGATTCTAGTGATGGAAACCCAAGCCATCAGCAGTGCTGATTTTTAGAGCCAGCAGTGTCCTAGATGACCCACTGAATTATCCATCATCTTCCAAAGACAATTCATTATAAATTCATGAATGAAATCTTGCCAGCTTTCACCCGCCCCCTATATCTGACTTTACATTATTAGGGCTGACCAGAGAATGCAGCAAGCATTTGGCTTGAACCTCTGCATATCTGTTCCACACTTTGCTTCAGTCACTTTTATTCTAGCCGCCCACCAACCCACCAGCAGACTGTAACATTACAGGTAGACACACTAACCACCTGCTAGTAAATGGCTGTGAGCTGAAGGAGCAACATGGGATAGTCATGCAGGTATCCACAGGTTTATTTGTGCGGTGGGAGAGTGTTATCAGAAGACAAATATCTGCTTCTGAATTGGAGCCTCATTTTATCTTTTTCTTGCTTGCTTGCTGATAACCAGGATTTTGTAAAATGGGGAGGAAGAGAGGAAGAAAAGAGAGGGGGAGAGGGAAGGAAGGAAGGAAGGAGAAAAGCTAAGGAGGAGGGAAAGAAAAAGAAAAATGTCAAGGTATAAATGCGTTGAGCAGGGAAAAAGAAACAAAATCCTTTCTTAAGTTTTGGTCAGTAAACAAACCTAGAGAGAATAGTTTTTTCAGTGTGTTGACGATGTTCTGGCAGTTCATTAATCCCAGCAAAATCTCTCCAAAGTTACTGATGCGTGGATTCCATTTTCAAATTTCTCATTAGTTCCTCTTTATGGATTAAATGCTGATGTTCACGAGTGAATGCACACAGCTTCAGCTGATGGATGTAATTGGGTTGTAATGGATTTTAGCTGCTGTTCCTTCTGATCTAGCCAATTTGAAATGCGGTATCAATGTATTCTCCCCATATCTCTGTTGGGAATGAGAAATTGAAACCTACAAGATGAAATTTATCAACTTTCATAAAGTCAGCTTCAACCATCATAAAACTGTATTTGAAATAAGTAGATTTGATCCCTCTGTATTCTGGGTGTCCCAACATTGATTTAGGTGCAATAAATATTACCAGCCCAGGATGACATTAACATAGCAAAAAATTTAACAGCAGGGGCATAAAATGACAAGGAAAGATTTAAAGGTTGAAAAACCTCCTTCCAGTTTTATGCATAAATAAACACAAATGATTTGCCACTGCACTGAGTCCAGCAACAAAGACTGGGTGTTTCTGTTTTCCCATGTATGATTATTAATTCTGCAAGATGTATATTTCTTCATAGGCCTTTACTCATTGTCTGATTTTTTTAGAATGAGATCACAATGGACTGGAGTCCAATCCACTGAGTGTAGGGGAGTGAAAGGGCCTTACTCCTCGCCACCAAGTCCACCAGCCTAGCCTCTGGTTGTCCTTTCTGCACATGTGGGTATGGAATGTCCAAATGCTTCCTGTGTATATGCTATGTCCAAGTAAATCACAAATAATTAACTCTAAACCAAGAAGTAACAATCATAGCAAACTTAATAACTAGGCCTAGGCCTAGTGGTTCCCCATTGTTACAACCCATCTTTTTAATATACCCAGCTCCCTTGAGCTTCCTGTTACTCCCAGCTGTCTTCAAAGAAGACCTAAAAGGAACTCCACACTAAATCACTACATCTCTTCAACTGAAGAAGCCCTCATACTCCCGCAACCCAGCACTACATCACCACAGTGTGTGCAGTTCAAGGTGCATAGGTGAAAACCACAGGATATATGTTAAACATTAAAATGCTACCTCAACCACTCATTTTTGGCCAAGGCACATTGAAGTGTAGGTGATGTGCAACATTTGAATGGTCCATTCCTGTGTGCATGTCCGAGGCCAGTGGAGTAGGCAAGCTTTACACATACGCTTCTTCACACATGAGGGAATGGGCCAGGGGTGGTGTGTCTTCCAGTCTGGTCCCAAACCACTCTACATCAATAGACAAGAATAAGTCTACATCAATAGACAAGAATCAGTCTATTGAATCTCCAACTTCATGCCCACTGTTGGATTATTGGTTAGAGATCAATGGTGAGGGATGATTTAATGGCAGCTGATGATACTTCAAACATTGAAGTAATAACTGCAGCTTTGTGTGTTGAGAGCTTGAAAAGAAGGATTCTTCTGAAGGTTTTTCTAAGTATGCTTATTAGAGAGGAAGTCTAGTAAAATCAGTAGGGCTTACCTCTGACTAAGTAAGCTTAGGAGACACTGCTAGCTCCACAGTTGTAAAATGGAAGCAAACAGCAATTTATCCCATGCCGGTGTAATGAGGTCCACTATGGTTATAAACTCTCTGCAGCAAAGGGCCAAATGAAATTTGAAAAGCCTGATGGCAGGGTTTCTTCCTGAGACAAGCAAAGCTTCAGTGGAGCTTATTATAGGCCTATTGAAAACGAGCGCTTTGAAAAAGACACACCTGGTTTTGTCCTGCAAGCTGAGGGGATAACCAACAGAGAAATCATTAGATGGGAAGCCTGATGCTGGACAGAAACAACATCAAGAAAATGATACCCTTTCCCCCTTTCTTGCCTTTATGCAGGACTGTAGCTCAGTGGTAGAGCACATGCTTTGCATAAAATAGACCCCAGGTGTAACCCATGGAATCTCCAAGTAGGCCTGGAAAAGGCTCTTGTCTGAAACTCTGGAACTGCTGCTATTGTAGACAATACTGAACCAGGTGGCTGATGACCCGACTTTGTTGACATTCTCACCATACATTTAAAGCAGAACCATAACACTTTAAACAGCCATGGCTTCCTCCCGAGAATTCTGGGAGGTGTAGTGTGTTATGGGTGCTGAGAGCTATCGTTTACAGAATTCCCTAGCAAGAGGGATTGTTGGTTGAACCATTCTGAGAACTGTTGCTCTGGGAGGAGAATCGTGGTCTCCTAACAACTCTAAGCACCCTTAAAAAACTACAGCTCCCATAATTCTTTGGGGGAAGCTATGGCTGTTTAAAGTGGTATCATAGTGCTCTTAAGTCATTGTGTGGGTATGGGGTTTTTTTGTAACTTAGCATCCTAATGTTCTTCTGCACTTGTTGCCTTGGATACATTTTTCTGCACAGACATGTACACTTCTTTTCATTTCTTCCCACCTTGTGTAGCAATACAGTGGTACCTCAGGTTAAGTACTTAATTCGTTCCGGAGGTCCGTTCTTAACCTGAAACTGTTCTTAACCTGAAGCACCACTTTAGCTAATGGGGCCTCCTGCTGCCGCCGCACCGCCAGAGCCCGATTTCTGTTCTTATCCTGAGGCAAAGTTCTTAACCTGAAGCACTATTTTTGGGTTACCAGAGTCTGTAACCTGAAGCGTATGTAACCTGAAGTGTATGTAAACTGAGGTACCACTGTACCACACTGTTTAATTTATCCAAACGTTAGGATTTTAGAAATTATGTTTTTCCTCCATTTGGCAAATTATTTCCTTTCCTGAGTGTCTCTGTGCCCTGGGCATTCTGTTGTTTTCTGGTCAAACTTGGCAACTGATAAATCAAGTGGCCCTCCCTGGACTGATTCTGTTTCAATAGTCCAGCCAGCCAGCCATACCCACTTCCAGAGTACTCTATTCTGACTTCTACTTTGCATTTTACACGCACACACACACACGCACACACACACACCAAATAAACCACAACAGTATTTTGGAGCCAGACTTTTAGCGTGGCTGCCCCTGTTCTGTGAAACAGTATTGCTGCAGAGTTATGACAGGCACCCGTTATCTGGGCTTTCCAGAAACAATTGAAGGCATTTGTGTTCCAACAAGCATTTGCCAGCTGGAGGAATGGGTGCTTGCCATGGGTGTCTCCTTGTTTTGTTTTTAAATTCACTTACTGTTATTTTCTGTGCTGTTTTTAACTCTCTCTTTTAGCTGTTTTTATTATATTGTGTACATTGCCTTGAGACATATACGTGGTAGGTGATTGAAATAGCAGTAGTCGTAATAATAATAAAATAATAATAATAGTTGCAGCCACTGAATATGCTCAGTCCTCATTGGGCTAGGTTATTTTTTTAGGAGGGGTGGAGTTGCCTTGCTATGTTACCCCCCTCCCCCAAAGACTTTTCTCCTTCAGTCAACCAGGGGGGTTCCCTGAACATGTTGACACATCTCTATTGTTTCCCACTTGCCTCATTTTGGCTACAAAACAAACACAAACGGAAACGCAGCCATTCTTCAAAATTCCAACCCCCTCCAGATATTGCTCTCCAGCCAAGTCAATCAAAATGCATATACCAGGGGAAAGTGTACATTAAAATGCATATATTAATGAAAATAACATTTAAAATACATTATATTAGGGGGAATTTGCTTTGCACAAATGTATAAGTTAGGTAAAGTTGCATATAAGCTGGTGTATATTGAGACAATTTTGAACTAAAATGCTGATGAATTTTCATGAAGACTTTAAAAAAAAACCCTACGTGGAAATTTGAAGAGTGGAAAAATGAGAAATGGAGGAAAATTGAAATGGACAGATTCATCCATCCCCATCCACAACACACTTAACATTCTGTAGCAACTGAGTCTACTTAATTCTCATTGGGTTGAGTTTTTTTGGGGGAGGGGAGGAAGGAGTGAGGAATCAACTAGGTTTCCCCTTCTGCAGATTTTCCACTCTTGCAAAACTTGGAGTTCCCCCAAGTGTGCTGATACCTCCCCTCTTCTTTCACAGTGGTCCCATTTTGGTCACTATCCTGTCAGCACACACCAATTAAGTGTGATATTAAAAGAAGCATTGGATCATTAACAATGTTCTGTTTCATACAGACAGGAAATTAAATTACGTATTATTAAAATAAATTGAGAGCTACCATTAAAATTAAACATGCATGTATGTTTCCATTATTACATGATGTAATAGCCATAATAGCTCTATTGCCATACGAGGACATTAGTTATATATTTGATTTTGTTTTAAAGATTGGATCCTGAATTCAAACCTGGTGCTAAGCAACAAGAAACAATAAAATGCAATAAACACATAATCCAGAGGTGATATCACTCATTGGCAAAGAATGTGCGATCCAATCCATGTTCAAGGTGCATTGATTTCAGTTGGGTTTTTAAATTTCTCATATTTGATCACACTAGTTCTTGACGTGTAAGTCTTGCGAAGTCTCCAGTCAAATTCCTTGGCGCAGTCGTTAAAAGTCCGTCTAGTAGTGGAGATGGGAAAGACTTGGAAAAACTGCCAGTGAAGGTTTAGAGCACATCATATTATGGAACATTGCCTGATCAAGCAGCTGTGTGTGTGTGTGTGTGTGTGCGCACGCGCGCACACACACACACACACACACATATATCAGAGGCAAAAGGGCATTCTTATCATCTCTTGGAAAAGTCCCTTTAGGTATCAGCAAAATGTGGTTACTGCTGAGACCTACAAAAAGATGTGGAGTGATGTCCTGGAAAGCCAACTCCATTTCTATGTATAAACTTAATCAAAGCCATTATCTGGCCTTTCATTATCCAAAGCTACTTATTCCATGCACTGGAAATGGTCTATTTGTGCTATCTGAGTGGTTTATATACTGTATGTGGACATTGCACCATGCTTTATTTTTCTTCGTGGTGTTCAATGGTCCACAGAGCTATTGCTCACCTTGCACCAATTTGCAGTGCCAAGCTACCCTCTGAGATAATAAACCTTAGTTCCAGGCAATAGTCTCCAGATTTAACACTGCAGCAATTCATCACCTTTTTAACTACCTCACATTAGTAATGCATGTACTATTTAGATGCATTTCTATTCCACCAAGGCTTTAAAATCTCAATTATTAAGAGCACAAAGTGGAACAGATGACTCTGTTGTTTTATTCTCACAAAGCAGTACCTAACTGGCAGTCTTCTAGGGACAATATAAATGCCTGGCGAGTTCCAGTGGCCATTTTGGGAGCAGCTTCAAACAACAGGCCTCTTATTTTGATGCTTTGATGGAAGTATAAGGCCTTGATAAATGAGGCAGAAGCCCCCTACTCTGTTACTGTTCCTTCTTGCTGATCCAAGTTAATTTGAGGAACCTGCAGCTCTCCAAATGTTGTTGAATTCCAACTCCCTTCAACCCTGTCCGTTGGCTATGTTGTCTTGGGCTACATGTTTTGTTGTTGATGATGTTGTTGTTCTTCTTTAGATTTATGTACCGCCCTTCATCAAAAGATCTCAGGGCAGTTCACAAGATAAAAATACAAGATAAAACCACAAATAAATAATAACAAACAGTCTAGCTTGATCTTTCCATTGGAACCACTAGATTCTCACCCTGCAAAGGAGTGCTGAACACCAAGCTCCTAGCACACTTTAGCTAGCAATTGGATTTCATTTTATTTTTTCATGGGAGTGGAAGAGGTTAGACATTGGAAAGGAATGCCTGCTCATATAGTATTCCAATGCTATGAAGGGCCCTGCACAAACAGGGCTCCAGACAGTGTTGCAGACCTATGTACAATGCCCTCACTTTTCCAATATTAGATCAGACAGATGGGTGGGCAAGAGGGGGGATGAACCAGGAGGTACATAAATATTGGGGTTGGGAGTGTCTCCAAGTGCTCCCTTGATGCATTAGCTGTACACATCTCTCTGTGTGTTCTTCTAAACGATCCTTTTCTACTCTAAAAATACACAAACACTCTAACCTATTCTCAAAGATCCCTGAATCTGCTAGTCCCCCAGTGCCCTGAAAGGGGCTTGGATAAAGACTAGGTTCAGGCAACATTCCTCAGGGGAGAACCTTCAGAAGTTGCTCCTGTGACATCACAACAGGAAGTCACCACTCTCATGCTCACAGGGCAAGCCCCAGTAACCCTTTCATGACTTAGAACTCGAAGAAGACAAAAGATACAGAAATAGGGAAGGGCCCTTTAAGAAACATAGCTGGCCTCTTCAAGGTGGTAGAGCTTGATGTGCAAAATATCTTGTCAACTGCCTTTATAAAGCCTCAGATTAGTTCAGCTCCCTATTGACCAATGGACACCACTTGTCTTGTGAGAAGAGAGAACAGAGTGATGGAGGGAAGCAAAGAAAACATCAGGGCTTCTCATCCCCGCCACTGTAACCAACTTTACATTTTGCATCATTTGTTTTAGTACTTTAAAATTGTAATCTGCCTTGGGGGTCTTGACACAAAGGCGGTATGTAAATGTAATACATAAGCAAATTGAGGTACAGTAGTATCTTTCATAGCCCCTTCAGCAGGGGCCACTGGGAACTGTCCAGGGTGCTGATTCCTGCTTAGAGAGTTATTTCATTGATTTGATATGCCCACCACCTCTGTGGGCTGCAACCTACAGCAGAAGCGGAAAGGAGGTATTCTAACCACTTCAATATTTTGATTGCCCCTTTCTGTGCCTATTCCAAATCTACAATACTGTATTATTTCCCCCTTTTTAAAGGGGGAGCACAGGATTCCAAATGTGGTTGCACTACAGATTTATGTAAAAGGGTTATGAGAGTTTTAACCTTGTTTCCCTCGATAATACCAATATCTTTCATGTACAAACGCACATGCCACAAATCAGTCAGCATGGTAGGGTGTCATCAGATCTCCCGCAACTCTGCTTTGACATTTGAATATAAAATCAGATATGCACAGTGGCAAAAGTAGATAGAACGGGGATAGACATGCCGTTCTAAAGGACCATGATAGGATTTCAGCAGAACATTTAATCTACTTCCATCACTTATCTTAGAGTTCAGATATAACATTATGGGAGCACATATAAAAAAAGATAAGCTATAAACTTAGCCATGACTCAATTGTATCATTACTGGGCTATTTAAAAGACTGTTCAATCAGTGGACAGAGGATTTATTGTGAACCTTTTGACTGCTAGGAAAGATATAATAGTAAAAGAACATATGCTCCTCTAATGTGACAGTAGTTGTGCAGGGGAATTTGGACTGTTGTGTCAATGGAAACATTCCTGTTCCTGGTTGTGGTGCTGTCACGGCTCCTGATAAGTCTTCTGCCCTGCTACTGACTTCTGCATGGTCAGTCAATTATCTATTAGAGATGGGGGAGCAATTCATTTCAGTTTACATTTGAATGCAAACCTACCTAACTTCCAATTCCCGAAACAATAGGTGACCTGAAATGCAGCTATACTTCAAAATTTGCACTTCTTTGAATTTTACAATGCTGTTTTGTTTTTGTTTTCTTTTGATGGTGGGGTAATTTTGGTTCTTCATACAAAAAATATGTGCAAAAATGCACATATTCTGGGAAAGTGTGCATAAAATACATATATTCATGAAAATATAACATGCAAGAATGCATTATATTAGAAGGAAATGCATATAAAAAACACTAGAATGCTCATGAATTTCCCTGAGGTCTTCAAACACAAGCGCGTGCACACACACTGGTACAAATGTACATGCTTAGGCTCTGTATATCCTGGTGGGAACTCTAAAAGGCAGTCTTTTGGAGTGGTTAGAGTTAGGGATGGCCAAGACTGCCTATTTCTAGCCTGTGTAAGTTCTTCATGTTTTGCCCATAATGCTATTGTGTCCTTGAGGCAGCCCCCTCTTAACTACTGGATATTTTCGTTTTTAAAAGAAAACTCTAGTACTTGGAGACTTAGGGAAGTTAAACAGGGGAGAGAAAATATTTTGAGAAAAGTTCCCCAACCTTCTATAAATCACTGAGGCTCCTGAAGTACTATAACAGAACGGGAGTTCACCACACCCCTACAACTGGTTTGTTAATTTTCTCAAAATGTGTGTCTATAAAAAGTGCCTCTTCTCACAAAATACATATTGAAATGGATATTTTGGTTAATATAAACTGCTGAGAACTGTGTCATCACATTTGAAGAAGTGTGAAACTTGGTGGATAGCTCAGTTACAAGCACCACATTAGTACAAATAATGCAGAGGTGATATTGTGTAGGGATTTGTGCTCCCTCACAGCCTAACCAAACTTACAGGGTGCACACAACCAATGGTTTCAGACGCACAAAGCAATTGTCCCCATCATGGCATACAAGAAACTCCCCCACACACATACTTTTGATTATAGGTTTATGCAGTGCTTTTTTTCTAAAAAAAATGTTTAGGGGTACTCTCATTTTGACTCAAGAAAATCACCATTTTAAAGTTCAAATCAGGGAAAATAAATACTACTGCTACTACTGCTGCTGCCGCTACTACTACTACTACTACTACTACAACTACTACTAATAATAATTTATTTGTACCCCACCCATCTGGCTGGGTTTCCCCAACCACTCTGGGCGGCTTCCAACAAAGATTAAAAATACATTAAAATGTCACACATTAAAAACTTCCCTAAACAGGGCTGCCTTCAGATATCTTCTAAAAAATATACAGTAAATGGACAAAGTACAAAGATTCACAAAATGTTTAGGGGTATGCATCCCCCTGCATCCCCCCAGAAAAAAGCACTGGGTTTATGTTTTGACCATGTAAACCTATGTATGTTAAATAAGACTTACTCCCAGGTAAATAGATATAGAATTGCAGCCTAACAATGCAAATCTATATATATCTATTTAAAAGTAAGCGCTCATTAGGTCCTAGTCCCAGGCAAGTGTGCAAGGAATGGTAGCCTAAGTGAAATGTCCATTAAAGTAATATTCTGGACTTTTAAAGATGTTTTGCTTTCATTTCTTGGCATTTGCCCCTTGATTCTAAAAGGTCAACAGGTCAGAGGAGGAACCATGCCCTCTCTGCCTCCTTCCAAATAGATCCTTGGAGTAGTGAATCTGCCTGGACTCATTTTAGCCATTGGAATAATTCCCCATGAGCACTCCTCATCTGCACAGGCCTTAGTCAGAGAACCTGCATGATGGCAAGCAAGCTGAACATCTCTGATATGTCTTGGGCTTTAGATATTAGAGGATCACCTTCTCTGAACCTGCCCATCATCTTTGAAGTTCAAGCCAAGGCACTTCCCAGAGCATCTTCATCTCCAGAAGTCAGGAGAGACCTGTTAGAGAGAGAGGGTTTTCTGTGATTATGCTCCAGTTGCCGAATTAGGACTGTGCACTAGATTTAGACAAAGTCTGAATCCTACATCCATCCTGTATGCCTCATTCTTTACTGATAATCATATTACTCTGTGTCCAGTGGAAACTGTTTGAATTGCTCTTAGGTGAGCTGTTGTCGATGATCTCCAGTAGTTTCAAACAGAATTTGTAATCATATAGGTTGTTGTGGAAGAAAGACAGGAATAAAATACTTAAATAAATTAAAATGTCAAAATGCTAAAAAGTTTTTAGTTGCTTAATGATCTGGTTTTAAATTGAGCAACTCATAAATTTTCTTATTACCCAGGATCTCAGTGTAGGCACATTTTTAAAGTTATTTAAAAGAAATCTGGAAGAACTTAAAACAGTGTAATCAAGGCTATTTTAATATTTGATATGCTATTATAACAACACACCAAAGAAATGTGTCTTTAAAAAATTAATATGCCCCCATACTTACTCTGCAGATTACAATTCCCCTTGATCAACCAATGAAAGCATTCGTTGATTAATTTACCAATTAAATCAATAAAAGCTCAAGGCCCTACCACTAGCTGAATTTATTAAATTGGTAGTCCTGCAGAACTGGAACTTTCCCTAATGACTCTCCAACAAGAAGAAGTCATGTTGCTGAGAAGACAAGAAAGGTTCAGATTGTAAAAATCAACTCTCCCTCATCAGCATCAAAAAACAACAGTGAGGAATTCACTGACAGCTCTGGTGTATGAGTAGCTAGGGATACATGCCTTTGGTTTATTCATTTCCACATTTTTATTTCAGTTTTCTCCCCACTTCAAATAGAATTTTGCAGACTTAGCTTTGTGCCTTTCCACCTATGGCTGGTTGTGTGTGCGTACATCAATTTGACAGAGGCTTTGTGTGCTTTCTGACTTTGACGCTCTCTGAAGTTGCTCCTATCTGATGCAGTGACTCCAAACTGCCTGTGATCATAGGTTCCCGGGTCTCTTTGGAAGAAGACGCCTTCTGTCACACCTTGACGAGCAAATGGAGGTAGATTTACAGGACTGGTAATATGAACCCTTAGAAATCAGGAGATAAAGCTATCCTAACTCGGTGTTCCCTATAGCTTCAAATTCCACTGGTTATTCCCAACCACTAGAATTGTATAAACTATAATAATATTTCGCAGAAATGGAGAAGTTTCTGTTGGCCTCCAACTCCCAGCATGGCCAATGTTTAGGGGTGATAAAACTTGTGTTTTGACAAAATGTGAAGGGCCACAGGTTCCCCATTTTTATATAATGTATAAGAAACTGCATTGCTAGGTAAAATTCCTACGTTAGGAAAAATATTTATTCAAGTTGGCACCCCTGATGTCAAGTTAGCATACGGCAAGACAAGCGATGAACCTGAGGGTCAGGATTTTGTTACATATATTACAAGGAAGGAACCAGTAGAAGAAGGCCATTGAGTGACACAGAAGTGAAAAGGTTAACGAAAACTTTGGGGGTGGCAGTGAAACTTAAGTTGAAATCCAGTGGCCTTTGTCGGGCATCCCAGGAGCTATGGTACTTGTCTGTTTGCTTGTTTGTCCAAGGACATAGAGCAGGAATGTGGAACCTTTCTCAATCCAAGGGCCCACATGCCAGAGGCAGAAGCTGGTGAAATTGGTGTAAATTTTACCTTTCTGCTATAGGCTTGTACACACCCACATATCCACGCATACACACAGGCATACACTTCAATCCTCCAGCTAGGCAGGTAAAGAGGCATTATCAGAGTTCAAGGGCACATTCTAGCCAGACAAAAATACTCAATGAGGGTGCATTTGGGGAAGTTGAGAGGGTGGCGCTTGAGCCTCTTGAGCTTGCCGATCAAAAGGTTGGCGGTTTGAATCCCTGTGATGGGGTGAGCTCCCGTTGCTCTGTCCCAGCTCCTGTGAACCTAGCAGTTCGAAAGCATACCAGTGCAAGTAGATAAGTAGGTACTGCTGCAGCAAGAAGATAAACGGCATTTCCGTGCACTCTGGTTTCTGTCATGGTGTTCCGTTGCACCAGAAACTGTTTAGTCATGCTGGCCACATGACCTGGAAAGCTGTCTGTGGACAAATGTTGGCTCCCTTGGCCTGAAAGCGAGATGAGTGCCGCAACCCCATAGTCGCCTTTAACTGGACTTAACCATCCAGAGGTCCTTTACCTTTACATTTACCTGTACCTGTACCTGTAAGAAGGTAAAGGGACCCATGACCATTAGGTCCAGTCGTGGCCGACTCTGGGGTTGCGGTGCTCATCTCGCTTTACTGGCCGAGGGAGCCAGCGTACAGCTTCCGGGTCATGTGGCCAGCATGACTAAGCTGCTTCTGGTGAACCAGAGCAATGCACGGAAATGTCGTTTACCTTCCCGCCAGAGTGGTACCTATTTATCTACTTGCACTTTGATGTGCTTTCAAACTGCTAGGTTGGCAGGAGCAGGGACTGAGCAACGGGAGCTCACCCTGTCACGGAGATTCGAACTGCCAACCTTCTGATCGGCAAGCCCTAGGCTCTGTGGTTTAACCCACAGCGCCACCCATGTCCCTTTACCTGTACCTGTACCTATATAGAATACTGGAGGACCACATTTCACCTCTGATCCTGAGGTTCTCCACTAGGTGGACAAATGGTCTAACTTGGTGCAAAGAAGAGATAGTAGGGTGTGACTGGGGAGACTCCCAAGAGCCAGACTGATTGGCCCTGAGTGCTGTATTTGGCCCTTGGCAAAGAAAGAAAGATTCTCCTGTTGCAGAACCTCATAAACTCATGATCCTGCTGATATGTCTTCATCCAGTGCTCCTTCTGTTTTCATGCTCCTACATCAGATGGGAGGGTGGGGAGAGAGAAGGCATGTTGGAAGTGTACCAGGAAAGAATGTGGGTCTGTAGATGTTTTTGCCAGCCTCCTGCTGATGGTAGCTGAAGTCCAAAACATCTGATCTACAGGGAGCCCAGCAACCGAGGGGATGAACTGTGTCAACCTTGGAGGTGATGTAGTTTGTTTCCCTTAAGCAAAAGGGGGGCTGGAATGGGGGTGTGAGGGAAAATGCCCCCCTTTTACTCTACTGATGCAAGCCCAATTTGAATTGCTCTACAATCATTTGTACCTGCTTTCACTCTAGAAAACATTAAAGAGATTCCCACTCACCAAACTTTGTCTTCAATGATTGTACATGAAGAGCTATTTCAAATAGAGGTGACACAAAAAATGAAGTCATGGAACTAATTAACAAATTTAAAAGTTATAAGCCATTGGAGCCAGATGGTATTCAGCTGAGAATTCTTAAAGAACTTAAATGTGATGTTATTGATTCCCCTCTCCTTGCTAAAATATGCAATTCATTACTAAAAATTTCCTCTCACCAGAGGAATGAAAGTGCATAGAGATCTGCATTATACGGAGCCAAACCATTGGTCCATATTTATGGGCTGGTAGTAGCTCTCAACAGTTTCAGACTGGGGACATCGCCAGCCCTACCAGTTTGATCCCATAACCATTTTCAAAAGACCAGAAATAATGCAACACGCACCACTTATGTGTGCGCTGGAGTTTCAGAGAGTATTGAAACTCACTGCCCTAGATTTTTCTTATTTGTTTATTGGCACTGTTTGGTCTCAATGGATTCTTATGTCTCTTAAGATCAGATCACTGAAATTCCAGCAGCCACAGGAGGTTGTGTTTTATAGAAAATCAAAGACTGGCTCAACCTGGTTTCTGCTGTTTGACTTCCCCCCTCCACCCTTTTTATCCAATCACAGCTGCTTCCTCTGCTATGTCCCATCCCCACCCTTAATTAAATGATTGCAGCCCTTTTTGTGGATTATGAATAAATCTTCATTTGTTTTCTTTATTATCATTCGATCTGCTTTTCTTAATTGTGTAAATGTTCCCCTAAGGCAGAAAAGCAATATCGTTCAGACATAGCAGGCCTTTTTGTTAAGAATAGTCAATTTGATTAAGATCACTGTCAATATGATGAATGTAAATGCTCTCAGTTGAGCTGCCCAATAACTTGGAATTGACATTGTGGTATTTCTGTCGGAAGGACCGAAACGATAAATTCAATTGTGCATCATGTTAGCGCAGCCAGCGCTTTCCCTTCCTCTTAAGAAACAATGTAAATACTTTGTCTCCTACGGCTTCTAAATCACAGATAATTAAGCAATTGCACTTTTCCCTGATCAAAGCAAGTGTTATGAATGGGGGAAAGGGTGTCACAGTGAATAATAAAATAACCTGTCCCAAAGTATGGCAATGAGAACAGTGAATGTCATTCCACCTCTCGAGGGGAGGGCAAATTTGCCACACCCTCCTCTCCTGGAAGAAGAGGAGAGTTAGTTTTTCCCAAGGGAGGCTTTTGGCACAGCACTTGGGTGTTTTGCCTGATAGGGAAGATGTATAGCAGTCTCCATACACCAGCTCCAACCTGCACTCTTCCCTCTTCTTGGTTTAGTGCCCACCCTCCTGTAAGTAAGAAGGCAAACTAAATTTGGTTGGTCAGTGCCCCATTCATCCCAATGGACCAGTCTCTACTGCTACTATCTTCTTCTAAGCTCATCTGAGATCTGTGCACTTGCTGAGTGTGTTTTATCTTTTCAGACAATGTTTCAGTACTGTTCTCTTTTAAAGTAAGAAGACCACTTACTTTTTTTATATAGAATGAACTTTTGGGGAATATGATAGGCAGCCCCCCAACTATAGGAAGCCTCGGCTGTGGATATCATGGGGTTTCGAAATAGTACAGACACCCAGGATGGCTGTATTTGTAGAGTGAAGGAGAGAACATTCACAAACACCCATTGACCACCTCAAAACGAAGATAAGCCCAAGAAAAATCCTGCGCCATGTGCATGAGAATACCGCAGGCATTTTTTCTCCCATTTCATACTTTTTGAATGCAGTCTGTTTTCTCGTTAATTGATGAAGAATGGTAAAACAAAACAAAAAAAGTGGGCTTGTTGTTATTAGTTCATCACTGTAATATGGTAGACTATGCACTGCATGGGGCCTTAGTGGGAATGTGCATTCATTGCATTGCAGTAGAACAAGCATGGGAAACCTCAAGCCCTCCCAGTGTGGCTGGAAGGTCCCATCTTCCTTGGTCATTGGACAATGTTCATTGCATGTATGGAGGGCTCCATCTTATCCTTTCCCTCAGCCAACAAAATGTCTTAGGCAGGCCCTGACAAAACAGGGAGCCAGGAAACCTTATTCATTGATTATTTAATTTCTATGCCACTTAATACATTACAAATATCCATGAGCAGTATACATAAAACTGAAGCAACCACAGACAAACAAAATATTACAAAAATGCACAAACATATAAAAATATAACATCAATACAAAGTCACACACAGAGACACACTCATTTTCCTTCTGAAACACCCTCCCTCCCAGCCTCTGGGTCCAAACAAACTCTCAGCTCACCCACAAAAGTCTTGCAATAGGAAGAGTTCCTGGAAGCAGCAGACATCACCCTAGCCTCTCATACCCTCCAACATCCCACTAATAAAAATCAAGACACTCGTTTTTAGGTCCTGAGCTCTTGTGGGAGTCAGATTACTTTCACCAGATAGAGAGAGAGAGAGAGAGAGAGAGAGAGAGAGAGAGAGAGAGAGTTAGTTTTTGGTCCATAGCTCTGGCATGAGCTAGCTGACTCACACTAGAGCAGGCACCCCCAAACTTGGCCCTCCAGATATTTTGGGACTACATTTCCCATCATTCCTGACCACCGGTCCTATTAGCTAGGGATGATAGGAGTTGTAGTCCCAAAACATCTGGAGGGCCGAGTTTCGGGATGCCTGCACTGGAGTGTTAGACCCAAAAAATAGGACATTCTGGGATCCAGTCAGAAGCTGTGGTGGCTTCTGCAATTCTGGGATGTCCCACTCAAATCGAGACAGTTGACAGGCATGGTCTCTCTATCTAGATTTGCTTTTTATGAGCAGGGCCAAGTACGATGGTACTTTCTTAGGCTGCCTACAGCTGTGTCCCCTTCAGCTTCACTCTCCACATCCAGATATGGCAGGTTTATAGACTTTCTTCCTTCCTTCCTTCCTTTCCTTGGTATGACCCTTTTCATTATAGAATTAATTTCCAAATGTAAGCTTTTTATGTTACATATCAACAACTTTAAAAGAACTGAGGGGAAACAGTAGTATTAAAAAACTAAAAAAAAATTATAAGTATTCATAATCTGCCTGAACAGTCCAATTCTCTATGGCAGGAGCTGTCCTGTCCTCCTGGCCTGGATGTTGTCACCAGCTCTGCTCCTGGATCTGATCTGCAGGGGTGGGGGAAGAGAGCATCAGGAGAGGAGCCGCTCTTTTATCAAGGGGAAAACAGACATAACTGTCACTTAAGTTGGCTGTAACTTTAAGAACTTGTGTTTGAAGTTGTAGTTTCCTCACATGCCATGTCTTTTTAGATTGTGAGTCTGAGGGCCAAAGGCTAACTTAATACTGGTATTTGTAAGACCTTTTTGGCTAAAGAGTGGAGTATAAATTTTGTAAATAAATACCCAATAAATAAACAGTATTTCGAGATATCCCACAATCAGTTAGATGACATCATGTGTTTACAAAGCTCTCTACCTCTCATCTTTCCTTTTAAGTTGGACCATTTTTATAAGTTTTGACATTTGTGTGACGACCAAACTTTAACAATCCATTCTTTAATTGCAGGCGCTTGAATACTGCACTTTTTCTTTGCAATTATTATCTTGTCTGCTGTCAGAAGATGAATGATTAATAAGTGGTTTCTGCTCCAGCCACAGTGTGTGAAAGCACACGCCATTTCTTTATTTTCTTTATTTTCAAAGAAATGTATACAACTTGTTTGTCCACTCTAAATTCTGTGTTAGGGATCACCAGGAAAAGGACAAAAAAGGAAAGTGCCAATTTTGTAAAGCTTATATGTAAATTTATGATGTGACCACAATCACATTTAGAAAGCTGCCTTATACTGATCAGACCATCTAGCTCAGTATTGTCTACACAGACTGGTAGCAGCTCTCTGGGTTTTCAAACAAGAAATCTCTCCCAGCCCCACCTGAGAATGTCAAGGAAGTAACCTGGGACCTTCTGCAGCCAAAGCAGATAGATGCTCTACCACTGAGCTGCAGCCTTCCCCCTATTTTCTCTTATTTTCTCATACTCGTTTTCACTCACTGAACATGTATCAGCTTTAAAGATCTTAACCTTGAGCACTGCATCTCCTAGATCACCTATCTTCCCAGTTTGATGAGCCACATCTGCACCTCACTCCCCTCTACAGCACATGCAGAAATTGTCTTCTTGACCATTTGGACCCACTATTGGTCTTGTCTGCTCAAACCACCAGAGCCTGTCTTTGTGTGGAAGGGAAGTCTCTAACTTACCAATGGTTTGAGACCCAAAACTTACCCATACCTGGTTTAGCTGGCCAGTCAAAGCCATTCCTGGGGTGTGTCCACTGTCTCATGCTGACAGCTTCTAGGAGTCACAGGTGAAAGCTGAGTGCAGGGTGGGGACTAAAGGTGGACAAATCACCTTGCTTTGCTTTAGTTTTTGCTTTCAGTTTGGTTAGGATCCCTTGGAACACACTGTTATGCAGTGCCTGAGTTCTGCTCTCTAAACCTATACCAAAGGAGACCACTTTAGGAATCTGTTCTTACCACCAGCTGCTCACCACTGAAATAGCCCAGGGGAATGTGGTGCCTAAAACTGTCCTATAAAGACTTTTCTTCCCTCATTCTAGGAAATGTAGCATCTCCATTCTGATCTACTCTCTACCTATTGTCCATCACTTTCTCTTTTTCCCAGACAGTGCTGTACTATCCTGACCTCCTGCTCAAATTTGATTCACTGTAGGCAGGCCAGCCTGACATCTATTGCCTAATACCTATTTGGTATTAGGTCTCTCCAACTACTGCCTCTTGAAGTTAACCTAAAACTGTTGGGTCAGTCTGTATGCTGCCTGTATTGCCAACTTTTTATTTATGCTTTTTTAAAAGGAATGACAATCAACTTCCTCCTGTTTCTATAAGCTTTGGTCTCTTGCTTGATTAGTAATCCCCCCCCCCCTGATACTAGTCTGAATATGTGTAATTTGCCCCATGGTGTTCTGTGACTTTGAGCTCAAGACCTGAATATAATGTTGCCAATCAGGTACATATGTACATGGAGTTCTGTGTATATGTGTAGACAAGGACACGCAGTAAGTGTGGGGAAACAATGAGGAAAGACGAAGTAGATGAAGCTACTCTGCCGCTGCAAAACAGAAGCAGCCTTCCAACTTTTGTCATTCCTAAAAACAGAGATGCAAACTTGTGTGCGGAGGAGGTAGGAATTTAGTTGCTCAGAATGAAGCTAAACAGGTGTATTGGGTAGAATTTAGCTAAAACTGAACACAAGGACTTTTAGCAGCTCAGTGGAACTCCTGCCCCTCTAGTATATATGGCCAGTATGCTCTGGGTTGGGGGAACCCTGGAAGAAATTTAGGGGGTCATGGGGGGTAGTGGGGAGAGGGTGGGGAATCACCATTGCACAGGTAAAAGTCGTTGCACTAGTGGGACTGTTTCATTTTACACCATCCATTATTCAATGCTTGCAAAAACCTTGTTTGTTCAGCAAGCCTCCCCAGACATGTAATTTTAGTATGTGCTTTTGACATGTGCTTTTATCTGTTATAAATGTTTTTAAATTACTGATATTATATCTCTCTCTGTGTGTGTGTCTGTGTGTACATGAAAAACCCACTGCCAGGTTTTCTGGTCAATGCTCTGCCCACATTTCTGTCTCTTTTTGTAGTTTCTGTAGTTTCAGTCAAGTGACCTTTCTGTTGCTTTCTCTCTGGGCTCATTTATAGTCTCCAGTAGACCTTTGCTGTCAACTCACCTGCTTGTCTCTCCTTCCTTGTCTTGCCTCTTGGAACACCACCCCACTGACCTCAACCTTTGGAAAAGGGCAAGGGAATCTTTTCAACCTCTTCTAGCAGGAAGGGTCTAATTGAAGCTGCAGTCCCTGTGGTATCAAAGAATAAATAAAAACTGCTGGCAACAGACCTTGAAATGCAGCCGCCCACCGGATCTCTGTTCCTCATGTGGCAGATAAGAAGTGGAAGCTGCATAATCTCCTCTTTGAAAACAAAAAAAGAACTGACCTCAAAGTGTACTGTGTTCACAGAAAAAGGGGAAAACATGACATATTTCATCTTCACTATTCCTTTAAGTAGGGCCTAAATTTCTTTCCAGCTGGTTTACTCCATAATCTTGTTTGTTCCAGGTTGAGTGATTACTAGAAGCTGCTTAATTTAACCTTAAGAGTCCAATTTCTTAAGGCAGGTTGTACCTTAGGAACAAACATTGGAAGCTGACATCTACCGAGTCAGATCACTGGCCCATCTAGCTCAGTTTGGTCCACACTGGCTGGCAGTGGCTCTTCTGTGTTTCAGACAGAAAACATTTCCAACCTTTACCTAGGGATGCCGGGGATTGAACCTGGGACATTTTGCATGCAAGAGCTACACTGAGACACTGAACTGCAGCCCTTCCCTGAACAGGAATATACCAGGCTGGATTAACCATTAAGCAAAATAAGCATGTGCTCAGGTCATCAAGGGAAGGGGTCACCACATAAATTGCAGGATTTAAAACATTAATGGTCACAAATTTCTTAGCTGTGAACATTCATTTTCTCATTTGAAGTGTATTGAAAATCCCATCAGAACAACTATGCAAGCAGGCAGGCTGGATGCCTTATCTTCTAAGTACAGAAGCAGATGTACTATGTAAGATTAGTTTTGATCAAAGATTTTGCAATTAGAAAAAGTAGGAGAATTCTTTTCAAATATAAATAAAGTGTAAATATGCAAAAAAAAACCATTTCCTATCTTACTGTAGATTTTGTTTCATTTCAAAAAATAAAATTTAATTTTACAGTTTTGTTTATTGTTATTTTGAATTTTTTTGTTATTTTGAATATTTTGAATTTTTTATATATATATGGGGGGCACCAAAATATTTTAAGTGCTTAGGGAGTCTAAAGGTCTTAATCCAGCTCTTGGAATACAGGAAGCTTCCTTATACTGATTCAGACCGCTAGCCCATCTAACACAGTCTTGACTACACTGATGGGCAGCAGGTCTCTGTGGTTTCACTTCCAGCCCTATTTGGGGGTCAAACCTTGGACCTTCTGCGTGCAAAATGTCTGTTCTACCTATGAGCTACAGCAATTACCCTCTATTCTCCTTAAGAATTGTGTCACTTCCTGCCCCCAAACCCAAGCACATACATTAGGAAAACAAAGAAGAAAGGGGACAGGATAACACTAGTAAGTCTTACGGCTGAAGTCAACCCATCAAGAGGTTAAAATGTGTCACGAGCCAAAGATGGCTTGCTTAAGTTATACAGAAGAAATGAATGGCCAGTACTCAGCACCCAAGGAAATCACCACTCAGACCACTGACTCCTTCTCCCAGTCCTCAGCACCAGACTCCCTCCACCCCTTCAGTCACAACTTAATCTAACACGAATCTTAGATGTCCTCACAGTTCAGGGAGCAAGTGAAACCTTTCATCTTTCAGATGAACTCGGAGCTGTGAATGAGACTCCCATGCATACTTGGTTCTAATGAGCCTTACCATTTAGAGGAGCTCAATGTGATTTTTAACAGCTGCAGAAGAAAATGGAAAAATCAATACACACGATTCAGTCTTTATTTTGCAAAGGAACCTGTGAAATGGAATGTTCCTGATCTGCAATAGCCAAACACGCCATCAGCTTTATCATCCTGCAACCCTGGAATTGCATCGCACCATGTCTGAGAGCCAAGAGCTTCATGACTCTATTTGGCACTTCGTGGCACATAGAATGAGTGTGGGAGTTCTCAGTAGAATGCCAGATCTGTTGGTGCTCATGATACTCTCAGTACCTGAGAGTGAATCCCATGTACCTCAATGGGACTTACTTCTGAGAAGATGAGTATAGGATTGTGCTGCTAGACATGTGTGTATATGTCAGGGGCTGGGCAGAGGAGGAATGGTGGAGACCACCTCCTCATCCTTGACCCTTCCAGTGAAGAGGAAGAGGAAGACAGTATAGATTTACAACAGGGGTTTGAGGGAGGTCACAGCTCAGAGGCAGATGAGGGGAAAAGTTGGGAAATCATGGGAGAGCCAGAACAGCTGGCTGACACGTTTTCATTAGAAAGCAGTCCAGACCATCCATCTCCCAGAACCTGGTGAGCCTTAAAAGTAGGAGAGCAAAGAGCTCAAAGACAGAGGGCACTTAGCGGCACCCATAGAGGAGGTGATGATGACGATGAATGAGGAAGTGGGAGAGATGGGGGTGGAGATTCATTCAGGACAATGCCATTATCCAAGAGGCTGGGGTCTATAGCCTCTTTCTGGAATGTGTGAAACAAAAAAGGACTGTAAGACACTTTACTTTGTCTTTATACTTTCCTGAGCAACCAACCGGGAGCCGTTGACAGCATCCTGACAGTATAGCTCGATGAAAAGCGGCACTGGGATCATATAAGGAGCCTCATACTTGGTGATACTAAAGATACATTTTTGTGCTCCACAGTCAGGCTCTTGAAAACTCTGCAATTAGTTCTGTGTATCCAAGAAAGCTTTAGAACTGTGTTTCTTGAACAACCTTCTTCCCAAATTGTTCCCAAGCCATCACCAGGCAAATTGCCTTTGAATCTGAAGGAAGTTCCAAAAGCCATTTTAATATACTGCTAGGTATATGCAAACTCTTTTATCCTCATAGATTATGGAGTGGATTTATGGTTGAGGAGCGAGGATATTGTGGAGGGGGAGGAATTCCCAGAGAAAATTCAGCAAAATGCTTTCCTGCAGAGGTGATGGTAGGTACCTGATGATGTTCCTTTCTGGTTTGTTGATAAGTTTCAAGACTTCACAGAACCACCAGCCTGTGTGCATGGTATAAGTATGCCATTTTCTTGTCTTTTCTTTTTGCCAAGAAGGTCGACAGGGGCAGCTGCTTTTTCCTCCAATAACTCCCCTAGGGATGATCCTACGCCAGTGATACTAGGCCACCTTAATGTTGTATTGTTCCTTATGGGGCCTCCCATTCCAGATTTGAAAAGGACTAGTGGTGGGCTGCTGTGGGCAGGCTGCCACTTCAAAGCAGCAGCAAAGCTTTATTTCATGCTCAAAATAGGAGAAGGTTGCCATATCTTTTTAAATACCCTCCTCACTCTGTATTCAGCTTTCTTCTACCAGCCCAAAAGTCACCCAGTTCTCCCTCCCACACTTTTGTGGGTGATGAATGGACTGGTGAAAGTAGGTGATCTGTTTGGCTCAGCTTACAAATATATGGACTGCTTTCAACTAGACACTAAGGATGGACATATTGGACAAATTTGGTTTCTCTGCATTCCTTATTCCCTAACTTTAAATTCAGTTTGACTCATTCCTGCATCAATTTGAATGCTTTTTTTTAAAAAAAAAGAAGCCAAATCAAAAATCTATAGGCATTTTAAAGTGGAGTCATTATTGTTATTGTTATTATTATTTATCACCGCTGTCGTCATCATTATTAACATTTATATAGCAACATCAATGTAGAGCTCTGTACAGAATTAATATAAGTTCTATCTAGGCATTTCTTTATGAAATTATGCCAACATGTATCTTTCCAAGCAATTTTCCCTAACATAATGAAGTTTTACAAATTAATTTCACTAATATATGCCTTTTGATGCTCACTTTTTGACTGGAGAACTGCATCATAAAATTCAGAGAAGTGTAGGCTTTGAAAGATAGCTGTATTTTGCTTTGCTTATCAGTTCAGAAGGTGTGGATTAACTTGTATTAAAATGTAAGATGAACAAATTTCTCCCCCATCCCTCATGGATACCCCTTGGTTTCCTCATGAGGTAACGTGGATTAATTCACTGCTTGCAGAGTTGACTTAATGTGTTAAAGAAAAGAAATATTGCAGCTTTTTTGAGGGGGAGGAAAGAGAAAATCAACTTGCAGCACTTTAAAGGCCTCTAAATCATAAAGTTACAAACTACAGATGAACTGAGCGCTTACCTCAAAGTTTGTTTTTTGACCAGCTTTATTGATTTGCATCAGACATGAGACTCACACTTTGTGGATAAAGGCTTGACCTTGAAATTTACAAAGTGGAGAGAAAGTCTAAGGCAGAACACAAACATTAAACCTGAAGCTGGAGAAATGCAATATTCAAGAGATGAATGAAAAAAAGATGAAGGCACCCTAAATGTTAGTTATATTTTAATTGTTTATTGACTTCATTTTTACCCCAATACTTCCCCAAAGGAGCTCAAGTTGAAATAGATCAGTGTTCTTCAACCTTGGGTTCCCAGATGCTCAACTCCCATCATTCCTGGCTACACTGGTTGTGGTTCGTGAGAGTTGTAGTCCAACAATATGTGGGGATCCAAGAATGAAGAGCACTGGCATAGATGGTTCTCTCCTCCAGGCTACTGAAAAGCTTGAGGAGAATGTTGAAATGGAGGGTTAGAGGAAGAGTCATAGCTCAGCAGTAGAGCATATGCTTTACATGCAGAAGGTATCAGGTTCAATTCCTGGCCTCTCCAGGTAGGGCTGGGATAGACTCCAGACTGGAACCCTGGAGAGCTACTGGACACAGAGTGAGACTCAGTATTAAAGAGTTTTCTGTGTTCCTGTATACTTTAGCCGCTGTTTCTCTCTCCTGCATAATCCTATATGTTAACAATATAGAGTCCACCAAAAGTCCGCATCTACTATGAGTTACTCTCTACCCTATTCTCAGGCAATTTAATAGGGGAAGAGGTTGGCAAGTATTCTCTGTAGAGGCAAAACTTTCTGCACAGTCTTGGGACAAAAATTCTCTCCTAACAAATTTTGGCTCAGAGGAACCAAATCCATTGCTTACTACAACAATAAAATAACTATATCAAATATCACACCAGGATCCACAGCTCTGCCTGAAAGTGTCTATTTGGGGGCAGTAACATTGGGCATGCTGCTTTGCCAAATGTTCTCATGGTAGAAGAGAAGAAGAGTTTGGATTTGATATCCCGCTTTATCACTACCCGAAGGAGTCTCAAAGCAGCTAACATTCTCCTTTCCCCTTCCTCCCCCACAACAAACACTCTGTGAGGTGAGTGGGGCTGAGAGACTTCAGAGAAGTGTGACTAGCCCAAGGTCACCCAGCAGCTGCATGTGGAGGAGAGGAGACGCGAACCCGGTTCCCCAGATTACGAGACTACCGCTCTTAACCACTACACCACACTGGCTCTCTGGTAGAGGCAGGGCTAAAATTAGCCAACTGTTCAGGAGGAGCTTGAAAAAGGAAAGTTCTCAGGAAATTGTCTTCTCAGAAATGTTGTCCGATTTCTGTGGTCAATGATCACCCAGCAAGCTCCACACCTGAGTTGGGATTTGAACCTTAGCCTCCTGTGTTCTAGCACGGCACTGGAACTTCTGCACCACTCCAACTCACTGGCAGTTATTTACTTTAAAGAATTTTTATTGCGTGGACAGGCGGAGTCCCCAGATCCCCCGCGGTCCCCCCGTCATGCGGAATAACGACTCGAGACAACGTGCTATGGGATTAAATTGGCCACAACTTTATTGAATTTCAAATGTGGGTAGACCTTGGCTCAGGCATTGGGCGTTCTCCCTCCCCAGTCCCCAGCCGGGGATCTAGGGAGCATCAGGGTTTTTCAGTGTGTGTGGGGGGGATGGGCCGGCTCTGGAGAACATATGTTCAAGCAGAGACAGCCGCCCCCGTTACGCCGCCGCCGCAGGGGAGAGCAATGACAACCTTTCGGCGCACGGCCAAAGCCTCCCTTCAGAAACCCCTTTAACGGGGAACCCTGGTATCGCCGCCGCAAAGAGGAAGATGGACTAAAGGATTCCGCCCAAGGCCTGATACTGCCAAAGTTGTGACGTTTTGCTACGGGAAAGGCGAAACCTGCCAATGCAGGGAAATTCCTTTCCGGCCCTTTAACAGCGACCTTACGTAGCAGCGCCCGCATACCTGTGAAGAAAAGTTAACCTGCGAAACCTGTGAAGAAAAGTTAACCTGCAAAATAAGGCATTAACTGAGGGTGGGTAGGGTGGGAGAAGCTCTGGAGCCAAGTGAGGATTCCCAGGTAAGATCCTCCCTCTATTGTGTGGGCAGGTAATCCCTCCCCTACCTGGACTGGTCTCCTTGGCAACGCTTCCCCCAGGTGGGATTGGGCAAATGACTGAGGTAGGCGGAGACCTCCAGGTACCCCACCTGAGGGAAGGCAAGGCCAAGCCTAAGCTATTGGAGCCGCTCGAGATCCAGGGGCTGCACGCGTCCACGCAAAGGGCGCCCCCCGTTTTTAAGCGGGGAGCGGTCATTCTTTTCATTCAACATTACGAGCAACAAACATAACCTCCCAAAATTATTTCAGTCAAAAGCTTGTACACACAGCCAAGCATAGTACAGGATCAAGGGAAGTATCCACCAACATGATTTTATGAGCACTCTGTTCTCGTGCATTTAGAGATTCGTCTTATTGCATCTTATTAACCCACTTTCAGTGAGCCCCTGTGAGGCCTCTCCACACAGGAGCCTGAGAGACTTAGGGATATGGAGTATGATGTGCCTTATTTATAAAAGAGAAGAACAGAAACCAAACCTCTTTCAAACCTAACCCTTTTTGACATGCCCTTGATGGGCCTCCTTCTCTGCTAAGGCAACATGAGAGGGGTACGTCCCAGGCATAATTAACCCACATCTCCATTGGTGGCTGTTATCTGGCTTTCCAGTGATAGGGCACAGCCAGCCACACTCCTGTCAATGAAAAGAACGCCAGGTCTTTATGTTTATTCACTGGGTTTGTGTCACTTTCTAACAATAATACAACTAAGGATAGGTCAGGCTTGAATTCCTGGCCTGCGATGGAAGAGATGGTGTTAAAAATAGTTTCACATATTTTTTGCACCTTATTTATATATTTAAAAACAACAACAGTGAAACAAAATGTTGGTCATGGGGGGGGGGGGGACAAGAAAAAGCTAAAGGGAGGGAGGGAAGGAGCTGATATTACACAGAAATACCCCAAACATCATGGCAGAGTGTTGGTTTCAGTGGCTAATCCCAGTGATGGCCATATTTTCTTCCAATAATAGTAAGGAAAACAACTATTATTTATCTCATTTATAAATCACTTTTCATGCAACACCCTTTACAACATCATAACATATATTAAATGGTTGCATACATAAAAATCATAAAATTATAAATATAAAAAACTAAAATTGCTTCAAATCCAAGACGATACCAAATGGGATAAATATTTGAGAAGGCTTGCTGAAAGAGAAGCATATTTAACAGGCACTGTCTCATAGGAAATGGGAGGAAGTTTCAAAAGGTAGGTTCTGATCCACTAAAGTCTTGATTATGACATTAGGTGGAACGGACCCCCTGACAGGACCATATTTTCAGGGTGCCCTCTCCTACTGAATGCTGTGATTGGTTGGGTACGTTGGGGATGAGATGATGTTTCAGATATCCTGACCCCAAGCTGTATAGGGGTTTGCACACAAATAACAGCCCCTTGGACCTAGCCCAGTAGCTAATTGGCAACCAGCACAAAATGCCCTAGAAAATGTGTCATCTCTCTGAGCATTTGTGGGGTGTGTGTGTGTGTGAGAGAGAGAGCAGAATAGTTTTTGCCACCAAAAAAGAAATGAGGCCATCACTGACAACTGCCATTTCCCTCCAGAACACCTCAGAACAACTCAACATTTGGGGCATATAGATTCATTGTTTAATAAATGTAAATGAAATGTAATAAATGTAATGTACAGTATTACTCAGTTATGACAGGGAATACAAAGTCTTTCCCTGAGGTACTACAACTTTTATAGGGAAAGCTAATTTCCCCAACAATAAACCACACTGGAAAATGTGTGTGTACATTCATTTTCTCTCTCTTTCTCGCTCATATGCAAACAGAGAGATTTAAGCAGCTGTTTCCAATAAAAATAAGGAAAAGGCCATGATGTGTAGAAGGATACACTCTCCTTTGATTCTTGACACATTTTAAAACAGGGACGCAGAACTTCTGCACACCCACCCACACACCCAATGTTGGATTCTTACTCCTTTCAGGCCCAGCCAACCATCATTAGGGCTGATGGAAGTTGTGGCCCAGCAATACCTGGAGGGCCATGGGTTCGTCATCCCTGCTTTACAGGTTTAATAGGTTTTAATAGGATGCAAAGGGACGCGGGTGGCGCTGTGGGTTAAACCACAGAGCCTAGGACTTGCCGATCAGAAGGTTGGCGGTTCGAATCCCCGCGACGGGGTGAGCTCCCGTTGCTCGGTCCCTGCTGCTGCCAACCTAGCATTTCGAAAGCACGTCAAAGTGCAAGTAGATAAATAGGTACCGCTCTGGTGGGAAGGTAAATGGCATTTCCGTGCGCTGCTCTGGTTCACCAGAAGCGGCTTAGTCATGCTGGCCACATGACCCGGAAGCTGTACGCCGGCTCCCTCGGCCAATAAAGCGAGATGAGCTCCGCAACCCCAGAGTCGGCCACGACTGGACCTAATGGTCAGTGGTCCCTTTACCTTTACTAATAGGATGCAAACATTACAATTAAACCCAAGAAATAGCAACCTGAAATAGGTAAGTCTACAAAGTCCTATGCCAGTTTCAGTGTTCATGTTGTCATTCCCCAGGTGAGCTCTGGAAATGGGAGAGCACTGAATACTACAGATCCACAGCATCTACTGCTCTACCACTGGAACGCGCCTTCTTCTCTTGCTCTGTCATTGGAGTTTAGACAGAGAGAGGAATCAGCTTCAGTTCTTTCCACAGCTGCAGGTACAAAGTTGGATCTGCCTCTCCAGGTGTGGAGCTCTCTCTTTCTGCCTTTGCCTTTGCAGATGGAGATCTGAAAAATCTCATGGCATCTGGGGCACCTTCCTAGAGACCATAGGCATGTGCCCTGAAGTGTTCAGGGGATAATACAGACTATTTTTATGAGAGGAGAGGCAGGTGGAGACACAGCTGTGGGCGGATCAAACAGTACAATGCTCTCTCTTTTCCGAATAAGACCAGATTCAAACCACAAACAAATCAGGCTAAATCTTCTACCATCTGATTGAGCTACGTTGATTTATTATCCCTGATCCACAGTCCCCCTCTTGAATTGAGCTTGATTCATTTGGAGTCTGAAGGTTATATAACTTGAGGTATTGATTTAATTTTAAAGAGATGTAGCACCTTTCCAGGCATTGATGCAGAGATAACTAGAATAAATCAATCAAATATATATATATATATTTCTGAATGTCTTCAGATTAAAGCCATTCTCACTCTGCACTGACAGTTTTCCAGCTGCCATCAATGATATTGTTGCATGTTTTGCATCAGTAGTCATCCCTTTACAGCACTGGATATGACTACAGACAAATAGATTTGACCTACAGAAGTGTACATATAGAGCACAGAAGTTAGGTATTTTCCCTTGTGGTGGCACAGACTACAGCGTGCACCATGACATGGAAAGAAGGAAGGCAAGTCAGCCAAGCCAACACTTCCTTCTTCTTAATTTTACCACTACAACCAAGTAGATATATTTCCTCCTCCACCCATTCACTTAACAGCCCTTGAATATTTTGGACATAAACTGGTTCATCCTACTCCCTATATACAGGATAAAGTAGCATGGCACTTACATGAGGCCTCAGAACATTTTTTCCCCAATTTCTTTGGTATAGCTTTGCATGAACCCCCAAATTCACACTGTGGCCCTGCTCCGCGCCTCCTGGATCAGGCCAATTCACCCTGCGTCACCCCCTGGAGTCAGCCATCTCACCCTGGATCCATCCCTGAAACAATTTGAGGGTGGGGCTTAGGGGTTTGTTTGTTTTTAAAGAATTTCTTAACTCTATTTTAACATAGTTAAAATAGTGTTTTTAAAAGGTCAGGGGGTGATCCAGCACTGTGCAAGACTGCATCAGCCTGCTTAACAGATGTCAACAGACGTTAAGCAGGAGGATCTGATCCTGCATGGTGCTGATTGCTGCTTCGTCATGATTGGTCTGCTTTGTGGTGCATGAAGCAGCTTGCAAAAGAGCAGAGGCCAGCATTGTGTTATTTGCGGTAGGGAAAAACTTCAATAGTGTGAGGATGGACAAGATTAGCAGGAAGACTGAAAAGCCTGCTCCTGGAGTTGATGGACGTTAGATTGCAAAAGCCGTGTCTTTTAAGAACATTTGTTGTGACTTCTTTTGATGCTCCATAATAACTAAAGATTTAGGTGCTCCTGACAGCTGTCTTCTAGAAGCTGAAGGGCTGTCAAACAGAAGAGAAAGCAGACCTCTTCTCTGATCCTCCAGAGGGCAGACCTAGAAACAATGGGTGGAAATTGCAAGGAAAACTATTTAAGCTAAACATTAGGAGAAACTTACTAACAGTAAGAGCTGTTTGATAGTGGGAGAGACTTTCTAGGCAGGTGATACGTTCTCCCCTGCAGGGAGTGTTTAAGCAGAAGTTGGATGGCTATCTGTCAGGGTGGTGTACCACATCCTACATTGTAAATCCTGCATTGAGCAGGGGTCTGGCTAGATAGCTCCAAGACTCCTTCCAACGATGGTTCTATTATAATCCTGTCTGGTCTGAAACATGGGTGACTATGGCAACTATAGGGTGTTGCGCACATCTCACTTCAGGAGTGCTCCCTAGCTTGTGCTTCTGCATGAACATCCACAGAGTTAAGTAATCTGGAGTTATGATTCCACTTTTGTTGGGAAAATCATCACCATGGCTGCAACTGCTTGTACCGATTTGCAGAGTTCCAGGCGAAAAGTCTAGCAATGAATCAAAGGCATTACATTGGAAAGGCTGGGGAGCTCTGAAGGTCAGGCTAAGCATTGCTCTTTTCTAAGGTTATGTTGACATTACCCCATGCATCTGCTAGAGAGCAAACAGATGCCATTAGTTTAATGGTGACTTAAACAAGTCCTATTTGTTCTCTATTATTTTCCTAACCCTTTATTACTTGCTCAAGGCAGTTGGACCAAAAGGAGCTGATAGATCAGCACCTTGCACACCAGGTGCATTCTTGACCACAAACAACCTTAGCCACTAGCCCTGTGACCAAAAAATGCTGATGTGAGAGTTCACAGATAACCTGTGCAATTAAAGGTACATTCATGCATATGAAATGAGCTGAACTCTGAATAACGCTTGCATTTGTTCACTGAACATGTGAAGAGCTGATCTGTGTTGACGGCCTCCCCTCCAATTCTAATGGTCTTCTGGCTGCTCCTCCCAGTTCTTCAGTCCTGAAAGGCTGATCTGAGGACACCTTCTTCAGCCTCTACTTGATTCCTCATCATCTCTTATATCCTCTCACCTGCTTTCCTGAACTGGTGACCATAGAAGTTGTGAACTTGTTATTTAATCTGTTTATTAAAGTGCAGTAGTTCAGTATAGGGAAAATAAACACACACAAAAGAGCACCTCTGCCAATGCCATCAGAAAGATCCTACTTGACGCAATGTGCTAATCCATTCTACACTGCAACCAGGGCTTGATTGGCAGGTGCCCACATGTCCAACTATAACTGAGAGGTAATGTTCCTAAATGTTGATTAATGCCCACCTCCCATTGGCCAAGCTATGTGAGGAAGGTGCAGTTGGCAGTCCAAACATACTATTTCCCAAACACCTGCTTCTGGGGAGGGCGGTTGGAATGACACTATTTGCAGCTAAGGCAGGTAGCTCCAGTTTCTAAGCCAGGTTGTCTTTGAAATGTTCTATAGGGTGACAGAGAAAGAAGGAAATGTGACTTGTACTTAGGAAACCATTGTCATGGAGATCAAATGTTATATATTTTAATGGAGCGATATAATTAGCTGAGCTGAATTAAAATGTAGTCCAGGCAAAGAATTTGCTTAAGTGGGAGGCACTATCCCTGACTCTGCAGCAAAGAATTTGAAGGAATTCTTCTTCCTTGCTACAAGAACCTTGGGTGCGTGAACATGACCACAAACTTGACATGAGCCAACAGTGTGAGGCGGCAGCTAAAAAAGCCAATGCAATTCTGGGCTGCATCAGTAGGAGTATAGCATCTAGATCAAGGGAAGTAATAGTGCCACTGTATTCTGCTCTGGTCAGACCTCACCTGGAGTACTGTGTCCAGTTCTGGGCACCACAGTTCAAGAAGGACACCGACAAACTGGAACGTGTCCAGAGGAGGGCAACCAAAATGGTCAAAGGCCTGGAAACGATGCCTTATGAGGAACGGCTAAGGGAGCTGGGCATGTTTAGCCTGGAGAAGAGGAGGCTAAGGGGTGATATGATAGCCATGTTCAAATATATAAAAGGATGTCACATAGAGGAGGGAGAAAGGTTGTTTTCTGCTGCTCCAGAGAAGCGGACACGGAGCAATGGATCCAAACTACAAGAAAGAAGATTCCACCTAAACATTAGGAAGAACTTCCTGACAGTAAGAGCTGTTCGACAGTGGAATTTGCTGCCAAGGAGTGTGGTGGAGTCTCCTTCTTTGGAGGTCTTTAAGCAGAGGCTTGACAACCATATGTCAGGAGTGCTCTGATGGTGTTTCCTGCTTGGCAGGGGGTTGGACTCAATGGCCCTTGTGGTCTCTTCCAACTCTATGATTCTATGATTCTATGACAAGTGTCCTGTGGTTCTGGCAGCTCAGTGTTTACCCTGGTGCTCCTGCTGAGCCTAAAGGGCACCCCAAAGAACCCAACATCAAGTCAGCATAGGGCGAGAAAGAGTGCCCTTAGCCCAAGAATGCCACGGTATTTATCCCACCAGATCTGAACCTTTATTTCCTAACTGGACTAAAAGTCAATTAAACTAATAATAATAATAAAAAAGCCACTCCAATAAGAGGACATCCAGCAGTATGGAGTAGGGTGGGGAGGCATCCTACGGTCAATCAGGGTTCCCCAAAAAATCCTACTCTGTCCCCAGACAAGAAACTTGCAAGGCACATACTGCATAGGGAGGGAGGGTATGACAAAGTGAAGAGTGGAACATTTGGGGAGGGGGCAGCTTATGAAGCCCAATTTCCTTCCCCTCCTGATTGGTCCCAGCAGCACACATGAGTCATCTACAACTCCTTCCCAGGGTTACACCAGCCAGAGCCTTCTTCCTAGGGGAGACCAAGTGTGGAAAATTCATTCCCACTCAAGGGGCGGGAGGAGTATTGGCATGTTCATTCAGTGACCGTCATAGAAGTGAGGGTGTGCAGTGACCACAGGATTCAGTTAGGACCAAAATTCAACACTTCAGGAAACAGCTTACCTTGGGCCAAATGTTGCCCAATTCAGCTCAGGGTCTGGGTCTCCTTTCTTCCTCCTCCCTAATCATTAGGTACCAGGAAAACAAAAAGTCAACTATAACTTTGTCTCCCTTTTGACAAAAATGGATGGAAGTTACAGGCATATGAACCAGATGATTTCTGAAAAGCATGAAGGGAGGAACTGTTAGCAAATTTTTACTTTGGGGTAAAATTGGATGGAATTTGCAGATGAAGTCACCCTTCTGAGGACATGAATTCTCCTAAATTTCAAAAGGATTGCTGCAGTGGTTTTCCCACAAGGACATTAATTACAATTATAGGTGAGGAATCCATCTGCCCTAGTGCTTTGTGAGGAATTGGTCTGAAAGCTGCAGACAAGAGAGGGTAAAAAGCCTATCAAATTTCAGTTGAATAATTCCAGTGGTTTTTGAAATTATTTGGGGGACAACTAAAGGTTTCACTTTCTGTGGTGAAATAATTCCATCTGATTGCAAGCTTGACCTGTTTGTCACAAATGAGCTTTCCTTCTAACTTCTCCCCACTTTGGCATTTACTACCCATCCCCTTATCCCCTCACCCTGGCAATATGGTAAACTAGAGATATTTCTTTTAGTTTCAGCAGACACTTTCCTAAAACATTTTTTAAAGGCTCTGGATCACAAAGGCACCACAAAGAGGTTCAGAGGTCCCTACTTCAACTCATACAGATCCCACTTTGCCTCTTATATGCCAGTGATCCCTCAGAGGCATCTCACTTCATTTTGGAATTTGGGATTCACTTGAATCCAGTGCACACCCCTTATATGAACAAAGGAAACTGCTCTCCAGTTAAGGAAGGAAATTACAGCAATTTACGTAAGGTCAAAAGGAGGCCTTCTGACATCTACTTAATAGTTCTTCCTTAGACATGCTTTCAGGAGACAAGTGGTTGTTGTTGAAGAGGGGTTTTGAAATAAGACAGGAGAGGAAAATGTGTTTGACCAGAGTGTTATGACAAGATGTCAAGTGTGTGTATAGATATATATATATATAAAATTATGAAATAAAAGTTCTTTTTGCCTCAGAACATGAAGCCAAGGCTACTTGACAGATTAATAAGAGCTCCTGCTGCCAAAGAGCACCATGCACAAGGGTGACCAGAATCAAAAGAGGACAAGGCTTATGTTCTGCAAACAGTCATGCAAACTAAAGCTGCTGAGATGTCCTCTTCTATACAACTATTAGAAGTGCAAGGGCTAGGGATGGAGAAGAAACTTGATTAAGAACTCATTTAAAGGTGGACTTGCAAAATTCACATTTCCTGTCAAAAGTCACACTTCCCTGAATTTTGCAATGCAGTTCTCCAGTCAAGTAATGTGTACAAAAATGCATATATACACTGGTAAAGTATGTGTACAAATTTGTGTACTCATGAAAATAAACAAAAATGCAATACATATGGGGAAACTGTAGCAAAGGCAGTGAGCTCCTCAGACCATCACATAATAGACACTGGGTGTTTATCCTTCCAAGCTCAAAGTACAAGTATCATAGCAACCATAAGGGCTTGCAAAATCTACCTTCGTTGTTCTTCTGTTAATCCCCATACTACAGAAATGTAATTTAACAGTACATGAACATCTGCCAACATTAAGGATTTTGCCAGTACAAAATTAATACAGAAAACAGCTGCAGACCAGAAAGAATGTATCACTGACACACCCACATTGTATGCCTCAGTGGGGTGTTTTCAGCGTTACACCTCTGGCAACTATTAACATTAGACAATGCCTTCCAGTAAAAACATTGTAAAGTCCAATATACTTGAAACACAGTTTGGTTGGATCAATCTCAATAGCTGCTATGGGGTAGGGTGGAACCATGGTGGGGAAAAGAAGGAATTTAATCCTCTCTTTTCTCTCTTTTTTTTGGAAAAATATATATTTTTTATTAATAATAATTTTTCTTATTTTCAGTTAATTCACATTACATGTTAATTCCATATACCTTCATCATTGTACATAACATGAATATATTATTTCTGCAAATTCCCCACATCTAACCCTGCAACCACCTCCCCTTATACCCAAATACCCATGTGACTTCCTTCACCCACATGTGTGATATCCAACGTACTACTTAATAAAAACCTCTAGCATTGTGTTCATTTTTATTCCTTATGATAGTCATTCATCTATTAAAAAAAGAAAAAGAGAGAGGAACACATAACTTCTTAACTTAATGGGTTCAGTCTATACATATCCAGAGATTTCTCATAGAATCATTTTGTACAATATATTCTTCAACACATTTCCATTCCTATCTTAAATTTTGTTTTGATTGCAATCTGATTGATGCTGTCATCTTGGCTAGGTCAATATATTCGCAAAATTTGATTTGCCACTCTGAGATTGAAGGAGTCTCCTCACTCTTCCAATTTTTGGCCACCAGTATTCTAGCAGCTGCTATAGCATACCAACAAATAAACTTTATCCTTATACCTTATCCTTGGGAATGTCTTCTGAGACTAGTCCAAGAAGAAACGCCTCAGGTCTTGGGATTTAATCCTTTCCTATTGTGATAGGTCTGGTCCAGGTGGCAGAGGGGGCTTCACCAGAGTTACTTCCATGTGGAAAGCTCACGCTCATTTGGCTGGCATCAGCCTTCTCACTCTTTCTGTGCATTCTCTTAAAAATATATTCAAACCGAATGTGTTCAAAGCACTGTGCCCAAATCTCTCCGTCACTTTGGATTTATTGTGCATCTGGTTTTGCCCCCGCTTCCCACCCCAGCCACCACCTGCAGGTCCAGCACCATCATTACAAATTATGTAACGCAAAGAAGTGCAAAGATTAATAATTCAGTGTTGTGACATCTTTGCAATTTATTATCTCCCGTGTACGCTGAACTGAGGACATTGGGAAGCTGTCATTGAAAGCATTAGCAGGAGAAAATTAGAGCTTTATATCGATTGCGAAACATGTGTAGTTTATCAAAGAGTGATGCTTTAATTTATGCCTAGGGGTAACTTGCAGCCCCTTATTAGCCGTGCATTGTTAATTAAGATTACACCAAAGCTTTTGCATCACTGCTGCCGCTTGGCAGTTTCCAATTGTCTCAGCTTCCTTGAGTCTTGCAGATGCAGGAGGATCATTCATCCCAGCCATGAGAATGTGATTATCTCCTTCCATCCTACCATTCCTCAGCGAAAGGGGAGATATACCTAGGAAAAGCGGAAGGCAAATAACAATGGCAAAAAATGCCCCCATGTTATCTGCTGACTTTTGTATTTATCTATAGCTCCTGGACAGGATGCTAAACACAGGCCTACAGCAGGATTTATGGGGGGAAAGAGAAAACAGAGTTTAGGTTAGGAATGAGGAATCTACAGCTTCCTGGATCTTGCTGCAGAGCAGCTCCCTGCATTGCTGATCAATGGCCATGCTGGATGGGCTTCATGGGAGTTGAAATTCAACAACTGGGGAGCAAAAGCTTTGTCCCCTGTAAAGGAATAGTGCACAGCTAATTCAGTGCCTGAACACAACATATCCCAAAACACATGAATGAATCTCCCCAACACATGAATAAATGAATCCCTACCCAGCTACAGTTTAATAATACAGTCAAACCTCAGTTCCCAAACACCTCTGTTTTGGAATGTTTCAATTCCTGAACGCCAAAAACCCAGAAGTAACTGCTCCAGTTTTTGAACAATTTTTGGAAGCTGAACGGCTTCCGAGCAGCGTTTTTCATTTTTCCCCCATTGACTTTTCAGCCAGCCCATTGATCCTCAGTTTTCTTTTTTTTAAATCCCTTTTATTAATTTTCCAATAAAAAACATCCAATTAACATATCCAATCATAATCCAATTAAAATAAAAAACTAAAATAAAAAAAGACAAAATTATACATTGATCCTCAGTTTTCGAACTTTTCGGAAGCCAAATGGTCTTCCAGAATGGATAAGTTTGAAAACGGAGGTTCCACCGTAGAATAATGAAATTGTAGAGTTGGAAGGAACCCGAAGGGTCATCTAGTCCAACCCCTGCAATGCAGGAATCACAGCTAAAGATCCTCTGCTTAAAAACTTCCAACAAGAGAGTCCACTACCTCCCAGGATCATCCATTCCACTGCTGAATGGCTCTTACCCCCCCAGAAACTTCTTCCTAGTTTTTATTCGGAATCTCATTTCTTGAATTTTTTCCACTGCTAGAGCTTCATACAAGAGTCTGGGGATCCAGGTGGGGCTGTTTTCATCCCCTTGCTGATTTCACTCTTTTGGAGAGACTGTCAGGAGAGGTGGAAGTGAAGCCGGATGCAGTTGACGTACATCCCTTTGACTTCAAAGGACAGGTCATCACAGAGGTCAAAGGGAAAGAGGCAGAACAGGAATCTGGAGGTCTCCCACTCTATCTGCCTTAACCCCACACAGACTCTCCTAAGCAACATTTCAACATCCCAAGGGCAGCTGAAATGGAAAACAAACAAACAAACCTACCGTATTTTTCGCTCCATAAGACACACTTTTTTCCTCCTAAAAGGTAAGGGGAAATGTGAGTGCGTCTTATGGAGCGAATGGCGCTGCGCAGAGAGGGAGAACTGTGCAGCATCCCTTCAGTGATGCGCCTGTCCTGAGAAGCTAGAGGAGGAACAGAAGGGAAAGAAAGAAAGAAAGAAAGAAAGAAAGAAAGAAAGAAAGAAAGAAAGAAAGAAGTACATAGATGGCTGTTTTGTGGGGAGAGTTGCTTTCTGGTTAAGTGGATATTTTTTTGAAATAAGTAAACAAACCCTGCCCTTCCCCCAAGTAGCTTTGATGTACTAAGACTGCTTACATTTAAATGACAGGAGGGAGTGTTAGTAATGATCATTTTAGGGGCCATTAATGCTTGCAAACACACTGTGATGCTTACAATGGCTTGCTGCCGGGAGACATTTAATACCAGTGGTTTGTTCTCCTGGGGCTCTGTGAAAGGAAAGGGGACAAAAGATCTGTAGGTGTCCATAGGGAAAAACCAATTCCTTTTCCTATCAGTTAACAACTTATTCCAAGGCTGAATGTCATACATTATTTTGCCAACCACTTTGGTTTTAAAATCTCCCCCCCCTTTTTTTAAACGTTTCAGCGTGGGAGAAGCTGCCTTACACCAAGTCAAAGCCTTCATCCATCTTCATGGCCAACACTGGCTGGCTGCTGCTCTGCAGGGTTTCCAGTAGGGGGTCTTTCACAGCTGTACCTGGAGATTCCGGGAACTGAACCTGGGACCTTCTGTGTGCTAAGCATGTACTTTCCCCACTGAGCTATGTCTGCAGTGGCGAAGCATATGCCCGTGCTGCCCAGGGCGGGGCACGCTTCCAAGGGGGGCAGGGCGTGGAGGGTGCCTCCCATGTGCCACAGTTCAGGGTAGGAGAGGTGGTGAGGAAACTGATGGTCACTCTCCTCCTGCTCTCCACAGCCTGGTCAGACATGACCCGGCAACAGAGCTGCTGCAGCCGGGTGCGCCTTGCCACAGCTGAGGAGGGCTGCTCTCTGCCATTACATTAGAAGAGTTGCTGCCGCCAGGCGCGAGGTGTGCTGCCCACTCGCTTGCCATTTTGTCACCCCCCTCAGTCATGACACCCGGGGCGGACCGCGTCCTACGCCTCCGTATGCCTGTTCTCCCTAAAGCTCCCTAATGCAGGGATGAGGAAATTGTGGCCTTCCAGATGTCACTGGACTCCAGCTCCCACCAACCCCAGCCAGCAGCCAGAATAGCCAATAGTCAAAGGGTGTAGTCCAACAATATCTGAAGAACAACACCAAGTTTTCTGTCCCTGCTATGCGCTGCAGGGGAAGCTGTTGTTGAACTGCAGCTCCCATCACCGTTGACCATTGGCCATGCTGGGGGTCTCATAAGGACTGCAGGTTCCCCATCCCTGTCCTAGAGAAATGATGAGGAATTTCTGCACCCCCCCCCCCATCAAGTATAAATACAACTCAGAAGTTTGCTCAGTATGAGCTGACTTACATAGCTTTGTGGGTAGGTATGATCACATTTCCCCATGTTCCGTCACATGTTTATAGTTCCATGGGATTTCTCTACTCTGTTTCACCTCTTTATTCCAGAATATTTAGGAGAATTTCTAAAGTTAATTCTGAATTTGGATCATGCGCTGCTTCAGTTCCTTAACTTCACTAACATATACAACAAGGGCACCTGTGAAGCTCCCCTCCCAATATTGATGTCTCTGCTGTTTATCTGGTCGGGGCTGGGATGGGGAGAGCAAGTAGCAGACTTTGGGCTGTAAAGTGTTGGATTAAATGTTAGATTCTTGCATTGCAGAGGGTTGGACTAGATGATCCTTACAGTCCCTTCCAACTCTACAATTCTATGATTCTGTTACACCTTGAGAAGGGATTCATTGCATTTAAAAACAATTAACTGTACTTTAATCTCAGTATGAACGCTGACAGTCATTCATTTTCCACTGTGCAGTGGTTAGAATGAAGAGCTCTTATAAGTACACCTTGTTCCCTCTGGTATTTTTGTGCATATTTTGACATTTTTAGAAATAAGGATGTTTTGACAAGGAGATCATCCTTACGTAATGTCCTAAATGTAGTGTTTGATGTTTGAATGTTCATTATTTAACCGATTAAAGGTGCAATCCTGTTCACAATTTCCTGCCGCAAATCCCATCAGGACTTACTTCTAAGCAGACACACAACAGAATTTCAGAGAATTCTGATGAAAGTGGATGCAGAAGGGGAAGTGGCAGAGCTTTGCTTTCATGTATCATGTCCAATATGGAACTCCATCCAGAAAAATATTGTTATTGTTATTTTCAGTCCACAAATGATGCGTAATTGATGATGTCCCCCCCTCATAAACCTGCAATCTCTTTGCATTGAAATGGTGTGGATATCATTACATCATTGATCACATTAAACTTGTAACTTGTGTATATAATTGCGTAAGTGAGATGAATAAAATAGCACATGGGAGAAAAGGAACTGTGTCAGAATGGAAACAGTGCTGATTGTGCTGAAGACGGTTTCAGAATGGAAATCTTTGTCTGTTAACATCCCTAGACAAGTGAGCCAGTGTGCTGTGGTGGTTAAGAGCGGTGGACTCATAATCTGGTGAACCGGGTTCGCGTCTCCGCTCCTCCACATGCAGCTGCTGGGTGACCTTGGGCCAGTCACACTTCTTTGAAGTCTCTCAGCCCCACTCACCTCACAGAGTGTTTGTTGTGGGGGAGGAAGGGAAAGGAGATTGTTAGCCGCTTTGAGACTCCTGAAGGGGAGTGAAAGGCGGGATATCAAATCCAAACTCTTCTTCTTCTTCTTCTAGACATTCTGGAGTCTGGGCTGGAAACACCCTCAGGCCAATTTATCCATCTCTCAGAACTCTCTTCAGTCCATGCCCCGACATTTAAGGCTACACCCCCTCATTGACCCTGCCCCATTCCCTTTTAAGTGAGTGAAATGTGTTCTTAAACTGTGGCAATGCCTCCCATTTGCCTGGATGGCAAGCAAGGAGGTTTATCTGTAGAAAACTCTGACTTTTGCATGATTGAAATGTATCCTACTGTAAAAGGTTCTATAATGGAAAGCATGTGTTCAGTTCGGGTTATGATTGCAACGGCTAATGAAGGACTGCAACATGTTGTTGTTTAATCTTATGGAATGATTTATTTAAAACCATTTGAATAACTGGAGTATGCCTATGATTAGTTGGGCAATGTCTTTCTTTTTTAAGTAAGCATAAAAATCATAGTTGACAAGTGTCATCTTAAAATAGGCATTCCCTCCTGTGGGGGAGAGACTAAAGTATATCTCTTCCAAGATGGTGCCCTGCTGTTACACATGGGAGCATTTAACAACAAAACTCCCTTCTCCCTTCTTCTGGTTTTGCCTTCTCTGCAAATTTAATGAATTAAACTCATAGGTAAACATCCGACTAAGTCACACTCAGACTAGAAATCCACTGAAATCCATGGGTTTCAGTGGGTCCATCCATTTCAGTGGGTCTGATTTGAATATGGTTAACATTGGATATCAGCCATAAAGTTTTAATTTCTGCTAGAGCTGAGCTGAAATTTCCCAGGAGACATTTTATATGTTTCTCATCCACCCCTTCTAGAAAAAAGGCCACTTGAGGGGGATCTTTTTTGAATATTTTATTATTTACTTATTGTATCTATATTCCACCTTTCCTCCAAGGAGCTTGAGGTGGTGTACATGGCTCACGCCTTCTTCATATTTTCCCCACAACAATCCTGTGAGGTAGGTTAGGTTGAAAGACAGTCGCCCAGTGAGCTTCATGGCTGAGTGGGAATTTGAACCCTAGTTCCACCATTTTGGGGTGGCAGTCACTTACCCCTCTGCCCCTTGCCTGCCCCAATGCCCTGGAATGATACAGTACTGGAGCCAAGGCATTGTGCAGAATGCAAAATTGTGACCACGCTTCCAGCACAGTTTCTCCTGCTACTGCCACATAAAATTCCAGTAACCGGGGGGGGGGGGGGAGAGAGATAGGAAAAAAATAAATACACTACTAGTGGTGAGCCCCATCCCCAAGATCACTGGAGAATATCTCCCCCAGAGAAATTTGATGAAATATTCTCCGTCCACATATTGGGATGGAAACCTGAGAGCTCATTCACACCTAAAAAATACCTGTCTGTCTGTCTATCTAATCATTGCAGCCTTTCCGTATGATGGTCTGAATGAGGCTGCATGAATAATACTAATTATAACTCAGTTTCAAATAGGCTTAATTTTAAAATAAGAAAGTACTTATGGCGGATTTGTGTATTACATTGAGGAGGGGACTTTCAGGTAATGCATGTTCTCCTCTATTTTGAGTTCTTGAAAGATGTGCTACACATAATTCCAAACACTGAGGTTTCAGATGTCATTTTGATGTGTCTCTTTCTGTTTTTGAATTGGACAATAGTCCATAATTGCTTTGCATTTTAATGTAGAGTATCTTTGCACTGTACGACAGCTTCATGATTAGGCATAGATGCAAATACAGAAAAAGACTGGCACTACTTGGGAGTCCAGCTTGTTAAGAGGAGACTGACACAATTTCTGACATGATTTCTGGAGTTGAGCCTGTCAATAACAGCCAGGCTCAGTTTCTGGAGTCCAGCTCGTTAAACTACAGGTATGCAGTTTTATGAAGGAGTCCAACTGATATATGACAGCCTGATACAGTCTCATGAGGGCAAATCAATAGCGCCATATGTTTTGTGGGTTTGGGGGATTAATAATGGTCAAAAAAGCATACAATGTGGGCATACCCAGAGAGCTGACAAGCAAAACTAGTTAATAGGCCTCTTGATAACAAAAACAACACAAGTATTTATATCTCTCAGGTTGCAAACCATGGAGCTTTCAGTCTGTTTATGTCCCTGTATCAATAGCCCTTATTACTATTAAGAACATAGAAAGTTATCTTATACAGAGTCAGGCCACACTGATCTATCTAGCTCAGTGCTAGTCTGCAGTGACTAGCAATGCTCTCCAGTGTTTCAAACAGTGAACATTCTCAGCCCTACCTGGACCTTCAACATGTACAGCAGATGTTCAGCTACTGAGCTGTGGAAGGACATGTGGATTCAGAATTGGCCTCCACAGTCACTTACGGACTCACTGTTGAAACCCTGTTTATGGAAGACACTCTTACTCGGCTACGAGTGATTGCCAAAGAAGAAGAAGACTGAGCTATAATCCCTCCCTGTCAGGCTTGAGAAATTCTCTCCCTCCCCCGAAGCAGGGAGGAAACAAGAAAGTTCTGACTTGGATTTTATTCCGTCATCATGGTGAAAGACAAAGAAATCCAGTAATTCCTCAATGACGGCGTTGCTCGCACTGAGCATCTTCTCCCTCTCTTCTAGCAACAACACCTGCCTCTACAGTGTCCACCCGTTGTCAACTGTCTCTGTGCCCTTTGTTCTTGCACTCTTAATGAACGCCACGTTTTGGGAGAAGGGGGTCGTTTCTGCTGTCCAGTGATGTGTCAGCAGGCTGCTCAGCCTCCCCCCCCCTCCTAACACCTCCTAACTCTGCTGTTCGCCTGTCTCTGAGCTGTTATCTTCCTCAAAGCCCTGCTGTAATTTGAGACTGCCTTCCTCTTCCCTGGAAGCTACGGGAGAAGGGGCGGGGGACAACCTCCACCATACCTCCTCCTCTTTAGTCCCTGACACTCCCTAACAATTCCTGTTCATGTACTCTGCTGGCATACTTGCAAGCAAAAAGAACACACAAGTGAGACCTGCAGTTATAGGGCGGTATATAAATTCAATCAATCAATCAATATGCCATTCACAAGCATTCACAAGCTCTGCACCCATCATTCTAAATGAGTTGGAGAGCAACTCTCTGCAGCAAGGCATCTCCTCTTGCCATGAAGTCCCCTGTGCAATGTAGAACCCTGATTCTAGGACTCTGCACTGTATGGGGATCTTACAGGAACACAACAGAATTTTGAGGTGGGTGAAATGACTGGGAAATAGTTCTTGTTGATTCAGTACAGCTCTAGTTCAGATACAAACACTTTGGCAGTCTGAATGAAAAACCTTTCAGAAAGTGATTGATGCATATAGCCAGTTCACAAAGGGCTGAAGTGGGCAAGCTTTTTCGAGTGAATGTTTGCACACTGGAAACTTATATGGCTATCATTTTATCCCAACAGTATCCTGAAGGCTTCAAACTTCCCAGCCCTGCTACAAACTGTAGGCTATGGGTTTCCAAAAAGAAACATTTTGTCAAACCTAGACCAGAGAAAGTTTATATACAAGTAAAACAAACTCCACATTTTTAGACACACAGTGGGATGAGACTTAAGCTCCAAAATTATATATCTGATTTCTTTTCTTCTTTTAATCACAGTTTCCCATGGAAACACTGTGGGAAGATAGAGAATGAGAATGGGCCCCTTTCAAGAGAAAGGTCTAGTGGCTAACTTCCAAAATATATGTGGTACATAGAAATGGAAGCCAGCTGGTAACCATGGAGTTATCATCCAGACTAGCTGTGGATCATTTTGCATTGTCCTTCAGTTCATCTTCATTCTCTGCCTATTTCAGCTCTTCAAAACAGGATGTTTCAGTGCATTTCAACATTTATACAGTGAAATGGATGGTATTTTCCATCCCATGGGGCAAACCAGTTGTTGTTAATACGCAGGGGAAGGGCTGTAGCTCAGAGTTAACACATCTGCTATGCAAGCAAAAGTCCCAGGTTCAATTCTCGGCAAGCTCCTCTATTCCATTTCCTGAACTAACCTGGCTTGTCTTATTTTTCATTTATTTGTTTTAAAAATGTCTATCCTGCCCTTCCTCCCAAAGGAGCACAGGGCAGCAAACAGCCAAGTAACAAAACAACTAAAACCACATAAAACATAGTTCAAACATTTAAAAACATCTAAAAGCATTCAAAATAAAAACATTTCAATACCCTCTCAGCTAGGGCCAGGGAAGAAATTCAATTCGATATGCATTGAATACGAGTCTATCAAATCTGTATCTCCCAGAACTGAAGCACAACCATGCTTCTAAATTGTTATCAGTTTTGCAGAAATGCATATTTTATAGGAAATCCTGCATAAAATGAAAATAACGTACAGAAATGTATTATATCAAGGAAATTTGATTGCAAAAATGTGTACATTAGTCAAAACTTCATAAAAATGTGTTTATCAAGAGAAATTTGCACGAAGGCGCTGCAAACTTTCACAATATATATTTTTTTTAATTTAAAAAATTCACAAATTGATTTTAAATGTGGAGAACTGGTTTTATGACTGGAAAAATGAGAGAATCCAAATTAACAGACCATTCCATCCTTACAGTTAATAAACCCAGGTGTTTATCATATACTGATGTGGTCATGAATGAGACATTGAATTCTGGGGACCCTGACCCAAAACTAGAACCAAGACTAGCCGTGTGGTTTTCTTGGCATATCTGGAGATATATCCTGGAGGGATAAAGAAAAAGAAAGAAACAGCTGGTGGTAATACACATTATGACTGAAGTTGTCCCTCTGTGACTCATTACCCTTTCAGAGTATGCTGCTCATCTTGTGTTCCTGTTCAATTCAATTTACCTTCAAGTATATCTAATGGCTGATAGCCATCTCTGTGGTTCTCACCAAACTAAAACATCAATAAAACACATTTGTCAAGCTTCTCTACTTTTTCTTGTGAGCGCAACAATGCTTAGGAATGTCACTACCTCCCCACCTTCCCCCTCCCCAGCACCCACCTGTGACGTTAACATATGAGAGTGCTGGAGGTGAAATAGTTAAACAGGTTACCCAATCAGGACCCAGGGGGGTGGAATCAGAGGAACTATAAAACCAGCTCTGGGAGGGGTAAAGGGTGGAGTTCGTTGGGAGTTGGGTGGTTGGTTGGAGTGGGAGTGGATTGGGATAGAGTTTGTAGGTAGGTTGAGTTAGTGTAATGAAATAGGCTGAGTCAGTTAGGGGCTAGGCAGACAAGTAAATATCTGAGAGGTGGTTTAGTGAGTGAGAGCAGGTAACGAAAGTTATAGGTCTGGTTATGGGGTTATAGGTCTGGTTATGGGGTCATGGGGTTAGGCACCCCATGAATGTAATTGACTGATACTGTTTATGAAACCACACACTTGTTAAACTGCAATAAATAAACAAAAGTTTATGTTTCAATTTAACCCTGACTGGACTCAGTATTGTCCCAGGTAGGGCCTGGGTGGTGGCAGCGAGAAATAAAGTGGTGGCACAGGGATCAATAGACGGTGAAATGTCCGAGGACCCTGTGTGATCGCCACACCACCCACCCTCGTTCTATAGCAGTAGTAGCTGGTACCCATTGGCACCAGAAAGCAGGGAGTCCAGTGGCTGGCAGAGCCAATGAATTTTACTTTTGTGCCCATCACCCTGCCTGCTGTTTTCTACAAGGGCAAAACAAACCAAGGAAAAGGAAGTGGAAGCTGACAGCTAGGACCACCCACCTGGACTGGCTGTAAGTAAGAAGGCAAACTGGTAGTGACTGGCTGAGGGCAGACTGAGGTTGGTAGAGCAGTGCTCCATTAGCCATAGTTGACCAGCTTCTAGTGTTCCATAGGATAGGAGCATAGAACACTGCTTTCTTACAGTGCTGTTTGGGCACCTAGGCCAAAATTGTCTATTCTGATTGGTAGCAGCAATCCAACAGAGCTCTTTCCCTCATTCTTCTAACACAGGGCTGGAGCAGCTCAGACATATTGATATTGTGCATATGGAAGCTGTTGGATGAATAAAAACTGACTCTTGTATTGGAATAAAAAATCTCCAGTCCAAAAATATGGTTCAGAAGCTTTACTGACAGAACTTAACTTCAAAACAACTTACAACAAATAAAGTTGAATTCATTTGGTTGCATAATTTCTTATACTGGCCCCATCATAACGCATATATATTAGATCACAAATATCTTGTATCCTGAGGTAAAAATAAAAACTCTGTCTCTTCTCAATTGCACCCTCCATTAGCCTCAGGCTATTTGCGGGAGACAGAGATTCATATGTCCATTCTCTTCAGTAGCTTGGAACAAAGAGCTCACACCCAAACATGGATGCTGTCCAGAATAAAATATGCTTGGGTCTGTAATACAATCCTTTTCATATGACTGTGAGCTAAACACACTTCTGTGAGCTAATTCATCCTGCAGCATCTAGTTGGTTGTTGTAAGAGATACAGAATGGTTAAATAGGCTGGACCCACTGACTTGACTTAGCATGACAATTTGCATGATGTTCTAGGGCAGTTGTATGAAACCTGTGTCCCTCCATATGTTGCTGGACTCCAAATCCCATCACTCCTGACTATTGGCCAGACTGAGTTGGGTTGATGGGATCTGAAGTCCAAGAACATCTGGGCACTGTCCCTGCCCTCCCCACTCTATAGAAACTCTTGCCATCTGAAGGAGGAAAAGGCCACCCTACACTTTCAGGAAACAGAACAGGAGATTATAAGAGCTGCTGCAGTGACTTATAATGTCAAAAGGCCTGAGTTGCAGTCAGTTTCCTCACTAGGCAGTGCTGCCTTAAAGTTGGGACTTTAAAGAAATGAATGGAAAACCAGCAATTTCCTTAGAAACATCAGAAGTGCCTATCACCTTCTTGCCACACCCAAGTGTCTATGATTGAATTAATTATTTTGTATACTGTGCTATACCCACAGGTCTCAGGGCAGTTACAACATAAAAATGCAATATAAAAACACAAAATACATAACAAAAGCAAAAGCAACCCAATAATCCTGAGCATCCAAAATGTTTTAGGTGAACAACAATAATTATTTGTCAGTTGAGGTTCTTACTTACTTTTGGTGTCACAAGTTATCTTTACTTGTGGTGAATAGTTTCCTTAAATCATGTTAAAACATGTTTTAATTTACCCCCGAAAGAACCCTGCCATGCTCACAAGGTGCTTCAAATGGGGAATATTTTCATGATATAAAGCTGGCAATGTTCTTAAAAATCCACCCTAAGCCAAGGAGGATGAGAAGTGGATTTGCCAAGTGGAGGGGGGAGCCATGGATGCCATCTTGGAGGAGAATATGTAAGAATAACTGAAATGAATAAATATCCCTGTGCTTTGCCCCCTCCATGTGAATTTGGCCCAAAGGAAGGTGACAAGCAAATTAACAGCAGTGACAAGGTGGTGAATCCACTCAGCAAAGGGGGGGGGGTCCTGGGGGCATCTTGGATGAACAAAACCTTATACAAGTTGATGAGTGGAGCATGGACCATGGAAGTGGGATAACCACCTGCAACTGATTATTCAGCTGATTTCCTATTCTCAAAGCAAGTCCTCCTCCTTTAAATGAAAGCTTGCATCTTGTCACAAGTTAAATGCTGGGGCAAATGAGTATTGTGTACTCACTGCCCCCTTCCTAGCAATCACCCTGCACCCAGGCTAAAAAAGTAAGCCACCTGGTATCCACAAAGAGCATTTCTCACAACATTTCTCTTCTCTTTAGAGGTTTGGGACTCCTTGACAGATCATTATGATGAAGGCATAAAGAAATGAAAATTTACAGAGGTTCTGAAACTGCAGTATACAATGTCATCTATCTCTCCCAACATATCCTATAGAGAGCCACACAACTGCGCAGAGCAATGATGAGCACTAATGCAATTCCAAGATACCCAAATCCCATGAGCTGTGAAGGGGGAGCTTCTATTTGCTGTTTTTACTTACCTTTCCTTGAGAAAGAGCACACTGCAGTAGTAAATAAGGTTAGAGTGCCTAATCATTAATTCTATTTAGGCGTAATGTGTCATAAAGCTAAGGAAAGCAGGGCATTTTCCTCTCTGTTGGGGCACAAAAAATGTATTAACTATTCCAGCCAGGACTGTGAATGATTTATTAATTCAATTTTGGAATGTGTGACTGTCAGATCATATAAATTCATGTTGTAAAAAAGACACTCTCTTGGAGGACTCCTTTGCCCCTTCTTTAAACCAATTGAGTGACATTTCATATGGTTCAGGGCTGTATTAATCTCTCTCTCTCTCTCTGCATGTCATACTGAGGTTATGCAATTTGGCACATCCATATTAAGAAGTTGCACACATTTGGGATGGAGAGCAGAGGGATGATCTCTGATGTAGTGAACTATGGTTTGCGTTCATGATCTGAAATTGCAGGAGATGTATTGAAGGGACCAATGTGTTTCCACTCCAAATGGTATTCCTCACAGGCATTTATTTCCAAAAAGAAAGGTGGCTTTAAAAAAAACAGCAACACTTAGATTGTATATATTGTTCTGTGCTTCTCACTTCCCTGAGCAGCAAAAAGTTTGAGAGGCAGTGCAGACAGGGTTTGGATTCAAACGGAAAACAGAACACTGGAGACTTATGTAAACTTGGTAATCTTTGGTTTACAGTGGTACCTCGGGCTAAGTACTTAATTCGTTCCAGAGGTCCGTACTTAACCTGAAACTGTTCTTAACCTGAAGCACCACTTTAGTTAATGGGGCCTCCTGCTGCTGCCGCACCACTGGAGCACAATTTCTGTTCTCATCCTGAAGCAAAGTTCTTAACCTGAAGCAATATTTCTGGGTTAGCGGAGTCTGTAACCTGAAGTGTATGTAACCTGAAGCGTATGTAACCTGAAGCGTATGTAACCTGAGGTACCACTGTATTTCTTTTTTAGAAATATGAGTAGATCCTAGGGACGTGCTCATTTAATTGATTTTATCTGTTTGTGTTTTATCTTGTTAATATATTTCTAGACTTGCTTGTATAAAGCAACTGACAAATGTAAATAACAATAACATAATAAGAAGCTGCCTTATACCAACTCAGACCACTGGTCCATCTAGCTTAATATTGTCCACACTGACTGGCAGTGGCTTTCCAGGGTTTCCAGCAGGGAGACTTTCCCAGTCCTAAATCATCTCACCAGTGATCTGCATTCTGCAGCCTTCCCAGGTGCCCATCCTCCAGTTAAAGCCCAGAGGAAGACATCATGAAGGAACTCCTTCCTTTGAGCTTTCTCAGATCCGGAAGCATGGGGCGGGGACATAAAAATGTAAAAAGAGCTTGCTGGATCTGGCCAGTTGCCCATTGTGGCGATCACACAGGGTCCCCAGTCGTTTAACGGTCTATTGATCCCTGTGCCACCACTGTGCTCGCTTCCCCGCTGCCGTCAACCAGTTACTCTTTGGTAAAACACTGAGTCCGGTCAGTTGTTAAAAGTGAACCAAAAAACAAACATTTTACAAACATTAACAAGTTTATGGTTTCTCAGATAATATTCCTGTCAGTATCTTAACTTTAGTTTCCTAATTCAACCACCCTAACTCTAACTCCCAGCTCCTCCAAAACCCTCTGTGCTTAAACCTTATACACAGTTAACTCTGTCCCCTTGGGTTCCCATTGGTTAGTCATTTTACAATAAGTTAACCCTTTCCTTATGAACCCAGTATGATGTCACACAGCTAGGAGGGCAAACACCACACCCATTTATTCCAGCATCTTGTTCTCATGGTCAGGGCACCCCCCCCTTCCCAGAGTTGTCAACCTTTCCCCAAGCCTCTGCGGGGATCAATCTCCTCCCATCAAGGCTTGGGAAAAAAGCTGCATACCTGCCAGCCATATGGTTGACGGGGCACAGCTGGCGGGCGTGCAGGAAAAGTGGAGGCCACCGGCAAAGCTGCGCAGCTCCCCCACTCACTGGGGCACCCCTGAGAGGCCAGCGCCCTGGCGCAATGTGCCAGTAAGCCCAATAGGAAAGACAGCTCTGCTCTTGGTGGCCAACCATTCTCCAGCAAGCAGAGAATGGCATATCCTCCAAGTGCCCCTATTGTCCGGGGACAGTCCTGAATTTACAGAAGCCATCCCTGTTTCTGATTTGATCCCAGAATGCCTGACTTTTCCTTTGGACGTCCCTATTTTCATTGGAGAAATGTTGGAGGCTATTGAGTTATGCAGCCCCCAGCCAAGGAGATAAGTAACTATACAACCTTTAGAAGACATCGGAAGGCAGCCCTGTATATGGACGTTTTTAATGTTTAATGTTTTATTATGTTGGAAGCCACCCAGAGTGTCTGGGGCAACACAACCCAGTCAGATGGGAGGGGTGAAAGTAATAAATTATTATTATTATTATTATTATTATTATTATTATTATTATTATTATTATCATGGAATAGGATGTCCCTAGTTTTATCAGAGAAATGTTGGCAGTTATGAAATGAGCACAAGACCACTCTTCCCTACTGTGATTCCCAGCTGCTGGCATTCAGAAGTATGTGGCCCCTAGAAGGTTTCCCAGAAGGGTATGCATCCCTCATGCTGAAAAATGTTCCCTATCCCTGCATTAAACCACAACTTATTTTAAACTATGTTTTAATGTGTCGTGCGCAGTCTGCATGCCTCCCTCGGCCTGTATCCAGAGCCTTTCATTTCAAAGCCTCTTTGCTTTATGAGGTTCAGTTAATTGGAAATGGATCAAACCCAAATCCCAATTGCTCCAGTTTAAGGAAGGCAGCATGCCTGCTCCAACTTTCCTGCACTCTCTCTCTTGGGGTGCCCTCACCTCCCCTCGCTTTCAAGATTATCCTGGCAGGTGGATGTGAGACAGCAGAAGTTTGGCCACTCTAGGCTTCTGGGAGCCAATCCATCAATATAATTGGCACCTTATCTGTCAAAAGACCTCTCAGGGACCGCCAAGCGAGAGACACGTAATTACCTGGCATGATTCTCTCTCCCGGAAAGAATAATTGAACTTAATCAACATACTGTCCTCTGGGCATATGGGTGAAAATTGTTCTCTTATTGCACTCTGGAGCCTTCTCCTCTCACCTTAACATATCAGGCAATAAAGTGACCTCTCAAAGAGGGACAAGTGATTCATTGCATCTATGCAGCAAGCACAAGTTATAATTTCCACTTGTACCTGCACCGTCTGCCCAAATGAACAGAAAGCCTATTACAGTCACTTCCAAAGAAGCAAATTTGTTCATCATGGAAACTTCACCCCTCCCCTTTATGCCATCGGTTTGTGACTAGGAACTGTGCTTCACTCTCTGAAACAATTTGGTACCTGCCAAAAGAAGAAAAAGCTTAAAAGTTATCTCCCTGTGCCTCTAAATCAACCTTCACTGGCCTTGGGTGCCCTTACCATTGACCATGCTGTCTGGGGCTGATGAGCATCATAGTCCAAAATAGCTGGAAGGCATCAGGCTGGGTAAGGCTGCACTTAATCACTTGTATTAAGGCTGGGCCAAAATCCCACCCCATGTTCTCCCTATCCAGAGCAATTAACTACTTCCTTGGGCACAGGATAAATATCTGTGAATTTTGGGGAGGGATTAGCTTACTGGATCACTCCAGAACATGCATCCTGTTCTCACAGCCCACACAGAGGACATGGGCACAACAGCATTCTCACCTTCAACTGGTGATCACTGCTCTGATAGTGGAGGGAAATGGCCGTCTCAGCTGCTATCATCCTCATTAACCCTTCACTCTAAGGTCCCAGATTACAACATTAAAACACAGTATTAAAAGCAGTTTGAAGACAGCTTGCAATCACAAAATAAGGTGGTCCTAAAAAATATACAGCTGAAGTGTCAAAAACCAGGGTAAAGAAGCTGTTTGGTATTGATAGCTTCATCCTCCTTTCCATTTCCACCCCAATGATACTTTTGGAAGGCTTTTGTTTTGCCCAGTGGTGACTGGTGCCTATTGAGACTGGTAGGGTGGAAGACAAGCAGACCAACAGTAAAGGTAAAGGACCCCTGGATGGTTAAGTCCTGTCAAAAGCGTCTATGGGGTGTGGCACTGTCAGGCTTCAGGGAATTGACTCCCTTCCCCGTGACCATAAATGAGCAGTTCAAATGAAAGGAATTCTTACCATTTATTTTCTGTAATAAGCACAGCATAGAACAAAAGAAAGCATCTCCCCAGAATGGCAGTGCTCCCAATTAAGGGTCACTCCCCCTTCTGTCCCTATTAATCTATGTCACTCCTATGTCTTGTAATCTGAGTTTGTAGCCTCTGCACTTTCTGTTCTGACACTTTTTGAGCTCTCTGAGACTTTGGAGAAGGGGGGTGGATACCATCCAGAGACTGTGAATCTATTAACTCTCTCTTTTCCAGTGTTTTCTCTTCTAGCTGCCTATCCAGTATTTTCCAGCTTCTGCCTTCTGAACTATGCTCCTCTGCTCCTGTGAACGGTCTGGGAATCAGCGTGTTTTTACATGAGTAGAATGTGTCCTTTTATTTAAAATGCATCTGTGAGTTATTTGTGAGGCATAGGAATTAGTTCGTTATTTTTTCCCCCAAAATATAGTTCCCCCACCACATGGTCTGAGGGACAGTGGACTGGCCCAAGGCTGAAAAAGTTTGCCGACCCCTGCCTTAGACCCTAGTTGTACATAAGAGGACTGTGTGGTGGGTCCTGGCTGACTACAGACTAAACTTGGTGGGGCATTGGCCCATTCACCCTAATAGACCAGCCACCACTGGCTTTTCTGCCATCCATCTAGTGTATGGTCAGAAAATAACATTACTGCCGAATTGTAATTGGTGTTTAAATAACGGGGCTGGAGGATGGTTCACTGCTTGCCTCTTTACCCTCTCATTCTCCTCCCTTGTTGTGAAGTTCCCAGATTCTCTGCAGGGAGCAAATTGCCACTGGCTCAGCTCTCTGGTCTGATTAGAACATTCTGATATAAACTCCAGATGGCAAGCCATGGATTTTCCCCAAGTGAGGATCATTTCAAAGATTAGCTCAGATTGGCATTATGTATGTATTTATTTTATTTGATCCTGCTGTCGCTGCAAGAGGGGCCTGAATTGGAAAACATTCAGATGCAACCAGAGTATGGAGACCCAGAAATTTTTTTATTAAAAATAATAATCATAATCATAACAGGCCAAAGACATTCCTAAAAGCCTCTTGGTCCATCTCCCACTCTTGTCAGCATAAGACCTTCCATAGCCAAAGAGGCCTATGAGATTAACCTGTTTTCTAGGAAAACGCAATCTACAAAACCTAAACAACAATATGCAATGTACTGAGAGCAGACACTACCAAAAAGATTACAGAAATGTTTTCAGGCGGAAGGATTGAGTACGTTCAATAAATGCAAATCCAGCCACCCCTGTCAATTGCATTACAGGGTCTGGTCAGGCACCAGCCAATCTTAGTTGAAGGAATATCCTTTCTGGATCCCAAATGTGGCAATCTCTCTATTAAATAATGGGCATGTAAAGAAAGACCATCTGCCACAGCTTTCTAGCAGCACATAGAAGCCGAGGTCGGGTGGTGGCATAATCCCGCTCTTACTTTGGCTTAATTTCTTCTACTGTTAGAAATCAATGTGCTGCAGTAGCTGGCCCTAATGCAATCCTAGTCCATGGGCACCAAGCTGTGCATAACAACTGGCGAACAGCATAACATGAGAGGAGCCCTGCTGGATCTCACTAAAGTAGTGGTTTTCAACCAGTGTACTGTGGCACCCTGGGGTGCCTTGAATGATAGCCATGTGCACTGGCCTCTTTCCTTCCCTCCCTCCTCTGATGCCCTCCCCCATCTCTGCCTCCCAAAGGCTTGCACAGCTGTTTGTTGCAACAGCCCTGGTTATTAGCACCCCATGGTGCCTCTGGGGCTGGTCAGGGGGTGTGCTGGTTGCCAGGAGCTGAGGTGGCCTCGGAGTAAGCAAGCAAGTGGGTGAGAGAGCCCAACCAGCCAGTCCACCAGCCCTTGCTGTTGGGAATGGACAGACAAGTGGGAGGCCAGCCAGCCAGACTGGTCTTTCTTGTGCTTGCTGTGTGCAATGCCTGCCAGGGAGCTGAGTGCAAGCAAGTGGGTGAGAGAAGGCAAGCCGTTCCACCATGCAGGCCCAGCACTGCCTGCTGCTGCCACTGCTGCCTCCCAATGTGAGTAAGATGGTGGCCTCACATTCACCTTTGGCCAGTCTCTGTCAGGCCACTAAGGCCTCTTCCCAGGCCCCTGTGGGGTGGCTTGAGGAGGCACCTCTCTTTGGGGTGGAGGGTGGCTTAGGGGCAGCTGTGGTGGTTGCCCGGAGGACTCCCAAGGAGAGGGGAGAAGAGAGAAGGCTGAGGGAACACTCCGCACAGGAGGGTGTTCAAAAAGGGTGAGGGGCTGCAGGCAAGGGCTTCTGAGGCTCGGAGAACATTTCGCCACAAGGGAGCCACATAAAGAATGTAGTTGGTCAAGGGAGCCATGGACTCAAAAAGGTTGAAAACCTCTGCACTAAAGGCCTATCTAATTCAGCTTCATATTTCCCCAGAGACCAACCAGATGACTATAGGAAGCCCACAAGCAGCCTATGAGGACAATCACACTGTTCTGGTGTTGTTTCTCCCTGAACAGCATCCAAAGACATCCTGCCTCTGATGAAGAAGAAGAAGAGTTTGGATTTGATATCCTGCTTTATCACAACCCAAAGGAGTCTCAAAGCGGCTAACATTCTCCTTTCCCTTCCTCCCCCACAACAAACACTCTGTGAGGTGAGTGGGGCTGAGAGACTTCGAAGAACTGTGACTAGCCCAAGGTCACTTAGCAATTGCATGTGGAGGAGCGGAGACGCGAACCCGGTTCCCCAGATTACGAGTCTACCGCTCTTAACCACTACACCACACTGGGACAGCCACCATGCCTGGGATAACTGATAGACTTACCCTCCATGAATTTGTCTACTCATCTTTGAAAGCTGCTTAAGTTGGTGCCCATCAAAATGTATTTTACTTTACTAATGCAATAGTTTACTTCTACATACAACACATAGTGAGGAATACCGTGTTGTGGTTTTGCAAACGTTCCATTGGCTCAAGCATTTCTGCTTGTTGTGTGGAATGATCTCCCCTGTCCTCCTCCAGTGCACTGTTCTGCATGTTCTCTGAAACTTCACCCTTAGCCAATTATTGGGGGGGGGGGAGTCTTGAGTCCTGCTGCACTAGCAGAAGACCTTGCATGGGCTTCTGCTAGCAGGACTATTTAGCTGAATCTGGCACTCAGTTACTTCTCTCTTTTTTTTATAAATATTTATTGAAATTTTCAAAAAATAAAGAAAAAACAAAAAAACCATTAAAAACACATAAAATTTACATTTCTTACTATCAATAACCAATTTCCTTGACTTCCCCACACCTCCCCTTCTTGTATTCCAGTTCCAATTTTTAGCTCAGCAAGTTCTTGTCCCCAAACTTTACCTTATTTTCTTTAATTCATTTCAGTTAACCAATTTTAACTTATAAACCTCAATCTTTATACATCAGTACTTATTCTTAAAAATCTTTTTCTAAGGTCGACCCCAATTCCCTTCCACGAATTCCCCATTTTTATGTTAGTGGCAAAACAAAATTAAATGAAACAGAATATAATTGTACACCCTTTGGATTCCCAAGGCCCCACCACCCCCTTTCCTGGTTTCGAACCCCAACAAAAGTCCATCAGTCCATCTGCTGTCAGCCTGGCAACCTCACGTCCGAGGCTCTTAATTCTCTCTCAATTCCTCTCTGCCGGTTTTTTTGATAGTCCTTTATATTGAACACCAAATCTCGAAGAAGCTCTGTCCCAATAAGGTCCATGTTTCTTCCAGCCAGGCCTCCATATTTAAAAGTGGAGCCAAAATCTTGTTTCTTACTTCTCTTAAGTCTAAATGTCCCAAAAGCTCCAGTTTCCACTTTAGCCAGGTTTGTATTCCATAGGTCCTCAGATCTCCACATAAGGAGATCTCTCCATTCTCCATTCTTCAATTCAAACCAGATTTTCATCATCCTGATCTTAATTTCCTTTGTATCCATCTTAACCGGCCTCTGGCTCTCCTCAATCATCTGTGGCATTATAGCTCCTCCTTCCTTTTCCTTCAAATCATCATGTTTCTCTTTCATCACATTCTCAAATTTCTCAGATTTCTTTTCTTGTTCAGCTGCAGAAATTTTTAGTTCAACTGCAAAACTTTTTTGTTCAGCTGTAAAGACTTGAGTCAAGTCCCTCCCAGGCTCAGTAACTTTATTTACTGTTCCATTCAATATTGTAACATTTGTAGCCAAAACATCACTCTGTTCCTGCAACTTTCCCAAGAGAAAAAAAGTCCTCTCCAGTTCAGCCAGTGTTTTTCCACTTACAGCCATTTTTGTAATGTCCTGAACCCCCTCTAGAGGGATTCTGGTTTCTTAGTATCTTCCAGTTCCAACCCAAAAGTCAAGTTAGCCTTTTCTTCTTTATTTTTAACAATTTGTTACCAAATTGTAACAAATATAACCAGCAAAGACAACAGAAACAAAGTTCTCCTTTTCCCCCAACTTTGACAGCTAGTTTGACAGCTGTCAAAGTCTTCTATGTCTCTTCCGCAGGCTCTCTCACCGATCGCTCCCGGGTCCTGGGGGAGGGGTGACAATTCCGCTCTCAATATTAGCTCTTATCCTCCAGCACAATCACTTATATTGCCAAAACGTGGAGTTAATTGCTTTTATCCACAAAAGAGAAAGGTGTTCTCTCAACCTTAGTTATAAAATCCTTGCTTTAAGATGTTTACAAGGCGGGTAGGCGGACTTCCTCTTTGCACCTTACCCGGTCGTGCCTAATACCCAAAGAAAATTTCCCTTTTAAGTCCAATTTCCGTATTACTCACGGGTTGTTACTTTTAGTCCAAATGTTCTGAGAAAGAAGTCAGCGCTCTCCGTCCATGGCATGCGGCTTCACTCAGTAGGGGAAGCAGTCGACTCACAGCACCGCACCGCTCTCCGTCCCCCGTTCCGAAGCCTTTAAAAAGGCTCCTTCGCGGGTCGGGGGGCGCAAATGGTGCCCGCCGAGTCACCAGGTCCACAGGCTTCAGCGCCTGTGGTTTCTAAGGGTCCCCGCGTCGCCGCGGCGGCAGGACCCGACCCCTACTAAGCCGATTCCCTCTGGAGCTCGGAGGGAATCCGCCATTAGGCGATGGCGCTAACCCGGAAGTCCCTGGCACTCAGTTAATTCTCTTTGCTGTGACTTTCCCACCATTCAGCATCACTGGACGACTTTAGGTTCTTCTACTGTGATAGTGGGAGAAAAATTCTATCATTTTATACACCTTTACCATATGCACCCTTCCCTCCTCCCCCCCCCCCCCAAAGCTCAAAATGTTTCCTCATAAGGAAGTTGCTCTGGCCTGATCATTTGGTACTGTTTTGGTTTGGTTTGGTTTGGTTTTAAGTTGCTCATCTTTTCTGGTGAGTGCATGTCGGCCCCTGCAGTGATCTGGCAGGGGGGGTGAAGACTGACGCTCCCCTCGCTGTCATCCTGGCTGCTTCACGGCACTGAGCGGGGTCACGCCTAGGGGAAGCCCCACCATCCAATCAGCACCGGTAGGAGGCGTGGTTGCAGGAAATTTAAACCTTGATGCAGCCAGGGGGCTCTCCTCTCTCACCCTTTAGTTGAGCTCAGCCTGACCTCAGCCAATCCTCACGTACCTGCCTTCTTGTTTACAATCAGTCAAGTCAAGTCAAGTACTTCATTATGGTCATAGACCAGCATAAGCAAAACATCTAAATAAATAGCATAACAGTATGAATCTAAACAAATAATCATTAAATAAATAGGAGCAAGAACCGAACATAGATTTAAACATATACATAGAATACTTAATTAAGCATAGATAATGGGTGCATAAAAGTTTATAAGAAAAATTAAAAGATCGGTTAACACAGCTATACAGGGCGGGCTTCAGAAGTGTGGATTTAACAATATGGGCCTTCAGTTTAGGATTGAATTGTAGCATAGACCATTCTTCACTACAGTCAGTCAGAGCAGGCATAGGCAAACTCGGCCCTCCAGATGTTTTGGGACTACAACTCCCATCATCCTTAGCTAATAACCTGTGGTCAGGGATGATGGGAATTGTAGTCCCAAAACATCTGGAGGGCTGAGTTTGCTTATGCCTGAGTCAGAGGATGGGCCTGCCTGTCCTTGACTCTGACTCCACTTACTGTTGGGTCTCACTGTCTTCTGCCTTACGAGTCCCAATGGGCACCATCCACTACTGAACACAGGGTCCCTTTCTTACAGTAGTTTAGTCTGGTGGCACGGAAGCTGATGCAAGGCATCTCCTTCTTTTATTGCTAAGATAAAATGACATGTTCCAGGGATAGGAAAGGGCTGTAGGCATCACCATAACATCACCAAGCTCCACCTGCTGAATCTCAGAGTTTGGGATGCTGCACCCTTGGCAACCGTACAATCAACTACATGATAGGAAACAACATCAAAGTAATGACCATTTGGTAGAGATGTTTTTTTGGGGGAGGGAGGGGGTCCTGTGCCCTTAATGGCACATCAGTATGCAGGCAGCAGAATGCCTGAAAAGCCTTAGATGCTGATTTCTGTGTACCAAGTTCCTGTTAAAAGCTGTTTATTATTATTTTTTCTGATCGTTGGGAATCCTGGGAAGCCCAGGTAGGTACAGAGAAGTCCCAGAAAGAGCACCATAGTCTCCCTTCAAGCCACATAGAATTTTGCACCCACTTTTCAATAGAGTTTAACAAAGTGTGTTCTCCCTGAAATGAGAGCACGTGTTGCGGTGGGGTCCACCAAGCCATCCCTCTGTTGCCAGGCAGGGTTGAATATACTGACCTGGGGCATTTGACTGGAAGGCTGGGTTGCTGGGGCAAATTGCATGTTGCAATGTGGTGGGTGGGATCACAGGTTTTAAATACTGGGGCACTCAGCTTATTGCTTTCTCTTTCGCTGAGTGCATCGGATCACCCGCCCGCCCTGAGTTCAGGGTGTTTTGGTTGACCTTGCTATGCCTGTCATGGGGTCATCTGCTCTTGGGGCAGGGGCCTGGTAGGAATTTTGTCCATATGGCTGATTGGCTGTGCCATTTGGTTTTCGCCTACTATGTAGCAAATTGTCACAACTTGTAAGGTTGCGGTTAGGCATTGGTTATAAATTGGTTGGAGGAGGGGTAAGGATAGGCTGGACCTGCCCCTCCAATGCTGGTGTGGAAGGGAGTTCCGTTAAAGGAATCCAGGGGCTTGCCACAATTTCATCCGAATCCCTGAAAAGCTTTGTGCTGGAAAGCTCAGGGAAGAGCAAAGCATTTTGGCAGAGAAGATCAATTTAGGTCAGTATTCCTGAAAGTGCTTCCTTCCCTCTTCTAACATCCCTGGCCTCAAAGATTAATGATTATGCAAATGACTCAGACGCACACATGTCTCAAGAACAGATGGGCCTGTTTTGGCTCAATTGCCACCAAGAGGCATTCTATCATTCTTCCTGTTCCCAAATGTGCTTCTTTATTTATTTTGTCATGTCTCTTAATTTCAGTGAAGGGGGAGAGGGAAGGCAGGTGGGGCATTTTTGTTTTCTTAGGGCCAGGGCTGGGAATAAGGCATTTGGATGGGAGGCGATTTCTGTCACTGGCAAAGGTATCAAAACTCCTGTCTTCAGGCAAACCGAGCCACATTCTGCGTGAACATTCTGTTCAGGTTAGGAGTGTATCAGAGGACTTGCATCAATTCGTGGGTGTCTGTTATGGATGACGGCGGTTCTTATTATTGAAGGAAGGCGATGTGGCTGAAATCACACACTATACAGGAATGAAATGTGGAAACATAAGCCCTGCCCACAGGCTTGCAATCAAAAATGCACAGACAAGCCACAACGAGAAAGGACAGGCTATAAAATGGAAGAAAAATTAATCAGGAAAAGTCAGGGAGATGAACAGATGTTCATCTTAAGGAGGCACTTAAACGCCAGAGGGAGAAAATCAGATGCCAGGCAGATGGGATGTCAAGTGGTAGGGACCTGCAAGGGAAAAGAGGCACATTCAGGGAATTCAGGGAGCCATATTTGTCTTAAGCAGAAGTCTGGAACCTACTGAATGAAGATTCTGAGAAAGAAGAATCCTTGTTTGTTTGGGTGTCCCTTCATCTTCCAACCCCCAGAATGAAGATGCAGAACAAAAGTTGAGTTAACGGGTGGCAGCTTTATGAACTAATAAGCAAAAGTATCTGTACTGGGATGAATCTCTTCTGTGATTCTTCTGAAGGCATCCTGAGTCGAGCAGAAAGACCCAAGTTGTCATGATGGCTTCCCACTTGAGTGGCTCTAAAGGAAGATTGATTAGACAACTGTCATTGGCTCCTAGCCATGATGGCTGTTCTAGCTCAAGCAACAAGCCTCTGAATACAAGTTGTTGGGAACTACGAGGCAATAACAAAGCTGCTGCGTTCATGTCCTGAGAGTGGACTTCCCATGGACATCTGACTGCCCACTATGAGAACAGAATGGACTTGACTAGATGTGCTTCTGGCTTGCTCTGGCAGGGCTTTTCTTATGTTCATAGATAACCAGGTAAAGCCTTCCTCTCTCCCATGTGGGTGACACCACCCAGGCTCCTACAATGGTTTGGTTTGTTACCTGTTGTGAGGCTGTCATTATCTTTTAAACTTGAAAACAATCTGAAGGGATGCATCTCTTCCATCCCTCTCACAATGGGGTTTGAGTCTGACAAGGCCCAAGGCTATCTCTCCTCCTAAGTCAATTTGCTATAAGAGGTTAATGCCTCATTCATTTCTCTACAATGGGGAAACCTTTGGTCCTTGTTGCTGAACTACAGCTCCTACCATCCCTGGCCGTTGACCATGCTTTCTGGAGCTGGTGGGGCTCATAGTTCAGAAGCATCTGGAAGGCCAAAGGTTCCCCCCACCTGCACGGCAACCTTAGCAATGCCTCTTGAAGCCCCACCCATGATCCCTCAATATCTCAATGTGAGTTATTTTAATGATCATCTAGTTCATTGTTGCTGTAAGCACAAATTTCCACAGTTCATATGTTTGAAGATTTTTGATTTTGATTATTGTAAACAACTCTGAGGAATGTGGATGCATTAGGAGAGCAGAATCTACATCTTTGAATAAAAAAATAATGAGAGAGAGCAAGAGAGAGCAATTTGAAAGACATGATTCCCCTTTGTCAGTTATATGGAGGAAATGTTTAATTTGGAATTATTTGACACCTTTTTGCTGCTGAGATAATAAATTATTTATATAAATTATTTATCAGATATATTCAGATTCAAAGGTTTTTGGATGTTTATTTCTCTCTTCAAAGTGATTTATTACAGATTTTGTATAAATCTATGTTCATATATTTTGAATTTGAATAATGCTTTATTTGTTTGTTTGTTTGTTTGTTCATGTATGTTTGTTCCTTTGGAAAATCAAAACATACATGCATACATAAGGCAGAAGATCATGGAGAGACGATCAGATGGTAGTCTCCAGATCAAAGGAGTAATATTTTAAGGCTCTCCATTCTTGATGAATAGAATATATTTTGACTATGAGCAGAAGCCTTATAACCATGAGCAGTGGGCACACTGTACATCAGAGAGCTGCTTACCCACATGGAAAGTATTAGGTGAGATCAGGCTGGAGTTGCAGGACCTTGTATACTTCCAAGAAAGCAACATCATATGATGAAGTCTGGAGCTTAATTTAAGCCTGTTCGGCTAGACTACTTCTCCCAGGCTTCACCTGCCCTCTCTATTCCTGACCTCCCAGTGTTGAACAGAGAATACCTGAAGGGTGGGGATAAGTGCCCATGTTTGCTTGAATGGAAGTAAGATATTTCCATGCATTCAGGGCTTCATATCACATGGAAGCTCCTACTTATGTTAAAGGAAACACAGGTAGAAGCCTCCTCCAGATCTTCCTTGCTCAGTACAGGACAGTCAGGGACTGAAGGAATGAGGACAAGGATACTGGAGGCTGTGGAACACAACCCTGTGCCCCCAACACAGGCCAACATTTCCTGTTCAGGTGTAAATGAGCAGGAGATGGGTTGCAACCTTGGTCTTCCTGGAAAGCAGCATGGACTTTTTAGATATAATTCAATCATATTTAAGGTGTTATCAGGTACTTTGGACTTGGTGCAGGGATGTGGGATGCTGCCAAAGAATAGGAAAGGATTAGTTAAAAAGGTAATGGTACCCCTGCCCGTACGGGCCAGTCGTGTCCGACTCTAGGGTTACGCGCTCATCTCGCTTAAGAGGCCGGGAGCTAGCGCTGTCCGAAGACACTTCCGGGTCACGTGGCTAGTGTGACGAAGCTGCTCTGGCGAGCCAGCACCAGCGCAGCGCACAGAAACGCCATTTACCTTCCCGCTATAAAGCGGTACCTATTTATCTACTTGCACTTAGGGGTGCTTTCGAACTGCTAGGTGGGCAGGAGCTGGGACCGAACGATGGGAGCTCACCCCACCTTGGGGATTCGAACCGCCGACCATACGATCGGCAAGTCCTAGGCACTGAGGTTTTACCCACAGCGCCACCCGCGTCCCCAAGAATTAGTTATGAACCCATTAATTCTTTAATAAACTGCAGCTGTCCACTCCTGTGACTCCACTTGCTGATTCTTGAAGCTGTTGTGGAATGGATCCTGAAAATGGCAATTCATTTTGGAAATGAGGCACCGGGCACTCTCTCTCTCTCTCTCTCTCTCTCTCTCTCTCTCTCTCTCTCTCTCTCACACACACACACACACACACACACACACACACACAAACTGGGAATAGCAAATCTGACCCAGAGCCCTCAATCGGCCACAGCCTGAATCAAACTTCTTAGAGCAGCTGGATCTGTCTGGCACCCACTGTAATTAATAGGATTGCAACCGACACAGTATCAGTGCCATAGATCATTAAACCTCAACGATTCTCAGGAAGGTATTGATTCAGTTGCATTGCTGTAAGACACTTTAATCAGAATCAGAGAAGTGGTGGAGAGGGAAGGATCTGATTAATCCGTGAGATACCATTGAGCAGGGAGGACCTCATTTATGTGAAAGGTCTCAAGTGCTGACTATTGATATTAAAGTATCCCCCTGGACTGCAGTTGGTCTATCTGAAGAATGTACAGTGGTAGTGCTGTTCTGCAGAGACAGGTGTGCAGTATATAGCCAGGATTTGGAGCTTGCTGAAACATGCATGTTGGGGCTAGTTTATACATACTGCTGTTGCAGTCATTGAGCGTATGAATTGTGTGTGTGTGTGAAGCAGCTCTTGGTGATGAACACTCAACTGAAAAGCAGCATTCAGTGTGCCTTGAGGTGCTAATGCTGTCTCTGATGTATTATCTACTGACTGACTGACTGATTGATTGATTGATTTGCTGCATTTATATCCCACCTGTCTGAAAAAGAGACAAAGAGCCAGTGCCAGTGTTGACATTGCTAAGCTAGATAGGCCAATGGTCTGACTCTGTAAAGGCAGCTAACACTGTCCCTATGTCTATTCTTTAAGAATTTCATTTCCCTCTGAACCCAATCCTCTTCATCTTCATCACCTCACCTCACAACTATGTCTACCCTTTTAGGATTGCACTTCATGCATCTGATGAATAGGACTCTAATCCACAAAAAGCTTATGCCATTATAAATGTCTGAAACGTGCCACAAGAGTCTCTTTTTGTCACAACCAGTGCTTGGGGGGGGTGTGGACACAGAGTCTGTCTTCTGGGATCCATCCGTGAACAGAATGAGTGAGTAAACTCTTTTTATACTTTTATAGAAGACAGTGTCGTGTCTATTTCTTTTATGAGGGGACTAAAGGGGATAGTACCAGGTAACTTATTTTAGAGGCTTTACAGAGCCTGAGCAAACACACCCGCTGTGCAAGTTTAAAAAGGGGAGTGTTACTCTGCTAAGTTGTAGAACTTGTTAAAACAAGTTGGAAAGGATATAATCAAACAATGTATCCTCTCCTGCTGCCCTGAACATTCCCACAATGTGGTCCAAAGGAAAGCAGAGTAATACATTTGACACCAGCTTGGCTGCAGGAGTTGCTGGAAGGAGAAGAAGAAGAGTTGTTGTTTTTTAACATAAATGTTTATTAAGGTTTTACAAAACAAAAGATTCATCATTTCAAAATGTATCATTTCCATACATAAAGCTCATGTAAAAAACAAATACAACAGAAAAACAAAAATATATAGCAGGGGAAAAAAAGAAAAATAAGAAAAAGTAAAAAAGAAGAACCCACTTTCTTAAATTTATAAAGTTCCATGCCCCTCTGTCTTGACCTCCTCACATCCCCCTTTTTTGTGTTCCTCTTTATTCCAATCAAATTCAGCAAGTTCAAAACCTTATTTAAACCATACTTAATTTTATATTCTTCTAGTTATTATGTCCCAATTTTTCATTATTTTAGTCCATACCTCATCTTATATACTATGACATAATAATGTTCTGTTCATAGTCCCCTATCCTTTTTAACATTCTTCTTTTCATTCACATTTAACCAAATCACACAAACCCTGTTACCTTCACTTCCCACATCATATTAACATTCAAAGATTTTACAGTATTTTTGTAAATAGTCCTTATACTTTTTCCAATCCTGTTCAATCAAATCTTCTCCCTGATCACGGATTCTGCCAGTCATTTCAGCCATCTCCATGTAGTCGATCACTTGCGTCTGCCATTCCTCCACGGTGGGTAGATCTTGTGTCTTCCAGTACTTGGCAAGAAGTATTCTTGCTGCTGTTGTTGCATACATAAAAAATGTTCTATCTTTCTTTGGCACCCATTGGCCAACTATGCCCAAAAGAAAGGCCTCTGGTTTCTTAGGAAAGGTAAGTTTAAATACCTTCTTGAGTTCATTATATATCATTTCCCAGTAAGCCTTGACCCTTGGGCATGTCCACCAAAGGTGAAAGAATGTTCCCTCAGCTTCTTTACATTTCCAACACTTGTTGTCAGGCAGGTGATAAATTTTTGCAAGCTTAACTGGGGTCATGTACCACCTGTAAATCATTTTCATAATATTCTCCTTTAAGGCAATACATGCCGTAAACTTCATACCGGTGGTCCACAACTGCTCCCAGTCAGCAAACATAATGTTATGACCTATATCCTGCGCCCATTTAATCATTGCTGATTTAACCGTTTCATCCTGCGTATTCCATTTCAACAGCAAGTTATACATCTTTGACAAAATCTTAGTTTTTGGTTCTAACAGTTCTGTTTCCAATTTTGATTTCTCCACCTGGAAGCCAATTTTTTTATCCAAATTGTAGGCCTCTCTTATTTGATAATAATGAAGCCAATCTCGCACTTTGTCTTTTAATTTCTCGAAACTCTGCAGTTTCAATCTGTCACCTTCTTGTTCCAGAATTTCCCAATATTTTGGCCATTTGGCCTCCATATTGAGCTTTTTCTGAGACTTAGCTTCCATAGGTGACAACCACCTTGGGGTTTTGCTTTCCAGCAAATCTTTATATCTTGTCCAGACATTAAACAAAGATTTCCTGACGATATGGTTTTTAAATGCCTTATGAGCTTTAACCTTGTCGTACCACAGATATGCATGCCACCCAAAAACATTATTGAAACCTTCTAGATCCAAAATGTCCGTGTTCTCAAGAAGCAGCCAGTCTTTTAACCAGCAGAATGCTGCTGATTCATAGTACAATTTAAGGTCTGGCAGGGCAAATCCACCTCTTTCTTTTACATCAGTTAAAATTTTAAACTTTATTCTAGGTTTCTTGCCCTGCCAGACAAATCTAGAAATATCTCTCTGCCACTTCTTGAAACAATCCATCTTGTCCAAAATTTGCAAAGATTGAAACAGAAATAACATTTTTGGCAAAACATTCATCTTTATAGCTGCGATTCGACCCAACAAGGAAAGCTTCAAATTAGACCAAATTTCTAAGTCTTTTTTAACTTCTGACCAACATTTCTCATAGTTATCTTTAAATAAGTTCAAATTTTTCGCAGTCATATTAATCCCTAGGTATTTCACTTTCTTAACCACTGTTAAACCTGTTTCATTCTGAAACCTGTCCTTTTCCATTGGCATTAAATTCTTCTCTAGTACTTTAGTTTTTGACTTATTTAATCTAAATCCTGCCACATGACCAAATTCTTTAATCAGTTCCAAAGCTCTTTTCATACTAGATTCCGGCTCCTGTAGAGTCAAAACCAAATCATCTGCAAAAGCTTTCAATTTATATTGTTTGGCTCCGACCTGTATTCCTTTAATAGACCGGTCCCCTCTAATCATGTTCAGCAGCACCTCCAGGACCGAGATAAATAATAATGGAGAGATAGGGCAACCCTGACGTGTTCCTTTTTCTATCATAAAGTCTTCAGTCACCACATTGTTTACAATCAATTTTGCTTTTTGTTCTGAATAAATTGCTCCTATACCATTTTCGAACCCCTGTCCCACTCCCATCCCTTTCAAATTTTTCTTCATAAAACTCCAAGAGATATTATCAAAGGCTTTCTCCGCATCAATAAAAACTAACACAGCTTTCGTATTAATATTCGTTTGCAACAACTCCAAGATGTCAATTATATTCCTTGTATTATCAGATAAGTGTCTGCCTGGAAGAAAGCCTGCCTGGTCCTTGTGTATTACTTCCGCTAACACTTTTTTAAGTCTATTAGCTAAAATATCTGCAAAAATTTTGTAATCCACATTCAGAAGGGAGATGGGACGGTAGTTCTTTAGTTGTGTCTTTTCAGCTTCTGTCTTGGGTATCAATGTGATGAATGCTTCTTTCCACGATTCAGGCGCCTTTTTCCCTTCCAAAATCTCATTACACACCTCCTTTAATGGTTGAATTAAAAAGTCTTTCAAAGTCCTATAATATTTGGAGGTTAGCCCGTCCGGTCCTGGAGATTTGCCCAATTGCATGTTCTGAATGGCACCTTCAATTTCTTGTTCTGTGATTTGATGATTCAATATTAATTTATTTTCTGAAGATATTTTTTGTAATCCATTGGTTCTTAAGAATTGGTCTATCTCAGTTTCTTTCTGCGGCCCTTGCGTGTAAAGTTGTTTGAAATATCTCTGGAAACACCTTCTAATCTCCTCCGGGTTCTGTATATTTTTCCCATCAATCTCAAGATTTGTAATCGTATTTAACTTCTGTCTTTTTTTCAACTGCCACGCCAATAGTTTCCCACATTTATTGGCTGACTCAAAAGTCTTTTGTCTCATTTGTTTAATTTTCCATTCTACTTCCTCATTAATCAGTTTCATATATTGCACCTGATATAACTTAATTTCTCTTAGGATCTCTTTTGAGTTTGGTTTAGCTCTTAACTTCTTCTCCCCTTGTTTTATTTTCTCCAGAATTTTCCCTTTTTTCTCATTTTGGGATCTCTTTTTTATTGCATTCTGTTGAATCAAGAACCCTCTCATAACCGCTTTGCTTGCGTCCCAGATTGTTCTTTTTTCAACCGTGGTTCTCATATTTATTTCAAAATAGTCTTTCAAAGTCTTTTGGGCCTTCCTTACAATATCTTGGTTTCTTAATAAGGTGTCATTCATCCTCCATCTAAAGGAACCGATGAGTGTTAGTTTCATTTCCATCTTTACCGCATTATGGTCGGAGCAGGTTTTTGGGCAGATTTCCACCTTTTTTATCTTAGGTGCCAGGCCTCTAGTTGTCCAAATTTGGTCGATCCTTGTCCATGTCATTTTGGCTTCAGAAAAGAACGTTCCTTCTCTACCTAGGGGGTTTTTGGTCCTCCAAATGTCAATCAAGTCCATATTGTCAGTCAGTTCAAAAAAAATTTTTGGTAGTCTGCCCTCTTTCGTTACAGTCTGTCTTTGTGCTTTGTCCATATTCGTAGATACCACTCCATTCATGTCTCCCATCATAATAATGTTGTTATAGTCCATAAAGTCCATCAATGTCTCATGCAATTTCTTGTAAAACTCCGATTTCCCGAGAAGAAGAAGAGTTTGGATTTGATATCCCGCTTTATCACTACCCGAAGGAGTCTCAAAGCGGCTAACAATCTCCTTTCCCTTCCTCCCCCACAACAAACACTCTGTGAGGTGAGTGGGGCTGAGAAACTTCAAAGAAGTGTGACTGGCCCAAGGTCACCCAGCAGCTGCATGTGGAGGAGCGGGGAATCAAACCTGGTTCACCAGATTACGAGTCTACCGCTCTTAACCACTACACCACACTGGCGTACAAGGAGGCGTACAAGGTGCCATCCAACTGTTTTAGGGACGCCACTCTAAATTTTTTACTCCTGAGCTTTTTCTTCTCCCAAAGGCGTCCAGCAAAGTACCCCTTTGTAAATCCATTCGGACTTCAGAGGCACAGAGGAATCACACTTGAAAGCAAAAATTATGCCAACCTGCAGATTTGGAACTTGCATTTGCTTTCTTGCTTTCACTCACTCTCTTTTTTAAAACTCTCCTTATTGCAGTGTTAGCAAGAAACAAAGGGAAGAAAGGAATTTTTTTTAAGGTAGTGAATGGTTTTAAACATTTTCAAAGTGCATTACCTTTCTATCTCCCTTCCCCAGCTACTCTCCAGCTCATATATCCCACTTGCACTTTGGAGAAGGCAGAAAAGTATATATTGTACAGCCAAACTGCCAGCTCAGATTTCTGTTGCATAACTTCTGTGCCTCATAATTAGATTTGCGGTGACCTCTGCTCTCTGGCTTCTGTTCCTCCCATAACACAGGTGCCCTGGTGCCTGAATAGTTTTGGCCTCAACTTAAGCAGGTCTGAAAGTTTTGCAGCCCGAGGTTTCTCCTTGTCCAAGCTGCCTACAGCTTGACAGCTTTCTTTCTCTCCCTGGTGACAAGCAGCCTTGGCTCTCGGGGACACAGCAAGGAGGTCTGTGTGGGATGCAAAGAGAAAACAAGGACAGCAAAAAACAGATTCTCATTAAAGTATATATTATTATTATTTCTAAAAGAAGGGAGGAAGCCAACTAGATGAATGCTGTCACAATCTTACTGTGCCACCAGCACTGTGTAGGTATCGAATGTGGGTGGATGTTCGACCATGTGGGTTTCACTGACAATTGCCCAGGGTTAAATGTTTACCTGAGAACAATGAAAATAAATTCACAACAAATTGAGTTCCAAGGTGAACATCATCAGAACCAGTGTAGCATAGTGGTTAGAGTGTCGGACCAGGACCCAGGAGACCAGGGTCAAATCCCCGCTCAGCCATGAAACTCACTGTGGTGACTTTGGGCCAGTCACTGCCTCTTAGCCTAATCTACTTCACAGGATTGCTGTGGGGGTTAAATAATGAGGGGGGCAGGAGCCACCTCGAATCCCTTGGAGAAAAAGGTAAGATGCAAATGCAATAAATGAAATGAATGAGATGGACTAGATGAGCCTTGGTGTCTTTTCCAAATCTACAATTCTATGATTTAGAATGCTGATTGGACGGAAATGGAAGAAAGGGGGTAAGAAGCAGTGTGGGACGGAGTCTGTCTAATTTGGAAGCCCCAACATGGCTGATGTCTGTCAAGCCTTGATACAATCAATATTGAATATGGCAGCCTTTGGGAAGTCAGATGTTCTGTGACATTGACACTATGCGTGTGTATATAGATGTGTCAGCTTTTTGAGCCACACCTATAGCCATTTCTTCAAGCAGCAGAGTGATCTGCTGCCGTTTCCAGGTGTTTGTGCCTTAAAAACCTTTGCTTGCCAAATCCTACAGATCAAACAAATTTTCGTAACCAAGAGACAGGAGCTGGTCAAGTTAGCCTGACAATTTTTTTCCTGACAGCTTGATAACCTTATATGTATGATGCTGTCAAGAAGAAAATTGCTCCATTAAGAAAATGTTCATCTGAAGTCATTATTTCATGAATACTTTGTCAGAACAGCCACCAATTCCTCTTTGATTTCCTTTCCAATGTGTGTTCATTACATGCCGCACTGTTTCTCTTCGGCTGCAGTATGGCTTCTTACAAAAACTATTTTATTCATCTCACTGTCCACCTAGTCAGAATTTTACAAAATTAATTACATAAATGTTACGTTATGACATTTCAATGCAAAGGAAACGCAATGCAAATGGGGAGAAATGTAATCAATTATGTGTTGGTCGCAGACTAAAAGCTATTTCAGACATGGGGCAAATAAGTGAACCTTGGCAATTTCTGCTCCTTTTCCCACTTCTATCAGACTCCTCTGACATCCATTTAGGGATAGTTTACCTTTGAGGGGTTCTTTACCACAACATGAAGCTATGAAAATATATCCAGAAAATATATACCCTTTTACACTTTTTCATGCTGTTTTTCCATACATTTTCTTGTTATTAATACTCTTGCTTGTTTTACTATATATTTCTTACCCATTCATTAAAATCACTGGTGAGGATCTGGAAATGAAAAATGGTGGAAAAAACAGGGTTGTTTAGCCTGTAGAAGAGAAGGTTAAGGAGAAACATGATATCTGTCCTCAAAAACCTGAGGGGATGCTAGGCAGAGTGGAATGGTTCTCTGTTGTCTCGAAGAGCAAGACTGGAATGATTGAGTGGACTTGTCAAGAGAGCAGTTTTGAGCTAAATTTTAAGAGAAAATGGCGAATGGCAAGAATTGCTTGTCTGACGAATCCACACTGAGTCATCAAAAACTTGCATACAGTAGTACCTCGGGTTAAGTACTTAATTCGTTCCGGAGGTCCATTCTTAACCTGAAACTGTTCTTAACCTGAAGCACCACTTTAGCTAATGAGGCCTCCTGCTGCTGCTGCGCCGCCGGAGCACGATTTCTGTTCCCATCCTGAAGCAAAGTTCTTAACCCGAGGTACTATATCTGGGTTAGCGGAGTCTGTAACCTGAAGCATATGTAACCTGAAGCGTATGTAACCCAAAGTACCACTGTATTTGAGATATAAATCTTTCATCTCTTGCACAACAGATCCACATAATAGATATTAAAAACACATATTTATTAATTTTGAGTCAACGAAACAACTAAACAGTAGAACTCTAAAAGGATCACCTTCCTGGCCGTGAAACTATGAATTGAACACAATAAAGGCCTGTCAAACTGACATCATATCACCAGCCAGAAAGGACAACATAGCAGGAGGCTGGTCTCCCTTGGTTCTACCTAGCAGAGCTCTTCATAAAATTGGCACTTTATCTGTCAAGGGCAGATCCTACAATTGGTGCCCATTATATTTAATAAAGCCACACATCGTTCAGCACTATAAGAGACGAGGTCTTGCAAAAGGCCAAGGCACTGTTGTTTGTGCAGCAGCTACAGCAAAAGTTGAATCACCAGCCATCCCTCCTTATCTGCAGACTGCTGGCATTTTGACATCCATCCTAGGTCTGCTAATAAGGGAGTCAATGTCAGGTGCATGGGACTACAAAATAATAAACTAAGCACCATACACAACAAGGGGTGGAGTAGGGTAGATGGGAAGGGAGGGAGAGTGAATTCTCGTGCAACTGTACAGCTGGTGTGTCAGGGTTTGGTTTATCTTGGATGGAAAAGAGCTGCAGCTCAATGGCAAAGCAGCTGTTTTGCATACAGGAGGTCCCAGTTTCAGTCTCCTGCATCTCCAGGTAGGGGTGAGATATATGCTTTCTAGGCGTGGGGCTGAGCTCTTTAGCACTAAAATGGAACAAAACAAAATCCACACAAAACCCGATTGCCATTTGTTCCAATTCAGAGCTAAATTGTGAGTTTTCCTTCTTGAGGTTCTTTTCCTTCTTGAGGTTGTTTGACTAGTTCTGTCTGTCATACTAGCTACCTTAGCACCTTCAGTTTCTTCATCTGCGAAATGGGTCTACCTTCTAGGGAGGGGAGGGATTATGTGTCTGCTGTTTTATTTTTTAATCACTTAGCAAAGTTTTTGCACTCTTCCCAGAATAGGATTTGTTAATCTTATTCTGGGTGTTAAGCATTTGACTCTCACAAGAATGGCTGGGAGGATGGGATATGTGTTTAAACTGGAGACATTGTCTTCCAGGACTAGAATCTGCTCATGTAAATTGGGATTGGTGAAGCATTTATTTTGCTTATGTCAGAAATGCTATTGTCCAAGAAGACTTGTCAAGTTCCATCAAGAACAACCAGAGCTGAGAATTGAATTTCCGGTGCTCTTTGCTCAAAATGCTTACACTTGAAAGCCAAACAGCTAGATTATCAATCTTCATGCCCTAGCTTGGGTGACATTTATTGGCTTAAACATTGAACAGGACCCAACATGTTATGTGGGAGTCCAGAGCCCTTTCTTTATAGGTAGGAAATTGTAGGGAGTTTGCAGAGATTCCAACCATCATTATGTTACAAAAACAAGGCTATTGACCTCTACAATCTTACATACAGTACATTGCAGTTTGTGGGCTGTATCCAAAGTCTGTCATACTCAGAGTCGACCCATTGAAATCAATGGGTCTACTCTGAGTCTAACTTGGCCAGAAATCATCCAACATATGAAACGCAGCAAATGTTGATATTAACCACTAATGCTAAATTTAAGCAGGCTGGTGAGAATTGTCAGGAAATGCTAACATTTATTAGTAAAATATATGCAATACCACATGAATTTGATGAATGGCCATATGTAATCCTCACCATCTACTAATAAAGGCATACTGGAAAGACTTCAGAATAAGGAAGTTTCTCACTTTTCCCAGTAACTCTTACATTTACTCCAGCTTCAGTATGCTCTCACTGCTGCTGTTTGAAGCTGAGTGCACATGGCAGTAGCCACAATACGTCTGTATCCTGTAGTTTCTTGAGAAATACTCCTGTTTGGTGCCTTTTCCCTCAAACCAGCTTCCATCCATTTTGAAAACATAAGTCATGGTTAAGCTGAGTGTGTACATTTCAGGCATCCATTGTGCATGTGCAGATGATGGCACATCCACAAATGGATGACTTCATTGAAAAAGAAGTTGGGGGTTTGTAGGCACAGAGAAATGGATCAGGTAATGTGGGAGGGGGGGATCAGGTAATGGTGTGTACAACAACATAAAATGTGACTTGAAACACAGTGGGGGGGGGGACAAATTTGCTGCATTTTAAAACACTGATCTGTATCTGCCCTTTGGGGGCCAATTGGCCATGGAATTATTCCTTCCTTTAGCTCTGCGTGACTGTTGTAAATAGCACCCGTGGGTTGAGACCAGGGCATGTGGAAAGGAGGGCTTTAAAATAGAATCAGAAATCACAGCTACCCCCAATATATTGTTCCAAATGTTTTTTCGAGATGTGCTTCTTTATCAAGTGAATGCCTTTAGTGTCTTCTAATGTTTCTTAAGAGCTGCTTGGAAGAGCCTCGCTGCCGATTCACCCAAGAGCAATTGCCTTGATAAAGATACACCTTTTGAAATTCATCGGAAACAATATAGTGGAGCATCTGACCTGACTGAGGGAGGTCTTAAACTTTTTCAGCCTGAGAACCACATTCCTTGATGGAAAAATCTTTCAGGGGCTGCATAGCAGTAATAGATGGGGGCAGAGGTAAATGGGAGCAGCATCAAAAGGGTCCTGTTTGTGAACTTCTTCAGGGCATCTGGTTGGTTACTGTGAGTTGCTGGACTAGATGGGTCTTTGGCCTGACCCAGAAGAATTTTCCTTCTCTTCCTATGTGCTTATGAGAGGGGCATTGCCTGGGGAGAATCCCAAAGGTCATACAGAGATGGTTGGAAGCCCCTTTCATCCTCCATGGTCCCAATCTGAATAGCAGCTTCTGTATTTTCTATTTGCAGAGGGACAAGAGTTCCCATCAGTATCAGTGGGGATGTTTCTCCTATTCCAAACTGCAAAGGCGGGGAATCAGAATTTGAACCATGGCGCAGGCACAGGGTCCAAGTCTTCCTCTCTGTAAGTCAGGTGTGGGGAACCTCTGTCCCTCCAGTTGTTGCTGAATTACAACTTCCCTCATCCATGGACATTGGTCATGCTTGAGACAGATGGCAGCTTCAGTTCAGCCACATCTGGAAGGCCAAAGCTTCCTTGCATTTGCTCTAAGCCATGATCTCACTATCCATTAAGAAAAATATCAGCTGTGTAATACATCCAGACAGGAATAATGTCACATCTTGTTTAGTTGTGGAGGGGGGTTCCCTTAAATCTCATAGCAGAATTATTTGTACAGTGTTTCTTTCCAAAAAAACATCCCATATTAATACTGAGACTAAACTTAACAGATTTAAACACCCTCCCTGCCCGTGATAACAAAACCAAACCAGAAATAGCAATATAGTTTGTTCAACAAATTGTAACCATTTCCTTTTAAAATTCTAATTATGTTAACTGTGGCTGGAAGCTTTAATGAATGAGCTAATCAACTAAAGTTTTACAGTCCAATCCTATGCAAGCTTTCTTGGAGCACTGTATTACATTTATAGCCCATATTTCCCCCAAGGAGCTCCAGGTTGCATGTGTGGTCTACAGTCCTCATTTCATCTGCAATAGGAACCCTGGAGATGGGCTAGAATAGGAGAGCAACTATGCAAGCCTAACTATGTTTACTGGAAAATAAGTCCTATTGAATTTAATGGGGCTTTCACCCAAGGAAATGAAATTAGGATTGCAGCCCAAGTGGCTGGCCCCAGGTCACCTAGTGCGCTTCAGTGTTGCCCAATATAATTAATAACAAACGGTTGCATCCAACTAACATCTAATCAGAGCAGACCCTCTGAAGTTAATGAACTAAATTAACCATGTCTATGAATTTCAGTAGATCTACTCTGAGTAGCACAAGCAGCAACTACAACCCAGAAAGCCAACTGTTAATTATGCACTTGCTTATTTGTGGGGCCAGTTTGCTACTGTAAATAAAGGAAGAAAATATAAACCAGTAAAGGATATCTTTCTTTGTAATTATGAATGATAGTGTTTGTTTATTAAACTGTAATATTTCAAAATGTCAAAAAACAACAACACAACACCCTGCAATATGCCAAAAGGGTTTCAGGAAAATGCAATGCTTTTAATAAAAAAAAATTATACGTAAATTCCTCCATTCATCAATCAGAAGGCAGGTGATTAAGCAGCTAAAAGCATATCCCATTGGAGGCAAACTCTAATTTACACAATTTAGACTGTTTAATGCCAAGTGAATACAAATGGCAGTAATGCATTGCTGTTTTCCTGGCAGAAGGAGGCCACTCTGTTGCTCTCTACCATTTAGGACTCTAAGCCCTAATCCTGCTCTCTAAAAGATTTCAGCATCCATGTGGGAGAAAGGTAGGTCTCCATATGGCAGCGCTGTGCTGGTGCTGGCCTAGAACGAGTGATGACTTCAATCAAAAATGTGTAAAACAGACTCCGTAATTCCAGATGTGAAGAGAAATCATTCTGTGAAATTGTCCTCCCTCCTCCCACTTAATCCCCACCTTTGTTTTAACACATCTTTTCATCATGAAAGCTAATGGGTCTGATGTCTGATTAGGCATAGATAAAATGGCACTGTTAATCTTGGGTCTCCCCTCCCCCATGCTGATGGCATAAGGTGCCATTTAAACCTTTGCATTTGCTTTCAGATAAAGCATGTTTGGAGTTTTGCAAGACATTCTGATTAAAGAGAGAAAGAAGTCCAAGTGGAAACAGTTGCTTTCCCTGCGATTGCAGGTCTACAAACAGGCCTTTATGAAGCAATGCAATGTAACTTTACATTTTTAACAAACCTTGTTCAATCATTGCTGTTTATTTGGAGAGTTGTTTATCACTGCACCTCTCAAATCCAGAGGAACAATTGGTTTGCATAACAGAGTATTCATTTATGTAACTGCAACTTCATGGTTTTACTGTATCTACCCAACATTAAATTGAGGTCAACTATAATGACAGCTTCTAGTAAATGGTACAAGAGATAACCATTTTTATTATGGCAACCATTTTGATTGCACTAAAATTCAAAAGGCACCTCGAAATAGGGTTGCCATATTTCAAGAAGTGAAAATCTGGACACAAAAGCTGTTGCACTTTTTTTTTGTCACAGTTGTGGAGCTTTTTTATTTTTGACCAAAGTTGTTAAGCTTTTTTTGGCAAAATCTCAACTGTTTTTAAGGAAATTCACCAATATCAACACTTTAAACATGGATTGCCGTACATCTGGATTTTCCCAGGCATTTAAGCGATTTCTGCCCAGGCGTTGTTTACGAGGGCAGAATCCCGGCTATGTCCAGGAAATTCTGGACATATGACAGCCCTACCTCCAAACAACATGCTTTGTGGGAGGAAATAAAATGGTGTCCATTCCAATTCTATGTCCACAGTAGAATATCTATTTATACCAAGTATATAGCTAAAACAAAACAATCAATTCCAAGAGGGTGAAACAAGTGAAAAGTTCTCCTTGCCTTTTTGGTACAGCCTCTGTTTCTGCTCTGGTACTGCTATTCAACATACTCTAGCGCACTAGCCTGCCCCCACAATTGAGGGGGTCAGGGCTTTGTGTTGTGTGCATTCCAAACACATGGCGCAGAGTGTACTGATCTCACTTGTGCATGTTGCGAGATGTGCTGACATGGCGTGCCCTGTGGCGTGCACAAGTGAGGTGAGCACATGCGGCAGGCGCACGTGGGCACTGTGGAATTTGGGGAGCCCTCAAGCCCCCCCCCCAGATGGTGCCCTTGCGCATACAGGCAATGAATTGGCATTGACAGGAAGCAGATGTCATAGGGCCCCTCTAGGATGAAAGAGAAGCAGTTCTGGAATAAGATGTCACCTCGATCTCAGTCTCTACCTAAAACATGCCATTGGTCTACCTAGCCTAGCATTGTCTACACCAGGAATGGAGATCCTTCTTCAGCCCAAGGGCTACATTCCCTTCTAGACAACCTTCCAGGCAGTGGCGTAGCAAGGTCTGGTGGAACCCGGTGTGGAATTTTTATTGTCACCCCCCCCACCCCCGACATTGAAATAATTAAAAGAAGAAAAAATAAGATACTTACAGGGCCACGTGCCAGTCATGGGTGTGGACAAAGGCAAAAGTGGGGAAGCAATGAATGGAAATATTGCCTTGGCTAGTGTCTACACATGCTTACACACACCTCTCGATTGTCTATGCAGGCAAGCAAGAGGCATTGCCAGAGTCCAAGGACTCCTTCCAGCCAGGCAAAAAAGCAATTGAGGAGGGTGTGACTTGGGGAGAGGTATAACCTGAGGAGGCTCCTGAGAGCCAGAGAGAGAAGCCTGGAGGGCCACATTCATCCCCTGAGCCCAAGGTTTCCCATCCCCAGAGATGCCAGGGACAGGCTGAATATCTGAGCTTCCTCATGCAATGCATGTACTCTACCACTGAGTTATGGTTCCTCTCCTAAAATATTTGAAGGTGATTAATATTTTTTAAATATTTGTATTATAATTAGTATTATAATTTCAAAAGAAAGTTTGGCATGATTCCAATTCTTTATATTTCTTTGGTAGCTTAAGGAACATATTGGCATTTTTCTTTCTGGTGCCATATTCCATTCCTTGTTTATTTTCCTATAGTTTTAATCCAACATTTAGGAGGCAAAAATGACTAAGTGTTCAGGTCTAAGAAACATTTTTCCCAGGGCTTGTCTTAAATCAGACCTATTTTATTTCTGCTGATTGCTTTTATGCTGTTTTGTATTTCTTTTATCTCTTTGTTTGTTTGTTGCTGCTGTTTTAAATTATGTTTGAAGCAATTGTTTGATTTTTTATTTATTTTTCCCTCTAACAAAAGCTAGATGGATTCTGTTTTAATTAACGTCTATTGTCATTTTGATTATTTGAAACTCTCCCCAAAATGTAATCATCATTATGTCATATGTTAATTTGCATGCCATTTTCCCCATATTTGCTTACAGGATAACAAAAAAAAAACATAACAATTCCAAACATATTAGAAACAATTGCAAATAATAATATCAATAATAATAATAATAAACCAAGCCATGCATTTTGTAAAACAAGACAAATAAGTGATCCTAGTATAACAGCTTAAGCTAAACAACACTGTATGAAAACAATACAAATCAGGAAACATACTGAAATCACCAAAACTAAACGGAAGAGAAAATGATGCCAATGCAAACATGGAAGAATAGCACATAGCACATCACGTCTCTTCAAGGGTAAGCTATAAATTGCTGAAATTAACAAATAAAAGAAAACTGAAGAGAGGGAAAATGCAGCAGAACTCTTCTGCAAAATATCCATTCCAACACCAACACATTAGGTTTTCTGATAAGGTCAATACCAACATAGTGAGGACTGTTCTTCCTAGCGGATATTGATCGTTCAATAAAACAATTCTTGAAAATATTGGAAGGCACTTGCAGTGATGCTCGCCTGCCTCCTACAGATGCCGGGGAGCTCTCGCCTTTGATTACCTACAGCGCTGTGGCAACATCTCAGAAGAGAAAAGATGCGATCCCATTAGCACATCCCTCTAGAGCTGCCACCTGCTTTGATTTTGTCAGCGTATGCCAGAAAACCAAAGCCAGGTCCTGAATGAAGAAGCATCCCTTTCATGGCAAGCAAATGTCCTAGAGATTTACTGTATGGAATTCAACATGGGTGAGAGATCAAAGGCTGCATGCAGAAAAGATGATCACAGGGTCATAAATGCCTACTGAGCTCACCTTATTGAGGGGAACGTAATAGATGCAACACCGTTCATGCATATGCAAATTGCATGAATGGTTTGTTGAAAAGTGCACAGGGGTTGCAACAGGACTGGTTCAGATTGGCACCCTAATAAGGAGCACTCAGCCAGCCCGGTCCAGATTAGGCCTGTAGAGAGCTGGGAGCCCATGCCTCCAAAACGTATTTTTGAGAAAGAAGGAATAAAGAAGGGGGAGTTTTAAAAATTAAGAAATAAAAAAGTAATTGCTAGCCTCCTCTCTTCTTCTTCCTTCCCATGTGACTTGTTCACTCCTGAATTATTTTTCTCCCCTCCCCGCCACCAAATTATAGGTGAACCCCCAAGGTGAAACAAAAGATTGGCCTTATTGCCAGGGCTTAAAATTTCGATTTAATTTCCTTTTGACAATATTGAAGCACTTCCATTCAAGGTGTCTAAAGGGGAAGCAAAAAAAAGAGAAAAGAAGAATAGTTCCTCTCCCCCCCCCCTTGTCAAATAACGCCTGTGCTTTTATGGATTTGAATCCACTTGACATTTCTCTTTCACTCCGAGCGGCACACAGCATGCATAATAAGATTGCAAAGGAAGCTGGTCTTGTTTTCCCTGCTCAAGTGTTGTTAAAGCTTTGCCAAATGGTCTCCTTTCTCTGCATGCTTTTATACATCCACCCTCAAATTACTTGGGGGGGAATGATACAGCGTGGTTGGAAGCATTAGGCCAAGATCGACAAAAACATGAGATCTCTAAGATACAAAATCCCCGTGCAGAGCAACTTAGTTGGTCCTGAACATGCCTGATTGGGGGCTTTTGAGGAGAAGGAGAGATTCACCGACCATTTATATCAGTAGGTTGGGAGTGTTTTTCCGCCACAATCGATATCCTGAGCAGAAAAAAATGTCATTTGAACGGAGGCAAAAACCAACAGTGTAAATAGTAACAAGGTTATAATTCTTAACAAGAACCATCATCTAAAGTTCTGTCCATACTGTACAGCTGAGTTTTTCAGATGCTGATAAAACCCACCACTTTGTCCAGTGCAGCCTTGGACCCCCTTGTTTATTTTGCTTCTGAAATCAGCTCTCTGAACATTTGATTTGGCTTGAAGAAAAACTGCAGGAATTAGAAAAGTTGTGCTTGTGAGCCTGTGGTATGTTGGAGTGCCACCACTCACCTGACCTGGAGGTCAGGTCACATAACTGGTGCTTCCCAGAAGGTAGAGGCAGCAAGTTGCGGTGCAAATGCCCCAGATCTAGCGCTCCTGCTGATTTGCACCACACCAAACTCCTCACCCCTTCCCCTCTGCCTCTTGGTAAGTAGTAGCAATGTGGCTGCTCAGAGGTCAGGTGTGCAGCAACACCCTGGCAAACTCTCTGCTACTGCTTGTGAGCTTAGATTAAGGAAATGCTGCAAAGCTATTGCTCTAGAGTCATGCCACCTCTCTCTCCTACCAGTTACCAGGCAGACATCTTTATAGAATGGGGATGAAAAATCTGTGGCTCTCCAAAGGTCACTGGTCTAACTCCAGTCATGTCTGACTATTGACCATGCTGGCTGGGGCTAATGGGAGTTGGAGTTCCTTGGGAGGTGGTGGACTCTGCTTTCTTGGAGGTTTTTAAGCACAGGTTGGATGGATGCTTTAGCTGAGATTCCTGCATTGCAGGGGGTTTGACGAGATGACTGTTGGAGTCCCAACTCTACAATTCTATGGTTCTATGAACATCTGAGGGGGTCACCATGCAAAACAAAACACACACACACACACACACACACACACACACCCAATTATATCAACATTAGGCTATACAGCAGGGGTCCTCAAATTTTTTCAGCTGGGGGCCAGTCCACTGTCCCTCAGACCTTGTGGGGGGCCGGATTATAATTTTTTTGCGGGTGGGAATGAACGAGGAACGATGAGTGGCACGTGAAAGGGCTCCGGAGAGGGGCTGGCACCAACAAAGCCCAACCCCCCTCCTCCTCTAGGCAGGGCGGGGAGAAGCCAGGAGGAGGGAGGGAGGAGGAGCCGCTGTAGCCATTTGAGGGGAAGGGAGGGAGAAGGAAAGAACATGCTTGCTGGCGATCCACGCAGTGATTCCTAGACCATCCACGGGCCGAATTTAGAAGGAAATTGGGCCTGATCCGGCCTGCGCACCTTAGTTTGCCGACCCATGCTAGTATACAGGCATTAAAACAGGATATAATGAATGAACATGAGAAGGGTGAGACATTTATACACGTTCAGTTAAACATCAGCATTCCACCTATAATTGTGCCCTCTCTTGGCAAATCTGTAGTTTTCCTCATCCAGGGGCCATGGGAGGGTTTCTGATAACTGCAGCCCCAGTTATATGCACTAAAGATCCTTGCAGGTATTCAGCTGCCACCTCCTTGCATATTAAAGGCACAAATGAGAGCTTCACATGTTTGAACCAAGCCTGACCCAAGTCCCGCCCACCCCTCCCAAAAAAAACACAAGAGCAGCTAATAGTATCCACTGCCCCAGGCTAAAATGCATAGCACCAAATGCTGGGTAAATTGTTTTGGCACTTGAGTCAGAAAACCCAACGTACCCTCCTTCTTGGCAGTAGAAATACAGCAGTAATACATCATCAGATTATTACAATCAACAGATCAGAAGTATAATAAATTACTTAACCATTTTGACTCTTTTACAACACCCAAAATCAGCATTATCAGACTAAGAGCCAGCCTCCCAGTAACAACACTAATACAGCTCCCCTGTATGGAGCAGGGCAGGGTGGCAGCAAAATTGGGGTTGCATGAAAAAATCAGCAAGAGAACCTGATTGACATCATGCTCAGCCCCATCCAGGAAAACTGCCACAATGCTATTCTCCAGAGATGGGCTCCACAACTCCACAGCTCTGCCCTACAGCATTGCCTGCTATTGCCTAATGGTAAGTTTGAACATATGGATGTTGCTACCATTCTTCCACAGGCACTTGCTACACAAGCATCCTTTAGCACAGCAGAGACCTTGAAGAAGGACACTGACTAAACTGATAGTGTCCAGAGAAGAGCAACCAGGGTGATGAGGGGTCTGGAAACCAAGTCCTATGAAGAACAGTTCAAAGTATATTTTAGATAAGGGAAGAGAAGATTCAGGGGTGACATGATGGTGAAGAGGATTCAACTGATCTGGAAAAGAACGAGCCAACATAAATATGTGTGGATTTGCAACTTTAAGCAATGATGACTTCCATGGTATTCAAAGATTGGGACACAAATGTTGAGTCTGAATCCATGATCAATTTATACAGTGATGGAACCATGTCAATTTATTCCTTGTTGTCTTCTAGATACTGTGGTGCAGTAGCGGAGGAGAATGGGCGGAACTCATATACACATCAAAATTACAGTGCTCAAACAGCAAGAAACGAGCCTTGGGTTACAGTGAAATTCAGCACAAATTCAAAATCCCAAGGTGGGTTGGCGAAAGATCAGAATGTGTGATTGATTGATTTATTTATAATTCCTTTTGTAATTTTGGGGTGCTAAAATTTCCATTGCTTTAATTTCAGAAGCCAGGTTTGGAAAACCATTACAAAGAAAAGAAAAGCCAGTTGCGCTGCTGAATTTTAAGGCAGTACTGTTACATACGGGTCTTCATGCGCAGGGGATGCCCCTAACTCAGGGAGGGTTGACGGCCCATCAGCTACTCTCACCTGGTTTAGCCAGCCAGTCAAAGCCATTCCCCAGCGTGTGTAGGGTGTTAAGGAAGGGCTAGTACCTCTGGTGGGAAACACGTCTTGCTCCTTCTGAAGTAGTTTGTTCAACCTGCACTCAGCTCTCACCTATCATGCAACAGCGGCCATACCCCAGGAAACGACTTCGATTGGCTGGCTAAACCAGGTGAGGGTAGCCAGTTGGTATCAAATCCTCGATGAGTTAGGAACTTCCCCTGCATGCGAAGACAGGCTCCAATGGTCCAACCATGCAGTAGGCCTGAAGGTGTTTTCTGCATGTGCTGTAGAGGGAAGTGAGGGGCAGATGTCAACCTGGGAAGAGAAGAAGAAGAAGAGTTTGGACTTGATATCCTGCCTTTCACTCCCCTTCAGGAGTCTCAAAGCGGCTAACAATCTCCTTTCCCTTCCTCCCCCACAACAAACACTCTGTGAGGTGAGGTGAGTGAGGCTGAGAGATTTCAGAGAAGTGTGACTAGCCCAAGGTCATCCAGCAGCTGCATGTGGAAGAGTGGGGAAGTGAACCCAGTTCACCAGATTACGAGTCTACCACTCTTAACCACTACACCACGCTGGCTCACCTAGAAGAAGGAAAACTCTACTCCTAATCCTCTGCTGCCTTGTGGGAATATCTTCAGGAGAAGAAACGGCTAAGGAGTAAGCCCTACACAAACCCAGAGTGGAGTCCTTAAGATGGTTGGATGGTGCCATGTACACATCTCTCTGGCAATTCCTGCAGCCAAGCTGGTACCAAACATATTGCTTTGCTTTCCTTTGGACCTCAACTGGAAGAGGGGGTTCTTGTTGTCTGGACAGCTCAGGACCTTCATACATACTGCCCAGGCTTGCGCCTCAAATAGGTCACTTCAGTGCTGCTAAGGCAGCAGTTTGACTTCACCCTCAGAGGTGCACTCCATTGTCTCTCAAGACAGCCAACAACAATAACTGGCGCATAGCAATTTTCCAGATTCAATATGTGTGTACACATTTATTTGTGTTTGTTTGTACCTTTTTGGATTACTGTATTTTTTTGCAGGCTGCTTCAAAGCTAGGAGATTTTTTTTCTCTATGCACCATTTCAGCTCTGCAGAATTTATATCATTACTCACGCTCTGTTGGTTCACATATACATGCATTGGTTTGTTTTAATGGTCTTTTAGTCATTTTACAACATTTTCACCATAACATTTTTTTTGTTTGTTTACAGGTGTTGTCACTCACATTTAAATTTATTTCCTTCTGTTCCTATTGTATGGAGTATTTTGAATAGGCTTTTTTTGTATGTATTTCCTATTTATATGTGTTAGCTACAGACCAATGAAGAAGAACTATGGTCAGAACATGGGTGGTTAAGCTACTCAGGCTGATTTGTATTTCTTGTAGATAAAACAGTTGTTTCTCAAGGAACCTTCTTTCTTTCTCTCTTTCTTTCTTTTGCCAAAATGTCCTGAAAACAAATCTCCTGATTCCCCATCCCTAGGATGAGATGGACAATGTTTCTGTTCTGTGAGTGTTACCATCTCACCGCCCAGCTGCCATTTCCAGACTGTAAGCTAAAAGGTAATTGCCCACTAGACAGTTAAGTCCAGTCAAAGGCGACTATGGGGTGTGGCGCTCATCTCACTTCAGGCCGAGAGAGCCGGCATTTGTCCACAGATTGCCTGAATCCCTGAGTTGTTGGGTGGCAGCAAAGTGTGACGAAAGCTGTTTTGTTGTTGCTGCTGTTTCCTTCAAAGTAATGGCAGTCACACTTGCACAGCTAATGAGCATACATGACAGATGGCGCTCTCCTCCTTCATAAACACGGTGGGGGGAGCCAGATTCTCAGAAGAGGCCCAAGACAGAGCCAGCTGAGCTTTATCTGATTAAATGTCTAACAACTGCAGCAACTTGCATAATGTTTCCGATGCTTGCGTTCCCCTGCTTAACACGTTTGAGCAGGCATGTTATTTTTAACCTATAGAGACATCATGTCTAACACAAATCACATTTGCTGAAGGTTCCAAGGTGGCTTGCACTAGCTCCCGGCAGTCATTTGACCACATGCATTGAATAGGTTTTGACAAGGAGAAGCCTCGCACCTTTAACAAGCCACAAACTTTCTAGCCAAGTTCCCAACTTGCTTTGCAGCCTGCATGTCCTCTTGCAACGCTTTCATGCTTGCTAGACAATGGGGGGAAATTCAATTCAGTTCTTATTTAAAAGTGACTCTGTCAATTTCCAAAGCAATATGAGAACCGAAACACAGTTATCCTTTGAAATCCAAACTTCTCTGAATTTTGTGATAAAGGTCTCCAACCAAGCAATGCTTAGAAAAATAAGATATAAAATGCATTGTTGCTTGCAAACAATTGGACATCAGTAAAAACTGCATACAAAAATGGGTTTATTAGGAGACATTAACACTAAAATGCTTTTCATGAGTGTGTTGTTTTTTTAAGGGGGGGGAATCACAAATTGCTACAGAAATGTGAACTGAATTTCAGATTGGAAAAATGGGAAAGTGAGAATGTAGATCCTTCTACCCCTATCCTTGCAAAAAGGAGTTCAGGCAAAAGAAGTCTCCAACCTTCTTCTGCATAGCTTAGAATGCTTTTCTATTTATCTACTTTAATGTGCACATTCCCATTTTTTTCTAAGTGGTGATATGAGCAGGACACATTGCTCACTTGGCTTTCCAACACTGTGCATTGCTGCTAGTTACTGAAAGGGTAGCAGAGTGCACAGCAGAGTGTGAAGGTAGCAGAGTGCACAGCATGATGCGGGCACAGCAGCAGAGCCATTCTGATGCTCCCAATGTTGCAGCCACATCTCACTGAGCTCTGTGCTGTCTTGCCCCTCCCCATCTCAGGAACCAGCAGCAATGTGCCACTTTGGGATGGTAGGTAAACAACACCATGCTGTCCACACCAACCCACCTTTGGCTGCTTTATACCTATAGTGGAATAGCAAAATATTGTCTCAATTCAGTCTACATGCATCAGAAATTAACTTATTTTTACAAGTATTTTATCTGCTACCAAATCCCTGCTAAAGGTCCTATCATATACAGTATGGAGGTGAGACTGGCATCCCCAGGAAACAGGACCTTTTCTGTGGCATCCCCAAAGCTCTCCCAGGAGACAGGTGCCTGGACAGGTGCATTCATTTTCCAAGAGCAAGTGGGCTTCATTGGACCTAGAAATTATAGCAGAGTTTTGAGAACATGAAATGAACCCTGCTGCTAAAATTAGCCTGCCTGTGGGGTGAGTTCACCACTCCTAGCTGGAATGTTTAAATGTGCTGGCCATGAATATCCTTGAAACAAATGTCTTTTTAAAAAAGGGATTTGCCATGCTGATGAAGACGTCATGTGGAGAGTCTCGATGTACCTAACCCATGTTCCTGGCAGCAGTTGGCAGAGGCTCAGAGCCTAACTAGGGAAGGGAGGCTGTCTCTGTGTGAGAGAGAGACCTTTGATCTGCCTAGGTGTTCTTGCACTTCATACGCATGCAACTGGGCCTACCAGAGTGGTCCCATATCAGAGGCTTTCAGCATTACCCAGTCATTACTTTTCCACTAGACGCTACAGCTTTCACGCTGCGGTGGGTACAGAGCTGCTTCCCTTTTTCTTTTGCCATTTACATCCCACCATCTTCCATCCACAATAGGCAGCAGGGGTGGAGGAGGAGAAATTCAGCTCACTTCACATTTGAACGTGGGGAAATTGCTTCCCGAAATATGCATACATGCATATAAAACTCCATATAAAACTGTGTCTATTATCAAAAATGCACCTTAATGCTATTTATTTTTTATGTTTTTTATGTTTATTTTTCTTTTAAATTGCAAACTGATGTGAAAATGTGGTGAACTGAAGGCTTGCAAATTGAAATTGACATATGCATCCATCCCTACTAGGCAGGAAGGATGCAGCCAGGTGAGCACAGAAGCAAGAGATGCACCTGTGCGTAGGTACAACATCACTCTCCACCTCCCTATCTCCCTTCCTGGGTTGCACAATCTTATTCTTACAACCACTCTTTGAAGTAGGTTAGACTGAGAGAGGTAGACTGATCCAAGATCAACCAGAGAGCTTCATGGCTGAGCAGGGATTTGAACCCAGGTCTTCCAGGTCCTAGTCCAACCTTCTAATCACTACACCACACTGGCCATCATTATTCTACTTTGTCTTGGACTGCCAGTAGAGGGCTAATATATCATCTGTTGAGCAGATCCAAGGCCTCTAGGTGGCTGTGCTGGAATAACAAGAGTTGCATGTGTATGGCATAATTGCCACTGCTACCCCAACCCCCTTGACTGTAATGGCACCAGATATTTCAGCGAAATGTGTTGTTGGCCAGCTCTCTGCCCTTCATATATTTAACAAGGAAAGATGCTGGCTCTGATAAGATCCCAAAGGGCTGCTAAACCAACCAGGCGGAGATTGGCACTCACTTCAAAGTGATTCACTTATTAAGGTGGAACATTTGGATCAAGGCTCGCGAGCACAGATAATGCTTCTTGCAGATGTCTACATACTCAGCAACTAGTTATTTATTTACTTACTCATTTAATTTATATACTGCCCTATACTGTGCCTGCAGGTCTCAGGGCAGTTCACAAGATAAAATGGCAATATAAAAATACAAAATACATAGTTCTTTTACATAAGAATATAATTGCAGAAAATGGTTACAATATGGGAGGCCATAAATGAAAGCTAGGATGAGTTTTGATTCTCATACTCCATTGTTACTTAGCGGTTAATGTCCTTTGCAGATAAGCCATTGATTATTAATGTTCTCCATCAAACTATTTGGTGATCACTTCACTGGGGAGGTCATTGAGAACAGTGTGTATATTTCCCACTCCTTCTTCTGTCATCATGAGCAGGGCTTGTACAGTTGCAGTTCCAATGTGAGGAGTTATAATAACATTTTTCAGTAGCAATAAGAGGTGATCCCTTGGCAATGGTTCAGGGTCAGCCACATCTAAAGCTGCAGCCTTAATAACTCCATTTTGGAGCGCTTCTACCAAGGCATCTTGATCAACTACTGCGCCTCTGCAGATGTTGATGAGAGTAGCCATGGGTTTCATCAGCTGCAGCTCCCTTTTCCCAATGAGCTTGTGTGTCTCAGATGTCAGATTCACAACCAACATCACAGTCAGACTTCTGGAGCAAGTCTTCTATGTTTTTACAATAAGTGGCACCAATTGCCTGTTCTTCTTCCTCTTTTCTGTGATTCCTGTTGTGACAAAGGATGTTCATGTCAAAAGCTTTTGCTCTCTTCGCTAAGTTATACCCAATGCTGCCCATCCCAAAGATCCCAAGAGTGGCCCAGGTGACTTCTACTCCCAGCCAGACAACTGCAAAATGTGTGTTATCTGAAGATGTAGCAATGTGACAAGCTTCCACTAGTCTTCTTGCAGATGCCGGCATTAACGCCATGTCTATGTTCACTGTGGAGACAGAAACAGCATTTGGGGTGTTGGTTATTTTTACTCCAAAGCTAGAGATCAGTTTTAAGTCCAGAAGATTCGGTTACAGAAGAGACTTCTCTTATCTGATGGTCGAAGGTTGGAGGAAACATTACAAATCTCCTGAGTACAGAAGCATCCCAATGGCCCCTTCTGTGTAAAGTTAAGCAGCCGATCTGATCTGTCATCAGTGCTTTTGATAAGCGTGGGAGATGCAGGAAGCTGCCTTATTCCAAGTTAGACCATTGGTCCATATAGCTCAGTATTGTCTCCACTGACTGGCCACCTCTAAGGAATTTCAGGCAGGGTTCTCTCCCAGCTCTACATGGAGATGCCAGGGATTGAAACTGGAACCTTCTGCATGGTCTGCAAGTGAACTATAATCCTTCACCAATTGAGGAGGACAAAATGGCGGAGTTGTGGTTTCGTGGGCAAATGTTTTATTTTCAGACTGCCGCCCTCATTAAAGGAATCTTCGCTGATTAATCATATGAGTTCTAATGGATTGTTTAATTGATTAAAACTGCATAACTTTGCATAAGAATGAAGATGAAGCACACTGTTGTCATGTTGCTGTCTTAATACTGTGAACTGTCTTATCATTACAGTTTGGTCCTAGTAAGGTTTAGATGGGCTGTAATGGTACCCACATCCCAGCCCCCTTGCCGGAATAGAGGACCTATTGAGATGGCCCACCCCTAGAGACTAATGGAATCAGAAGGATTTCTGAATGCTCTGGGGGATTTTCCAGTTGCTGTGGTTGGTCTCACTTTGCAATAGCAGGATGAAAAATGTCATCAACATGATCACTCCCAGGTGTCCTTAGAGAGTTTCCTGATATACTGAGGAGCTGTGCATGATGAAACAGGAGAGGTGGCAATGAGAGCATTAGGATCAACAAGTTCAACCTGGTTAGGCTGCTGCAGCCTGATGATTCTGGTTCTGATGATTCTGATCCACTTCTGGTTACACAGACACCCTGCTGGGTCACGACAGTAGCTCAGCTAGGCCATCACCACGTTCTCACAGTGACTAACCAGATGGCCATGGAAGTTGTGGCCTTTTCCCGCCCATTAACCTAAAATAATGTGTCCCGTGTCTTCATTTCACAAGGGGGAGGGTACTTGCCACGCAATATATATTGTGGTTTTTACGTTGATCTTTTCTGTGAATTGCCTTTATTCCTCCGGGTATAGGGTGGTATATAAATTCAATAAATAATAACAATAACAATAATAATAATCACTGCCTCTGAGCAGGGAGGCGGAGTATGGTTGTAGTCACTGATAAGGTTATCCTCCATGAATTTATCTAACCCACTTTTTAAACTATCCATTTAAGCATTTGGCATTTAAGCATTGTATAAATTAATTAATAATAGCAACAACATTTTGGGCTGCTTCTTTCCTGCTACAAACCGATCTATTCCTGCAATATGAATATGGAACTTTGGTGTATCTATCATTCTAAAAACAAAATGCTCTAGCTGGGGGGGGGGGCGTGATTTGCTTGAATCCTCAGACTGCAAATTTGCAAATAGAAATGCACATCCAAGAGTTGCTATTTTGGGGTGTTGTTGTTTGGGGGGGGGGATGCCAAATTGCAAATTTATATCATTTTCCACCCGCCCCCTCACCCAGCTTGGGTAGAATGCAAAAGCTGGACTCTTTAGCATGCAAGATTGTAGCCCAAGGTGGTATATGATTGCCAAATAGTACAGCTGAGAAATATATCAATAGCATTAGCAATCACTCTTTGTAAAAGGAGTGTGAAGAAAGGAACATATTGAGTTACAAAGTCCACAAAGGAATGGAAACATCAGTGAGATGTGCTTTCAAAGGGTTTCCTATAAAATAGTTTATGTTCTTCCCCTTTTCCCTTTTCACGCTTCTGGAGACAATAATTTCATTAAGCGATTAAGTGCTTTTATTCTTCTGAATGGTTCATAGGGCCCAAGAGCATGAATTTCAATTAGCGTTTCTCCCTTAGAAAGCAAAGGATGAGGAGGAAAAAGGAACTGCTCAGAAAGAGGCTTTGTTAGTGTGAGTCCTTATTACATATAGTTGTGTTAGCAGCAGCAGGTGGCAAGGTGGGCAGTACTTGGTCATCACCGAATGATGGAGAGTGGGAGTACAGCCCATTAGTGACCACACTATAGCAAGAGCAAAGGCAGGATAAAATCAGGGCTTTTTCCAGCCAGAACTCACTGGAACTCGGTTCCGGCATCTCTCAGGTGGGCATCATTGCCATTATAAGAGAACACGGGAGATGTTTATGGTGAGTTCTAGAACCTCTTTTTCTAGAAAAATAGCACTGGATAAAATAGAACAGCACTGTTCAAGCTTGTGGCTGCTGACAGACCAGAAGCATCAAGTGTAGGCCCAGATGTAAGATGTCACCAACCCACACCTCTGCCAGTGGTGACTGCCACCACCAGGTATGCTGCCGCCATGCAATACCATCAGTAAAAGCCAGATCATCTCACCTGCTGTCACTTCATGTTAGGCCATCAGATCTAGAGCGAGCCATGCCCCAAGCGAAGACATTGGTAGACTCTTAAGGTGACTGTCACTTGGCAGCTTTTCCATCTTACTGACAGGCAGCAGTAGACAAACTCATTTTGGTGGTGGGAGGAGACAGCTTAGCCCTTCCCAAGAGTTCCTAAATCCTTCAGATTCAGGTTCACCTTAACCACCTCCTGCCACCTTCCTCCCTCAAGAGGTGGCCTCTGTCTTCGTCTTCCGGCTTCTGTCTCCCTTCTATAACATCTTCTGAGGCTTAAATGCTGTCAGGAAGCTTGCAACATCTCGCCAGCCTCAACTTTGCCCAACAGCAGCTCCTTCAAGCTGGTTGTTGGCAGGCTACTGATGAGTAAGCAGATGATCTTGTGGATTCTTCCTCCCATTCCACACCATGACTAATCATTATGCCCAACCATGACCTATGTGGGCAAATAGAATTATACCAAAGTCACTAACAGGTCAACGGTTAGCTGTGTGGCTCCAAAGTCTTACAAATAAACTCACCTGCCTTCCTGTTTGTCAGACAAGCTGAGTTTTATGCAATGTGTGGAGAAAGAGGGAAGGGGGAAGAAAACACCTCACCTATTTCCCTTCCTTGTTCCATATCTGGAAATTTGTTCGCAGAAGGTCAGGTCTAATTTTCTGATTGTGATAAGAAATGTCAAATGAACAATTTTACCATTCAAAGTAAATGTATTGTGAATAGCTTTAAAGGACTTCCTCTGTGCTTGCTGCCAAGACTGGAAGACTGACAGGCACTCATGAAATCAGCAATCAAATATTCTCAGACTGGTTGACATCTGTCATGAAATGCTGGTGGTCATCACCGAAATCCTGTCAAAGTATCCACTATGACTGTTGGATATCAAGTATGATATTTCTGGATTAGGGAGACGTCAAGTCCTGCAAGTTCCAGCCAGAGCTGCTTCTTAAGAAAGACACGCAGTCTCTGAAACTGACAGCCACCAGCAGTAATTTGTACAGGTCTGTTGCTCCCATGACCTTGCCCTCATTCTTAGTGCCACTGGCCCCTCGACTGGATGTACAGTAGTTAAGAAGTCAGGCAGGTGGCATCAGGTTGAGGACAAACTGAGGTTGGCAGAGCAGTGCCCCATTTGCCCTAATAGACCAGCCCCCAAAGCTTCCAGGATACACTCTTGCCCACCTCACATAGGATGGAGAGAGAGATAGGGTAGGCTGCCCAAGTATGCTTCTCTATGCTTTGCTCTGCAGTGGTAGGATAAAATAGCAGTCAGCAGCTCTGTGTGGCTGACAGTCTCTTTCTAGGTCTAGCCCTTGCACTTAATACATGCCATGCTACTCTGGAGTTTCCATCCTAAGCCACTTAATGGAAAGAACAAATAAATACACCAAGGACTCTCTTTGAGAAGAAATAAGATGTACTGTAGCACAAAGCAATGCGCTACAACAATTCAACAATGCTGTAAACAATGTGGCAATTAGATGACACGATCTCCTACTTCCATTCATTCTCTCAAGCGCTGGCCTACAAAAAGCCAAAAGAAAGACCTGGAGAGGCTTATTTTTAAGGTATGTCTGCATCAGCACTCATCTGATTTCATTTCATTTCACATTTGTCCCTAGCTGCTATCCTGGAACTAATCTGCACACATTTCTCCATCTTCCTCCTTTTGGAAATGCAAGCTCAGGAAGATTTCCCCCCTCCCCTAATAAATGCTGAATTTGTGCAATTGCACTCAGACTCACCCTCATACATTTGATACACTGCACCAAGTAAAAGGTGAGACAGGCTCGTGAAGTAGTAGGTTCAGAATATTGAAGCAGCTGGGCTTTTGTTTTGTTTTGAAGCTTCTGCTACTGGAGGAATGTCATAAGGTGTTTGGATGAATGGGAGGCAAGGCTATGATATCTCCAATATCATATTACAATAGTTAAGCATCTGTATGTAATGTGTCTTTAGACTTAAAGTTTTGATTAGTTGAACGAAATTCAACATACTGGAGTTCACAGTGCCTTTATAGGAAGTGCCTGACTAGTTCAGATAGCTACTACCTTAAACAATCATGGCTCCCCTGCAAACAAATCTGGGAATTGTAGTTTGTTAAAAGTGCTGAGAGTTGTTAGAGACTCCTGTTCCCCACACAGTGTTACAGTCCTCTGAGTGGTTTAACAATTGACCCCTCTTCCTAAGGGACCATCAGAATTGCAGCTCTGTAAGGATAATAGGGCTCTCCTAACAACTCTCGGCTGCTTCTTTAACAAGCTACAGTTCCCAGGACCTTTGGAGCGGAAGCCACGACTCTTTAAAGTGGTCTTGCAGTGCTTTAAATGTATGGTGTGGTTGTGGCCTTAGTAATTGCTGAAGGTCCAAAAACACCCAGAGGGCAAGAGGTTCCCCATCTCTGTGTTGGATAATGGCAAGTTCTCTCTTAATTCAGGTGAATCATACCCTCACACCATATAATACTTCCCCTGGTGGTAGAACAGCCAAACAGAAGAATCTGCTGGTGTTGCTGGCATGACGCTTGGTCAGAGGTTTGCACATCTGATCTGCTCATCAAAGAGAGGGCAATGCACTGGCCCTTAGTGGTAACCTCTTTCACAACCCCACAGCCCCAGGTCTGTCTTAGGGCACAATTCTTAAGTTGAGTGGAGCGATTACTTCTGGTAAAGGCCAAAGGCATGATTCTGACAGAGGATGTCCTTGTGAAATCATGTGGCTTGTAAAACTGTCAGGAGGACAAATGCCTTTTTAAATAGTCTCCTCCTTTGACCCAAGCTAAGACATAATTATCAAGCATCATTATGGGGAGTATATGTCTGGTGATTAGCACCTCTCATGAAGCATCATTCTCTTGTGCTGGGAGGGTATCTCTCCATGCAGATGTGAAAGGTGGTGACTCAGAAGCAGTGGCTGATGCCCACTGAGACTGGCAGTGCCAAAGGCAGGAAGCCTGAACAATAGGTGGAACCAGAGCCGATGATGGGCAGAGCCAACTAATTCTGATTCTCCCCCTTCTCTTCCCACTGAAACTAAGGAGGAGGAAGCTGTCGGGCAGAGGCTGCAAACCCCAGGGCTGCAGTAGAACCGCCTCCCTCAGAAAGGTGGTAGACTCTCCTTCATTGGAGATCTTTAAACAGAGGTTGGATGGCTATCTGTCAGGGATTCTTTAGCTGTGATTCTTGCTTTGAAGGCTGTTGGACTAGATGGCCCTAGATGATTCTAAGCAAGGAGGCAGGCAGGTGGGGGGCTGGCTGAGGGGCAGACTGAGGATGGTGGGGCATTTTCCATTGCACTCAGAGCACTACAAGAATGTACAAGAAGCATCAGCATGAACACGACATCAGTTCCAGCAGCCACAGCGGTGGGAGAATCTTAAGTGTGTGTGACAGTCAGGTTTGCCCTTCGATAGCTGCTTCCATTCCTCTCCAGTGACTCTGCTGCTGGCGAGACACACCAGACTGACAACCCTCAAGACTAGAGGCCATCATTTATTCATTCAGAGGCCTGAAGTGCATGTTCCCCCCACACCAGCCTTCCTTGCTTGTTACAGAGAGAAAGATGGATCATTCCTTTTAGCAGCCAACTAGAGTGGTCCGTGCTGATCACTCTGGAGGAGAAATGGGGCTACGAACAAAAAAGAGGTTACTGCTTAGGGGGAGGGGAATACCCTGAGAGATGGAGAGATAAAGATGGACAGGACAATCTGTTTCCAATCTGTCCGTTTTGCATGTCTTCATTCATAAGTCTGTTCTTTCCTGTTTCCAAATTGATCTATGATCTAAAATTGTTGTTGTTGTTGTTGTTGTTGCAACAGTAGCAACAACATTAATAATTATATTTCATCTGAAGATTCACATTAAATTTATGATCATTGGCATAGATTATTTAATAATCACTGACCCACTTTTTTTTTAAGGCAGAATTTGGCTCAAATGTTGTAGTTCCATAAGAATGAAAATTCTCTTCTTTTTTTCAAACTTTCTAACCTACTATTCCAAAATTCACCATGACATATGAGAAGAAGAAAGAATGTGATGCACAAATAGCTATTTACTTTTGATAATTTATAATGATAAGCACAGGATTATTAGGAGTATTGATTGTGTGTTATTCACTGGATTATAGGTGCTTGTTTTGAGGTACACTGGGTACACTGGCATGGAACACAGAACATGCCTTATACTGAGCATTGGCCCATCTAGCTGAGTATCATCAATGCTGATTGGCGGTGGCTCTCCAGAATTTCAGGCAATACTTTTCCCCCCAAGCACTGCATTGCAGAGGATTGGACTAGATGAACCGCATGGTCCCTTCCAACTCTACAGTTCTATGATTCTTCTACCTTGACATACTAGGGGAACAGGATGTTTTAATGTCATCATCATCACAGAGGTGTCTGTGGTGGGGATTCCTTGATTGAAAATGTCTAGCAAACCAGATTAGTAGTTGGGTTCCTATTGAGGGTATTTGGCAAGCCAACATGACAGTGATATGGGATTGATGATTGGAGTGATTATTCTGTGTTATTATGGCAGTGGGCGAAGTTGTATCAGAGAGAGAGAGAGAGAGAGAGAGAGAGAGAGAGAGAGAGAGATACCTGGGTGCTGTTTTCAAGCCAAGCAGATGCTCTACAACTGAACTATGACTTTCCCCTCACAGATGTTCACCAAGACTTACTAACCGATACCCTTCCTCACTGATATCCCATAAACATGGACTGTCTTGATTCTATGAAAGTTGGAGGACCTTCTTCCTTGGATTAGGACATTATGCAAATGTCCTACATCATCCTTGGTCTCTTTTCTGCCCTGAAGCGTATCCTCAGTCAAAATAAAAATGATAAAAAATAAAAAATTGTCCAGTAGCCAGGGACCGCAGGAAGGTACCCTGAGGTGAACACGGGTCACATTTGGCCCATGAAAGCTTATACCCGAACAAACTTAGTTGGTCTTTAAGGGGCTACTGGACAATTTTATATATATTTTTAAATGAAAATAAGGAGTGAGGAACCTCAGACTCAAGGGCCAAATGTGACCCTCCAGGCCTCTCCATGTGGCCCTTGGGAATCTTCCTGGGTCATTCATCCTCCTCAGCCATTCCTTCTTCCCAGGCTACACCCCTTGCATCTTCCTTGGGTGTTTTTGCCTGACTAGAATGCGTCCTTGAACTTTGATCATGCCTCTTACATGCCTGGATGGAGGACAGAAAGAGCTGTGAGAGTGAGAGTGCAAACTAGCCTGATAAACAAAGATAAAATTTAGATTAATTATTCTGCCCACTTTTGCCCCTGGGTGCAACCACCAGTGGCATGTGACCCCCAAAACGGTTCTGCAGAAGGAAAAGCGGCCCTTGGTTGTAAAAGTGCTCCCCACTGCTGGTACAGGTGGTGGAGAACCAGGAGAAGGATGATACATTTGAAGCAACACAGAGGAACTGTGAAATAATATGGGATGAAAATGTCTAAAATGTAGCCCTCCTCTTTTACAAAGAATGGAAGGTTCTTGCTTGTATACGTGCACCGTGTTCACCTCAAGGCACCTTCCTGCGGTCCCTGGCTGGCGTGCAGGATGAAAAAAGTAGTTGTTGTTCTTACAATACAGAAGGTTAAGTCTTTCAGTTACTGTCTCGGTGTTTTTGTTAAGCAACATTGTTCCCCCGGTTTTATGAATGCTAAGGTCATCCAATCCTCATAGCCATTGTGACATGATTTGTGAGATTCTCCAAAGGCCAGGTGCTGCTCCCTGCCAGCCTCTGAGTGCACATCATATTTGCTGCTTGATTTGTGGAAGGAGGCTTGGAGACTTCATGGAGGCAATAACAGGGATCAAGGGCCAAGAGGAGGGCAAGAGAGAGAGAGAGAGAGAGAGAGAGAGAGAGAGAGAGGCTGCTGTTACGGAGAATTGGCCCTGTGGCTTTTATGGGGCAAGCTGTCTTCAGAGACATCAGCATTAACACTCCAGAAGAATTTGTTTGGCTTCTTCATTGCAAAGGCCAGCCCTGCCGTTATTTATTTGCCATCATTATATCCCATGTTTTGGGGGGGGGACACCTCTCAGAGCACGTTGTTTTTAAAATTCACTTCTAAAATGGATGTTGCGCTCAGGATCCCAATCTAAAAAGAGAGGAATCAGGAGGGGAAAGGGATGTGATGAAGGAGGGCAAAGTAAGCTCAGGTTCCTAAGGTTACAGCTGATGTCAGTGGCAATTTTGGGTAGCCTGTCCTTGCAAAAGAGCACAAGAGGGGAAGTGCCCCTCAGGCTGCAATAAAAGGTTCACTGCTCTAAACATAAAAAAGGACCAGCCTTGAGCAACCCATGATGACCAATTATTTGCATCAGTTAGATATCAATTCTCAGAAGTGCAGACAGAGCAAGCACCCTTGGGTGTGCCTCGCCTGCTTTCATCCCCATGCAAATCTGATACCACCCATGAGACACTGACTGCCTTCACACAGCAGATTATTACATTTCCACAGCCTTTTCCTAACTTTAATTTCTGCCTTATAATTGACTTTACACACTTCCAGGAATGCCATGGAACGTAGCACAAGTTTAGTGCACATTGTGGGCCCAGTGTGTCTCCAGGCACGCCGGCAATGAGCTCTAAACTTGTGCAATATCCCACAATATTTCTGGAAGTGCCTTTTATGTAGTGTGGCAGCTCAAATATAAGGCAGAAACCAACAGTTAGGTAAATGCCATGCAAACAAAATCACTTGCCGTGTGAATGCAGCCACTCTCCAGCTGAGCCAGGCGGTTAATCCAGTAGACTGGGCTCCCAGTCAATTTTTCTGAACACTGTTGGATCCCTTTCTTTTCTTTCTTTTTTTCAACTTACCCAACTCTCTTGCTTGTCCCTGTCTATAAACTCATGATCAGTTGTAATGGTCCCATTGATTCTTCTCCCCCTTTTTTTTACATTCAGAACCCTGCAGGGAGAGAAATGATGTTACACTGCATTTATTTTAAGGGTTTTCATTTTTATTCATGAAGAGACATTTGACCTGAAAGAAGATATATTGCACCTTCCTGAAAAAGTAAATGGCACTGAAGGCATTTCTTCTGCATATGATTTTGATGCACCAATATAGCCTTCACGTTCACCTTTCCCTGGCATATAAAAAATCCATGGCAGCCTTTCCAGGGTCACTTTTCTTCAGAGAAGAAAGGATCGAGTACTCTGGGAACCTTTCTAACTATTTTCCTTATTTGCAGATGCAGATGTTGAGGCTATAGAAGGAAGCACACGTGAAATAGCACATACAATTTTCTCCTCTGGGTCTGCAGGTAAAAACTGATTTGATGTGCATTACAATATGGCTTTGAACAAAGATCAGCTCCTTTCCCCATCTGGGGTCATTGTCATATACTAATGACCAGATGATAGCAAGCTAAGAAAGACCAAACTATACCAAACTTAGAGAGAGAGACGTTTCTTCATTTTGCATTACGGAACACTATAGGAGGTGTGGGCAACTTGTGGTCCAGCAGATGTTGTTATTATGGTCCTCCAGATGTTGCTAGGCTTTACCTCCCATAATTCCTGATCATTGGCCAAGCTGACTGGTTGGTGCTGAATTGGGGAGGGGGCGTGTCTCATCTCAGCTAGGAAATGAATGGACAACAAGGCTCTCAATGGCTACTAGCCATGATGACTACTGTCTAAGGAAGTATGCCTTTGTATCCAAGTTGCTTAGAGCCACAAGTGAGAAGAATGTTTTTGCATTCAGGTCCTGCTTGTGGGTTTCCCCTAGTAGGCATCTGATTGGCCACTATGCAGATGGGCCTTGGGTCTGATCTAGCAGGGCTTTTCTTATGTTCTGACAAAGCCCGAACACGTATTCAATGTGTCCAGGACTCAGACTCCCCTTTCCTTCATCAGACCCCACGGGCACATTTTTCTGGAATTAACTTCTATTCAAAATCACCACTTTCCAGCCGACTCAAATAGGTACCAAAATTAGTGCAAGAGTCAAGTAAGTGTGGGGAGGAGGTGAATTTGGGATAGTTCTGCTCTTGTGTGATTTTATTTAATCAATTTCTTCTCCTCATTATTGCACATTCAATACAAAGTTTTTTTTCCTGTGGCCATAAGAAAAAGAAATCAGTGCTAGGGGGGATTAATTTCCCCTTGTTCTGCTAATGGAGCAATTTTCCACTTGTCACTCTGAAAATCTCAAGGCAGAGAAGGCTTGCAGTTAGCAAGTGAAAAACGATTTGGGGGAAACGGCAGGACTCAAGCCATTAGGGTCCCAGGAACATTCAAAACAAGGGTGGAATTCTCTCCTCTGATCCGTAATGTGGATCTGGAACTTGCCAGCTTCTTTTATCTGTATAAGCAAAACCTTCTCGCATTGTTTTTTTTAGATGCAACAGAGAGTCTGAAGAAAGTATCATGAAGCAGTCCCATTCTCATGGCCTGAGCACTAGAAAAACAGGGAGGGACATACAGCAATGTGGTACCTGCCAGATGCTGTTGGACTACAATTCCCATAATCCCTGATGAATAGCCATTTTGACTGGAGCTGATGGCAGTGGCTTTACCATAATAAAAAAAATGGTAAAAATAATAATACATGGGGTGTGGTAAATTGGCCCCCATTCAAGGGTGAGAGCGACATAATCAAATGCATACAACTGTAATTGTATATAACTAGTTATGTATTGATACTTATAAAATTATGCTGCATAAATATTATACCATATGGGGCTTGACTCTGTTATGCACATTATAAATATCTATAATATACATTTATTTTTAATTCTAAAAAAATATTTTCATACATATCTTTGGGCTATTTAAAAGAAAAACAAAAACCCAACAATGCACAAGCACCTTCATCGTCAGAATATACTTGATGCAAGAAGAAGTCTGATGTAGGCAGACTGGATTGGGTCAGAATTCTGTCTATAAAACTGTTTAAAATGAATTTCTCCTTTATCCCTAAACTGCATTTCAAGAGCAGTGGAACACAGGACAGAGACAACCAGGGGAACAGTAAAGACACAGTAAAGCAAAATAAGCAGGGTCACTCCCTAATTGCTCATGAATATGGGGGTTATTTAAGCAAGCATTTCCCTGTAAGCTGGTCACAGCCTAGCACCACTGTGCAAATGCCTCAGAAAGAACTCACCGCATGAACCCTGCCTTTCCCTCTTTAAAATGCAGCACTATAATGCTAGCAGTAAAGTTCTATCTATATGGAAATGTGCATTTCTGGCATTTCTCTTACAATAATCAAATGATTTTAAAAATGTCTTCTAATGCGCAGCTAATAAAAGTTTGCTTTTTTAAGTCAGCCTAAAGCTGTTTGCACAATAAGGAGCAGATTTATAATGTACTTTCTTTTTTTCTTTTTTCCCCTTTTTCTTTTTTGCAATGTTGCCTTTTGCTGTTGTTCATTACAAACTCTTCCAATAGACAAACCTTTCGGCCATGGCTCTGTGCTATTTAATCCATGCACTCACTCTGCCAGCTGCACTGACTTCACACCACAGGTTGCAAACACCTATAACTGTAATGTCTGTTTCCATACCCCAGGGGCCAAAGTCTCAAGCAGTGTCGCTCCACCTGCCTGACCTGCCTGGCCGGCCAACAGCAGCTCTGCTCTGACACCAAGTGGATTGCTTATCCTCGTGGTTTGCTCTCCCCCGGCGTGTTTCTAACTGGTGTCAATGCCCCCTGGGAGTATTGATTAGCCATTGAAATCTTGTTGCAAGTAATGATGAGGCTATTAACTAGAGGACATAAAAGCAAAGTTGGTGTAACTAGAAATTGTGTAAAACATGAAGTGTCTTGTGATGTTTCATGCGGTCGATCAATTTCCGGGATTGTTTCTTCTTAATACTGCTCTGGATTACATTGTGCACACCGAAAAGCTCCCCATATCTTACCCAGAAAATAGAGTGGCAGGGGTCCTAACTACATAAACATTGCAAACCAAGGCAGCAGGCAGAAAAGGTGAGTCAGATACGTAGTCACATGATCTCTCCATGTTTACACTGAATCCATGGAGACGGAAGAGGTATTGTGCTGTTATAAGAAAAAAAACCTGCTCCTTTCTCCTTATGGGGTACCCAAGAGCTCATACAGAGTCTTTAAGAAGGTTCTCTATCCATAGGAGAAAATAACAGAGGCCAACCAGAGAATATTGAGAAACAAAGCAGCTAGCAAGCATGATTTTTATTAAACTGTTGCAACAGGGTGCTCACCCCCTCCCCCCACGTAGGAGGGAGGAGGAACCCAGAACAAAGGTGTGCAAGCCCTTATATAGACTTTTGAAATTGCCACCCTGTAGCTCAAGGTATTGAATTATGGTGCTGGAGGAGACTCTTGAGAGTCCCAGGGACTGCAAGAAGATCAAACCTCTCCATTCGGAAGGAAATCAGCCCTGAGTGCTCACTGGAAGGACAGATCCTGAAGCTGAGGCTCCAATACTTTGGCCACCTCATGAGAAGAGAAGACTCCCTGGAAAAGACCCTGATGGTGGCAAAGATGGAGGGCACAAGGGAAGGGGACGGCAGAGGACGAGATGGTTGGATAGTGTTCGCGAAGCTACAAACATGAGTCTGACCAAACTGCGGGAGGCAGCAGAAGACAGAAGTGCCTGGCGTGCTCTGGTCCAGGGGGTCACGAAGAGTCGGACACGACTAAACAACTAAACAACAACAACAGCTCAAGGTAAAGGTAAAGGTAAAGGGACCCCTGACAGTTAAGTCCAGTCATGAACGACTCTGGGGTTGCGGCACTCATCTCACTTTGCTGGCCAAGGGAACACACGTTTCTCCGCAGACAGTTTTTCTGGGTCATGTGGCCAGCAGGACTAAGCTGCTTCTGGCGAAACCAGAGCAGAGCACAGAAATGCTGTTTACCTTCCCGCCAGAGTGGTACCTATTTAGCTACTTGCACTGTGACGTGCTTTCAAACTGCTAGGTTGGCAGGAGCTGGGACCGAGCAACAGGAGCTCACCCCGTTGCGGGGATTCAAACCACCGACCTTCCAATCAGCAAGCCCTAGGCTCAGTGGTTTAGACCACAGTGCCACCCCCCAATACATCATACATACATCACAGAAGGGGCGGTCTACAGCAGAATCCTGTCTGGCAGGAAACCTGTTAATGGGTTTAGCTGGAGAGCCTGGTCATTCTTTTGTGGTGATAAATACTTAATTCCAGAGTCCAGGTCACAGGCTCACCCTATTCATACACAAATGTGCCCATAAGGCAGGATTTGTGAGCACAGAGAGAATGGGGAGGCTTTTCCCATTTCCATCCAAACTGCAGAGGAATATTTGAGGTCACTGAAAGAGTCAAAATGGGCTGTTTTCCTGTCCTGTTTCAGACATGTGTTTTATATATTTATGTATGTGTTTGCCTGGTACATTTATGAACATTTATTTTATATCTTTGACCTTATAATTCTCATAACAGTGCCCAGTGACCCCATCACTGACCCCATGGGAGGAGAGAGAGAGCCCATATGGAGGAGGGGGATATCGAAGGCTGCCAACCACAGTTGGAGGCAGTAATGATTCTGAATGCCAACTTCTGGAGGGTACAGGAGGGGAAAATGAACTTCTACTCAGATTCTGCTTGAGGATTTCCCTGTCTGGTTGTGAGAACAGGATGCTGGACTCAAAGCGGCCATTGGCTATTTTTCCAGAAAAAGAGGTACCAGAACACGCCATGAACCCTTGTTCACTTATAATGGGCATGGTGTCGAACTGAGAGGTGCTGGACCTCAGTTCCAGTGAGTTCTGGCTGGGGAAAAACCCTGGTTCTTACTGTATGGCCAGTGATGAGCCTGAGCAATGTGTGTCCAATGTGTCTCCAAGTGTAGGTCTTATATATGCAGTTTGGAACCTTCCTACTTCCAGGTCAAACAGTGATCCTACACATATACACCTTCTAGGTTTGGAGGCTTCCACACAGGAGACAGGGAGTAGGGACAGCAATCATGATCCCACTCTCCACTACGCATCCATGCACATGAAATATGGCTGTGGTTGTTATTCTGTACTCCCGTGATCAAACAGCACAATGACTGAATTTTTATATTATTATTGTTAGAATAGCACCTTCTAATAGCACTAAATATAAGAGGATAGGTTCTTGCCCTGATGAACTTACAATCCAAGACCCAGTGCAGAGGAAGAGTAGAGAAATGGGGGCAAGGGTGAAAGGGTAACCCCAGTTCCCTTTTTGAAAGCATGTTTCTAGTCCTCAGTGCTGCGGAAACAAGCCTGAAGACCTCACAAGGCCATGCAATCACCTCACATAGCTAGCAGTAGCAGCAGGTGGACATGGGACTGGGAGCGAAGAAGGGAAGTTGTACAAAACAACGCAATAAGGTTCTGGGATCCTATGCCCTTCCTCCTATTACCTCCCCATATTCTCTCCTGTCTCTGGAATCACTGTTTATTTCTCCCCTCCCCCCCAAAAAAAGGCTTGAAGATCAGGGTTACAATCAAGCTTGTTAATGCAAACTAAATAGGCATATCTGTATGCATTTTATTGATTTCCCATGCGAAGTTTGCATGGAGACTATGAAGGCTACGTGTATAGAATTTTCCTGGGTTTGGGCACAAAATATGTGCAGCCCAAGAGAAGAAGTGGGAGGGTGAAACTCTTTTTCCCTGTGTCCCAAATTTCCCTCCAATTGTGGCTTTCTATCACTCCCCCCTAGCAATGCGAAAGTAAAATATTCATGTAGCGCCATTATTCTAATGGCTCTTCCGATTATGGATGCTGCAACCAGCTCACAAGCCATCAGAGGAGCCCCCAAGTTGTCTGCTCCATTTCTTAGTTTAGCTTTACGACTATTGCCATGGGTTGGCATTAAATCCTAACTAGTCAGCAGCGCATTCTCGATCAGAATTTGTCAAGCAACAACAGGAGGCTGGCTGGAAGTAAATATATGCATAAATATAAATGCAAGCACTGTCCAAATCTGGGATGGAAGTAATATGAATAGGAAAGGTTTTTTAAAAGGGGGCATATGCTTATTGCTTTTGATTCTAGATGCAAGACAGTGGAGCCATGGTTTTACGGACTGCAGGATGGTCTACACATACAGCAGAGAGGAACTGTGGTGTAGTGGTTATAGCAGCCTTCCCTCTCCTGGTGTCCTGCCTCGTACCCAACAAATGCAGATAGAGGCTCTTACATGTAAGTAAGAGATATTTATTCAGGCAAGTAATGGTACAGGCTTGGCAGCAGAAGTGGAGTTCAGGACTCATGGTTCAGGAACCAGGCAAGACATTCAGAACTGGATGTAAGCAGTGAAGACTAACTCTTTAATAAGGATGATGTGGTGCAGGTCTCTGCATCTAAAGAGACTTCATTGTGGGAGAGACTGACAGAGAGTAGAGTTTTGGATTCGGTAAGCTAACCTTGTCATGGGATGCTGGTTGCCTCCTTGGAGGAGACCTTAGGTGCGAGCAGTGGACTTTGGTTGTCTCTTAAAGTCTTTAAACTGTTCCGCGCCATCTCCCTTCAACCTATATATTTGTAAATAAATGCAGATATGACATTTGTACCTACTGATCTCTTTCCAACAAGAAACCAAACCTGGGTAAGCTATGCTCCTAAAATTCCTGGCTGCTTGGCAAAGTGAGGGTGGACACAACAATATTGTATCTTATCAAAGGAACCCTCTCCTCTACAGCCAGGCTAGGGAGTTGCTCTTCAATCACAACTCCCATCATTCCTGACCACTGGCAGTGTTGACTGAGGTTGATGGGAGTTGGAGGGAGGGTCACAATTTCTCCAGCCCTACTCTATAATTTGGCAGCACTTGGATATTTTTCCAGCCCAGTTGTTTCCTTTCCTTTAATCTTTTTCCTTTCCTTTCCTTTCCCTTTCTTTCTTTCTTTCTTTCTTTCTTTCTTTCTTTCTTTCTTTCTTTCTTTCTATCTATCTATCTATCTATCTATCTATCTTTCTTTTCTTCTTTTTCCTGTGTTTGGGGCCTTTATTAAGGTCCAGGGATTGCATACTCCTGGGGGTGGTAGATGGTTGCTGGTTGCTGGGTGAGAGAGAGGGGGGGGGAATGTCTGTCTCCCAAGGTGAGAGGCTGGGATGGCATGTATTACTCAGGGTAGATCCACTGAGATTAATGGCAGACCCTCCAAGTGTCCCTATTTTCCAGGGACGTCCCTGATTTAGAGAAGTCATCCTGGTTTCTGATTTGATCCTGGAATGTCCCACTTTTCCTTAGGAAGTCCCTATTTTCATTGGAGAAATGTTGGAGGGTATGGAGCTATCTGACCCCTAAGCCATTTCATTATGTTTTTATATATGTTTGAAGCCACCCAGAGTGGTTGGGTCAACCTAGTAAGATGTGTGGGGTGTAGATAGTAAAATTATCATTATAGAATGGAACGTCCCTATTTTCATTGGAGATATGTTGGAGGATATGTAATGCGCCTAAGTCATCCATGCATACTTATTACAAAAGGTTGACTCATGAGTATAGCTAGCACTGGGTGCAGTCTGGAGCCTCTGGCATATCAGCAGTTAAACACAAAGCATTCCTGGCAATCAAAATGGCCGCAGAGAGCTTCGGTGGCAAAGCTGAGCAGGCACCAGAGCACCAAGAGAGCAAAGCAGCTGTAACTTCTAGGGCAAGCTGAGAGCTGATGGAAAGAGAAAGATAGCTGGCAGGGGAGAAATGATACAACAGCTCAAAAGAAGAAGGGGGAGACGCAGACAGATCTCCTCCCAACACAATGAGCTCCTTAGAGGCAGCAATCAAAGCTAATAGTTCTATTAACAAAACAACAAAAGGCCCCAGCAAATTTGCTCTCTTCGGTTTTCAGGACAGTTGCAGAGTGCAGTGGCATTAGGAAGATGTTATCCCGAAATTGCTTCCCCGCTGTCAAAGTAGAAAGGAGGCCAGGTGCAGTCATTGTTGGCAGTGAAATCTGGAAGCTCAGGCTCAGCAAAAGGATCACGGCAGTCCTACTCCTTTGTCAATTTTTTTTAAGCCGCCACATTCTTCTGTCGGCGCTTGTGCCAACCCGGAGGAAGGGCTTGTCACTCAACCCAGGTACAGTGGTACCTCGGGTTAAGTACTTAATTTGTTCTGGAGGTCCATTCTTAACCTGAAACTGTTCTTAACCTGAAGCACCACTTTAGCTAATGGGACCTCCTGCTGCCGCCGCGCCGCCGGAGCATGATTTCTGTTCTCATCCTGAAGCAAAGTTCTTAACCTGAGGTACTATTTCTGGGTTAGTGGAGTCTGTAACCTGAAGCGTATGTAACCTGAAGCGTATGTAACCCGATGTACCACTGTATAGTGCACTGAAACACACTACAATGGTACCTCAGATTATGAACTTAATTCGTTCCAGAGGTCCATTCTTAACCTGAAACCGTTCTTAACCTGAGGTGCGCTTTCACTAATGGGGCCTCTCGCTGCCGCCACACAATTTCCGTTCCCATCCTGGGGCAAAGTTCGCAACCCGAGGTACTACTTCTAGGTTAGCAGAGTTTGTAACCTGAAGTGCCTGTAACCCGAGGTGTCTGTAACCCAAGGTACCACTGTATTGTCGTTTATTCGTTGGAGAAGGGAACAGGTTGTCTTCTCTCAAGCAAGCACTTCTTCTTTCGGGGAAGGTCCCCAGCACTCCAAGAATTAAGATGTACTGTAGATGAGAAAATGCAATTCCATTCCTCAGAGGACAGGGACCCTGAGCTGCCTGGGAGGTGGGGATATTGCCTAGCAGGATGAGTGCAGAACAATCAACCCATTGCTTGAAACCATTGCTAAGAGCAACATGTAAAGTTGGAGGGAGACAACAGTAATTCTAACTCCACACACAACTGCAGCCTTGCAATTTTCCTTAGCTCTCTTCAGGCATGGCCCCTTTATGTAAAAGCAACATGCAAGGCAGCACAGCGTAGTGGTTACAGTGTGGGAGGACCTGGGATACTCAAATCTCCACTTAGCCATGAAACTCCCTGGGTGACCTTGGGCTGCTCACTGTCTCTCAGCCTGAGCTACCTCACAGCATTGCTGTGAGGATAAAATCGGTCAACTCAGTTGCTCTTTTCTGCCTTGGATAAATTTGGCGTGATATTCAGACTGGGCTGAAAGTGGCATCTTTTCACCTGAACAGCTCCTCTTTCAAAACACATACGTTGGCACTCCAGTAAGCATCCACCTACTGATTCCATTACACTGACATTCCTCTATCTGTCAGCAAAAAGCGATTTGTAGAGAAATGCAAAAGCAGCTCAAGGTTGGCTAGGCTGATGAAATTCAGCCAACAATCACAAGATTATGAACATTTTTATTTTTATTATTGCTGTGTGTGCCGAAAGATCTTTATGAACTTGTGCTAGTTCCCCCAGCACTTCTTTTTAAGCATGCTGACTGATTTTCAATAAAAGCAAAATTCATCAGCGATAGCAATAGCCCTTCAATTATCCTAATACGCTCATTCCAGGTGAGACACTAAATACAGAAACCTATCGATCAAGACACGGCTTTGTGGGAGCAGCAGCTTCTTGACGAAGTCAGCACTTTAGCCAACGTGATGAGCTGTAAGCCAGTTCACCCAGTTGAAAACAACCACACTCAGCCAGCTTGCAGTTCCTAGCATTGTTGTTTAACTGGACTGTAGAACCAGCCTGCAGAGAGCCAATAGAAAAAGTGAATAATGAGGTATTCTACACGCTTTTATATTTGGTACACAGCAGAGGCATGTCAGAAGGAAGCCTGGATTCCCATGCTCCATTTCACCCATGCAGACCTGGCATCAGGGTTGAGGTGGCCTTGAACAAGGATCCCTCTGCAGACCCTCAGAGGGTCCCCTTTGCAACTCCTCCACACCTGCTGGGTTGGCTATCCAGCCCCTTCCCCCTGGTCCTCCGTGGCCAGCCCCCCACCCCACCCTGATCACAGCGTCTCTTAGGCTGGTGATTCAGGCACACCAAGGTGTATAATCTCTCAGGCCTGTGATCCAGTCCTGATGCCCTGAGCTTACAAGATGATAGGGGAAGAGCTGGTGGCAGGCCAGAGCGGTCTTGGAGTGGTCTGGGCAGGTCTGCAACAGCCACCACCCTCTTTTCTCTTCCAGAATGTAGGGTTGCCATATTTTGAAGATCAAAAAAGAGGACACATTTGCAGACTTCTGCTTTTAACTATGGATCGCCATGGCGACTCTCATTTTACATACCCATGAAATAGAGGACGTGTCCTGGGAAAAGAGGACATTGTCTCATCCAGCAGCCTCTGATGTAATGTTGCTATATTGGGGCAGGCCCAACGGCATTTTGGGGAGGGTGAAGATGGCAGCTACTGTGGAGCCACTTGATGCAGACCCTCCAAGTGTCCCTATTTTCCAGGAACATCCCTGATTTAGAGAAGCCATCCTGATTTCTAATTTGATCCCGGAATGTCCTGCTTTTCCTTAGGATGTCCCTATTTTCATTGGAGAAATGTTGGAGGGTATGGAGCTATCTGACCCCTAAGCCATTTGAAGGCAACCCTGTATAGGGAAGTTTTTTAAATGTTTAATGCTTTATTACATTTTTTTATATGTTGGAAGCTTCCAAGAGTGGCGGGAGCAACCCAGTCAGATGGTCTTGTTCCGGGCAGGTCTACTCTAATCATTATTATTGGGTGGTATTCAACCACACTTTTGTGCTAATGCAAGGGAATTTCTCCCCTTTCTTCCCCCTACAAAATCTCCCGATCCCCTCTAGGTAGTACATAGTGGAAGGAGGGAGAGAGAGAGAGATCATTCTGTTGTGCAAAGATAATTTTTTTGTCCTGACAGAATTACCTACTTAGGACTACATTGAATACAACTTAATATTATCCGTATTTTTAGTGTTATTTCATTCATGACCTGCCTTATTCCTTAAGTTCTCAAGGTAACTTACACAGTAAACTTTTTTTAAAAATACTACAATGATAACTAAAAGTGTTCCCACTAAATGTTCTACCAAGCATATCTGCCACATTAACGTTCTTGTAAGCAATCAGTGGCGTAGCGTGGGTTGTCAGCACCCGGGGCAAGGCAAGTAATTTGCGCCCCCTAACCCGTGGATTTGCACCCCCTAACCCGTGGATTTGCGCCCCCTAACCCGTGGATTTGCCCTAATCCCAGATGTTGCGCCTGGTGCGGCCGGCCCCCCCTGCACCCCCCACGCTACGCCACTGTAAGCAATCACTATAAAATACCAAGCAGCTAAAAACTATCGACTGAGCAAGCAAAAGACAGGGAACAGTGTTCAAATGCTTGTGTATAAAAGAAAAATATCTTAGCCTGGCATTGGAAAGGCAATAGATGAGTCCAGGCACACCTCCTTGGCGAGGGTGTCCCAAAGATGGGGAGCCACTACAGAAAAGGCCCTTTTAATAGGGGGTTGATTCCGCTGACTGAAAATGTGTCCTATAAGCACTCAAGGAATAATATATTTTCTTGCCTCATGCAAAGTGAAAGATGAAGGGAACATTTTGCTCCACAAGGCTGGAAAAAGAAAACCCTGTTATTGCAACTGTACTAAACCTCAACAGACAATTTGAATTGGCCCTCAAACTAATTCATTCTTTTTGTAATGGTGATGAATTGTCTCACCAGCAGCGTTCAAGGGCTGCTCAGAATGGGTTGCCATCATTACAAAGATTTGAGAGTATCTGGCTATCTATCTCATTCAAAAATGGATAGATAGATAGATAGATAACATATATTTGGGGTGTCTGTCTAATGTCTTTCATTTCTTGCTGATAACTACAGAAAGGTCTAGACACAGAGATTCAGTAATTCTTCAGATCTGAGAACAGGCTTGGGCCTTTCAGCGGAGAAAATGGCTACATAAACGCCATACATTTAGAGTACAGACACCCCTGAATCCTAGGAACTGTAATTTATCTCTCACAAAGCTACAGCTCCTATCAATGTTAACAAACTACAATTCCTGGGATTCTTAGGTTGGGGGGGGGAATTAAAATGTGCTTTGAATGTATGTATTCAGCCTACCTGAACATTCCAGTGGAGAAAGAATTAAAGCACCTATAGCTGCATCTATCTGTTCTAAATGCATAGTTGACCATAAAGACTTTTGAAGTGTTGTTGGGGTGTTTGGCTGTCCTAGAACAGTGGTGGGGAACCTCAGGTCTTGGGGACAAATGAGGACCACCAAACCCAGACCCCCCCAAGTGTCCCTATTTTCCAGGGACAGTCCCAGATTTGCAGAAGCCATCACAGTTTTGATTTGATCCCAGAATGTCCCACTTTTCCTTAGGATGTCTCTATTTTCAACAGAGGGTATGGCCCCTGAGCCATCTGAAGGCAGCCCTGCATAGGGAGGTTTTCTTTTAATATTCAATGTTTTATTATGTTTTTATTTATGTTGGAAGCCGCCCAGAGCTGCTGGGGCAAAAATAACATCATCATCATCATCATCATTATTATTATTATTATTATTATTATTATTATTATTATTATATTTTGTTGTTGTTGTTGTTGTTGTTGTTTAGTCATTTAGTTGTGTCCGACTCTTCATGACCCCATGGACCAGAGCATGCCAGGCACTCCAGTCTTCCACTGCCTCCCACAGTTTGGTCAAACTCATGCTGGTAGCTTCAACAACACTGTCCAACCATCTCGTCCTCTGTCGTCCCCTTCTCCTTGTGCCCTCCATCTTTCCCAACATCAGGGTCTTTTCCAGGGAGTCTTCTCTTCTCATGAGGTGGCCAAAGTATTGGAGCCTCAGCTTCAGGATCTGTCCTTCCAGTGAGCACTCAGGGCTGATTTCCTTAAGATTGGATAGGTTTGATCTTCTTGCAGTCCATGGGACTCTCAAGAGTCTCCTCCAGAACCTGTTATTGAATAGGACATCCCTATTTTCATTGGAGAAATGTTGGAGGGTATGCAAGCCTCTTTATCTGACCCTCAGGACTCTCCCCAGCAGCCCATGTAATAACCCCACTTCCCATTCCACACCCCTTTATCAGCCTTCCTCTGCAGCCTCCTCAAGTCTTTCTGGCTGGCTCCAGTGTGCTCCTGAATTGTAACAATTTGCCTGCATGGAAGATGGAGAGAGGTGTGGCAGGGAGCTGTGGTAGAAACCTCATAATTCAAGGATGGTTCAGCTGGTGGCAGGTGGGGGAGATGCTAAGGCGATGCAAGTCCCCTGAGTTGCAAACAGAGCCAGCAGGTGTGTCCTGCTTAAGATAAGCCTTTGTGGGTCTGTGAGATGGGCAGCCATCAGACACACAAGCAATGAGCAATAATAAATAGCATTGAGGATAATAAGAATAGCCTGATGAGAAACTGAAGTCACTTTACATGCACACATAGCAATAATAATAAGGCTGAGTGCAAAATAAGTAAAACAGAATCACTCGGATTAATGGAAAATTAGTCTCTCACGAGATATTTATGTGGGGTGGCAGTTTTTGCATTCTTTCTCCTTTTTGACTGACCCAAAGATGACTTGGATGGGGATAATTCAGACTGAAATTCCCAGGTGTCAGAAAAGGTTATTTATGTATGCAACAAAATGCTGCCCGTGTTTCGTTAGCTCAAAAATGGAAAGTGAGCGAGATCCCAACCAAAGAAGAATGGCAACTTAAGCTGACAGAATATGCACAACTTGCAGACTTAACATACAGAATAAGAGAACAAGAAGAACATACATTTGGAGAAGATTGGAAAATGTTTATTAAATATATGGAAAATAATTGTGTATAGCTGAGAACACTGGCAGCATTAAGATAAATTCAACAGTATAAATAAGTTTTGATGGATGTCATAATGGAAAACTGATTGGTACAGGTTTTGTAAAATGTGCAGAGATATAAGATATGTAAAATGAACCATGGAAAAAGAAGAAGGGATGTCATTGATGTTGTGACGTGGGGTTTGTGATTTCAGCTCTCTTGACATAATATGCTGGAGACAGTTCTGTAGTAACACTTCTTTATTAAAGCAAACAAGACTGAGAACTGAGGAGGGGAGAGCTACATTTATAGGGACAGGGAACTAGCTAGAAGGGATACATTTTGGAGGGAACAATATCAGGCAATCACAGTCCTGCCTTTTGGAGGAAACCAATAAGACAGAGGATCCAAATACAGCAGCTTAAATGAACCAATAGTAGCTGTACCCTCTGGAACCAAAAGGCAGTTACTTTACCCTAATGCAAATACAGACAATAATAATACAGATATAAAATCCTTTGACTCAATACACAACAATTGATATCTTAAGTATGTAAAACGTTTATCTGAAATGGTAAAACAGAAAATTTAATTAATTTTTTTTAAAAAAAACCAAACAAACAAAGATCACTTGGATGGGCCAAATCTTGAGAGGCAGGATGGGAGGGCTGAAGCTGTCTCAGGGCAAAGGATAAAGCAAAGCTGCTGGAGGCAGGGATGACTCTGGGTATGGAAACAAGGGGTGGGGTGAAAGCAGAGAAAAAAGGAGAGGGGGGTGAAAACAAGGTGGGAAGCCTTACCTCAGAGGAGGAGGCAGGCATTGAAACGCTCCCTTCATCCTTCACTTTGCACTGGGCAAGAAAATACAACCTACAGCCCTCTCCAGAACGTCATCTGCTACTGGATGAGGGTTCCTTCCTCCTGCCGGACAGAATTCCAGAGGAGAAGGCAAAGAAGTGAGGTGAAGTTCGTTTACTGCCCAATCCTTTACCTCTCCGAAGGTTCCTGTTGTCACAAATTACATCTGACTGCTAGTGAGTTACTATAGATTGAACCGCTAAGAGCCGGAGGTTTATTTAATCCTGGTTTTATTCACTGAAAAGTGCAAAATATAAAGATGTCAGGGGGACATGGTAAATATCCCAGGAGGCGGCATTATAATTGCATCAACAATGGAAAATCAATAGCATGGCAGAGAAATAGAAAAGCCTGTGCCAAAAGGGAGGGATTGATAGTTGGCATCCAAGACCAGATATTATCAATGAATAATTACAGCAAATTCATCACTAAAATTACAGGAAATGGGGAATGTCATCTATCGCGTCAGGGCGCTTAATTAATAGAACACTTCAGTGCAGATTACCACGTACTGTCAACTATTGATTACCTGGTGTTAAGACATAACCCAGGAGTAATAATATTCTGTAATGAATGGGTGTAGCAATGCTATCTCAAGTACAAATGTCTTTATTATAATCTATTAGAACTCATTTGGGGGGAAGAGAATGATTTATATTTACTTTTCAATTTTGATTAGTGAGACAGCAAGGAACTGCCAAAAATGAGGAGGAGTGGGGGAGAATGCAAAGCTAGCATTGTAGTGCAGCCAGGGAAATTGTAGCTCTGTTCAGAAGCAATCTCAAGTGTTTCCTTAGCATATGAAGGGGTAATACGCCTGGAGCAATTAGTCACACCCCCTACATCATGTGTTCAAACTAGCCCCACCCCAGGTATCTGCACATATAGCTGCACACATGGAGGCTCCATCCTGCCAGTTCACTCGGATGCCAGTGTGTTGGGCTGGCTGACTCACAAGATATCAGGGTCATGGCTATTGAGAACACATGAATGACATTTCTGAATAGGGTTTCTGGCACTGACCATTCCTGCTATACAGTGGTACCTCTGGTTGCGAACGGGCTCCACTCTAGAGAGCCATTCGCAACATGAAAGGAACGCAACCCTCAGCGGTGCATCTGCGCACACGCAGGTTGCCATTCGCCACTTCTGTGCATGCGCGTGATGTCATTTTGTGCTTCTGTGCATGCGCAAGCGACGAAACCCAGAAGTAACCATTTCCGGTACTCCCAGGCCGCCACGGGACGCAATCTGAAAAAAGTAACATGAAGCAAACACAACATGAGGTATGACTGTAGTGCTTGTGTCATATACAGTACATCCAGTGGCAAGGTTGCATGCTCCACTACCGGGGGCGGAGAGCAGGCGGGGGCGTGGCATGCATCCTGGAGCGTGGCACGCAGCTCTCAGGGGCATGGTGCACATTCGAAGGAGTGTGACACACTGCCTGCAGGACCGTGGCGCCCGGTGCCCAGGGGGTGCACAGTGCGTGTCCAGGGGTCCGTGATGGCACCCCACCAGAATAGTGGTCAAACGCCAGCTTTCCTTGGAAATTTGCCCTTCTCTGAATTGTCCAATGCAGTTTTTGACCCAAAGTTTGTATGTTACAGTAAGTGAGGTTATCATATTGCATGCGCATATTGCATATGGAAATAGCATTTAAAAATGCATTGCTCGTGCAATTTTCAAATTGTAAACTGATGTGGAAATGTGGTGAACTGGATTTTGGATTAGAAAAATGAGAAACTGATAGAAACTCAAACTGACAGTGTCAAGACATTTGTCTCCTGCCTTCTGAGATTATTCCTTCTGCGTTCTTCCCTCCACCCCCTTGAAACTTATCTCCTTTATTTCCATTTCAAGTTAAAAACAGAAACATAGACTGCTGGCAATCAGAACAAATAAGCTCCCTCAGGAATAATTAAGCATGCCTCAGATATCTCAAAGCACCTTCTCTTATTATTTCTGAACTTTCAGCTCCAAAATGCCCTTTCCAAAATCCATTGCTTTCTTAAAGAGAATGCACTGAGTTCTTTCTTACCTTTATTGGCATGATCAAAGCGAGGGGACGGCAACACATCTCCTCCCCATTTGGAGGAAACCTGCCATCCAACAGTGATGGAATGACTCTACTGGTAGGGTCTGGAGTGCAATGAAACAGATGCTCTCTCTTGTACCTTTCCACACATTTACGTCAGGGAAGGACTCTTGCCTTAGCAGTAGGGAGTGCATATTTTGCGTGCAAAATATCTTCAGTCTCTAGCATCTCCCAGTAGGGCTGAAGAAGACTTCTGTCTGAAAACCTGGGGAGTTTCTGCCAGCCAGTTAATGCAGCTACTAGAGCATGTTAACCCTCAGAGCCTCCAAGTGTCCCTATTTTCCAGGGACAATCCCAGACTAACAGAAGCCATCCAAGTTTCTGATTTGTCCCCAGAATGTCCCTATTTCCTCAGGTAGCCCCTATTTTCATCAGACAAATGTTGCAGGGTATGGTAGGACGTCCCTATTTTTATTGGAGAAATGTTGGAGGTTATGGAGTTATCTGCCTCCCAAGCCATTTAAAGGCAGTGCTCTATGGGGAAGTTTTTAAATGTTTAATTATGTTTTTATATATGTGGGAAGTCACCCAGAGTGGCTGGGGCAACCCAGTCAGATGGGTGGGGTATAAATAGTAACATGATGATGATCAAATAAAGGTAAAAGAACCCCTGACCATTAGGTCCAGTCGTGGCCGACTCTGGGGTTGCGGCGCTCATCTCACTTTATTGGCCGAGGGAGCCGGCGTACAGCTTCTGGGTCATGTGGCCAGCATGACTAAGCTGCTTCTGGTGAACCAGAGCAGCGCACGGAAACGCCGTTTACCTTCCCGCCGGAGCGGTACCTATTTATCTACTTGCACTTTGACGTGCTTTCGAACTGCTAGGTTGGCAGGAGATGATCAAATAGGATGTCCCTATTTTCACCAGAGAAATGTTGAAGGGTATATGAGCCCTCCGCCCAGAGGCCTAATCTGATTTCCCAAGCAATTTTTTCTGGCCCACTAAAATCCACTGATTTTGGTGGTGGCAAGGAAGTGGGGAATTAAACTACATGCAACACTGGGGCTGGTGGAGAAATGTAAACATCTCAACACAGCACAGCACCCTAATACAGATGCAATTTACCCTCACCCTGAGATGGGGGCAATAACCTCCCTCCTCAGCTGATCTGTAAAGATGGGGGGGTGTCTTCTCTGTGCCTGTGGGAGTGTTGGGAAGGCTACACCCACTTTTGGCCACATCCACCTCTGACATGTGGGGCCTTAGATGATTAGCCTAGGGTGATCTGGTGTCCACATTGCTGGAGTAGTGGTCAGTGACTTACCACTTCCTGTGGCTGCCTGATGGATGAGTAGGGGGTATTAGGCGCAGAGAAAACAAATCAGCATGTGCCTGTCAAAAAGCTCCCCCTTCCTCACTTCACAGTCAATTTAGAGAAAGAGGGCTCAGCCACCCTTTCCCTCCCCAGTAACCATGGCTGGGATAAAGGATCTGGTCAACTCATTTTGCTGGCCGAACATTGTGACGTTAACATATGAGAGCCCTGGAGGTGAAATAGTTAAATAGGTGACCCAATCAGGACCCAGGGGGTGGAGTCAGAGGGACTATAAAACCAGCTCTGGGAGGGGCAAAGGGGGGAGTTCGTTGGGAGTTGGGTGGTTGGTTGGAGTGGGAGTGAATTGGGATAGAGTTTGTGGGAAGGCTGAGTTAGTGTAACGAAATAGGCTGAGTCAGGAACAGTTAGGGGCTAGGAAGACAAGTAAATATCTGAGAGGTGGTTTAGTGAGTGAGAGCAGGTAGCGGAAGTTATAGATCTGGATAGCCACCCCATGAATGTAATTGACTGATACCGTTTATGAAACCACACGCTCAAGCTTTGTTTTAAACCAGTGGGTATTGCCCCCTTGATATTGAGGGATGATTTCCAATCATCGTGGGAAAGGGAGGTCATTAACGAGGTTCAATCCTGCGGATTGTCTCACCTTTACTTTGAGTCTATGACGTACAATCAAGCTAGAGCTGTGATCTCCCGGAGACTGAGTGACATTGCCAGACAAGAGGAGATAGCCCTGGTAAAACCAGGGATGTTCCTAGGGGACCAGATTTATTGGACCATACCAGCCCTCTACCTTGCAGAAATCCTCTATGTTGAATACCACAGACTTCTTACAGCGGCTAGATTAAATGTCCTTGACTCTGCGATATTGTGGGGAAGGTACAGGGGAGTACCATACGCCCAGAGAACCTGTCATTGTGCCATGGGTGTGGTTGAGTCCACCGAACACATTCTCTTGACTTGCCCTTCTTATGCAGAGCTTAGACAAAATTTTATAGACCCACACCTATGTCAATTTAGCTTCCTACCCGGAGAAAACCAGGTTTTACACTTGCTGAATAATGTCACTAGAGCTATACCTTCCTTGGTGGCCAAATTTCTTTTTTTAGCTTTTAAGCGTCGCAAGACTATAATTGACTGTATTGATATGGGGCTATCTGTTTAGCCCATTTTAGTGTTGGCTAAGTTCTAAAATCTTCCTGGATGTTTTAACTGTGTATTGACAAATGTACTTTTTTCTGACTGATGGTCAAATAAAAGGTTGATGATGAAACCACATGCTTGCTAAAGTGCAATAAATAAACAGAAGTTTATGTTCCAATTTAACCCTGACTGGACTCAGTATTGTCCCAGGTAGGGCCTGGGTGGTGGCAGTGAGAAATAAAGTGGTGGCACAGGGATCAATAGATGGTGAAACGTCCGGGGACCCTGCGTGAAGACCACAAACATAAATAGATCGGTGTTTGTATCCAGCTCTGCTAACACAATCCAGCCTCAATGCCACATCCAGAATAGGCAGATCCCAATTCAAGTGCCTGTTCTGGAATATGCAGATTCTGCCTACCTTGCAAGATTGTTGCAACCATTGTCAGCAGTTTATAGTAGATTTTGCCAACCTGATATCTTCCAGATGTTTTGGGGCTGCAACTCCCATAATTCCCAGATTGGGGGGCACAGTGGAGGAGGAGAAGAGGGTGAACGTCCCATTTCACCAGTGGGCATGATTGCACTGGGTTTCTGCTAGCACAATGGTTTGGTTGAATACAGTCCCTGGAATTCCTTTCTGTCTTGCTTCTATATGTGCAGAGGGGTTACTGAGAGTCCTGAAGAAACCACAAAGCACTTAAGGTTCCATCCATGACTGACTGAATTACCACAGACAGATTGAACTGCAGCATCTCCATTAACTTTCCTTCCTTCAAGCTGAGATTCTGTATCATTCAAAAGCTTCAATATCTTGTTTGAACTTTCTTGTGTAAGCAGCTTGTGGATCTCATGATAAATGAAGGCTGTTTGGATTGATTAAGTTGACTGACGGCCAGATCTTAAGCTTGCTGATTTGAGATAAAAGAGAGACACTGCACAAGGATCCAGAGCGTGTGTGAATGAGGTGGCAGGAGGAATACATACAGTACAGCTTTCATGTAGCACAAATCATCACACAGATTGTCTGAACCCTTTATTGGAACGGCCCACCTTGCCTACTAGGCAATGGATTCGAAGCAGCATGTTGTTTGACAACATAACAATAACACTTAGTGTTTAGACAGCTCTTCTGAGTTCTCAAAGCACCTCACATACGTTACCTTGTGCTGTCACGTTTACAACAACCCTGTAAGGTAGAGCAGTGTTATTATCACCTTAGAGCAGAAGTGGAGTGGCGGCCTGAGGCTCAGGTAACAGCTTGTCACAGGGCATCTAGTGAGTTCACTGTAGAGGCATGATTTGAACCTCAATTGGTAGCTCTGTCTCTAACAGAGCAATCCAAGGCCCTGATCCACCATGCTATAGGGAGTTTGGATGCACTGACCTCTGATGAACTCCACCAGTGGCAGGACTTCACCGCTGCAGAGGTCCCTGTTGTGCCCAACAAAAAGCAACGGCAGTTAGAAGATACCACTAGCTGTATTCTCACCTCCGGTAGCCAGCAGAAACCCTCAATTGTGTTATTTCTGAGAGCAGGGAAGGGCAGAGCTGGGATAGCCAAGGACCTACTCATGGGCATCAGAGGCATGGCCAGAGAACAGCATGCCAACATCAGAGCCTGCCTTGCCAATCAACAGAATGAAGCATCCTGATTCAGAAGGCACCATTAAAAGAGGGCTGCTAGAAGCAGGAACTGATTTCTCAGCATAATGCACAAAGGCTTTTAAAAGTTCAAGCAGAGGGACTGTCATCTGAGCTATGCACTAGGCAGCAAAATGTATTGAGCAACCACTAGAGAATGCATGAGTAGAAGATCATTGCAATTTTAAGGAATTTTAGGTGGCATATGGGGATGGTGCTGTGGGTTAAACCACAGAGCCTAGGACTTGCTGATCAGAAGGTTGGCGGTTCGAATCCCCGCAATGGAGTGAGCTCCCGTTGCTCGGTCCCTGCTCCTGCCAACCTAGCAGTTTGAAAGCACGTCAAAGTGCAAGTAGATAAATAGGTACCGCTCCAGCGGGAAGGTAAATGGCGTTTCTGTGCGCTGCTCTGGTTCACCAGAAGCGGCTTAGTCATGCTGGCCACATGACCCGGAAGCTGTACGCCGGCTCCCTCGGCCAATAAAGCGAGATGAGCTCCACAACCCCAGAGTCGGTCACAACTGGACCTAATGGTCAGGGGTCCCTTTACCTTTACCTAGGTGGCATACAGCAATGTTCCTCTCGTGCCTAGATATCCTGTGGGTCATGGGGCCTTTAATTCTGCTTTTCTATATTGTATTGTTATTATATACAATATTATTTTCTAAAAGTTAGTTGCAGGCTGAGATGGTGCAGCTCGGGAATTTTAATCTTCAAGATAAGCCCTTAGCAGGGTATCACAATCTGCTACAGATTATATGGATGGATTTAAGAGTTATCTGTGTTGGCTGCATGCCAGGCCCTAGGTAGTCCTTCACCCTTGCAAAAATATATAGCCATTGTAAAGATCTCTGAAGTATAACCCAAATAATAACACAAAGAAGAGATATAGAAAATGTTGTGTACCTACCAGCCCCAGCTTCAGAAGTGCATCCATTGTAGATCATGAGGTTTTCTGACAAACAGGAGGGATGTGGGCATAAATGTAATGTTCTGTAGCTTTATCTTAGTTATTTAATTTTTTAAAAATAGCTTTCATTCCATTGTGTTGTGCTCAAATCCAAAATTAACCTCTGTCCCTTGGTGGAACAAATGGTTTCTCTGGGACGAGCCACTATGTGCATGGCCGTGCAAAAAAGTGTTCCACTTCTGAGCTCACATCCTTCAAATAGCTCTGCACAGTAGCAATCCTGCTCACCCAGTGAGAGTTAAGCAGCAGGAATACAACTTTCATGTGGATGTTTCCAGTAGCAAAGCAAAAAGCGAATGGATTGGAGACTCTTAGAAGAAGGAATCGAGCCTGCCAAGTATTTGTCATTTGTAGTGCCATCAACCATTCATGCCTGCATGCTCCCCCAATTGCATCTGATGTTCTATTTAGTTGAATTTTCTGGCTTTTTCCTATTAAAAAAATAATAATATAGGCTGCATATTTTTTCCTTAGCAACAAAGAGCAATGCTTTATTATGACATTTTGAAAGAAAATTACATACCAGTAAAAGGTTTCCAAAAAGAGCACTTGTTTACTGTGGCAGCATTTGTATGTTGCAGAGAGAAATACGGAAGTGTGGGGGGGGTAGGGAGAGAATCTAAATAAAGCCTTGGCGGTTTGAGCAAAGCCATGATGATTATTCCACAAACATGCTATTGCGCGAGAATGGAAGCCAGGGAGGGAGATTGTATCTTCAGCCTAAATGACACTTTATGAAAGAGTTGGCACTGAATGGATTTCTGCTGAGGCTACAGCTTAAATTATAGCCCTCGTGAAAGTAAACAGATTACAGTTTATTGGGGGGAGGATTTGAATGATCCTCCCCAAAGGCCACATTTATTTATTTTTTTTATTTTTAAAAAGGGGTCGGAGAAGCAGAACACTAAAAGTGATATCAAGAGAAGCAAAAATTGGTCGTTGATCTTGAAAGGAAGTGATTAGCTGAATGCAATTTAAAAAAATAAAAGAAATGCATGTAATGTCTGCCCATTAAGGGGGTGGAGGCTCCAAAAGCAGCAGTACAGTAATATCTTCATTAGGCCCAATGAAAAAAAATCACATAAAGTTTTCAGTTTCCTTGGATCTATTCTTCAGATGTTCTTGGAAAAGCTTCAGTCTGCAGTTTCATAGATGGAACAGAAGAGGTGTCATTAAGGCTTAGAACCATGTTACATTGTAGGTTGCCATTGTTTATACATGGGCTTTTAAAATAAAAATTGCAAGAGAGATCTTATCTGGATTGGAACAGCAGCACATGGGGGGGCATTAACCCTTTCACTCAGTGCTTCAATTCATGCTCACACACCAAAGCTGCAATTTGCCCCAGGAGGGAAACTATCATTGATAGAAATGACAGCTTCCATCCCAAAGCAAATTGCAGCTTTGAGAAACAATTTGTGATGTGGGTGGAAAGCATTATTTTTTATTAAAAACAAGAAGCAACTTCCCTGAGCCTCTATGCGCGCACACACACACACACTCGCAAACTACTATGGCAAAATATCAAACTGCCGTTTGTTTGGGGTTCTGAGGGTTCTTGGAAAAGCCTTCTTCTCCTCACAGACCTACAATTCCCAGAGTGGTTTAATGATAAATGCTTCATAAATCCCTCTTCTCCAACATCCCTAGGGCAAGTGCTATTTTTCTAGAAAAAAGAGGTGCCAGAACTCACCATAAACACCTTCCTTGTTCTCTAACAATGGCAATGGCGTCTACCTGAGAGGTGCCAAAACTGAGTTCCAGTGAATTCTGGCTGAAAGAAATCCCTGCCTAGGACAGAAGCTGAACCGCAGCCAAATGGGAACAGAGAACATGAATTAGAATGGAAATCCATACCTTCTTACATCCTTAGAAGGGCCACTTTTTATTGGTGCCCTGATGTGCTTGGAAAAGGGTTACTTTGCACTTCAATGGCTGGTCTAAAAACAAATGTGGATTATTATTAATAATATTATTAAATTATTGGATTTCTTCACCGTTATCTCTCATTTCTGTGCACAAAGGCCTGGCCTCCACAACCTGGAAATATCTATTTATTGTGGATGAACTCCTTCCTCTCTTGTGACTTGGAGGCTGCAGAGACCAGTGCGTACGAGCAAATGGGGTCCTGCCCCACCATTCTCAGTCTGCCCTCAGCCAACCACCAGCTGCCTGTCAGGCTTCCTACTTACAGCCAGTCCTCCTCCTCCTCCTCCTCCTCCTCAGTTTCAGCACTGCACTTGCAGAAAGGGTAATGAGGAGGAAACTAGAATTAGTTTGCCTGTCATTGACTCTGGCTGCACCTAATGTTTGGGCTCCTTGCCTTCCATGCAAGGAAGTCACAATGAGCCCCATTCACCACTGCTCAGAGGGCAATGTTAAGGTTCACACAAATAAGTGAAAATATTGCCAGGCAATCCTTTTGTTCTGAATGTGGGGTATAGGGAGGAGCAGAATGAGAAAATGCATTGCAGGGCCATACATTAACGTTTCCAGAGGCCCCTGGAGAGACTTTCTGAACAAGAGTGTTCACCTACGAACTGCCAAGGAGTGAGCTTTTCCAGGCCCTTACATCTTAATTGGCTAACAATATAGCACAAGAGAAGCAGGTCAGAGAGACAGAGTGATTTGTCAAGCTTATTACTAACGCCGGGCAAGTTTTCGTGTGCAGCCCTCTTGGGGAGCCAGCATGTTCTGTGCCGAGAGAGGGGGAGCGAGAGAAGGAGAGAAGGAATGGATCTGGGCAGCAAATGTAAAGATAAATGACTCGTGAACAAGCAGGCAGCTGAGATCTTTGCCTGTGCATCGCCAAGAAAAGTTGAGATAAATAATGCAATGTGCATCCTTCAGGAGAAAATGAAGGAAACGAAAAGAGACACGGGTGCAGCTCACAGCATGATGCGGCAAAAGGGAGATTTCGAAGCATGTCAAACCATTAGCCACGGGATAAGCTGAAATCAAAGCAATTATGTTCCCAGGAATAGGAAGTGGTCATTACGTCTCACTTGCTATTCAGTACAGTCCAAGTGGAGAATTGTGTCTGGCTTTCATCACCTTATTCAAGATGATGGGATGACTCTCCCAGGCGACTGCAAAGAGACAAAGCGTCAGTCTCAGCATTAGCAACAGTCAGTGCAATGAGGTCAAAGCTCAACTTGGAAGCCCTGCATCAGTGCTGGGTTACTCAAGAGGCAGACTGAGCACATGCTTGAGACAGCAGCAAAGCAGGGGCACCCCAAAATGAGATTTTTTAAAAGGATTTTGAGCCAACTGTGATGTCACTGAGTTTCCTCAAGAGAAAGAAGCAGTGATTGACTGTGCTCTCAGCAATGGCATCATAACCGCACTGGAAGAGGTTAAAGTTTTGAACACTGGAGAAGAGGGAAGATTTGAACTCTTATGGCTGCACAAGATTCAATCCTAGGTCCAAACCGCATCTCTTGGCAGATTTTGGAAAGGGTTCTGACCGGTGCTTTCCTTCTAGAAAAAGAGGTGTCGATACTCACCATGACGTTGTTGCAGTAAGTGTCACACTTTTTAACAACAACAGAAAGAGGTGCCGGTACTGCGCAGCCTTGAGTACACTCTGGTACTGGTTCTGACTGCAAACCTGGAGAACCTCTGCCAGCCAGAAAGTGTAGGGTCAGAGATGGACAGGATCCGTAATTTCTAGGTGATTCACCAAGTAAATCACCAAGGGCTTCTGATTTCTAATCATTAAACAAGAACAAAACAAAAAACCCTGGAGGGTACTCGGGAGTGGATTTTTGTGTAGAAGCACTGTGAGCTTAGTTCAGTTATGGTACTTAAAACAAACTGAACAGATGAACAAGGCCCTGCTATAGGGCCATGGTTTTAATCATATGACACTGATGTTGTATGTTTTAAGATCTGAGCAGGACGAGCGTACACCCATATACAGCCTACATCTTCAGCGCCTGCATGGGCTGGGTGTTGGGAGCACCTTCTCTGACCTTCCGATCACAGGAACGCAGGAACATCAGAGCAGCATTCCCAGGGAATAGGTCCTATTGTGAGCACCTCAAAAGCAGCAGAGTAACGGAAACAAATCTGTGGAGGTTTTGTTGCACACCTACCTAATTTATTTCTACTGATTAAACAAATAAAAGAACATAACAAACATGTATGAGAGATACAGCTCTCTCATACTGTCATCTTGTCTCTAGACAGATCAAAGAAAAACAGGCACAGTGCTAGGGACAGAAGTCTGGAAGAGTAGTTCCACCCCCTCCTTTCTCACAGAAAGTAAAACAAACATGATCTGGTGATCTTTGCAATGGGAGGGATGAAAATACTGTCAGGCAGCACATGGTCCCATTGCTGAGTGGGGCGCATAGTGTTAGGACACAGAACAGGAACTTCCAGTGGTGGTCTCTTGATCACTGAATGCCCTTCCTTCTGAGCTGCGCCTGGTGTGCAAGTTGATTTTTCAGTACTAGTTCAAGGTGCATCCATTTACCGAGGAATCTTCACAAAGGTATCATAATCATGACCATTGTGCAATTTATCAGTCACTTGCTACATAAGGAGTCTCTAATGGATTTGCAAAATCAGGATAAAGGAACACTACATTATAATAAAAACAGTGCAGTAACTCATAGAATGGACTCGATTTTGTTGCTGGCATCCATCTGTCTTGAGAGAGAATGGAGTGCACCTCCAGAGGTGAAGTCAAACCACTGGGGAATCGCAGCGCTTGCTGTGGCTGCAGTGATCAGTGACTCGTAACTGCTGCCTCCCATGTTGTTGTTGCTGTGTTAGCAGCACCAAAGTGACCTCTCCAGGGCACAAGCCTGGGCTTTCTCTATGGAGGTCCTGGGCTGCCCAGACTACAAGACTCCACCCCTCTTGGCCTCACTGATGTGGACCAAAAGAAAGCACAAAGGTTTGGCACCAGCTTGGCTGCAGGGGTTGCTGGAAGGAGTACTCAGTAAAATAGCAGCAAAACATATAATCAATAAACAGCAAAACAGTGTATTCATTGTAGTTTTGCAATGGGTGTAGCATTCTCTGGAATCATATATTGATGGTGGGAGAGTAATTGGATGAATGATTAAGTAAATGTTAATTTCCCCCTTAAAAGCTTCCCATGTAATGATGTTGGCCCTGAGAAGAGAGAGAAACTGGTGTGTGGAGATCCGTAGAATTTTTTTAACGTTCTGCCAAACGGCAAGATTTGAAAACCATTGGTGTGTGTACGAAATATAGAATTAGATGGACCAGTGGCTTGAGTTGTTATGCAGCTTCTTCTTCTTTTTATTAATTTTTTATTAATTTTCTTTTCTTTCATAACAAAAGTACTTATAACATACAGCTTACCGTATTTTTCGCTCTATAAGATGCACCAGACCATAAGACGCACCTAGTTTTTGGAGGAGGAAAACAAGAAAATAAATATTCTGAATCTCAGATGCCAAAACAACAAGAGGGATCACTGCACAGCGAAAGCAGCGATCCCTCTTGCTGTTCTGGCTTCTGGGATAGCTGTGCAGCCTGCATTCGCTCCATAAGACGCACATACATTTTCCCTTACTTTTTAGGAGGGAAAAAGTGAGTCTTATAGAGCAAAAAATACGCACAACAGCAGCTAGAATACTCATTGCGAAGTACTGGAAGACGCAAGATTTACCCACACTGGAAGAATGGCAGATGAAGGTGATAGACTACATGGGCTTGGCAGAAATGACGAGCAGAATCCGAAACCAGGGAAGAGAAGCAGCGCAAGAAGAATGGAAAAAGTTCAAGGACTATTTAAAGAAATATTATAAAATTAATGAAAGTTAGAATGATGTTGGACTGGAAAGTAAATGGTTACTATTAGCAATGGTTAAGACAAGGAGAATAAGGAAAATTAGTTCAAATTTTAATTAAAATAAGGGAAGATTTGCTGAGTAATTGATAAGAACTTGGAATACAGAAAAGGGAGGCATGAGGAAGTCGGGGAAGTAAGGTATAAGAAACTAAGATACGAAATGGTACATGTTTTTTGTTCTGTTTTTGTTTTTGTTTTTTTTTTGTTTGGTTATGTATTTGTTATATGTTTGTGCTGTTATAAAAATCTGTAATAAAAATTATTAAAAAAAAAATATAGAGAGTGCAAAAAATACGGTACATAAAAATCTCTCCCTCCCCCGTTTTGGACTTCCCTCAACTTCCATTTCTGATTTATTACCCTCGTTAGTATATTCTGCTGTTTTCTTCCAATATCATATTTTCCTTTCTATTACAATAGCTATTCCCTATCCAAAAAGTTGTGAGTGTTTATTTAAAACCCACCATCAGGTCAATGTTCTTTCTTTGTTTATGCAAATATAATACAAAAGGTTCCCACTCTTTTTCAAAATCCCTATTGTCCTTTTCCCTAAGTCTGTCTATCAGCTTTGCCAACTCCACATAGCTCGTCAGTTTTTCTTGCCATTGTTCCTTTGTTGGAATTCTCCACTTCCAATTCTGTGCTAGCAGTATTCTTGCCGCCGCCACATACATAAATTATGTCCTTTTTCTCTTTTGGCAGGTCTTGCCCACCAATACCCAACAGGAAGGCTTCTGGTTGTTTAACAAATGTTATTTTGAACGTGTGTTTTTTAATTCATTGTAAATCATTTCCCAACATACCTTAACATTTTTGCAATCCCACCACATATGATAGAAAGTCCCTTCAACCTCTTTACACCTCCAACATTCCCTCTGTTCATTTTTATATATTTTGGCCAATTTCACCAGTGAGGTATACCATCTATACATCATCTTCATATAATTTTCCTTTAGCAGTATACAATCCGTAAATTTCAAATTTACTTTCCAAAGTTTTATCCAATCTTCAAATTGTATATTGTGGCCTACGTCTTGTGCCCATTTGATCATTACTGATTTCAGTTCCTCGTCTTTCGTTTACCATTCCAAAAGGATGTTATACATTTTCTTTAATAATTTTGAGTTCTCTTCTATTACTTCCTCTTGGAATTTAGAAACCGTGTATGAAAAATCTTTCTTATTATCCTCTTTAAGAATATCCTTTAGCTGCCTGTGATGCAACCAACTTTTATTTTCTCATATTCTTTCAATTCTAAATTCCCTTCCTGTTCTACTAGCAATTCTCTATATGTCAGCCAGTCTCCCTTTTCCTCCAATGTTTTTAGTGATAGTGCCTCAATAGGTGATAACCACCAAGGTGTTTTGGGTTCTAATAGTTCTTTATATTTGTCCCATAACTTAAACAACGCTCTTCTTATTATATGATTGTGGAATCCTTTATGAATTTTTGTTTTTCCACACCATAGATAAGCATGCCATCCAAACCTATTGCCATGTCCTTCCAAGTCTGTTATTTCTTCTCTATCGAGTTTGATCCAATCTCGGATCCATATTAGGGTTGCAGCTTCCTAATACAATTTTAAATCTGGAAGTGAGTAGCCACCTCTGTCCTTCACATCTGTAAGTAACTTACTTTTATCCTTGAATTTTTCCCATTCCAGACAAATCTTGAAATTTCTTTTTGCCATTCTTTGAAGCATGCAGTCCCTGCTATTATTGATATATATCTGAAAGTGGTATTGTCTGAAAGTCCCAAGAAACATTATCAAATGCTTTCTCCACATCTATAAACATCAACACTGCCTTCTTCTCATTTCTAACTTCCAGGTATTCAATAATATTCAACACATTTCTAATATTATCCTTATTTTGCCTTCCTGGAAGGAATCCAGCTTGATCCTGATAATATAATCTTTTAAAACATTTTTCAATCTAATTACCAACACAAATGCAAATAATTTGTAATCATTATTTAATAATGATATAGGCCTATAGTTTTTAACCAATGTTATATCTGAATCCTGTTTCGGTATTAAAGTTATATAGGCCTCTTTTCATGTTTCTGGGACTTCGCCTGTTTTTAAAATTTCATCCATAGTGTCCTTTAATGGGTTTACAAGCTGTTCACTCATTTTTTTGTAATATTTAGCCATTATTCTATTTGGCCCCAGTGATTTCCCTGCCTTTGCTTGGTTTATTGCTTCTGTCACTTCCTGCATAGTTATTTCTTGATTTAAAATCCTTACTTGTTCCATTGTGATTTTGGGGATATTACTCTTTTTTAGATATTCTTCTATCAGTGTCTTCTTTTCTGCTCCTTTTCTGTAAAGATCTGTATAATATTTTACAAAGCCTTCCCTTATTTCCTTTGTTTTATCCTATTTATATAATTTTTGTTCACTTTTTCTCAATTTCCATGCCAAAAGCTTCCCTGGTTTATTAGCATTTTTAAAAAAATTGTTTTGACTTTTTAATTTTCCATGCTACTTCCTCATTAATTAGCATGGAATATTGCAACTGTAATAATTTTATTGCCTGTTTCTCTCTCTCTCTCATATAATACTAGAACTTGGAGATATCCAAAGAAACTGATTCTTGGATGATTCAGGACAAGCAAATAGAAGCACTTCTTCACACAGTGTGTACTTAAACTGTAGAATGTCTTCACGAGAGATTGTGGTGGCCACCAATTTGGATGGCTTTCTAAGAGGATTTGACAAATTCACAGAGAATAAGGCTAGCAGTGGGTTGTAGCCCTTATGACAATGTTCTCCGTTCATTGTTAGAGGCAATATGCCTCTGGATACCAGCTGCTAGGAATCAGAGGTGGGGAAAGTGCTGTTCTGTTCTGTTCTGCTTGTGGACTTCCCCAAGGCATCTAGTTGGCCACAGTGAGAACAGGATGCTGGACTCAATGGGTCTTTGATCTGATCCAGGTCTGTTCTTATGATGGAATATAATGAGAAGCAGTGAAATGGGGGTTTTTCTGGTCTTATTATTATTAGTTTATTGTATGATGTTTTATAAGGTTCTAAATTGTTTTTATATGTTGTAAACCAATGTGGAAAGACAGTATATTTTGAATGGTGGTATATAAATTTATAAAATAAAAATAAATATATGATTCATCTTGAAAAAAGCCCTGGCTAATGTAACAGGGACATCATTTGACTGTGGCGGTTAATGACAACGCTATGATGGTGGCAATAATTTCTGTCTTTTTTTATTTATATCCCTACTTGGTCGAAACACGGATAAGGCAATGACAGGAAGGACTCATAATTGTTTTACAGAAGCTATTAAAATGCACTATTAAAATAAGCTTAATGAATAGAAATTAATATCTGTTAGGGCAGCTCTGACCTCCTGCCTTTACGGGTCCCATTTATGTCTTGTTTGATGAAAGTTCTCTGAGACTATGAAGCAAAAGGGCATCCTGATTTATGAACAAGACTTATTGTCGCAGTGGCAGATTTGTATAATGAGAAATATATTAAATCTAATGAAGGGAAAGTGTGCTTACCAAGGCACTAAGGCTCCGCCATGATTAAGTGATTCAATATTCCTCAGTGCCTTAATTTAGACAATGCATCGGGGGAGCAGAGCCAAGCCGCCATTGTAAGTCCCCTGTATTAATGACGAATGCTCGGCAGCAACAACTATTTGTTTTCTTTCCTTTCCTTTCCTGGCGGTGATAAAGTGGGAAGCTGCGTGGAGGGCTATATGTTAGGAAGACAAATGTCTGGGACGCAAATCCCACCCTGATTGCTACGAAAGAAAATCTGTCAGAAAGCATTTTGTACAATCTGCACATGGCAAGGCCACTTCCAGGGATGCAAACTCAACGTCGCTTTGTCAGCTGTAGCCTGGCTCACGCTAGCTAGGGGTTACCCAGTAGAATGCCCGCAGCAGTCCTCCAAAAGAAGAATGGGGCCATAGGATCTACCAATGAATCCTAGATGATATGTTTTCCTCTTATGGCATCCAAGCAAAGACCCTGCACATAAAGGAATTTAATGAACAGCACTTGAAAACCCGCTTTACGGGGGAAAGGGTTGCTATTAGCTCGGGAGTCAAACAATGTGACAACTCAATTTGTTATTGCTTGTAAGAAAATAATGCTTTTAAGGCAGGGTGTCATGTAAACACAAGGAGGGTTGTAATTTCTTGTCTTTGAGTTAATCTCATAAGCAACGTCATTATCAGTGCCACCGTTAAGATGTGCCAATAGAGATGAGGGAAAGTTAATTAATTAACGTTTTCATTGCCTGGGGTCACAGCAGGTAGCTTGCTGAGAACGCAATTAGAGGTGATTTGGGGGGTGTATTTTTACCATGCACAAGATTGAGGGGGCTGTATTGTGGTGTCACCCACCATGTAAAAGGTAAAAAGTTAAAGGACCCCTGGACGGTTAAGTCTAGTCAAAGGCGACTATGGGGTGCAGCACACATCTCACTTTCAGGCCGAGGGAGCCGGCATTTGTCCACAGACAGCTTTCCAGGTCATGTGGCCAGCAGGACTAAACAGCTTCTGGCACAACGGGACACTGTGACGGAAGCCAGAGCACACGGAAATGCCGTTTGCCTTCCTGCCGCAGCAGTACCTATTTATCTACTTGCACTGGCATGTTTTCAAACTGCTAGCTTGGCAGGAGCTGGGACAGAGCAACAGGAACTCACTCCATCGCAGGGATTCAAACCGCCAACCTTTAGAAAGGCAAGTCCAAGAGGCTCAGTGGTTGAGACCACAGTGCCACCTGTGTCTTCCCCACCATGTAGGCAAACATTATGTCCACTTTTTCTAACCCCCCCACAAACAATGAAGCATAGATGCTAAATAAATAGTAGCCAATGTCATCTAACCTCCCTGCAAGCAAATCAGCATGAGTGCTCCGTAAGTGGGTCATCTGGGAGTGACTTCAGACCATTGAGAAATATTGACTGGCAGCATCTCTCTTAGGCTTTCAAACAGGAGATTTCCCCAGCCCTCCATTCAGACACCAGGGACAGTATGCAAAGCAGGATTTCTATCACTGACTATAGTCCTTGCCTGTTCAATAAGCATTTAGCCATGGAAGAAATTCAGTTGTACAAAGAAGGGTCTACAAAGCAGCTGTATAGGCTTATAATAGGGCTACCAGATGTCCCCATTTCCCGGGGACAGCCCCCGGATTTGTGAATAAGTGCCCGGACAAATTCCATCCCCAAATGTCCCTGGATTTCATCTAATGTCCCCGGGAAACGCAGCAGCGGGGGTCTCAGCAGCCAATGGGAAGGGAGGCATTGTGCTGCCCGAACCTTGCCGCCTCCGCCACTCTCGGCCCTCCTTCTCCGCCTTCCATGCCTGACCCACTGCGCACCACTTCCCCACCACCACCACTGAAGAACAAACAACTCAGGGGCCGCCCAGGCTAGTGGAGAAAGGAGATAGAAGCCTTGGAGGAAGGGGAAACATGGCAGTTGAAGTCAAGGCTGCAGCCGCCCCTCTGCCATTGCCACTGCTGCAGCATCAACGTCCCGAACGTGTAGTATTGATTGATTGATTGATTGTGTCCCCGGATTCATTGAAAAAAATCTGGTAACCTTAGCTTATAAAGCAGGGTGGCTTTAGGCCATTCATCTGGTAAGCTATTGGAAGGACAAGTCTCTGTAAAAATGATCATTTTCCAGTATGTTCCACAGGCTCAGGTGACTCTGGGGTACAGATGTGGGTGGAGGAAGGAAACACATTCATTTAGCGACTCTGGTGTCCTCACCTGTCAGTTTTGCAAACTTATATTGGCTGGTGAAAATAGTCCCAAGTAAGTACTGTCGCCAGCAATTAGCAGCATTTAATTTTGAGGATAAGCTAGTATAATCAATTACATCTTATAATTTGCCAGACAGCATTTTACAGTGTTTAATTTTCTGCAACTACACCTTTCAAATTATCTTCAGGTGGCATTTGGAATATAATCATGGTTTATCCAGTGCCTTTAGCGTTAAAAATTTAGTTTCTCCTTGCTTCAAAAAGTCATGTCTATATATAGCTGCAACTGAGGACTCCTTAGTCCCACCTGAGGGACCCCAGTGACAGCCTATTGTTTTTGTTTGTTCCACATTGTCAAAACATTTGGATGCCATGTTTGACTTGATGAACTTTTCAGCCACTGGGTCCCCCCCACCCCCCCACCCCCACCCCCCAAGGCATCTGGAATTAAGACGCAGTAAATGGGTTGAACACCATTGATTTACCTGTCTGATCTGCAACTATTTAAAATGCTAAAGCCAATCTCACCTATGCTTCGTAGCAAGGTGAGAGCTAGGAAAGGATACCTCCTGCTGCTTTTCTTGGACTCAAGGAAGAGTCAATTTTCTTATATAATAAGAAAAGAAATAATACAAATTGCATGGTGGTGGTGTAAAAATTGGGGTTTGGCTTTTGCTGCCCCACTCCCCATGGGACTCCCCTAAGTCCATGCTTGGTCAAAGAAGAATGGATAGAGACTGGATCTGGTGGAAAACAAGGCAGAGATTTATTTTTCTGTTGCAACAGAGTCCCCTTCCCTCCTTCCAAGGAGAGAGAGACCCTGAACAAAAGTGTGCAGGAACCTTTAAAGACTTTTGACATTGCCCAACCCCCTTAGCCAAAGACCACCCCAAAATCATCATACATACATCAAAGGAGGTGGTCTACAGCAGAAATCATGCCAGGATACCCGATAAGGGTCGCTGACTGCATTACCTGGGCAGCCTGGCCATTCTTTTGTGATAGTTAATACTTTAGTTCCTGAATCCAGATCACAGGCTCCCCCTATTCATACACAAATAGACCCTTAAGACAGGATTTGTAAGTGAAAAGACAATGGGGAGGCTTTCACCATTTGCCTCCCTTACTTCAGAGGAATATTTGAGGTTATTGGGAGAGTCAAAATGGCTTCAGGATTGCACTCCTGTACTATTTCAGACACATGGCTTATATATTTAGATATGTGAGCGTTTACGAATATTTATTCTATATTTGAGACCTTAGAATGCAGATGCATTTGCGGTGACAGTAAAAGCCAGAAAAGCACAACTTGTTTGGGACTATAGTCCCAGTAACCCCAAATATCCCTATTTTCCAGGGACAGTCCCAGATTTACAGAAGCCATCCCCATTTCTGATTTGATCCTGAAATGTCCCACTTTTCCTTAGGACATCCCTATTTCCATCAGAGAAATGTTGGAGGGTATGGAGTTATGCACACACCCCACCAAGCCATCTGAAGGCAGCCCTATATAGGAAAGTTTTCCAATGTTTAATGTTTTATTATGTTTTTTATATAGGTTGGAAACTGCCCAGAGTGGCTGGGACAACCCAGTCAGATGGGCAGGGTATAAACAGAGAAATTATTATTATGGAATAGGACATCCCTATTTTCATTGGAGAAATGTTGGAGGGTCTGTATTCCAGCAGTACCTCCATGCAGAAGGTCCCAGGTTCAAGTAGGGCAAGGCGAGAAAAACTAATGCAAGCATTATTGCAAATCTAAAGCATAAGATTAAAAAATAGTAGTAATCAAGGTGGTTCGTATTGGTGAAAGAGGAGTTGCAACCCAGTAGCAAAGCACATATTTAGACAGCTCCAGATTCAGCTCCTGGTTTCTCAAGTTCAAATAGGACTGGGTAAGGCTATGAAAGACCTCTCCATCCAAGACCTTGGATAGCCTCTGCTGCTTAAAGCAGATATTCCTAGGTCAGATGAGCAAAGAGTCTGACCCACTATAAGGCCGCTACCTACATGCCTATTAAAAATCAGGGAAGATTTATTTTTAGTAGTAGTAGTAATTAGAGCATTTTAAAAAGCCTGTGCAGTTTTGGCCTCAGCTGTATTAGTCTCCAAAGCCACAGCTGTTTCTTTTAAGGGTCCCACACATCAGAGATCTAGTTGAGCATGAATATTATTACACACGCAGGGCTCATTCTCCAATTATCTGGAGGTACATTTGTTCTGCCAAGGGGCTCATACATGTACAATGCTAATATATTTACAGCATAGAAATATCTCCCATGTCTCCAGAAGCATAATGTCTGAACTGAGTTTTCCACCCTCCCCATGAAGCAGAGAATGAATAACTAAAAATCATGTGAGAATGATTGGGGGGGTGAAGTAAAATAATGTGAGCTTGGTGTCAGTAGCCAGAGGTGACCCAGGAGCCATGGAGCAAGCTGTTAGTCAGAGCTAGACCAGAGGAAAAACCAGGAGGCCTGTTTGAGAAGCAAGTGAGAACCCAGAATCAATGAACAAAGGAGGAGCACACTAGAGCCCAGGAAGACCATGCTGCTCAAACAAGGCTCAACTGGAACAGGAAGTCCTCTTAATACTCCATCCTGTCCAGGAGGATCTGCCTGGGTGGGCAGAGTCATTCTAGTCTGAAGGTTTTTCCTTGTAGTCCACCTGTAGTCCAAAGGTTCACCACATGGGGCAGCTGTGCAATGATTCCATTAGCACCTGCTGCTTAGATAGACGTAAGACCATGAACAAGGATAAGGCCCCAGAGGAAGATTCATCCAGTGTGCTCTTGACGTCTTCTTCCCAGCATGGCAATAGGTGGGGCAGAAAGTGGTCTGAATTCATCCACATTCTTCTCCTGCTATCCTTATTTCCCATCACCCATATTTCTCCCCAACTGTCCCATTGTGATTGCTGCTCTTAAGTCTTCCAGGGAGCTCCCTTCTTTCTCTGACATGTCCTGGCATGATGATGGGAGTTGTAGTCCAGCGACGTGTAGAGGCCGGCTCAGTTGGTTTGAGAGTGGTGCTGATAATGCCAAGGTCACATTCAAATGGCTACCCTTAAGGTAGACCAACATTTCTTAACTTTGGGTCCCTAGATGTTGTTGGGTTACAACTGCCGTCATTCCTTGGCCATGGATGATAGGAGTTGTAGTTCAAGAACATCTGGGGACCCAAGGTTGAGAAAGGCTGGTATAAACAATACACCAGCAGACTCAGTATAAGTCAGTTTTCTATTATCCTATCCACAGTCAGTTGTAACCAACAGTAGAAATCACACTGTCAAAGGATGCACATGCAGCATCAATTTTCAAAAAAATAGAACTGAAGAGAATAATCTTAACCAGCTAGCCAAAGGATGAGAAGGACGGAGGTGGAAGAACCATAAGGCAGGGAATTCCACAGCCCAGGTGCCACGTGGTGAAAACCCTGTTTCACGCACTTGGTAACCCAACCACTGATAAAGGCAATGGTCCAACCTAAATGCTCCTTCATAGGCCTATCTTGAGCAACTACCAACACCCCAGCCTGAATCACATGTCACAGTCAAAGTATGGCTTACCAGGACCATGTAAACATGCTGGCTCCCAGGAAGGAGCTACTTTGCTCCCCCAAGTCCTTTTAGCTCAGTGCAGCATGGCAGCTATGGCCAAATTCAGCTTAGCAAGTCATCCAAACCCAGGATTATGGCTAAGGTATTTCCTCTCAAACTACTGTCTATAGCCAAAAGCAAACGTGGTGACAGATTGTGGTTAAGGAGGAGAGGGCTGAAATCATACCTTCCAACATTTCTCCAATGAAAATAGGAACGTCCCATTCCATAATGATATTTTTACTATTTATACCCCACACATCTTACTGGGTTGCCCCAGCCACTCTGGGCAGCTTCCAGCATATATAAAAACAAAATAAAACATTAAACATTAAAAAAAATCCCCCATATAGGATTGTGTTCAGATGGCTCAGGGGTCGGATAACTCCATACCCTCTAACATTTCTCCATTGAAGATAGGGACATCCTAAGGGAAAGTGGGGCATTCCAGGATCAAATAATAAACTGAGACATCCCTGGAAAATAGGGATACTTGGAGGGTCTGCTTAAATACAATGCCTAGTTTGGATGACATGCTAAGCCTAACCTTGACTTATCTGCCAAGGGCCCAGGAGGAGCAAAGTCACCCATGAGTTAGCATCTTTGCACATGTGCACTAAGCCGCAATTTAGTTGAGCTTTATGCAGTGCTTTTTTTCTTAAAAAATGTTTAGAGGTACTCTCATTTTGACTCAAGAAAATCACCGGGAAAGGAAAGGAAACCGCTATCGGAGGTGGTAACAACGAAAGCGACCAATCACTGTGCTAGATTCCAACTCCTACTGGAGCAGGATGGAAGAAGAACATCATTTCCTGAATTCCAGAACATGGGAAGTCGTCCAAAATCGTTTAATTTGGAATTGGATAATTGGCTTTTTTAAATTGAATTATAATTTGGCATTGTATTAATGTGGCTTTTAAGAGACGTGGGTGGCACTGTGGGTTAAATCACAGAGCCTAGGACTTGCCGATTAGAAGGTCGGCAGTTCAAATCCCCGCGACTGGGTGAGCTCCCGTTGCTCGGTCCCTGCTCCTGCCAACTTAGCAGTTCGAAAGCATGTCAAAGTGCAAGTAGATAAATAGGTACCGCTCCGGCGGGAAGGTAAATGGCGTTTCCATGTGCTGCTCTGGTTTGCCAGAAATGGCTTAGTTATGCAGGCCACATGACCTGGAAGCTGTCTGCGGGCAAACGCCGGCTCCCTCGGCCTATAGAGCGAGATGAGCACGCAACCCCAGAGTAGGTCACGACTGGACCTAATGGTCAGGGGTCCCTTTACCTTTACTAATGTGGCTTTGATTGGATTGTTATAAATGAAAATTAATAATAATAATTATATGTACCAACTCCTACTTCACACATTAAATGCTCGCTTCTGTGACAGGAAATGAGGCCACCATCGGGGATAGCAATGAAACTGACGATTCACCGTGCTAGAGAAGAAACTATTTTTTTAAAAAAAAAAATAGTTTCTTCTCCTGTTGGAGTCACAAAATGTTTTGGGGTATGCAATCCCCTGCATCTACCCAGAAGAAAAAGCACTGGCTTTATGTGCAAACATAGCCACACATCAGTACTCTCTTTGCCCTCTTCACCCACCCAGTTGCAGAGCGACACCGTCTTCCTTCCGCCAGTTGACCCTGCATTCTTCCCAGTCGTGTGAGCCTTTCACTTTAAAGATGATCACATCCTTAGGAAGGAGTAGGTGGCTTTTAATTGACAGGCTAACAAGTCAATCATCTCTTGGAAAATGAGGCAGCATATGAACAGGGGGAAAGAAAGACTTGGTTAAGCAGCGCTTTCCCTTCACAACAGGCTGTTGAGAAGGACAACAGTACAAATGCCCCTGAAGTGCTATTAAAAGAACACAGAAGCCAAGGGAAAATTATATAGTCAGTATTGCTAAATTAGTTTACCTAAAATTGTATGTGTGAGTGATTTTAATCAAAATCTAATTTCCTCTCTTCTTAGAGTAACTGAAATGAGTTTTTTTTTTCTAATTTACTTTTTGCGGTTCAAGTTTCTCATAATTCTTCGAGGGGAGTGACAGGACCGTGAAAAAGCGTCTGCCGCTACAAAGCATTAAAAAAAATTAGATTTTCAAATTGATGGTGCTAAATTAAAAATGTTTAATGTTTCTCATCAAAGGCTTTTGCAGCATGCATGAGGCCTTCAGTACAGTTAGAGGCACCAGCCTTTTTAACCCCCCTTCTTCTTCTTCTGTTCTCATCCCACAGCAACTCTGCTGTGAAAATTAACAAGCTGTAAGCAAAGAAAATGTTGTAAAACAGGGCTGTTGGAGAAACCACCCTTTTAATTTCCCTCTCCTCTTATGCCATCAATGTGACCTTTTCTCGTTGCCAGCAAAAAATGAGCCATTGTGCCCTGTTTTGATTTGTTTCAGCAAAGATCCTGCAGGAGCTAACATTTGAATCTCTGGATTATTTGGGTCCGGCTGGTTAGTTTCAGTTTTTAGGAAATGATACTGTTTTTGTAAATTAACTGGAATTACATGATGATGTTCAAATGCTGGTGCTGAACAGAGCCATGTTGTTGTTGTTGTTGTTGTTGTTGTTGTTGTAACTGTCAATTGCTTTTTTTGCGGAGTCAGCCAAAGCAGAGCAACTTCGCCAGAGCAGCTTTGTCACACTAGCCACGTGACCCGGAAGTGTCTTCGGACAGCGCTGGCCCCCGGCCTCTTAAGCGAGATGGGCGCGCAACCCCAGAGTCGGTCACGACTGGCCCGTACGGGCAGGGGTACCTTTACCTTTACCTTTAAGCCAAAGCAACTTAAATTAAAAGCAGTTTAAAAGAACCAAGTAAAAACCTCAAAGCCCAGCCATACCAATGAAAGGCAGGACTTAACAGAACCCACCCCATTTAAAGAGGCTACAATTTTCATCCCCCTTGCTGGTGATGCATATCCTCTTAATTTGGCAATGCCTGACTAACCAGCTAATGAACTGATACTATATTGGCTGCTCCAGCACATTATGAGAAATTGAAAATAGTGGCTCATGTCCAAGCATCCTAGTCAAGGGCATCAGTGACTCAGCAGTGGTGGCCCCTGCTCAGGCACACGGGCAGCAACATTTGCCAACAGGGGGTACTCAAGGATACGCAGTACTGGCACCTCTTTTTTGTTGTTGCTAAAAAGTGTGACACTAACTGTAACAACTTCATGGTAAGTACAGACACCTATTTTTCTAGGGGGAGGGGAAGCACTGAGCATGACTGCATATGCACTAACCCAAAACATTATTTTTCTCAGTTCAGAATCTCTCCTCAACATGTTGCTCTCAGTCAAGATTGATTCTAGTTTCTGCTGTACACACGGGGTGTGTGGTTACTTGATACGTACGGTATTTGAAAATTCACCATTTGATGGGCTTATCTGTGCCTTTAACACCCCACGTGTGTATAATTTGTAATAGCAAATAAGTTTAGAAATACTTATTTTAAAAGAAAATGGATTCAAAGGTGAATATTCAAATATTCAAGTGGGGAATGCATGGGGTCTGAACCTAGGATGTTGCCTTATACTGAATCAGACCATTGAGCCACCTAGCAGGAGATATTCGCTGCCCTATCTGGAAATGCTGGGACCTTCTGCATGCAAAGAAGTTGCTCTAGCACTGAGTTGTGACCCTCCCTTAATGTGGACTTCCTAGATTTTTATTTTTAAACTGGATTAATGCAGAAACAGGATGTAACAGACGTGCATGTACACCTACAAAAGTGGCATGGACCAGAAATAGACTGATCCATCCCTTGTTGCAAGGATAAAATTAGATAAACCATGTGTACACTATCCACAGCTCTTCGGAGAAAGGAAATGATACAAATCTAGCAGGTAGATAAGAACAACATGGTGATGCATTTTTACTGGTGGCTACAGTCAGCTTCTGTACATGATGTGGAGATCAGATGCACATTCAATGAGCATCCAACCAATGGCACAGCAATGGCTGAGCAGTTTGCTTGGCCATCAGTGCACATCAGCTATGTGACAGATCCAAGCTTTGTACTACAAGTAAAACAGTGTCGGGGACACCCAATGGCAAATACCAAACTCTGAATTGCAAAATTGCAAACCGTACAGAGACTCCTGCCTTATACCAATCAGACAAATCTTGACAATCTTGTCAAGTATTGTCTGCATCTACTCAGACCTGCTGTAGTCCCATCACCTGATTATTTTTTTGAAGTAGAAATGTCAGGGAGTGAACCTGGGAACTTTTGCATGCCGCAAGTATACTCTACCACTAAGTTGTAGCCCTTCCCAATAATAGAACTGGGACGATAAGGGTTTTGATTTCTATTCCACACCTTAAATGTTCTTAGCCCTGGAAAACCTCTACAAATCAGTAGCCAGTCCACACTTCCCTTTTCCGGTTTTGTTTCCGTGGCTAACTGAAAGAGTCACTTGGCTGGGTTTTCTCCTTTCCCAGAGGAGTGGGAAAGATATTTAAAAGCAAGCCCACTTTCACTAACAGAATGCCATTGTTTAATATCAAGGTGATTAGGAAAGCAATAAGGAAAGATCGGATTAATAACATTTTCCCACTTCCAGATTTAATAAGGAGCTATATGTTTGCTTCAAGTGCGGGATATTGCAAAAGGATTGCTCTCAAATATAATAAAGAGAGGGTGGGGGAAATGAAAAGGTATGAAATTGTGACTATTGAAAAAAAATGGGGGGGGCTCTATTTGGTTTGTAGCTCATAAACTTTGATAAACTGCAGTACGAACCAAATCTTAGAAAGTACACTGTGAGTATATCGTATCTACTAATAGTGAAGTTGTGCTACAAGTGTGGGTAGCCAATATAGTACCAAGGAGGGAAAAATCAGTGGACTTGGGAAAATCCAAAAGCAGTGGTGTTGTGTCCTTTGCTGGTGCCCAGGGCACACTCACACACACCAGGCGAGACCAGGAGGGTGAACAAAACCTGCTGTGCCAGCCCAGCTCTCGCCACCACTACCAGTGGGTCGGTGTGGGGCACAGATGGTTCACAGGGCCATGCTGTGCTGCCTGTCTGCTCGCACAGTGGGAGCCTGACCGTCTGATGCAGCCCTTGGGTGATACATGCCCCTGATGCTGGCTGGGCAGCCATTCAGCCAGGGGGCTGTGGACGTGGCAGCAAGGCCAGGCTGGACTCTGGGGCTCAGAGACCCCTCATAGCAGGCAGGGCAGAACCTGCGTGGGGGCACCTGGTTTGTGCTCACTCAAAATTGTGCACCTGGGGCTACAGGCCCCCTGCACTTGAGAAGGTCATTGATCTAGGCCTGGGGAGTGTCCCAAGGGCCAGATAGAGAGCCATTGGCAGCCAGATTCAGCCTCTAGGGCTGAATTTCCCCATCTTGGTATAGGGGATTAAAATGGGATGAGGCATTTATGTAAAATTCAAAGGAAGCAAGGGCAGATGGAGAGATCTGAAGGCAGACTTCCTGTTTTTAGGGAAGAGAGTCTACGTGGCATGGTTTTCTTAGTGGCGGTGCCACAAGTTGACGATACCCTTTCTGTAAAAGTCCATCACATTCCCTCTTGGGCTTCTTTTTGTTGTAAACTGAAAGTTGTACTTTTTAACTGGCTTTTGAAATCTAAAGCTTTTACTGCTGCTATTATTTTCCCAGTGTTATTTGAAATTGCTGCCTTTCGTTTATTTATAGTAATGCTTTTAAAGTATTTTGCTTTTTGATGTGTGTTTTTTGTTTGGTATTTCTCATGTTGTGACGCTTCTCAGAGTGCCTTACGGGCAGAAGTGCAAGGAATAGATAATAAATAACTTATTTCCCCCACCCCCATCCCTTATCGGGGACCTAACCACATATGATGAGGTGTTTTATGTTAGATCTCTTCATTTCAAGCTTCAAAGCAGAAGTGGGGGAGGGGCAAATTGAACTGGGCTCAAAATGATGATGGAAGAAAATATCTCTCCCCAATCCAGGTCATTCTCCAAATCAAATCAGAGACATCAAGCAATAACTATTAGTTGGGGCAGGGGATGCCAACAACTAAATTGTACTTGTCTTTCTCCCCTCCTTGACTAATGGCAGGTTTGGAAATGATCAGCCTCCTTGCCTAACGGCAGGCTTTGTAGGGAAACAACATAGGTAAAAGGTTAGTTCCCCACTCCCTAGCACTGCATCCATGATCCCATGGGGTGAACATACCAGGGCCTTTAAGTCTAGGGGGAAAGGCAATATGTTCGGAAATGTAGCCTCTAGGCCAGGAATCTGAAACCTGTGCCCATCCAGACATGGCTGGTTTCCACCTCCCATCAGTCCCAGCGTGCATGTTGATGGTAGCTGTAGTCCAACAACATCTGCAGGACCACAGATTCATCACCCATGTCCTATTTCACTTAGCTTAGGGGCATAGCTGTCAACTTTTCCCTTTTCTTGCAAGGAATCCTATTCGGAATAAGGGAATTTTCCTTTAAAAAAAGGGGAAAGTTGAAAGCTATGCTTAGAGGTCTTTCCCAACACTAATGGGAGCTACTGGAGATTATAACTGGTGTCTTCTGCATGCTCTACCACTGAGCTACAGCCCTTCCCCATAAGGAAAATGAAAAAAATTCCCCATCAGCTCTTGCACAATCTCCCCTCCAGACTTCTCTCTCTCTCCATTTTTTCACTGGGGTGAAAAATTCCAGTTGGAAATTTTGTGCTCTGCCATTTTCCCGCAAAGATTATTGCCACCAGAATCAGAGAACTAGAACTTTTCTCGGAGAACTCATTTTTATGTTATTCAGAGATGGGGAAATAAAATCGGCAAAAATTAATTTGCAGCAATTACTTTGAGCAATAGGTAAGTGGCAACTTTCCCCAGGCCAGCCAGGAAGTAGGAAATGAGGAAACTGGAACACAGAGCTAGATTTTTTAAGCTAAAAAATGGAAACCAATAATACCTCTAAATTATATTATACAATATAATAAATGTAAAGATGTAAAACACCTTGAACACTGTCTCTAAGGAAATTCTGCCATTGTCTTCTGCAGTGTGCTCTCCCCACTACGCATACCCACAAAACTATTATTTATTTGTAGAAAATTTATAAACAGCTTGCTGAAACAATTTCTCAAAGCAATGTAAAAGTCCAATTTATATATAAAGTGTAACAAAAAATACAGAAGCCAATTAAAAATATACCTAAAACTACCATTTAAAAAAATCAATGAAAACAAACATAACTAAATCATGTCTCTGAATAGGTTTGCTACTACAGAAAACTTTCAGCACACATCTAAAACAGTATAGTGAAGGTACCTGCCTTAAGGCAATAGGTAGGGAGTTCCAGAGCACAAATGCTGCTACACCTCACAAATTGGATTTAAAGTGCCAATACTTCAATCTAGCAAGGTGATACACATTCATGCTGGATCATGAAGAAAGGGCTCCAGAACCAGATCTTTCTGTCCAGAGGGAGACATAATAGTGCAGGCACTGCTAAGTATAATTGGTTTAATTCACATTGAAATGTGAATGGCTATGTGTATTAATGAAGGCTTTAACGTGGGGATTTTCCATGGGGATATACTGAAGCCAAGAAGAGCACTCTCAACTCTTGCTGAGTTAATTGTTGATTGTTTTCTGCTAGCTCTAAACTGAGTGTAACCTCTGATCATGTGGCAAAGGTATTGAGTTGCAAGCTCCCATTTGAAAGGTGTTGCCTTTAGTCTTTTGTCTCAAGACACTGCGAAGTGAAGATGTACATGGGAGCTCTCCAGGAAAACAGTTCCAGGCAAAATGGATGCTGAAGGAGAGAGACCTTTGCTTATAGGTCTGCATGGATTATTTCATATTTTCTAAGATGCTGAGCCTGTGGTGGATAGCACAAGACATTGTGTAGATATTTAGGGTGTATCGCTTGATGTTTCTGTTTTGCTTTGAAGAGTTCTGCAAGTAAAAGTCTGAATGTTATTTTTATGGGTGTCTGGACAATTCTTCATTTCCAAAAGGAGTCTGTTCTTGTTTCCAGTTACTTCAAACTGCACAATACTAATATCTGCAATAGGGGCAACCTAAGCATCCCCCCCAATATTTTAGACTACAACTCCCTTCAGCCACAGCCATAAATGGCCAATAATATTGCAACGTCCAGAGGGCCACAGGTTCCCCACTATGAATAAAAGCACTCTGCAGTTGTGTCTGTTGAAATATTACTGCTTTAGGTCAATAGCTTGAAGCCGCCTTGGCTTTCTTGCAACATGAAGGAGAAACCGTGAAGTAAGAAACTAGCACTCTAAACCAGCATTGCACAGAGTTATGCAGCTCTGATGATCAATGGAGCACTGGGGATTCAATGCACAGTGATGTTGTTTTGTTGGTGTTTTATTTTTGTTTTAATATTTCAAATGGTAACTCTCTTTGCATGGCTTGGGAGAAAGGCAGTATATATGGGGTTGTTGTTTTTTTAATTCAGCAAGTAAAATAAATATGCCAGTTGCTGGGAAGGGGCACCTGGAAAGATGATCATGAGTCGGATCAGGGAGAGGATTAAATGCCCTCAGATGCAAACTAGGCACTCTGGATGCCAAACATAAATGAGAGCTAATAAAACACAGAATATACATCACCCATTTACATTTATTGCACATTAAACCTTAGCACACACAAAAGATAATGACAGATGCAAATTGAAGGCTCTTGAGCTGTTCATTTGTCAATGGGGAACTGGCATGATGCCACAGACCCAGATTTTCAGCCGTGCCAGTGAAGAGCTGCGTCGCACAGGCGGTTCTATTAGATCAAAGATTAGCCCCATTAGGAAAATGCCAGGAATCCCTTTCCTTATTTAAAGCATAGACATCTCTTGAAACTGTGCTTTTGTTCGCAAAGCTGGGATTACAGCTGAGTTCTGGTTGCCCACCGTGTGTTTGATCTCTCAGACCTGGCTTGCTAATATATGTTAATTCTTTGTATTCATATCCTATCTCATGTTAGAATAGGAAACTCAATTGCCCACGTGTGGATCCCCATGTATCTAGAGAAAAGCACCATCTACACACAAGGCAGGTATCAGCAGGCTCACGCCCAAAATTTGTAGAAAAAAGAGGGAGACCCTAATAATAATAATAATAATAATAATAATAATAATAATAATAATGAATTTTATTTATAGCTTGCCCTTCCTTACCAAGACCGGGCTCAGGGCAGCTAACATCAGGTATAAAAACAGTTGATTAAAATACAACTTAAAAACAGGAGTAAAATACAACTTAAAATGCAGCCTCATTTAAGTGGAAACACAGATCAAAAACTGTTTTGGGGGAGAAAACATCAAATCTTCACCAAGGCCAACTGTCCAGAGTGGTCCTATGTGGGCCAGAAAAAAGCCAGGGAAGTCCCCAAATAGGGGTTCCATCACAGAAGGAAAAGGAAAGAGGAGGAGGGGATCTGGCTGATTCCAAGCCAAAGGCCAGGTGGAACAACTCTGTCTTACAGGCCCTGTGGAAAGAAATCAGATCCCGCAGGGTCCTGGTCTTATGAGACAGAGCGTTCCACCAGGCCAGAGCCACTGTTGAAAAGTCCCTGCCCCTGGTTGAGGCTAATCTGACTTCCTTAGGGCCCAGGACATCTAGAGTGTTGCTATTTATGGACCTTAAGGTCCTTCACGGGGCATACTGGGAGAGGTGGTCCCATAGGTACGAGGGTCCTAGGAGGGCATGGTGAGATGATTTTAAAGCAGCCTCTCCTTCCCCACCCCCCAATAAAAAAAATATTTTCTCTTTGCTTAATGCAACAAACAAGAAAGAGCCACACTAGGCAATGGCTCCCAGCTGCAAGAAAAACCAAGTGAACTGAATCTCTCCAAAAAGGAGATTCTATAGTTTTTCTAACCCAAAGTTTGCATGATCCTTTTTGTAAGGAAATCAAGTTCTTTGTTTTTAAAGCCACGTGGAATCTTTTTCTTCTTCCTATTTACTGCCAGTGCATAGAGACTTGTTTGCTGTAACTTCTGGAAACTCTCTGAGTAAAGTATTCAGCTAAGTCTGTTATTCATTTTCACAGGGAACTTTTGCTTTAAAGGTAGATGAGGGCAGGTGCAAAACTAGCCAAGTTTTAATGTGTGGGGGGTAATCACCATTGTGTTTTACTCTGCTATGAGAGAGTAAGATATCTCTCTTTCAAACCTCTATCTGCAATAAATACAACCCGGAGGAGACAAGCAGCGCTGGGGGCTACCAGGAGACAGTAAGCAGGTCCTGGAGGTCTTCAACACCTGCACAATTGCATCAAAGCTTTGCATCTCGAGTCATGGGCTATTTTTCTTCTTCTTCCCAAACTCAATGCCTTGGCAGCAAAGAATGAAAATTATTGTTTTAAGTGCCTTCTCCCTCGCTCATTCTCCGTGTGATTGTTTGGTTGCATCATTGTCTTATGTTGTGCCAGAGATAAAGAGCCCATCAGCCTAGTGCTGAAAGGGAACAGAGAAAAGGGGATGGAAGTTGTTTAATTACTGAGACTGCTTGTTTTGTGCATTGCATGATTGCTTCCTGTGATACATTGACTCCGTTTTTCCACTTGCTAGGATGAAGCTGAAGTGTCGGGTTGCAGTGGGAGGATGAGTAAGGGAGATGTTGAAACTGCTCTTTTGACAAAAAAAAATCATACTCCCTGCAGGGCTTAGCAGAGACCAAAGTTAAGAGGTAATCCAACAGAAGAGTGCTGAGCCATATCAGCTTCTGTATGTGACACATAGTACCCCTTGTCAGGCTCTATACTAAAGACTGGGCCACCATCACCCTGGGAAGCTGATGTCCTTAGTTCAGGAAAGGAGATGTGCCATTCCACAGCATCAGCCTGCCTTTCTAAAAGGACACTGAGGGTGTCAAGAAATGTAGCGAGGATGGATTGCATTGCAGTAGAAAAGAATAAAGAATGTGCATCTTTCTGGAATGCACAGCGACAATATCTGTCTTGGAACCCGTTGGGTGCTGTCATTAGATGAGTTTTGGGGTGAATATGCTGGGAGCAAGCAGCTCTACTTCCCCAAAACATCTGGATTGGGAGAGGATGTGAAAGCTTTGGACCAGTGTCTGGATGCAGTGGTTGACTGGATGGGGGCCAATAAACTGTGTTTGTGTCCTGGGAAGAGGGTGCATGCCCTTAGGGTGCATGCTTTTCCTTGTTCAGGAAATTGGCAAATTGTCTCTTCTGGATGGAGTTGCGTTCCCTCTGAAGGAGCAAGTGTGTAATTTGGGGGTATTTCTCAATACATCTTTGTTACTAGAGGCCCAAGTATCCTCCTTGGCTAGGAGTTTCATTTGGTTCACCAACTATGGCCATTCCTAGACAGTGATGCCCTGACTACTATAGTCCATGTACTGATAACCTCAGGGCTAGATTACTGTAATGTACTATGTGGGGCTGCCCTTGGGTCTGGTTCGGAAGCTCCAGCTGGTGCAGAATGCTGCAGCCATGTTGCTGGGAGGTTCTGGCCAACAACATGGGACACCATTGTTCAAACAGCTGGGCTGGCTGCCCATCTGCTACCAAGCTAGGTTCAAGGTTCTTGTATTGATTTATAAGTGCTGAACAACTTGGGTCCTGGATACCTCAGGGATCACCTGAACCCTTATATTCCAGCTTGATCACCGAGATCATCTGCAAGAGCGTCTTTGGTTGTTCCCTAGTTGGTGAGGTTGGTTCAACAACAACAATAAATCAAGCCTTTAGTGTCATCAGCCCGGTCCTGTGGAACACCCTGCCAATAGAGATTCAGCAGGACTTTCTGTGCCAACTTTTAAGTGCCTGCTTAATTTTTTTCTATTCCTCCAGGCCTAGGCAGGCAACTAACAGTGCACTCCCTACAAAGGACTATTGGTGTTTGTTTTTAGTTTTGCTTAACTTGTTTGTAACTTTTTGTGGTGTTATTGTTTGGTTTTATGTTTTGTAAACCACTATGATTTTTTTTTTAAGGATACAGTGGTATATAAGTATTTTAACAAATGAATGAATTAGGGACTTTCATAGGCCTGCCTGCTTGGAAGTAAAGGTTTTTCTTGTGATGCATGTGCTCTGCTACTGAGTTACAGCACTCCTCCAGTGTTCATCACTGCCCAATGTTGCACTAATAGTCATTGCTGCTGCTGTTCCTTCCTTCGTGGCAAAATGTACAGCATCAGTGCCTACTCAACAAATAGCCTGCTGGCGAGTAATTGTGATCAGATCCATCATCCTATATGACAGGGATAAATCACGCAGGCAAACCATGCATCAAAGTCATTAAACGCGCTACACATGCAATGAAAGAATAGGGTATTCAAAAGTGGAGCAAATGGAAGGGGCACTAGAAAGGAGCCTCACCTGGGCTGACATTTGGTTGGCCAAGGAGACTTTGGTGGCAGAGATGCTGGGAGTGGCAGGATAGGGGGAGAACTTGCTTTGGCAGCTGAGTGAATTTTAGAGAGCAAACTGTGGCATGAAGGAAAGTAGCTTAGGTGACAGGGAATGGAGAGCAGCAGAAGGATGCTCAGGCCCAAGAAATAGCTGGCAAATTGAAGAGGAAGCAATGGTGCAGGCAAAGTGGATTTGGAAAGATGTGGATGATGCACAGAGATACTGGGTTGTCTCCAACTAAGTTCTACACAATGTAGACCCACTGAAATGAATGAACCTGATTTAGTAATTAGTACTTTAGTTTCAATGGGTGCACTCTGAGTAGGACTAACTTTGAATAAAGCACATTTGTTGGTGATGTTTAAGGCAGCTGGGAGCTGAGAACTCCTGACTCTACCACTGTTTTCTTCAGTTATATTCTAAGATAAGGCATCAGAACTTAAAAGTGACTGGAAAGCCTCTACTCTGATCCTCAGAAGAGACTCCTGGGTTAAGGCCCATCAAGTCCAGCACTCCGTACTCACAGGAGCCAACCAGATGCCTATGAAAGCCTGCAAGCATTTTACTGCACAGATGAGCAAACAAACACACAAAAAGGTTATAATTGCTATGACTGGATTTACTGGGGGGGGGGGAGGCAAACAAACCCAAAACCATTTCAAATGGTTGCCAATTGAGCATTTGAACAGAATTTTGGTACTGTTCTGTTGCTGAGGGCAGTGGCTCAGGTGAACTGTTTATGTGTGGCAGCCAAGTAACTTTCCTCCAATTGGGAAAAACAGGAGCCAGGGAGATAACAATTCCAGTGAAGACAGTGTCGGGCAGAGGGTTAAAGGTCACTTACCCCTGGATCTATTGCTTTGTTTTCCTGAGAATCCATGTGATCTACTTGAAAATGTACAAAGCAGGAGTGCATACTCAGGATCACTAACCAGGGTAGGGCATAACTAATTTGCAAGAGGATTCTTGCTTCCTGGATCAGTTGCAGGTCCACCTCATTCCACATGCTTTGCAAGAATCCAGGCAAGCAGAGGGCACTAGGTGGTCCACCAGAATTTTGTTCTCACAGCCCTGATGTCGAGAACCTGTGACTCTTTAGATATTGCTAGATGGCAGGTCCCCTCCTCACTGACCATTGACCATGCTGGCTGGGGATGAAGAGGCTTGGAATTAACATCTGGAGGTACACAGGTCCCCCCTCCTTGTACATAGAAAAATTCATTCGTAAAGAAATCAGTGGCTAGTAGTCATAATGGCTGTATGCAACTTCTAGGTTCAGTGGCAAGATATCATTTGGTATCAGATCCTAGAGAACAACAACAGTAGAGAGCTACTGCCTTCACAACCTGTTTCTGGGCTTCCTGGGAGCATCTGGTTGGCCACTGCAGGAAACAGGATTCTGAAATAGCTGGACCTTTGATATGAGCCACAAGTATCTTATTATATTCTTATCATTTGGTGGATCCTGATTTAGCTACGGACCACTCTTCTTCTTCTTCATTTAATGCTAGGGGTCCCAAGCATGGCTTTATTAGCATCTGTACAGGGTGAACTGTGCCCTTTGTAGCTTCCTCCTGAGGAAAAGGGCACTTCTCAGAATGGTCCAGTTCTCCAACAAAGCACATATTTAAGCTCATGGACCTTTGCCAGCACATACTTGGTTATTTCTCAAATATCTGCCTCTTTCAGAGTATTTTGTACTGCCTGAGAGAAAGAGACCATTAAGCTGAATTCTAATCGCTGCATATCACCCTCCCTATGCTTTGCTCATAATAAGCTTTTGTAAATAAGACCCAAAGAGATGAAAGGAAGAACTCCTGATGATCAGCTCCCAATTTTGCCTCATTAAGTTCCTATAAGGGGAGGGGGGACCCTAAGTAGATTTTCATTGCTTTGCTAACAATGGTGAGCGATCATCCCAAATTCATTAAGGAGGATGCTCTGTTGAGAGAACAATTTACAGGCACATTTGAGAGTGGAGCTATTAAGGGAAGTTTAAGCTGCTCTTCAGCTGCTACCTAAATCATAGGGAATGACAGGAAAGAAGGCAAATCCATGAAACATTTAGATGTAAACACTGAAAACAGTTCCACAAAATTCACAATAATTAGATGGGAAGAAGAAGAAGAGAGAAAGAAATCTCTAGCCTTTTCTTTCTCCTGGACCAGAGTAATCAGAGAGACAGGCCTGATAGAGGCATGTCTCTTTTTTTCAGTGGGCATTAGCCCAGGGTAGCCAATGTGGTGGTTTTCAAATGTCATGGATTACATCTCTCACCATCTCTGCCCATTGGCGATCTGCAGCTGATGGAGTCCCATGATATCTAGAGGGCAACATGTTGGTTAGTCCTGCACGGGGTGTTCTAAAATAGACTTCTTTCTTGTAGGCCTCTTGCATGTGTGTGTGATTATTTAGACATTACAGTATAGGCTGCTCAAAAGCCCACAAGGTGGTTACCACATAAAATTCCCATCAACACCAACAATTAAAAATGCATCAAGTGGAGGGGGGGAATACCAGCAGTAGCAGCAGAGGGGAGGGAGAAGTAGATCAGAAAAAAGGTTATCAAGAATACCAAGGCAACAGCAATCTCTCAGGCTCAAAGGCCGGTCTTCTTATCCTAATAAAAGACCTTCAGTGGTTGTTGTACTTTACCTGCATTAGAAGGAGAGAGCAGACAGGTATACTGTGGGGTCACTTCTGCATTGCCAGGAAAAACAAAAGAGGACAGTGTTTTGCATATGCTAATTTACATGTCTAGATGCAAGTTTAGAAGTATTTTTGAGGAGAACTCTTTCCCAGCCTGCATCTGTATTGAAATTGTGTGTTTTTAACATATATTTTTATTGTTTGGTCACTTGTTGGTCTTCTCCACTTGTGAGGAGGAGCTGTTTATAACTAATGAACTAACTAACTAACTAACTAACTAACTAACTAACTAACTAAATGCTATCATATAAATGGAAACATAATCAATCTCAGCATAGTGGGGGCCACAGTGGTGCCTGCTCAGGTTGGGCAATTTCAGGACTCCTGCTGTTCTTCCATCTTATGGTTCTTTATATTTAAAGCAGACTTTAAATATAAAGCAGACTTGGGTCAGAGAGACCTTCAGACAGAAAGCTCCTTCAAACAGATGGTTGTCCTCTAACATCACTTCAAATAGAGGACTATCCCATGAAAAGTAGGACATGGCCACCCCATGGCCACCATATTTCCATAGGCCAGTCAATGGAATGGAAAAGGCCCTGTCCCAGGTGCATAGGTGCCATCTCGCACTGAAGATTGTGGGTACCCACAACAAAGGGCTTCAGCTTTGCCCATTGACTTTGGGGGCCCCAGCCCCCACAAATATATTATGGTGGGTGCTGAAGCATCAAATGGAGGGGGGAAATACCAGAGTTGGCTCCAGTGCCTGGGTGATAGACACCACACCTCTGATGATGGCAGGACACAGCACAAAGCCTCATTCAGTGACCTCAGTAGGCAACCAGATCCATGTGTTTTCTATATACCCTGTGCAAAATCTCTATAAGGACAACATGGTTTCCTCCAGATGTTGTTGTCCCCCGGCTCTTATCATCAGCCCCAGCCAGCCTGGCTAATGATCAGGGAGCTGTGATCCAAAAGCTTCTGTATGGCATTGTGGCGTTCGTACGGAGCCCCCGGTCGTCTCACGGACTATTGACCCGTACACCACTAATCCGCTGCCACCACCTAGATCCTCTCCGGTAAAATCACTTCAGTCTCAGTCAGCTTTTCAATTCATAAAGAAGAGTGTATTTTATTTCAGACTTAAAACTATTACAGCATTCCAAACAGTGTTCCTCTTTACTTTATTAGTCTTATGTTCCTCTCTCTATCTCTGCTACCACCCCACACTCAAGGACCAACTGCCCTAACTGTCTCTCTATTACCAATTGCCTTTCCCAACCAGCCAACCCACTCAACCCAACTACCCACCCACAACTCCCAACGGACTCTTCTCAGAACTCTTCTCAAAATTAGTTTTATAGACCCACTGACTCCACCCCCTGGGTCCTGTCTGAGCATCCTATTTAACTATTTCCCCTCCAGCACTCTCTCATATATGTTAACGTCACAGGCACCACGTTGGCTACCTCTCACATAATAAAGATGATAACCAGCACTTTCAATTATTGTGCCTGGAAACAAATAAAGAGTCAAACTGGAAGCCCAGGCACAAGAAATTTGCACAGCAGAGAATTAGCCTTTCTGGTCTCCAAAAGTCAAAGGGCTGCAGGCAGGAATCAAAAGGATTACACACACACACACACACACCCATGTTTCAGCTAGACTGTCATGGGAAAGAAGCACTGGGGAGGGTAGGAACCATCTACCCTGAGCTCTTAGGGACATCTGAAAATTTTAATCACCTGGTTTTAGTTGGAATAGGATAGTATGGTAAGCAGAATAACCTGACTTTTTAGTGCAAATAAATAACAATAATTGCAGAATTGCCATCTGCACACAGTGAAACCTCTTCAGCTTGGGATACTCTCTCCAACACACTGCTCATACCAGTCATTCGTATTCACTGACTCACTTCCTGCTACGACCCAGTAGAACCAACTTCAGGGATTTAACATTAGGAAGTGTCTCATTTGCCAGTCAGCTGTGATGTGACTTGTTCAAGCAATTTCATAGTACGCAGTATCAGCCACTGCCTGGCTTGTCTCTCAATTTCCATCTGAGATGAGGCAATGGTTTGTGATGAATCAGTGCTTGATCATAGCTATTTTTCACATTCAGGATGCTGAGTGATAACTGGTATCATGTAAATAATGTTCTGTACGAATCCATCCTAATACAACCATGGATACAGGATGGAACTATATAACACAGTGCTTATTGATGCAGATTAGTTTGCTAAGTCAAATTATTATCAGCCATTGGTACTGTAGTTAAACTGAACACAAATCAAAATTCCCATACTTAAAAGGGGAAAACTAGACCCCTGTGAGTATTTCAGAGTGTGAAATACTGCTGTTTAAAACTCGTTTTATTTGTTATTATTTGCAGTGGTTCACATCTGTTGTCTTTTTTCTGCTCTGAGTTATCCCAGCCAACTGGGGATCACAGAGAAAATATAATGACATCGCTGCATCACCTAGCAAATGAGCTTTTGCTATGTGATCATCTCAATGAGGGCAAAGAAAGGTATTGCACTCCCTCCTGTTGCAGTTAGTGTGAAGAAGGTAAGGAAGAGAAGGAGCGTGTTTGCAGCTCCATTGCAAACATTTTAATCTCCTTTTCTGCCTCACCTATGAACATTCATTGAAAAGTGGCTTATCAAAGGGTGTGAAAATATTTACAGAAATCATCTCTTTCCACTCAGGCCTCGTATGGATTGGATTTTAGATAACTGGGATCCAAACAGGAGATTTAGACACTTTTTTGCACTAACCTCATGGAGTTTTCCGAGGTCTTTTCTCTTTGAACTTCTGACCTCCGTTCCATATCACAGGCTGCTTTTGAAATCCCCTTCAAAAAAGCGAAAGCAATTTGACATGCAGTGTAGCATGGTGAAGCTGAGTGGTGATCAAGGGGGGGAAACGGGGTCAGCCATATTATAAGGCAGATTGAGGGGGCAGCCACAGGTTACAGATATTGAGGGAGGAAGTTGGAGGAAGGAGGTTGGAGTGTGTGTGGCACATAGCCTGCTGTGCCCCATCTGAGTCCTTACACTTGACCACTGCCCTCAAGAACAGAGGAGGATACTGTCCCATTGTCAGCACTGAAATAAGAAGGATGTAGTTCAGTCATACAGACTCTGCTTTGCATGCAGAAGGTGCTGGGTTCAATTCCTAGCATCTCCAGGTAGGTCTTGGAACGTACCCTGCCTGAAACCCTGAAGAGTCAGTGCCAATCAATTTGGGGCATCTTGTCCTTCACTTGAGGCAGCAAAACATCTCAGACCATCCCTGAGGAAGAAAACAAGTCTAAATCTCCCTTGGGCACACAGAAACAATTCTATGATTTCTTAGATGGTTTGAGTAGGTGGTTTTCTTAACAATTTCACATGATATTTACAGTATTGTTACCGAGTGGGTCTGGTGCCTTTTTACAAAGTTTAAAGAATTAAGCAAATGAACTCTAACTATGACTGTAAACAGATTTTTAAACTGCTGGCCCTGTGACTTGGAGCAGGTTTTGTTTTTAATACAATTATGCATACATAGAACTACTTGACAATAAGTACAATAGCACCATCTATGGCTTCTGAAGGAAAATGCACCAACAAAATAGATTTCCCCTCCCTGCCCACCCCTAATCTCACCCTACATGGACCAATGAAGAAGAGAGTGGCCTGTCTTACCCACTCATGTATACTTATAATAGATTCATTCCCCTGGATTCAGGGGGCATTACTGCAAATATACAAAAAGCAGATAGAAAACTGTGCTGCACCAAAATAAGATCATTGGTCCATCTAGCTCAAGACTTGGAATTCGTTCCTCCAAGAAGTAGTGATGGACACCAATTTGGATGGCTTTAAAAGATGATTGGACAAATTCATGGGAAATAAGGAGCTCAATGGCTGTTAGCCACAATGGCTATTTTCTACCTCCACTATCAGAGTAAATATGCCTCTGAATGTCTGTTGTTGGGAATCACAAGTGGGCAGAGTGCTGCTATGCTTTTGGGCTCCTCATAGATTGTCTGTTTGATTGTGCACTGTGAGAACAGGATGCTGTACTATATGGGCTATTGGCCTGATCAGGCAAGTTCTTCTTACTCTCTTGTCTACATCAGGAATGGGTTTCCAGTCTGCTTTATTCAGCCACTTCTGCTAACAAACATATGGATGTTAGTCACTTAGGGAAGGGATCTTGTCCCTGACATTGAACTGATACTCAAAAGCTATCCTGGGGCCAATTAACCAACTAATCGCTGAACCTGAATGAAGACTCCCAACAGCAGTAGCACCCATACTTTCTAACATGCCACAGAGGAAAAACAGGCTGCGCATCTTTGGGGGCCATTCTCCCACATGAGTTATATGACTCACGCAAGAGGACAGCTCCCAAAAATGCACGTCTTTTGGGGCTGCATTCTCATAGCAGCCAGGTGAGTTGTTTGAGAGCACAGCTCCCCCCCAAAAAAATCAGTGTCTTTTGGGGGCCACACTCTCACAGGAGTCAAAACATGCCATCCCAAGTTCCAGTCAGAAGTCGGGATGGCTTCTGTAATTCCAGGATTTCCCACTCAATGCTTTTTTTCTGGGAGGACGCAGGGGTATGTATACCCCTAAAAATTTTGTGAATCTAATGGGAGAAGATTCAGGTAGGTAGCCATGTTGGTCTGACACAGTCAAAATAAATTAAAAAATTGTCCAGTAGCACCTTAGAGACCAACTAAGTTTGTTCTGTGTATAAGCTTTCGTGTGCATGGTATCTAAAGAAGTGTTAAGGTGCTACTGGACAATTTTTAAATTTTTAAATTTAATTCTAATGGGAGAAGAAACTATAAAATTTGGTTTCTTCTCTAGCACAGTGAATCGTCAGTTCCGTTGCTACCCCCAATGGCGGCCTCATTTCCTGTCATGGTGTTTCCTGAGTCTCAGACAGAATGAGAGTACCCCTAAACATTTTTTTTAGGAAGAAAAAAAAACACCGGTCTCACTCAAACACATTCTACATGGAGCTGCCTTAGAAAAGTATTCAGAAACTTCAGCTGGCTCAAAATGCTGCAGCCAGATTGCTGGTTATAGGGAGCATGTAAAGGTAAAGGGACCCCTGACCATTAGGTCCAGTCGTGACCGACTCTGGGGTTGCGGCACTCATCTCGCTTTACTGGCCAAGGGAGCCAGCGTTTGCCTGCAGACAGCTTCCGGGTCATGTGGCCAGCATGACTAAGCCGCTTCTGGCGAACCAGAGCAGCGCACGGAAACGCCATTTACCTTCCCGCCGGAACGGTACCTATTTATCTACTTGCACTTTGACGTGCTTTCGAACTGCTAGGTTGGCAGGAGCAGGGACCGAGCAACGGGGGCTCACTCCATCACGGGGATTCGAACCGCTGAACTTCTGATCAGCAAGTCCTAGGCTCTGTGATTTAACCCACGGTGCCACCCGCGTCCCCTTATAGGGAGCATACAACTCCTTTTTTAGAAAAAAAGCTATATTGGGTACTGGTCTGTTTACAAGCACAATTCAAATAAATAACACTGGTCAACAACAAATTTGTTGTCTGCGTTTTTTCAGCTGATTTAGGACGAATCTGATGCGCTGAATCCAAAAATCACATTGGTTTTGCTCAATCAGGTCCAGTTTTTGAGTTATGGCCACATGTCGTTTTTTTACATTTTTGTTCACATGTACGCTTGTGTGCAGCATTTTAGAAGAAGTTGGTGGGGGTAAAATGCCATGTCGAATAATTGTTTTGATTGGAAATGATTATTTTAATGACAAGAAGTATTCAGGTTCGATAGTTCTGGGTGATTTTGTCGAAAAGGGATCAGTCTGAAGTCATAAAACCTCGAAATCTTCCATAAATTGGTGCGGCAAAGCATAAAGGTGGGGGATCAAAACCCCTGGCTCACTCAAGTACACTGAAGGAGAACTATGAAGGGGTGAAGTATGTTCTGGAGAAAATTGGTTATGATCAGCATAAGTGGTTTATTTGTGTTGACCTGAAGATGGTGAACTTTTTGTTGGGACAACAGTCTGGCTTCACCAAGTACCCATGTTTTCTGTGCATGTGGGATACTAGGGACTGTGCTCAGCATTACACGAAGAAGGACTGGCCTGTGCGGGAGGAATTGGTGCCTTGCAGAAAAAGGAACGTCATTAACAACCCTCTGGTGGACAGAGACAGAATACTCTTCCCACCACTGCACATCAAGCTCGGCTTAATCAAGCAGTTCACCAAGGCTCTGGACAAGGATGGTGACTGCTTCACTTACTTGTGCCAGGCTTTTCCAAGATTGACCATGGAGAAGTTGAAAGCTGGCATCTTTGACGGTCCTCAGATCCGTCAGCTCATCAGAGATCCAGAGTTCGGAAACTCAGTGAACAAAGTGGAACTGGAAGCGTGGAAGGCATTTGTTCTGGTAGTGAAGAACCTTCTTGGCAACAATAAGGCCAGAAACTACGCAGAACTTGTCAACAACATGCTGATTGCTTTCAGAAACCTGGGCTGCAACATGAGCGTCAAGATGCACTACCTATTTTCACATATGGACCGGTTTCCTGAGAACCTGGGTTCAATGAGTGATGAGCAGGGGGAGAGATTCCATCAGGACATGAAAGAGATGGAGACCAGGTATCAGGGTCGCTGGGATGCAGTCATGATGGCTGATTACTGTTGGACTCTGAAGAGAGACCTCCCTGCTGCTGAGCATTCCAGGAGTTCCAAGAAACGGAAGTTCAAGCCCTGAAGTTTGAAAAATGGTGAAGCAACATGCAATTTATGTGTACTTACCTTTATCAATGCCCACCATTCAGTTTACAGTAATCAATGTTTCTATCAGGTAATCAATATATGTTGTTGGAAAAACATTTTTTCTCTTAAAAACATATTTAGGATGATATGTGTTGACAAAAATCAGCTGATAAGGCCACAAAAATGTAATTGATTTTGTCACAAGATCTGATTTTTTTCAAATCAACATTGCACAAAAACCTGACCTGATGGAGAGAAACGGATGCCATTTCCTGATTCAGCAGTGTAAAAATACCCTAAATCAGTTGTAGAAATCTAGACAACATTCAAAAAGTAAAAAATTGTTGTCCAGTGTAATTAGTAGTAGTACTAAAAATAAGAATGCCCCCCCAGCAGCTATTTTGTGACTACCACCCATGGCACTTTCTCAGAATTCCAAATGTGCCCACTGGCTCAAAATATTTAGCAATTTCTAAGCAATATGGTCAATAGAAGCTGAAACGCACCACACTGAAAATATTCAAGACAAAACCATATTATTTAATGAAGTTGTTTTCAACATGGAGCAATACACCGATATATTGAGTTACCTTCAAACTGTGTGTGTGTGAGAGAGAGATCAGTAATATCAACTAACTCTTCTGTAGCATCCTCAACAGCACCTAAAAAAATGCAGCAAAAATACACCAGTGTCAAATGAGTCCTCCTTCGCTCCATCTCCAGAAGGAAAACCATCAAACACATCTTCATAAAACAGATGCTCATTAACAACAGTGAAAAGAGCTACATACAGGCAGATGTTGTCCAAAAAAAGACTTGATGAGTCCTCCCAGCACTGAATATGAACAGTAACTCTCTTTATCCCAGAACCTGCAAATTTGCAACTAGGAAAAATAAGCAAGCATGGTGAAGACTGTCTACATGATGCCCCATTTTCTAAGCAAAGATAAGCAGATTTTCTTTTCATTTATTGTTTCGTCTCTGCACTGCATTCTACTTGCAGAGCTATACCACAGTAGTAAGGTATATGATTTGGATGCAGAAGGTCCCAGGTTTTAATCCCTTGCAGATCTAGGGCTGGGAAAGACTCCTATTTGAAAACCTAGATAACTGTTGACAGTCAGTATTTAATACTGTGCTAACAGACATGTTTGACTTGGTATAATGCAACTTCCTATATGCCTAATTGTCATATGATTAAGAGAATTTCTCAAGTTGATTCCAGAAATGTAGTGCACACTGTTTGCTGCAGTTTTCTTCAGCCCCAATTCATCTGCATTTTCTCCCTCTATGTTACTGATGCTTCTTTCATTTGTGGCAATGCTTTATCAATTTTGATGCAATACATACAACTGCATCAAGAGGTTTTGTGCGTCAGAGAGAGAAGGGGTAATCTTGGGCACCAATAAAACCCCACAGAAAGTTATTTTTGATGCAACTGATCATGCAATCACATCAATGATGCTTTTTTTAAAAAAGTGCTTGTTCCATTTCTAGAGGAGAAGGGGAGGGATAGTTTTTGTAGCAAGAAAAACTACAGGAGTCTTGTGGCACCTTGAAAACTAACATTTGATACAGCATGAGACTAGAGTACTTGTTATCAGATTAATGAAATGTTATCTTAAGTTAGCAGATATTTAGATGCATATGGTTGGATGGAGGGACTGTTAGCAGGGAGGTCAGCGGGAAATGAAATGGAAGAAATACAGACTGCAGTAATTCCATTAACACTTAAATGTAAAAATAATTACAGTGACCACTCACAAAATAGTGTTGATAACACAAATGGTGCAGCACTGGTAAGCTATTTCACACCTGTAATGAGATCTAAAAATAATATTTTTTTTTAAAAAATGTCTCGTTTCATCCCACAAATGATAAAACTGAACTTCCTGAGGAGCAAAAGAATGGAAGGGAATGACAGCTGCAGCAAATGCCCAGTGCTCACTCTGTACAAAATTCAGAAATTAAAAACAGGACAATGAAGGTTCCTGATGCATGAATTCCATTTCAAAAACAAGACCAGGTAATCCGGAACTCCAAAACCTAGGAAGAAATGGCAGGTGGATAGGGTTTCAGAAGCATCCCTATAGCCTAGGATAAATGCCTGGTGGTGTTGTTGTTGTTGTTTAGTCGTGTCCGACTCTTCGTGACCCCATGGACCAGAGCACGCCAGGCACTCCTGTCTTCCACTGCCTCCCGCAATTTGGTCAAACTCATGCTGGTAGCTTCGAGATGCCTGGTGTACTATGTTGCTACTCCAGGCCTGTAAAGAAAATACTTCTCCTTGCCTTGATAGAGTTGCAAGCTTTTGGTTTAGCCACTGCTAGATGTCCATTTCACACAAACTTGAAATGCTACAATTGGCATAGGAAGCTGCCTTAAACCAACTCAGAATATCTGTCTACCTGGCCCAGTATTGACCTGCAGCAGCTTTCTCGTGGTGGTCTTTCCCATCACCTGCTTACCTGAACCTTTTAATTCAAGGATAGGAAACCTGAGCACTTCAGATGACAGTAGACTCCAACTCCCATCAGCCCCAACCAGCATAACCAATGGAGCTGTAGTTCAGCAAGTTCTGAAAGCCTACAGCAGGTTTGGAGAACTTTAGACCCTCCAGAACTGCAACTCCCATCAGCCCAGCAAGCATGGCCAATTGCCAGGGATTATTGAAGGTGAAGACCAGCAACACCTGGAGGACCAAAGGTTCCTCACACTGGGCTATAGTCCCCTCACCTTGCACTAAGCCAGGCATCCCCAACCTGCAGCCCTCCAGATGTTTTGGTCTTCAACTCCCATGATCCCTAGCTAACAGGACCAGTGGTCAGGGATGATGGGAAGTGTAGTCCAAAACATCTGGAGGGCTGAAGGTTGGGGATGCCTGCACTATGCCTCCTCCCCATGCTATGCCTCCTCCCCATGAAGTCATGTTTAACTCCATAACACACAAACACTAAACTTCTGCTGCTGGTATCTGCGGATCAATCTCTGTTAAAGGGGCAGAGGAATGCCAGGCCATTTTTGTCCAAGCCACTTAGCACTCCAATGGCTCTGTGATTTTATTTTGGATTGTATAGAGCACCTGGGTTTTAAATGCCATTTCAGTGGAATGTGGGGAGAGGCAGCATGTAATCTATCAACATCAGTGAAAATGGAAGGTGCAAGCAATATCTTTATCCAATGAACTCATGGGACATGGCTCTCTCTTGGATAAAACTGTACTCTGGCTATATAGGGAACTGCTCATAACTGTCCTCTCTAACCCAGAACGCAGGACATCGGAGTCTCTCTCTATTGCTAAGTGCAGATTTGTTAGGGAACCGTGTTAATACGTTATTAATTTCCAAAGTGTCCAGCACAGTTTAGATCAATATCATTTCAAAACACCTTTTTCAGCTGAGGGCCAAAGTCTCTTCTGGGCAGCTCCACTCCCAGGTCAGGCCTACCCGGCGGGCAGAAGCGACAGCAGTGCTGCCACCCCTCTCCTCCACTAGGACTGGATAGTCTGACCCCAGCCACACAAAGCCATTTGTGTGACCTTTGAGGGACCATGTGCTGGGGGGGGCAGGGCCAGAGTAAAAGGTGGGCAGAGCAACAAATGCAAATTTTACCTCTGTATAGCAAGCTCTTTCTAGCCGTGATCCAGTAAAGCCAGTAAAGCCAGAGGCATTATCAGAGTTCAATGGCATATCCCAGCCAGGCAAAAATACTCAAGAAGAGTTCAGAGCAGGGTCAGTGATGAGCATAGTCGGGGGAGAATCCTAAGGGTGGTTAGAGATGACTGGAGGACCATATTTGACCTGAGGTTCCATCCCCATGCTCTACAAGAGCTGACTCAAATGAAAAAAGAGCAGAACCAAGACAAATCTACTGTTTCTTTAAAAAAGAAAAATGCTTACAGCTTTTAAAGATGAAATACACTACCCTTGTTTCAACATTGCTTCTAAATTAAAAACTAAATGCAATTTAGCCACTGTTTCCACAGCTGATGCTGCCAAATTAACTAATACTATAGGAAGACCCGAAAACAAACCACAAGCATAGAATGAATTATCTTTTTTTGAAAAATGTATATCCCATGTTCTTTTCCTTTCTGATGTTTAGTGTTGTTTTTTTCTTAACCTATATTTGTTTTTAGCACTGACTAGAGAGCAAGAACTCGAAGGGAAACCCAGCTTAAGACTGGATACATTTACCTTAAAGCAAGTTTCATGGAACTCAGTAGGGCGTACTTTGGAGTAGGCATGCATGGAATTGTATTTTAATATTGTTAATATGAGGATTGCTTCATACATTACATTGGAGCACATGAGCAATCCATAGCTCTGTTCAGATCTATCGTACAGTCAAAAGGGGTGCCTGCAATTAGCCATGCCCTTCTGCTTTACATAGAACTCCTGGGAAGCAATTCTGCATTGGTCAGATGGCAGCTGGAATGTTGACTCATACCCAACTAACTTCTACTCAGAGGAGACTCACTGAAATTAATGGTCCAAGTTAGCCATATCTATTAATTTCAGCTACCCAATTCCTCTACTGGAAGCCAGTGCAAGGACTCTAGCTAGTGCAACAGGGCTTTTATCACTCTCTTCCCTCCCCAAAAGCTGCTCTGTAGGGTTGGAAGAAGCCCAGAACATAATGCAGGTAGAGGAGAA